>NW_023416319.1:26783474-27983474 GCF_014108235.1 Myotis myotis
GGGGCTTCTCAAAGCAGGAGGTGGGCACTTGTGAAAAGTGGGCTGAGTTTCAGATCGTGGAGGTTGTCTCCGTAATTTAAGGGACCAGGGAGGCGTGTCTCCCTTCTGGGTCCCCGTTTTAAAGCTCAGGCCTGACCTCAACACACTAGGGAGCTTAAAGTCTTTAAAACCCTAATTAAACAAACAAAAAAAGACACACAAAAAGACCCCTCTAGTCTTCCTTGGAAATGAACCTTGTCACAACATCTGGCAAGTCTCATTATCTATTTAGACTTTAATTGCACTGCTAACACATTGAATTGAAAAAGAAAAAGAAAAAAACACACACACCAGACATTTAATATTAGTGAGCAGAACCCCCAAACAAGCAGTCCTCTTGATGTTGTTTGTTTACTGTGGCCCAGGGGCAGCATCACCCTTAAACGGTTTTGAAAAGACTCACCTGGAAACCACCAGTCTTGCTGGCTCAACCACAATTGAGAACCATCAGTCAAAAGAACAGGGAAGGGTGAGAAACAACATCCAGTTTATTTACTAAAGCTCATGCCCTTTGTTTGGAGAGTGAGCGCCTCTCATCTTGATGAGTCTCTTACTTTAAAAGGTAATTAAGAAACCTGGGCTACTGGCTTCTTAGCATATGACACAGCAAAGTGGAAGATGTGGAATGTGGTGTTCAGAAAATTTACATTTTCAGCTGCAAGAAATGTCATATGATAGCTTGACCATTAAGGAAGAGACAGGAAAACTATATAAAAACAGATAGAAATGGTGATAGTTCATTTTATGTGTTAACTTGCTAGGCCACAGTATCCAGATATTTGGGCAAACATTCTTCTAGATTTCAAAAACATTTCTCTAAAGGTATTTTTAGATGAGATGAACATTTTAAGTCAGTAGACTTTGAGGAAAGCAGATTACCCTCCATAATGTGGTGGGCCTCATCCAATCAGTTGAAGGCTTTAATAGAAAAAGTTAGACCTCCTAAGAAGAGGAAATTCTGCCAGCAGACTGCCTTTTTAAAAAATTGAATTTACTGGGGTGACACTGGTTAATAAAATTATATAGGTTTCAGGTATACAATCCTATAATGCAGACAGACTGCCTTTGGGCTTGAACTGTAACTCTTCCCTGGGTCTACCGCCTGCCAGCCTACCCTGCAGATTTTGG
This sequence comes from Myotis myotis, assembly GCF_014108235.1. Taxonomy (NCBI): domain Eukaryota; kingdom Metazoa; phylum Chordata; class Mammalia; order Chiroptera; family Vespertilionidae; genus Myotis; species Myotis myotis. The sequence goes on from NW_023416319.1 coordinate 26,784,642, forward strand.
ACTAGCCAAACCGCCACAACTGCCATAATTGAGTCCTTAAAACAGTGGTTCTCAACCTTGGCTGCACATTACAATCACCTGGGAATCTTTCTAAAATCCTGATTTGTGGGCCTCATCCTCTGGAAATTCTGTTTCTTTGTTACTAATGTTGTGGCCCCATCCCATAACAAAGAAACAGAATTTCCGGAGGATGAGGCCCAAAAATCAGGATTTTAGAAAGATTCCCAGGTGATTCTAATGTGCAGCCAAGGTTGAGAACCACTGCCTTAAAATAAATCTCTGTCTCTTCCTCTCCCCGATTCCTGTCCTCCCTCCTCCCTCCCTCCCTCCTTTTTCTCTGGAAAAACCAAATTTATACAGAAACAAAAAATACAGAGTCATGGGGGGGAGGGGGGCGGGGGTTTCTTTAATCTGAGGCCAATAATCCTAATGGTCTCCCAGTCCTCAGGGCACCATTACATTACAGCTCAGCATAATAACCGCATAACTAATGATGATGGAGTCACTTCTTAAAGTTTCCTTATGTTTAACACATTCTGTTATTTTTACTGTTTATTGATTTTTGAGAGAGAGAGGAAGGGAGAGGGAGAGAGAGAGAAAAACATTGACGTTTCTCAGTTTGGGGCTTTTTAAAAGGATACTGTTTGGCACCCTGAAAACATCGGTTTTAATGAAGCCAGCTAATTAATTCAAGAGAAATCACACAACTGTTTTTCTCCATTTGTAATGGTGCTCAAACATCCTAGCGAATGTGTCAGTCTCTCTGTTGTACTTACAGGGAAGAAAATGGAGCCCTAACGAAAGAACATTAGGGAGATCTGTGGGGAGTTCCAAAGTTCAAGACTCAGAAGGAAAGGAAAGGAAGGCGAATAAAGAAAACATTGAACTCCAGAGAAAACAAATGCAGTTACTTATGGATTTGAGGAAATGCACCATAGATGAATGAAGTCTTTTGAACCTAACTTTCAAAAGCCAACATTCAGAATGCCTCCGACAGAGTTAAAGAGCTGAGATCTGAGTTCTGTTTTGAGGAGCCAAACACTCCCTCTAGCAGCTATGAAACCAAAGTCTCCAGGCATCTCACTTTACTCCTATTAAATTCTCTCCAGAAGTTACTAGAATGTAAAGAATGTCACAGAATATAGATAGCAACTGCCAGCAATAAAGAAACCCTATCATAAAATCCTGTAACCTGCTCTTCAAACCCTTGTAAACCAAAAAGAAGACACTGTGCAGAGAAAGTAATGGGTTTTGTCATTCAAATAACTCCCCTGTTTCAAAGTTCAGAGGCAGTAAGAGCAGGCCAAGCCCTGTGCAGAGAACACTAAACTCAGTCATGCATTCTCCCCTTGACTACCTGTGCCATTCACCTCTGTGCTCAATTTCCTCACTTGAAAGTAGGGATAATAAATAATATGGTTTTCCCTGGGTTGCTGGGAGGAGGCATATTGTAAAGCACTGTATCAGCAGCAGAGGTTTATGGTGAAAGATAGTTAAATCCACTGCATAGTCTAATTGAGAAAACAAGAGAGAGGTTAACACTGTTATGCCCAGATTTCAAGATCCCCAAAAGCCCACCAGGGAGCCAGCCGAGTCCGATGCAAAAGCAAAAGAGTCTTTATTTGAACTAGTTCGGCTCCCTGACCACACTCACCGACGCACGGCAAGCCAAGTGGCAGAGAGAGGGCTAGCCCGGTGGGAAGAGGACTTTTATAGGGGGGTGGAGTAAGGGGAGGAGAGGGGACTGTGGGCCCTGCCGATTGGCCAGGCGCAAGTCGGTGTCTCGTTACACAGGATGTGGTCATATCTATGGCACGCATGTCCCTTGATTATCATTGGTCAGTTTAAAGAAATCCTAGGTGTGGCTAGCAGAGGCTTGGGCTTCTACCGGAAAGGAGCTCTTTGCTGAGCACATGGCTCTGCCCAAAAATGGAGGATTCGGGGCAAGATGGAGGGCGTAGCCCTCGCCCTTTCAAACACCTTCAAGGTTACTGATGACCTTGTCAGAAACCTTCTGTGGAATGTGGATGACTGACCACACTGCTTATAAAGAGGAACTTGATCAAAATGAAGTAAAACAAATGCAAAGCAAAAGATGGGCAGGATGCTGGAGGAAGCCCAGTTCTGAGGTGGTGTCTCCCCTCAATTATTCTGGGTTGAAATCCAAGGAATACTCTGCTTTCCTGTTGCCATCTCCTCCTTAGGTCCACGAGGTTCCTGCCCTGTGTCGCCTCTGGCCCACCTGTATCTTGGCTTTGAGTGAAAATCCAAACCGAGAAATCAGCACTCCCTGACAAGAGTGCCAAGATAAAGAGAGCTCATCTGTGGTATGTCACGGGAAGAAGTTCTACCGAGTAAAGTGCCAACTGGTCTCATACACCCACGGCGACAACCCCGGACAGGCGCAGGCAGATTCGAGGTGGTTTCCCTATCATCCCCTCTATCTACTTTGCTAATACAAAAACGTAGCCAACAATGGAACTCTGTGCGGAAACGTCCCCCATCGTTTCAAACAGTGATTCGGGCTTTCAGCCTCTTTCCTTCTTGTCCAGTGGGGACTGCTTTGGGCATTTTATTGTGATATATATCACTTTAGAAAAGAGTCTTGTGGTTTTGTGGCCACGAACATCACTTCATGTTCGGTGGAATGATTTTGCTTTTGCTTTAAATAATTTGCAAGCCTTTTGTTTTAACCTTGCAGGTCTTTCGTTTTAACAATCTTTTTGGTTGTTTGGGGATGTTTCTAGGGGAAAGAAACTAAACTACTTTTTATTGCTTACCTAGGCTTTTTAAAGAAAAAAAAAAAAAACAGTGATGGAAAACAATGCCAATGATAAAGGACATCTTCAGAATTTTACCTTTCCATTCTGGAACAGTGCAGAAGCTTACAGCAAGTGTGTGTTTATTCCCAGTTCTATACCTGTCAATCATCAGCTTGCCATTGAATTCGTGCATCATCACACATCACAAACAAGTGAAGTACGAGCATTCACAATCCAACCAGGTGCATCCACTTTAAATGGCATCTAGAATTGACTTATCCTTCAGCAATTACAAATGTTTTGTAAGTGCTATTTCCAGATTTGTGAAACTAAATAGAGGATCAACCTTCAGTAGAAGTAACTAGCGGAAAGGATCATAAAATCTTTTAAAATCTCAGAAACAAAATGTGCAACAATTTAGAAATGAGTTTACTTTTGTCAGCCAACTACAACATTATAAACAACAGCTGCATCTGATCCAGAACTTTCCTGTTCTTTGGACTCCAGTCAACAGAAGAATGTAGCGTTATTCTATTATAACTGGTTGGATCATGGACTGTTAGCAATTCCAACTGGTTCATTTGGATTTTTTTTTTTTTTTTAGTTAGGTTCTCAACCATTTCTAATCAATATAATAAATCTACATATAATAATTTAACTACTTGGAAAGTTAAAGTGCATACCAGAAAGGACCATGCCTAGAAAAATATAAACACACTTAAGAAACATGTTTTCAGCTCTGCACCAAAGTAATCTTAAAGCAATAAGGAACAAATTCCTATTAAAACTTCACACATATAACACACAAATATACTTTGCTATTCCTATTTTAAAATATAGTGACTGTAATGTCAGCAAAAACCTGGTGAAACCAGATTTGTACTGGATATTATTCAATACATTTCAAAAGCATTATTTTAGATGATTACCTGTTCTAAAATAATCTTAACACGTCAATAGCTCTTCCAACTACAGAAAGAAGTTGTCTCTTGCAAATATGTGATGGTGTAACTATTGCATATGGTTCCACACAAGGCTTTGGGAGAAGCTACAGAAGCAAACGGCTCGAGAGCGTCCTAGAATCCTAGATGGTTAGAGCACATGAAAACATGCTCTGTGGAATAAGCACAAATGCTCGGGCCGGGATAACCTGGGTTTGATTAGAGACTTCAAGCGAGTTGACCTTTCCAGTACCCATTTCCTCATATGCACATCTTCACAGCGGTGTTATCTGGATTAAGTGTGATGTCTTATGTCAAAAGCCAGTCAGACCACATTAAGTGCTGAATAAATGCTGACAGATAGAAGGAAAGCCCTTAAGCCCTGCCTTGGAAACTCAGAGTCCCGGAAGACTTACTTTTAAATGATCGAGTCTCACAACGCTGCCATGATTTGACCCAACCCAGGGTTGCCAGTCAAGAACAAAAACTTGTAATGCCATTTTTAAATTTAGACTTAACAACCCCCAAACTTTATATTTCCAGTGAGAAATAAAATGAAATAATACAATGACATGAAAGTAGATCTTTGAGGACAATAGGGAGTAACTCATTATATAAATATTAGAAACACTAAAAAAATTAGACTGAGCTAATCCTTTTTTAATTTAGGGAAAAAATGTGAATCTTTGAGAAATTAAAACTGAAAAAATGTCAGAATAAAAGAATTATTGCCTACAGACTGTAGGCGATTAAGAATTTTGTAATTCTTTGTCTATAGAAATTATTTTCGATGGTGGTGACTCAAATTTTCATGAATTGGTTAAAATTAAATGATATCTATATGAATCGTATCTTTCCCAACCTTCTAACATGTAAATGTTAACCATTTTTTGGAATTTGATTCTGTCTACTTAGTCCAGAAGCCATCAAGCCAGGCTCTGCCAGGAGACTGTCACGATGTGGTACAGGGCAAGGCTGCAACTGGCTTCCTCAGATGCCTCCAGGGTGGCTGTCCAGGTAGAAGGGTGGCTGAGTCTGCCCCTCCCACAGGAGCAGCTCTATTTTCATATGTTGTACAGATTGCCTCAGATTTCACTGAAATACAGTTATCTGGGTTTTCAAAAAAATATTTTTATTGATTTCAGAGAGGGAGAGGGAAAGAGAAACATTGATGAGATAGAAGCACTGATAGGCTGCCTCCTACACACCATCCTACACTGGGGATCAAGCCTACAACCCGGGCACATGCCCTGACTGGGAATCAAACCGTGACCTCCTGGTTCATAGGTGGACGCTCAACCACTGAGCCAGGCCAGCGGGGCTGGTTATCTGTTGTTGTTTTGTGTGTGTGTGTGTTTGTTTGTTTTTTTTTTTTAATGTTTGACAACCACTCACGTGGAGGGAAGAACCTGCCGGACCAGGTTCGGACAATGAGCTGTACTGTCTGTCCCACCTAGCTCATACCTGTCTTCATTAACACTCTATCTCCAGCAGCCAGACCAAACCTTGGCATATGAGAACACTTAATAAATATTTGTTGGATAGCTGATGAACTTTTTTGTGTGCTACTTCAAACGGACATGCCTAGAGATAAGCCTTGTTCTCTTCAAGAGTTCAAGTTCCTTTACTTGCACGCCATGGAGGTTTGTTGATGTATAAAAACATTTACTATTAGACCAGGCATTCCTTTAAACTTTCAACACCCCCGTGAAGTAGGTGCTGATATTAGTATCTGTTTTACAGATGAGGAGACTGAGACCCAGAGCGTTTAATTTTTAATTTTCCCAGGTTCATAGTGAATCAAGGGCACATGAACCCAGACAGTTTGGCTCCATAGCTTACACTCTTATCCACTACTAGAGGCCCGGTACACAAAAATTTGTGCACTCGGGTGGGTCCCTCAGCCTGCCCTGTGTCCTCTTGCACTCTGGGCCCCCTTAGGGGCCCCTTCCACTGGCTACTGGCACCAGTTTTCCTCTGGCACCCAGAACCCAGGCCTTCACTCTTCGCTGGGAGGGGCTGTCACGGTGGGCTTCACTCTTTGCTTGCTGCTCGGGCCCCAGAGGCGGAGCTGGCACGGCAGGCTTTGCGCTTCAGCCGTGGGAAAACTATGGCCCGCGGGCCAGATCCGGCCCATTTGAAATGAATAAAACTATTGAAAAAAAAGACCGTACCCTTTTATGTAATGATGTTTACTTTGAATTTATATTAGTTCACACAAACACTCCATCCATGCTTTTGTTCCGGCCCTCCGGTCCAGTTTAAGAACCCATTGTGGCCCTCGAGTCAAAAAGTTTGCCCACCCCTGGCTTAGCTCTTTGCTCACCCGCTCGGGCCCCAGGGGCGGAGCCAGCACAGCTGGCTTCACTCTTCGCTTGCCACGCCGGCCTTCACTCGCTGCTTCTGCCAGGGGCCAGTGGGCTTAGCTCCATTGCTTGGTGCCTGCATATGCAAATTAGCTGCCATCTTTGTTGGTGGCTAATTTGCATATCTGATTAGCCTATGGGAAGCGTAGCAAAGGTACGGTCAATTACCATGTTTGTCTATTATTAGATTAGATGATATTCCATCTCTACTTTGGTAGAAGTGGGCATCACATTATATCCTTGGTCTCTGTTTTTATTAATTGATATCCATAGGCATTGAGGAGACTCCTGAAGGGCATGAGGCATTTTGAACCCTGATTATACCCAGGGTATGTCCAGTGGTTTCGGGTTGCAGGGGTAGATGGTGGAGCCAGCAGAGAATTCCCATGGGGCAGAAAGGAGTCTTGCAAGAGTCCCAGAAATAGGCCCTACAGGCTGGAAGCAGGTAAGGATTATGGAAACAGCATGACACCTGGTCTTATCCCCTTACCCAATATAGCCTTGGTGGCAGCCACAGGAGAATTAAGGGAGGTGTAAGATCACAAGAGTCGTCTCACTCAGTCCTATAACACTGTGGGTCTCAAGCAACCTTCTAGAGCGACCTCAAGTGAGGTCAACACAGGGGAAGGGAACATTCTTTTTCCCACTTGGGTACAAGGACAGCAGTGGCTAGAGTGAATGGGAGGATCTGCACCTTTGTGGGTGCACAGACCCACATGGCAACTGGCGTATGGCCGGGGGCCTGACTCTGGAGCACAGGCAACACCCTTTGAGAATTTCCACAAACACTGGGGGAGGCTTTGCAAAGAACCTGGATTTCTCTATGAGCAGGGAGGAGTAGAGAACTAGTGGGATTCAAGTATTAATGGAGAGTGACCTCTTTTGTCTCCCCAGACTGGTGGGCTTGGGGGAGGGGAGAGATAGGCACCTGTATTACCTGGGAAGTGAGAGCAACAGGTGCTTCACCCACCTTGTGGTAGTAAGAACCAAATAAGAAAAAGAAAAGCAACGTGTTTTGCAGATTGAAGAGCACCATGAAAGGAAACTGAAATGGTGTGAGGGGGAGGGAGAGAGATTTGGCTGAAATTACCCAGACGGATTTTCTGCATTAGCTGTTCTTCATCTTTCTGGATCATAGCCTCCTTTAAGAATCCGTCAACATCTAGGAAGCCCAGGAAAAATGCCCCCTCCTCCCCTTCTTAAAACACAAACTATTTTGCCTACTCCAGGATTCTTTTTGTCCCCACACCCTGAAGTTCTAGACCCCAAGTTACCCTGATTTCCATTAACATTGGCCTTGCAACCACACCCATCACCCTGGTATTTTTCTTTAAAGAGCAAATCTTAGTCAAAGGTTACGGACAATGTCTGCAATAAGGTCCTCACTTCCAAGGTGGCTCACTTTTCTTCTGGCCACAGCTCTGGTTTATATGCTCACGGTCAGCCTCTCGTTCGTGGCTGGCGGCCGAGTCCAGTGGCAGTTACTCGATGCAGCCTGCGCTCAGCATGTGTTGAAATTAAGACATGGAGGTAAATGTCAACTTCCTGAGCTACTAGCTTCTATAGGAAAGGACCTCAGAAGAGCAGTGGGGTCGGAAAGAGCAGCAGGCCAGCTGTCAGGGCATTCTGGTCTCTGGTCTTGGGCCCCTCATTACCAATATATGAACTTCAGTAAGTACTTAACCTGAGGTCAGTCTCCTCATCTGTAAAGTAGCCTGAAAATCGTTGCCTGTCTTCCAGGGCTTTCAAGAGGATCAAATGAAATAATGCCTGAGAAAATGCTTTGCAAACAGTGAAATATACAGATATGTATGCATTATTATTATTAAGGCAAGCTATACGTAAAATCAAGTGCTTTTGGAATGTTATTGAATCTAAGAAATGAAGGTCTCAGGTTTGGGGGCATTATCAGCCACAGCTTATAATGGAACAGCTGATAAGAGAAGTGAGGGGTGAGGGCCCATGTTGACCAGAGTCTTCTTTGGCTCTGATTCTGGCTTTTATGCCCCATTCCCCAGGCGGAGGCACAAGCCCAGAACATGAACATCTTTCCCAAGAAATAACATCTGATTTGAGTTTTCTTCCTAAAAGGTTTGAGTCCTGCTCAGTATTACAAATTCAGGGTGACTCTACCACCACCCCTCCCACTTAATCAGCCATTCCCCAGAGTCTTGAAACAGATAAGTACCATTTGATAAGCTCAGGCAGTTTGAGGAAGGAAATGATCATAGAAAGGTCTGGAGGTTTTCTGAATTACACTTGCTTCTGACCTTGGCCAGATCAGTCCTCTAAAAGCCACCAGCGTGTGCCCAGAAAGCTGCCTCCATGCGCCCTTGTTAGCATTTCCTGGGTGAAGCCATCCTAGTGTAGTTCATGCCTATTGACACTTTAGCACACACCAAGGAGAGGAGCTGTTGGAAGGAGGCTTGACCGAGCACCTGGAGGATGAGTGGTACCCTGCAGGTCAGCACCGTGTGCTGAGTGCATCCTGGTTGCCCAGAGCGTCCTAGCATCTGGCGACAATGCTTCCGCCTGTCTGCTGCCCTCTGAGTATCGGGGCCAACAAAGGGCGGTGGAGGTGAAATAGCCTTAACCACCCCTTGGCTTGTGTGCAAGGAAAACCTTCAGTTCCGTGGTTTTAAACAACCAATAATCCTTTGAGGATAACCAGAAAAATCCTTAAAACAGAGCTTCTACATAATAGAACTGGACACACCATAAGTGATCTGTTTTCACAATAAGATTTACAAACCAAGGATTAGCAGCTCTTGCTCCTATGAAGACTCTGAGAAAGATGTTCTCTTTGATAATAAAGAGTGGCAAGAAAAGGAGTTCAGAGGTTTGGTATTGTGTTTTGAAAAAGCTCTGGGAACCACGTGAAGATGGAAAGTTGACAAATGGGAGGAAAAGAGCAAAATCAGTGTTCGGAATGGTACAGAATCTAGAAATCTATTTAGAGAATCAACCTGTATTTATATAATGGAGGGTAATGATGATGCAAAACTAAAGTTTCAACGAGTTAAGTGACTTTTCCAAAGCCAAGAATACATGGCAGAAGTAGGTCATGAACAGTAGGATTTCTGAGTCCAGTGCAAGTCCCCTTTCCTAATATCTGTCCATCAGCTGTTGCATTGAATACACCAATCAAGAAGATTTGTTCCGATCTGGGGAATTTCACTGTATTGGCCAAATAACAACAATATCAAATAATAATAATAATAATAATAATGAAACAAAAAAACCATACCATCTAGCAGGGTGCCGAAGTGTATAACCTGCAAGTACTCCTTCTCTCGCATAAAACCATTGAGGGGCGTGGCCCAGCCTTCACTCAAAACTTGGACCCACTGAAGATCCAGCTGCAAAACAGGAAAAGCAGGTGAACATTTCCATAAGCTCTGCTGTTCAGCCATCTGGCCCCAGGGCAGCCCTTTCTTATTCAGTTGACAGGAAGATGAAGGCAGAACCTTTTATGTTTTTAGTGTTCCCATGTGTTAATGCCGACCCATAATCTTGGGGCCAGATACATTTGAATCTAGAACTCTCCTACAGAAGAGTGGTGAAAAGAGTTCAAACTGAGATGATTTATTTGAACACTTTAGGCTGTATCTATCCTTATGGTGTGCAACTGTGTGGAACATTGACAATTCATTCTCTTCTCCACGCCCCCGCAACAACACACACACACAAATTCTGGCTTGGCTATATTTTTTTCATCAAATGCACTATTTAGTTGACTGAATTGGGCAAACCATTGACTCTAAAATAAAATTCCAAAATTCTTAGCATGATACTGAAAGCCCTTTAAGCTCCGGCCCAAGGGGCTCATGCAGGCACTTCCACCTCTTCCCACTGCCCGCTTGGGAGCCAATTCACTAACAACACCAGCCAATGTATAGTCTAAACACATATGTGGTTTCCGGCTTAGCCTCCTTCCCACCTGAAAACTCCTATTCATCCTTTAAAACCCAGCTCCTGGATCACTTCTCTGAAACCTTTCCTGTCATTCTTCAGGCTAAAAAAAATTAATCATTAGATTGTTTGAAGTTCTTTATGTTTTGTGTTTTTTTACCTTGAAGCCCATTTTGTTATTGGAACTATGATTTCACACTGTAATTATAATTATGTTTCTAATCTGCCTGAAACATTGGAGTGTTCAGAATTTATCTTGTAGACTAAGGGGTTCTGTATAAATTTGTCATGAGTTATCAGAGTATAGAGTCTTCACGAGCTGAAACAGGTTCCCAATGTATTCTGTCTCTTATAAAAATGTACAAGGTTTTAATAGACAACGAAAAGATACCAATGAAAACATGGTCACCTTGTATGGACCAACTAACACTGATTCATAAAAAGGCCAAGTCTGTGCAGAAAAGTCTACAGGGGTTGCATCTGTATCTTCCAGGCAGCAGAATAAATGCAACTAAAGCTGCCTCCCTCTCTCCTCAGACCAGATGCTCCCAGATGGGGCAAGAGTAGAATTTGCGGAGTAGAAAAAGATTGAGGCATTCATATCACTTCAGTTCAGGGTTGTTTTTTGTTTTCCCCAAATTCTTTCTCGATTGCCCAAGAAGCACTTGTGTTCCTGACAAGCAATCTTCCAGTAGCTGCCAACAATTCTTGCCTGTTGCACACAGTTTGGCATAACTGAAGGGATGAAGACAATCAAGCAACACTGTCCTATGGAAAACAGTTACCTTCCTGGCCTGCCTTTGTGTCAGCTGCCCTGTGGCAATTCTTGGCAACAGATTTGATTGGAGAAGAGGTTAAAAGACATTTTACAAGATGAAACGTTTTTCTTTATGAACACTGCATTTCCCTTATTCATACCGTGAATATTAAGAAGAGTAACTGTACATGAATGATCATGACTGATGATCTTAAGCATAATTCCCCTTGGCCAGCCTGTACCCTCTTACCTTGGTGATTGGCAGGGATGGGAGAGCTTCCGCCTCAGCTCGGACTTGGTCCAGTTTGTTTTCCGGCACAAAGAGCTCGTGGATGCCATTGATTACAGTATGGGGTACAATGTTCTGAAATGAAGCAGCATGGGGGACAATTTGAAATGAGAACTAGAAAGAGAATGCTTCAGTAAGTAGATGATCTTTCCTGATCTTATTCAATTTAAAAGCAAAGAAAAGACAAGCAGGCCACCCACCTGCTCTTGCAGAAGTTCCACCACCTGCTGGACACAGTCGCTCACGGAGGACGAGTCGGTTTTAAGCACCAGCTCGGGCGTCTCGGGTTTCTCATAATCAGAGTCAATGCCTGTAAATCCTGCGAAGCAGAGGGTGGAAATCACATCTGCCCCAGCAGAACCATCTTCTTAATCAATAAGACATAACACATGTCGGAATAATGTGCTAAGCTGAGAATTCAGATTATAACAGGAAAGGTCACCCAGCCATCCTGGACCGCTAGCAGTATGTGAGAAAATGAACAGCTGCATTTTCAATAGAGAAAGTCCCAAATGAGCCACAAAATCTGGCTGTCCAAGCCCCCTGCAGCTGATCAGAATGAAAAGAAGATGGGAAAACCCAGGCACACTCCTACGAACACGCTTACACGGACTCATCCATGTTAGTTTCCTGAACTTTACTGCTCATCACTGAGGTGACAATTCTTAAAAAATATGAACCCACAGTCCTTGGAGTGTGGTTAGAGTGTCGGCCCTTGGACTGAAGGGTCCTGGGTTTGATTCCAATCAAGGGCATGTACCTCGGTTGCAGGCTCGATCCTCCGGCCCCCAGGGCCTATGTGGGAGGAAACCAATGGATGTGTCTCTCTCACATTGATGTTTCTCTCTCTCTGTCTCTCCTCCTCCCTTCCACTTTCTCTAAAAAAAAAAAAAAAAAAAAAAAAAAAAAAAAAAAATCAATGGAGAAATATCCTCAAGTGAGGATTAACAAAAAACCAACCAAACAAAAAGATTAGTTGCAATGTGGAAGCTAAAAGATAAAAATATATAAGATTAAAAAACTATTTAACAATATGAACCCACGCTTTAATAAGCCCATGGGCATACTGAAGAAATGAGGGTGGGACAGAAGTTGTGTGTGCTATATGCAATTTTAGAAGACAGCTTCTGAAGCCTCCGACAGGTTTCTGGAGACAGACCAGGAAGAACTGGTGACAGGCGCAGGAGGCAAAGGTGCAGCTGAGCTGGTTCTCCTACCTTTGATCTCCCCAGCTCGGGCCTTTTTGTAGAGGCCTTTGACGTCTCTGCTTTCACAAATGTTTAGTGGCGCATCTATAAATATTTCAAAGAAGGGAAGTCCTGCTAATTCATGGATTTTGCGGGCATTCTCGCGATCCTGGAAAGAAAATTTCACTTAAGAACATAAGAAGAGGTTTCCCCATGAAATTCTTCATCCGAAAACATCATGGGAAGGTAACAGTGGGGTCCGTGCCCAGCAGAGGTGGCGGGAGTCTTCTCCTTCAGAGAAAGCCCAGAAAGGTCACTCCAGCGAACATAGCTAGCTCTCTTGAGGACTTTCCGAGCACAGCCCCGGGAAAGAATCTCTGCTAAAGTTCAGGGCTGGCCACGTGGGAGCACTTCATTCGAAGGATGCGTTCCAAGTACAGAGCTTCCTATTGGAAGCTCACAGACAAGCCGGCCCTCTCCCCCTCGTGATTTCAATGAAACACACAGAACCTGAGGCTTGGGGAGAAACTGCTGTTTCCTTTAAGCGCGCTAAGCCCTCGGAGTTTGGGGAAGAAATGAAATGATAGAGCCTTAGAGTTTTTCTTGGTTAATGTTTTCTTCCTTTCAGCTCTGGCCAAGTGTGCCTTACAATTGTGTGTGTGGAAGGCTTTCTGTGGTCTGGTGCCCTGGCATCTGGAAACGAAGGACTTCTCTTTATCACCAATATTAAACAGAGGAAATGCGGAAGCAAGTGAGGGGAGCAAGGAACGGGGGTGGGGGGTGGGGGGAGGAGGATGGGAAGTTGAACATTCCTCCAGACCCTCCCCTCTTCCCAACTCCTGTTCCTGGCAGTGTGTGGGAACCAAATCAGTTTACCTTTGTGAAAGGAGAAATGAAGCTGGTAATGCAGACCAGACCGGCGTCGGCAAACAGCTTGGCCACCTCGGCAATCCGGCGGATATTTTCCTCTCTGTCTCCCGCGGAGAATCCAAGGTTTTTGTTAAGGCCATGACGGACGTTGTCCCCATCGAGGGAGTAGCACGGGATGGCGTGGGAGACCAGGTACTCCTCCAGAGCAAAACTGATGGTCGTCTTCCCAGCACCGGAGAGACCTGTTCAGAGCAGGCAAGACAAGACAGGCATTGACCCTGATTGTTCAAGATGACAAATTGGAACCTGATCCTAATCGTGACCTGATCCTAACTTTTACCTACTTTAAGTGTAAATTATACCCTTATTGCAATCATTTGACTGACCTCAAATCAAAACCCTTAAAATATAGAAAAAGTCTAGTTTGCTACAAGTCCAATACTTGCAGCATTTCTTTCAAATCTTGAGATGACTATTTGTCCCTTATTAGGACGATAGCCTCTCAAAGCCAGGGAGGTTCATACATGGGGAGACCTTGTGGGGGCTGCATTTGGTTCTTGCTATGTTCTGCTTGGCCGGCAGAGTGTTTTAAAAATTAGAAAGTTGCACATAAAAATCCAGATTTGAGCTTCTCTTGATAAAAACAAGCAGACAAAAAACCGAGATCTGGTGAGAGTGTTCTCACAGCCTCTTGTGACAGCAATGAGCTAGAGTGGAGGGGACAGCCAGCCCTCGGAGGCTGGGAGGCCACCTCCCTTGTCCATGCCCCTAAACAAGCATCTGACCACAGAGCCCATATACTGTCCTTTATTTTAAAAAACTTTTTCGGCGATGACTCTTGAAACATCAAGGGTGGGAAGCGTCCTGAATGAGGCTGTGTATGTACTGAGAGCTCTCATACACCTTTGGCTGTTTGGAGTCTTTACATGAGAACAGTTACCATGTACCTTTCACCACGGTTTCAAAGCACAATGGCTGGAAACACACTTTATCATTTCAATATGAAGGAAAACATAAGGAGAAAGGGAATTATATAAGTAATTTGAAAATAACTTAAAATCCTGGAAAAGTAGCACTTTACACATTCAGTAATCCTACAGATCTTGGAATCTGAAGAATATTCCACTGTGCAAAGCTACCGTCAGACAGCACTCGGGTGTGGAAGAGGAAAAGTTAGGGGCAAAGAGAAGAAGGTCAAGAGGTCACTACAAAGACAGAGGGTGGAAAGAAGGAAAAGACCAAAAGTACAAGAAAAGCAGAGACGGAAGACAAAGAGCAAAGGAGACTTGATAAGAAAGGTATTACATGGCCCTAGCTGGTGTGGCTCAGTGGATAGAGTGTTGGCCTGCGGACTGAAGGGTCCTGAGTTTGATTCTGGTCAAGGGCACATGCCCAGGTTGCAGGCTCCATCCCCCATAGGGGGCATGCAGGAGGAAGCCAATCAATGATTCTCTCTCATCATTGATGTTTCTATCACTCTCTCCCTCTCCTTTCTGCTCTGAAATCAATAAAATATATTTTTTTTAAAAGAAAGGTATTACATGAAAGGTAAACATATAATTTTCATATTTTAGTTATGGTTTATCATGCACCTGGCCTTGAGATAGGATCATTAGTTCAAGTGGCTATCTGAAGAATGTGTTGGCAATCTCTACAAATCACTGCTGACGACATTGTCTATTATGTAACTTTGTCTGTTATGTAACTTATTGACTATTAGAATTTGTCTGGTTGTAGGGTAGGAGAAATGGAATTCCTGAATCTCTGGTATGCTCTCTCCCAGCAGAAAATGAGAGAAATAATAGAACTTTCCTTTGATTTTGTTTCAGCTCTCAGGAAACTAAGAGCTAAAATCACAGTAACAGTATTTTTTTTAACAACTGAATTTATTATAGAATGTGGATATTAATACATCAAGTAAGTGGTATTACTCTCATTTTTATAAGAGTAGGTCATTCATTCAAGTAAAGTATCTTGTCTTTGCCACTTTTATTGTAGAGCCATATCACAATTTATATCAGAAAGTAGATTCTTCATGTACCCTATTTCAAAGAACAATGTTTTTTCCTGTGGAACTAGCATGGGTCTTGCTAAATGAATCTTTTTATATCATCACCAGGTTTATCCAGTTGATTGGACTGATTCCAAACTTCTACTCTAAAGTGAGATTAACGTTGTATTTGACTTTCCGAATCATCTGCTCAACTACCATTCTGTCATTTCAAATCAAGGCTCAAAAATGGATGGCCTGGAAAAAGAAGTGAGCAATTTGAATCATGAACTTGACTTGCATTTCTTTCAAACCTTGAGATAACGATTTGTCCCCAAGAAAAAGTAATGTATTAGATCAATAATATTAACTTTTTTTTTTTAAGCTATCATTATTCTTTTTAAGACATTTTTAAAAATTATTTTTTAAAGAGAAAGAGAGAGGGAGTAAGGGAGGGAGAGAAACATCAATGTGAGAGCAAAATATGATCACCTCCCACTGGGGATAGAGCCCCCAACCTCGGCATTTGACCTGACTGGAAATCAACCGACAATCTTTTAGTGCACAGGACGACGCCCAACCAACTGAGCCACACCAGCCAAGTCCATCATTATTATTTTTATTACTATTATATTACTGTGAAGTTTCCCAAGGAGTGGCTATTGAGACAATATGTGAAAGTATTTGTTTTCTTCAGAGGTTAAAAGTAGGGAGAAGTTGTTCTGTTTTTGCACCCTTGTGCTTCCTAAACACTTTTTTTTTTTTAATATATTTTATTGATTTTTCACAGAGTAGAAGGGAGAGAGATAGAAAGTTAGAAACATCGATGAGAGAGAAACATCGATCAGCTGCCTCCTGCACATCTCCCACCGGGGAATCGAACCTGGGACCCTTGAGTCCGCAGGCCGACGCTCTATCCACTGAGCCAAACCAGTTTCGGCTTCCTAAACACTTTTACAAACTACAGGAAGCTGAAATCTTGTAAACCAGCTACTGCTTTTTTAGATGATTGCCTTCAAGTGGCTTTTAAATTCTGAACATTATCATGCATAATGTATTATGCTTATTTCAGAATTAATTTTTTTCCATTGATTTTCCTCTTGCGTCCACCAAGGGTTTTGTTGGACCATGGTAACTATGTCAAACTAGATGGCTGCCATATTTGTTTTAATACTTTGCAGTAACACTAATTACATCTACCGAGAGCTTTACTATGGACGAGGCACTAAGTGTATATCCACTCTCTTTCACTTAGTTCTACCTACACCTCTATGAGGCAGGTACTATGTTTCTTCCTTAGAGAGGTTCATTGACTTGTTCAAAGTCACATGGTTAACACAGGCTCAAATCCAAATCTCTGGATTAGAAGTGTTTGGTTTCTTTGGATTGCCTGGTCAATATCTTACCCCTGCAATATCAGAATAAAAAATAAATGTTGTCCCCTCTTCTACCAGTTCTTTTTCATTTTTCTAGGATATTCCATAGCAGAAAAAAATGGACTCTGTGTGGATGTCCTAATTTGAAAGTTGGGCAAATCCACAAAGGCAAACACAAAACATAAAGCCAAGCACACAACAAGGAAGAAGCAACTGGGACACAGCTGTGCTTTATCTATTGCTGCCCTCATGTCGCTCAGAGGGAGCTGGGGGAAACATTTCAGGAATCAAGCCAGGCGAATCCTGCCTTTTGGAATATAGCAGGCTCCTTGCCCACTGTCTCTCATCACCCTGGAAGCTGGAAAAAGTTGTTGGTCCAGGGATGAATAAAACCAGGAAACCAAAAGCAAGTGCCACAGTCGCTGGAAAAAACAACAACAAAACTTGAAAAAGAAGGAGATGGATGTAGACAAAAATGAGAAAGACTCAGGATGTCAAGAAAAGAGGCAAGGCAGGTCCCTACCTGCCACAGTCATTAGAATTATTCCCAGGTAAGACTACATCAGCATTTGTGAATGGATAGTAATACCTAAATAATTTCCTAATCTGTATCAACATATCTGTTTATATAAGGTCATCTCTTTTTGAAATAGTATGTCTGTAAAATGACCTTGGTTTGTCCTTTTAAGTCCAGGCTATGTCAGACTTTTCCCAGGAATCAACTTTGTCTACATTGTACTCAGAGTATAAGGTGATAGCCCAGGAGAAGCTCTAGTTCTGTTACTAACTCAGCTTTGACATTCTGTGGCTATAAAAACACAAGAAATGGGAGATTCATTTGGTTACCTCAGTGGGAGTAAGTTATTTCTATATGTAAGGGCAACAATCCTCAGCTAAATAGAAATCACGAGTTTTCCTTCTTGCACACAGTTTAATTTTTTTACACAATGAAAAACAGTCTCATCAGATGCTAAAATATCAGAAAACATAAAGAATATCTCTAAACATCCAGGACTATCTGCTTGATGCCAAATGTTTGATGTCATGTTAGAAAAGCCACATTCATGACTGCCAGTAAATGTGTTTAGGCACAGAATTGAGAATTATGAAATTCCTTAGGCCGAATGGGAATGTCATCATCAAGTTGTCCCATCTTTTCCTGACAAAGAGGAGAAAACTGAGAACTGGAGACATTCCACAATGTGACCCAAGTCCTAGTTCTTACTGAGGTGGAGCTAGGAGGCAGCTCTCAGCCTCCTTCAGTGGTCCTCAACCTTCTGGCCCTTTAAATACAGTTCCTCATGTTGTGACCCAACCATAAAATTATTTTCGTTGCTACTTCATAACTGTAATGTTGCTACTGTTATGAATCGTAATGTAAATATCTGATATGCAGGATGGTCTTAGGCGACCCCTGTGAAAGGGTCGTTCAATCGCCAAAGGGGTCGCGACCCACAGGTTGAGAACCACTGTCTAATGTTAAAATAAACACGTAATTATGTTACACTGATTTCCTTAACATTGTGTGTCACACATCAATTTTTTTTTTAATATTTTATTGATTTTTTAGAGAGGAAGGGAGAGAGATAGAGAGTTAGAAACATCGATGAGAGAGAAACATCGATCAGCTGCCTCCTGCACATCCCCCACTGGGGATATGCCCACAACCCAGGTACATGCCCTTGACCGGAATCGAACCTGGGACCCCTCAGTCCACAGGCCGACGCTCTATCCACTGAGCCAAACCGGTTTCGGCCACACATCAATTTTTTATTAAAATATATCAACAGGCCCTAGCTGGTTTGGCTCAGTGGATAGAGCCTGGGCCTAAGGGTCTCAGGTTCAATTCCAGTCAAGGGCTCATGCCCAGATTGCAGGCTCGATCCCCAGTAGGCAGCATGCAGGAGGCAGCCGATCAATGATTCTCTCTCATCATTGATGTTTCTATCTATCTCTCTCCCTCTCCCTTCATCTCTGAAATCAATAAAGACATACTTAAATATATATATACTAGAGGCCCAGTACACAAAAATTTGTGCACTCGGGAGGGGGGGTCCCTCAGCCCGGCCTGTGCCCTCTCGCAGTCTGGGACCCCTCGGGAGATAACGACCTGCTGGCTTAGGCCTGCTCCCGGGTGGCAGAGGGCAGGCCCAATCCCTAGGTGCAGCCCCTGGTCGGGCTCAGAGCAGGGCCAATTGGGGAGTTGGGGCGCCGCCCCCTGTCATGAACAGAGCAGGGCAGATCAGGAGGTTGTGATGCCACCCTCAGTCACGCTCAGGGTCGGGCCGATTGGGAGGTTGGGGCATCCCCCCGTCACACTCAAGGCAGGGTCGATGGGGAGGTTGCGGCGCCACCCCCTGTCACACACAGAGCAGGGCCAATCAGGGGGTTGGGGCGCTGGCCCCTGTCACTCACAGAGCAGGGCCCATCAGGGGGTTGGGGAGCTCCCCCGTCACTCACAGAGTAGGGCCGATAGGGTAGTTGGGGCACCGCCCTGTCACACACAGAGCAGGGCGGATCAGGGGGTTGGGGCACCGCACCCTGTCACACTCAGGGCAGGGCCGATGGGGAGGTTATGGCTCTACCCCGTCACACACAGAGCAGGGCCCATTGGTGGGGGGGCGGTTGGGGCGCCACACCCTGTCACACACAGAGCAGGGCCAATCAGGGGGTTGGGGCGCCGCACCCTGTCACATACAGAGCCGCAGGGCGATCAGGGGGTTTGGGCGCTGCCCCCTGTCACGCTGATCCCGGTGCCGGGAGGCCTCACGGCTCCGCTGATCCTGGTGCTGGGAGGCATATTACCCTTTTACTATATAGAATAGAGGCCTGGTGCACGGGTGGGGGCCAGCTGGTTTGCCCTGAAGGGTGTCCTGGATCAGGGTAGGGGTCCCCACTGGGGTGCCTGGCCAACCTGGATGAGGGGCTGATGGCTGTTTGCAGCTGGTCACACACCCTTCAGGGTGTCCCCACTGGGGTGTCTGGCCAGTCTGGGTGAGGGGCTGAGGGCTGTTTTTAGGCTTGTGGGTAACTGAAGCTCCCAACTGCTCCTTTTTTTCTTTTTTCTTTTTTTATTCTGGGCCAGCTTTAGCTCTGAGGCTTGGCTCCAGCTCTTAGGCCTCAGCTGCTGAAAGCAGGTATCTGGTTTGTTTGGGTTCTATAATCGAAACACTGTTTCAACTCCAGCTCTGAGATCCTGGCGGGCTGAAAGCAGGTTTCTGGGGTTTTGTTTAGCTTCTATATTTGTAACAGTGTTTCAAACTGCAAGCTCAGAGGCCGGCAGCGGCAGGCGGGGAACGTTGGAGTTCTCCGTCACTGAAGCAAGCAAGCCTCATGTTCGCTTCAAGCTGCCTGGCTGCCGGCCGCCGTCTTGGCTGGCAGGTAATTTGCATATCGCCCTGATTAGCCAATGGGAAGGGTAGCGGAGGTACGGCTAATTACCATGTTTCTCTTTTATTAGATAGGATATATATCAACACGGCATACCTGTCAGCCACACGGTACATCCTCGGAATCCGCCCCTTGTTCCAACTACCTGCCCTCTCTTATTCCTGCTCACATGGTGGGCCTGATAGATGACATTGGTGGATTTGTGCTGGTTCTCCTACAAAGAAAGATAAGATCAAGTACAATAGTTAATAAGCTAATAAACATAATATGTATAAATATAATAAAGTAACAGATTACATTAATAGTCTTCCCCAAAGGAAACTCCTCTTTTATCACTGGTATACAGAGCACATTAATTAATTCTACTACAGACACAGCCTTTAGAATACACATCATGACTCTTTGAAAGTACAATTTGAATGAGATAATTATTGATACAATGTAAAAGTTCTGGTTCCAAGACATTTTAAAATGTAGTTTTTGCCCTGGCCGGTGTTGCTCAGTGGTTGTGGCATCATCCTGTGCACCACAGGGTTTCGGGTTCAATCCCTGGTCAGGGCATGTGGGTGAGGCAGCCGATCAATGTTTCTCTCTCACATCAGTGTGCCTCTCTCTCTCTCTCTCTCTCTCTCTCTCTCTCTCTCTCTCTCTTTTTCTCCCTCCCCCCCTCCCTCTTCCTTCCTCTTTCTCTAGAATCAATAAAAAACAGATCCTCGGGTGAGGATTGAAAAAAATACATAAAATGTGCAGTTTTTTGGTGAAAAGAAATTTTAATGATGGGATCCAAAGACGGTGGGGTAGAAGGAACCCATAACGGTGGTTAAGTAAAAAGGTTGGGAACTACCCACATGTATTTTAGGTGTGGAATTGAATTTCTTATGACGTGTAATCTAAGTTGCTTAACTATAAAAATCTATGGAGCCTTTTAAACACCACACATGTACACCCATCAGAGCTAAAAAAAAAAAAAAAAAGCACCAATATTCTTTGAGCAAGACCCAGAGAAGCTTAGAAAACTCTGGGCCACATAAGGGCAACTATTAAATTCTGGAGCACATTAAATCACCTCTTTGTGCCACCTCCTTGGGGAAAAACAAAGAAGGATACGAATAGGATGATTTGGAGGCTACTTGAGATAAAGGATGTGAACATGCCCTTACCGGCAGCGTCCTCTATAAATGTGGATGCTGCTGCTCATCCTCAGTGTATACCCACCCCTAACAGGAAAGGCGGGAGCCAGCTGGACAAGGACCAGGAAAATCGCTTCAAGACCAAAGGGAGGGAGCCCCCTGCTGGCCTTGGGCAGTGCAACCAGTGGGGGCAGGCCTGCTGGCGAGGCACAGAGCCCCCAGCAAAGGGACCAGTCAGGCAGGGAATGGGCAGTCAGAGGGAGCCAGGAGGAAGATGCTGAAAGCGGTGATCAGCTGGGTTGTCTGAAACCCTACCCGGCTAGATGCTCGGATCACCCGTCAAGCAAGCCTGGTGAGAACCCAGGATGTGGAAGAGGCGGGATATAGTCCAGAATGCAGCAGGTCAGACAGCAGTGGCTTTCACTTGTGGGTTCATAAATGGGGACAAATTAGTCTAGTCCATGAGACATTCTAGCAGTATTTCCCCTGGTGAGCAAATCCCCTGAAGGTATCTGAGTCTTCTGTGCCAAGTGTACTTTATAGCGTAAGGACATGAATGTCTTTTTCTCTATTTGCTTGTTAATCACTACCATTAAATTCAAGAACATTGAGTCTGGATATCAGGCCCAAAAGCCAGTTCACCTGTTCATTTACTGATTCTTTCAGTAGATTTTTATGTAAATGAGCTCCAACAAGAAAAAATTCCGAGATGTCCTAAATTAAATTATAGCAGGTCAGAGGATGGGAGGAAGAAGTAAGAAATTAATCAGTTAAGAGCCTCAGGCCAAAATCAACAAAAGACGGCTTACGTTCCTGGTTATATGTTGAAATTTTGAATCAACTTCCAGGATGCTATCTAAAAAAAAGGCCAACTACCCTAGCTGGTTTGGCTCAGTGGATAGAGCGTTAGGCCGAGGACTGAAGGGTCCCGGGTTCGAATCCAGTCAAGTACATCAGTTGCAGTTCGATTCCGGGCCATGGTCAGGACATGTGTGGGAGGCAACCAATCGATGTACCTCTCCCTTCCATTCTCTCTAAAAATCAATGGGAAAATATCCTCAGGTGAGGATTAACAAAAAATAAAAATAAAAAAAATTTAAAAAGGCCAATTGCCAGCTGCCACCACATCCTGTTTATGTATGAACTTTCCCACAACCAATTGCCCATAACCAATCCCGAAGTAGGAACGATTTCTTCCTTAGGGACCATGCACTTACCCTGGAACTGCCCGCACTTCACCTTTTCCCACTCTCCTGCAGCCAATGTAAATTCAATGTAAAATAATTTACATCTTTCATCCCCAAACCCAGTGTATAAAAGAGCCCGTCAACTCCAGGACAGAGGGCATGATCATCTTCTCCATCTAGCCCTGTTGCTGGTGGTTCCCCGCGATCGCCAACCTTTTGGACCTCACGGACCACCGGTTGGCGCCAGCTGGTTAGACAGTATGTCCTGGGCCCTGGTCCTTTTTCTGGCTAGCATATGGCTCCATAAACTCTTTCTTTCTGAAAAGCTTTCAGCCTCGAAGCTACAACTTTAGGTACTGGGAATATGGTACTGTACTAAACAGAGCAGAGTCCCTGGCATCATTTTGGGGGCAAATACAGCTAAGAAGAGAAGTAACAGGGACCCCACTCCCGGGAGGAGGGGGAGGGTCTCATACATATATCTGTATACTATGTGGAGATATAGAAACACCTACAACTCAATTATATAAAAACAACCCCATCTTTAACATGTAAGCGGCCAGCCTGTTTTGTCTTCCGGACGGAAAGTAAAGAGTCAGTCACCGGTGACTGACTGGGCGCTTAACGTGTTAAAATGGGCAAAAGATCTGAACAACCACTTCTCAAGGGAAGACCCACAAATGGTCAGCAGCACAGGAAGAAGCACTCAGAGTTATTAGTCACGAGAGGAATGCAAATTAAAACCCAAATGGGATGTGACTACTACCATCTAATGGCAGCAAGTGTTCTCAGATGCTGACAGCGGAGGTAAAATGGCCCACGTCTCAGGAAAAAAATCTAAATCTGGTCGTTTCTTATAAAACGAAATATCTACCAGCCCCATGACTCAGTAATTTCATAGATATTTACTCAAGAGAAATGAAACCATGTATCCTCAAAAAGACTTGTACAAGAATATTCTCAGCAACTTCATTTGGACAAAAACGGGAAATAACCAAGTATCCATCAATAGGAAAAACAGATAACAAACACAAAATCCACAGGGGGGAAACCAAGAAAAAACTCACCAAAACCCCAAACTGTAGAATGCTTTTATAACGGAACACTACTCGGCAATAAAAAGGAAAGGACTACTGATTCATGTGACGTGAATGATAAATGAAAACATTATGCTGAGTTGAAGAAGTCTTACACACAAAAGAACTACATGCGATTCCATTCATATGAAGTCCCCAAATAGGAAAACTAGTGTACTAACTCAGAACAGCCGTTGCTTCGGGGTGACAATGTTGTATGTCTTGGCAAGGGTTTGTACCCAGGTGTTTGCACTCTTGATGGAACTCACGAATGTACACACAAGATGGGTATTTCATTATATGTAAATTTTGCCACATGCAAAAACAAAACCGCAGAGAGCCATTTAAAAAAGTAGGCAAGCCAGAAAATATATAAGATTCAGATGGTGGAGTTATATTGTTCAGCACTGTTGCCGTTATGGAAAAGGGCTCTGATCCCAGTCATCTGCTTGGTTTTCAACAACAGTTCAGAAATCACCAGAAAGAACTACTCTAAAGGTGTTTAACAGTTAATCTCAGAACATTTGCGTTTTATTAGCTGAATCTTTTTTTTTTTAATATATTTTATTGATTTTTTACAGAGAGGAAGGGAGAGAGACAGAGTCAGAAACATCGATGGGAGAGAAACATCGATCAGCCGCCTCCCGCACACCTCCCACTGGGGATGTGCCCGAAACCCAGGAACATGCCCCCGACCGGAATCGAACCCGGGACCCCTCAGTCCGCAGGCCAACGCTCCATCCACCGAGCCAAACCGGTTTCGGCTGAATCTTTTTTTTTTTAAATCCTTGCCCAAGAAGATGTTTCTATTGATTTTTAGAGCGAGAGAAAGAGGAAGGGGAAAGAGAGAGAGAGAGAGAGAGAGAGAGAGAGAGAAACATCATTGTGGCAGAGAAACATCAACTGGTTGCCTCCTGCATGTGCCCCGACCTACACTCACAACCCAGGCGTGTACCTGACCGGGAATCAAAGCCACAACCTTTTGGTACACCGGATGATGTCCAACCCGCTGAGCCACACTGGCCAGGGCTATTAGCAGAATCTTAATCGTGGGTATTTGCACAGATTTTCTGTCACTTCTGTAATGTTTAAACAAACAAACGAAGTTTTTTCAGATGGCCAAGTATGGGACTTTTTTGGTTTAGGAAGGTATTTTATCTCAAATTTACCCCTGATTTTCTTCAACAGGCAAACAAATAAAATAGAAGCAGATGTTTTGAATGATATTTAAACTGCAAAGGGACCGGGCAGCTGAAAACTTTTCTTTGCTGAAACCTTTACTTCCTTCTAAAGAGCACATGGTGTTCTAAGCTTTGGGAGGAAAGTGACTGTCAGAAAAAGGATTTCTCCATGGAAAACAAAACACAGGGTAAAGAAAGTCCTTGCCTCCCTGAGTGCAGAAACAGCACACAGACATCCCTGGCACCTCGTCTAACAGTGTCACTTAGCAAGAAGTGGTCCAGAAACCATAAAGTTGATGGTATACTTCCATTCCACATCCCCAAGAACAATTTTGCAAAAATCCCTACTTTTCTTCCAGCTCACTGGCCCAGGAAAACTCACTGCACATGCATAGCAGTAGGATGAGTATGAGCTTTGTAGTCAAGCAAACCTGAGTTTAAAATCTGCTTTGCAGCCTACCTGCTCTGTGACCCTGAGCAAATATTTAACACAAGAGGCCCGATGCATGACACTTGTGCAGGGGGGTGGGGGTGGGGTTCCACAGCCCGGCCTGCACCCTCCCGCAATCCGGGACCACTGGCTCCTAACAACTTGCTTGCCTGCCTGCCTCATCACCCCCAACCACTCCGCCTGCCCGATAGCCCCCAACCACTCTGCTTGCCTGCCTGATCTCCCCTAACCACCTCTGCTTCGGCCCCTGCCACTGTGGCTTCATCTGGAAGGACATTCGGCTGTCCAGTCAGTTAGCACATTACGCTTTTATTATTATAGATTGCTGAACTTCTTGTTTCCTGCTCTGTAAAATGGGGCTGTGGATGAAAAAGGAGCCACATGCTAACTGGGACAAGCTCAGAGGAGGCCTGCATGTTGGGCCCTACAAACTCAGAGACCACAAGTAACCACACAGGATGTTCTAAACATAAGAATTCCTAATTAGAAGTGAGTCATGGCAGGTAGTCACATCCTAGGCCTGGAGGTTCCTTGACAAAGGCCAACCTTTACCTTAGGTAAGCCTGTCTAATGTCTTTTTGCAACTAGGATGACATACCTTTGAAATGTCAGAGTAGCCCTGGCCGGTGTTGCTCGGTAGTTAGAGTGATGGCCCACACACCTAAGGGTTGTGGGTTCATATGCCGGTCAAGGGCATGTACCTGGGTTACAGGTTCCATCCCTGGCCTCAAGGAGCTTGTGCAGGGTGGAAGGCAACCAATCCATGTGTCTCTCTCATATCCATGTTTCTCTCTCTCTCTCCCTCCCTCCCTTCCACTTTCTCTAAAAATCAATGGAAAAAATATCCTCCCATGAAGATTAACAACAACAATAAAATGTCAGAGCAATGCCCCCCCTCCCCAACACACACCACACACACACACACACACACACACACACACACACACACACACTGCTCAGGGCACACTCACCTCACCAGAACAAACTCCTCATTGTTATCTTGTTCCCTGAGTACCATCCCTATGTGCTGCAAATGTTCACTGTTAATTATTCTACACCCACCAATGTAAAAGAAGTATATGTGTCTCTCCACTTTACTTTTTATCCAATCTCAGAGATTTGCCTGCTTTTCTTTCTCCTGCCTCCCTGATCTACCACCAGTGAATTTCATGCAACCTCCTTTTGTCTCCTCCTTTGGTTTTAATGTATACAATAAGCTGCAAAACTGCCATTCTCCGGAGCATTTTCTCAATCCTGACAATTATCGTCAGTTTAGCTCATAAATTTTTTTACAGGTTTGGATGTTTCTTACGTCGACAGGGCTAAGAATAGTTTCCTCACAGGGTTGCTGTTAGGATGAAGTGAAATGATCTATATAAAGTATCAAAGAAAATATAAGACACACAGTAAGATGTTGAATCTGATGAGGCCCAGGCAGCATTCGATCTACTCTAGAGAAATCACGGTAGTTTGAGGTCTAAGCTGCCCAGATTTAGAAATGTTCTAGGAATGTGGGTCCACTCTAAGGCAAGTTTGGGGAGGTGGGCTCATGATCAATCAGACAATGTATAGGATAGCATTTGGTTTGGGTGACAATTCACACACACACACACACACACACACACACACACACACACATTGTTGTGGTTGCTGCTCCAATTATCATTATCTTTTTTAAAAAATATATTTTTATTGATTTCAGAGAGGAAGGGAGAGGGAGAGAGAGAGATAGAAACATCAATGATGAGACAGAATTATTGATCGGCTGACTCCTGCATATGCCCTGACTGGGAATCGAACCTTCTGATTCATAGGTTGGCGCTCAACCACTGAGCCACGCTGGGCCAGCCGGATTATCATTATCTTTGGCCCAAAGCCAGCCAGTATGTATGCGCATCTCAGATGCACTAGTATGAAGCCTCTTCATTCTACCCCAAACTTACTGCCCTCCTGCTGTCTCAATCATAACCCTGAGTTACCAGTTCTCGGATGGCCTTTCCCCAGATGAGCCTCAAGAGCTATTAGAGTTGAGACCTCAGCACACAACCCAGGGTGGCAGTGTCTGTCGGCCAGGCCCACCCCTTCCCCATGAGTGATGCAGACAGGGGGAGAGCTGGAGGAGCTTCTGGAACTCAGGATGGGGGAGGCTTGGACTTGATTTTGCATGACTAGAAGAAAAGAATCGACATGGAAAAAAAAACTTCAGATGATTTCATGGCGGGGTGGGGCATCTCCAGAGCCAAATGCCAAATGTGAGCATATGTCACAGTGAGCAGTATTATGAAAAAGAGGAAACTGGAAGCCGGAAACCTTGTGTCAGGCTATGAGTCTCCCAATGCTCCAAGTTTGTGTGTGTGTGTTTTTTACATGTGTATAATGTCTTCAATAAAAAATGAACAAACAGATTTGAATTTACACTCTCCTGGCTCCTATGCAGTGCAAACAAATCCTCTTCCTTATTTATAACTCCACTCTGTCCCCTTTGAACTTGGCCCTTACTGCTGTTGGACTGTGGTTTTATTGCTCTCTTGCTATTAAAAGTGTTCCAAACCTCCATGGCCTCAGTGTGCAGTCTGAAGATTCATTGAAAGATTCATTTTCAGAAAGCAGCAACTTCAATAATTGCTCTCTCGGTCTCTTAGTAGAAGCTCCACTTTCACATGCATTATCTTGCCTATTGCTCAAAGCCTGGGAGCTAAGGAGGCCGGGCATTGTGACCCATTTACAGATCCGAAGGCTACTGGCTGAAGTCCCACACTTGGAAGGTGCAGGACGTGGAGCCAGGGTTCCTGACTTAAGTGCTGGTCTTACTCCTGCCTGGGCACAGCTCCTGGCCTCCAACCCCAGCTGGTGACCTATGTCACAGCTTCCTCATTGTGTACTGAATGAAATCATGTATATGAAATGCAAACCAAAATAAAAGTGTAAAAAATGCATAAAAATGTAAACCAAAAATCATTATCCATTTTCATTAACATGAGTAGCTTACAATGATCAATCTGTTTTTATATTTCTTTCCTTTCAGAGTATTTCCTTGGGTATATAACCCTAAGTGAAATAATTGAGCATTAAAAGTTATAAACTATTTAAAAGATCTCATTATGTATCTCTAGTTCATTTTCCAAGCTACCAAGTTATACCAATCAAAATGCTTATCAATTAAATAGACTATGGCACACTCATATGACAAATATGCACATCTATATTTATTGACCTAAAAATATATCATGATATATACCCCAACGAGAAAACAGGTAACAGAGTAAATTAATGTTAATTCTATTTTAAAAACATATGTGTTTATATGTACAAAGATATGTATTTATATCTATAAGGCTACAAAGATATATATAAGACAATTATTTTTCTTCTTGTCTCTATATTCTGATTTTTCTATATTAACTTGGAAATAAATATATATTTGTAAATATCAAGAATTTCTCAGCCAGAAAAGTGAGGCCAAAAGGTTTGATGCTCAAAGGGTAACAGATGTGTGAACATAAGTGATTCGTGAGGTAAATTATAACCAACAGAACAATAACCAGACTATACAAACAAATTAAAAAACTATTAACCCTGATATCTTGAGAATAAATCTTTGAGACTAGTTCCTCTATACTACATCATGGAGTACAGGAAACTCTAGCAAACAACCTTTAAAGTACAGCCCCTGTCACTTGATCACAGCGGTTGCTGTTTTGGCATTTAGTTATCTCATGCAGAGAAAAATTGCCCGTGGAGAAGCTATTGTGGCTTTTGGAAGTAGATATCACAAACCTGGGAACCTCTGTTCACTCTCCCATATATTCTATTTAGGAAGCTATTCTGAGTCAGCTGGAGTCACCGCTGTCTTAACGATCTTAGTAAAATCTGTAAATAGCCAAACAGCAGGAAGGGCACTGTACTCAACTTTAATTCAATCACTACCCACTGGACATTTAAGGTTCAACTCCAATCCTGTGGTTATTCCTTTTCCTGTACCCCAATGTTGAAGAAGTGTCACTTCGGTTAAAAGTTACGCTAACCACACCTCCCTAAAAATTGCCAGCTTCAAGGATGTACTTTGGCTAAACTACTCTTGAGTTATAAGGAAAATAACCATACCAAGTAGCCAGTAACAAAATACCAGTTGTGAGAATTGAAACAAATGAGTTGGCAAATTTCTGAGAACCAAGATGGCGGCATAGGTTAACGCCGGAGTTTGCTGCCTTGAACAAATACTTCAAAAGTGAAACTAAAAAACGGAACGGACATCACCCAGAACCACAGGAATGCTGGCTGAGTGGAAGTCCTACAACTAGGAGGAAAGAGAAACACATACGG
This sequence comes from Myotis myotis, assembly GCF_014108235.1. Classification (NCBI taxonomy): domain Eukaryota; kingdom Metazoa; phylum Chordata; class Mammalia; order Chiroptera; family Vespertilionidae; genus Myotis; species Myotis myotis. The sequence continues at coordinate 26,813,830 of NW_023416319.1, forward strand.
ACACTCAGAGGAGGCGCAGTGCTGAAGTCAAATTCTGAGGTGCGGAGTGCATGGAGCGGGCTGGCGGCGGAGGGCGCGGTTGGCGTTTTCAATCGGGAGGGAGTCGCAGACTCTGAGCTCCAGATCCGGGCGAGTCTTTAGGGACCCAGACTCAAACAGGAGAAGCGGGACTGTCTGGCTTCCGTCAGAGCGAGTGCAGCTTTCTCTCTGAGGTTTGCAGCGGGTGCTGGGACTCACAGAGGCAGAGCCCCTGGGGACAGGGCTGAGAGCCGCCATAACTGCTCTCTCTGGCCCACCCTGTTGATCCTGTGCGACCCGCCCTGCCCAAGCCCTGCACAGAGGCATTTGCCGGATAGCCTCAGGCAAACGCCAGATTAGCACCTCCCTAGAGGACAGAAGTTCTCTCACTGCTGACACAGCTGATTCTCATAGCCACTTGGCCTGGAGGCCAAACCCTCCCTGGTATTAGCTACAACAATCAAGGTTTAACTATAAGACTGCGCACAAAGACCACTAGGGGGTGCACCAAGGAAGCATAACAAAATGCGGAGACAAAGAAACAGGACAAAATTGTCAATGGAAGATATAGAGTTCAGAACCACACTTTTAAGGTCTCTCAAGAACTGTTTAGAAGCCGCCGATAAACTTAATGAGATCTACAAGAAAACTAATGAGACCCTCGATCTTATATTGGGGAACCAACTAGAAATTAAGCATACACGGACTGAAATAACGAATATTATACAGACTCCCGACAGCAGACCAGAGGAGCACAAGAATCAAGTCAATGATTTGAAATGCGAGGAAGCAAAAAACACCCAACCAGAGGGGCGGAATGAAAAAAGAATCCAAAAATGCGAGGATAGTGTAAGGAGCCTCTGGGACAGCTTCAAGTGTACCAACATCAGAATTATAGGGGTGCCAGAAGATGAGAGAGAGCAAGATATTGAAAACCTATTTGAAGAAATAATGACAGAAAACTTCCCCCACCTGGTGAAAGAAATGGACTTACAGGTCCAAGAAGCGCGGAGAACCCCAAACAAAAGGAATCCAAAGAGGACCACACCAAGACACATCATAATTAAAATGCCAAGAGCAAAAGATAAAGAGAGAATCTTAAAAACAGCAAGAGAAAGAAACTCAGTTACCTACAAGGGAATACCCATACGACTGTCAGCTGATTTCTCAACAGAAACTTTGCAGGCCAGAAGGGAGTGGCAAGAAATATTCAAAGTGATGAATACCAAGAACCTACAACCAAGATTACTTTATCCAGCAAAGCTATCATTCAGAATTGAAGGTCAGATAAAGAGCTTCACAGATAAGGAAAAGCTAAAGGAGTTCATCACCACCAAACCAGGATTATATGAAATGCTGAAAGGTATCCTTTAAGAAGAGGAAGAGGAAGAAAAAGGTAAAGATACAAATTATGAACAACAAATATGCATCTATCAACAAGTGAATCTAAGAATCAAGTGAATAAATAATCTGATGAACAGAATGAACTGGTGATTATAATAGAATCAGGGACATAGAAAGGGAATGGACTGACTATTCTTGGGGGGGAAAGGGGTGTGGGAGATGCGGGAAGAGACTGGACAAAAATCGTGCACCTATGGATGAGGACAGTGGGTGGGGAGTGAGGGCGGAGGGTGGGGTGGGAACTGGGAGGAGGGGAGTTATGGGGGGGAAAAAAGAGGAACAAATGTAATAATCTGAATAAAGATTTTTAAAAAATAAATAAATAAATAAATAAAAATAAAAATAAAAATAAAAAGATATTAAGTCTGGTCTAACCCAAAAAAAAAAAAAAATGAGTTGGCAAATTTCTGAAAAGAGCAAATTAAATAGTTTGTCAAAACCAGTTATGACCCAAATCTGGAATTTATAAATTAAATGTGATATCATGAAAAAAGTTTTAGGATGGATGTAAAATTTCTTTAAGACTAAAAATGAGCATTTTCACCCATTCTTACCACAGAAAGATTTGTTAAATAGGCTAAAACTGTAAATAAGAAAATAATTCAAGTTGATTTGACTTCTGGAAGTCACCACTACAAAATAAACTACAGACTGATGTCACATGGACAAGAATTTGAATGCTGTGAAAAAATGACAACCAAAAAATACAAGGGAGGGACATAGTTAAGGCATCTTTAAAAATTCCACAAGGCTTTGCTTATTAAAATATTTTATAGTATTTAATTGTTTTTCAAAGCATCTGAAAGACGTGCAAATTGTTGAAAAATCTTGGATGGCAAATTCAGATAGTTTGCACGCATCATTCCAATGTTTGCCATGGAAAATAAATAAGTCCCTCTCCTCGGATTGGGTCCTCTAGGTTCTGTGCTGTAGAGCAGGATGGTGGGAGATTTCAACACACCATTCAGAACTGTGTTCAATTAAAAAATGTATGAATTGCTCGGCTGGTGTGCCTCAGTGGTTGAGCGTCAACCAATGAACCTGGAGGTCACAGTTCAGTTCCCAGTCGGGGAATTTTCAGACTGTGGTAACTGAAGCCATGAAAGCACTCACAGCGACATTTCACTCCTCGGACCCTCCTGATGCCAATGAGCAGCTTCTAAGCTCTGGCCTTTGCTTGTCTTCTTGCCCATGGTTTGGAGTCTCCTGGCTGCACTGTCCTCTGCTAGGTACATTTCCCCCTGGCCTGGCTTTTTGGACCTGATTCCTGAGCACAGTTCCCCATGAACTCTGCTCTAGATTGTAAAGCATCTGTCAAATGTTATCTCCCCCTTGACTCAGAACTCTGTCAATGATCTCCAGTTTTATCACTTCTTCTTCCCATCGACAATCAGATTACTTTTATATTCAAAACTTTCAGTGACTTCCTATTAACTACAGAATAAAGTCCGAACTCTTAGGATATCCTTAAACAACCTCTGGTCCTCATCAGCACATATGCTTTAGTATCAGTACTCAGTAAAATCGCATATTCCCAACTTCGTTTACAGGCGCCTTTGTGTTATGTGTTAAAGTCTTCTTAAAGGGAGACCTGCTGCATCCCAAGTCTTCTCTCAGATGCCACTACAGAACACAGCCGAAGCAGTCCGATCATGAAAATAAACAGAGCTCCCATTCACAAGTGCATTTGTAAACTGTTCTCTGAAATCTGCATCAAGGAACTATGTATATAACAATTTGTGGTTATAGTTTCTAATATGAGTCCCCCATATTTTTGGGAGAATCAATTAAGCTGATGTGACCTTATGCATTTCAATTAGAGCTGAAATCCAAGTCATTGTTTATTATTTAAACCGGCCACTTATATAATACACTGCTTGAATAAGTTACTAATGAGCCACATACTCTCAGAGCACATCGTCACATGAATTATCCCATGGCTTTTTCCTTCACAAATATGACATAAATGATCCAAAGAGAGTCAACTAACATGTACAGCATTGTGAACGAAGAGTCCTTCAGCTCGGAAGAGTCTGAAATCACCATTCTGAAATGTTTACATCAAAAAGCTGGCACATGCGAACATTGCTTACTTCCTGTTCTAGCACAACCAAATTAAAATGTATCTGCCTACGCTCCATGCACACTGAGACATTTTCCTAAAGCAAGAAAAGGCACTAAACCCATCATGCTCTGGAATACACAGGTTCATAGCACTTTTGTGTGGGCATTCCTGCCCAGTTCAAAGACCGCCTTCTATGTGTAATATTTTGGTGATTCAATTAGGAGAAGTGAAGAAATGAAAATGGGAGGAGCAGGCACAGCGTCCCATTCAATCAAAAGTGGCCCCAGAGAGGCTTCTACCTCTGTGAGGAGGAACAAAGTCAAAGGTATTTGTGAAAGAGCCAGATTAACACCTTTCTCGAGACTCGTCATTATTATTGGGAGTAGAAAACTCTAATTCATTGCAATATTACTTCTATGCCCACCATAGGTTCAAACAGAGTTAAGTAAATTAATTGCACGTAAAGTATTCAAACAGTGCCTTTAGATGTCAAGGCTCTCATACTTCGTCCTCTAGCACCCATCTGCTTTCCCCCTGAACACACTCTAGTGACTCTCATCTGCTCCCAAGGCTTTGTCTACCATCAATATGTTGTGGGTTGCCAAATCTTTATCTTCAGCTATCCAAATGCCGAGCACATATGGTCCCCCAGAGCCCCTGAAAATCAGCATGATCAGGACAGAACTCACCTTGCCATCAGCCCTTGCTCCTCTTCCAATATTCCTCATCACTTGCAATGGCTCATACTTCTCTCCATTATCTAAAATAGGAGTCATCCTACTGCCCCTCCCTCATTTAAAAAGAAAAGTCAATCACCAAGTCCTATCAATTTTAGCTAAGAAACACCTCTCAAACCATCCCACTATTGCTAATTGCTCATGAGCACTTCCGTGACAGTCTTCAAACTGGACTCCGCTTGTCTCTCTTCCCAGCGGGCCATTCTCCCCTTTGCCAACACAGTCAAAATCTCCTGCTTAAAATCCATGTGGCTCTGTAAAGTCCACAGACCTCATGTTGGGGGCCATGACGTCCCTTCTCAGATTTCCCTTCTTCCCTTTTTGGCCTTAAATTCCATGAACCCATCACACAGATCCCATGTACCATCCAGAGCAAACTGTTTCACCCACAGTCCCTTTAGTTGGACTCTCCTCTCTACCTTATCTCCTTACTCATGAAGGTGTGATTTACATATTGTTGTGGCGCTTTGGCTAATTTTCACAACCGCAGACAGACTTAGCTTCTTCCTCTGACCCCACAGGATCCTGTTTTTTCCAGATCCAAAACTCAGAAAATAAGGCCTAGCCTCACATTTATTACACACATAAGCCATTGGAACACTGAAGATGTTGATCTCTGCAACTCTTTGTTATACTCCACTTAAAAAAATTCTCTCTTTAGAAATCCCTTTCAAAGAAATGCCTTTAGGTGTCATCTCAAGAGACTAAAGTTTTACAACCAGTTCTGAAATTTCAGACACAATAACTCTTCAAAGTTTAGGTAATTTTCCCAGCAAGACCTAATACCCTAAATTAAGAACATGCAGCTTTCACACGTTCCTTTGAAACCAGTGGTGAGGGGGTGGCTGAGATGGAGTACAGAATCAGGGCGTGGGGGTGGGCAGGGGTGCACGGTGGGGCAGGAGGACCATATGAAGATGTTGGGGGGGAAGAGAAGGCAATTTCAGAATCAAAGAAGACTGAACACAGACATTCCTACATGGCTAGCCGCGCCCTCCCCCTCTATCCACCAATGAGTTAAATAGCCTTTTTGTTGGAAAACTGCCACTCTCCTGGCTGGCAAGTCTCACAGATTCCACAGTGGAAAGAGTGTCTGGAAAAAAAGGGATGAAGTTCTACAGAGGGCAGCCTGCACATTTAACTTTTCTAAAATGCCTGTAGAAAAAACAGTTTTAACCTCTCTGCCCATATGTACACAATCAACTTTGTCATTAAAAAAAAAAAAATCTTCCATTCAGATTTGAAGACTTCTTGTTTTCCAGAGCAGGAAACAAAGTGTGTGGCTTGCCTTCCGGCAGAGAGCATCTCTGCCTCTGAGAGGAGATGTAGCCTCCTCGATACTCTCTCTGGTCATCACAACAGATACCCCAGGCTTCTGCGCTGTTCTAAGACGCTCAGGGAAACATGCAGGGATGGGTACCTCATTCCCTCAGAGAAGAGACTGGGATGGGCGGCCCTCCTTCCAAGTCCTCATGCCCCTCCACTTCCACTGGGAGGGGCCAGAACTGACCTCCCTCGACTTCCTGGTATTGGCTTGTTGACACAAGGCTAGGAAATTATTTTTTTCTTTTTAAAAAAATATATTTTATTGATTTTTTACAGAGAGGAAGAGAGAGGGATAGAGAGTTAGAAACATCGATGAGAGAGAAACATTGATCAGCTGCCTCCTCCACACTCCCTACTGGGGATGTGCCCGTAACCACGGTACATGCCCTTACCCAGAATCAAACCTGGGACTTTTCAGTCCACAGGCTGATGCTCTGTCCACTGAGCCAAACCGGCTAGGGATGATTTCTTTTCCGTGTTAATCTGTAGCCTCTACTTGTATAGCTTTCAGGAAGCAATAGTCAGAAAATGGCATTTGTGAACATTTTCTAAAAAACAGTATGTGAGTACTTCTTTTCTTACAGACAGCCAGGAAGGCTCCAATATAGGGAAAAGAATTCCTCAGTATAGGAAAAATAAAAAAGTAAAAAACTCCAAATAGTCCTCAGGTGTCTTCATGTTCCACGTGACAAAAGTAGCACCTACCCAGTTAAAGCCAAAGCTGTACTAACAAAATCACGTGTTAAACTCTCCTCTCAAGAGTCAATTTAGCTTTTAAGCATGCTTTTGAAATTGGGCGCCCCCCCCCCTTAAGCCTACGCAGGATTTACCAGGGATTCAGACATGTCAGGTGAACTAAGGGGACCACCTGGCAGAGCCCTTACTCCAAGCACAGTAAACCTGACCTAGGAACAAAGCTAGGGGGAGAGACGAGTCCATATACAGCCTGGTGACAGAGATGCTTGTCTCATGGTCCGGCTCCCACAGCCTCACTATGGAATCCTTTAAAGGGATAGAAGAAAGGCAGAAAGATCAAAGAGCTCAGTCAGGCACTGAGTCATAATAGAGTGAGGGTGGAGAGCAGGAGCTCCCAGGCTACTTGGGCTCAAAGCCTGGCTAGACCACAATGACCTGTGTGACTTGAGGTAAATGAATTCTAAAGCTGCACAAAGCCTCAGTCTGCTCATCCACAAAATGGACAAAATAATGCCATCTATCTCATGGAATTGTTATAATTATTGTTATAATTGTTATAATTACTGCCATTCAACAGTAGTCTGGTAATCATGGTGTCTCTACACAAAGGAATATGGCTCAGCAATGAGAATAAACAAATTAACACAACACACAACTAGAATAGGTCTTACACACACAATGTAGAAAGAGGCCAGACATGAAAGGCGTACATACTGTATGATTCTATTAATCTAAAACTCAAAAACAGGCAAGCAAATAATTTATAGTGTTCAAAGACAGGGAGAACATCCTGAGTTAGCTGACTATGTGTTTGACATGTCACCATGAACGGGACCTTTTTCCTGAGGATTTCACGAGGCATCAGAAGGCTGGGAGGAGCGCCTGGGACACATGGCTTACCTTTGAACTACAGCAGGAATGACAACAGGGTCTACATTTAGTCACATACCTCTCGGCTGCTTCCATGCAATTATCCATCTAGTCAAGTAAAACCTCTAGGTTCTGCTGGGCAAGACTAGGATGTTCTTTTGTTTTTTTTAAACAGTCTGGTTTTATCTTCATTGATCATGCACTGCAATCACCGTGCAACTTTATCTTGCTGCATTTTGTAGTCAACATGTATTGACACAAAGCGACTATAAATAGATTTAAAAATGGCTGGGCAGATGGCATACCAATTCTCTACCTTTTTGTATACTGTGTAGTATTTGCAAGACGTTTCCTCTGATTTAAGTGGAAGAAGCTCAAAACAGCTATTAGTGAGCCTGATACTTGAACCATGAGTTTAAACCTTCATGAATCTACATAAAGACAAACCATTTCCGACCACCGTATGCAGGACGGTCCTGGAGCAACCTGGCACACTAATGCAACCTGGCATACCACCGAGCTCTGTTTGGTTCTTGTCAGGTGACAAAAACAGGGTGAACATAGGCACATACCCTCAGCCACTCACAAGGCTCACATTGTGGGAGTCACTTGGTTCTGGGCCCAAGATCTATGGGGAAAGTACAAACTGCACCTCAGGGCTCAAAGCCACAAGCCTCACCTTGACTCTCGGCACTGCCAATGGGCTCAGCTCTACCTCCAAACCCCTTGATCTGATGATGATTTCCTCTGTGCTCCTCTTTCTGACGGTACCTCGTTCCCCTCACTCACCTCTGTAGAGGAGGCTGAAGGGGGAGCATGGCAGCCTCCCCACTTTAGTGTTCTGCATGTCTTCTGATATCTACACTGTCGGAAATAGCTTCACTTGACGCAGATGGCTTGACATTGATGGTGGGACTATTCTTTATCATTTCAGGCCTGTTTTTAGTGAGTATTTCCTTTCTTTTTCAAACATCTTTTAAATGCTGTGCTTCATAACTTTTCTCAACCACAAAGACTCTGTGTGTGACTATTATACATGTGCTTTCCTTCTTAAGGACTTAATCTTAAAACTCTAACTCAAGAATAGAGAACAACTCCCATTGACTGAAGGTGGTTTTATGGCCTAGGAAGCCCTCTCAGAGTGTACATTATAAAAATGTATTGTTTGAATGCTAGTTATTAAACCTGCCAAAAAAAAGTCTTCTTGGCTCAACTGGAAAAATAAGCCTCAAGGCCATGCCAACTGGATCCTGTATAGCCACCTAACAAGCTGTCACTTTGTTGACTTGTGCCAGCAAGACTAGGGGAGGGAGGTGGAGGGTCATGCTTTACTCTTCTATCGACCTGCAGGAAGAGCTAACCTAGTAAACCGCAAGCAAACAGATCATTTATGGACATGACTATCAGAATGGAAGCCTGGATCCGGTTTCCCCTCCCTCCCCCTCTCACCCAACTCTCTCCTTTCCCCTCTCTGTCTCTCTCCCTCTCTGTCTCCTTCCCTCTCTCCCTCCTTCTCTCTCTCCCTCTCCCTCTCTCTCTCTCCCTCTCTCCCACCCTCTCTCTCTCCTTCCCTCTCTGTCTCTCTCCCTCTCTGTCTCCTTCCCTCTCTCCCTCCTTCTCTCTCTCCCTCCCTTCCTTTTCTGTATAGGACATTTGTTGAACTTGGATAGAAATGTAAACTTGAATTTCTTTGAATTGACATGACAAAAATATGGTTTTAAAAACATGGGTGTCATTTACATTTTCCAATATTATACTTTAATATTTGTTGTTATTTACATAATTTCATGTATTTTGGCAACCAGAGTGCCAGATAAAGTCTGAAGACACACTAACATCAAAGACTATTTCTTCAACTATTCGGTTAGGCAATTCAAATGTTGAAGATAAGACTTCATGATGAATAACTCATTCGGGTGCAGCAATGTGGGCTGGTGAGTTGTGCCAGATGCCATGTTAGTTATGATCAGTGATGGAGCCAACCCACCTCCCTGAGGCACTATACAAATCTGATGGTTTGTTGAACAGGAATAAAGTGACATTCAGTTTCTCATCTAGAACAACCAATTTGACACATATGAGAGGTCAGTCTATAATGGGAATAAGGAGGTAACCATAAATGAAGAAATTTGTATCAACATTTCATAGATTGTGTTCTTCAGACCATCCCTTGATATAATATGGTTTTCTGTGGGGGGAAAAAGGTAGGGGGAACATCAGCTAGATAAGCTTGGAAAGCACTAAAAGGGTTGCCAACAATGTGGACTTGACCTTCTGGTATAGTTTAGTTTCCTTTCCAGTAGAATGAAAAAAAAACAAACCCACAAAAACATCATAATAGAAGAATTGTTTATGTTAGTTTTTAAAACAGTTCAGCTTCGTTTTGCCTACTGAGAATATGTTATACATGTAATACTATACAAAGAAATCCTTGAAAAGGATATCTTTTTGTAATGTGAAAATTCCTTTATCTTGCTGATTCTATTGCAAAAAAAAAAAGAGAGAGAGATTTAGGTTTGTTTGTTTTTTAATTATATAAAAAGGTTATCCCTTAGAATAAAGAAGTGAGAAGGAGGGGAAGAAAGGACAGTTAGTATAAAATGTTTTGACCCTCTCCATACTCCCCCAGCTCCTCACACCCACACCTACAACATAATTATTCTGACCTAATAAAACGGAAAACTTTCATTCCATGAAGCCCCATGGTCCCACGTTGCTAGAGAATAGGTTCCCACTCTTTGAACATCCTCACTAAAAGGTGAAAAAGGCTGAGTCTGGGGTTCACTGCTTTTGGGGCATCCCCTTCCACCAGTATTTGGCACAAGTTCACTTCTGTGGAGGCAATTCTGTCTCTAGGTAACTCCTTCGGCTCTCAGTGTCCAATTTCCATAGGAGAGGCCTCAGGACTTCTTTGTTTAGTAACAGTAGCCCTTACATCCGCCTAGAATGCCTCCTGCTTCAAAGAGTGTGTACTTTCCTGCTACGCCTGCATCCGATCTTCCCCATCCTGTGAGGGAGGAGCCCTGACTTCTACCTGAGCGCTCCTTTCTCTACATCTTCCTTTAGTAAATGGATGTATTGGTTCCCTATGTGTCTGTTCTTGCACAGTCTGTCCTTTTTGAGTTACTAATTATTTTATCGTAAGATTACTAACATGCGTCACGTTTAATGGCTTCTCTTAGTGCAACCAAACAATAATCTACTATCCTCCCCTTCAAGGCAGAGCTTTGCCACCCTAGAGCTTAGCCTTCTTGGTTATAAAATGCTTTCAGAGGTGCAAGGATCCGGGTGGGTAAATATCAGGCATCTCCTTTCCCTATAAGTCTAATATGCCTTATGTCACTCTCTAGGCTTTTCCCTTTCCTATTCTTTTTTTTTTAAGTGACTCAAATTATCCTTGAAAATGAGATAGATCATCTGACCCAGAATCACATCCCTTCTTCAAAAGTCTACTTGTGTTTGCCACTTACCTAGCTGTGCTTCAAATCCCCATGTTCATTTTTCATAACAGCTCCAAATAGGAAACAATGTAAATATCCATCAGTTTGTGAATGGATGAATAAAATGTGAGCTATCCATACAATGGAATGGTATTCAGCTATACAAAAGAATGAAGTAATGACACCTGCTACAACATGGATGAACCTTGAAAACATTATGCTACTGAAAGAAGCCAGTCACAAAAGATCACATATTTTGTGATTCCATTTGTAGGAAACATCCAGGGGGGGAAAAAAATTTAGAAATAGAAAGTAAGTTGCTCGTTTCTTGGGACTCGGGGTAGGAAACAGGAGTGATTGCACAAGGAGTCTTTTTGGTGTGATGGAAATGTTCTAAAATTAGATTTTGGTGATAGTTGCACAACTCTAAATTTACTAGGAATCTTTGAACTGTACAGTTAAATTGGGTAAATTTTATGATATGCAAATTATGCTTCAATGAAACTGTTTTTAAGAATAGTCCTACATGTATTTATTCTTTGATGAAAACCTTGAGTTAGTCAATTTTATTCTCTCATTCAGAATCTCTTCAAATTCTTGTAGTGGTTCTAAAATATATAATTTTTGTCTATGACCACAGCTATACACAATAATTCATTTTACCTCTAACACTTATCTTAAATGTAAAAACATCCCTTGTTTGCTAGTTTCTTTATTTTCATGAGACTGTGGTAAGCATGGATTCAAGAATTTCAAAGCTATGGCTGAGCTGTGTAATGCTAACAAATGCCAAAGTTAAGTTGAGGCTCTAAGGAAAATGTGAGTAAATAAATTGTGGAATATTCACACAGTGGAATACTACTATACAGCAGGGTTTCTCAACCTCTGCATGGGGGGTGGGGAGGGTGGTCCTGTGAATTGTAGGACAGTTAGCAGCAACTTTCCCCCCACCTCCTTGTGGCAACCAGAAAAGTCTCTAGACATTACCAAATGTCCCCTGAGGGGCAAAATGACCCCTGGCTGGCAATCACTGCTATGCAGCAATGAGAATGAACAACTTCTAGCCAAACACAAGCACTACGGACAACATTGATGACCCTCACAAATATAAGTGTGGCAAAAGCAGCCCGACAGAAGAGTGTATACTAGTCAATGGCATTCATGTAACATTCAAAACCAGGCAAAACTAATCAGACAGTTTCCTAGGGAGAGAGTGTCAGTGACTAGAAGGGGCTTCTAGGATTCAGGTATGATTCTGTTTCTTAATGAGGGTGCTGGTTACATAAGTGTATTCACTTTATGAAAATTCATTGGGCAGCCCACTGAAGATTTATATATTTTTATATGTGTATATTATACTCTAATAAACACGCTCCGTTGCTGCTGCTGCAGAAAGAGGGCATTCAAGGTGATTCGGGAGCGGCTCAGCACCTTTCTAACAGGATGCTCATTCATCCCTCCACAGACCCACCAGGGCCCCTCTGGCCCACCCTGAACTGCAAGACAGAATCCAGTGTGTTCCAGTGATGAATGGCAGCTTGTTCCTGAGGAACTTTGTTATCCAGGTGCCAAAGCCAAGAAACCCCCCCACCCCAGCCCATTTTCAATTCACACTTGCCAAGCACAGGCCTAAAATTGATTTCAGTGTGAAACTGAACTGAATGAAGCCAAATAAAAGTAAAGCTCATTCCAGGACTAAAGAAAATATGGGTCTAGTTTCCTAATCTGAGAGCACTACCAGTGCCCAACGTGGCAACGACTGGTGCTAGTAACGGTAGTAGAGAATGAATTGTGCTGGTTCATTCATGTTCTCACTCTCTTGGGGCCCCTCCCACCTAATAACTAGCCCTTGCAGATAGTGGACTGGGTGCCAGAGGGGAGGCGATGGCCATCATGACCTCTGATCTAGGCAGAGTTAGGCGACTTCAGACCTGGGCCTAATCATCTAATGCCAACGAGTTCATGTTCCAAACAACTTAGCTGAAAGCTCAAAGTATCAGGAGTCACTATCAACCTTCAAACCTTGCGTGCGTGTGTGTGTGTGTGTGTGTGTGTGTGTGTGTGTGTGTATTTGCAGATAAATAAATAAGAGAGACAATTTTCCATGAGCCCTTCCTGAGTCAGGTACTAACTGCCGTTCATTATTCCATACTATCTGTCAAGGATTTTTGTATAGTGAGCAGCACTGGACAAAAGAGATAATGTTTCCCTCCAGAGTAAAGGGCCAGCCTTCCTACTGCCCATTTTAAAAGATTTGTGTTCCCTGAGCTTAGAGTTCTCCTCCTGTAATGTAACTCACTGCTTGTGTGGGTATCCGTCACGGGAGATGGGGTGTGGGCAAGAGGAGCAAACACATACGAATGCTCTTACTGCTTTCTGTGCTATAAGCAATAAAGTCCTTTGTCTCTGACCCAGGAGTCTCATGTTTTCTGCCAGCACCCATGAAACTATGGCAAGCTAATTTATTAGATTGCAAGTAGAATAAAATCACAGACCCTTCACAGTTCTTGACTATATAATTGATTGACTGATTGATTGATAAGAGTTTTGTGTTTTTGAAAAGTAAATCTCCTACCCAGCCACACAGCTCTCTTAGTTTACCATGTATACTTTCAGAGATAGTCTATACATTAATAAATATATGTATCTTTTTTTTCTTTCCTCCCAAATAGTACCAGGCTATAGACACTGTTTTGCACTTTGTCTTTTTTTACTTAACAAATGCTTAAAGTTCTTTCCATATTGGTATATTTCGGAGATACCTCATCCTTTTTTAACAGTTGCAAATTAGTCCTTACTATGGATATATTATGATAAAAAAATAGTACAGAGTATGTACTTAAGCAAGTCTCCTATTGATTGATATTTAGGTTGTCTCCAAGCCTTTGTTTCAAAATGCTGCCAAGAATAACTTTGCACATACATTCATCTTACCATTTGCAAGATTTGCGTAGAAAAAAGCTCTAGAATTTGAATTGTTAGCTCAAAGAATATGCTCATTTTAATTTTGATATTTCCAAACATCTCTATGGAGATGGTAGTAATATACATCTCCACTAGCAATGTGTGAGTACTTGTTCTCTCATGTTGAGCACAACATGTTGGCTTACGTTTTTACCTATGCCCATCGATAGGTGAAAAATTGAACCTTATACTTTTAATTTGCATACCTTACAATGCATTAGACTGAGCATTTTTCATATGTTTAAGAGCCATTTGTATTTTCTTTTCTGTGAACTACATATTCCTTCCCCACAGGTTTTTGCTGTTAGATTGCTGATTTTTTTATATTGATTTGTATGGAAGCTCTATATATTTTGAAAAGCAGCCTTATATCTTCTATAAGTTACAAAATTTCCCCCAGGTTGTTGTTTGTCTTTTGTTTTAATTAAAAGAAGATATTTTTCCCTGGCTGCTGTGGCTAGGTTGGCTGGGTGTCACCCTGGGCACAGAAAGGTTGCCAGTTCAATTCCTGGTCAGGGCATATGTCCGGATTGTGGGCTCCATCCCCAGTAGGGGCAGGCAGGAGGCAGCCAATTGATGTTCCGCTCTCATGTTGATGTTTCTCTCTCCCTCTCCCTTCCTCTCTCCCTTCCTCCCTCTCTCTCTCTCTCTCTCTCTCTCTCTCTCTCTCTCCATATATATATATACATATATATATATGATATTTGGCATGCAATTTAAAAAGTGATTTTGTACTCAACTGTATTTTCTTTGTGTGTGGTGTCTGAGTTTGTGTGACACTTAGAAAGGTGGTCTTCCTGATTCTGAGATTATAAAAGATGCATGTTTTCTTCTTGTAGTTTTATGGTGTACTTTTTACAGCTTAACTTTTTGCTCCATCAAACCTCTTCTTTTCAAAATCAATTATTAAAATATACATTAAAATGCTTATCATTATTCATAAGGCTAAGCATAGCTTTTTTTAAAGGATGGTTTTCTGAACTCCATAATTACTTTTTTTTTAAACCCCATCCTGTGACAGGTATGGACCTAGATATAGATATAGAGTGGATCAAAGTACAACCCACTGAATATACATAATAATGAATCTTATATAGTTAATGCTGTTATCCTATAAAGAGATAGTAGATAGAGGTCTTCAGTAGTAACTTGGTAAAGGAATTTTACTCTACAAAAGTTTGCAATTATATTGCCTAGGAAAATGAAGACAGCCCAGAAGAGGCACACAGCGCTTCCTTGGGAAGGCAGTTTACTTGACAGGTCTCTGTGCTGGTTCTGCACTGGGCTGGCGAGACGGCTTGGCAAGAATTCCCTTTTCTTATCCACCTGGTTACCAGAGGCCAAGCCGTTTTCTCTCTGACATTTTCGGCCCCAAGGTATCCTGACCTGCTGTAGGTAATATTTATTTTCCACCCTAACAGCCGGATAGAATTATAGGAAAGAAAAAAACTTAATTTATTTTAGATTTAATATATACAGTCACATAGTTTTCAAAATAGCTGTAACCAAATTCACTTCAAAAAAGGCAGAAGGAAAAAGAAAGCTGCTGTCCAAAAGAAATCAATGTTAAATCAGAAAACCTGCTGCTAATTTAAGAACTGTCATTAGCTTGAGTAAGCTAATCTTTTTAAGCTTAAATATCTGCACTACATGTCTGCCTTTTCTTTTTAAAAAAAAATATATTTTATTGATTTTTTTTCAGAGAGGAAGGGAGAAGGATAGAGAGTTAGAAACATCAATGAGAGAGAAACATCGATCAGCTGCCTCCTGCACACCCCCTACTGGGATGTGCCCACAACCAAGGTACATGCCCTTGACCGGAATCGAACCTGGGACCCTTGAGTCTGCAGGCCGACGCTCTATCCCAGGGGTCCTCAAACTACGGCCTGCGGGCCACATGCAAATACAAATATTGTATTTGTTCCCGTTTTGTTTTTTTACTTCAAAATAGGATATGTGCAGTGTGCATAGGAATTTGTTCATAGTTTTTTTTTTAAACTATAGTCTGGCCCTCCAACGGTCTGAGGGACAGTGAACTGGCCCCTGTTTAAAAAGTTTGAGGACCCCTGCTCTATCCACTGAGCCAAACTGGTTAGGGCTGACTTTTCTTTTACTTACTACATTAATAATGAATAATCTCTGTGAATATAAGACAACATATTATTTTAAAAATCCAAATGAGATCAAAGTTAATCAGAACTCGTAATCAGATATACCATGGCAAGAAATCTATTAGCTTGGGTAGAAGAGGCATGATTATTTAATTTGATTCATTCTAAGTAATTTTAGATGATAGTTATGAAATACATATAAATGGACAGCATTTTTGCCCAGGAGGTACTTACATATTTTCCTCAGAAATGCTAGAATTACACCGACAATGTACCAGGAAAAGAAAGGCCCATTTTTGGAGGGCTCTTCCAATGTGGGTTCTTCATACCCACGGCCGTCAGTGTGACAAAGGAATCCTTTTAGATTTATTCCCATTGGAACATACCAGGTTCAGTAGGGAGGTCCGGAGAATTACATTATCAAGAATCACAAGTTACTTTTTAAAAAAATTGTGCTACTCTCTTGTGATTGGAAGCGGTGCAAATTTCCAGGAATAAATAGTCACCACAGCCAAGAACAGCTGACTAAGAAAGAATAATCTCCAGATTTTTCCAGAAAGCTGTCTGCTCATTAGGTAATGGTAAAACAGCACAAGAATGGCAAGCTTTAAAATATTCCAGCTGGAATATTTCATTTTAAATATTCCATGAGGAATGCAACCATCACAGAAGTCTGCATTAACTGGTAAACAGCCTAACATTTTTGAGAAGAAAAAAATCTGAAAAGGGCAAACAGCATTCTGAAGTAGAGAAAATCATCTGTTACTAGCTACCGGGCAGCCAGGGGGCATGGCACAGTGCTCCATTTTGTGCGGTGAAGGAATCAGGGTAGGCCATGGTTCTCAAGCCACACGGAAGTGAAGCACCTCCTAGCCAGCTTTTAAAGAACCCAACACAGACCAACTCAATCACATTTTCAGGGAATGGGATCTAGGCATCAATATTGCGTGAAACTTAGCAAGAGAGAAAAAGTAGGCTCAATAATCTCTAAGGTCCCACTGAGATCTCAGTAATTAAGGGAAGCATTCAGGACACATGTGATGCATGGAAAACAAGAAAGCATAATGCCCACACAGGTGTAAAGAGCATCCTAAGTAGGAACTCTGAGATATCAGCAGAGAATGATATTCTCAAATGAGCCGTGAGTCCCTACACAAGCATAATAAATACTCTTGATTAATAAAAACAACAACAGCCTGGATGGCATCGCTCAGTGGTTGAGCATCAACCTATGAACCAGGAGGTCGAGGTTCCATACCTGGTCAGGGCCCAAGCCTGGGTTTCAGACTCGATCCCCAGTGTGGGGCGTGCAGGAGGCAGCCGATTAATAACTCTCTCTCATCATTGATGTTTCTATCTCTCTCTCCCTTTCCCTTCCTCTCTGAAATCAGTAAAAAATATTTAAAAAATTATAGCACAGTAATAAATATGCTTCTTTATCAATATATTGAATAACAAGATCTAGCTACTTAGGTAGACAGTTATAATAACTACCTTAATTTTGTTGTAATAAAGAACACAAATATTGTTGATATCAAGCTCTGTCTATATCAACTTTTTAAGGTAATGACTATTTCTACATTTTTTAAAAAGAGAAACTTTTATAAAATCCCCAGGGACAGCTTTTATTGAATTTAGAGAGAGGAAAGAAGAGAGAGAGAGAAATATGGATGTGAGAGTGAAACATCAATAGGTTGCCTCCCACACTCTCCCCAACCTGGGATAGAACCCACAACCTTTCAGTGTATGGGATCAGGGTCCAACCAACTGAACCACACCAGCCAGGGCCTACTTCTACATTTTTTATGCATCTATACACAAAGCCAACCAGGATGAGATCATGAAGACTGACATGGCTTCAGAATCGTTTTTTCCATGGAAATAAGGTAATCAGGATGAATTAGCGGCAAAGAATTAATTTACTTCCCAGTCTCTTCATTAAAATAAATGTACACCCACAAGAGAAAAATTTGAAAGTACAGCCTTTTCTATATCAAAGCTCAAGTGTTCATTTTTAGAAGCATAAAAAAATATGTATAATTAGCTGAATCACTTAATTCATAGGTTATAGCATTTATAGTTCTAGAACTCCCACTGAAAAGGAAGCCACGTGTGTTTTGCAGCACACAGTTAACTTGGTATAGCCCCAGAAAGAAACCCTTCATTCCAAACATCATTCAGGTGTCCTTGAGATTCTGCCTGAGACAACACAAAGTACTAGGCCACTGAAACGGGCCAACTTGGATTGCCTCTACTATTATATTAGCTCACAAGAAGGCCCTAGAAATGTTACCTCATCTCTCTATGTTAGTGTCCTTGTCTATGAGTTGTAATACTTATAACTACCTGTCCTGGGGAGCAGCTAGGATAGTTAAGAAGAATTTCTCAATAAGCTTTGATGAGCATGATGAGATAATGGGAATATGCATGCCAGAGGAACCCCACTATAATTCAGGGAGGTGGCAATTACCCTCAAGGACACACCACCCATATCAAGTCGAGTCTCCTAGAAGTGTGTTAACTACATCCAGAAGATGCTCTAAACCACAGTGTTCAACATAGGTCTCAGCCACCCTTCTGAATGTAGCCCTGTATGTGGCCCACTGAAGGCTGTATTTTGTTACCTCTGTGTATTTTCTTACACATTTGCAACTCGTTCTACAAACGAGGCTGTATGTGACACAGGCTTCTTGAACCATGAAAGATTAAAATTCTATGCTGACCCATGGAAATGCCAATGAAACCTCTAGTCCATCCAGAGAACAGGCCTGTAGCTTGTGGGGCTTTGGGAACTTGTAACTCATGAATGCCCGACTGTGCAGTGCTCGCATAATGAACAAGGCAAGGTCTAGAGTTACATGTAAGTCACTGCAATTATTTCTAAGGACACTTATTCTTGAGTGTATGCATTCACCCACGAGAACACTGAAGCTTTGTATTATTAAGGTGAAATGTTGGGTTCGATTCCAAACACTACTATTCCTGAAACTGGCCACAGAGCCTCATCCAAACTAACATTTATTGCCTTTTCACGGCATTTGCTAAAATCCACATCTTCTAAAGATTATGCGACATTCCAAAAAGCCACTGAGGAAAATTCCTTTCAAAGCAACATCATCTTTTTTGATTCTTCACTGTGTTAATCTGCAACCACTAAAATTAAATTTAAATGTATATTGAAGTGATCAGTATACTCTTTACTCTGACAGTCTTCATAACAATTATATCTGTTACATGCATGGAAGGAAAAGAGGAATCATTGAAAACCTGGCATTCACACTTAGGAGGCAGTCACTTCCAACTCTGCCACTAACGGTGGCTTCTTAAGGTGTTATTTAACCTCAATAAGCCTTCCAGTTCTCAACCATAACATGGGGATAAGAACATCAACTACTTCATAGGATGGGATTAGACACTGTATGGAAAGTCCTGGAATACATACTTGCTCCTTTCCCTTGGGGAACCCAGTTGGATCAACAAGGTACCTTTCTGAAAGCCACGGCAGACTTACAATGTCACCAAGAACTAATATTGTGTGACGTTTAAAAGGCTTATTAGCTCTGGCCGGTAGGGCTGACTTGATTGGGCGTTGTCCCATGCACCTAAAGGTTGCTGGTTCAATTCCCAGTCAGGGCACATCCCTGGTAGGAGGCAGCTGATTGATGTTTTGATATCACATCAATTATCTCTCTCTCTCTCTCTCTCTCTCTCTCTCTCTCTCTCTCTCAAAAGTGATTTAAAAAATCTTTTTTAAGAAAAGGTTTATTAAATAAAAGCCTCAACCCTGAGAAGAAAATGGAAGAAACCAGGTGTTTATGATGACCCAGATTTTTCCATTCAATAAATGTGGCTAGACAACATATTCTTGCTGTCTGTGCTGAGACTTTGACATTATTTTGACATTATTTTGTTTCGAGGTGTCTTGCACTGTGAAGACATGGATTCTGTGATTTAATCTCTTTTTTAATTGATTTCAGAGAGGAAGGGAGAGGGAGACAGAGACAGAAACATCAATGACGAGAGAAATTCATTGATCGGCTGCCTCCTGCATGCCCCCTACTGAGGATGGAGCCCACAACCTGGGCATATGCCCTGAACGGGAACTGAACCATGACCTCCTGGTTCACAGATTAACACTCAACCATTAGCCAAGATTCTGTGATACAACTTATATACTGTCACACTCCTCTCTTCATTCAAATAATGTAACCCCTCCCCAGCAAAGGACTTCAACCTCATGTCCTGCAATTACACCCAGCCAATACTAGGCTCCTCCATGTGAGCATGGGCTCCAGCCTCTGACACAGAATTGGAGTCCAGGCCTTCGAGGTGCCTAACATTGAGGCTATGGCCCAGGACCGCTGAAAACGTGGACTTCCTGACCTACATCGGTAGCAGGAGACAACTCCCCCAAATGCTTCTTCCAAACTCCATGGAAGGTGCCTTTTACAACCTCACAATTTGCAGGCACTCCTCACTGGTCCCCAGTGTAAGGGAGGCATTATCTGGTTGCCGACATCCTTTAGCCTTGATCTCCAGTTGGGTCAAATTTTTATTGTGTGAAAAATACACTGGTGGCCTGGTTTCCTTTTATCATCTACAAATCACAGTTAAAACTTGGCTCAAGTATTAGCAGCTTTAGTGGAAACAAATCATTCCAATTATGCTGCGGAATCCTGACATGATTGTAAGGTTAAGCAATAAAAACTATTACCCATACTTGTTGCGTCTGAGAAAAAGAAAATTCATTTTCCAATTACATACTTTATGTCACCACAAGGAATGAAATGTGTGTGATGGTGAGGGTAACATGCATCTGCTAGTGAATATAACATTTACTCTTTTTTTAAAAAGCACTGGGGAATGTCTCTAAATGGAATTCATTATTATCTTGAGATATATTAACAGTAGGCAGCTGCCAAAATATTTTACAAATGAAGCAGTAATACTTTAGTAGTTACCTAAGTCAGCTGTGTTTGCTATTTGGCATTAAGTCTCATTCCCTCTATGAAATCAACAACTTATGACCACAGAGGAGCTGATAAGGTTTTCGCTTCTCCCGTGGGTAACTCTCTAAAGACAGTTCAGTTACATGAGTTCCCTTCTGAGTTCACAAATTTGCTTCATGAGATGGGGGAGGCCTGCCTGAGTGACTGCACAGGAAACCCTGGGACAGCGCCTGCCACATAGGAAGTGCTCAGGGCTGGTCACGAGCAAGTCACAACAGAGTAGGAACATTCTCACAAAACATACCTTGAAAAGGAAAACTCCTGATAAGTATGCAAATTCCATAGGTGGGATATTAATGCATAAGTTTGATTAGATGTCTTCTTATTCATATGGCTAACTTAAACACCACGGAAGAATACAAACTTTTATTTTTTTAATAACTACTGAAAACGTTGTATTAGTGACTCGATGGGCCAAGAATAGTAATTACTCATATAATTTAGGAAAAGACTCTCTATTGCAATGGCTCTTAACCTTGGCTGCACATTAGAATCACCTGGGAACCTTTTTAAAATCCACTGCTCTATTGGGACTCAGCAGTGTAATGTAGACTCACCTGGCAGGACCACGTAGTTATTCGGAAACAATGGAAATGGGTGGATTTAGGGGTAAAGCTGGGAATTCTCAGACCTACAGCAGGACTGAGAGGCTTTAGTGTGTAACTGAACTTGGTCTAACTTTCGCCTCGTATAGTTTTATCTGTATTGCACACTCTGCAATCACTGGCATCTTTTTTTAAAATATATTTTTATTGATTTCAGAGAGGAGGGGAGAGGGAGAGAAAGGTAGAAACATCAATGATGAGAGAGGATCATTGGTCAGTTGCTTCCTGTACACCCTCTACTGGGGATCGAGCCCGCAACTCAGGTATGTGCCCTGACCAGGAATCCAACTGTGACCTCCTGGTACATAGGTCGATGCTCAACCACTGAGCCACACCAGCAGGGCTTTCTAAAAAATTTTATTTATTTAATAAAATGACTAAACCATTTGAGAAGTCTTAAGGAAGAATAAGCGAGGTTAGGGGTGGGGTTTGAATTTTCTAAAGAGAAACAGGCTAGCTAGCAGCTAACTCATTAGTCAATAGAGCCAAATATCAACAGTACAACGATTGAAATTTCTTTTGAGAGCCAGATTTTTTAAACTTAAACTATATAGGTAGGTACATTGTTAATTAGGGTACTCCTAAGGCTTAGGAAGAGCCACACTCAAGGGGCCAAAGAGCCGCATGTGGCTCGCGAGCTGCAGTTTGCCAACCACTGCCGCTAGCCAGTCACAAAATATTTCAAAATAGTAAAGTTGCATTTTCCAAACACTGTTCTTTGGTCTGTATTTCTGTCTCCAGAATGTCAAAACAAAATGCTAAAGCTAAATCACTGATAACCAACCTGGAAGTGTGTTTTCTTTTTCTTGTTTAGCTTTTAGTTTTTGTTTTTAGTGGAGGGGAAATATTTCCCAGTTAAAAAAAAAAGAAAAGGAAACAGCTCTAGCTGGTTTGGCTCAGTGGATAGAGCATCAGCCTGTGGACTGAAGGGTCCCAGGTTTGATACCGGTCAAGGGCATGTACCTTGGTTGCGGGCTTGATCCCCATTAGGGGACATTTAAGAGGCAGCCAATCAATGATTCTCTCTCATCTTTTATGTTTCTATCTCTCTTTCTTTCTCCCTTCTCTCTGAAATCAATAAAGATATATTTAAAAAAAAATAAAAAAGGAAACAAAGCTGTCGTAGAAAATGGGCATGTGGTCAAGAGAAAAGCGCGGGGAGAGCAGTTAGGTGATGGTCCTCTGGCTTAGTGGCAGCATCACCAACTAGCTAGCCAGAAAGACGGCCATGAGCTTTAGCCAAGCTCTTAAATGCTGTGTATCAACTGTAATATAAAGAGCTGGAAGATGAGCTCTTAGTTTTTCTTCCAGAAATTAAACGATAAAAATACATTTTAAAGAGGGAGCAGCCTAACTAAAAAGTAAATAATTTAACATTTCAACTTAGTAGCTTTAAAAAGTCAGTTGGGAATTTTATTGCTTTGGGCCCAAGGCCACTGTAAGACTGGGCAGAAAGTTGAAAGACTATCAAGGTTTTGGGTAGGGTGGTGCCATTAGAAAAAGTAAATGCTGTGTTTAGAACAGATTTAAAGACAGAGTTTGAAAGAACTAAAAAACTATAATTAAAGAATATAAGGCTTTAGTAGCTATAGTTAATTATGGCAAGCACAGTTCCTGGTTGGGCTATTCAATAAATATATGTCGAGTAGATGAAGTGAACAGACACATAAGTGAGACCTGACAGAAACTAAAAAGGGAAAGGATTTTAGAGACTTTAGGAAAACAAAGTACACAATGGGACCACCACCAAAGGACCAAAAAGTTAATTCAGGATTTTAGCAGTAAAAAAAAATGCAAATAAAAATCATCACCAATGTTTTGAATTGCTGATTCTGTTAGAAGTTGGGAAGGCATGAATTATCCATAAGTAATGATTGGGGAAAGGTGGAGATGAATGAGGTAATGGGGAGAAACCTCAGACTTTATTGTAGGCAGTTTGGCTTGCTAAGTAAAGTCTGCAAATGATTTTTAAAGCACATATGGGGCATAAATTAAAAAGAAAAAGTAATTGTAGTAAAATTAGAGTGGATGTAGAAGCTTGGTGGGAGAATACCTTTCTATTTAATAGGTGGGATGCTGCCTGATTTGTGAATCATTCAATAAAGCCAATTAGATCTTTAATTAAAAAAAACTTAGTGGATAAAAAAGAATGTTTTAAATAACAAAACATATAAAGCAGATGTTAACTAGATATTTAAAGCAAATATAAACCTACCCTAGAAATGATCAAGTTTAATGATGAAGCTTTTGATATATTTATGTAAGTGTTTTATGGAAGCTTACTTTTATTGCCAAAATTTAATATTTAGTGCTCAACTGAGCTTGTCATGTTTATGTTACAGTAGTGTTTCCACAGTACCAGTTATAGCAAAACCAACTTCAGTAGTAAGTTTGAAATGCAGAAAGAGTTGCTGATAAGATGTTAAAGGAAGTCACACCAGCCAACTGATGGAAGTCATTTTATACACAATGTGTTATCAAAGGCAAGGTATATTTCAAGTTTTAACCCAGTGGCTCTTTTGCAGAGAGAAAAAGTATTTCCATCTTGTGCACCAATTTGTTCTAAATTTAAAAAAATATTTGGTTATCAAAAAGGCAGAAGAAAATAAAACCCAAAATTTTTTTTTAAACCCAAATTTTTAATAAACCCTGTATTTATGATCAACCAATGAACCTTCATGAAAAGCTTTATTTAATCTTTATCCAAGGAGAAGCAAAGGGAGCTTAGACACTGGTGTGAGTTTGAGAAAGGAATTGCCCCTTTACCTGGTGCTGGGCTTGGGTAGAGAGGGACCAGATAGCATTAGGGGTTCTGAAAGCCAAGGGCACTGGGTGTGCTTCTGAGTTCAAATAGACCCCAGGGGAGAGGAGGCATTGGACTCCTGCAGCCCGCAGAGCCCCTAAAGTCCAGCACAGCCCCAGCAGTGTGCTGGGAGTATGGAGGAAGTATCAAGCCTCACTGCCCCCACCGCCCCGAGTTGTGCAGGAGCAGCACAGGGACCTCCGGATCCCCAAAGAGAGCATGGAAGAAGCAAGGAGAAGTGCCAAAGCGGAAGGGCCTTTCAAACAGGAATGTGCTTGTACTGCACCAGCACTGAGGAGGAGGCAGGACAATGAGCATCACAAGGACCCTGCACAGGCAGAGGCCACCGAGACGCGGGGAGCATCCCCCACCCCAACGTTGTAGGGGAAAGGATTACATTAAAAATATCTGGCTGAAGCTTACTGTTCTTAAAGTGTCCCCTTAATAAGAATGAAGTAGGTATGATATGAAACATGAATGGTACATAGGAATCGAGATGAGGCTGAGATTCCTGTCTAGTTTATACACACCGATCCTTCCATAAAAACAAATAAAAAAATGTGTGGTTATAATATAAAATCATCTCATGAAAAACATCAAAAAGCTGAGGGAGGAGGAGAGGAGTCCTAAAGTTAAAATGCCACAACGGTGCTGCTTTTACAGGAAAGCTTATTTTTTTAAAAACATTGAACAGTTGTGGTCTAATCAGTTAATTTGTATGCCGCAGTGTACACTTTCACATACAATTACTGGCCTATGCTTTAAAACACAATGCTTTGTTACAGACCTAATCTGTCCACTTCTCTGACGGGTCTGAATACAGTATTCCTGTCTTAAAAAACAAATTCCAAGAGCTGACGAGACAGCAAGAAACTGCCAGGCCAAATGCTGCAGAAAAGCAGGAACCTGAGAGGTAAGCAAGCAGGGAGGCACCTGTATCCTGGTAGGGGGCGGATCCGAGCTGATTGACAGCCTCACGGGGAGGTGGAACTAATCAGAGCCCAGAACCCACCAAGTGGGAAGAATAAAAAGGCCTTCCTTACACGGAGGGTCCTAAGAGTCACTCCCTACAAATAAGAGTGAACCAGAATAAACCCACGGCCCACTCTGAAAGGCTGCAAGGGCAGGTGCCTTGGCAATGAAAGTATACGTAGGGAGGTGGGGTCCCCGAGGTGTTGTATACAAGGGCTGGCCCTTGTGTGCAACATTGCACGTCAAATTTACGTCCCCTGGGTGGTCTAAAAACCTTGTAGTGGGCTAAAGTGGTCCCAGACTAGTAATGCCACCAGGCACCTGGCAGAAACAAAAGCAAATGGGGGAGGGGGGCGCGGGAGGCCATTCATCCTAAGCCTCGAAGAATCCCTGAGTAGTTTTTCAGTGGTAATGACAAATACCCAAGCAATAATAAGCAAGCCCACAAGAACAGACAGATAACCGGGGTGGGGGAGAGGTTGGGGGGAGGGAAATCAAAGAAAAATCTAGCTCCTAAAGCAAAATCATTCTCTAATGAATTCTGTAACCACTTATGCAACTAATATTTACTGAGCACCTACTCTGTGCCAGGCTCTAGGCCAGGCTGCTGGGCATATGCCATTTCAGCTGTCATATGAACAAATCACCCAGGGATGAAAGGTTAGTTGAACTGCCATTATATTTATATTTATGTATTTACTGTTCCTTCCTGTGTTTTCCTAAGACTTCCAACACGAGGACCGGTGAGTGTCCATTATTTAGTGATAGATTTTGAAACGCACAGTAATCTCCAAGGACTGAGATCGACACTGTTGATTCCTTTCCCAGACTTTCAGTCCCTAAAGGTTCCATGTTCAAGTTAAGCCTAATTATCCCCTAAGCAAACTACAGAGCCACGTGCAGAAGCAAAAAAGTGATGAAAGACAAGGAAAACTACCCCAGAGACTTTGAACTCAGAGTTAAGGACATCTATCTTTACCTGTAAAAGTCCAAACAGATGATCTTAAGAGAAAAGCATGAATTGGACATTAATTTTAAGGTAGAACTGGAGACAGCTGAAGGCACAGGAAGGGTGGAAAGAATTTAGTCCATAATTTACTTATACATAGATTGCCTTTCTTGGCCAAGGTGGTGGGCAAAGTCTTGCTAATATTTGGGTTACTCTGGTGCATTTTTACACTAATTATCAACCTTTGTCTCCTGTCTAGCTTTTCACAATAAGGATTTAAATAGCCTCTACACTTCAACATTTCCTTACTCTTATTATATACTAGAGGCCCAGTGCATGAAATTCGTGCACAGGTAAGGGGTCCCTAGCACCTGTCCACTGCTGGCCAGGGCCTCCCTTCCTGTGGTTGGGCAGCTGGCCCCACCCCCGATTGGGGGAAGGGCTGATCGGGGGTGGAGCCAGCTGGGAGGAGGGGCCGAGGGCGGTTGGCGGCCTCGCCCTCTGGTCGAACCTCTGGTCAAACTCCTGGTCAAGGGGACAATTTGCATATTAGGCTTTTATTATATAGGATTATATAAATATTCTGGTGGCTGACATTTACTGAGCCTTCAGAAAGGTATGACTTGTGCTTTCTTCTCCTTGTTTGCCAGACCACAGCAGTGTAATAATAATAATAATAATAATAATAATAACAATAGCTACTTACTCTGGGCCTGGAACTGTACAAGACACTTTTTAGGAGTTATTTACTCCTGAGAACAGTTGTAAAGGGTAAGTCATTGTTACTCCCATTCTGTGCTCCAAGTTAGACAGATCTGAATTCAAATCCTGTCCTGCTTTTGTCATTTCTCCTCCCCTAAAAGATAAGGCTCAGTTTCCTGGGTGAAGGCTGCTCTGGGGATGAAATGAAATACAGTGTGGCTGAGTACCTGGCCTCTAGGAAGCTGCAATAGTTACTCATCATGAAATTCATGTCTTGCCTTAGGCAGCATCTTCACCTAGCTAGACCAGTGGTCGACAAACTGCAGCTTGCGAGCCACATGCGGCTCTTTGGCCCCTTGAGTGTGGCTCTTCCTAAGCCTTAGGAGTACCCTAATTAAGTTAATAACAATGTACCTACCTATATAGTTTAAATTTAAAAAATTTGGCTCTCAAAAGAAATTTCAATCATTGTACTGTTGATATTTGGCTCTGTTGACTAATGAGTTTGCCGACCACTGAGCTAGACAATCTGTTGCATTTATGAAGAGTGTTACACTGTCAATACCCCTTCACTTCCTTCCCAACCACTGGCTTGTTTGATCCTTTGGAAAATATTTTAATACCTTATTGACCTTTTGAGTAACTGTCTGTCAGCCTCGGAAAATGCTAATCCAGGAAATGATGCAAGAAGAAAGGACCAGGACTTTGCCTTTCTTTCCAGTCCTCTGGAAGCAGTCTGCCTCCTTCCTTCTCCTAGGTTTATGTGTGTGTGAAAGGGGTGTGGGGGTAGCCAGTGTTGGAGGTAAGTCAAGGCGGGTAGGAAGGGATGTGACATGTAGCTGTCCTACGTTTCCAAAAAAGGAATGTGCCACCTTCCCTTATAAAAGAACATGTCTCTTTTTCTTTTTCTCAAGCTTATGAGAAAATCATCCTACTTTCTCTTATTTAAACCAAAACTACGTACTTACTCTTCTCACAGTGGTCTGGATTGAAAGGCTATATTCATCAACGTGACAGAAAATCCTGGGAAAGATGTATTCACCCCAGTGTACTACCTAGCACACAGTAGGGACTCAACAAATATTTGAAGTTACAGCAGTGACTGTAGTGTGTCCTCTGCTGGTAATGCAGAAAATAATGCAATGCGTCCTCACTTTTAGATAGCCTCCTGTATCAGCAAGATTCACCTGTCAAATAATTAATTAGTTGAGAAATCACACAGGTGGACAGATTTGTGTTTGGCCTGCAAGGTTTCAAAATACATTTCGAATGAACATTTAAAGCTTCAGAGATTTCATAGACATTTATAGCTGGCTTGCTCTACCCTATAGTATCTACCTGGTCCTTCTGGGAACTTGTGCTGCTGGTGCCTGGATTATAACTGTGTTCTTGAAATCAAAGTTCACAAGTCCTGTTAGTTATATCAGGTGTTAATTTGATTATAGAAAGACCTCCCCCCACACACACCACCGAAACAAAAGCTAGAAGGCTCAAAATGTGTAAATACAGAACCCAAACCCTTCAGCCCTCAAATTCTCTCTGAAAACTTGACTCTGCAGTTCCCACTATCAGCTTGTAAAGCCCCGTTCTCAAACCCTCCAAGTTCTCAAACCCTCCACTTCACGGGTTCTTGCTAACCAGAGGCATGAAGAGGAAAGACCAGGGCCCCTTCCCTCCTAATGCTTGAAAAAGCCCTCCCACCCCCAGCAGATGTGGGAAGGAATTCTTGATGCAAGCAGGGAGGAAGCTTTAAAACTCCACTGACATAAAAAGGCAACTAAATGCCACAGTAGCTTGTCATTTAGAAGGTACCATTTAGAATTTTATAGAAATTAATCAAATTAAATAGGCCTAAAACACAAGTGATTTTCACTTGACACTTTTAAAATATATACAATACTGAGAGTCTCCCCACTTTAAAAATCATTCCTATAAAGGCAGATAGATCCTGACCATTCTCCCTTTTCACATGGATGCCACCTCCCTCCTGGACCCTCCTTTGCTGGCCCAGTGTGGTCCCTGGAAACCACAGGGCCCCCTTTACCTTACTGCTCAAGCCCACACTTCTAGCCCCTGCATGGCCCCTTCACTCTCCTTCCCCAATTCTTGATTTTCCATTGCTCCTCCAACCCATCACAAATACTCCTTAAAGATATTTCAGTAATAAGTATTATATAATACTAACTAGAGGCCCGGTGCACGAAATTTGTGCACTGAGGGAGGGGTCCCTCAGGCTGGTCTATGCCCTCTCACAGTCTGGGAGCCCTCGGGAAATGCCCTACTGACGACTTAGGCTGGCTCCCCGCGGGAGTCGGACATCCTGAGCACTGCCACAGAGGCAGAAGAGGCTCCCACCACCGCCACTGTGATCACCAGCCGTGATCCCGGCTTCTGGCTGAGCAGCACTCCCTCCTGCATTAAGCATCTGCCCCCCTGGTGGTCAGTGCACATCATAGTGACTGGTGGTTCCACTGTCAGGCAAAAACCGGCTCTCCGACATCCCCCCAGGGGTCCTGGATTCTAAGAGGGCACAGGCCAGGCCAAGAGACCCCACCAATGCACGATCACTGCGGGGGAGGGATATGGAGGTTGGCCATCCGGGATGAACCATGGGAGGGCTTCAGGGTGTGTCCCGCCCATCTCACTCAGTCCTGATCAGCCGGACCTCAGCAGCAAGCTAACCTACCGGTCAGAGTGTCTACCCCTGGTGGTCAGTGCATGTCATTGCAAGTGGTTGAGCGACCTTAGCATATCATTTGCATATTACACTTTGGTTGAATGGCCAACTGGATGACTGGACACTGAGCATATTAAGGCTTTTGTTATATAGGATAGTAATGATACGATTATACATTACTGATACATTAATGATACATTACTACTATTTACAGTAATGAATATTTATTGAACACCTACTATGTGCCAAGCACAAGTTTAACTATTTAAGAGAAGTCAGTCCATTGAGCTACCCCCGCCATCACCTGAGGCTTGCAGTGTGGTAGCTAAAGATGAGTGCCCATTAGTCAGACTGCTGGCTGGGATCTTAAGAAGGCTTGACGACCACCTCGGGTGTGGTCCAAACGCTGTCTACAAGGCTCCTTGAGTCTATGATTACTGCTGCCATATTTAAGGACGTGAAATTTACAGAAGTCCCTATCGCTAAGTGGAAAAGGAACCTTTGTCTTTGGCAAGCCCTCTGTTTCCCATAAAAGCGATGTCCTGGATTAATTCTGGATAAAACGGAGCCTCCTCAAGACAATCCCCTCATCTTACTCCAAGTCCAGGAGTTTCCCATGACTGAACTTGAGGTGCCACCAGAGCCAACAGGGAGCTGACTTAAGCTAAGGGTTAAATCCTGCCAGTGTAGAGGAGCAATTTCCTCCAGCAAGTCTAGATAATTGCCGCTTCCTCTATGAAAGTCCGTCACTGGAGTCCAAGAAGGGTCAATGGACAAAGTTCCAATGACCGTCGCTGGCGTGCACCCAGAGGCCAGACCTGGCAGAAGCCGGGCCAGCTCGGCCCTCCACCCGCTCGGTATCCTACAGAAGAAAAGGCGGGTCTGGAGAAGCTCTTGGGAAGAAAGGACACATCCCAGCTGTGGTCCTTCCTCTTGATGGGGACCTACTCTGCAGGCTCCGGAGGTCTGGCCGGGGCGTGACCACTCCGGAGCGCGGAGGTTCCTAGAGGCGCGGGGCGGAGGGGCGCCGGCGGGCGAGGGCTGCCCCGGGAATCCCGGCCGAGCCCGCTCTCCAGCTTCCCTCCTCCTCCTCCTCCTCCTCCCCCCGGCGCCCCAGCCTCCGCGCCGCGGCTGCCTCCTCCCGGGGAGGGTGGGATCCCAGTGCCCCGGGGGGTTCGGCGCCCCCCGGCTGGAGGGGAGCGGGAGGCGGGCGACTCGAAGCCTACCGTCCTCGGCTTCTTGACCCCCGACATGCTGGCTGCGGCGGCGCGCGGCGCGCTGGACTCGGAGCCCGGTTCCTGGGAGCGGAGCGGAGGACGCACGGGTGGCGGTGGCGGCGGCGGCACTGCTGCCCGACTCCCGGGAAGGAGGTATAAAAAGGCTCCGCAGACACGTCGCACTTCCCTTGACCAGCCCCCTCCTCCTACTCCTCCTCCCGCCGCGCTCCTCTCCGCCCCGTCGGCTCCGCCGGCAGCGCCCAGCCCAGGGGACCGGGCCGCCGCCTGGGCGGGGTCGGGCCGGGCTCCCTACTCGCGGGAGCGGCTGGGCCAGCTCGGGTCCGAAGCAGGACCTGGCAGCCCGAGGGGCAGACCCACAGGCCGGGCGCGGAGCCCGGGGTCAAGTTCGGCCTTTCCTTTCCCACTCTCAGCTGGTCCCAGGGCACCCCCCGCCCCCCGCCCCCACCCCCTCGCCCCCCCTACTCCCCTACACCCCCTACCCCCGCGCCTCTTCCAGGAAGTCTTCCTGCCTCTGGGGCCCAGAGTTTATTTGGTTAAGGACAAGGATGCTTGAACCCGCCGGACTCGTGGGCATGGGCTGGGGGGGAGGGGGGCATGGACGCCCAGCTCTAGCAGCGACGGCCAGCTTTACTGATCCTCACTCTGCTGAACTCTGCCTCAGTCTCACGCGTCCCCGCACCAGGCATTGTGCCCTACATCCTCCTCATTTTACAAATGAAGCGGTTGAGGCTTTCAGACTTTCTCGAGGCGATGTTCCAAGTGAGGGGATTCAAAGCCGAGCTGTCGGCCTGGAGAGCCCAGGTTCTCTACGCCTGTATCATCACTTACAATGATGATAACATCATGTAGTCGCGTTGCTGGCCCGTGCATTAAGTGCCAGGCGTGGTGCTAAGGGGGTTACATGCATGCACTCCTTTGGAGCTCACATTTTCCTGTGGAACACACGGGCCAGCTGACGCCCTGCTCCTTCTCACAAAGTCAAGTAAGGAGGCCAGCCCCAGAAGATGGCCAATGGTAGCGCAGGGACTCGTTTCAGTCCACATTCCCCCATCCGCCCACCCCCCCACCCCCCCACCCCCGCCCCATACTAGTATTCCTATAGTGTTTCTGTGTGTTTGGCAACCAGGATGGGCCCTGTGGGAAAGAGCAGAAGGATGTCCAAGGTGAGAAGGCTTAAGGCTAGACCTCAGGGCTCCAAGGTTTTATCAGAGGACAGCATGAGGCAACTCTACCAAAGAGCCCAGATGTCCCGACAAGCTGAGGTAAGGAGGAGAGGAGCTGGGATTAGTGACAGGCACCTTGAGGACAATCA
Organism: Myotis myotis; assembly: GCF_014108235.1. Taxonomy (NCBI): domain Eukaryota; kingdom Metazoa; phylum Chordata; class Mammalia; order Chiroptera; family Vespertilionidae; genus Myotis; species Myotis myotis. The sequence goes on from NW_023416319.1 coordinate 26,845,728, forward strand.
CTGGGTCTCACACCCCTTTGTACCCTAGCTCCTTGCATAATGCCACAAACAGAATAGGACAGCCCAGGGAAAGAACCATGAAGATACACAAGAGCCACACGGCTCATTCCAACTTTGGCCGTCCTTCTGTGAGAGGACTGGAGAAGTTTACTCTAATTGTATTTCTGGAAGACAGCCAGCTCTCCAGACAGACACCTGAAGATCTGAGTGTTCACTGACTGCCCTTCTCCATGGGAAGATGGAGAAGAGACATAAATCAGGAGTCAAAAACTTAAAAGGCAGCCTACATGTTTTCACAGTGTCAAAATGTCAGTATATTTATTTTCTTACTCATTTTGAGTAAGCTGCCACCACTCCCTTCAACTGCTAGAGGGCAAATACTGGGTTTGAGTTTCTGTATTGGACACAAACGAGTACGTTTTGAACTCATATGATTTAAACAGTAATATCCCATTGTAATTTCATTGGAGAAAAAAACTTTTGTATCAGTTCCAACCATGTCTTGAACCCTGCCAGATCCTGCCCTAGGAGAAAAGGTAAATTAAGTACCGATGGAGAAATAGTAATTTGCATAACTGTTGTGTTTTCTTTTTCACATTGCCTTTAAAAAACCCCATGCTCCTGAAACAGAAGAAAGTTAAAGGCAAACGCATATTCTTGAAACAGAAGGAAGTTAAAGGTAAATTCCTAGGGCTACTCCCCTGTAATTTATAGGTGGGCAATGTAACCTGCGGTGCTGAGAGAAGGGGGGAATCTGAACTTAGTGTTGAGACTAAGAGTTGAGACTCAAACCCCAAATGCTCTGTGCATAGCACCACAGCCTCTAGGTCAACTACTTCAAGACCCATGATCATTGTAAATTACCTTGTTTTAGGTTTGATTAATTCTCAAATAGTACTTTCGAACAGATATTATTTTACTGCTTCCAAAGACTTGTGAAATAGGAGGCCTGAGCTCCGTTGGGCCTAAGCTGCGGGTTGTTTAAGATCCTTTAACATCACACATCGTCAGTTTAGTTGTAGTGCAACAATGGCAACTCACTAAGAGGCAAAATATTCACTCTTTTTTTTACCATCCCACGGTTTTTCTCTTAAAGGGATTGTCTTGAAATCTTCTTCATCTCACTACCTTAGGAGAGGACATTCCTTCTGAAACCATATGAGCAACTAGCAACTTAACTTTTGGAGCCTATGATTCCAGAGCATCAGAAGTGGGAGAAGACTCATTCAGGAGGAAGGAGGAAGGGTTGGGCTCGTCCTTTCACATGGACACACTCTGCATAACTTTCTCAGTAATGTTCCCTCCCATGCTCCACTGTAAAACACTGCAGCCTACTCTGATTGTACCGACTCATAATCCTTGAGACTACTCACAACATTTAACTCATAACATTTGCATGAGGTTTTTGTTTTTTTGTTTTTCCTTCCAGGAACTCAATGGGCTTTAATAATTAACTTAATGAGGTGGTGATTATGACTTTGTCCTTTTTGTTTAGAAAAGATGGCATAAGTCAGCTCACCCAAATAAGCAAGGGAAACATATATGTAAAGAGTGCCAGTGTTGGTGAGACATTTATGCCATAGGTTCTCCAACACATTTGGGGGCGGGGGGCGGGGGAATCATCACATTTTAGAGGACAAGCTTGGAGGCACTGCCCCTCCATAATCATTCCAAAGAAATGCAGCTACATTGCCCCCTAGTGGCTACGATGCACGGGGACCTAATGATTGAAACCCGCTGTACAAAAATAAGTTCATCAGTTCCCTTGGGTCAAGAAGCCCTTACAGTGGTTCTCAACCTTGGCTGCACAGCCAAGGTTGAGAACCACTGCCTTAGAAAGTGGGCTAGGATCCACTCTTCCCAAGCACAGGTACTACCAAGACCAGCAAGATGGGGTCCCTGTCTCAAGGAACTCACTATCTAGTGAAGGAGACAGACAGTGTTCCCCCACCCTGACCCCAATCATTTCAATTCAATACATGACTTGGACAGGGAAAAATGACATTTTATTTTGATGTAAAACACATGCACTTCACTAATCTTTGATGTGGGGCTAAGGGCTTCTATTGTGGTATGGGTATGCTGGTGGGGGTTCCAAAAATCGCTCATAAGATGTCTTCAACAATTTCCAGTTTGGGATTTTATAAGGTGGAGTTAAAAATCAAGAGCACGGAGAACCAAGATGGCGGCATAGGTTAACGCCGGAGTTTGCTGCCTTGAACAACTACTTCAAAAGTGAAACTAAAAAACGGAACGGACATCACCCAGAACCTCAGGAACGCTGGCTGAGTGGAAGTCCTACAACTAGGAGGAAAGAGAAACGCATTCGGACACTCAGAGGAGGCGCAGTGCTGAAGTCAAATTCTGAGGTGCGGAGTGCGCGGAGCGGGCTGGCGGCGGAGGGCGCGGTTGGCGTTTTCAATCGGGAGGGCTGAGCTCCAGATCCGGGCGAGTCTTTAGGGACCCAGACTCAAACGGGAGAAGCGGGACTGTCTGGCTTCGGTCAGAGCGAGTGCAGCTTTCTCTCCGAGGTTTGCAGCGGGTGCTGGGACTCAGAAAGGCAGAGCCCCTGGGGACGGGACTGAGAGCCGCCATAACTGCTCTCTCCGGCCCACCCTGTTGATCCTGTGCGACCCGCCCCGCCCAAGCCCTGCACACAGGCATTTGCCGGATAGCCTCAGGCAAAGGCTAGATTAGCACCTCCCTAGAGGACAGAAGTTCTCTCACTGCAGACACAGCTGATTCTCATAGCCACTTGGCCTGGAGGCCAAACCCTCCCTGGTATTAGCTACAACAATCAAGGTTTAACTATAAGACTGCGCACAAAGACCACTAGGGGGTGCACCAAGGAAGCATAACAAAATGCGGAGACAAAGAAACAGGACAGAATTGTCAATGGAAGATATAGAGTTCAGAACCACACTTTTAAGGTCTCTCAAGAACTGTTTAGAAGCCGCCGATAAACTTAATGAGATCTACAAGAAAACTAATGAGACCCTCGATCTTATATTGGGGAACCAACTAGAAATTAAGCATACACGGACTGAAATAACGAATATTATACAGACTCCCGACAGCAGACCAGAGGAGCGCAAGAATCAAGTCAATGATTTAAAATGCGAGGAAGCAAAAAACACCCAACCGGAAAAGCAAAATGAAAAAAGAATCCAAAAATGCGAGGATAGTGTAAGGAGCCTCTGGGACAGCTTCAAGCGTACCAACATCAGAATTATAGGGGTGCCAGAAGATGAGAGAGAGCAAGATATTGAAAACCTATTTGAAGAAATAATGACAGAAAACTTCCCCCACCTGGTGAAAGAAATGGACTTACAGGTCCAAGAAGCGCGGAGAACCCCAAACAAAAGGAATCCAAAGAGGACCACACCAAGACACATCATAATTAAAATGCCAAGAGCAAAAGATAAAGAGAGAATCTTAAAAACAGCAAGAGAAAGAAACTCAGTTACCTACAAGGGAATACCCATACGACTGTCAGCTGATTTCTCAACAGAAACTTTGCAGGCCAGAAGGGAGTGGCAAGAAATATTCAAAGTGATGAATACCAAGAACCTACAACCAAGATTACTTTATCCAGCAAAGCTATCATTCAGAATTGAAGGTCAGATAAAGAGCTTCACAGATAAGGAAAAGCTAAAGGAGTTCATCACCACCAAACCAGGATTATATGAAATGCTGAAAGGTATCCTTTAAGAAGAGGAAGAGGAAGAGGAAGAAAAAGGTAAACATACAAATTATGAACAACAAATATGCATCTATCAACAAGTGAATCTAAGAATCAAGTGAATAAATAATCTGATGAGCAGAATGAACTGTTGATTATAATAGAATCAGGGACATAGAAAGGGAATGGACTGACTATTCCCTGGGGGGAAAGGGGTGTGGGAGATGCGGGAAGAGACTGGACAAAAATCGTGCACCTATGGATGAGGACAGTGGGTGGGGAGTGAGGGCAGGGCGGAGGGTGGGGCGGGAACTGGGAGGAGGGGAGTTATGGGGGGGAAAAAAAGAGGAACAAATGTAATAATCTGAACAATAAAGATTTAATTAAAAAAAAAAAAAAAGAAGAGGAAGAGGAAGAAAAAGGTAAAGATACAAATTATGAACAACAAATATGCATCTATCAACAAGTGAATCTAAGAATCAAGTGAATAAATAACCTGATGAACAGAATGAACTGGTGATTATAATAGAATCAGGGACATAGAAAGGGAATGGACTGACTATTCTTGGGGGGGAAAGGGGTGTGGGAGATGCGGGAAGAGACTGGACAAAAATCGTGCACCTATGGATGAGGACAGTGGGTGGGGAGTGAGGGCGGAGGGTGGGGCGGGAACTGGGAGGAGGGGAGTTATGGGGGGGAAAAAAGAGGAACAAATGTAATAATCTGAACAATAAAGATTTAATTAAAAAAAAAATCAAGAGCACTTAAATAATCTGAGAGGAGATTCCGAGATTTTTATAAACCCCTTCCCCATCTTTGTCTGTTCTCTCGCCTATACCTAATTCACCAGTACAGTTTTTAGCAGCTTATCTTTCCAAAGGACCCATTTGTTTTCACAGAAAACACAACTCTTTTTTTTTTCCACTCATATACTATTTACTTAAGCCACATCTACTAAATGACTTATTTACAGTAACAGACACAACTGGCATACATAGCTTTGGGAACAAATGCAATGGATCCTGGTGAGCACCCAGCTTAGGGAGGGGAGTGCAGAAGTATGTGGGCATTCCAGTGCATTCTGTTGTCAAAGAGCATTCAGTATGCTGTGGGCACCAGTCATTATCTCTTCCAGAAGAAACTGAGAGCATAGATTAAACTGGTCAGTTAAAAGAAACAATTACTTTGGGAGCACAGAGGAGAGACATTCAGTCAATTATAATCTCTGGAACTTTGGAAAGAGGGGCAATGGAGAGTGACGTCAGATTTTCTTGGGGAAGAGAATGAATGATACATGAACTGAGACTTGAAAGAAGGCTTGGTTTTGCCAGTCCTCTTCCCAAAGTGAGGGGGTATGTGAATTAGAAAATTTAAAGACAGAGCTGCATGAAATCACCTGGTATGTTCAGAAAATTATAAGTATCTGTATTGCTGAGTTTAGGAGATATAATAGAAGTGGGGGAGTTGTGATAGAGGACGTGTCATATACAATCAGGCGGCTACATGATTTTGTGTGCTCTCTTCTTCATGCCCATCAGAATGCATTAGCCATATGGCTGGCCTTCCATCTGTCATTAGTCATGGGACACTTCCCATGTCCAAGGATGAGAAGTCACTGTCCATGGTCTGGTGAGGCAGATGAATATGTACACAAATAATTCTAAGGGAATGTGATAAGTGCCTGAATATAGATATATTTGAAAGTACACACACAAAGGCAATGACTTAATTATGAAGAAATTCCAATGGATGGTGATCATTTAACCTGAGTTTCAGTGATAAAAGAAAGGTAGATAGGAGGGTGATCTGCCACCCTACTAATGGCCCAGGCTGTTTGGGCTGTTGTTCTTGAATCATTCACTTCCTATGCTGCCATTCCCTACACCACCTTCCGGGATTGCCCGAGCCTGTCACTAAAGACCCAGGCGGAGCAGAGAGAAGCTGCTGACCCCCGGCCTGCACAGCATCACTGACCCTGCCACCAAAAGGCTGCCACAGAGCCTAGGCAGCCAGAGGCAAAGCCCACACGCCCAGGCAAAAGTAATGCTCTTTTCCCACTTCGTGGGTGGAATCCAGTCCAAAGTTTTGGTCTACTCTTTGTGTTAGTTTAAAAAGAAGTGCAAGTTTTAGTATAAGTATACACGTTATTCAAAGTAGAAACAGTTAGGATATTTAGGGAAATTCACTCCAAAACTCAACAAACCTCAGTGAAAACAAGTCAGGCAAATCATATACTTCAGTCAATTAATTGCCTGAATTTTCAGCCTTCGATAGGTTCTTTTAACGGATGTTTAGCGAAGTGGAAGATAACTTAATCCATGTCTCTTACAGGCTTTAAATTATTAGGAAAAGACCAAACTATAAACTTAGCTAGATTTTAAGACATTTTATAGAAAGGAAAGAAGGAAGGACAAAGGAAGAAAGAAGAAAGAAGTGGACATTGTGATATCTGGCCTAAAATATCCAAAACACGATATTTTCAGAGAAATTAGAGTTATTAGAGAAATTTGTCTCCAATGACAGGACAGAAATATTCCATTTAGGAATGACTTACATGGGGTTACATGGTAAGTATTCTCTTTTCCAACATAACTGAGATATGTGGTGATATATATTAATATAATTATGAGAGGATATCATAGAACTATAAATGGATGGTATATTTGCAAAAAATAATATAATATGTTGAGCATAATTTAATTTATTAGTGGGTCCCAAACCTTCTGGAAGGATTATATAAATTTGGACAGTCACTTCATGGAATGATAAGCAATAAAAAAAACAATATAATTATTCTCCCTCCCTCTAGCTCTCTCTCCTCGCCCTTTTAGATAAAAGTAAGAAAATCCTCAGGCATCTTGAAAGTATTATTAGAGTGTTTTTATGGGTACTAAGCATTTTCTAAAAAAGTAATAGCTCTACATACATATTACTATTTTTCAAATGTATTTAGTTGCAGCAGTAATGAATCAAATGCATACTCATTTAAAATGTTAGTCAAGAGGATTGCAAGAATCAAGTCAAAGATTTGAAATATGAAGAAACAAAAAACACCCAACCGGAAAAGCAAAATGAAAAAAGAATCCAAAAATACGAAGATAGTGTAAGGAGCCTCTGGGACAGCTTCAAGCATACCAACATCCGAATTATAGGGGTGCCAGAAGAAGAGAGAGAGCAAGATATTGAAAACCTATTTGAAGAAATAATGACAGAAAACTTCCCCTACCTGGTCAAAGAAATAGACTTACAAGTCCAGGAAGCGCAGAGAACCCCAAACAAAAGGAATCCAAAGAGGACCACACCAAGACACATCATAATTAAAATGCCAAGAGCAAAAGACAAAGAGAGAATCCTAAAAGCAGCAAGAGAAAGAAAATCAGTTACCAACAAGGGAGTACCCATACAACTGTCAGCTGATTTCTCAACAGAAACTTTGCAGGTCAGAAGGGAGTGGCAAGAAATATTCAAAGTGATGCATACCAAGAACCTACAACCAAGACTACTTTATCCAGCAAAACTATCATTCAGAAGTGAAGGCCAGATAAAGAGCTTCACAGATAAGAAAAAGCTAAAGGAGTTCATCACCACCAAACCAGTATTATATGAAATGCTGAAAGGTATCCTTTAAGAAGAGGAAGAAGAAGAAAAAGGTAAAGATACAAATTATGAACAACAAATACACATCTATTAACAAGTGAATCTAAAAATCAAGGGAATAAATAATCTGATGAACAGTATGAATTGGCGATTGTAATAGAATCAGGGACATAGAAAGGGAATGGACTATTCTTGAGGGGGAGGGGAAAGGGGTATGGGTTGAGGGAAGGGATTGGACAATAATCGTGCACCTATGGATGAGGACAGTGGGTGGGGAGTGAGGGCGGAGAGTGGGGTGGGAACTGGGTGGAGGGGAGTTATGGTGGGAAAAAAGAGTAACTAATGTAATAATCTGAACAATAAAGATTTAATTAAAAAAAATAAAAAAAAATGTTAGTCAAATTCATTTTCTAATCTTCATATAATATTTTCAATCATTATATACAAAAATAAAACTACAATCATAGGGGTTATCTTGGTCTCCTAAAGATAAATGTGGCAATAAAAATCATAATATTGGCCAAAGTTACATGCACTACCAAAACAAACATATCTGAACCTTGAAATCCAACTATTTTTAAAACATTGTCTATTCTCCATTTACCCCACCCCCAAACACACACACTTGTTTTTCTTTTCTTCACTTAAATTTTTTTAAAATTGATTTTTAGAGACAGAGGAAGGGAGAGAGAAAAACATCAATGTAGCCCTAACTGGTTTGGCTCAGTGGATAGAGCATTAGCCTGTGGACTGAAGGGTCCCAGGTTCGATTCCGGTCAAGGGCACATGCCTGGGTTGCAGGCTTGATCCCCAGTAGGAGGCAGCCAATCAATGATTCTCTCTCATCATTGATGTTTCTATCTTTCCTTCTCCCTTCCTCTCTGAAATCAATAAAGATATATTTAAAAAATAAAAACACACACACACACAAAAACACATCAATGTAAACATCGATCAGCTGCCTCCAGCATGCCCTTCACCCAAATTGAGCCCCAATCTGGGCATGTGCCCTGACGGGGGATCAAACCCTCGACTATTGGTGCATGGGACAATGCCCAACCAATCAAGCATACTGGTCAGGGCTCTTTTCCTCACTTTGTGTTTAGAAAGACAATTCTGCTCTGGACAGGGGGAAGTTCTACTGAAGCTTCAAAAGGTCTCAAACTTCGCTGTATGTTATAACCATCTGAAGAATCACACACCTGGCTAATTAAATCAAAATCTGGGGGTGGGTCCCAGGTATCAGTAGTTTTGAAAGTTTCTCTTCAAGAGACTCATTGCTTCTCAAAAGTGAAGAATCATCAAGATGGCCTGTTAAATGTGTGGATTGCTACCCCTCCTCCACACCCAGAATTCCTCCTGCAGGAGGTCTAGGGTAGAACACAGAATTTGCATTTCTAACAAATTCCCAAGTGATGCTGAGGCTGCTGTTCCGGGACCACGTTCTGCAGATCACTGCCTTAGATACAGGTCTTCCAACTCACCCACACCTTTCAATTTTTTTATAGGAAATTTAGAAAATAAGGAAACTAGATGCAGAGACAACCAACCTTGGATAGTCTTTTAAAATCGCCCACATTGTGAAAAAATGTCTTACAGGGTTAATGGGGAAGGAAATAAGACTTTATCAGGAGTTCCCAACTCGGACTAATCATTAAAATCACATTGGCAGTTTGAAAAAAAAAAAATGCAGCTGCCTGGGCTTCCCTCCCTCCCTCTCAATCTATTCGCCTCTGGGTGTGAGTCTACTTTGCAGCCGGTGGGGAACCTGTTCTAGCCCAATGGTTCTCCCACTTCACCAGGCACAAATCCCCGGGGTGCTTGTGAAAACACACATTCCTGAATCCCACTCTTGAAATTCCCTTCTGAGATCACGTCGCCCTGATTCTGGCTGCGGGTTTTTAATGAGGCCTTGGTATTTTTGCTCCCGGATGCTTTGTTTCTTCAGATCTCTTTCTTTTTCTATAAGGGCTTTAGGCTTTAAATCCAGAAGTCTCTAGTTACATTTCCTACTTTGTATCCTGAGCCCAGAATGGTCTCGCTTGAATGGCAGAGGACCAGGACGGGGAAATATTGTCCCACAGTACTATTTTTTTCTAATATTACTTATCGAATAATTTATCCACTTTTCTATCGGTTTGTGGTGCTTCCTCCAAGATGCATAACCTTAGCTGGCAGGGGTCTCCCCCCAGCAATTGTTAATAGTAATAAATCCTTATGACTATGAGCCCCTATGAAAAGAGACTCAGTTACAGATAACGTGGAACTTTTTTGCCCATTTGCTTTTCTAGACTAATTACTGAATTATTTTATTAAGCTCCCTACCCTGCTACCTAAAATTGTATAGGGCCGCTATTAAATTATGAATAAAGAAATTACATACTAATTTGGGGAGAATTGATATGATGGTTAAGTTTATTCTCTAGCAAATAGTATCTTTATTCTTGAATCTCATACATGCAGTAAAGTAATTCCTATGGAATTACAAGTGAAATTCCTACCCTATCCCCCTTTATATCATTCTTGTTTTAGAAGAATGCTAAGGACGATTATATTTGATTAATTTAGTTTTGATAGTTGCACCAAAATTATATAAGATAATAACATTATGGGAAGCTGGAGGAGGAGTATACACAAACTATCTGTACTACTTCTGCAATTTTTTCTGTAACTCTAAATTTATTTCAAAATAAAAAAATTAATAAAATGCATCACCAGCAATATCCCGTGCTATCACAGTCTTAGTAAGGATCATATTTTATTTTATTTTGAATCTAAAAGGAAAAGAAGAGGTAGAGAGAGACAAAAGAAGAGGAAAAAGGGCTGATTAAAAAGCATGTGTCCATTTTTTTATGAAAATGATATGAGTTGGAATTAGCTGTGCTGTGAGTGATGAGAGATGGTAAGGCCCGCCCTTAGCTTTGTCCACACTCACCCTGAGTGCAATGGAAAGGACGACATGGAAGCTTTAGATTTGATGTATCTGTACAGTCAGAACTAATGTTTTCACCAGCCCAGGACAGGTTGCTATGAAGAGGACCAGGCAACAGCTCCCAATTTGGAGAAGGCAGAAATTTAAATGTGAGACAGAGAGGAACTCAGTATTGGCAGCAGAAGCTAAAACATGACGAATCCAGAATTATCAGATGTCATGAGGCAAGGAAATCCATGAGTAAGCAGAGCTTTGAGGTAAAGGGGAGAAGCACAGACACCACAGAAGCAGAGGCCTGGAAAAGCCGTGTCAGAGACGGTGGGTTCCCTGCAGCAGGGAGCAAAGGACGCCTGGTGCTGGGCCAGGGGAGCTGCTGGGATCCAAAGTCCTACCAGCGTGCCTCTCAAAGGAATCCAAGTAGACTTTTCCATCACAGTGAAGGCTCCTCTGGTCAGAAACTCTGGTTTGTCAGCAAGATGTCCTTTCACATCAACCCCACAAAACACAACAGCACCTTGGGAAGCTGCCTGCCCCATGTCACTGCCAGTTCTGTGGCACTGCACCAGCAGATTTGGCTGGGTTCAGGCTTTTGCCGTAGGCCCTGGGCTGGGGCTGCTTGGGAAATAAGCCTTTGGCTACGGAGCCCATCAAATTCCTTTTGAAGGTGCGTGGGGGAGTTTGGGCAATAGTTCATCTCTCCGAGGGCTGGTGCTTGTTAAAGGACTGAACATCCCGGGACTTCTCTGCTCACATCTTTCAGCACCACTAGAACTTCAGAACTTCCCTCACTAGTGCTCCAGAGTTTCCACCAATTATTGTTACCTTTAGCTTCTTACCGTATCCTATGCAGACTTGGAAATGAGTGGGGGTAAACTGAGACCTATGCCTTCAAGCGGGAGGTCACAATTCACAAGTAATAACAACTATCCATACTCTCTACAGCAAATTCCATGGAGATGATTGATTCTCACAGAATGTGTTCTTAATTTTTGCCAAATTCTTGAATTTGTAGCCAATCTATGGGAATAATTCAAGCATGATTTGTCAAATGGGATTGCATCCTAATCTGTGCTTTTCCCAATAAATTTATTGTCATTAGCTCTGATATGTGATCCACCGTGAAATTATTCAAATTAAACATATAAGCCAGCGCTACTATGCTGAACTTCACTTGTTCATCAATGACAGAGCAGCTTCTTTGCTGAATAACAGCTTTTGAGGAGCAGAAAAGCATCTCCTTTCTTTTAATTTTTGTGCCAGGGTCCAACCCCAGCGGGTCCAGGGGTCCCCAAAGGTGTGGACGGAGTCGGCGAAGAAGGAAGGACACGGAGACAGTGTTCAGTTGATCAGCAGCCTAGCCAGGATCTCCAGCCAAGTTCTGGTCTGGATCTCCAGAGAGGTTCTGGTTAGGATCTCCAGCCAGGTTCTGTGTCCATGTTCTCTTGCTAGGTTCTCCAGCCAGGTTCTGTCCAGGTTCTCCAGCCAGGTTCAGTCACCAGGTTCTAGTCAGGTTCTCTTGCCAATTTCTGTAGTCAGGTTCAGTCCAGGATCTTTTGCCATGTTCTCTCGCTATGTTCTGTCTCTAGGTTCTGAGGCCAGTTTCTGTCCAGGAACTTTTGCCATGTTCTCTCCAGCGAAGTTCTTCTGTCTCTAGAGAACGTTCTGTGTAGGTTCTGTGCCTAGGTTCCGTCTCTCTTAGTTCTGTGTTCTAAGCTCTGTATTCTAAGTTCTGTGTTCTAAGTTCTGTCTCTTGCTGTCTTACTACATCTGTATTTATACCAGTAGATTCAATCCTACCAATCTCTATTACAAAGGTTAGGGCGTTTCTTATCTCCATTCCAGGGAGTAAAGATTATGTAGCTTAAGCATGATTGTTCATAGTTAAAGTGATTAATTACCCACCTGGCACTAGTTAAGAGGTTTTATTCCCTCCCTAACTTCAGGGGAAAATCCCTACCTGGGGAAACAACCTTTCTCAGAGACCTTGGTTAAAACACATAGTGCCAAGAAGGTGAGCAAACATATTAAGAACAGTATGCCATATATGCCAGGTCCCTTGAAACAGCAAGCATGGACCGGCTCCCGGCATTTTTGTACTATTCACAATGTCACACCTACAAACATGACTCATTTTCAGTTTAATCTTCATTATTAACACTTACTGTTTTAAGTCTGGACCAGAGATCAGTAAAAAAAAAAAAAATATGGCCAAGCTAGGAATGGTTTTAACATTTTTAAATGGCTGAAAATATTCAAAAGAGGAATATTTCATGACACGTGGAAATTATATGAAAGCTAACTTTTGCATAAATGAAGTTGTGGTGGACCCAGCCGGCGTCCTGGCTTCACGTATGGTCCAGGGCTGCTTGTGCGCCATAGCAGGGTCTGGCGTAGTGGGAAAAGAGACTGCATGTCCCACAAAGCCTGAAATATTTAGTCTCTGGCACTTGACAGAAAAAGGCTCCTGACTTCTGCTCTGGACAATCAACAGAAAAATAAAGCAAGCCTTGATTTGTAGTGTTTGCCTATTTCTATAGTGAAAATACACCGACCAGCTTTAGCTGGGATTCCAATCTGGGTTTGTGCTTCCATTTTCATTCTACCTATCATTCTAGTGGCCTGAAATGGTCGCACATTACAGTTCTAATGGGCCCCTTCTACGCCCCTTAGGCCATTTTAGAAATGATTAGCAATGTATCAGTTCTCAGACATCAGATCCATGAAATCAGACACAAGTTACTCCTCTTTGCCTCTTGCACAAGCTGTTAATTCAGTTCTATCTACACACCTGCATGCTTTCCAATGTTATGGGCATGGTCCTTCCAGAAGAATAACAGTTTTTTCAAAGGTAAGGATTAAAACATTGAATTTTTTCTTTTTAAGAGGAATGTATCACACTTACCTATTCTAAATTATGAACCAAAGATATTTCCATATTTTTAAATGGTAGTATTTCAAACTGGCAGCATAAACAACTGCCCCCCCCCCCCCCCCCATATTCAGTCTGAGCAAACCTTACAAAACAAACAGAGAAGAGCACTGGAGGGAGTTGTGATATTGACAATATTCCTTCCATCCTGAAATATTACTTCATTGTGAAGTGCAAAGAGGGCTTTAAACAAAATGAGATCCTGGGATTCCTACCTAAATCAATTATCAAACACTTTCTGTCCATACTCATTACTCACTTCTCTGTTCACGTTGGTATGTGAAATATTTACTTCCAATGAGTCAGCCAACTTGAGAATGTTTTCTCAGCAGATCTAAAATAAAATGCTAATATGCTGAACATGTATGAACTTGCATCATACAAAAGCACTGTGTCTAATAGGAGTTGTGAAAGTATATAGTAAGTAAAACCTTAAAAAGCTATTCTAACAGGAAGCATAGCCTGCCAACGTTGACTTAGGTAGTAGATTCACACAAGATACAAACTTTCTAAAAAATGATGGCGGTATGAGGGTTTCTCGAACTAATACACAGTGCTCTTTTCAAATAAGTTTGGGGGGAAAAAATCATTTCTGGAAATTCTGTAAACTTTTCCCTGCCTAAAAAACTATTCTCAAGTTTAATCCTGATTATCCATTCCATTCCTTAATCCACTTGGCCATAGACACCTTTTTTCATATTAGAATTTGGCTGAGAAAGCATTAGCTTTACCCATCCATGGCCTAATGATCGGGTTCTTTTACAAATATAAATTCCCAAGGTAGTGCAACAAAGTGAGGGTGAGTTAAGATTAATTGGCTGTTTTAGGCCCAATGCCTAGTTGGCTAAGTCAGGACAATAAAGATAATGCACATAGCACTTGATATTATTCTAAGTGCCTTACATATATCAACTTACATAACCTTCACTGCCACCTATAAAGCAGCTAATACTGCGTGCTCATTACATAGAAGAGAAAATGAGGCACAAACAGGCTAAGTACCTAAGTAAATGACAAAGCCGGGATTCAGACCAGAGAGGCTGGTTCCACAGCCCATGCTTATAACAACTATGCATGTAACCCCTCCTGTGCCTGTGCATGTGATATATTAAAAAACGACAACAGAATAATGTTCTGAACAGAATAATGTTCATTAACCTGAGGTTTTTAGTAGAAAAGTCATTCTGCATAAGTGAAAAGAGGAGCTTAAATGGTTTTAGAGATAATATCAACTTTTATTATAATGCTTTAAAATAAATTGCTTTATAATTAAAAAAAATTATTCCAAGAACTAACTCTCAACTCCTGAACTATGTTGCCAGTCAAGACCTTGCTAGGGAAGGAGCAGTTGTATTGACTAGTTTTGTTCATGCATGTTCATCTGGTGAACTTTAATACAGCTTGTTTTCTTAAGTCGGGTTAATGAGTCCATGAAAATGTATTCATAATGTCAAGTTGCTTAGCAAACCCTTTATTGAGATAATGTTTCTGCAGTTATATCTTAAGCCCTGCCCAGGTTGAATAATCAGAAATTTCATATCACTTGAGTCCAAAGAAAGGAGCTTGAATCTTATATTTAAAAAGCAGACATCAGAGTGTTTTATTGACCAGACTTCTTTCCTTGCTAGCTTCTAGGGTAAAGGAATAGACTAAACATTATTTTAAAATTATAAATAAACTCTTATTATTATTGAATGGGATAGAGTTCTTTAAATAAATTCCTAAAGATCTAACCAAATTTTTGAAAAATGGTAAACGCTCAGCAACACAAGTCCTTTGTAGCCTTGCCATTGCCTGTGATAGGAGGATGGGTGATCCGTCACTTACTTTTACTCCACAGAAAAGCAAATGTCAAATCCTTGTACCCTCCCTAGCTGACGCGGAGGGAGGGGCTGACAACATGGGGACTTGCTGAGCTTGAGCCTGATGTAACCTCGTGGAGTCAGGAGGTTTGCAGTGTGGCTTTGGCTGTGCCATGAGACAGAGTAAGGCTTAGAACAATCTCCTCTTTCTCTTCTTCTTTCTTTTCTTTTTTCCTAATAAGAGGCTTTATTGAAATATAATTCACATACCATAAAATGCACCCATTCCAAGTATACTGTTTGGTTGGTTTTAGTATATTCACTGAGTTGTGCTGTACATCCTTCCCCCAAATAAAATTTAGAATATTTTCATTACCTCTTTTGGCCATCACCCCACAATTCCCCATCCTTCGGCCCCTGGCAACCACTAATCTACTTTCTCTCTCTATCAATTTGCCTGTTCTGAATATTTCATATGAATGGACTCACACAATATGTGGCCTTTTGTGTCTGGCTTCTTTCAGTTAGCATATTTCAAGGTTCATCCATGTTATTGCACACATCAGTACTTTATTTCTTTCTACGGCCAATAATATTCTATTGTATGGAAATACCACATTTTCTCTATTCATTTTTTGGTGAACATTTGGGCTGCTTCCACATTTTGGCTGTTGCAAATAGTGTTGCTACGAACATTTATGTGTGAGTTTTTGTGTAGACATATGTATCCATTTCTCCTGGGTATCCTATATAATAAGAGCCTAATATGCAAACTGACCTATTGGCAGAATGACCAGTCGCTATGACATGCAATGACCACCAGGGGGCAGATGCTTAATGCAGGAGCTGCCCCCAGCCCGCAGGCCCCAGGCTGGCCAAGGTGGGTGCCAGCGGGGGCCCCCCAATTACCCCACCGGTCAACCCACAGATTGGCCCTGGTCACCAGCCAGGCCTAGGAACCCTACCATAGACAAATTTTGTACACCGAGCCTATAGTATACTAGAAATAGAAATGCTGGTTCATATGCTAACTCTATGTTTAACAATTTGAGGAGTTGCCAGACTGTTTTCTGAAGTGGCTGCCTTGTTTTACATTCCTACCAGCAACATATGAAGGTTCCAATTTCTCCACATCCTTGCCAACACTTGTTATTGTACAACTTTTTAATTATAGCTTTCCTAGTAGGTGTGAAGTGGTATCTCATTGGGCTTTTGCTTTGCATTTTCCCAATGTGCTTATTGGCCATTTGTATAACTTCTTTGGATAACTTCCTACCTATCACATTCCTTATCTGCTTAAGTTTCCCCTTTCATGGGGAAAAGTATTGCAACACAACACACTATCTCTGGCTTTGTTCACCTTGTTACCCTATGTAACCCCTAGCAGATCATGAAAACACCAGCCAGTGATTACTTGTATTATCAAAGTATTGATTTTAATAGAGTACAAGATTCCAATTCTCACAGAGAAAGCTCAAAGTCCATTGCCAATGGACTTCTCTTAGGCCTAATAGTCTTACCTTATCAAAAGGCCCCACTTTAACTTTCAAGGCATTATTCTTGAGCCTATCACTCAAGGTCCAGTCACAGAATATCAGAAGAAGCATTCCAAATAGAGAGATCAATGAAATAGGGTGGTCACTTCAGAGCCTTTCAAATCCCAAATAGGGTGACCAGCCACAATTTACTTGGAACAGTCCTAATTTTAAAAGTGAAAGTCCAGGGAAACTCTTTAGTCCTGGGTAAGCTCCATTGGTTAGTCACCCCAGAGCCATTTTCATTCTCCCAGTTATATAGGTAATCCTATATAATAAAAGCCTAATATGCTAAGTGTCCGGTTGACCAGTGGGCTGTTCAACCAATCAAAGCATAATATGCTAATAATATGCTAAGGTTGCTCAACTGCTTGCTATGATGTGCACTGACCACCAGGGGGAAGACGCTCTGACCGGTAGGTGAGCTTGCTGCTGGGGTCTGGCTGATTGGGACTGAGCGAGATGGGCTGGACACGCCCTGGAGCCCTCCTGCGGTCCCTCCCTGACCCCAATTATGCACCAGTGGGGTCCCTCAGCCTGGCCTGCACCCTCTCCCAATCCAGGATTTCTCAGGGGATGTCGGAGAGCCGGTGTCCGCCCGATCCCGTAGGCCAGACCAAGGGACTCCACTGGTGCACGAATTCGTAGACTGGGCCTTTAGTAGCATTATAAATGAAGACGCAATAAAGAGCAGATACTGCATCTTTAGGCCTTGCTGGCAGCACAGATTTGAATCCAGGCCCTGACACTTACTTATTGGGTTATGAATGTTGGCATGTTACTTTAACTCTGTGAGCCTCGGGGAAGTTCAGATGAGAAATGGTGGGATGATATCTAACATGGTTTAAGTCCAACCACATTAAGGGTGCAATTCATATGTGCTCAACAGTAACCTTGGAAATCCTTCAAGTACAAAACCAAGTACAGTTCCTGTACATGGTTTGTTGTGATCAACATTGAAGATAATTTTACCAGATTCTTTAATTCTTCATTAATTACTCATATGAATTACTCACTTTATTCTATCACCACTTTTATACCTGCCACCAGGAACAACAGTTTTACTCACAGTCTTTCCTAAGTTTTCAGCTGGCACGCATTGCTGGTTTCAGGCACAACCGTGCCGTCTGGCATTTCTGGGTGTGTCCTCATCAGGTAGACTAGTGGGGCATTCCCTGCATTATTTGAATTCTCTTCCTCTTTTTCCTAAGGATACATGATAGAATTATTGCAAGGTAAATGTGTATATCATGTGACTCCACTGTAAAGTATATAAACCACCTAAGCCCTCAGGAGAAAGTCCCTCAGACACATCCAAGAAGTCAAAGCCCCAACATCCTTTTGTGTTTGAGGTGGCAGCTCCCAAGTTTTCCCTCCCAAGAGAACCCCAGCGTTCAGAACTCTGGAAGTGGTGCCATTCTGATGACTCTCCCACGGCCACTGTTCTGGAAGTCTGCCCAGGTCTGCCCCACCTGGCCTATCATTTCACACACAAACCACGTTTGCACGCCAGAGGTCGGCTGGGTGCCTGGAAGCGCAGTTCAGTTTAATCTGTTTGGATTTGGAGTGTTAGGGTCTGCTCTGGGGGAATAGCAGGGTTCCAGAACTTAAGGTTGGTGATGACGTATACCATTATACCCCTCCTCTTGTCATCCAACAGGAGTAGGTAGGAATAGAGAGTGAGGACAGAGGTACCATTTTCTGGGAAAACCATTCAGAACTTTACCTGGCACTCAAAGTGATACCTTGCAAATGCTGTGGTTTTAGTTTTTCTTTTTGTTATTTTAATTTTAATTTACTCTTTAGGATGTTCCCCAGTGATGCTTCTTATTAAAACTTTATGTCAGCTGAAGCAGAAATCCCTTACTGGTGAGGTAGCAAAAACTATAACACTTAAATGCCCATTAGTAAAGGAGTGGTTAAGAAAATTATGATATATCCTTATATTGGAATACTATGCAGTCATTAAAAAGACTGAAGTGGAGGTGTCTGTTCTAATATGGAACTCCCTTTGAGACATTACGTGGGAAAGAAAACCAAGGAGCATAATAAGAACATTAATCCTACCATTTGTAAAAAGGGAAAAGGAGCCGTGAGATAAGTACATATAGATAGGCTTGTATTTGTATGGCATATCTCCAGAAAGATACATAAAAAACTATTAGCAATGGTTGCCTCCATGAAGAGGAATCAGGGAGAGAAGGAAGACTTGCTTTTCACTGCATGTTCCCTTGTACTGTTTGAATATTTTTTACACAAGCTTGTATTACATTTTTTAAAAAAATTATATGAGAGTCCAATTGCCAGGAAACGGAAAACAACAACAACAACAAAACAACACCCCCCCCCCAAAAAAAAAAAAACCCACAAAAAAACCCAGAATGTCACCTGTATTAAAGCCGAGTGGTGAGTAATAGAATTTCTACTGTTCTTTGTTTTTTCTTTTCTTTTCTGGCAAAAGGACTTTGCAATCATTAAGTAAAGTAGTCCATATCTGAGTTGGACTATTTCCAATGGTCTTTCAAAGACAAAGTGTAAATCTGTTCATGACAGTGCCCGGACTGTTAAGAGTTACAATGACCATGCTCATTTAATTATTAATTTGTACTTGACTCTAAGAAAATGAATGTGTAATAAAGGCTGAAGAGGAAAATAAGTTCATAAAAACAGTTCCAAATTTCTATGTGCAGCTAAGATTAAGTCAATTGTTTGAAAAAATGTGGGATCAAGAATTTACAGTCAGAGAAAACATGAGTCAGGAATATACCTGGGTGATCAGAACTGGGTGAGATTTAAGTTTCTCTGTGTGTGGGGCGGGGGGGGGGGGGGGGGGAAGAAGTAGCAGTTTACATTGACCTTTCATTCATTCTACAAGCTTTATTGAGTCCTTAATCAGTTGATGGCAGGCAGAGGGCAAGGTGCTAGAGGTATGAATGGAGGTACAGCTGTCATTGTTCCTTGCCTAGAATGCATTTCCCCCTTTCCTGGTGACATCTTGATTTCCTTTGGGAAACCACTCATTTCCTACTCTTGCTTCATTTAGCTCCTTCAAAAGAGGCTGGCCTTGCACCCTGTACCCCAGGAACATTACCAAGTACAAGTACCGAAGAGGTACTTGGCATATTCTAAATTCCTGGCCACAGTGATGTGCATGGGACTAAAAGAAAAGCAATCTGGGACTTGTGTGGAACCACCAAGAAGATGATTTCCCTCCAATGGAGGCTGAAGCTGTGAGAATGTGAGGCTATCAGTAACCTGACGAGGAGGCCAAAAGAAACAAAAGTAGAGCTAAGAGACCGATTCTGGGTACCATCATTTGAATATTAGATCCAGCTACATCGGAAATAGATCTACCCTTGACTTTTTAAGTGCTAGGAAAGTATTCATTCCTTTTGTTATTGCTGTTGAAGTCAGTTTGAATAATATATTTGTCACCTGAAGCCAGAATGCTCCTGATAAAGGAGATAAGAGATTGCTCCTTCGTCTAAGGCACGCCAGTCCCTTGGGGAGAGGCAGACACATAACTGAGGATTAGTTACTTTATGATGGGTGCTTTGACAAGGTGTGTACCTGGTGTGGTGGGAAAAGGAAAGGCGAAGATAATGTGATAAGACATCTTAGAATTGCAAAGAATCTGAGTTTATCTGAACTAATCCCCTCATTCAAACAGAGACTTTGAAGCCCAGACTCATTCAAGAGATGCAAAGAAGCTAAGAATGGTTCTGAACTGTACTCCACCCTCTAGCATGAAAGCAATTCTTAAACAGCATTTTTCTTATAACCAAAGACTACGCATACTCATTGTAGAAAATTTAGAATATATAAGAAAGGCCAAATAATAAATAAGTATCACCCATAACGCTCACCCATCAAACAAAAATATCCACTGTTACAATTTTGGTTTAATACCCTTCCAATATTTCGTCATAAATTCCTTCACTTTTTTTTAAGTAAAAAAAAGGAATCATACTGTTTTGAAATATGCTTCTTAAACTCAACACTACATTGTAACATCTACTCATATTATTAGACACTCTTCAAAAATATTTACTTGGCTGCATAACTTATTTACCCAATCTGCTCTTGCATGCTTACGTTGCTTCCAATTTTTTATTATTATATGCAATACAGAGATGAATTCCTTACAGATAAATCTTCGTGGCCATTACTTCTTTAGAATAAATTCCCGTTCATGAAATTGCTAGATCAAAGAGTACACATATCTATAATAATAAAAGCATAATATGCTAATTAGACTGGACAGCCAAATGACCTTCCGGACATCATTCCAGACCTCCTTCCAGATGAAGCTATGGTGGCGGGGACCAAGGCAGAGGCAGTTAGGGGTGATCAGGCTGGCGGGGGGGTGGTGGTTAAGGGCGACCAGGCAGGCAGGCAGGTGAGTGGTTAGGAGCCAGCAATCCCAGATTGTGAGAGGGTGCAGGCTGGGCTGAGGGACCCTACTGGTGCACGAATTCATGCACTGGGCCTCTAGTTTTAAAATAAAAGCCCACATTTCAATTTTAACCAGAATAGGTAAATATTTTACAGGACAAAAATCTCAAGTCACTTGAATGCAATAAGCTATATATGTTATAATTGTAGGGATTCTCTTTATAATGAGAGGGGGAGGGAATAACTTCACTGGGACAGGAAGTCTGTCTTCTGAGAGGAGACAGGCATGTTAATATGCTTCATGCCGTAAACCTAAGCCAAATGGTATTAAGAAGAAAAGTTATAAACATGAAGAGAGTTCTTCAACCTTTCTTTCTTTAAACCCACCAATTACATTTCAGTGCCCCAGTCACTGACCTCAAGCACAAATGAGATCATGCCAAGTCCTTGCCCAAATCTTCTCATGGCTCCTGACGGCTTCCTGACTACAATTCTTTGTGTTTTTTTAAATATATTTTTTACTGATTTCAGAGAGGAAGGGAGATGGAGAGATAGAAATATCAATGATGAGAGAGAATCATTGATTGGCTGCCTCCTGCATGCTCCCCACTGGGGATGGAGCATGCAAACCAGGCATGTGTCCTGACCAGGAATCATACTGTGACCTTCTGAATCATAGGTCGACACTCAACCACTGAGCCACGCTGGTCGGGCTTGACTACAATTCTTTATGGAGGTATTCAAGTCCCTTAAGATATGGCTCTCTATATAATAAGGTTTGATATATAAGATATCAAACCTTATCTCCCCCTGGCCACCTGTCCCAATGCATCTAATGCTGTAGATGTGGCCACCATTCACTGAGGGAACCTCACCCATGATGCACTCTATGCCTTCGCCCACACTGTTCCCATTTTCAAGAATGACATTCTCCCCCATCTCTACCTGTTGAAACCCTCCCACTTCTCAAGGCTCAAATGCCACTCCCTCTGCAAAGCTTTTGAAGTGTATCCCGGCAAAGCTCTCTGGTGTAAGTTACAGTTGACTGTGAGGTGCCAGATGCCCCTGTGAGCTCCTCGAGGGCAGAAGCACACCTAGTGCTCTCATCGGCAGCACATGTACCAAAACTGGACGATCCAGAGACTAGCATGGCCCAGTGCAGGGATGACATGCAAATTCCTGAAGCAGGAACATGTCTCACTGGGCTTCCTCTCATCAGCCAGCTCTGCCTTGCATATGTACATCACCAAGTCAATCTTTGTGGAATAGTATTTTTCGTACATTAAATTTATGTGACATGGCACAAAGTTTACTCATCTACCAGGACCATGTTTAACTGGATCTCATTAATTATGTTATTATACAGTAACCCCCTCTTTCTGATATTTCACTTTCTGAAGTTTCAGTTACTCAAAGTCAACTGCAGTTAAAAAAATATTAAATGGGGAACTCCAGAAACAGACAATGCATACATTTTGAATTGCATGCTGCTGCGAAGAGTGTGATGAAATCTTGAGCCATCCTGCTCCGTCTTGCCAGGAATATGAATCATCCCTTTGTCAGTGTATCCACGCCATAGACGCTGCCCGCCTGTTAGTCCCCTACTTGCTGCCTCTGTTATCAGACTGACTATCATAGTGCTGCAGTGCTTGTGTTCCAGTAACTTTTATTTTACTTTATAATGCCTCATTCATCCAACTTCATCTCTTCACGCAGACAATGTGTCATCTCACATCACCCCACGAAGAAGGGTGAGTACTGCACAGTGAACTATTTTGAGAGACCACTTCCCATAACTTTTCTTACAGCATGCGGTTATAACAGTCCTTTTTTAGTATTAGTTGTTGTTAATCTCTTACTGTGCCTAATTCATGAATGGAACTTTATCATAGGTACATATGTATAGGGAAAAACATAGCATAGATAGGGTCTGGTACTCTCCCAGGTTTCAGGCATCCACTGGGGGTCCTGGAATGCAGCCCCTGTGGAAAAGGGGGGACCCCTGCATTAGCCATTCTCTTCTTGTTCCCAGCCTTCGCAAGCCAGCAAAAAGAGGCTCTTGGTGGGTGGCATGGCGTCTGCAATGAACTTCTGTGTGAAACACAGCCTTTCAGCATTTACTGCCAGTAACGAATTCCATGTTATGCTTAGGAAAATTCTGGATACTGATTTGAAAGTGAACATTACAGTTTATTTCCAGGAAACGTGAATAAGGTCTGTACTAAAGAAACTGGACTCCATAAACGTGTTTATGGTTTCCTCTCACGCTGCCCCAACACACAAGCGCAGTCCTTCCCTTCACAGACCTCCGTGAAATGAATCTCTAGTGTGTGACTGACAAAACAATCTTGAAAAGGGCTTTAGAGCAGCTTGACTTGGTGCTGGGACCTCAGGACGAGATGAACCGAGAGAGCCTTGTCCAACGGTTAAATTGCTTTTCACGCACTTCACTCTGCCAGACGCAGCCAGAGAATGTGGCTCTGTGCTTCACCCCACACTGCGGCGAGTCAGTATGAGGCTGACATCAGAGACTCGCCAATAAATAAATCTGCACTGCTTTTCCAAGCCTGTCTCAAAATGTTGGATGCACAGAAATGCAGGTACATTCAGAATGTTTTTTAAAAAATGGAGGGCTGTCATTTGCAACTGTCCTAAGTAGAGGGCCCATCTGCATGTCAATGAGAAGCCCAGGAGCCTCCTTCACGGGTCACTTGTGCCCAGCACTCTCGCCGCCGGCTGTGAGCTGGATGCTGGGGAAATGGAGAAGGATCACACCCATCACTGTCCCCGTGGCGCTGACGGTGCAACGGCAAAGACAAACCTCTATAACAAACACTTTAATTCTGTGTAATCAGTGAATTCTGCGTAGCGCACGGAGGTGACGGAAATGAAAGCTGGGGGGACTCTGGGACTGAGCAAATAGAAGAGACTTCACAGACTTCATAAGGCGTGTGGCACGTGCGCTGGATTCGGCAGGATAAGCAAGACCTTGAATGTGGACGAGGGACAAAGGGCAGCCCAGGCAGATGGAGAGGTGTGTACAGAGGCACAGCAGCATGAAAAGGCCTGCGTGGTGCAGGGAATTACAGGTGCTGCAGGGAATTACCACGGAAACCTGAAGTGGATGGCCGGGGAGACGCAAGAGGTGAAGCTGGTTCAGAAAGGGAGGGCTGAGCTTACACAGGATGCGGCCAGCCGAGTGGGCCAGAGCTTCAGCGTTGCTCCAGCAATGATGGGGAGCCAGTGGGAGGTCTTAAGCCATTAGCAGCACGGCCAGATTTGTGCTTTAACGTGCCTCTCTATGGGAAAGTAATTGTTGCTGTTGGATAGTTCTGAATTGACCTTCCAGATCCTCCACTCTGCTCCCTGCTCTGTGCCCAGAAGGCTGACCTCTGCAGGCAGCATCCATGGGCCCCCGTTTCCCCCGTTTGCTTGCATTTGGCAGGCACTGATAGGAAACCAAAGGGTAGGAGGAGTATTCAGGGTTCATCAGAGAGACAGAACCAATAAGAGAATGTAGTTATATACACATATATGTATGCATGTATGTAATTATATATGCACATATATGTATATGTGTATGAGAGAGAGAGATTTTAAGGAATAGCCTCATTCAATTAATTGTAGGCTGACAAGTCCAGCGGCAGGCAGTCTGGAGGCAGAATTCCTTCTTCCTCAGACCTCAATCTTTTTTTCCTATCAAGGCCTTCAACTGAGGGGATAAGGCTCACCCACATTATGGAGGGTAACCTGCTTCACTTAAAGTCTAACAGTATCCTGTCATTGCCAGCCCTTGACTTCTCTTAATCTTCCCAGAACTTTGTAATTAGTCCCTTCATTAGACTCTCCTCAATGACACCACTTCATTATTGTATTTCTTTGCTGTCAGCATTCTGACAGTGATTTGTGTCATCTTCATGATCATAATCTTAAAAAAAAAAAACACCACAAAGAAAACAGAATGCATGAGCCGATTAGATACAAATCTTCAATGGATGGTAAGCTCTATAGAGTGTGAATCATTCAGTGATCGATGTGCCTGCTATATCATAGTAGATGCTCAATAAGTATTAATTAAATGAATGAATACATATATCACAACTTTAGGAAAACAAACTTTAAAGTTCTTAAAGAAGACAGATATGAATCCATGGCTGATCTTGTTCAAGTGCAGATTCTGGATCCATCAGGTAGGATAGGAGGGGCTGCCTTTCCCAGCAGCTCCCAGTGCTTCTGTTGCTGCTGACCTGCAGATCATGCTTCCATTAGCAAGAGCCATGGCAGAATGACCTGTGGTGCTTTTTAAAGTTACTAATTCTCAGAACTCACTTAGAACCTAGCGACTCCGAGTCTCTAGGGCGGGGCCTTGGAATCTGTATTTTACCGAAGGGCACCCTGATTTGCAAATTACTGGTCTAGACAAATGTTGTTTTGAATTGGCCTGTTACAATTCCTGATCACCCTGTAGTTTAAGATCAGACATTTGAGTTAAAAGATGGTAATTAGGACATTGAAAATTGTTCGGGTAAATATATCTGAAACATATATCAACCCAGAGACAATCTGACCTTGCCCTAGGCAAGATATATGCAAGTGATCTACAAAAAAATCAGAAAAAGTATACCCATCAGTTTTTAGATGGTAAAAGGCTGGGTGGGAGAACAAATGTGGTTGCTAAAAGCAAATCAAGATTTAATAGGCTAAGACACTGAACTAAGAGCATAAGGTTAAGTCCTACAATCAGGCTTATAAAATGGATTGTAGAAGTGAAGGATAGAGAAAACCTGGGTTGATATTTTTTATATAAAGATAACCTAGAGAGTTTAATCACTAATTTAATATAAACCAACAGTATAATACAACTATCAAAACACTTCAAGCCATTTAAATCCATATTTCTATTGATAGAGAAAGGCATCCATAACAAAGAAGGTGACAGCCTCATGGTTCTGTGCCTGGTCAGAGCAGAGCTGGGGTGTGCCATGTTCACCTGGGTAAGTCAAGTAGTAAGGGTGGCAGTAGATTGTGCCGAATGGAGGAAGATCAGGTTGGCAAAGAGTTTGTAAGTGAGAGCCCCTAGAACATGGATGAAAAAATGGATACTGCTTTGAATTGCAGAAGACAAAAGAATATTTGACCTCCATCTAAAAATACTTGGGAGCTGCCCAGCCCTCTTGGCTCAGTGGCTGAGTGTTGACCTATGAACCAGGAGGTCATAGATTGATTTCCCAGTAGTGGCACATGCCCCCAGTTGCGGGCTCTCCAGTGGAGGACGTGCAGGAGGCAACTGACAAATGATTTTCTCTCATCATTGGTCTTTCTATCTCTCTCCCTCTCTCTTCCTCCCTGAAATAAATAAAAATATATTTAAAAATAAAAGTACTTGGGAGCTTGTTGTCTGAAAGAGAAATGCCCTTATTCTAAGCAGCTTCAAAGAGGCAGAAGCAATGTCAATGGATGAAGTTGCAGTGAGGCAATATTTTAGTCAGTGTACACAGAAGAACATTCTCAGACCTGATCTGATTAGTGGTGGAATTACAGGCTTGATGAAAGATTCAATTCCATGTTCCTGAACGTGCTCAGGGAGCTGTGACATAGAAAGGATCCTTTTCACTGTGTGGAAGGCTGGGCTAGATGGCCTCTGACATGCCTCCAGCTGAAAAAGATCCGTGATTTTGATAACATGTAGACAAAGATGCATCCATATGTTATCAAGAGTTTGTCTCATCTCCCAGAAGGTTTAGCTTTTTTTCCCTCTTTCTCAAAAATAGAAATAATTATGTCCAGATTTAACATCCTTCTTTTAAGGGGTTTGATGGTGCTGAAAATAACATTTTGGCATAAGAAGAATATCCATAGTTTCAGTCAACATATTAGTTATGCACCTGTTATTGACAATAATTCATCATGATAATAGCTAACACATATAGAGCTATGTGTCAATCATTGGTCTTAAGACATATTAGCTCATTTAACCTTAGCCACAACCCTGTAACTATATGATAGTATTATCCCTATTTTTCAGATGAGGAAACTGAGTCACAAAGACATTAAGTAACTGCTCTGAGATCACACAGCTAGAGAAAGACAGAGCCAGGATCCAAACCCAGACAGCCTGGCTCCAGGATGCTACTCTTAACCACTGTCCCAACTACCTCTTTATGCTACATTGTAAGATTCAGTCTCAGAGCTGACTGCCCATTAGGCACAATTCCTAGAATCCCAGGTACTATTAGAGGTCCACCAAACTTTTAATTTCTTTTAAAATCAGAAGAATAAAGAATGAATGTAGGATTGAAGAAATGTTTCACACACACACACACACACACACACACACACACACACACACCCCATACCAGGAAAAAAGGAGACAAATTTAGAGCTAGTGAAAAATCCATTTTGGTGGGAGGCAGCCAAATGTGGAATTCAGTTCTACCTACAGGAATTTTCAAAATACATTTTTTGAAAAAGGTTGTATTTTTCCTTCCCTTTCCCCACATCTTTCCATGTATGATATCTGCCTTTTTAAAAACAGTTTGCCCCCCAAGTTCGGCTGGTGGCTGGTTACAAAAGCTGTTTTCCATTCAACTTCTGCCTGCCTGCCGGCCTGAGGCTCAGGTACTGATTAAAGCTGGAAATCTTTACTGACATGGGGAGTAATGTGCGATTCTTTTCTGAGCCGCTTCTGAAAGGCAAATGACTACAATCACACTTTCAAAAAGGTGGTATTTTAACTCCGCCTTGTGATTAAGCTGATGCCCCTCTTTCTTTGAGGTGACATGAGGGGAAGGGGAGTGATGAAGAGGAAATTCCAGGTACAGGCAAGAACATGATCAAAGGCATGGAAGCTGAGAGGAGAAATATTAATCCAGCACGGGTGTGGGAGATGAGAGTGGCAGGTCAGAAAGGAATTTACTGGCTAGAAGAAGTGGACCTCGGGAGTGGTGGGGGAAGGCGGCTCGAGTTAGCACAAAAGAGTGCAAAATCCATCTTTGTGCTGAAGAAGACAACCTTGTCTGGAAGCACAAAATATTTCCACGGAGACTGATGCGCAGAGCCTTGGGGGTTGGAAGCAACCAAACTGCTTGTCAAGAAAGTAGCATTTACCCTGGGCTGATAGAAAAAGAGGTGTGATGCTGTTTTACAACACAGATGTGAAAACACTTCCTGGAAATAGAAATATCACAGGCCAGGAGAATACCTTCCAGGGAAGTTTGACCTGTCTAACGTGTAGAAGAACCTAGAAAGAGGTTTTGCATGCAACTGAGAGTCTGAGAGATGTGTGCAGGTTAACAACCAAAGGCTTAGCGAAGATGGGGATTTTGTAGCACCGAAATGCCAAGGGGGAGGACTATGCGAACAGCACCAAAGGCAAGTGTTTTTGAAAGAAAGATTTTCTTTCTTGATAGTGGCACTTGATTTTATGCTGGGACAAAAGAAGCCTCTACCTCAGCCCTGCCCCCCAGTCTCCCACATTTTAAATCACCTTCTTGGAAAATTTCTAAGTCTCTTTTGGTCTAGAGCCCGGACTGGGACCACTTGGCCCTGTATCTATTTTCTCCTCTGTGGAATGTTCTCTCACCTTCTGCCGCATGCCTGTGGGGTCAACCAGATGCCCCTACGAGCACTGGGACTAGTTTCCCTGTGTGGGCTCTGTCATGGGATCGCACCAGGCTGGACCCACAACTACCAAAACAGAGATTGGAGAGTAAAAATAAAAAAGATTAAAAATGTCTTTATTGATTTTAAAGAGAGAGGAAGGGAAAGAGAGAAGGAAACATCAGTGGGTTGCCTGCCTCCTGTTGCACCTGACCAGGAATCAAACTGCAATCTGGATATGTGCCCCGACCAGGAATCGAACTGGTGACCTTTAGGTGCACAGGACGACACTCAACCAACTGAGCCACATGGCCAGGGCAAAAAAATATATATATATTTTTTAATATATATTTTTTTATTGATTTCAAAGAGGAAGGGAGAGGGAGAGATAGAAACATCAATGATCAGAATCATTGATTGGTTGCCTCCTGCATGCCCCCTACTAGGAATAGAGCCCTCAACCCGGTCATATGCCCTTGACCAGAATTGAACCCGAGACCCTTCAGTACACAGGTTGACGTTCTATCCACTGATACAAACCAGCTAGGGCCAAAAACAAACAAACAAACAAAAAAACCCAAAAAAGATTTTTAATGGCTTTATTAAGACAGAATTCACATATAATACAATTCACCTACTTAAAGTATGCAACAATTTACCCAAAAAGTATTTGCCCTGCATATTCCAGGAACATTCTTGCCTATAAATCAGAAATATTGAAATGAATGTGCAAATAGAGGCAAAATTGGTTATTCCACGATGTAGCTCAAAAAAGACAGGACAAAATTGATTGTAGATCTACAGACAAGAATTATGTTGTATTATGACCAGTTATCTACAAATTAGAGTTGTTAAAACTGCTTCTATAGATTCAGAATCAGATAACCCAGAGGGGGTGTTCTCTAGAATCTAGACCAGGGGTGGGCAAACTTTTTGACTCGAGGGCCACAATGGGTTCTTAAACTGGACCTGAGGGCCGGAACAAAAGCATGGATGGAGTGTTTGTGTGAACTAATATAAATTCAAAGTAAACATCATTACATAAAAGGGTACGGTCTTTTTTTTCAATAGTTTTATTCATTTCAAACGGGCCGGATCCGGCCCGCGGGCCATAGTTTGCCCACGGCTGATCTAGACTCTAGAATATACACTTAGCACATACTGATTCTTTATCAGTCTTTCCTTGTAATATTGATGATGATGATGATGATGATAATTATACCTGAGTGATTATTATGTACAGGCATTACACTAAAGGCTTTAAAAACATTACTTCAATTAGTTCTTATAATACACGGTGAGGAAGTTATTATCTTCATTTTATAGATGATAAAACTGAGTTAAAGAGAAACATTGATGTGAGAGAGAGAAATCAGTTGGTTGCCTCCCATAAAGGCCCTGAACGGAATCAAGCCTTTTGGTGTATGGGATGACACTCCACCCAGCTGAGCCAGGGCTGCCTAGTCATTTTTATATCTTCTTGATTTTTGCACTCTCTTTTTTTTTTCTGCCAGCATAGTAAACATTTTATCCAATGATTCTAATATCTAAAGTATTTGTGAGAGCATTATGCTACGAGAAATAAGCCAGTCGGAGAAAGATAAATATCACATGATCTCACTCATTTGTGGCATATGCTGTTGCAAATGGTAAGAATTCCTTCTTTTTTTTTATAGCAGCGTACTATTCCATTGTGTAGATGTTCCACAGTTTTCTAATTCACTCATCTGCTGATGATCACTTAGGCTGTTTCCAAATCTTAGCTATTGTAAATTGTGCTGCTATGAACAGAGGGGTGCATATATCTTTTCTGATCGGTATTTCTGATTTCTTGGGGTATATTCTTGGAAGTGGGATTACTGGGTCAAATGGGAGTTCCATTTTTAATTTTTTGAGGAAACACCGTACTGTTTTCCACAGTGGCGGCACCAGTCTGCATTCCCGCCAGCAGTGCAAGAAGGTTCCTTTTTCTCCACATCCTCGCCAGCACTTGTCGTTTGTTGATTTGTTGATGATAGCTGTTCTGACAGGTGTGAGATGGTACCTCATTGTCATTTTGATTTGCATTTCTCGATTGATTAGTGACTTTGACTATGTTTTCATATGTCTCTTGGCCTTCTGTATGTCCTCTTTCAAAAAGTGTCTACTTAGGTCCTTTGCCCATTTTTTGATTGGATTGTTTATCTTCTTAACTAGTTGTTTTACTGTTAACCATGTTATAATGCTGGCAATACTTACATTCAAGATGGATGTCTTTGAAACGAATGCCTTGGCAATGAAAAGCTTAATGTCAGACACATTAGAGAAGTGCTCCTGGGCAGTTTTTCTATCCACTCTGGCATATGCACCTAACTTCCTTTAGAGAGCACTGCACGAGGGTGAAATCCCATGTCATTGTTTTTTTGTGCAAATTTAAGAATCAAATGTGTTAGCAATAACATTTCAAACTGAACATGTAGTCAGGCATTGACTGTTTGATCAGTATCTTCTAAATGTCTAAAGAACTGAAAAATAATTACTCTTTAATATATAAGAAGTGATCACAATATATGGCAAATATGTTTTTTAACAAACATAACAGAACTTATGGCCTCCTTCTGTAGTTTAAATGAGTCTATATTTTTTTCTAGCTGTACAAATACACACACACATTTTTTTTTAAAGATGTGGATTGCAGAATTTATGAGTTGGGCTTCAAGAATTTGGACAATCTTCCACCTCTTCCAAATATTTCTTTAAATCGTGTCACACATTTAACGATCTTTTCCCTCTGTGTTATTTTAGTCCAAATTTTTATGGAAACACCAATGTCTGGGCCTATATGAAATTCATACCAACTGTGTCTTTTTCTTATTCCTGCCAGTTGTCTGAATTTCAAAGTCCCAGTTCATTCTCTATAGTAGTTATTGCTCTGGATCAGGCTGCAGTGGAGATACAAAGATGACTAAAGTAGGAGTCCCAGTTTAGTGAAGAGTAAATAACCGGAAGGAAAACAGGCTTTTGATAAATGTTCTAACCCAGCAACAAAATTTTATGAAGCATAAAGGGAGGAGGGAATCACTCAAATGCAGGGTCAGGGAAAGGGTTCCGGGAGAAAGTGACATTTTAGGTTTCCTGGGAAGCTAAGACTTTGACAGAGACTGGCTTTCCTGACAAAAATCTGGTTTCCTTATTGATCAGGCCCACAAAAGAGAGCTCTGCCTTCAAGCCCAGAGGTAGTTAAGAATTCAAGAGACTTTTACCCTCTGGGGAGAATGAAACCTGAGCCAGGAAAACTTGGGCTGGATACAGTTGGCTCAAGAGAGGCTTCCAGAAATGAGAAAATTCTGAGACTTAACTCCTAAGTTTCACTTCAATTGTTACACAGAACCTGTAGAATGAGGGCTTTGGGTCACACAGTATATAGATCAAGCTGGAGGCGTGTTCAAACCTGTGGTCAATCAATCACTCAGTCATGTCTACACAATGGAGCCACAATAAAAACTGTGAACACTTACTACATTAACATGTAGTATGCCTTACACACAAAAAATTAATTTAAAAATCTCTGAACTCTGAGGCTGAGAGGAACATCTCTGGTTGACAACACTCCATGGGCATTGTCACACGCTGATGCCAAGACAATAATGCATCCTGACTCCACAGGAGAAGATAATGGAAGCTTTGCATTTGGCACCCCCCACACGCTGTCATATGGGTCTCCTTTGGCTGATCTAAATCTGTATCCTCTCCTTGTAATAAAGCATAAACATGAGTAGGAGAGCTTTCAGTGAGTTCTATGAGTCCTCCAGGCAAATTATAACCTCAGAGTGGTTTGGGGCAAGCTCTGAAGTTGCAGTTGGTGTCAGAAGTGAGGGAAATCTTGGGGTTTGCTCCTTTTAATATTATAGTTGGCCGAAGCTCCTTATAGTTGGTATCAGGAGTGAGGCATTCACCCAGGATGGACTGACTCTTAGTGAGCCCCACAGACCTTTCTCCTACCACCACCAGTGCTAATGTTGTAGCTGGACCGACTGACTATATAACACTGTGGAAGAACCAGTGTTATAAAAACACTGGGATATAAAAACATCAATGATGAGAGAGAATCACTGATTGGCTGCCTCCTGCACCCTCCCTTCTGGGGATCGAGCCTGCAACCCTGGCATGTACCCTGACTAGGAATCAAACCATGACCTCTGGTTCTTGAGTCACAATCATCCACTGAGCCACATTAGCTGGGCTTAACTAAAATAATCTTTCTAAATGGACATGCAGCTTAAAATTATTTACTGCAAAAAAAAAAAAAAAAAAAAGAAACAAAACTATGGATTGAAGAAGATACTAATGTAAACACAAGCAAATAATAATAAAATTGAAGAGCTGATACTTCTCACACTTCCTAGTACTGTACATGCTTCACAGGAGATTTAGTCCTCTTTAGACAACGAGCTAACAAACTTGAACTATGAAAAGATTATATTGTAAACCAATCCCTGAAAATGTTTTCATTCTCCCAGTTTTTGTTGCTAAAATTAAAAAAGCATAATGACACCCTTCTAAAAACTCTTATGGTTGCATTTTTGAAACCAGGGAAAAGAATTTGCTAACATGTTTTAAAATCTTCTAAATGAAGAATTTCAGTGAGTTTTGTATCTGCGTGTTAAAAAGCGGGGGGGGGGGGGGGGGGGGGGGATGCAATGCCTTACTATTGGTTTGCTAAGTCAAGTCAGACGTCAAAAAAGATGAAAACTCACTAGCCAGATCTTCAGCCAAACATCTATACCTGGTAGATGTGATAAAAAATGACTAGTAAAAGGAGCCAAAGATATAATTTTTTTCACAGTTGATCTAAGAATCTTTGTGAGTTATCTTTTCAGTATTGAGAGATGTAGATCACTAGAACAGAACTGAGAGTCCTAAAATAAATTCAATTCATACCTTTATGGTCAGTTGATTTTTGACAAGGATGCCATGCTAATTCAACAGGGGCAAGAAAAGTATTTTCAACAAATGTGGTGGGACAACTGGCTATTCACATTCAAAGAATAAAGTCGACCTCTACCACATACCATATAAAAAAATAAACTAAAAATGAATCAAAGACCTAAATGAAACAGTTAAACCTATAAAACTCTTAAAAGGAAACAGTTGTAAAGCCTCATGACCTTGGAGTAGGCGATGGTTCTTTGGATAGGACACCAAAAGCATAAGCAACCAAAAAATAATAATAGATCGACTTTTACAAAATAAAATCTTTTGTCTTGTAGGGCCACTATCAGAAAGTGGAATGATAACCCACAGATTGAAAAAAAAAAGGAAATCACATACATCTGATAAGGGTCTAATGTCCAAAATATATATTTAAAAAAACTCATTACTTGACAATAAAAAGATAAATAACTCAATTTAAAAATGGACAAAGCATTTGAATAGACATTTCTCTAAAAAAAGATATGCAAAACACCAATTAGCACATGAAAATATGCTCAACATTAGTGAACAGAGAAATGTAAATGAAAACTGCAATGAGATAACACCCACACTCACTCAGATAGTTATAACAAAAAGAAGGAAAATAACAAGTGTTGGCGGGATTTTAAAATGGCATAGCCACTTTCGGGCATTTCCTCAAATAATTAAACATAGTTAGACCTGGAAATTCCACTCAGGTATATACCCAAGAAAGATGAAAACATATATCCCATCCGAGAGATGCAAATCAAAACGACAATGAGGTACCATCTCACACCTGTCAGAATGGCTATCATCAACAAATCAACAAACGACAAGTGCTGGCGAGGATGCGGAGAAAAGGGGACACTTGTGCACTGCTGGTGGGAATGCAGACTGGTGCAGCCACTATGGAAGACAGTATGGAGTTTCCTTAAAAAGTTAAAAATGGAACTCCCATTTGACCCTGTGATCCCACTTCTAGGAATATATCCCAAGAAACCAGAAACAACAATCAGAAAGGATATATGCACCCCTCTGTTCATAGCAGCACAATTTACCATAGCTAAGATTTGGAAACAGCCTAAGTGCCCATCAGTAGATGAATGGAGTAGAAAACTGTGGTACATCTACACAATGGAATACTATGCTGCTGTAAAAAAGAAGGAATTCTTACCATTTGCAACAGCATGGATGGAACTGGAGAGCATTATGCTAAGTGAAATAAGCCAGTCAATGAAAGAAAAATACCACATGATCTCACTCATTTATGGATAATAAAGACCATTATAAACTTATGAACAAAAATAGATACAGAGACAGAGCAGCATCGAACAGACTGTCAAACTACAGCGGGAAGGCCAGGGAGGGTTGGGGGGCGGGGAAGGGGGTGGTAAGAGATCAACTGAAGGACTTGTATGCATGCATATAAGCATCTTCAATGGACACAAGACACTGAGGCGTAGGGGAGGCCGGGGGAATGTCAAGGGGGAAAAAAAAGGAGACATATGTAATACTCTTTGTAATACTTTAAGCAATAAAACAAAATTTAAAAAATAAAAATAAAAAAAGAAAACATATATCCCCATGAAAGTTTGTATACAAATGTTCGTTCATAGCAGCATTACTCATAATATGCAGAAAGTAGAAAAAACCCAAATGTCCATCAACTGATACATGTACAGATACATGCTACAACATGGATGAATCTTGAAAACATTTTGCTAAGTGAGAGAAACCAGGCACAAATTCTACTATGTGAAAGTCCAGAAGAGGTAAGTCCGTAATGACAGAAAACAGATTAGTGGTTGCCAGGGACTAGGGAAAGGAGGGAATAGAGAGTGGCTAAAATGGTACCTCTTTTAGAGGTAATGAAAATATTAAGTTAGAATAGTGGTGATGGTTGCACAACTTTCTGTATCTACTAAAACACCCTGAATTGTATACTTTATTTTTTTAAAATATATTTTATTGATTTTTTACAGAGAGGAAGAGAGAGGGATAGAGAGCTAGAAACATCGATGAGAGAGAAACATCAATCAGCTGCCTCCCGCACACCCCTGACTAAGGATGTGCCCGCAACCAAGGTACATGCCCTTGGCCGGAATTGAACCCGAGACCCTTTAATCCGCAGGCCGACGCTCTATCCACTGAGCCAAACCGGTTAGGGCAATGAATTGTATACTTTAAAGGGGTAAATTTTATGGTATGTAACATATCTCAATTTTAAAAAGATTAAAACAAGACAAATGTAATAAACTGAACTAGTCCTAAGTTTTGTATTGCAGTGTCACTAGGTCATAAATCATGTTGTTTTTTTAAGAAATATACTTAAGAAGTATATTTAATCATATTGTTCTAATTAGTAAAAGCAGTGGTTGTTGCACTGTAACTAAATCAAACATAATTTAACAGTACTTTGCAAACAACTTAATCTTTATTTTTCTCCTTTAAAATTTAATCCTGGCCTGTTTTTATCATACATAAACTATTAATGCAGCAGTATAGGGATATGATTTCTAAATGCATAAATATACATATATTGTAGATTAATGCACAGGATTTTTATTTTTTTAAACCATTGTTTTTAATTGTAATGGTTTTGTTTTATTTATTTATCCTCACCCAAGGATATTTTTCCATTGATTTTTAGAGAGAGTAGAAGGGAGGGGGAGAGACAGAGAGAGAAACATCAATGCGAGAGAGACACATTGATTGGTCGCTTCCTGCATGTGCTCCAACCAGGACCAGGGATGGAGCCTGCAACCGAGGTACATGCCCTGGACCAGAATCGAAACTGGACCCTTCAGTCCATTGGCCAACACTCTATCCACTGAGGCAAACCAGCTAGGGCACAAGGATTTTTATTGATGGGACACAATCACCAAAGGTTAGAGACCACTGCTTTGATGTCTTGTTAGATGACAGGAAAAAGAGCTCAGAGCAATTTATATAAGAAAATCAGCAAGAGGTACTGGCATAAGAACTTTTAGTTTATATTTAGAATACTGAGGTAATTTGTGTCTATAAATAAAATAAAAACACATCTGAGGGTCTCTGTGGGAAAATTCTCTGAAGTTATATACATGATTTGTTGATTTTAACTACCTAAATTCTTCATTGTGTGGTGGCAACTGGCAAATTTTCATTCTGTGTTGCACCCCAGAAGAGGGTCACACCTTACACACAGTGTACTAAAAATACATTCTTTGAGAATAATAACATTACAGCTCTTTCTTCAGTCCTGCCCCTGACTGCTAGCCTGACACGGGCATGCTGTGCCAATTTAGCTGGTACCGCAGACGTTGTCTGGTTCAGCATCCAATTTCTTTTCCCGGCTTGCCCTGGAAAAAGACAGTGGTGTCCCTGTAGTCTGTGATCTGTCTCTTCAAATGTTTGCCTGGCCTCCTTATCCAGAACACTCTATAAATACTCCTGCACAGCAGCGAGTCTGTGAAGGAGCAGGATACTCCCTTGGAAGTGACAAAGTAAAACTGAATGATATGTCTGGCCAGCCTTGGACTATACACATGCCAGATCGCTATTGGGTTTAACGAAGACGCATGAGCAATGTGCTGGCCACGGCCCTCTGTTCCTGAAGCCCTGCTGTGAACACTTTTATAGAAGAACCGAAACTTGGGAGGAAAGCCGGCCCCTGGGCTGGCACCCCTGCACCCCAGCTGTTGTTCAGGAAGTGCTTAATACTTTACAAGTGGTCACAAAGCCCAGAGGCTGCAACCCCGGGTGCCAGCTAGCTGGCCTACTGATCAAACATCCTTCCTCTCAGCCCGGTGACACTATGGGAAAGACACACAGATCACTGTGTTTGAGTCCCAGGTCTTCCACTTACTGGCCTTGGGGAGGTCATTCAACTTCCGTGTTCTCTTCTGTAAAATGGAGATGATGATAAGTATTGCATAGGGCTGTTGTGAGGCTGAAATAAGAGAAAATCATCTACAAACAGCACAGAAGCTGGCACACAGTAGGTACTCGGAGAATGTTAGATTTCTTTTTTTATAAGTCAGGGATGCAGGGTGGTTCCTCTTCATTATCCTACAATTACTATGGCTGACACTTTTGTGCTGCTTAACCAACAGACAAATAGCCATGTATTCTTCCTCTTGGGAGAAAACCCTGACTTTATTTGGATGATGTTTGAACTTGGCTTTTCCTGAAGGTAGAGCCATGTGAACAAGCCCAGGCTAACTTGCTGAAGGATGAGCGACCACATGAAACAGCTGAATTCAATCCAGCCAGGACCATGCTAAACCAGCACGCTGCTGACCCCCAAACCAATGACTGAGCTCAGTCCAAAATCAGAAGTGCTGCCTACAAATGTACCACAGCTGACTGCAAATACATGCGTGAGTCCAGCCACAACTAGAAGAAGCATTCAGATGATTAACAGACCCTTGAGCAATAATAAATGGTCACTGTTTTAACTCAGTGAATTTCGGGATAGTTTGTTATACAGCCATAGCTACTTGCTATAGCCTATAAAGCCTAAGGCACTGGGCTGGTATCCAACCAATTATTATTTTGTGCTTAATAAATGCCTAGCCCCATGCTCACATATGATTGCTTATCGAGATTCTCATGGTAGCCCCATAGGTTCTTTATTTGTTCGTTTTAAAAATGTGGCCCCTCTCTACCTGCATGTTTTGGAGAGGCAATGCTTCATATGACTGTAGACTGTCTAAATGGTAATTGGGAAATTTATTTTGTATCAGAATGTTTGTTTTTTACTGGCATTAGCTTGGCCCATCTCATTGACAAAATCAGAAGGAAAGTCTTTTTTAAACAAGACTTTATGACAAGTTATTGTGTACTCTAAGCAGGGACTGTTCCTACCATCTCTATCCCCTTTATTCCCTCTAGCACAGTGCCTTGCACACGTCTAAAAATTAAATATTGAAATCTGCCAGGGCAAACCTGGTGGTTCTTGTCAAAACTGGAATAACCTCAGGTCTGTGAGCCAAACCACAAAACACCCCTAACCAATGTACTCAGAAAGCTTGAGTCAGTTCTATGCTCACTTCTGGAAAAATTCTAAAACAGACTAACCATTTAGAGCCCATGTATAACAAGGGGACTTGTTACAAACAACCAGGTTTCAGAGAAGCAGCTCACTTCACAGACTGGAAGGAGAGATTCAGGTAGTGGGTATGTTTGATTTCCTCAGGCTGCAAAATAAAATTTTGAAAAGCTGTGTGCATAAGGCCAGTGGTATGTATAGCACAGTGGTTCCCTTGAATAGATGAAAAGCATAAATATAGTTAACATCTATCCATAATTTTTGTTGTACAACATTTTTTCTAACAAAATGTAATTTTGAAATATCAGTAGTAACTTTAATTTTTGGTTCCAACAGGATCTAGAAGATGTTTTTGTTGATTGGCACAAAAGGGTTTCCCCCAAATACAAGGAAAACCCACTTGTAAATCAGGTTTTCCAGTGAACAAACATATTTTGACAGTGGCTCTGGTTACAATGCAAAGCAAGCTCCGGGATTCCTAAGCAATTTATTTCCTCTGCTTCGGCATACTGACAGAACAAGTCTTCCAAAAGGCACATAGGGAATCAAAAACTAAAACTACTTAAGGCTGTCATTTAACACGGCCGAGTTATTGTTGGAAAATGCATTATCTTTGAGAGTAATGCAGGAGATAAGTTACTCAAACAGTAATCTCAGAAGCTCCTAGGAAACTAAACAGTTCAGTTGTTTCCCATCTTGCTCCATGGTATTTCCAATTTGTCAGACAAAATTCTAACTTATCAATGATTATTTCAAAATGTCCTATTGCTGAAAGAAGGAACAAATAAAACCATAAGAAAAACAAACTGTATAGAATAAAATACCATTTGGGAGCATAAGAAGAAATGGGAAATACAATTAGCAATGATGAAATTATCAAAGCAACAGTTCATTCCACTTTTGTGAAGTTGGCCTGTAATAGGATGAGTCCATATTAGCAGGCCTAAATGTGCACTACACCTAATCAGAACCAGTTGGTTCATGCTTTTTGTTCCGTATTGAGCAACAATAAGCAAAACTAGAGGCTTCTAATTTGAGCTTCTTAATGTAGCCTTAAGAAACTCAAATTCCTTAGCCTTTCCAGCAGGGCTCAGGTTTCAAACAAGAATTATTAAGAGGGAAAAGCTAAATCTCTTCCTTTTCCCGATTACAACTTTACTTGATTATCAATCTCAGATTTCAAATGTTAAAGACAGTTTCCTATCACTTCTTGTAATTGGCTTTGTGCAGCTGTTTAAGCTTCAGATGATAAACTTGTGGATGCCGACAGTCCTGGCTCTTGTGATTTTGTATGTTTGTCTTAGTCTGCCTTGTCATAATATTTCA
Organism: Myotis myotis; assembly: GCF_014108235.1. Classification (NCBI taxonomy): domain Eukaryota; kingdom Metazoa; phylum Chordata; class Mammalia; order Chiroptera; family Vespertilionidae; genus Myotis; species Myotis myotis. The sequence continues at coordinate 26,885,492 of NW_023416319.1, forward strand.
TCTATCTTACCATAACAAACAGTCCTTGTTTTATTTGCCTTTGGGCTTTTTAACAAGGTTTGATGGGGGAGGAAAAGGAAAATAACTTCTTAGTTCTTTTCTGGAGGAATAAAATTTCTTACAACTATTTCTTTTCTTTTTTTAATATATATTTTTATTGATTTCAGAGAGGAAGCAAGAGGGAGAGATAGAAACATCAATGATGAGAATCATTGATCAGCTGTCTCCTGCATGGCCCCTACTGGGGATCAAGCCCACAACCCGGGCATGTACCCTTAAATGGATTCGAACCCTGGACCCTTCAGTCCACAGGCCGACGCTCTATCCAGTGAGCCAAATCAGCTAGAGTTTCCAATTATTTCTCAACGGGTCAAATGCATTTTAGAAACCTCTCTATTTCATTGCCATGTATTACCTTCTCAGAAGATAGAAAATAGAAAGAGAGGGGAGGAGAGTATTCTTGATCTCTCTCCCTTATAAGCTTCTAGCTCTTGGAACATTTATTTCAATTTAACCCATGTATAAACAAACTTTTATTGTTCCATGCCTATGAATACTAGGGTGGAGGGTGAGTTCCCCAATGAGGTTATTCTCAAAGTCTCCAAAGAAATAAATTTAAGTGGGAATAAAAGCCACAAAACAAGAAAAAGTTTGAAGCTACAACTAGAATCTACTAGAAATGGTAAAATAAAAAACACAGTTATTGAAATAAAAAAAATTCTAATAGATGAGCTTCATAGCAGCTTCTTTACTGCTGGAGAGGGAATGAATGAACTGGAAGGTCCAACAAAATTTTTCTACCAGGATGCAGCTTATAAAGAGAATGGAAACATTAAAGAAAAGTTCAAGGAGGACACACCCAGACCCCTCAATACATATTTATCAGTGTCAGCAACAGAGAATAAAAGGAGTAGTGAAAAAGCAATATTGAAGAAGGACTAGCAAGAACGTCCCAAAACTGAAGGGAAAAAAAAGGAGTCTTCAAATGGAAAATTCCATTCAGTGGATAGCAGAATAAATTGAGGATACACTCTTAGATATATCATGTAAAATTCCAGAGCATCTGAGATTAAAATGAACATTTTAAAAGCTATCAGAGGGAAAAGACAAAATATCTATAAGGAATGATCATAAGATTATCAGCAACATTAAAGGCCAGATGTCAATATGCTAAAGAAAAGTCATTTTGAAAAATAAGTAAGTAAAGAAAAGTCATTTTGGAACTAGAATTCTATGTCTAGCCAAATTATCATCCATGGGTAAAGGCAAAATAAAGAGATTTTCAGACATACAAATATTTTGAAAGTTTACTAACCAAAGTTTCTCTCTGAAAAAACTATCTTAAGGTGTACTCTAAAGAAAAAAAAATGAATTTAAAGGAAGGATGCAAAAAGTCACAGTGAACAAATAAAGCATTAAAAATGTAGTAGTAAATAAAAATGAATACATTTAAAAAATTATGTGTTTAAAAACAAGCTGGAACCAAAATGTCAGAGAGTAGTAACATGGAAGTTGGGAGGAAGAGTGTGGAGAGAAATATAGTGTCTTATATTTTTGGTTTGGAGAATAGTGCACCGCATCCAGCATGGCCAGGGGTGAACCTGAGGAGGGGCGGTGAAGGATTAAAGAAGATAGACAAGAGAACACAGTTGGGACCAGGTGGGTCGCTGCCTGGGTGAGGAAACAGTGACACAACCTGTAAGCCGAAGCTTTATTTTATAGTCAGAGCACACAAAGCAAAACAAGGGGAGTGGTCAACATGTTTATAATGTTCTTGTGAGTTTCAAATCTAGTTCGAGTTTCAAATCTATTTCCTTACTCAAGCCTTGTTTTGGCAGCACTTACTGCACCTCCCACAGCCCATTAGCTACTTAGGAACAAGGGAGGACTATAAGGTCAAGCTTAATTGTGCTAGGAGGGCTCTGCCCTCCAAGCTAGGACTTGTAGGTGGCTCTGCCAGAGGTCAGTCCGAGGCTTAACCCTATAGCCACTCCCTACAGCACAGAGAGACTGAATTTAGACTTTCAACAAAGTCTAAACTTAAAGATGTGTTTAAATATTCAAAATAAACCACTTATACACACATGCACACACATACATAAAACAGTAGAGGAGGGAAATGTGGGAAAAGAGAAAATATAGTCAACACAATCAATCAACATAAGGCAGAGTGAGACAAGGAGAAAGAAAAGAAAGAGCTAAAAGAAAAAAAGACATAGCCCTAATGACATCAAGCCCCTGGATTCAGCCTTGCGTGAAGCTAGACACACTTCTGGACTTATTTACTAGAGGCAAGAAATCATCCTTTTGGCTAAAGTTAGACTTGATGGGTTTTTACCACATGCATCCAATTCAGCTTTCATAGTCATCACATTTTTACAATACTTCTCTTCATTTTCATGCTGAATTAAATGCTCACACATTTACAGAATGTGTTAACATTTATTTTTGAAAACTTCTAGGATATAAATAATGAAAACCAAAATGAAAAGATAACCACCATTCATTGCCTTGCTAGATCCCTCCCCACTCCCCCTGCCCCCCGCCCACCCCGACTTTTCAACATCCCAACTTTGCCATTCCCCAGCCCTGCATAGAGATGCTATCTATTTTCCACTTCAGTGTCTGGAAGTTAGTTATTGGGGGGAAAAATCACAAAATGAATAAATTGCTTCCATTACAAAATTATGCAGTTCAACCTTTTTGATCCTGTTTCCTACTAGATTCACACATGGCATTAATGTGTGCAGTCTAGTGATTTAACATCTGTGAGCTTTGGTTTCACAAGCTGCTTAACATCTGTGAACCTTAGATTTGCATTTAGATTGTGGTTCTAGGCCCCGCCCATTAACGCAGAACCCTCAGTATTCTACCATCATTTTGGCCTGTCAGGACTTCTTGTAGATCCATTCACCTTTTTGCTAGGGATATTAGTCATCTATTCTGCGTAACACTTGATTCCTAACCTTAGCAACTTAAAACAAAGGCCTTCTATTTTCTCATAACTTCTGTGTGTCAGGAATATGAATGCTTTTGGCTCAGGGTTTCTCGTAGGCTCTATAGTCAAGGTGTCCGCTGGAGCTGCAGTTATCTTAATGCCCAACTAGGGCAAGTTCTATTTCTAAGCTCACTCAAGTGCTTGATGGCAAGCCTCAGGTTCTTATGGCAGCTGGCTGGAGATATTAGTTCTTGCCATGTGGGCCTCTCCACAGGGCTGCACACAATGTACAGCTGGCTTCCCCTGGAGTGAGACATCTGAGAGAGAAAGAGAGAGTGAATGAGAGAGAGAGAGAGAGAGAGAGAGAGAGAGAGAGAGAGAGAGAGAGAGAGAGAAAGAGAAGTCACAGTCTTTTTATAACATAATCTCGGAAGTGGCATCCCATCTTTCCTGCCATATTGTTTGTAGAGGCAAATCACTAGGTCTAGTGCACACTTAAGAGCAAGTTATTACACAAAGGTGTGAAAACCAGGAGTACGCTGGGGTGTACTCCAACAAGCCTCTTCATCACTGAAGAGTGACTGAGTAAACTGGTGCCATCTTTGGGGCTGTTAACAGGCCAGGCAACCTAAACACGTCTGGGAAAACGTTCACAGGAAAAAAAAAAAAAAGCCAACAGACTCTTCCTTAAAACCTATGTCCCCCTGAAAATAATGACCAGAACATATAGTAGGGGCACCAGGATATGAATATACACATGGGGCTTTAAAGTTAAGGACTGAAGTTCCAGTCTGACAAGGTGAGTGAGGTAAACAAGCAACAGGAAAGGGAAGGCAACTGCCCAAAGGCAGATCAACTGCAGATCTTCGGGTTAGATCAGTGGTTCCCAACCTTCTTTTGTCCATGCCCCACCTAAGCATCTCTACAATCCTGATTCCCCTCCCGTGACATATAATTCTTATTATTCAAAAAGTGAACTCCTATTCACGTGGAAGGAGTCTAAACTTGGTCTAAACAAGTTTCCAAAGAACATGGCATCCATGAAAGTGAAAAATAAAAGAATGAAAGGGCGATTGAAGTACTGATGAAGAAATCATTAAAAAACACAATAATGTGAAGTGATATGAAAAAAATAGCAAAATTTCAAAACATAATAGAGAACAGAAATGCATAAATACATCACACTATATGTTTATATACTGTATATGAGGCCCCTAGAACCATAAGAAATGCAAAAAAATCACTGTTAGTAACTCATTCTCAAATTGCCCCCCTTAAAAATCAAATTGCCCTCCTGTGGGGCGTGAGCCCTACATTGGGAACCACTGGATTAGATGACCCTAGTGGTGGACGAAAGCTAAGTGGTGCCAGAAGATTCACTGTTCATCCATTCTTTTCCTGAGTCTTCTGAGCATATTGATGGCCATTACTTTAAACTCATTACTTCAGATAAATTACTTATCTCTATTTCATTAATCTTCTTTTTCTGGGATTCTGTCTTCTTCTTTCCTTTGGAACATACTCCTCATTTTGCTTATCTCTCTGTATTTATTTTTAATACCAGGCCAAAGAGCTCCCTCTCCCAGTCTTGAAGGAGTGGCCTTATTGTTCAACTTTTGTCCTCGTTCCTTGTTCCTGGAACCTTCGTGACTGTCTAAGCACCCTCAATGAATTCTTGATAGATCACGGTTGCTAAGGTTGTGCCAAGCCCTGACCGTGTTCCAAAGGGTGGGATATCACTCAGCACCCAGTTTCAGGTGGATTGGAAGCCAGAGCTCCAGGCAGCAGCCTTTAAATTACGCAAATACTGTATATACCAGTGATGGCGAACCTATGGCACGCGTGTCAGAGGTGACACGCGAACTCATTTTTTTGGTTGATTTTTCTTTGTTAAATGACATTTAAATATATAAAATAAATATCAAAAATATAAATCTTTGTTTTACTATGGTTGCAAATATCAAGAAATTTCTATATGTGACACGGCACCAGAGTTAAGTTAGGGTTTTTCAAAATGCTGACACGCCGAGCTCAAAAGGTTCGCCATCACTGGTATATACAGTCCTGTGGGACCACAGTCATGACTCCTGCTGGCCTCCAGACCTGGCAATTTGGAGGTGTCCCCTTGGTGACAGTTTGAAAAACTCGGGGCTCCAGGAGAGTGTATAAGCTTCTTTCTGGGAAGAACAAGCCAGCTGTAGTAAGGCCAAGGGAGCGTGCAATGATGGCAACCCTCACCTGCATCCCCGAGAGCTCCTCTGTAGCCTCTAGATGTGAGGTAAACAGGCCTTTTTTCACAGGAAGACTGGGGGTAGGTTTTAGTCTGCTGTCTGAAGCCTGCTCCAGGCCATGGTATCCTACCAAGAACTGTCTCTCCCATTGTTCAGTCCCATGGGGCCACCAGAGCCAGGCGCTCAAGAGGCATCCCCCGTGCATGCCCATTGGCTCTGCCCAGGCTACTGGGGTATCGGGGGCCAGGGCAGACCCTCTGGATTTAGTGGGGCCGAGGGGGTAAGCCAGGGTCAGGGTATGCCCACCTGCTTCCGTGGGTCCAGGTCCTTCCCTTCTTGTAATCACTACATGATCCTGGCAGTTTTAGGTCCTTTCATTTCAGCCTCTTCCCATGAGATGAGAACCAGGTAATACCAGGGCCTCCAGCATTCTACAAACTAGTTGACAATGCTACATGTTCATTCTTAGTTCCTTTCTCAATTGTCGTTGTAAGAAACTCCAAACATGTGGAGAATTTTCCTAAGAGTTTATTTGAGCCAAACTAACATGCCAGGAAGCAAGATCGCCAATGTTCTGAGAATAACAGTTTTGCAGTTCTCTTGACACATTTGGAATGAAAGAAGTTTATAGGAAGGTGGGAGAAAGCAAGGTTACAGGAAGGTTAACAAGATTACGTGGTGACATCTCTGAGAGGTCTGGAAAAGAGGTGTGTTAACCTAGGTGCACAAGAATAGTGGACAGGGCTTGCTTAAGCAAAGATAAACTTTTTATGGGCCCAGGACATGACTACTCACCATGATATGATCTGCCCACTGAGGAATTTATGATCAGATTACCCTGTGAGGTTACTTCCCATCACAAAACTTGTCAGATTTAACGAAGAGCGGTTTTTTTTCATTCACACCATCCTGTGATATTATCACCCTTATAATAATATGAAGCTGGCATTTCAAGCTGGATTTAAAGCTTCTGGGTCATCTGTAGAAAAGATTATGAGATGTAAGATACAACCTAGAGTTGGATGAAGTTGGTTTAGAACAGTGGTCGGCAAACTGCGGCTCCGCAAACTGCGGTTCGTGAGCCACATGCGGCTCTTTGGCCCCTTGAGCGTGGCTCTTCCACAAAATACCGACTTCTGCGCATGGGCCATGAAGTTTCAGTCGCACTGTACGTGCGTGCCCGCACGTGGTATTTTGTGGTATTTTGTGGAAGAGCCACACTCAACGGGCCAAAGAGCTGCATGTGGCTCGCGAGCTGCAGTTTGCCAATCACGGGTTTAGAAGATTAAATTTTTGATCTCAAATACACTTTACTTGTCTGATCATCTAGCATGGGTGGGATTCATGATTTTGAACTGGGTCCCCTAAATATTCAGTTGATTTGAATCCTGAAGCCATTACATTAATATTATCTGATATTATAAAGCAACTTTTCCAGAAAAAAATTTAGTATGGATCCAGGTTGGTAATGCACTTGATACTTCAATTACTTTAGTCTCTGAGCAGCCACCTCTCCACACCTCTAAGTAACTAATGAGTCTCCAAGGATAAATGTGAGTCATGATTAGTGGCTCTGTACCAAGTGATTGTGAAATCAGCTCTCCTCTCTTGTCTTCCATTGAAATAATGAGAAGAAATTCTCTGACATTTTACTTTGAGGATACAAACTTGAAGCAAGAAATAAAACATAGTATATGCCATTTGTAGTGTTTTCATATCCACATTAACTTAAGACAATAGCTTGGAGACAATTAGCCATAAAATAAATCAGCCTCATAGAACCAGTTTTCCAGGGCTAACATCCAATAAGGTTTCCAAACAGAGAACTGCCTAATCTGTTTTATTTATACAGGAAAATATTTTCACTCGCTTTTTTTTTTTTTTTCTCCCTGCTGCACTCACCAGCCAGGATTACCTCCTAACCATCTGGAGAATGAAAAATAATGCCTACATGAATCACTCCTTCTCTGTTTATAGAGAGCCTAGAGGCTTTTAAACATTCTACCATCAGCATTTATCTCACTGCAGTGTGATTGCTGGCTTCTTTCTCCTGTTAGATTTTGGGCCCTTTCGGCCGGAGTCTGTGTCTTGGTGTTGTTTTGGTCCCAGTGCTTAGTGCAGCGACTGGCCCCCAATACTTAGCTCAGTAAACACTTGCTAAATGGATGAACTGGGCCACATGCTTTTCCCTAATATACCTCCATGCATCGCAGTGTCTTTACCTCTCTCAATATCTCAAATGTCCTCCTCCCTGGTTCCTGGTATCTACTTACATGTCCAAATGGAACCCTTTCTTCAAGGCCCAATTCCAGACTCAGTTCTTTTCAGGAAAACTTAATTGCCTCACCCCTTGGTGACAACCTTTTCTTTCATGCCTGTCACCACTTATCTTTTGCTTTACTAGGCCATGTGCCATCTTTGTGTAGCTTAGAAAAAGGTGTCCTCTCTGGGCAGATGCACCCTGAGGTGCAACAGGGCACATGGCTTTGGGAACCGAGAACAGATTAATCTTAGCCCTTACTCGCCATGGTAGAACCCTGGTGCCCTTGTGCAGCGAACCCCATACAGACCACAGGAGGGGGCCCTGATACAGAGCCTTCTTCCTCAACCAGACCACACACCAGGCAGAGACTGTGTTTGACAGCCTCCCACACCTTTTAAATTTGCTTTAAGCTCCTTTTTACATTCCCAGCCTTTCATCTCCCACATTCTCCACTAGGAGATAAATGTTGTTGCTGCTGGTTATTATTAATTTGCTGATTCTTGCTAGTTATTAGTTTTCTATTAAGTAGGATAGTTAAATAAAATGCTGATATCTCAAAAACAAGGACAAAATTATTGTGAAGCAAGTATGCCTGCATTTAATAACAGCTTTATGGAGACACAATTCACATAACATTCACCCTTTTAAAGTGTACAATTCGGTGATTTTTAGTATATTCATATAGTTATGGCACCATTACCACCATGCAACTTTATAGAATATTTTCTATCCCCAAAGAAATCCCAAACCTATTACTATTCACTCTGCTTTCTCCTCTCTTTCCAAGCATCTGGCAACCACTAATCTTTCTGAATTTTTCTCTATGGATTTGTCTTCAGGATATTTCATATAAATGCAATCATACTATAGATGATCTTCTGTGACCATCCCATTTCACTTAGTTTAATGATTTCAAGATTAATAAACATTGTAGTACATTTAAGTGCTTCATTTCCTTTAAGGCTGAATACTAGTCCATTGTATGAATTTACCACATTTTATTTGTCCATTCATCAGTTGATAGATACTTGGGTTGTTTCCACCTTTTGGTTATTATGAATAAAGCTACACATTTTTATGTATACTTTTATGTAGACATATGTTTCCACTTCTCTCAGGTATCCACTTAGGAGTGGAATTGCTGGGTCACATGGTAAGTCTATGCAAAGAATGGTCTCCCACCAATGCTGTTGTCAGCTAGTGAACCATTCCATCTTCAAAACACTCTATAAGTTCACTAACAACCAGGCCACCATCATATAGATGGCTCTGAAGTCCACTGTCATCCCACCCTGAGGCACCCAATCTGCAGGATCATCTGTAGAGTGATTGTTGTCAATTTATGGCCATAAACAGGTGTATTACTATTGCTGCTTAACATTGTAGCACAATCTTGGTAGCTAAAAACAACTCGAGTGTATTATCTTACAGTGCTGGAGGTCAGAAATCTGAGAGGGGTCAAGGGGTTACCAGGGCTGCACTCCCTCCTGGGGGCTCTAGAGGGAAATCTGTTTTCCTGCTCTTTCCTGTTTCTACAGGCCACCCACATCCCTTGCAACATGGTGCCTTTCCATCTTAAAGTTAGCAACATCTGGCTGTTTTCCTACCACATTGCTTCACTCTTCCACACGTAAGGACTCTTGTGATTGATTACATTGGGTCCACCTGGAGAATCCAGGCGAATCTGCCTCTCAAAGTCTACTGATGAGCAACTTTAATTCTATCGGCTGCTTTTATTCCCTTTTGCCATGTAACCTAAGAGGTTTCAGGGATTAGAATATCGCCATCTTTGGAGTTCCATTATTCTGCCTACCACAACCAAGCTTTGCTTCAGGCTATCTTAACTTCTCATTAGCACTTCCAGAGATAAATGGTGATAAAAAGTAAAATGTTGACATTCATTGATAATTGATAAGTTTGATAAAGGGGACACCTGAGATGAAATCAGTGGTGATTGAATCAGATAATACATGAGAAATCCTCTACCCCAAGGCTTGACCCAGAGCACCCTTGATTAAATATTAGTGGAATCTGAAGTTGATCTCGCAGGTCCTTCCAAGGCATGGCTACTAGTCTGTGGTCTTTCATCTAATTTTGCACAAAAAAATGTCACTGTTTCACAAAATTTCCACTACCATATTTCTATTCTCCTCCCTATTATCCTCAAAATATTTTTTATTTCTTCCCTAGACACCTTCAGCATGAAAAGGATGCAATGGATATCGTATATGTTTTACAGCTGTGAACCCGGAGTCTGTCTAGTTCTTTTTCTAAGCTGAAATTGTGCATCCCTGATATACATAGTGTCCCCCCAAAATGTATACACACACTTTAACAGCTGATAGCTGTTAAATGAAATGTATTTTAATAAACACTGTCTTTAAAGTTATTCAAAGTGTGTGTGGAAACACAATAGTAATTAAAAAAAAAAAGACACAGTTCCTATCCCCATGGACCAGGGGTCCTCAAACTACAGCCCGCGGGCCACATGCAAATACAAATATTGTATTTGTTCCCATTTTGTTTTTTTACTTCAACATAAGATATGTGCAGTGTGCATAGGAATTTGTTCATAGTTTTTTTTTAAACTATAGTCCAGCCCACCAACGGTCTGAGGGACAGTGAACTGGCCCCCTGTTTAAAAAGTTTGAGGACCCCTGCCATGGACTGTAGAGAGGCAGATCAGACATACTGAATTCACATAAACCCACATTTAGTTGCCATAAGAGCTATGAAAGGACAAGGGCCCGAGATAAAAAGGAACAGGAGGGAATGCTTTTTAATAGCATAGTCAGAGAAGGTCTCCCTGAGAAAGTAATATTCAAACTTATTTGCAGAAAAAAAAAGGGGGGAGGAGCTTTTGGGCCAGGTAGGCCTAAACTTTTAAGGGCTATTGGAAACATATAAGCAGAATTTATATAAAGTCTTTGCTCAGTGCCTGGTTCATAGTAAATGGCAGGTACTAGATGATGATGAAAACAATTTTCTGCTCATCCATATCGTCTTCTTTTAAGGCCCATTCCAGACTAAACTACCCCATGAAACCTTCTTCAGTGGATCCAGCCCACACTGATATTTTTATTCATGAAATGTTTCTGGGCTTCTCCAACCAGTTTGGCTTTCACAGAACATCTTTAACAAACTTAATTCAGTTAAGTTTGAATTTCAGATAAACAACAAATAATTACTTAATGTAAGTATGACCCATGCAATCTTGAGACATATTTACACTTATTTGTTGTTTTATGAAATTCAATTTAGCAATTACCTATCTTTTCTTTTTCAGACTTAGTAGGATGATAAACTCTTGGAGGGAAGGGGACTGATCCTGTTTTGAATCCCTCCCCACAGTTCCTGGCATAAACTGTGAAGTGCCCCACCCATCCACTAGCTAAGGATCTGAGACCTGGCAGTGCTATTAGGAGAAGAGAGTAATTGTAGAGTCTGACACATTAAGGGCTCAAAAGCTGTTTTTATGTCTTGAAAAAAGGCCAATCACTATACCATTCCAATGTGCAGCAATGTTTGAAGTTGGGAAGTGCCAAAACGCAGGTCCTGTTGGCATGGCCTTTAAACAAATGGTTCGTAAAGACTTGACATTATTTAAAAAAAGGACACATATGTAATACCCTTTGTAATACTTTAAGCAATAAAACAATAAAAAAAGAAAAAAAGACTTGACATTGTTGTTGGTAACCATGAAAAAAATTCTTCTTAAGAGAATATGTTCATCAATCCTGGAGAAGCTTTTGGATTCTACCATTAACAATACCCTTCATTTCCTCATTATCCTCTGCAACCCACACATCTATGTGCATCCACATTCACATACTACTAGCATGTAGAGTCCATATTTGTATTTCAAAACTCTTGTTCCCAGCACTAAAAACCCCCAAACAACAAAAATGTAGTGCCATAAGTTGAGTGACAGTTCAGTTATTAGGGTTTATTAGATAAAATAGTATAGGATGCCCAGTTGAGTTTAAATTTCAGATAAACAACAAATAATTACTTAGTGTAAGTATGACCCATGCAACCTTGAGACATATTTACACTTAATTATTTGTTGTTTTATGAAATTCTAATTTAACTTGGTGTCCTGTATTTTTATTTACCAAATCTCGCAATCCTATTATAGGTCTATATAAATGCTATCTCTCATAATCCCTAAAAAGCACACAAAATAAGAATATGAAAATTACAAATATGGAAACTGAGGCTCAGAGATAGGAATATCCTCAAGATTATAGCTGATACATGCTTCAAATCAGGATTTGAAGTTAGATCTGTCCAAACACAAAGACCCTGTTTTGATACTTCTCAAGAAAATGAAATTTGCCACAGTTATGTTCAGAGTTAGATCAAGAATATTGAAGTTTTATAATTGTGAGATAAAAGGACATGCTCTTGAAGTTCCCTAAGCATAGCTTTACACCAAGCTGAGACCTGGGACCATCTGCCCCTTCTCCCCATGAGAGTGCTACTTGGCCTTCATGGCTCAGCTCAGAGGTGGCCTTGCTGAGGAAGCTTCTCTGACCTCCCAGGAAGAGCTAATCCCATGCCTCTATTTAACCCCTGCACCGTGTATCGCAATGATCTTAAGGGTCTGTCTCCCTCGGATGAGCATGAGTTTCATTTTTCCAGGGCCTGGCATAGGAACAGAGTCTCAGTAAATGCTTAGAAGACTGAAGCTCAAATTCTGGGCATCAGATTTAGGTGAGTTCTGCTAAAATATGTATGAGATTGCCAACTGGGAGACAATGGATCTCCTGGATCTCTCTGAAAAATGTCATCAAAGAATGGATACTAGGAACTAACCTCTATCGAGAGGCAAAAAGAAAACCATAACCCTTTACAATTTAACTTGGGAACAACCCTACCAGTTACCATTTTGTTATGATGCTGTTTTGCTCTGACCTTTGACACAGTTGTAACTTATGTTATTGCACAATTATATTGAATGGAACATCCAGGATGAATCAGTTTTAATATTCATAAATATCTGCAGGGAAGAAGGAAGAAGTGAAGAAAATTTGAGCTTTACTTTCCTAGTTCAGCAAATTCCAAACCAGTCATTTTAGAAAGTCAGTTTTGTATGAAAAATGAAGTCATTTTATATGCTAATCATACATGTGCTTGGCACATAGGATGTTATTCCTTAAAGCAGTGGTTCTCAACCTTTCTAATGCCACGACCCTTTAATACAGTTCCTCATGTTGTGGTGACCCCCAACCATAAAATTATTTTCGTTGCTACTTCATAACTGTAATTTTGCTACTGTTATGAATCGTAATGTAAATATCTGATATGCTATATGTGTTTTCCGATGGTCGCGACCCACAGGTTGAGAACCGCTGCCTTAAAGCATTTCCTTGAATATATTCCAGATACTATTTTTTATCATCTAAAAAAGTAAATTATAATTCTGGTGAATACAGGGTTTCTCCATGTCTTTCCTCTTTCATTGGACAGACCTGGTGATTTCCAAGGGCCTTCCATTAGATTACTGAAAATAAATATGGCACCCCTGTCCCTTGGCTGACCTGCTCATCATCCTGAACTGAAATTCATTTTTAGTTCCAACAAAGCACTACTTCACTGAGAACAGCAATACACCCACTCCCTCTGGCTTTCAGTTGTCCTACCATATCTAGGTTCTTTGGCTCCTTTTTTAAACTATTCCAGATAAGAATAATTATGGGTCAATGCCCTTTCCAAAATAACATGTAAATGCTACATACATAGCTATTTATATTAGTTAATGAATGTTTTAGGAATAATTGACAAGTTCAGATTTAGATAATTTCTATTAAGATTAACCATTATTAGATCCAATCAGTAACTCTTGGTAGAAGTACAAAGATATAGCAATCCATTCAGGAAATCAACTAATTTATTCTTTCATGCTGAGGAAATGACCGATGCAATCGATGTGTCACTTAGTGTACTGCATAAAGCTTTTAAGTCAAAAGGAAGTCTGTCTAATGGTGGAATCCCAAACGTCAACCACACAGTGTGGGAGGAGTCCTAGGAGGCAGAGGAACTTCCTTCCCCTTCAGAAGCAAACTGTTCTTGTGTGTCAGTCAGGCTGGGCAGTGGTAAGCACACTGTTGACTGTTCTTCAGTATGCAGGGGGTGGGGGGGTAGGGGTCGGGGTAGGGGGGAGGCGCATGTAACAGGAACACCGGCTCAAGTTGCTGGAATTTGTCTCCTAGACCTAACCCTTTCTGAGCTTAGATAAGGTGCTTCTCTCGGAGCCTCATTTTCCTCATCAGTAAAATGGAAATAATAAGAGTATCACCCCATGGTTTACTGTGAGGATCAGTGAGACTGTAGGCAAATGATTTAGTCCAGGGCCTGGCACAGTACGCCCATAATCTGTTAGTTCCTCTTGCTTTTCTTTCTTGCCTGTCAGCATGTCTAAAATCAATGGAACAATAAGTTGGCATGTAGATGGGCAATGTTTCAGCTTCTGACCATAGCTTCCTCCAGATAGATTTCCATGAATAATGTAAGTCCAATTTAAAAGCAGAGATTTGCATAGAGAGGGAGGGATGGCAGGAACTTGGGATTTCAAATGTATCTCTTCTTTCCCTTCCCTCCCATTGGCCCCTTTTCCACCTTAAGTTTTATGGGAAACAAAAGCACAAAAGACAAGGCCAGGCAAATGGACATTTTAAGTCTTTACCCGCCTCCCACCCCCAGCTGCAGTAAGCTGGGCTGGCCCCTGTGGAAGATCTCTTCTGTGTGACCCAAGGCAAGCCCAGGGCCTGCAGCCCTTTCCTCCCAGGCTGCTCTGGATCTGACTACTATACCAGCAGAGAAAAGGGAGTGCAGGAAGACCTAGCAGTCAGCAAAGAAGCAACATATTCAAGAGAGCATGTGTCCCTCCCCTAGTGCTCACTCTGGGCTTTCTCAGGAGGTGAGTGTGAGCCCTGGGACTGCTGGCCCATCAGAGGGAGAGAAAAAGTCAGAAGACAGAGTCAAAAGCAACCAACATACCTGGCTCAGAACTTTAACTCATTCAATTCATTCAACATTTATTTTATTGAGCCTCTTGTTATGTGCAGCACTTTTTCCAGATACTATAACCCACCCACATTCGTTTAGAAGTCAGTTAGTCACAACCATAAAGAGGATTCAAGCCCTTGACCCTGGGTACCTCAAACCTGCCCTCTACTCTCTGAGAGCTGAATTCCTTCCCTCATATTCATGGCTATGCCCTTTAGTCTGACCCTTCGTGAGGGGAGGGTGTGACAGAGGGGATCAAAACAGGAGATAATTTGGTTGTGTTCCCTGGTTTCACTTTCTTCAGCGCAAGGGTCAGAAAACAGTGCTGACCCAGGAGGGGACTGTTTTTTAGAGTTTAGATTTTAACTTAAGGAACAAATGCCTCAGTCCTGCTCCTTCAGTTCCAAGTCATTACGAATCTCATATTTCTGTCACTGGACTGTCACTGGCCCAAAAGAGAAAAATAGCATTTGATCTGAATTGAGGAAAAAGTGGCTGTCACGAGACTGGAGATGCAGGTTGATAGCCTGTACTTGTTTGCTTTGGGAAATGATTTGCCTGCCTTTTATCAGAAGCAGGAAGATTTTAGCATAAGTTAGGCAAGAGCAGTAACAATCCACTCAAGTGTCACCAGCTGAGGTGAGGTCAAGTGCTAGGAACAATATAAAGATGCTCCACCAGAATCTTCCTTTCCAGGCCAATCCAGACCATTGGGTATACTAACACCGATCCCAAAATGAAGCTGGAGGTACAGTGAAGAGAAAGCTCAGGATGGGCTCTTCACAATCACAGTAGGGCTTGATTGTTTGAGCTGTCATTTTAAATTCCCACTTGCCTATCCCCGTGATTTTTAAAAATTAAATCAACCATATTAACCCGATTATATTTTTACTTTGGGGTTTTGAAATTGAACTAATTTCATCAATTAGGACCTTTTGTATTTAAAAACAAAAGACAAAATTCAAAGGGAGAAAAAACCCTCTAGACTTCATGATACAAGCGTTTTCTTGCTTACTCTATCACTAACATACTCTCTATGGAACTCTGATCATTTTCTAGATGAAAATAAAAAAGTGAAATGCGAAGGTGCTAAGTCACCCTCCTCAAATCACACAGCTAATTAGTTGCAAATGTCACACTAGATCCCAGGTTTGCTTGCTCTGTATAGCCTTCCTATTGTCTCTGAATTGGTGTCTTAAGCTACTCTAAGATGTTAGCATGTCAGGACAGGAGCTTGGATTTCTTTAATTGGCTGAATGAATGTTATTAGTTTTTTGAAAGTTTCAGGTTTTGTGGTTTTTAAAAACTATCTCTTTAGTTGGTTTAGTTAGTAAATAAAAAGCAACAGGGGTGTGCCTGTGCCTTTTTCTTGGGGACATACTTTAACAAAACAACTCTGGAGGCCCCCCCTGGACTTGCATCAGGGGAACAGCAGGCAGCAAAACCCCTGAACCTTGTCTCCAAAGCTCCTTTACTCTGACTTTTCAGTGATTCAATAGCAGCCCTTCCTTGGCTCATTTCTTTCCTATAGCATTTCTAGGGAGCCAAAGCAGACCTGTCTAGGCTCTTTCCTATCACTTCTTCTGTCCTAAGCCCTTCCTTGTTTTACTGTCCCCAGCTTTAATAAACGTACTCTCAAAGTCACCTGGACTCACATTGTGAAATCTTTCCAGCATAAAGTCAAGAACCCACACACCACCAGCTGGCCTGAGGCAGACCTACTCCGGCCTGATCCCATTTGGTAACTTTGGCGACCCAGATGGGACCTGAAGTTCTCTTCTTCTTTACTCTCTCTCTAATTCACCTTTCCTGTCACTTCTCATCACTGGTGTGGGGGAAACCTATCTGTCAGCGGTGGAGTAAATCCTCTGTCAAAATGCACCTTGTCAACACTGAGATGGAAGGTTGCATCTTAAAAAGCCATGGAGAGAAACACTCCAAAAATGGGTGGATGGATTTGTCAGTTCTTTGCCCACATTGGGTGGCAGCCCATTCTTGAGATCATACCTTTAAACTGGATGAAGAAACATAGAACTCTAAGGAATAACTGAATTGACACTTTATCCCGTGCCCCACATCCTGCTATAGACATTCTCACGATCAATCACCAGCTGAACTGACCAGGTAAAAAGAGACAAAATGGGCAGCACCAAAAGCATTTCCAGAAATCTCCCCCCCCCCCCACCCCCCGCCATGGTGTTTCCTTAACAATTGGGCCACCTTTAAGAGAGAGGATCAGAAGAAAAAAGTCCTTTTTTTTTTTTTTTTTTTTTTGGTAATGTTGCCTGGCCTCAATACAAACCAGGGGACGGGAAATATGGCCTATAAATGGATCTCTGACTCATAACACTATTTCCCAGTTCTTAAAAAAAAAAGCAACACACATATATTGCTTCCTTGGTGATGTAGTAATTGTTTTTATGATCCAAGAACCATACCCTGTTCTGCATCAGGTATATTGCTTACACTGATTATACCTCACAGTTCCCTGAAATTGTAATAATTATGCTAAAACACTTCTTTCTCAATTGTTGCCCTTTGCTCTTCACATAAAAATCAACTCATGTGTTAGACTGGTTCTACTTTTGAAATCTTATCTAACTTTCTGTTTGGAATCCCCTCACAGAAGCATAAGAGACGGATCTGTATGGAAGAAAAAACGGAGAAATCCTCAACATTCTAGTAAGACTGGATTGGGTGGATATGGCATGCTTTGGACTTGATTTCTTGATTTTCTGCTGTGTTTACAATGATAGCTGTGAGGTATGGCAGAAACAGCTCTTGAGTGAGAAAGCATAAAACATGGGTTCCAAGTCCCCTACACTACAAATTAGCTGGATAAATATGGACACAAAAATAGTTTGTAGGTTACATTAACTACAGAATTTAGAATTGGAATAAATTTTAAGGACCTTAGTCAAATAGCTTTATTTTACAGGTGAATAAACTGAAGTTCAGAGAAGATCAATAATTATCCTCAAATTTACAAGTAGCTATCAATATTAAAAATATATACTTGGAATTCTGGTCAAGATGACTCAGTAAGTCCACACTTTGACATACCACTCTGCTCATACAGCAATTAATATAAAAGTCAAAATAAAGAAAAGACCTGAAGGGCCTCAAAAACAAGCTGCACAACCCATGAAACAGGTATTTTCACTGGTGAATTCTACCAAACAAAGAGGATTTAACACCTATCCACCCAAACTCTTTTAAAAAACTGAATAGGAGGGATTTCAAGACTTATTTCATGAGGCCAGTATTACCCTGGTACCAAAACTGTACAAGGACACCACAAAAAAGAAAATGATAGGTCAATATCCCTGATGAACACAGATGCGAAAATCCACAACAACATATTGGCAGTATGTCCCGCTCTCACCACTTCTATTCAACATAGTATGGAAGTTCTAACCATAGCAATCAGACAAGAAAAAGAAATAAAAGGCATCTAAGTCTAAAAGGAAGAAGTAAAACTCTCACTATTTGCAGATGACATAATATTTTATGTAGAAAATCCTAACGATTCCACCAAAGAACTGTTAGAACTAATAAATTCAGTAAAGTTGCAGGATACAAAATCAATACAGAAATCTGTTGTTTCCTATACACTAATAATAAACTATTAGAGATATCAAGAAAACAATCCCACTTACAATTGCATCAATAGCAATAAACCTTGTAATAAATTTAACCAAGAAGATAAAAGACTTATAGGCTGAAACCTCTAAGACACTGATGAAAGAAATTGAAGATGACAAAAACAAATGGGAAGATATGCTTTGCTCATGGATTAGAAGAATCATTATTGTTAAAAATGTCTGTACTACCCAAAGCAATCTACAGATCAAATGCAATCCCTATCAAAATTTCAATGGCATAACTAGAACAAATAACTCTAAAAAGGAAACCATCAATCCAATGAAAAGACAACCTACTAAAGAGGAGAAAATACTTGCAAATCATATATCTGATAATGGGTTAATCATATATCTGATACAAAATATTTACAAACTCAAACAACCCAACAGCAGAAAAATAATCTGATTTTAAAATGAGCAGAGGATCTAAATAGTCATTTTTCCAAAGACACACAGATGGCCAAGAGGCAATGAAAAGATGTTCAGTGTCACTAATTATCAGGGAAATACAAATAAGAACCACAATGTGACATATTACCTCACATATGTTAGGTGGCTATTGTCAAAAGGACAAGAAACAAGTGCTGATGATATGTGGAGAAAAGGGAACCCTTGTACAATGTGGGTGGGAATATAAATTCATGCAGTCACTATGGAAAACAGTACGGAGGTTCCTCAAAAAAATGAAAAATAGAACTACCAATGAACCAGCTATTCTACTTCTGAGTATTTATCTGAAGAAAATGAAAATTTAATTGGAAAAGATGTATCCACCCTTGTGTCCATTGCCGCATTATTTACAACTAGAGGCCTGGTGCACGAAATTCTGCACTGGGGCAGGGAGGGGTGTCCCTCAGCCCAGCCTGCGCCCTCTTGCAGTCTGGTAGCCCTCAGGGGATGTGTGACTGCTGGCTTAGGCCCTCTCACTGCCACGCTCACCAGCTGTGAGCACTGTTTCTGGCTGAGCGCTCTGACAACCAGGGAGTAGCTCCTGGGTTGAGCATCTGTCCCCTGGTGGTCAATGCATGTCATAGCGACCAGTTGTTCTGCCATTTGGTCGATTTGCATATTAGCCTTTTATTTTATAGGATAGCCAAGAAATGTAAACAACCTAAATGTCCATGAATAAAAGAATGGATAGCCTGCCCAGTATGGCTTGATGGTAGAGTGTCAACCTATAAATCAGGAGGTCACAGTTCGATTTCCAGTCAGGACACATGCCCAGATTGTGGGCTTGATCCCCAGTAGAGGGTGTGCAGGAGGCAACCAATCAATGATTCTCTCTCATCATTGATGTTTCTTTCTCTCTCTACCCTCCTTCCTCTCTGAAATCAATAAAAAATATATATTTAAAAAATAAATGAGTGGATAAATAAGATGCCATACATATATACAATGGAATATGTAGGGAGCAACTATAGGGTCAAGCCTCGAACTGACCTGTGGCAGAGCCACATACAAGTCCCAGCTTGGAGGGCAGAGCCCTCCTAGCACAATTAAGCTTGACCTTATAGTCCTCCCTTTTTCCTAGGTAGTTAATGGGCTGTGGGAGGTGCATCAAGTGCTGCCAATACAAGGCTTGAGTAACAAAATAGATTTGAAACTCACAAGAACATGTAGACATGTAAACATGTTGACCATTCTCCTTCTTTTGCTTTATGTGATCTATTTAAATAAAGTTTTGGCTTACAGTCTGTGTCACTGTTTCCTCATCCAGGCACAGTGATCCTACCTAGCCCCAACTGTATTCTCTTGTCAGTCTTCTTTAATTCTTCACCGCCCCTCCTCAGGTTCACCCCTGGCCATGCTGGATGCGATGCAGAATACTACTCAGCAATAAAAAGAAGGAAATCTTGCCACTTGGAACAACATGGATGGACCTTGAGGGAAATATGCTAAACAAAATAAGTCAGAAAAAGTTAACTACAGCATGATTTCACTTATATGTGGAATCTAAATAACAAAAGAAAACTCCTAGATATAGAGGATAGATTGGTGGCTATTGAAAGGGGAAAGGGTTGGAATGGGTGATATAGGTAAAGGGGGTCAATTGTATGGTGATGGATAGTAACTAGGCTTATTTTGGAGATCATTATATAGTGTATATAAAGACTGAATTATTATGTTGAACAACTAAAACTAATTTAACATTACATTTCAATTTTATCTCAAAACACCACCACCACCACCCCCCCAAAAAAAAGAAAAAAAAAGAGCCAAACCATTTGGAGGGGTCATGTGGTGTTTGCTGTAACACACATTGTTACTGCAATGAGAGTCAAAGTGGCACACTCATTTTGTAGATGGAGCAGGGCAGAGATCATTGCCATTGTGTACCATATGCAACTTGTAGCAAATCTTGCCTTTTCATCCCTTAAAATTCTATATCATTGATATATGGTAAAGCATTTGCTTGCTGTGTGTTTAGAGAGCTTGGCTTTATGGACTTGACAGGAGTGAGGCTCTGAGGGCTGACATAAGTAGCTGCTTCACTGAATGAAGCAATGGAAAGGAAAGTACTAGTAAGTACATGCTATACCTCTACTTCCCATTATTCTGGAATTCAAACCGTCTAGAATCCCCAAGAAGGTCTGAATTGTGATTTGCTTTGAAAAACAGATACAATCCTAAGAGATGGTTCATAATACAATAATCAACCAACCTGCCTCACCCTCCTGGTTAACTCAGAAAGCCTTCTACAACAGGTGCATGGTACAGTCAGCTGAACCTGGGAAGATAGAAGAAACTGATGTGTCTTGGAAAACATTATATAAGAGACTCTGATTACTTTGGTCTCCCTTCCATTTCCTGTTGAGTGTGCAACTTCTTGGCCTCAGCAATTACCGCCAATGGCTTCAGAGAAGGACAAAGGGTGACAGCAATTTCAAAAGCATCTTAATTGCAGTGGTGAGCAGAATCAAGAGATTTAAGTAGTTTATAATCTGTGTGTATTATTCAAACAATCTACACATCAAAGGGCCCCAAATGACCTAGGTCCAAATACCACTTTTATCACTAATATAACAAATTTGAATAGAGCTTAAAGTATAAAAAATGCATTTTCATTCTCAACCTCAATTTCCTCATCTGCAAAGTGGGTTGCATATTATCATCTTCATAGTTTACAATGAAATAAAAGTAAGTGAAATAACAGGCAAAGTACTTTCTCTACATTATTTGGCTGGTGAGGATATTTCAATTACCCAATGGCAATTATCCCTTACCCTCTGAAATCAATAAAAATATATATTTAAAAAAAGAAGAGTAGACTTCACACATCTGTGTTGGGCAAATGCTAACAAATACATGTACCCCTATCTATAATACTGCTTATAAAGTAATTAGTAACCAAAGAGATTTTAGATCTGCTATAGGCCCATGGATTGGAGGAGTCTTCAGTCATGCTTCTACTTTTTAAAAAACATATATATTTTTTAATTAATTTAAGAAAGGAAGAGAGAGATAGAAACATCAATGATGAGAGAATCATTGATCAGCTGCCTCCTGCACGCCCCACACTGGGGATCGAGCCTGAAACCCAGGCATGTGCCCTGACCGGATCGAACCTGGTTCATAGGTCAATGCTCACCCACTGAGCTACGCCAGCTGGGCCAGCTACACTCTACTTTTTAAAGACCTAAGCTGATCGCAGTTAGACTTAAAAAGCAAGTACAGTAGGCCCCCTTATCCAGTTCCACTTTCCATGATTTCAATTATCCCGTTAACTGAAGTCCAAAAATGTTAAATGGAAATATTTCTGAAATAAAAAATTCATGTTTTAAATTGTGTGCTGTTCTGAGTAGCCTGATACAATCTCACACCATTCTACTCTGTCCCACCTGGATGTGAATCATCCTTTTGTCCAGTGTATCCACATTGTATATGCTCCCTGCCTATTAGTCACCTGATACCCATCTCCGTTATCAGATCAGCTGTTGTAGTATCACAGTACTTCTGTTCAAGTAGCCCTTAGTGTACTTAATAATGGCCCCCAAGTATAAGAGTAGTGATGCCAGCAATTTAGATATGCCAAAGAGAAGCCATAAAGCGCTTCAAGTGAAAAGCTATGTATGTATGGGAAAAAAACAGTAAATATAGGAAGACCTAATGCTTGCAACCATACTGAAGTGGCTGTACAACCCCAGCCACTCCTTTTCTTTTCTTTTCTTTTTTTAATATGGAACGCTTCACAAATTTGCGTGTCATCCTTGCGCAGGGGCCATGCTAATCTTCTCTGTATCGTTCCAATTTTAGTATATGTGCTGCCGGAGCGAGCACCCAGCCACTCCTTTTAAGTATTTTGTTTTATTGATTTTAGAGAGAAAGGGAGAGGGAGAAAACATCAATGTGAGGAAGAAACATCAATCAATTGCCTCCTGTACAAGTCCTAACCGGGAATCGAATCCACAACCTGAGTATGTGCCCTAACCAGGAATTGGCGACCTTTCAGCGTACAAGGCCATGCCACTGAGACATGCTGGCCACGCTCCAGCTACTTCTCATTCCCCATTGAGGAGTTTCATGTTTTCTCTCTCAGCAAGGAAAAGCCAAGGATTGTTTCTATCTCATTTCTTCAGCCTTCCGCCCCCTAAATCTCGGTATCTTTCCTCCAATCTCTTTTAGTCATCCAGTACTAAAGTAGCAAGAAAAGCTGTGAAACTCAGTTGTATTTTTCCCACCATGGGTAGCACTTGTAGCACTCTTTTTTAAAATATATTTTATTGATTTTTTACATAGAGGAAGGGAGAGAGATAGAGAGTTAGAAACATCAATGAGAGAGAAACATCGATCAGCTGCCTCCTGCACACCCCCCACTGGGGATGTGCCCGCAACCAAGGTACATGCCCTTGACCGGAATCAAACCTGGGACCTTTCAGTCCGCAGGCCGACGCTCTATCCACTGAGCCAAACCATTCCCGGCTGTAGCACTCTTTAAGGAAACTACAAAGCTATATCTAAAATAGTCAAATTAGAAAACCAAGCTCTCATCCTAATCTCCATATTGCAAAGAGTGACAAAGTTTCAAGGAGCAACACTGCAGACAGAAGAAAAAAGCACTACATTGTCTTGCCAAGACTTGTCTTCTTACTTTCCCAGGAAGGCAAGGAAAACAAAAAAATTTTAAGGAAAAGAAAGTAATGGCTGGATCAAAATTAGTGTTCGGAATTCCTATCTCCAACTTGGAATGTTTCTTATTAAAGAAAACTTTCTCATCTGTATGTATCCAAAGATATATTCCACCAGTGTATCTATATATATAAAAGCCTAAGCCACCGGCCAACCGGCTGATGGCTATGACATGCACTGACCACCAGGGGGCAGATGCTCAATGCAGGAGCTGCTGAGCAACAGCAACATTATAGAGTGCCCTCTCACACTCTGGAACCCCTTGGGGGATGTTGGGCTGCCAGTTTCGGCCCGATCCCCATTGGGCAGGCCGGGGGACCCCACTGGTGCATGAATCTGTGCACCAGGCCTCTGGTCTACAATAAAAGCATAATATGCTAATTAGACCAGACGACCTTCTGGATGACATTCCAGACGAAGCCGGGGCTGCGAGGGAAGCCGGTGCCATCAGCTGGGGGAAGGAAGGCCTATTCTTGCAAGAATTTCATGCATCGGGACTCTAGTTCTTATATAATTTACATCAAAACTGGATTATTTTTTTCCAGAATGAGAGTATTCGTTGAAAAGATTTTCAAAAGCATCCAAATTGTTAATATTCAGTAAAAAGACAATCAAAACCAAGGCTGGTAGAATGAACTCTAATGAAAAAAGCTGAGAGAATCTGTAGATTGCTATCCCAACTTAATTTTCCATATTACCCATTTCAGAAATAATGTAAAATTAATATTCTAATAAAACTTCCTCATTATACTAGGAGTACTATTCAATTTGGAAGGCTGCCATTTTAATGAACAAATATTGTTCTCCCAGTACAACAAACAAAAGCGTGAACATGAAATGCTTGGGTCTAAATAATGGTTTAAAATCTTAGAATATTATGGAATATAATGAACAATATAAACTGATGAACAAATACAGATCCAGAGACAGACAAGCATCAATGAGACCATCAAACCTCAGAGGGAAGGTAGGGGAGGGTGGGGGTAAGGGGGAGAGATCAACTAAAGGACTTGTATGCTGCCTATAAGCCTAAACAATGGACACAGACACCAGCGGGGTGAGGGCAAAAGTGGGGGTAGGGTGGGGGGGCAATGGGGGAATAAGAACACATATGTAATACCTTAATCAATTAAGAAAAAAAATAAAATCTGGGAATAGTACAGGGAAATAATTATGAATTTTAGAAATAAAATTAAGAATCCTGTATTAACATGTATTATCTCAGTAAAGATAGTGAAACAAAGTTTTAAAAGTTAACCTCCTAAACTGCCAGGCATTGATCTCCAACTACAAATCTTTTAGCTGGAAGAATATGACATCTTCTTTCTTGCTGTGAAATTTTCTCAAAAAATCTATCAGACACACACACCAATTAAAAATAGCTTAATAGATTAATGTGGAAGTGCTTAAAAGTGAATTGAGCTGCTTAAAATGCTTAAGAGAAAACGAATGATTAGGAGAGAATTAAGTGATCTGTGAAGTACAGAAGTTAGATATAGGCAAATTATATGACAATGCAAATGTTTATTTTAGGCTTACATTTGGCAGAAGACAGTCCAAATTCCAAAGATAATTAATTAATGAACCACATGAAATGCCACCTTAGAGAAATATAATCCAAAAATGTATACTTATATATTCTGGTTTGGTTGCTTTAACTTCCGGAAATTTAAGGGCCTCTGTCAGTTCTACAGTTTACAAAAGGAAAGCACTCACGTAAAGATATGAAAGTTGATTATGTCTGGAAAAAACAAGCTCTTTTTTCTTTACAAATTGAGTTTTGCTTTCAGTATTAAAATTAAAGATCAAGATTATGGTATATACAAAAATAGTATCCAGTGGATGATTATGTGTGTTGGAGAGCAGAAACTTCAAAATGATTAGAAAAACCAGTAAGTACAATACACTGCACTCATGAACTTGTAGATTAAACAGAAAAATGGCAAATGTCCATAGGCTAAAATGTCATGTCGGACAGGATTCAACTTGGCTTAACTGAAGTAATTTGGTCACCTATTATTTTTGATATATCCTATCCTGGATAAGACCTTTAGTTTTCATCATGATATTCTTGTTTCAGGCATTTCCAAAATGAGAATAATAGCACCAAAATAATATCTCTATCTCTGTATTAGCACAAATGGACCACATTTACCCTCCATCCTGAAATATTTTACTTAGCAACGACTACAAAAATGACATCATTCTATTTAACAATGAAATTAAACAACTGCTATAACTTCCACATGTAAGTTGTAAGAATTGTGTTCATTCACCATTAGATGCCCACAGACTGGATCTAGTGTTTGTACATAAAAAGTACTCAACAGGTATTAATGAATTGATGATACTAATTTGTGACAAATGATCGGGATTAATAAGTCTTGAAAAACAAATACAGCAGATTCAAGAATACTATGCACAGTATGTCCTTTTATAGAATATTTTAAAACTTCCACAATAATACTACAAGCTTCCAGAGTCAAGCATGTAATGGAATGGTGATTACTGAATTTTATACTGGCAGTGAGTGAGGGCAATAGCATCAGGGAAGCATATAAGTCCTCAATTGTTCTTATTTGGAGCCAAGTAAAATATTATAATGCTAATTTTTGTAAAAGAGGACAATGGGCATAAATGTTCATTACCTTATTCTCTTCTTATCTACCTATTTACATAGTTTTTAAAAAAGCAAGCACCAGACATTTTTGCAGGAACAATCAGCAGTATATTAATGGATCAACAGGATTTACCAGCTAATTATCTATTTTAAGAACATTATTAATTTGAAGATCAATGATCTATGCATCTTTTTTTATAATTGCAATATATAGTTGTGATGCTCCTTAGATTTTTTAATAAAATGGATTTCCATTTATTTGAGAATATTTCAATTACAAGAAAATTGCCTTGCATTGCCGGATTTAGTCAAAGCTGCTTAAACTCCCAAACTTTTAACATCAATGACTGATTGTTTATCAACACGAAGAGTAGAAAAGACCAAGAATTTTGTTTTTTGTTTGTTTAATCCTCACCCAAGTGTATTTTTTCCATTGATTTTTTTAGAGAGAGTGTAAGGGAGGGGACAGAGAGACATTGGACTCACATAGATTGGTTGACTCCCGCACACTCCGACGGGGTGGGGGATGGAGCCAGCAACTGAGGTATGTGCTCTTGATGGGAATCAACACCACAACCCTTCGGTCTGCCGGCCAACGTGCTAACCACTGAGTAAAGCCAGCCAGGGCAAGAATTCTGCTTATTATTATAGCAAAAACTTTCATGGTATTTGACAGAATTCAGAACTCTTTTTAAAAAATGGGTTCATATATGTGAAACTAAGCCAGCCAGGATAAAGTCTTTATTTTTTTTAAAAAGAGCCTGGCCAGTATGGCTCAGTAATTGAGCATTGACTCATGAGGTCAGGGTTCGATGCCTGGTCACGGCACATACCCAGGTTTTGGGCTCAATCTCCAGCAGGGGGCATGCAGGAGGCAGCCAATTGATGATTCTCTCTCATCATTGATGTTTCTCTCTCTCTCTCCCTCCCTTCCTCCCTGAAATTAATAATAAACAAAAGGAATGAAAAAAAATTAAACAACCAAAAGATATTTCAAAAGATGTAATAGCAAAATATAGGCTGTCCCCCAAAAATGTATACACAAACTTTAACAGCTGATTCTACTACATTTTGAAAATGAAATGTCTTTTAATAAACATTGCTTTTATAATTATTCAAAGTGTGTATACATTTTTTTGGACACCGTATATAAAAACTGAAGCAAAGTGACAGAATGCTAAAAACTGCTAAGCAATGGACTGAAGGAACTTTGATTCTATCCATCTGACATTGCTAATGGTCCTCTTTGTCATTCTATTGTTATATATATAAAACAGGTATGATAATTAAAGACTGGCCTTGCAGGACTTAGTAGAAGTCTAAAAGGAATTATTGAAAAAGTCTTCAAATGCTTTATAAATACTATTAACAAAAACATTTATTTTATTTTCTGTCTTTCTTCAGTGAAAGTGTCCTTTTACATCAGACTGCTTAATATTGTTTCAAATTCTCAGAGATCTTAGCTTTCTTTCAAAATGATATTCCCAGTGTATCACAATATTTCTGATTAAGAAAGATAATACTAGAACTGTGCTACTTGAGGAAAAAAAAGAGAGAATTGCAGCACAACTGGTAAAGTTCCTAGACTTGGTTCAATCAAGTTATGGATCATCCAACTGACATACTTTGTTACTCCAGCATTTTCAAGCTTTATTTGGAAAACATATTCAGTGTGAGATTTCTTGTATAAAAAAGAAGAATTTAACTTCTGTAAACATTTGCAGTGCCAACTATTTCTTTGAATAGATATTTTTCCCCTTAAGAGAGCTGCTCCAGTGAAGAATTGTTGCTTACACGTTCATGTCCAGACTAAAAAAGAAACTCATTGTTTTTCTATGAAGATAGAAATACCCAAGTAATGTGAAAGCTTTCTGTAACCAGGGACTGCCCACCTACTCCACGCATGTAATCACGCCCTATAGATTCCTGATGAATTAAAAATGTTCTCCAGTTACTCATAGCTCATCAGATGTGTTGTTCACCTTTGGTAATTGACATTCTTCACTGGTATGACAACTCTGAAGGATGTCCTTGTAATGGTTCTTCAGATCATCATACAAAGAAGCAGTTTCTTGCAAGTTAGCCAATGGTAACACCTTTTCATTCAATAACAACTGCACTCGGAATTCTTCTTTAGCAGTCTTAGCATTTTTACAATGGTAAAGCACAAATATCAGGTTTGAGGCATAAGGTACAATGTGACCACTTCGGAACTTCCGATGCATTTGTTCCTTGTAATTGTAAGCTGTGAGGGGCTCTTTGTCTTTGAAGTAGCCCATGAGAGAAAGCAGTGGAAGAAGAGTCTCTGCATGACCAAACTGAAGGATGACTGGAGAGGAAATTGGCTGAGACCTTAAATGAGAAATTGAGAAAAAATATGTCTATGTATCCGTGTCATAGAAAATAATATCTACACTTAGAAGCATAAAACATTCTCATCAACAAGTGTTTGTAAGCCTCTCTTCTTAACTGGTATACATTAAGTAGGGCACCTAAAGCCTTATATTTATTTCCAAGAAGCATCCCCTTAGGTCTGAAGTTACAAAGCAGTACCATTCAGACCATAGCTATATTCAATTTCACCTGCATAAATATTTTTCAATTTTGCATTATTTGTCAGTATTTCAAAATTGGGAGATTTCAGATTCTTAAAAATCCAGATTTTTTTTGGCTCCTCTTGAAAAACTGAAAGACCTGCCAACATAAATATTCCCACAAGGCAATAATCAGTATAATAGGAATGAGGATTACCTTCCAGAGTGGACATAAACCTGTTACACGGGACATACGTCACTCCACGCTGTCTAACATAGGATATTTTATTACTTCCCAGATCCTTTTATACATTTGAGCATATGCAAGTCAAAGCTAATACCACTTCCATAATGTAAATATAATGCAATTTAATAGTGATACAAGTTAAAGAAAAACAAATACTGGTTTACAGTTTAAGTCCTCTAGCCATGAGACAGTAACTCCAAAGCTAGGAACCATTCTAAAAATCAATGTTTTTTAAAATTTCATTCTTCTTGATTTTTGCATTTCAAGAAAAAATTCAGAGCTCACTGAATGTCTAGTTTGGGTTTTAAGGGTAAGAAGCAGAATTTAGCACACTTTTAAATAAATTATTAGCTCTAAAAGAATGTTAAATATTTTTTGCATTAACTCAAAAGTATTTCTATTAAATAACAGCTTAGACCAGTGATGGTGAACCTTTTGAGCTCAGTGTGTCAGCATTTTGAAAAACCCTAACTTAACTATGGTGCCGTGTCATATATAGAAATTTTTTGATATTTGCAACCATAGTAAAACAAAGACTTATATTTTTGATATTTATTTTATATATTTAAATGCCATTTAACACAGAAAAATCAACCAAAAAAATGAGTTCGCGTGTCACCTCTGACACGCGTGTCATAGGTTTGCCATCACTGGCTTAGACTATGTCACTTGTCTCAAACATAAACTGATTTTCTTCACTATTCTACTTTACAAGCTGAAATTCAACTTAGTAATCCTTAGTGGTTCAACTGTTGAAACTAGAATATATATGACAAAGCAATTTTATTCAAGGCTCCTTAAGAAAATAGGAGTAAAACATCTAACTCATAATTATGACAAAGGAGCAATGACAATACAGGAGCAATGGAGCGAACACAGTCTTTTCAACAAATGGTGCTGGAATATTAGATATCCACATGCAAAAAATAATGAATTTGGACACAGACCTGAGACTCTTCACAAAAATTAACTAAAAAATGATCATAGACCTAAATGTAAAACTCAATACAATAAAACTCCTAGAAAATAACAAAGGAGAAAACTTATATAACCTTGGATATGGCAATGACTTATATATATAACACCAAAGGCATGATCCATGAAAGTTAACTGATAAGCTAATCTTTATTAAAATTAAAAAACTCTCCTCTGCTAAAGTCAATGTCAAGAGAATGAGAAGACAAGTCACAAACTGTGAGAAAATATTTGCAAAAGACACCTACGACAAAGGACTGTTATCTGAAATATACAAAGAACTCTTAAGACTCAACAAGAAACAACCCAATTAAAAAATGGGCAAAAACCCGCCTGGTGTGGCTCAGTGGTTGAACACGGATGGACCAAAGAACCAAGAGGTTCTTGGTTCTATTCCCAGTCAGGCCACATGCCTGGGATTGCAGGCTCGATCCCCAGTGGGGGGCATGCAGGAGGCAGTTGATCGATGTTTCTATTTATCCCTCTCCCTTCCTCTCTCTCTCAACTCTCTCTCAAATTAATAAAAAAATATATTTTTTAAGTGGGCAAAAGACCTGGAAGGCTCACCAAAGAAGATATACAGATGACAAGTAAGTAAATGAAAAGGTGCTCCACATCATGCCAGTAAGGAATTACATATTAAAACAAGATACCACTACATATCAAAATCCAGAAAGCTGACACCACCAAGTGCTGACAACAGGATTTCATTCAGTCACTGCTGGTATGAATACAAAATTATATAGCTGCCCAGCTGGTGTGGCTCAGTGGATAGAGCATCAGCGTGCGGACAGAAGGGTCCCAGGTTCGATTCTGGTCAAGGGCACATGCTATGGGCTCTATCCCCAGTAGGGGGTGTGCAGGTGGTAGCCAATCAATGATTCTCTCTCATTATTGATGTTTCTATCTCCTTCTCCCTCTCCCTTCCTCTCTGAAATCAATAAAAAAAATATATAAAAATAAAATAAAAGGGGCTTAATGGTATCTTATAAAAAAATGATATAGCCACTGTGGAAATCAGTTTGGTGGTTTCTGACAAAAGTAAACATACTCTTGCCACATGATCCTTATATTCCTTGGTATATTTGCAAGTGAATTAAAAACATATCTATACAAAAACCTAAACATGGACATTTATAGAAGCTTTTTTCATAACTGTCAAAACTTAGAAGCAACCAAGATGTTATTTAGTAGGTGAATGGGTAAATAAATGGTGGTATATCCAGATAATGAAATATTATTCAGTGCTAAAAAGAAATGAACTATCAAGCCATGAAAAGACATGGAGGAAACTTAAGTGCATATTACTAAGTGAAAAAAGCCAATCTGAAAAGGCTACATAGCATATGATTCCAACTACATGACATTCTGAAAAAGGCAAAACTATGAAAACAGTAAAAAGATCAGTGGTTACCAGGGGTTGGGGTGAGAGAAGGATGAATAGGCAAAGAACAGAGGATTTTTAGGGCAATAAAAATTATTGTATAATACTACAATGGTGGATACATGTCATTATGCATTTGTCCAAACCCAGAGAATATACAACACCAACAGTGAACTCTAATGCAAACTATTGACTTCTGTGATAATGATGTTTTGTTGGAGGGTTATTAATTATAATGTACCACTGTGATATAGAATGCCAATAGTAAGGGGTAGGCAAAGGAGTGTACGGGAACTCTTTGTACTTTCTGCTCAATTTTGCTATAAACCTAAAACTGATCTCAAGAAGAGTTTGTTAAAAACAAAACAAACAACATAAAACCTACTGACATGGGGATATATGTGACTCAAAAGTGGGTATTTTTATTCCAAAGAGTTTACATAATCCGTCTTAAACAGCTGCTCATGCTTATACCTGTTTACCCTTTCAGATGACTTACATTTCAAGGTTTCTTTACAAAGTAGCATTAAATGGAAAAACATTTCTATTCTAAATTATATCCAAACATCAAAAATCTCCATTTTTACTTATATACCTTCAATTAGTGGGGGTTAAAGAGTTATGGAATTTGTGTGTGGCCACAAATACAGTAGGGCTTTCTTATTGGTTTTTATAACTCTAAAGTTGTCAGGGCAAATACAGGAGAGTCTTTATTTATGATCCAATTTTCATCAGAGGCCATTAAAGGTATATGCCAAGTTTCTGTAAAATAAATCCATAATTTCTGTTAAGTGAGTTGGTTCCATTTCAGGAACACACTATTTTTTGCTCTGCCTCACAATAGAGAGTAAATCTTAGAAGTGTCACACATCTGCTAGGCTCTAATTTACTCCAGTTAGTGTAAGTCCAATTACTATTTGAAAGAACCTAATCTCCAGCTTGTCCTTGAATTCTATATAGAAATACACTGTTGTAATCAATGTTTTAGGGTTGAGAAGTGGTCAAATCCTCTCATTTTAGAAATAAGGAAAAGACAAGTGAATTGCCTAATGTTATCTAGCAAGATAAGAATGCAGTTCTCCAAACTGCAGCCCTCTTTTACTATTATAAGTTGGTAAGAAGATTTTATTAAACCTTCAATTAAAAATGAAATTTAATTTGAAGTCTAAAATTCTGCTGTTAAATAAAGGTTGACTAGTATGTGTATGTTCAAAATAGGTAACACTCCAAAAAAGCACTTCAAGTCATTCAAAAAGATCAACCAGAAAAACAACCAATAGTTGCATGTTTTTCCCCTAAATATACTCAGCTTAGCTCTTTCTAAGCTCTTAATTCAAGTTTCACATTCAACTAACGTTACACAAGGGGTGTTTTTAAACATGATCCACATAATCCCCATACTTATGTAAGTGCACAAATAAGCAACATGAACTGCCAGAGATATGAGGAGCTTTGGGAAGAAAATTAACAGGGGCCAAAACCTGTTTGGCTCAGTGGATAGAGCGTCGGCCTGCGGACTGAAAGATCCCGGGTTCGATTCCGGTCAAGGGCATGTACCTGGGTTGCGGGCACATCCCCAGTAGGGAGTGTGCAGGAGGCAGCTGATCGATGTTTCTCTCTCATCGATGTTTCTAACTCTCTATCTCTCTCCCTTTCTCTCTGTAAAAAATCAATAAAATATATTAAAAAAAAAAAAGAAAAAAAAGAAAGAAAATTAACAGGAAAATTTTTTATCTTCTTATACATCTGATTGAAATATCAGCTCCAATGAGGCATCTGGAGAAGCATCTGTTTGACAGCTTAACACAAATGTAGAACTAAAATGGCTCAAACATAAAGATTTTTTTCTCAAGCAAAGACATAAAAATAAATTCTGCTTCCATTCAAGATGGAATAACAGGAACCGATTTATCTTTCTGCCTTGAACTACTATAAAATCAGACAAAATATACGAAAGAGCATTTTTCAGGCATTCAACAATACAGTAAGAGTGAAGGAAGGCAAATCAGGTGAACTCCAACAACTGTCCCAGATTACTGCCTGTATTTTCAAGGCTGCAGCACAGAGAAGAGGAGCCCCCCAAAATATGAAAAGATGCTCAATATCATTAATTTTTAGGGAAATGCAAACTAAAACCAAATGAGATACTATTAAACACCCATTATAATGGCTATAATTAAAAAGATCTACTATACCAAGTACTGGCTAGGATGAAGAATAACAGGAACTCTCATACATTGGTGGGAAGAGATTGGCAGTTTCTTAAAAAGTTAAACATACACCTATATATGACTCAGCTATTCCAGCTCTCTAGATATTATCCAAGAGAAATAATATGCATATGTCCATATAAAGACCATAAAGGTCCACAGCAGCTTTATCTGTAATAGCCTCAAACTGGAAACAGCCCAAATGTCCATCATAAGGAGAGTGGAGAAACAAATTGTGGTGTACCCATGGAGAGAATATTACTCAGCCTTAAAAAGGAATTAACTACTCATAGCCACAACAACATGGATAAATCTCATAACATTGAGCTAAGTGAAAGAAGCCAAACCAAAAAAATGTACATATTATATGATTCCAGTATATAAAATTCTAAAAAACCACACAAATTAATTTATTGTGTCAGAAAGCAGATCAGTGGTTGCCCAGTTTGGAATAGGGGTGGGGGTGGGGGTGGGGGTGGAAAGTAGATTACAAAGACTCACAAAGAAATCTTTGCATGTGATGGATATTTCATTATCATAATTTTGGTGACAATTTCATGGGTATCAACATATATATAAAAACTCACCAAATTGAACACTTTAAGTATGTGCTGTTTATATCAACTATACCTCAATAGAGCTATTTAAAAAAATCAAAAATATTAAGGGCTCATATGCTGAGGTTAGTGACAGAAGTTTTCAGTAACCAAGCTCAAAGATGCCTCCCTCCATTAAGCCTTTACCAAACCCCACAGTTCAAATTTATTCTCCTTCAGTACTTTTTTTAGTGGTTTTACAAATATCCTCCAAACCAGACATGAGTTCTTTGAGACAGTAATTTAAATGTATTCACCTTCTGCCTGCGTAAGTTGTGTTAGAGTGGAATGGGAGTAACACTGAAATTTAGGAAAGCACGTAGGAGGCAGGTGCTAAAATCTAGAAGATACTAGCTAGCATAAACTGAGGTGGTAGTGATACCTATATAATTAGCTAGGTATTACTACTAATACGAAAGGAGCAAAGGGAAGGCCAGACATTAAAAGCATGGCCACTGGGCAGCTTGCAGATCACTGGGGATAAAGGAGTCCAACAAAGGGGAGACAGATGCATGTACAGTGAAGCTGGGGTGACTAGGGAAGGTACTTGCCCGTCAGTCAAGCCTGGGGAACCATGGATTGGCCAGAATGGGTGCAGCCAATGCAAGCCTGTGAAAATTTAGGAAAACATAATCCCTAAACAAAGGAATCCTCTCTTATTGCTCTTGGCTCATGGAGCTCTCTTGTATCGATTCTTTACATTTCCCCTGTATGGCCCACAGCCATGCGGACTCCACACACAATGAACTAATGGATTGAAGTTGGGAACAAAAGCTAAGCTAGCCTGATGCTGGACTGGAAAGTGCAAATATGGAACAAAAATTCTAGACACTGGCTCTGATTATAGCTCTACTAAAGGCAAAATGGGACTCCTTCCTTGGTGGTACTGAGGGAAATGAAAACTTGGAAACTAAGGGGCTTGAAATAAAACTTTCCACAGAAATAAAACTTCCTACAATATCTCATCCTCCCCCGTGAGTCTCAGAAAATTCATTTTCTTGGGATATCGCAAGAAGCCCACTCCCACTAGCAACAGATGGAGATGTGGACCCCCTACTCCCACCAATAGCAGTAGCAGTGCGGGGTGAAGAAAAGTGGAAGAGATTGATATAAAACTGGAAGCCAAAAGAAAAAAAAAAAATCACAATATTAGGAGATGTAGAGGGTGAGGGAGACAGGGTAAAAATGATGCATCAGTTTGTGGCTTGGCTGTCTGGGAGGATGATGGTGTCATTGACTAAAACAGGGAATACTAAAGAAAAAGGATTGTGGATAGTCTTTCAATATCTACTGAGCATTCCAACTGCATTCCACACTTGTTCATAGGCACTGAGGAGAGAGCGGTGAAATAAACGAAGTTCCAGGTATCACAGACCTATAGTCCATGAGAATCAAAAAGTATCTTTCCAGAAGCACCTGGCCATTTGAATCTGCATTCAGAGTACATTGCTCTTTACCTCATTTAGCTAGCCTCTTTCAGTAACTAGCACTAAAACTGAGGTGGCACCTCCTGGTACACCGAGTTAAAATTCCCTGAAACACTAACTTCAGAAAGTTAGCAAAAAGACCAGCAAGAATAGGTTCTGAGGACTTAGAATCTGCATGCATTTCTAAGAACTTTAAAAGACAAAGCTCTCCCATTATAATGGGCTAATTAACCAAATGGCTATTTTATACATTTCAATGCTGCCATCTTATGTTAAAATATGGAACTACACAACTTTAAAAAGCCATACCCATACCCAGTGAAATCTGAAAATACCAGAGATTTGAGAGTCAATGAAAAGTTAGAAAAAGGACAATGAAAGTTATTCAATGAAAATAAGAAATATTTATAGCAATTAATTTTGGTGTTTGAGAGTATCACTCACAAAAAAAGATCTCATGAGGCAAGCAATTACATTCCAGAATATAAACTTTACTTTGAAAAAGCAGGAGAGAAATATACTGATAGAAATAATGGGGAAGGAAAGAGTAGAATAAAATCCAGGTACATCACATTTCTTTATTAAATTCATTGTTTTTCTAATCATAGCTGCTCAAACAGTGGTTAAACAGCAAATCTAGCCCTGGCAAGAAGCTAGAGCCAAATACACAAACAAAACCTATTTTTAAAAATAAGCTTAACTGGGCACACAGAATAAACTGCATGCCCTGGCCAGTGTGGTTCAGATGGTTGGAGCATCATCCTGTACTCCGAAAGGCCTTGGGTTTGATTCCCTGTCAGGGCATATGCCTGGTTTTACAGGTTTGGTGCCTGGTGGGGGTACATGCAAGAGGCAACCAATCAATGCTTCTCTCTCACATTTATGTTTCTCTCTCTCTCTCTCATTCCTCTCTCTCTCAAACCAATAAACATGTCCTCAGGTGAAGATTAAAAAATAAAATTATTTTTTAAGTTTTTACCTTTTTTTCTGTTCAACTGCTTTGTCCAAGTGCTGAAAGATATCCTGAAACAGGATGCAGCTGGATCGACTATTAATAGTATACCCATATCCTCTTTTCCAATATTGTTTCAGATCATTTAAATATTCTAATACCTGAAAAGAAAAATTTCAAAATCATTTTTTAAATCATTACATTTTTATTCATGTAACAGATTCCCTAATTTACACTTACAATTTCAATTACTTACTAATTGGACTCAAAGATTTATGCCACACAGAGATATATGTTGACATATGAATTTAAATTGTGGGAATGTAGAGGACAGCATGCAAAAGCAAGTTAGACCTCACAGCCAAAAGTCCAGCATCCAAAACAGTTCAGAACAGTGCGTTATTAAATACATGTGTTCACATCTTTCTTCTAAAATTATATTAAGATGATAGCAAAGATATATACAGAAAAATAAAAGATATACATGGAATATTATTACAATACAGAAAGATGCCAAAATTAGATCAGGAATTTTTAAGAATTTTAGAAAGGTAGAAATCAGACAGAAAATGAGTTACTTTGATTAACGTATTAGTTTGGAACACCTAGAACAAAACCTGCCACATTGCATTTGCCAGCCTCCCTGCTTTTCAAAGCGTGACAGCCACTTGGCCTGGAGGTCAAACCCTCCCTGGTATTAGCTACAACAATCAAGGCTTAACTACAAGACTGCGCACAAAGACCACTAGGGGGTGCACCAAGGAAGCATAACAAAATGCGGAGACAAAGAAACAGGACAAAATTGTCAATGGAAGATATAGAGTTCAGAACCACACTTTTAAGGTCTCTCAAGAACTGTTTAGAAGCCGCCGATAAACTTAATGAGATCTACAAGAAAACTAATGAGACCCTCGATGTTATATTGGGGAACCAACTAGAAATTAAGCATACACGGACTGAAATAACGAATATTATACAGACTCCCGACAGCAGAACAGAGGAGCGCAAGAATCAAGTCAATGATTTGAAATGCGAGGAAGCAAAAAACACCCAACCAGAGGGGCGGAATGAAAAAAGAATCCAAAAATGCGAGGATAGTGTAAGGAGCCTCTGGGACAGCTTCAAGCGTACCAACATCAGAATTATAGGGGAGCCAGAAGATGAGAGAGAGCAAGATATTGAAAACCTATTTGAAGAAATAATGACAGAAAACTTCCCCCACCTGGTGAAAGAAATGGACTTACAGGTCCAAGAAGCGCGGAGAACCCCAAACAAAAGGAATCCAAAGAGGACCACACCAAGACACATCATAATTAAAATGCCAAGAGCAAAAGACAAAGAGAGAATCTTAAAAGCAGCAAGAGAAAGAAACTCAGTTACCTACAAGGGAATACCCATACGACTGTCAGCTGATTTCTCAACAGAAACTTTGCAGGCCAGAAGGGAGTGGCAAGAAATATTCAAAGTGATGAATACCAAGAACCTACAACCAAGATTACTTTACCCAGCAAAGCTATAATTCAGAATTGAAGGTCAGATAAAGAGCTTCACAGATAAGGAAAAGCTAAAGGAGTTCATCACCACCAAACCAGGATTATATGAAATGCTGAAAGGTATCCATTAAGAAGAGGAAGAGGAAGAAAAAGGTAAAGATACAAATTATGAACAACAAATATGCATCTATCAACAAGTGAATCTAAGAATCAAGTGAATAAATAATCTGATGAACAGAATGAACTGGTGATTATAATAGAATCAGGGACATAGAAAGGGAATGGACTGACTATTCTTGGGGGGAAAGGGGGTGTGGGAGATGCGGGAAGAGACTGGACAAAAATCATGCACCTATGGATGAGGACAGTGGGTGGGGAGTGAGGGCGGAGGGTGGGGCGGGAACTGGGAGGAGGGGAGTTATGGGGGGAAAAAAGAGGAACAAATGTAATAATCTGAACAATAAAGATTTAATTTAAAAAAAATGTATTAGTTTGGCAAAAATAAAAGGAATAGAACTAGGCCAAAAATATGGAGAACTGGTGCTGCTAAAGGAATGTATATTGTTGTAGAATGATATTCAAAGGGCAAATTGGCAAAATCCATAAAAACATATATCTTTAAGACCCATTTAATTCCATTTCTAATAAAATAATATTCACAGAGGAACACAAGAGAGAACATACAAGAATGTCTTACAGCAGCACCTACAGGAATCAAAAAAATATTATTGAAAATACCTAAATATCATTAATAGAGAGTTAACTAAAGTATAGTATACACATACAATGGAATACTATGCAGTTATTAAAAACTCTACACTGTTGCCCTGGCCAGTGTGACCCAGTTGGTTGGGAATCTTATCATACACCAAAAGGTTGCTGCTTCAATTTCTGGTCAGGGCATTGACCCTGGCTCGATTCCTGGTAGAGGACACGCAGGAGGCAGCCAGTTGATGTTTCTCTCTCTCCCACTGGCCTTTCCTCTCTCTCTCTCTAAAAAAAAAAAAATCAATGAAAAAAATTTGATATTGTAGATCTACAAGTACTGACATGGAAGCTCTCCAAGATATACTGCTGATTGAGAAGAGCACATTAAGAATAAAAATAGTAAAATGACCCTTTGTCTACACGCAGACAGTGGACTGTTTACATTTCTAAGAAATGATACAGATTATAAATAGCATAGAAAAGGGTGGAAAAATATACATCAATTAACAACAGTAATTAATCGCTGTGGAGTGGTCTTGAATTGGAGTTGGTGATTAAAGTAGCTTTTCTTTACCTGAAATTTAAGCTTTGTACTCAAGTATTATTTGATCAGATAAAAACCAAAACTAGAGAATTAAAACCTATAGAGGTACATGATGAGCCATTCTTCCCAAAAGAGCCCCTAAGCAAGCATGTCAAACTTGAGGGCAGTGGGCTGAATGCCTGATGTAATGCTGAGTTTGACATGCTTGCGAGAGAAACTAAGTACAAGCCATAAGTTTAAGAGCAAGAGCAGGCTAGTGCCATATAACCAAAACAAAACTAAACACTTATTAAAGAGGCAACTAAATCACAAAGTTAGCAGAAAGTCCAAGGTAAACATTTTTTAAAAGTAAAAAAAGAAACTAAAATACATACAAAGTTCTATCAAATCTATTCAGAAAATAAAACAAAAATGGTATCAGAAATGAAACAGTAGTTATAACTGGAATTTTTTTAAAAATCCTATTTGCACTATTAAAACTTTACATCAAAAAGACTTGCCGAAACCGGTTTGGCTCAGTGGATAGAGCGTCGGCCTGCGGACTAAAAGGTCCCAGGTTTGATTCCGGTCAGGGGCATGTACCTGGGTTGTGGGCATATCCCCAGTAGGAGATGTGCAGGAGGCAACTGATCGATGTTTCTCTCTCATCGATGTTTCTAACTCTCTATCTCTCTCCCTTCCTCTCTGTAAAAAATCAATAAAGTATATTTAAAAAAAAAAAAAAAAAAAGACTTGAGCTTGGCTGGTGTGGTTCAATGGTTGAACATCGACCTATGAACCAGGTCAAGGTTCAATTTCTGGTCAGGGCACATGCCCGGCTGCAGGCTTGATCCCTAGTGTGAGGTGTGCAGGAGGCAGATGATCAATGATTCTCTCTCATCATTGATGTTTCTATCTCTCTCTCCCTCTCCCTTCCTCTCTGAAATCAATAAAAATGGTCATATATACCTATATATAGCTACAAGTACAGGGCTTTATTAAGACAAGTGTGAAAACTTGAATACTGTACATTAGATAATATGTACTATATATATATATTATAGTTTGCTATGGTAATGTAGGAGAATCTTCTTGTTGCGATGCATGCCCAAGTATTTAAGGGTGAAGTTTCTTGAGGTTTGCAAAAGAAAAAGATTACATATATGTGGTAGACAGAATAAATGACCCCCAAATATGTCTATATCCTAATCCCTAGAACCTCTGAATATTATCTACACTAATAAAAGACAAACATGCAAATTGACCATACCTTTGCTACACCTTAAGCCACACCCACCAGCCAATCAGAGCAACTATATGCAAATTAACCCAACCAAGATGGCGGCCGGCAGCCATGGAGCTGAAGCAAGCAGGAGGCTTGGTTGCCCCAATGATGGAGGAAGCCAAGCTTCGCGCCTGCCGCAGCCAGCTCTGAGCTCCACTCAAAGCAACAAAGTTTCAATTATAGAAGATAAACAAACCCCAGATACCTGCTTTCAGCCGGCTGTGGCCACGGAGCTGAAGTGAGGAGGAGGCTGGGTTGCCACTGGCAATGGAGGAAGCCAAGCTTCCCTCCTGCCCGCCCTGGCAGGCTCTGAGCTCCTCTCAAGTCTACAAAGTTTCAATTATAGAAGGTAAATAAATCCCAGAAAAAAAAAAGAGAGAAAAAGGAGAGGTTGTGAGTTTCCATCGCCGGCAGGCTTGGCTAGCCGGAAAACAGCCCTCAGCCCCCCACCCAGACTGGCTAGGCACCCCAGTGGGGACCCCCGACCCTAAAGGGGGTGTGGCCAGCCTGCAAACAGCCATCAGCCCCTCACCCAGGCTGGCCAGGCACCCCAGTGGGGAACCCCATCCTGAAGGGTGTGTGACCAGCTGCAAACAGCCATCAGCCCCTCACCCAGGCTGGCCAAGCACCCCAGCAGGACCCCCACCCTGATTCGGGACACCCTTCAGGGCAAACCAGCTGGCCCCCACCCATGTACCAGGCCTCTATCCTATATAATAAAAGGGTAATATGCAAAATGACCCTAACAGCAGAATGACTGGGAATGACTGGTCACTATGACACACACTGACCACCAGGGGGCAGATACTCAATGCAGGAGCTGCCCCCCTGGTGGTCAGTGTGCTCTCACAGGGGGAGCTCTGCTCAGCCACAAGCCAGGCTGATGGCTGCCAGTACAGCGGTGGTGGTGGGAGCCTCTCCCGCCTCCTCAGCAGTGCTAAGGATGTCCGACTGCAGCTTAGGCCTGCTCCCTGCTGGCAAGTGGACATCCCCCGAGGGCTCCCGGGCTACCAGAGGTATGTCTGATTGCCAGCTTAGGTCTAATCCCCCGGCCTAAGCCAGCAGGTGGTCAACCCCTGAGGGGTCCCAGACTGTGAGAGGGCACAGGCCAGGCTGAAAGAACCCCTCTCCCCCCCGAGCGCACAAATTTTTGTGCACCGGCCCTCTAGTTTTACATAATAAAAGGGAATTTGTGATTAAGTTAAGGATCTTAAGATGGGAAAATTATCCTAAACCAGCCGTGGGCAAACTACGGCCCGTGGGCCAGATCCGCCCCGATTGAAATGAATAAAACTAAAAAAAAAACAAAAACCGTACCCTTTTATGTAATGATGTTTACTTTGAATTTATATTAGTTCACACAAACACTCCATCATGCTTTTGTTCCGGCCCTCCGGTCCAGTTTAAGAACCCATTGTGGCCCTCAAGTCAAAAAGTTTGCCCACCCCTGTCCTAAACTATCCAGGTGGACCCAATATAATCACACAGATCCTTTTAAGTAGACAGGAAGGACAGTCAGAGCAGAAAACATAACCATGGAAGCAGAGGTCAGAATGATACAAGGAATACAGGTGGCCTCTAGAGACCGGAAAAAAGGTGAGGAACCTTTTTTTGCCAAGGGCCTTTGGATATTTATAACATCATTCACAGCCCATACAAAATTATCAACTTAAAAATTAGCCTGCTATGTTTGGTCAAACTTTTAATTAACTCACCCCTAATGCCTTGGAAGGACCGGACGTCCCCCACTCCCACCCTAAAGCCTCCAGAAAAACACAGCCTTCCTGAAACCTTGATTTTAGCCCTATAAAATTCATTTTGGAATTCTGACTTACAGAAGATAATAAATTTATGTTGTTTTAAACCACTAAGTCTAGGTACCTAATATATGTAGAAAAAAGCAAATGTAGCAAAAGAAAGGTTAACAACTGGTGAATATAGGTGAAGGACATGAACATTCATGGTATTATTCTTACAGTTTCTGTGGGAAATTTTTCAAAATAAGTTGTGGGAGAGGCATTCATATGCAATAAAGAGATAAAAGGGTAATCTTAAAAAGAAAAGTAAAAGAGAAAGGCCAGTATAGAGTCTTAGTTATAGGGGTGTTCCTGAGTCACCTGATAGTTCTATCCTATATAATAAAAGTGTAATATGCAAATCGACCAAAGGGGCAGAACAAATGGTCACTATGATGCGCACTGACCACCAGGAGGCAGACACTAAACATAGGAGCTGCTCCCTGGTAGTCAGTGCACTCCCACAGGTGGAGCACTGCTCAGCCAGACAGCTGGCTAGCCCAGCGACAGTGGTGAGAGCTTCTCCTGTCTCCGCTGCAGGCGGGCAGTAAGGAGCAAGGGGTCCCAGACTGCGAGAGGGATGTCTGCCTGCCAGCTTAGAGATCAGGCCTAAGCTGGCAGGCAGACATCCCCCAAGGGGTCCCGGACTGCGAGAAGGTGCACTGGGCCTCTAGTCTCTTAATAGATAAGGAAATTGAGGCACAGAAAGATTAAGTGTTACTTTGACCAACATCTTAACTTCCAGGGTTTTTGTAATCTATCAAACTATCTCCCAGAAGAGAAAGAGCAAATGCACAAAAGGAGAGTACAATGTTTAATTGGAAAGGGATTCAAATAGGAAAAGGGAAGGAAATACAAGTAGGTGACACAAAGATGAAGCAGAGGCTGGCTATGATCTGAGATGTATGTCTTTACTGCAGGGAGTAGCTTGCACTTAATCCAGAAACTGTCGGTCCTCAGAAGTAAGGGACCAGATGGAGAGCCACTGGGGACAGGAAATGGGCAGACAGCAGGGGGCCAGATGGGCACATGCCAACTATTCCAACAACTGCAGTAACTTGGGCAAATGAGTTATTCTTTTGTTAAAATTCCCTTTTTCATTGGCTTTCTTCCCTAGAGCAGTGGTTGGCAAACTGCGGCTTGGCAAACCGCGGCTCACGAGCCACATGCGGCTCTTTGGCCCCATGAGTGTGGCTCTTCCACAAAATACCGACTTCTGCACATGGGCCACGAAGTTTCAATCGCACTCTATGTGTGCGCCTGCACATGGTATTTTGTGGAAGAGCCACA
This sequence comes from Myotis myotis, assembly GCF_014108235.1. Classification (NCBI taxonomy): domain Eukaryota; kingdom Metazoa; phylum Chordata; class Mammalia; order Chiroptera; family Vespertilionidae; genus Myotis; species Myotis myotis. The sequence goes on from NW_023416319.1 coordinate 26,928,746, forward strand.
CTCAAGGGGCCAAAGAGCCGCATGTGGCTCACGAGCCGTGGTTTGCCGACCACGGCCCTAGAGCAGTATGTGTAGGGAGAAAAGGAAAATGTACTATTTTGACACATATATAAATGCTGACCATAAATCTCAGTTTATATCTATACCAGCATACTTACTAATGGTGCTCATTTCACAAAGTATCCCAATTTAAAAGACAAATTTTATGATCATCCTAAGCAAAAGGCATAACAAAAGAGGGAACACAAGTAAGTTTCTGAAGTGATGAGCTGTGGACTATTAGAGGAGATAAGAAAGATACTGGGTACCCGGGACAAAGAAAAAGATCATCATGACACTCAGGATCACAGAGAGAAAATAGAACACACCGATTACTTTTGGTGCTCAGCATCCTACAGTAACCATCTACTGAGGGCCCTTTCCCCTTCTTCCAACTCAGCCACTAAGCCAGTGATGGCGAACCTTTTGAGCTCGGTGTGCCAGCATTTTGAAAAAACCTAACTTAACTCTGGCGCCATGTCACATGTATAAATTTTTTGATATTTGCAACCATAGTTAAACAAAGACTTATATTTTTGATATTTATTTTATATATTTAAATGCCATTTAACAAAGAAAAGTCAACCAAAAAAATGAGTTCGCGTGTCACCTCTGACATGCGTATCATAGGTTCGCCATCACTGCACTAAGCCCTAGTTCCACATTGACACCATACCACATAAAACCTGCTTGCTGGTCACTTGTCTTCGAGGAACAAAATAAAGCACTCTTTTACCTTCAAAGATACATTAGTTCTCACCTTAAAATCCTGCTTCTATCTGGCAAATAGTATACTACTTTTCAAAGTTTGAGGTTAAAATTTGAAGTTAATTTATTTTCATATGGAATATTGAAGGTTTCATATGTATGCAAGGCATGAAGATGATTAAGGTTTCAAAAGTTCATATTCCTTAATGATCCATACATACAAACATCCTATCTCACTATCTCATCCCCAGAATTCTATCCAATGCTGTAATCCTCAATACTTAAAAAAAAAAAAAAAAAAGTAATGCTCTCCTACCTCACCTTTCTGGCTTCTAACATCCCAAAACTGGTCAGAATTTACCTCCCTTAAAGTCACCAGAGGTCTCTCTACAAAGAAGGCATATGACTGAGGAGGAAAAAATATGAAGTAGGCAGAAAGAAATTGTAGATGAATTACTGCCATCACCAGGTGGAACAGAACTCAATTTATCATCCAAACTGTTATAAAAGAAACAGACATTTGGAAAACCATTCATCCTCTCTGAGCCTTGGCTTCCTATAAAAAGGAGAATTTAAATTATATTAGCTCTATAATCCTCTCCAGCAATAAAATCTGATATTGGGTTAAATTCATTTTTAATTGGGTGGACCTAGAAATCAAATCACAATGGAAGAATGTTTTCCAGAGTTTTATGAACCCAAACTAGTTATAAGTAGGTAGGCCCTATCTGAACAAGCAAAATCTCTCTTTTGTTAAGAAAAATTATGTTAGTCAAAGATAGTTAATGCTCCCTACTCTGCTTATTTTTTGAGAAGATACTTCAAGCAACAATAAATCATGCAAAAAAGCAAAGAAACTGCAAAATTAACACTTACCATTGCATCATCTGTGTCAAAAACATCACACCACGGCGATTTAACACCTTTAATTGCCAGGTCAAATGAACAGGTGAAAAAAGCTACCTGAATCAAATCTGGGGGGGGAAGGTAAAATTTGTAGGTTACTACTTTGCAATTTTTCAAAGGCTAAATATCTATAGAATGCCATGTGCAGCACAACTGAAGAAACTGGATAAAGTTAGTTGTCAATTTCTTCCTGGCTATCAAAGATTAAGGCTAACTCTGTATAATCCAAAGGGGAGGAACTGGAACTGTCAAGCAAAACCATGAGGATATCTAAATTTCAGCCCAATTAAACTAAAAAGAATTTGGACTACAATAGCTCCAGCCCCAGGAGTCAGGCTTGATCCCCAGTAGGGGGCGTGCAGGAGGCAAACAATGGATGTGTCTCCCTCTCCCCTCCTCGCTCACTAAAAATCAATTTTAAAAATCTAAAAAAAAACACCCCACAAAACAAAACAAAGGAACACCAAAAAACTGGCAAGGAATTATTTAAGTGGTCCATTCATGACAATGGTTACTTGTGGAGAGAAAAGGAGATGAATGAGATCCTCCAGCAGGACCAAAAGACCTCAATATCCTTAAAGCAACTAACTGAAGCACAATATTAAAATTTGATAAAAATAAGTTGTGGGTATAACAACATTCATTATATTAGCCATTATTATTATGTATATGCTTGAATTATTTCCTAATAAAATAAATAATTTTTAAAACTGGCAGGTGACCAACCAATTTCGGGAAAGAGGAAAAATTCAAGTTTAAAATGCTAGCTTAGTCTAGGCATTTTCACTTGTTTGATCCTTTAAACGTTAAGCATTCAGTCTCCATGATTGACAGATTCCAGTCTGCATTTTTTCTCCAACATCTCCTACTTCTAGTCTTTTGGAAATTTATTCACAATATAATGAAATCCACAATCTTTGTATGCATATTTGTCAACACCTGCTCTATGCATTATAAATTCCTAAAAAAAAATTATTATTTTTCTTAACTTCACATTTCTAAGTGACCATATGTCCTGGTTTTCCACCTGTTTTCCTGGCATAATTATTAATAATGTCACTTTCACCCTCCAAGTGTCCTAGGTTGCATGATAAACTACAGTCAGCTCATCTCCACTGCAATACCTTATGACAGACATGACTGTCCATTTTCTCAGCATCTCTAAGTTTAAAGCCTAAAGAAAAAAAAAATCACATTACTGTGCCTTTCACTTTCTAAAACTTATCCCTTTCAAGACATGAACATGTACTTCTGAATTGCTTCAAAAGCACTTTACAAGGAGATAACACAGAAAAAATAATTTTTGTTTTATATATAATGTTGAAAGTTGAAACTTTATATACCTCTGCCCTCAAAAAAATTCCAGAATATAGTAAAAATTCTGTACATTAATTTACATAAAACTCAAAGAATTTCAATCTAAAAGTAGTTAAGCATGACCAAAAACATATTATTTTCTTACTGTAAAATCAACTGTGGATCTTTTAAAAGGAATACTTTATTCCTCCATATTTTTTCCATTTTCAGAGTTCAAAAACCATTTAACTACTTCAGAATTTAAATGAAAGATAATAGGCACATTACCTGCATTTAAATTGTTGACTGGCACTTGCAAAGTAGCTGCAACTTTTTTTAAAATGTTCTGCATTTCTGGTCCAGTTTTGAAAGCTTCTACATGATAAAGAGCCGTATCATTTCTTTCCACTTCAGTTAAAAACTTTTCACAATGATCAAAGAACCTCATTAGTTTATCATTAATTCTTGGAGGTCCACATTCCATGTCTGAAAAGACATAAGCGACAATTTCAAATTATTGAATGTTTTGTGTGAAAAGGAACACTAAAAACCTATTTATTCATGTTTGAAATAAGCACACATTATTCAAGAAAGACATAGGGCAAAACTACTCCCATTTGTAATAGTAATTCATGAGTATATGCTAAAAAGACTAAAGAAACAGAGTATCAAAGGTAAAAAGTGTTATAACAATACTACACAATAAAGATAATTTAAATGAATGTTTTCTTAAAGCAAAAGTAATTAGCTATAAAAGTCATAAAATGTACAAAAATGTATTATGTAAGTGCTGTTTCTGTTAGGCACAGAAAACTTGAAAAACTAAAAATTAGCAAAATTTATAATTACATGGTTAGAGATCATTCAACAGAAACAATCTATTTTTCTACTCTAAGCCAAAGTCTACACAGAACATTTATTTTTTTAAATTAACTTTCTCAACCCTGTTTATTTCACAAAAGACTATGCTTGGGACAAAAACTAACAATACACAAAATACATCTACACTTCTGTTTTTCATTGTGCTAGGAGCTTCTGATTTGGTTTGTTTTCTAACTGAAGCTCCCCAAAACTTCCCATTTAAAATTTAACAAGTTATATTATTTCCCCAACTTGGAAACAAGTATGTATTGGAAAAACATTCATAATCATGCTTCAACCATTGGGGTGAATTTTAAAGGAAAAGAACACCAAGTATGTGATTTCTGAATATAAAATGAGAAAATTAAATCTAGTTACACTGTTTTGCTATAGATATGTGTGGAAAAACAAATATATATATATATATATATATATATATATATATATATATCCATTTCAGGTCCTGAAATGGATAATTCTGCCCACTTTAATTGCATATTAGATTACAATTCTTAAGAAAGCATGTTAACTAGGAAAACAAGTCATCTTTTTGTGATCTCAAAATACAATTTTCCAAGTGGATCTGGATATTTCACCCATGCTATTATCTAATACTGCTGCTCTTTAAACAGAAACAAAGGCATCGTTGTTTCTGTAAGAATACAAAATTTAATCGTGTCCTCCCTCAAAAGCCCAAATGTACACATATTATTATTTATTGTATTACTTTCCATATGAACAACTATAAACCTACTTTTACCCCACCTTGTATATACAGTGATATACTAAAGTATATTCTACTTTCAACATTCAGTTAATTTAACTGACTTATGGGGAATTTCCACTCATATTAATAGAAAAGGCCTAGCTATAACAAAAGAGCACAATTCAACAATGACTAATTCCAAGTCAGCCAGATGAATTACCCACAGAGCAATGACATGACACACAATCCATGGAAGAACCCCTTGGTGATGGCTGAACTGTTAAGGATGCTATTGGAGAAATGAGAAACCAATCTACTTCATTTTTCACTTGGACTTTGAAACTAACTGATGTCTCACCTCTTCTCTGACCTTAAAACGGATCAAAAAAGTATTCACACTCAATCAGGTCTCCAGCACAAAAATGTTATGTTTTTATTCTTACCCTTAACATCTTTTGTCTTCCGGACATAAAGTATAGTGTCAGTCGCCGGTGACTGGGCGCTTAACGTGTTAAGTTACAGACAAACAGAAGTTATTTATATAGTGTAAGGGTTGAGACAAGCTCTAAATCAGACTTTCTGGGTCCATACCTAGTTATATGAAATTAGACGAATTATTTAGTGTTTGTTTCTCAATTTCCTCATCGGATAGGGAGAAAATACTATCAACTTCAGCAAAAGGTTGCACACATAGCAGGTATTAAGTGTTTGCTATTAGTACTAACTGTGTCTATTAAACATTTTCTGAGGGGGGGGAGCATCATTCCTGGGAAACAGAAGACCTGGGAATCTGGGCCTGAGCCCACAAGGCATATTCTTGGGCTCAGCTGTCCCACCGTTAAATTAAAGGGTCTCACCAGATGATATCTCAAATTTTGCAAAAGAGTAAGTAATGGAATAAATTAGTAAAGTACTGCGTGTTACCATGGACCACAGCTACAACGAAGGTCACTTTAGAGTACATATAAGAACAAAAAAGAAAAAAACTGAGCAGTAAAGAAAATTTGAGAATATCTTCCTAAAATAGGTCTAGATTAGAACCAACATCTGAAAAAGAACGGTAAGTTAAAAAAAAAAAATCCAAATAGTATCAGAAACAAAGCCTGAGGAAGAAAGTCCTAGAACGTATTTAAATGTGCCCAATTGTAGAACGAGCAGCCGGGGCGGGGAGAAAAGGAGGGTTTGTTGCTCAGAGGGGGCAATTCAATTTTGGGACTGGATGGTTAAAAACGGCCCTGGTCTGTCTCTTTTCCTATTGGATCCCCTAATGTCTACTACAACGTCCCGCACGTGGAAGATGCCATATTCATACCTCATAAGTGAACAAATAAATGTATGTATGAGAAGCGAGGGAGCCAAGTCCAAGTCCAGGCCAAACCATGGGATGGGGGGGGATCGAGAGATGGGGATCGGGAGACAGAGGGAAGTGAGAGGCTGGGATTGGGGAAGTCCAGGATCTGGGGGAGGTCTGAAAGCGAGGGGGGGGGGGGAGGGGGACAGGCAGGGGACTGGCCGGGCGCCCCAGAGGTCACCTGCGACGTCGGGGGGCGGCAGCCCGGGGTGGAAGTGCTGCCACAGCCCCTGCAGGAAGGCGGCGCCGCTCTCCACGCAGCGGTGCTTGGAGCTGGTGATGAGCTGCAGGCGGCCGTAGTTCTCGCGGCTGAAGAGGGCGGGGAAGAGGGAGGCCAGGCGCAGCGCCAGCTGTCGCATGTCCTGCCGCCCCTTGTCTACCAGCTGCCCGTCCATCCAGTCCGCGTACCACAGCGGCCAGGCGGCCAGCGCGGCGCCCAGGTCACCCCCGGGCCCGCGGGCCTCCAGCAGCCCGTGCAGCTGCCGCAGCTTGCGGATCTGTTTGGCCGTCGGGTAGCGGGTGCCGTGGCGGATGAGGCCGACCAGCTGCACCGGGGTGCAGGTCTCCTCCAGCAGCTGCGGGTCGCGCAGCGGCGCCTCGGGGTCCCGCCGCAGCCTGGGGTTGGCATCCTCGTAGCGAGTTTTGGTGCCGAAGTAGGGGCTGAGCGCCGAGACCGCGGGGTGCTCCGGCTCCAGGAGGGAGCAGCGCGAGAGCGACGAGAGCAGAGCCACCGCCAGGACCGCGGAGGGTGCCGAGGGAGCCCCGCGCAGGCAGCGGGCGCCGCGGAGCATGGTGCGGGCGGCCCGCGGGGGGCGGTGAGCGGGCGGCAGCCGCTGACTTCCGGTTCCGGCGGGCAGCGGGGGGCGGGACGGGGCGTCGCTTCCGTTGGAGCCCCCAGTGGACCCGCAGCTGGCGGTGGACTCTGGGCGCCGGCGGGAAGCGGCGAGGCACGGCGCGGACCTGAGCGCCAGTGAAACCGAAGGAAACCCGGGGGAGCTCTGGGGACCTGCGGTTTGGGTGGCGCCGGCGTCGCCGGCCCGGAGCGTGGGCGAGTGTCCTCGTCGCAGGTGCCGCGGGGCCTGACGCCACGACGCCCCGCCCTCTGAAGGTTCAAAGGTGTGAATAAGCCCGGACGCAGCCTTCGCCTCCAAAGCGGCCGAAACAGGACGCCTTGGAGCAGCTGACTCTTGTACGCACCATACTTCCCCGTTCTACTCTGCTTTTCAAAATGCGGTCTGAACCATCGCAGCAGATGCACCCGAGGCGGTTGTTAAACGTGCAGACCCCGGGCGGCCTGCCTCCTGAAGCCCAAGGCGTGCGCCCATTCGTGGTTGAACACCAACAGTCTACAAGGCGGAGGAGAACCTGGGAGGAGGCCCAGTCTCCAGGGAGTTTAATTCCTGAGCTTTTGGTCGTCTCTTGACCCAGACTAGCAAAGCTGACTAATGTGAGGCCGCACCCTAAAAGTACTGTGTGTGTTGACCCCGAAGGCTTAGTAAGACATCGCGATCCTGGTCATTTGGGCGCATTGAGTCATGGCCCAACAGATTTACTCCGTTATTAAATGTGAGTTAATCTGCTACGTGCGGCAAACAAGCTCTCTACTTACCACCGTTCCAAGTCCAAACTCTACGCCCCTGTAATTACTCAAATCAGCTGCTAGGGGTTTTGTTGGTGGTGGTGGTGGTGGTGGTTATTGCTCAGAAATCTTTGACACTCGCCCCAAATCGTAACTCTGAACAATATCTTATTTTCTCCACTTGAACCCCAGTTTATAGGCCAGTTGGAAAAAGAATGTAAGTATTGAAGAAGTTTGGGTTATGTCTTTGCAAAGTGTAGCTTTTCCTTCAAAGACACTAGTAAATTGCTCTTGGCAAGCCATCTCCATCCTTACTCTGTCCTTCAGTGCCTCTGATCCAGAGTGGGTTACCTCTACATGTTAGCCTATGAAGAAGCTAGCAAGTCTCCCCAAAGGCATCACTCCTTCCTAGTGAAGCAGTCTTTACAGACCCTGCCTAACTACTTACAAAACCTATGTCATGTATTTGCATGCACTATATTTGTCCCTAGCTTGATTTTATTTTTCCTTTAATCACTCATCTGTTAATTTTATGCTGTTTATATACTTACGTAAACCAACTTCAATTATTTTGATGCCAAGCCACGATGACAAATGATAAAATAAAATTTAGCAATGCCTTTATACTTTTGGTTAGGAAAACAGATATAGTATAAAGAGGACGAAGAGGACATAAACTTTGGATCCAGACTCCAAGCTCAGCCACACATTAACGGAGTGATCTTAGAAAATTACCCAAGTCCTCTTAGCCTTAAATTCTTTATCTGAAAATTAGGAACCTACACCATAGGATTATTGTAAGAATCAGATTGTTATCAGAAAAAAAAATAGGTGGTCTTTCTCCATTGCTAGTGGGAGTTGGGTTCTTGGGGTACCACTGGAATAAGCATTTCCAGAGGCCCCCATGGGAGGTTGAGATAGGGTAGAAAGCTTTTATTTTTGTGGAATTAAATTACTCTGTTTCCAAAATCCCATTTCTCTTAGTCCAGCCATAGAAGTGTCCTTGGGGTTTCAGTGAAGCTAGAAGCAGAGCCAGTGTCCAGTTTCCTTTCCATGTTGGAGCTGGGTCCAGTTCAGCATCAGGCTAGTTGCAGTGCATTAGTCCATTGTGTATGGGGGCCGCATGGCCATGGGCCATGTGGGCAAACGCAAAGTAGCCCCACAAACCCAGAGTCACACAAGTCCCAAGAGTCCCCAAAGCAGTAAGAGAGCCAAGAGCGAATTCCTTTGTTTAGGAAATTAAATATCCCAAATTCTGCACCCTTGTAGTGGCCATGCCCATTTTGTTCTCAGGTGTGACTGACAGTAAGCACCTTGCCTATGTCAGTCCAACTTACTGGGCATGCACCTATCTCCCCTTTGTTGGTCCCCTGGGGAGTGTAGTAGCTTCCTGGCGAAGCTGCCCAATGACATGCCTATAATGTCTGGTCTTCCCTTTGCTCCTTTCCTGTTAATAATAACTAGTTAATTACAACAGTATCAAGATGATGTATTTAAAACGCATAAAATAGGCTTCTGTGAGTTGTATTATTATCAACAATGTTCAACATTATTATTCCAATATTAACATTCTTAGCTTTCTAGCAACTATACTATATAAACTTGCTTCCACATTGAAGTGAATGACATTCACGGGCAAGACATGCATCAAAGATCATTTCAAAACTTTTTAAATAATAAAAAAAAATCACTCATCTCACTTAAAGATGGGTCTCATGCTTAAAGCAGTGAGCACTTTTGAGAAGTTTTAAGAAACTGACCCTGCTTATCTTTTCATGCCGGAACATGTCTTAATTCTTTGGCCAGCCTATAAGTTAGCTGCCCTTTGAAATAGGTGCCCACATTGTCCAATCAGTTGGTACACAGGAATATACATGGTATAAAACATGGCTGCTCCTTTGCAAAGACTATGGATGGATTGCTTTCCCTCATAAGAAGTTGTGGGCATGGTAGCAATGTATTTGGCAAATCTACAACAGCACAAATGATACAGAAAATCAATGACTCAAGTTTCTTAAAGAGATGGGAGGGGCTGGAACCAAGAGCACTGTCAGAATTTGATTTGAACCAGAAGGAGAGGTGACCTTCTGAGGGGAGATTGGAAAGAGGATGCATATGGGTACATTTGTTAGTCAGAATTCCTGGATTTCAAGCCTGGTAGCCTCAGTTTGTTTGTTTGTTTGTTTGTTTGTTTGTTTGTTTGTTTCAGTGACCCAGTAGGCAAAAACTTGTCTGAAGAGATGGGGGGTGATGAGAGTTAAATCTTACCGAATTTGGAAATGGCTTAGATTTGCAACTGAGAGAAATGGGAAAGAAATGGGAAGGGATTTGAGAGAAACAAACATGTTAAAAGTTGGATGGTCAGCTCTGAGGATCTGAGAATGTAACACTTGAATCTGTTCCATCTTTCAGAATGAAAAGGAAAAAGTTGAAGTCTGTTTTTCTACATTATTTTAATTTGTCTTAAGTAGAATTTTTTTTTATTCAGTCCACTACATTAAAGAATAGGGTAGATTATTTTTGCCAGATTATTCATAGGACTTCTAAAATAGGCATTTTGTCTTAAGGTTGCGTGATGTCATACATGGTATTTTAAGTTATAGCTTTCTACTGTACTTTTAAAAAAATTATTTTAAAAGATGGTTTTCTGGTGAAGAAACAATAAAGGAAAAAGCTAAATTCTGTGGGGAAAAGGATAGGCTGTCTATGTAAACACTAAGAACTTGGTTTCTGAAGTTAGACTTTCTGGTTTCTGAATTCCAGCTTCATCACTTACTATGAGATCTTGAGTAAGTTAAACTCTGTTGCCTCAATTTGTTTTCCTCTGTACAGTGGGGATAAAACCTATGTCTGGATTGTTGAGAGGATTAAATTGGACAGTTTACATAAAGACTTTATGTAGTTCCTGGCCCCGAGTTAGTTACTTTTAAGGAGCATTAGACTGTTTCTTATTATCACTTTTCTTTTAATCAAGTAAACTGAAAAAAATGGCCAGTTTTTCATAGATATTGGTTATCTCACAACTACATTAAGCAACTAAGTTTCTCCCTAGGCCAAGAAGGTCTTAACTGTAGTATCTTACTCCCTAAGGTTTCATCTTTCCTTTGCCCGTTATTGATTTAGTACTTTTTATTATTGCAGTAGAAGAAGCCAACAGAAGAGTGGCCCATGTGCATGGACAGGGCTGGAGTGATTCTTGCTTCAACAGCAGTCCCTTCAACCTTGCTTGAATGGAGGCTGCGTAGATCACAAGCTCCGCAGACTACAAGATATCTTTGCTCAGAAGGAACCACAAGGTCACTGACAGCTAAACTCAACATTGTTCCCCCGCATATCAAAGCTGAGCAGAGTTGTAAATTGTTTCAACTTATGAATAGAACTCCACTGAACCGCACCATAGCTATAGAGTTGACCTGCAGTTTTACCCTGCTAAGGGAGTTATTTTGTAGTGACAAAACTTTTCTTCTGGTGGCCTGACACATCATAGGACTTGGAGGTTGGGAATTCTTCCTTCCCATCAAATGTTGGTTCTAAATCCACAGAACTGTTTGAGAATCCAGACACAAAATTATGGTAAGTTTAAATTACCAATATTTTAATGTTTTGCTATTCCCATTTAATAGGGGTAAACTGTAGCTATTTACTTTCTAATCCTATTCTATAATTATTTTCCTACACAAGCCAGTATTATTGCTCAGAAACACAATTTCCTCCAGAAGTTTTCTTCATCTAAAATATATTGTTATCGCATCACAAAGATAAATAATGGGTTCCACATCCTGGTAAAAATCCCTCTTCTACCCTATATTTTTTTAAGAACAAGCATAGGAAGAAGCAATTGTGTTTTAACATCTTACATTTTTCTGAAATGTGAGGAAAAAATTTCCAAAATTGAAAAATCTCTTTGGGCTATTGGATTCTTAAGACAATCGCTTAGTTAGCTGAGTTTAAAGTCATCAATGTTTCCTTGTCATTCCAAATAATGGAGAGCTTTCAGAACAGTTCTTTCTTTATTAGTTCTTCATCAGGAAAGCTGTTTTTTCCTTAGTCCATTAATGTCAATTTCATGTCTTACTAGCCCATGCATGAACCAATCTTCTTTCAGTTTTTGTTCACTATTTTATTGTAGCATAAATCCATATCATTCCTTTGCCTATATTATATACAGTAAATATTAAAACCAAACAATACCTAAGCTAGAAAAGCAATGTAGGCACCTGTGGACTCACACACTTGGCTGCAGGCACTTTTGTAAATAGGACAGTTCACATTCCAGTTGAAGCAACCATTATGGTTACACAACACCCCTCATTACCCCACTTTATTTTTCTTGTATTACATCTTACACTACCTTACCGATTCTGTACTCCAAGAGACAAAACAGTTGCTGCTAATTCATTGGTTAATAGTTTAAATATAGGGGCCATGATGAAAACTTTTTGATTCCAAAGTATTCATCCAATATCTAACTTTCAGTAGACTGTCAGCAACTATTTGTTGAAAAGATGTATAAATGAATGAATACATGAAAGTAGAACAAACAGGCAGTGTGGGCAGCTAAAATTTAGAAATGATACTGCTTTGCATTTATTCAGTATAATTATCTTTCCAGCTATCCCATGACAGATATTTATATCATGTTGTGGATGTGGAAATCGAGACAAACAGAGGTCAGATGCCTTACTTAAAGTCACCCAACAAGGATTTAGTAGAACCAGTTCTAGAATGTGATTGATAGAAACATAGCTATTTTTGTGTTTCTTTTCCTGATACCTACCCTACTCTTGACAAATGACAAGTGACTTCAAAAACTGTCACATAGCTAGGGCTAAAAGGATTAATGTTAACACATAATACTATAGCAGTTACTTTTGGTTAACTATCCAACATTTATTCTTCCTTTTACCTTGGAGTCTAGGTGTAGGTATTCTGAAGATCTCTCTATCTCCACATCAGGAAAAAAATCATGATTGTTTTAAACCAATCCTGGTAACTATATTTTTCTTACCAGTTGTGGTTTAGAAAGACCATGTGACTCAGTTCTGGCCACTGAGCTATGAGGGTGTTTACAGGACAGTTTGGAAGTTTTTTCGTTCTAAGAAAGAGACAAATGATGGGATGATGAACAGTCAACACTTTATAGGGTCAATGAATTGAAGATCCTGTTGGGTCAAAGGAATATTGCAGTTTGCACAGTAAAATATGCTGGAAGGAAAGGAGATGATATTCATTGAATGAAATGCTTAAAGTGAATATTGTGAAGGTGGTACAGTAGTTGTTATTGATTAAATGAGATTATGAGATTAAGAAAGGTTAGCCAAGGCAAGTTATAGAATACAAATCTTTTAGACGGAGATAAAAAAAAAGAAATTAAGAGGCCAAGAAGTCCTAGCTCAAGCCTTTTGTTCTTGGGCCTAAACTGTTCCTACTGGATTTAAGCCTACTAGCTTCTCACTTTCCAATAGTCTATACACTCCTCTCCTCGCCCCAATCCTAAAAATCCCTAGCTCACTCAGCAACTGCTCCATGAATCTTACTAAAATAAATTATTTTACATAGACATTTTGTTTTTAATAGATACTATTGGTGATTTGATTTGAAAAGATGAAAGAGATTGACAGCACAAAAATTTTAAATATAATCTTTAAAGGAAGATACACACAAGGAAAAGGCAACTGCCTTAGACACTGGCATGTCCAAATGTAATGACTAGACCTGCTGCAGCCATCTTGCAACCAGAGAGGAGGCAACTTAAAAACAAAGCCAACACAATGAAATGACTCAGAAGAAAGTGGAAAGACCTGAGTACTTGTTGATGCTATTGAGCTGATGAATTAAACCTGGAGTATACCAACTATGGGCTTCTTTTCATCTAGATTCTAAGGTAATACTGTAAATGTCTTTATTGCTTAAACCAGTGTTTCATTATTTTCTGTAGAAAGCCTCTCAATTCAGGTAAGTATCCATTAACCACTCCTAGTCCAGAGGATGTTTTTTCATGCTTTTCTGATTTCTGCTGGTTATTTTTTGAAAATAACAGAAAATTCCATCTCCTTAGATATGATCAAGGGTCTCTAACTCAGAAAAATCATGATTATGAAACATAGGAAGCACTGGGTAGGTGGGTTGAATGAGGTATCTGGCAATGAAGGGGATCCTGGGTCAGGTAAGATGAAGTGTGAAAGCTAAGCAAGAGATGCAGATGAAAATCAGAAAGTAACTCTTCTGAGCAGACCTTTTGAAGCCAGTTTTAGGGACATATGAGCTACATATTTGGGGAGAATTGTGGAACCCACATTTAGTAATCGTGTCGATTACATCCATGATCTTTTCTCAAGAGGGGAAAATGAGTGTTTATAAGATGACAGGTGGTTCTTGTCATTCTTGTTTTCTTCAGAAACAGACCAAATTCTGACATGTCTCATGATGGCATGATAACCTAGAAATGAGAGGCTTGATTTCAATTTTTCATTTAAATACTCAAGAGGCCCATGGTATTGCTCTCTTTCAGTCTGGCACAAGTCTCACAAAATAGAAGATCGCCTTAACATTTAATGTAGGATAATTCTCGTTCATGACCTCTTGCCTTTTCCAAACATCTTCATAAAGACATAGTAATATTCTACTGTGAATTACATGAGAGCTGTCCATAGGGATTTAAACAGTAAATCTAACAAATAGGCTGCTCTTGGCCTCAGGACTCAGAAGTACTTATTTATTCTTACAGTTTAGGCATTTGAGGAAATATTAATTCTTGCATATATTGTATTCAATTGAGTTTGAAGCCATAAAGAGGAAGGAAATAATAAGATTAGAGCAGAAATGAATGAAATAGAGAATAGAAAAAAATAGTCATTGAAAAAAAATGGTTCTTTGAAAAGACCAATGAATTAACAAATCTTTAGCTGGATTCACTAAGGAAAAAAGACAGTATATTCAAATTACTAAAATCAAAAATTAATAAGGGAACATTGATGAAGGTAATAATGTAGATAATACTACCATTTACAATTCATTTGCCAAATACAAAGGATTGTACTAAAACCTTTACATCCTTTATTTCAAAAACCTTTACAACCTTTTTAGATAGGTATCATTATCCTCTTTTACAAATGAGAAAACAGGCTCTTTGAGGTTAAATAATATATTTAAGGTCATGCAGTCATGGTATAAATATGCATGTGCTGAAAGAGAATGGAAAAGTCAGGAGTTATTTTTATATTCCTATGATAGAGTAAGGGTAGTTGTTATCAATAAGAAAATGAAAGTCTGAGCGAAAGAAAGCAAAAAGAGACATTGGGTTAGACATTTTTTTTTTATTATTCAGGATAGCTAGGCTGTAGTTCAGACAAGAATTCAGGAAAGCAATAGGCAATCAGACATTTCTATGTTGTGTATTTGAAAGTTCATAAACCTTAGATGTTCTTAAAAGAATACATTTTTTAAAATTTCTGGGAAAAAAATGTTCTGTTCTATATTAAAACTTCTTCGTAAGAACATTGCTACATTGTACATTAGGCACAAATTTTATTTATTGAAGTTTTTTGTAATTTTTATTATTCTACAACTGGAATATTTAATGTATATTTTACATGTATGTCTTGCAAGTAATAGCAAATCTACCGAACATTCTTTGAAGCAAGAAGCAGTGGTGCTTAGTACATGGCTACTTTTATTTATTATCTCTCTTTTGCATAGGAATACAATAAAACATTCGTAAGAAACTCAAAATTGTAAAGGAGAATGGATAAAAATATTTGATGATTTATGATGTAGATGAGGGATAGCTATTAGTTCTTTTATAAACGTCTTTCTTGATTCTTAAATATTTGCATTGGAGTGGAGTTTCTGCCCTCAGATCAAATCCCAACGATAAGGTATCTGTTCTTGACATGAGCAATAACTGGAGTATTTAGGATTAAACCAAATACCAAATGTTACAGGATAGAGGGGGTGAGGAAAGTGTAAGGTGATAAGAGGCTCATCAGCTTAGAGTGGTTGTTTTACTGTGATACAGCAGAGTAGAAACTTGTCAGAAAGGAAAGGTGACAGGCATAAGATAAATATGTGTCCACATTATCCAATGTCAAGAGCTGAACACACTATTTTTGAATTGTTATCCTCAAGATGCAAATAACAGCCTTATGAGAAATTGAGTATTAAATATACATGTATTAAACCGATTTTGCTTAATGGCACATATGTTCATTCATTTACTTGATAGATAGTTACCGAGTGGCTGCTTGGTAGTTTTCAGGCTTCAGAAGTAACCCAAAATTGTAGTTTCATTTCAGTCATTTTACCTCTTTCTACTGTTCTCGTTCTTGACCCTTCAGCTTTCCCCCTCCTCCATCAGGCTTTGGAACTTAAAAACTAATAACGTTAAGGCTCCCGTGAAAGGAGTAAAAGGGCATTTAGAGTGCTCTCAACTTTACAAAACTATCAGTGGAGTAGAACAAATATAACTCGTTAATATTTTAAACTTAATATTTGACTAAATTATTGCATTGCCTTGAGGTCTTGAAGGATACAATATACCATGAAGGAAAAGCAGAAGGTGCTTATCAGAGAAGTGGATTAGGAGAGCCTATTTTATCTTTGAAACATTAGAGCAGCCCCTTTAGAGAAGTGTCATTTGCCCTTGCCCAATCAGTCTACAGGCACAAGCGGCCAACGTATAGTTTGACAAAGTCAGATTACTGACTCATTGCAATGAGGGAGATCACACAGCAGAACTGTGAGGCATCTGACCAAACAACAAAAAGATAAAAGTTATTGTAGAATTTTGGGTAAGAGTGGAGTTTGGGCGACATTTAAATGAAGCAGTGTTTGGATAGACTCAAAGTAAATCATAGGTCAACATCAGGTCTGGGAAGTATCCAGGGTCGTTTTCTTGGAAACTACATAAAGTTAAAGTAGATGTGGACTGTTGTGTCCAGAAGCCCCTTATCTTAAGCTCTTTCCCTGGTTGAAAATTGAGGCTAATTCTCTATGGGGTTCCAAGAACCCCACTCCCAGACAAGAGTGGGATGTTTTATTCTTAATAATATAGTTTTAAACAACAAAGCTTCTGATAGTCTATGGTTTTAAAGAAAAGAAAAGTTTCCTTAGCAGATAAGAAGATAGTAATCACTGAAAGAAGGGATTGTTATAACTTTTTATAGAATGTTCTTGGAAGAAATAGTTTCCTATAAACTTTGCATCTGGTTTTATCCATGTTTATTATACCAGCCTGATGAGTGATGGAGCAGATATTTACTTTCTAAGTCCCAGCTAATACTTAGTCTAAAAGAGATAACCAGCCAAGGGAGTGGAAAAGAACTTCCCAGGCAGAAAAAAACAAGTGTGAAGGTTGTGAACTTGAAAAGATCTTGATACATTCAAGAACTGGAAAGCTAATAGAACAGTAACACAGACAGCAAATGACTTGAAATGAGATGGGAGAGATAGGCAGAAAACTGTTAGTCTTATTAAAAATTTTACATTTTATCAAAGAGCAAAGAGAAATTACTAAAGGGTTTTAATCAGAGGAGTTCCCCAATCTTGATGTACTATGATGGAGAATGCCTTGTTGGGGCAGTAGTGGAAAATGAACTCATTGCAAAATAAAATGGTGTGTGTGTGTGTGTGTGTGTGTGTGTGTGTTTATAACACCAGCAAAGGACAAAAATCAACAGATTGTCTTAGAGTTTGAAAATGTATGGTGGGAAAGAGAGAAGAATTAGGAATAATTTCCAGGTTCTGGCTTGAACATCCAGATAGTGGTGTGGTGTCATTAAGATGTAAAAGATGGGAGGTGAGGCAGGATTGGTGGGAAGAAAAAGAGTACAGGTTTATACTTCTAAAATCTGTGTGACATTCAAGTCAGGACGGCATGAATACACTTAAATATATGGACCTAGGGTTCAGAAGAGAGGTTTGAGTTGCTGATAAATATAGAGTTGTAAGTGTATATTTGAGGCCATGGAAAAAGAAAGTAACAAAATTTCAAAAAGAAAAGAGAATTCAGGACAAAGCCCAGGAGAACTACCAAATCCAGAAGTAGACAAAAGAAGAGCCAACCATAAAAATGGGCCAAATTCATTTATCAAAAGCTTGGTTTGATGCTTGATGTTTCCTCAGTTTTACCTGTCATCAATTTCTTAGATGAATAAGGAGTCAAAACATCTGAAGCAAGGGGGGAAAGACTTTTCCTATACTTTCTTCGATTCTGTGGATGGGCCTGAGAGCTAAACAGACAAAAGATCAGTTAACAGGAAAAAAGCATACAAATTTTGTTTTATGTTAATGTTTTTATGTGCCACAAGAGCCTTTGTAGAAAATAAATGAATACTCAAGCCTAAGAGTTTATATACTTTTTCAACAAAGAACAATATATTAATAAGACAAAAAAAGGTTTGGGCAGTAAATTATAGGAAAGTGACTAGGAGAGATATTGATGCCATTGTAATAATCCTATTACTATTTAACAGAAAAGGAGCAAGGGAAGACCAAATAATATAGACATGCCATTTATACAGCTTTGCCAGAAAGATGCATGTAACATTCTCCAGGTCTATTCCCTGCTGATCAGTGGGGGAAGGGACTGGATAAAGGCTCAATTTTGACGCATGCTCAGTAAGATCTGAGTGACATGGAAAGGTGCCTATCTGTCTGCCCATCAATCACACCCGAAAGCAAGTCAGTGGCTACTGCAAGCAGCCAAAACCTGAATATTTAAAACTTCCAAACAGCCTGGCCAGCGTGGCTCAATGGTTAAGCATCAACCTTTGAACCAGGAGGTCATGGTTCAGTTCCAGTCAGGGCACATGCCTGGGTTGCAAGCTCAATCCTCAGTGGAGGATGTGCAGGAGGCATCTGATCAATGATTCTCTCTTATCACTGATGTTTCTGTCTCTCTCTCCCTCTCCCTTCCTCTCAGAAATCAATAAAAATATATATTAAAGACAAACAAATAAAAACCTTCCAAACAAAGGAAGTGCCCTCTCTTCTCTCCTGCGTGCTGGGTTCCTGGCTCTCCTATGACGGGAATACATTCCCCAGTGCCCACGTGATGCTCAGCCATGTTGGACTCTACACTGGACTAATAGACTTGAATTAGCTTGGATGCTGAACTACACCTGGCTGGAACATGGAATGGAAGCCCTGGACACTGGCCCTGTTTTTGGCTCTGCTGAACACCCAGCTGCCCCTCTTTCAGGACCGGCTTAGTGGAAATGGGACATTGGAAACTAAAAAGTGTAACTCCACATCAATAAAATTTTCGACCACCTCTCATCATCCCGTGGGGGCTTCTGAAAATTCTTATTTCAGCAGTGCCTCAGGAACCCCACTTCCATGAACAACAGAGAAATTCCACTCGTGTACTCCTCCAGCAGCAATATGAGGGAAACTAATAAAAGAGTTATTTTAGTAGGTTTGTTTGTATAGATTCACCTTAGCATCAACTCTCCATCTCTGATAATAAGGATATTCTTCTCTTCCAGGAACAGAGAAGGCACCTTTCTTATGGGAAATTTTGTAACCTGCTTTTAGGTAGGAAGGAAGACATCAGAGAACCCTTTCAGCATCTGCTGTTTCTCAAGTGCCTTCAGCTCAAAATAATCAATATGCCAAAGTGGCATATTTTGGGGTGGCGTATACTGATCCCCTCCCACTGGTTTTAGAGTAGGTTTTTCATTGTGAGGTATGGATGGCCTCATTGGGATTGGGCAAACCTTAGGATTGTTGGATATGGGGAGGCAAGGATTATGAAGCCAGTCTTCAAGAGTGAATAGTGATTTGAAAAGGCAAGTTTGAGTAGATCTATTGTTCTGAAATGAGGGCTGTTTACACTGATGAGGGCTATATAAGTAGTCATTTGTTCAGGTAAAAAGAAAGTTCCCAAGACAAATACAGAAATTATTTATAACTTTACTTTCTTGGGCAAGAATTTTCTGGTATAATAAAGTCATGTTAATGCAAACAATTCCTAATCTGATTAAGCTGTGTGGCTTTAGGTTGTCTTAGTTCTCATCATATCCTCTATAAAATTCATCTCATTTACAAGTCATCTTTTTCTGTCTTGATATTTAATTTGTGGTTCTATATTTTAAACATTAATTTCACTTGAAAGGGTACATGGGGGATATACTTAAGAATTCTCAAATATTAAAAAAAATTCTTGTGCCCTTGCATATAAATGATAATCAGAATTTTATTTTGCCTTTTTTGTTGTTGTTTTGTTTTGTTTTGTTTTTTTCAATATATTTTATTGAGTTTTTACAGAGAGGAAGGGAGAGAGATAGAGAGTCAGAAACATCGATGAGAGAGAAACATCGATCAGCTGCCTCCTGCACATCCCCCACCGGGGATGCGCCCGCAACCCAGGCACATGCCCCCGACCGGAATCGAACCCGGAACCCCTCAGTCCGCAGGCCGACGCTCCATCCACTGAGCCAAACCGGCCTTGGCTATTTTGCCTTTTTGGATCATAATTATTTCATTATCTTTTAGCTTCCACAGTCTTATGCTTATGTGGTGTTTCGGTTTTGTTTTTTCTTCTCTTTTTTGCAATATGGTCACAAATTCCCTACACGTGCTAATTACAAGTTATCTATGGACTCCCTTCCATTCATTCTTTGCATGAATTTTACTTTTCCCCTGCGTTCTTCTAGACAGTCCCCGATGACATTTTTAACTCTTTAGCTGTTGCCACACAGAGTTAAAGAGGCATAGGTTCCTTTAATACCAGAGCACTGAATGAAAAATAATATGTGGATATTTTTCTCTCTCAGAGTAGCAGCAAATTGATTCATAAGCTGAGAGCTCTGATATGAGGTGTGATAAGGATGGATGCTCTCTTCTCAAGTTTCTCCAGGGTAAGCACGGTGGAGCAGCATCAGTGGGATCAGTCCACCTTTCTCAGGTCTGCAGACAGCACACTGACATGGATGTTTTCCTCCATCAGTCTCCTGGGTCAACTCAGTTCACCCAACATCCTCCCACCTCAAGTTGTCAAAGGATCTCACCCCAGGCCTGATCAGAGAGACAAAGCTACCTTCAGACTAGTTCACTCAGTATAGATGCCCCACACCTGCATTAAAACATGTAAGAGGGCTTAGAACAATGCTGAACATAGAGTGCGTGCTTAATTAATGTCTAATAACTATTCCTCACTACTATAAAATGTATCAACAAATTGTCCCAGTTTTCTCAAGGGTCAGCTCCCTCCAAGATCCTGTAGGGAGAACATCCATAAGACATTCAGAATATCCTCATTGCCAAACTGGTCCTCCTAGCATGTTTTCTATACATCATTATGCTAAAAAAAGTCTCTGTCTCCATTTTGAAGCATACCATCAAATGTTTCATCAATTATACAGAACTTTTTGTGTGCCCATTAGGAGGGTCAGTATGTTCCAGGTCTCAGAAAAGAAGAAAAGGGGTCTTGTCTGACTGCAGCAGATGCTTTTGTAGCCTTGTGCCACATTTCTCAGCCCGTCAGATTTTAGCACAGCACCGTGGACAATTCCGTGCACATGGCCAGTGTCCCACATCAAGTGCATACCTTGGCTTCTCATGCTTTTCTGCCTTACAGCTTTCTCTGAAACCTAGGAAAGCTGCTCCTAGCCTGCAGGCTCAGTTCTGGGGTTTGGCCGAATTTATATCCCTGACAACCAACCGGGGATAGGAGTCTGGGAAAATGTCCCAGCCTTCCTGCCCTTTGGTTGGTTCGGATAATTCTCTACAGTGGGATTGAGTTTCACACAGTGGTAACCAACATTGTTTTCTTCTGGGCTCTTCTCCCTTCCCTGTCTCCTTCTACTCCTCCATTTCTAATTCCTAGGACCACCTGCAAATAAAATGTCTGCTCCCATGTCCTTGCCAAATGCTCTGCTTTAGGGGAAGCCCAGGCTAAGACACCTACCACATACTACATTTAGATCCTGACTGAGACGTAATGATGGGAGTATTTTTGGTTAAAGGCAGTCTCCTCCTGCTTTTCTCAAACCATCCGCCAAAGCAGCAGATATGAGTCTGTTCTTGTATCTGATGAGCCTTTATATTGAAAAGATGACCTGGGCTAGAGGTGACCCTATTCCATGGTCCCTATACTGTATGGCCATTGGATGCAAAGCCTAAATTAGGAAGTCTTAAAAAGTTCTCTCAACTTTAAAATGGTGTATAAAGCTAGATAAGGTATCATAGTTATTAAATCTACCTTAATTATACATCCACTAAACTGATTTCAATAGCAGGTTTAGGTGGATGGAAAGATTAAGCACAGATACCACTTGTACAAAAAAAAGTTTATTTATCTGAACAACACAAAAGAAAGTCAATACAATTAAAATACATGGGCAAAATTTACCAAAACATACTACATGTGTATGTAGCTTCCTGGCCCAAATACCTCCCCAGAGAATGTACTTGCAGATGATAATACCTGTTTCATAATAAGCCTGTTTACCAGGAGGCTCATCAAACTTTGCACTTAGCAGTACCCTTGACTGAGCAGAAGGCCCTGCAAATTAACCTTCAAAAGAAAAGCACATGTTTGGATGGTGCGTGGTGTGCAGTGGCGTGACATGCGCAGACTCAGTCGTGAATGATTTTCCTTATAAAAAGCCAGTTTATAAACCTTCTCAGGTACATTATGTGATTTCGTAACTGATGGAGTAGCAGCTACAGGATATTGGGATCCTCAGCTATCCTTACCTTAAATCCAAAGAATTAGGCCTTGAATCTTTAGTTTGTTGTTCTCTGGAAGCAGAGAAGTCTCTCTAAGTCTAGTCATATATACATATATAGACACACATACAGTGCTGGCATATTCTTGCATGTAACCCTGTCTAGTTATGTGTAAGAGACACCCTTAACTGGCCAAGTACACCTCATCAATGTGGTGGTTGCACACTGCAGAAAATACATTTGCAAGGTATAGGTCTTCAGGCATAAACAAAGCCCTCCTCCATCACTCTCAGGTTCTTCACTCTAGGGCATCCTGAACTTAACCCCGAGGAAACACAGCTGGTGTCAGATTCCCAGCCCTTTCCAGGAGACATTTGAGCAGTGGGCTTATTTTGAATGGGTTCCCATAGAAGCCTACATTTACCTCTGTAACACTTACCGCAAGTAGAAGTTTTTTTAAGCTCCACGAGGGCATGGGTTTTTCTCAGCTTTGTACATTGGTCTATTCCGAGTGCCTAGAACAGTACCTGAAATATGTTAGAATCTCAATAAATATCTGTCAATGAATAAATTAGAGATTATATGTCTAGTGTCTGTCTCCTCCACTGGACCATAAACTCCATAAATGGATTTATTGAGCTGGTTACCATTGTAGGCAACTCAATTTCACTGGGGTCCTCCTATACCTAACACAATACTTATCTCATAAAAGGTGTTGTACAAATTTTTGAGAGGTAGTGAATGTTTGCATGAATGAAATTTGGTAAAATTCATTCAACTAAGATTGAAGTAAAAAATAATAGCATTTCCTTATTACAAAACCTCCTTGGATATAAACCTTTTATGCTAAACTAGATGCCTGGTGCACAGATTCGTGCATCAGTGGGGTCCCTTGGCCAGGCTTGCGCCCTCTCACAACCTGGGACCCCGCGGGGGATGTCAGAGAGCAGGTTTTGGCCTGATCCCCGCAGGCCAAGTTGAGGGACCCCTCTGGTACACAAATCCATGCACCAGGCCTCTAGTATGCATATAAGGTCTTTGGTTAATCTCTTCCTGCCCTCTACCCTTAACCCTTCCCTCTAAGATTCATCAGTCTGTTCCATGTTTCCATGCCTGTGGTTTCTGCTCCTGCATTGACCATCTGCCCCCTGGTGGTCAGTGTGTGTGTGTGTCATAGCTACCAGCCGGTTTGCAGGTCACTTAGGCTTTTATTTATATAGACTAGAAGCCCATTGCAGGAAGATTCCTGCAAGAATAGGGTTTCCTTGGGCCTATTCCTGCAAGAATAGGGCTTCCTGAGACTGTAGCGAAGCAGAGAAGGGAGCGAAACCCACCGAGGCAGGCTTCGCTCCCTTCTCCACAGCCTCGGCTCCCTCCCTCCTCCACCGCTTCGCTCCCTCCCTTCCCCGCCGCCTCGGCTCCCTCCCATGTCCGCCGCCTCGCTCCCTCCCTTCTCCGCCACTTCACTCACTCCCATGTCCGCTGCCTCAGCTCTGCTCCCGTCTCTGCTACCTCCGATCCGTTCCTTTCTCTGCCGCTTGGCTCCCTGCTGCAGTGCTTGGCTTCCTTCTACACTGTCTTCAGTCTTCGCTGGGTGCCTGTGTATGCAAATTAACCGCCATCTTTGTTGGGTTAATTTGCATACTCTTCTGATTGGCTAGTGGGTGTAGCGAAGGTATGGTCAATTAGCATCTTTGTCTTTTATTAGTGTAGATAATCATTCAGTAATATGACTTTTTAGCTTCGAGGACCAAAACTTTGCTTATGTCAACAATATGCATTCAAAATACCCAATTAAGCCTTGCCTTTGCCAAGAAAATTATTTCCTCTCTAGGGTGACTCCAAAATATTTAGGAATATACATGGTTTCCTTTCCCTTTTTCATAAATTGATGTTGACTTTTTAATTTTATTGAAAGTTTGGAATTTATAATGGAAACGCTGACAAGATTCTTGGCTCTAGTAACACATAGTAATACAGATACCTCAGAGAATAAAGCTTCCCTATATTACATTAGAATTCATCTTTGGAAAATGATATAACATGGTTGATTGGAGATGAAGTAATTTATCCATGATTTGGTTGATACATTTTTCATAACCATAACTTTCTAAAATTAAATCTGAATATATAAAAATTTGGAACACCTTAATACTAAGCCTTATCGGTTGGCTGAGCTCCTTTTATCCGACTGGAACACTACAATTACCTAGCATCATTTATCCTAATTATGTAACACATCAGTGGTTAAGTTTGTATCATTTATTTTAATAATTCATCCTTCATAAGAAATATTACCAAAAGTGCTTACCATTAAAAGGGAGTAAAATTTAAAGACAAAGAGAAATAATAATTAAAGAGAAATTATTCAGAGAATGGGAGTCATTGGTTCAAAAAGAATAAGTGAAAGAGTTATAAAACAATTATATAATGTTCAATTGTTGGTAAAGCCAAAAGTCATTTCACATATATAAAAAACGGATTGCATTATTCACACAGATATATTCTTTTTTAAAAATATATTTTTTATTTCAGAGAGGAAGGGAGAGGGAGAGAGAGAAACATTAATGATGAGAGAGAATCATTGATTGGCTGCCTCCTGTACACCGCCCGCTGGGGATCGAGCCCGCAACCCAGGCATGTGCCCTTGACCAGAATTGAACCCAGGACCTTTCAGTCCACAGGCCATCGCTCTATCCACTGAGCCAAACCGGCTAGGGCCACGCAGATATATTCTGAGAAATTAGCAAAGGGAAGGAAGATGGGCATTCTGGAATGTTAGAGTCATCTAGAGGGGAAATGTTGGTATGGTCTCATTGAGAAGAGATAGAATATAGGATATTTTAATTATTGTTGATCCCTTCCTCTAAAATAGTTATATGTCTGTGTCCATGTGTTATGCATTCAAGGTCTTTGGTTGATTATTTCTCACCCACCCATCCTCCCCTGCCTTTGCTCTAAGATTCCGTACTCTATCCCATGCTTCCATGTCTCTGGGTCCATTCCCTTCATCAGTTTATTTTGTTGCTTAGATGCCACATATGAGAGCTGTCATGTGATACTTGTCTTTCCCTGACTGACTTATTTCACTTAGCATGATACTCTCCTGGTCCTCCATGCTGTCTCATAGGGTAAGAGATACTTCGTTTTCACTGCTGCAAGTATTCCATGGTATAAATGAACCACAGCTTTTTTATCCACTCACTTACTGATGGGCACTTGGGCTATTTCCATATCTTAGCTATGGTAAATGTGCTGCTATGAACATAGGTGTGTATACATTCTTTCTGATTGGTGCTTTGGGTTTCTTAGGATATATTCCTAGAAGTGAGATCACTGGCTCAAATGACAGATTCATACTTAATTTTTTGAGGAAACTCCATATTGTTTCTATAATGGTTGCACCAGTCTGCATTCTCACCAGTAGTGTACTGGGATTCCATTTTCTCTACATCCTCGCCAGCACTTGTCATTTGTTGATGGTAGCCATTCTGATTAGGTGTGAGATATACCTCATTGTCATTTTGATTTGTATCTCTCAAATGATTAGCAACTTTGAGCATTTTTTCATATGTCTCTTGGCCATCTGTATGTCCTCTTTGGAGAAATATCTATTTATGTTCTTTGCCCATTTTTAAATTGGATTGTTTGTCTTCCTTTTGTTAAGTTGATGAGTTTCTTTTACATTTTAGATATTAGCCCTTTATCAGATGTATCATTGCCAAATATGTTCTCCCATACAGTGGGCTCTCTCTTCGTTTTGTTGATGGTTTCTTTTGTTGTGCAGAAGCTTTTTATATTGATGTAGTCCCATTTGTTTATTTTTTCCTTAGTTTCCTTTGCCTTAGTTAAATTAGCTAAAAGCATTGTTGACTTCATCATTAAAATTCATTTCTCAATATTTCTTAGCTTTATTGACTCTTTCATCAATTCCTTTTCAGTTATATCATCATTCCTTTCCTCCTGTTTCTTTAAATTTCCCATCTAAAATGTTCCACAAATAATTATTATAAAAGTTGAAAAGAAACAATGAACCTTTTTTATTGGAAAGAGATGAACCTTCCAAACTCATTCTCAGCTCATCATCACAGCAGCTAGAATATGGAGTGGAAATTCATATCCTGAGAGGGCCTCAGTGTTTAAGCATGCAGAACAGATGTTTCATTTAACAAGTTTTCCTAACTTATTACACATGATATAGATATCTGTGTTAGAGGAACACTGCCTGGGGAATAGGCCTTCCCATTTTCCCCAGCAAGCTGATGCATGGAAATAGACTGTCGAGTCAACTTGTTTTCACCCAGGAGAGGAGGTTTTCAAATGCTGTTTGTTTTCATACAAGGACATCAAGGGGATACAGTTCCATATCTCACCTCTCTGCACATGCCATTTCCTTACCTGGAATGCCTCTTCCAAAGCATGGCTTAACTTCATATTTTGCTACACAGCATCTGTTGGTGTTATAATTTTCATTGTCATCATTAGCAATGTGAGAGGGAGAAAGATGATATTGGACAGGGAAGTGATATTATCTTGAACTTTTCCTCTTGCACTGTAAGTTCCACGATGGCAGAGACCATTCTTATTGCCCTTTACCACCTCTCACAATAGCCACCATAATGCCTTTCCCACGACTGGTGTTTTAAGATTGCCTAGTCGATTATGTAAAACTAGAGGCCTGGTGCACAAAAATGTGTGCACTCTGGGGAGTCCCTCAGCTTGACCTGTGCCCTCTCTCAGTCCTGGACCCCTGGGGGTATGTCCTCCTGCCAACAGTCAGACATCCCTCTCACAGACTGGAGTCCTCACTCCTTCCTGCCCACCTGCTCGCTGCTCCTTACAGCTCAGCTTGCTGCTCCTTAGCGCTGCCTCAGAGGCAGGAGAGGCTCCTGCCACCGCAGTTGCACTTGCCCGGCTTCTAGCTGAGTGGTGCCGCTCCCCTGTGGGAGCGCACTGACCACCAAGGGGCAGCTCCTGCATTGAGCGTCTGCCCCCTGGTGATCAGTGCATGTCATAGTGACCAGTCATTCCCCCATTTGATCAATTTGCATATTACCTTTTTATTATATAGGATAGCCTTGCTACTTGGGTAGCCTAACTTTGATCTTGGATGTGGGCTAAAAGGGGAAAAAAGAAATAAAATACAAATGAATTCTGAAAGCTATGGGGCAAAGAAAGGTAAGGAACAAAGTTGGCATTAGTAGAAAAGCACGGAAATAAGCAGCAGATAATTTTCAGGTCTGAAGATCAAATTTCTCTCCTGGACTACACACTCACCCACTTCTGCTTCTCTTACTTCTGTTTCTTTCCTATAGTGATTTGGCAAACAACCCTGAATAAATCTTCTAATTTCACATACTTAAGAATGTCCTCACTTATAGTGTTTTCTCTCAGGGTACAATGACTTTCCCTTTATTTCATCCTCCTGGAGTAAGCTAAGACTGTCAGGCATGTCTTTCATGAGTGAAGCCCAGTGTGGACCAGGACCACTTCCCCTCCCATGGAACTCCTTAACCCCTGTTGAAATCACCAGACATGTTTCAGTGTCTACAAGCGTCCAAGACCTGAAAGAAGCTGCCAGGCATTCTCTGGCAGTACACCACAGACCTCTAGGGGGCAATGTTGTCTCAGACCACATGTTTGTCTATATGTAATTTAACTCATTCTCAGCTCTAAATCAGACAAATTACCATTGCACCAGTATTTTCCAAATTTCAGCGAGCACACAATACTTTTATAATCATAAAAAGAATAAATTAGTAATAAGCTAAAGAAAGCAGGGAATTATTTAAACACTAAGCAAAAATACTTGGGCATTGCCTAAAATGTAAAAATAGCCTCTGTTTACAGTCTACTTTGTCAACCATCTCTTTCTCTGTTAACTTTTCTCATGACTCAGAGCTGAAAATTATTGCATTATTTAGTTGGGTTGCTAGATTATATGGCTCTTGATTTTAATGTTCCATATTTAAAATAGCATTAAAACTTCTAAAATAATTTCAGTAATATCCTCTAAGTTTTTTAGGGGAAACTCAGAGTAATGCTTCTTCACTCTCTATTGTACAAAGATAGCAGAGAACTTAATAGATGGATATTAGTCTTAGTTCTTAGAAGAACATCTCTATATAAATATAAAATATTCTAATAAGTGAAAATATAAGGCTACCATTTATATGCACAAGGGCATGAGTTTTGAGCCTTTTGAGTTGGGCTATTTGACTTTGGCTAGTTCATCAACGCCCTCCCTGAGATCAGCCTCCTAGTGATGAAGGGGGTTTGCAGGTCTATCAGATGTGTAGCCAGGGAGAAACAGGCTGACCAGAGTTATGGGTTGGAAATAAAGATAACCAACCCATGCCAGATTGTTGGTAGAAACCAACCCTTCCAGAAGAAAATGTTTCATTCACCAAATGTTTATGGAGTGCCCTCTACTGGTCAAGCACTCACTGTTCCACTGCGAGGAAGACAGTAGAAACCTGCACCAACAAGATTTCTGCTCTCAGAGTTCACATTCTGGGCACGAGAGGGAGATACCTACAAAAGAAAAAATAAAGATGGAAAGTATCCTCTTGAGAATTAAAATAGTATAGAGACTGACTTGTGAGGGCTACTTTTTATTAGGGAGTCACTGAAGTCCTCTTTGAGGAGGTGGTATTTAAGTTGAGATCTGAGTGATGAGGAGCTATCCATGAGAGGATGAAGGGGTTGAGGGGGAGTTCCAGGGGAGAAGAAACACCTAATACAAAAGCTGGAACAAATTGTAAGCAAGAGTAGTTGGAATACAGCAGTGAGGGATAAAGATGAAGTCAGAAAGGTAGGTGAGGAGCCTGGTCAAGCAACAGTTTTATAGGCCAACGCAAGGAATTTGAATTTTATTTTAATACAATGAGAGATGTGGAGGATTTCACATGGAGAGTGAGATTATTTGAAACAGGTTTTAAAAACCCACTCTGGCCGAAACCGGTTTGGCTCAGTGGATAGAGCGTCGGCCTGCGGACTGAAAGGTCCCAGGTTCGATTCCGGTCAAGGGCATGTACCTGGGTTGCGGGCATATCCCCAGTAGGAGATGTGCAGGAGGCAGCTGATCGATGTTTCTCTCTCATCGATGTTTCTAACTCTCTATCTCTCTCCCTTCCTCTCTGTAAAAAATCAATAAAATATATTAAAAAAACAAAAACAAAAAACCCACTCTGACAACTCTGGCAAGCTTAGGGGCATGGAGAACATTTGGGCAGCCATCACCACAAGTGAGGCCAGAGGTACTGAAGGCAGACAAGGATTGTGACAGTAGAGATAGAAGGAAGGGGATGGGGTCACTGTATATCATTTGGAGATGGAATTGTTGGGATTAGTTTTTTACTAGATGTACACAGTGGCAGGGGGTTGTGAATCAAAGGACTACCGCTAGCTTTTTAGTTTGAACAACGGATAGGATGATGGTCCCATTTCCTGAGATGAGAAGACTAAGGAGAGTAAATTTCAGGGGGGAAAGCTGGTGTTGAACATGTGGGCCTACTAGTCAAACCTTTCTTTGGGTGACTTCTGGTGTATCTGCCGTTGCTGATTGGAAGGGTGGAGTCAGGCTGGCAACCACTGTGCCTGAGTAAGCTGATCCGGAATTTTATCTCAAAGGGGAACTCCAGGGGTGGATATAAAATCAAAGGTCAGCAACCTGTCATACCAACAGAGAAATATCTGTTAAGATGATTTAATACATAAGCATCTAGAAAGAGTAGCTCCTCAAAGTGGCTTAATTCCAACCAGGAATTTGACCCCCACTTCTTGGTTTTTTAAAAACGATTTAGAGTTATATATATATTTACATAAATTGAAAACACATACATAACATGGATTCTAAATATTTAATGTTTCAACATCCCTGAAATTTAAATAAATGAAGCCTTGGGTTTCCATACAGAGAGCACACACGTGTTTAAAAGTAAGAGGTCTAAGATGGTTATAAAATGGTAAAGTGCAAACAGCTCTTAAAAACATAATATTTTCAGTGCCCTAAAGCTTACAATGTAAGTAAGTACCTCAGCTTTTGACTACAAAGCTGGAGAATTTGGGGTATTTTGAAGGATTTTGAAGTGTTACATTTACTCATAGAGATTCTGAATAATCATAGTCCTTAATCATATTCTCCACTTCATTATTGTGAGTGCTTTTGTTAATAATTAAAAAGATTCTTTTAGTCCCCAGCCATTTTTGCTCAGTGGATAGAGCGTCGGCTTGCAGACCAAAGGGTCCTGGGCTCAAATCTGGTCAGGTTCCTCCTTGGTAGGGGCGTGTGCATGAGGCAACCAATCGATGTGTTTCTCTCACATCAATGTTTCGCTCTCTTTCCCCTCTCTTCCACTCTCCCTAAAAATCACTGGAAAGATATCCTCCAGTGAAGATTAACAAAACAAAACAAAAAGATTCTTTTAGTTGGAAGGTTGCCACAGCTTTGGTTTCCTTTTGGGGAATGAGACCTGCCCACTTTAGCAAGTTCTTTCTGTATTGGGGTCTACAGTGAGAGTCGTATTTTCCTGAGAATTGAGGGTACCCAGTTTAGCCTTGAAGAGCTGGGAGGTTCAAGAGCATGAGGGCTGGACCCAGAAACCAGAATCTTACACCATACCCAAAATTCCCAAAGCAAATACCCAGGGAGGACCTATTGGGCATCATCACCTTCATCTCCCACTATTTCCCTACTGTTGCTTACAAGTTCCTGTACTCATCACAAGGACAAAGAACTTTGGAGAATGATTGAATGGCAGAACTTAGGAGTATATGTTTTGTACCTACAATCCTTTTGAGCACCATGGCATGGCCCAACGAAATCCCTCTTGCAGAATATTAATCACTTGTAGAACATAACTGAGAAATTCTGATCCAGGACTGTCCAACATTACAATGGCCTCCTGGGCTCTACACTAACTGGTTCCCCATTAATCTCCCTGCCCTTGTGTCCTACCATTGTATCCTTGGTTCACTATGCTCCAGCCACTCTGGCCTCCCTGTTTTTACTAAAAAACAGATACGCTTTACTTTGGGGGTCCTCTCCCTAGGAACACTCTCTTCCTGTGTCTGTTCAGCTTACTCCCTTACCTCCCTTGGCTCCAATGTCACTTTTTAAAAACTCCTATCCATATTAACCCCATTTAATATTGCTAACTTCATAATCCACACTTGCCTTGCCCATTATCCAGCTCTTTTTTTTTTCAAAGCATTTATCACTTTCTAATATATACTATTATATACATATGTATTATATTTATTGTTTATTATCTATATACTCCCACTAAAATACAGTTCCATAAAAGGTAGAGTGTTTGCCTTTTTTAAAAATATTTTTTTATTGATTTCAGAGAGGAAGGGAGAGGGAGAGAGAGAGAGTTAAAAACATCAGTGATGAGAGAGAATCATTGATTGGTTGCCTCCTGCATGCCCCACACTGGGGAATCAAGCCCACAACCTGGGCATACACCCTGTCCAGGAATCCAACCGTGATCTCCTGGTTCATAAGTTGATGCTCAAACACTGAGCCACACTGGCCAGGCAAGGAGGTTCTTGTTTCATATCCTATAACCTGCCTACAAAAAATAAAAATGACTTATTTTTAATATATTGCTATAGACTTCAACATTTTGATGTCATGGTTTAAAATGAGACTAAAGATAGCTATTACATTTTTTAATTTGACAGAGCAAGCAGGCAATAATTAAATGGCATTCATCTGGATAGCAACCTTTATTTTTAAAAACCAAAGGCAGTCAATTATGTGATCTATGGACTTTGCTATTGTGATGACATATAGCACAAAAAATATTAAGCACATCTAACATTTAATTTATTTCAATCATTAGTCTGTCAAGATATAATGAATCAACAAGAAAGTCTAACAACTCCCCCACAAACACTCCCTATTGAACCACTCTGCTTTTATATGCAGTCATGAAACTTGAAAATTGCCTCTAAATTTGCATAGCTATTCCACATTATATCCACAACAATAAAGAAATGCCACTGTAACTGTTGCTAAGTACTTTTTAATGCAAAACTGATGTTAGTGACAGATTTTTAAGCATGTAATTTGTCTCCACTTGTGTCATTTTATTGGTAAAAACTCCCAAGACTAAAAAATGAAGTTTTAAAAAGTTATTAATTTTGTATCCTGGTAGGGTAGAATTGATATAAAATAATCATCCAATAGAATGATGTGATGGCCTATTGGAATCAGGAGTATACCACTGTTATAGAGGGGAAGTAAAAGATATTTCCCCTACACTCCCCCCCTCTCAGCCCTCCCCAATAAAATGTGATGCTCCCTGCCTTCCAATAAGAAGTGAAGAACAAATATACTAAATAAACATATTTGGATTTGATTTTATTATTTGATTTGATAAAGCAACATCTTATAAATGGAAGCAAATTTTTAAAAAACCATTGGTGAGGATGTGGAGAAAGGGTACCCTTATGCACTGGTGGTGTGAATGCAGATGTGCAACCACTGTGGAAAACAGTATGGAGTTTCCTCCAAAAATTAAAAATGGAACCGCCTTATGACCCAACGATTCCACTTCTGGAGATATATCCAAAGAAATCTGAAATACTTGTTCGAGAGAATATATGCACCCCTGTATTCATGCAGCATTATTTACAATAGCCAAGATTTGGAAGCAGCCCAAGTGCCCATCAGTAGATGAGTGTATAAAAAAGCTGTGGTAGTTCTGGCCAGTTTGGCTCAATGGATTGAGTGTCGGCCTGCAGACTGAAGGGTCCTGGGTTTGATTCTGGTCAAGGGCACATGCCCGGCTTGTGGGCTCGATCCCCACTAGGGGGCGTGCAGGAGGCTGCTGATCAATGATTCTCTCATCATTGATATTTCTATTTCTCCCTTTTCCTTCTTCTCTGAAATCAATAAAAATATATTTTGGGGGGAAAAAGCTGTGGTACATTTACACAATGGAATACTACTTGGCTGTAAAAAAGAAGGAAATCTTTTTGCTATTAGGGACAGAAATAGAATATTGGGGACTAGCTATAATTATGAATATTACTCATACTCTGTCAACCGTGATTGTTCTGTTCTGATAAGAGAAAGCACATTCTGACCTGGCTGAGAGTTGAATGTCCTGAGACATGGGAGCCAACATTGGAATGCAGTTCATCCACCTTTTCCAAAAACTGCCTAGATTAACAACCTTTTGCCTGTGATCTGGTTCCAGAGACACCAGCCCTACCTCCAAGCCCACATTGCTGTAACATATAACTATTATATTATACCTTGCCTACTTTCTCATGTAATCTTTGTCTCTCTACCCAATATAAGCAGCTGACTTGTGGGGAGGGGCAGAGCAGATTTTTGTGGATGACCTGCCCCTCTCTCATACGGCCAGCATTATTGGAATAAATGCTCATATATGATTCAGCCCTGTCTTTACTTAATTGGCTCAAGAAGTGACAGGCAGCCCCGACCCATTGGTTGTCCAGTTTCACTGCAACAGAGTGAATAGACCTGAGAATATTATGCTAAGTAAAATAAGGCAGTCAGAGACAGATAGTTATCACATGATTTCACTTATATGTGGAATCTAATGAACATAATAAGCTAACAAACAAACAAAATAGAAAGACTCATAGACACAGAAAACAGACTGACAGCTGTTAGAGGGAAAAGTATTAGAGAGCTGGGCGAAAAAAGTGAAGGTTCTAAGCAAAAAAAACCAAAACAACCCAACACATACACAACTACTTATAGACACAGACAACAGTATCGTGATTACCAGAGGGAAAGGGGGCAGGGAGAGGTACAAGAGGGTAAAACCAAGATAAATGGTGATGGAAGAAGACATGACTTCGGGTGGTGAACACAGAATACAATATAGAGATGATGTGTTATAGAACTGTACACCTGAAACCTTTATAATTTTTTAACGTTTTTATTGATTTCAGAGAGAGGGAAAAAGGGATAGAAACATCAATAATGAGAGAATCATTGATCAGTTGCCACCTACAGGCCCCGTACTGGGGATTGAGCCTGCAACCTGGGCATGTGCTCTGACCGGGAATTGAACTATGACCTTCTGGTTCATTGGTAGATGTTCAACAACTGAGCCACACCAGCAGGGCCAAACCTATATAATTTTATTGACTGGTGTCACCCCCAATAAATTCAATAACTTTTTTAAAAGAGAGATTCATCTGGGAACAAAAAGAATTTTTTTTAAAAAAAATATTTTATTGATTTTTTACAGAGAGGAAGGGAGAGGGATAGAGAGTTTGAAACATCGATGAGAGAGAAACATCAATCAGCTGCCTCCTGCACATTCCCTACTGGGTATGTGCCCGCAACCAAGGTACATGCCCTTGACCAGAATCGAACCTGGGACCCTTGAGTCCACAGGCTGACACTCTATCCACTGAGCCAAACTGGTTAGGGCCAAAAAGAATTTTTAAACAGTTACATTGCCAGTCCAGTTCTCTTTCTATCACTATAACTTTTAAGAGACCATTGTAAATAATCAGTGGATCTGCCTGAATGCAGGGTCAAGGGGATGTCTTTCATAGCTTTCTTTTAGCCTGCTCTAGCAGACAGACATCCAAATATTTTCAAATATTTTAACCATAGTCTCTGTACTAGGCATGAGAGACCCAATAACTAATAGTTATATCCCTTAAGGACTCACAGTCAAGTATAAAAAAAGATTTTTAGGGAAACAGAGGATTAAATCTAGTGGATGTGATACACAAGGATATGGTGCAACCAATCTTGAATCGAAGGGGATAGGACATCCAGCTTCAACCAGAGGAATGAGGGAGACCTCTCCACAGGATCAGCTGAGACTGTATTTGACACTGAATCACAATTGGACTTCTCACTCTACCCCATTAGCTCCCTTCCTGCATGCTAAGTTTTATCTCAGAATTGGCTCCCCAGGGAGCTCAGCACTGAGTTATGCTGTTTTACATCCTCCCTGATATTTTCAACTATCTCTCAGCAAGCCATCATGTTCTTCATCCAGATTTTTCTCCCAACAATTTCTGGAAAATGGAGGATCTGGGCAGACAATCGAGAAAGAGATGTAGGCATAAGGGGGAAAAGGCAAAGTTCAGTATGGGAACTGAGATTGAGCTCTGGGAAGTGGTCTCAACCATAAGGCAAAAGTCCATCTACTAGAACTGGGGTAAAGATGAGGGTTGAAATAGAAATAGATTTATTATTGAGTTTGGAGCTTGTTAAACGTCCTCTGGCTAATGTCAGAATTAATCTCAAAGTCTGAGATGATAGGAAAGGATAGGGTGAGGTAGTAGGAGGAAGATTTTGAGCCTAGAGGTCTGGTCAGAGGGTTGGATATAAAGACAGAAAATACGGCAAGTGAGATATTTACACACACACACACACACACACACACACACACACACACACACTGATGCTTTGGGGGGCGGGGACTGAATTTAAGGACCACTATGCATTTGAATTAGCTCCTCTTTCCAAGCCTGCACTCTGCAAAATTAAAGACTAACTTTCATATTTAAAATTTCTCAATAGATTCCTTGTATTCATTCTCCATAAGAGACATATATGGATAACAAATATTAGGAAACCCAATGGAAACACAGAATATAAATAGAACATCTATATTTACGAGCACAGGAAGG
Organism: Myotis myotis; assembly: GCF_014108235.1. Classification (NCBI taxonomy): domain Eukaryota; kingdom Metazoa; phylum Chordata; class Mammalia; order Chiroptera; family Vespertilionidae; genus Myotis; species Myotis myotis. Next base: position 26,964,512 of record NW_023416319.1, read on the forward strand.
AAGTGTCAGCCAATGACAGGAAACAAGAAGAGAGATGTTAAGGTCCAGAAAAGGAGCAGCTAGAGCAGCGGTTCTCAACCTGTGGGTCGAGACCCCTTTAGAGGTCGAACGACCCTTTCTCAGGGGTCGCCTAAGACCATCGAAAAACACATATATAATTACATATTGTTTTTGTGATTAATCACTATGCTTTAATTATGTTCAATTTGTAACAATGCGTATCAGATATTTACATTACGATTCATAACAGTAGTAAAATTACAGTTATGAAGTGGCAATGACAATAATTTTATGGTTGGCGGTCATCACAACATGAAGAACTGTATTAAAGGGTTGCGGCATTAGGAAGGTTGAGAACCACTGACCTAGAGGAATCTGGTCACTGCTCAGTTCCTTCAGGGTTGGAGAATTTGCATTTCGAGAAAATCCAGCAGATGGTGCTGCTGAGTAGAGAGCAGAAAAATTAGTTTCCTCAGAGGCAATCTCTCCTGTGTACAGTTTTGAAATGATATGATTTTTGCCATAGTAAAATTCCAACTCTATATCTGCAGTTGTTAATATGTATACAGAAGCTAGCTTTTAAAGCAAATCCTAATCATGATTTCACCAATGATCACCTACCTGGGTCTATCTCCAGAAATGCCACTGTTAATGCTTTGTCTGCCTCTATAAATACACTAAGGTATATGTAAATACTTTGTTGTATATATATCAGCCATAATAATATGAATAATACTAGTGGCCTGGTGCACAAATTTTGTGCATGGGTGGGGGTGGGGTGGTCCCTCAGCCCAGCCTGCACCCTCTCCAATTGGGGACCCCTTGGTGGATGTCCCATTGCCTGACTGGTTTCCCCCAACTGCCCTCCCCTGCCGGCCTGGTCGCCCCACGCAGCCTGCTGTTCGGTTGTCTGTCCAGTTGTTTCAGTCATGACAGCCCCTGGCTTTTTATATATTAGGATAGTTCTGGAGGCTAGAAAGTCCAAGATCAGGGTCAAGCAGGGTTCTGTTCCTGGTGAGAGCTCTCTTCCTGGCTGCTTCTGGCAGTGTCCTCACATGGAGGAGAAAGAGAGAAATCTTTTTCTCTCTTCCTCCACTCATAAGGCCACCAATCCTATAGAATTAAGATCCTACCCATATGACCTCATTTAACCCCTATGGCTTCTTAAAAACCCCATCTTCAAATATAGTCACCTTGGGGATTAGGGCTTCAACATATAAATTTTGGGAAGACACAATTTATTCCATAGCATCACTAAATATAAAAGGACTGAATACCTAGATGTGCCAGTAATGGCAAAATGCAAACATTATCACATATTTTCATCAGATGAAATACACACTATTCTTGAGTCTAATCCTAACATGTTAAAAACAAACTTCTGTTTCTTTCCTGAATGACTGAAGATTTTTAGCTTCCAACTACTTTCAAGAACTGTTTTTTTCCCCCAATTTTTGTTTGCTTTTTAACTTACAGAAAGTTGAAAGAGTAATATACCCATATATAGCTCACCATTTTGCCACATTCTCTTATATCCCAATCATAACCTCTCAGCTTAGAATGTAACTTAAAGGACATAAACAAACTCAGGCCAGGGGTCATGCAGCCTCTACTCTCAGATCTCTGGTGATGAACTCAACTATTTCTGAGCCAGCTCCTTCTGTGTTTAGAGGCCTCTGGTTGTCACTAAGTTTTGTGTTTAGAATAACCTGAAATCTGGCCCTCTATAACTTCTCTCAGACAAATTAGTTCTAGTTCCTTTCTCACATGACAGCTTTAAGATGTTTGAAGGCAGTGCTCATGCCCTCTTCCTTATTCTCAGGGAAAGAAGACTTACCAACCCTGATTCCTTCATGCCTAATTTGGAGTGGTAAGGAGTCCTTACTTGCTTAGGCAGTAGGTTCACATTTTTACAAAATGTCACTCAACATTGATAAGACAGCGAGGCTTCTTTGTCTTCTCAAATGGATATATATTTCCCCATTGGCCATGCCAGGCAGCTCGGTGTCTTTGGGAATCCCCAAGACAACCCTCAGGTTCCATAATTCAGTAGAAGATTTACAGAACTCACTGAATACTCACAGTTAGTGTTTATCACAGCAAAAGTGATAGATTAAAATTGGCCAAGGGAAGGGATGCCTGGGGCAGAGTCGAGAAGAGTTCCAAAGCCTCCAGTTGTCCTTTCCCAGTGGAGTCATCCCCCTATTGATTTGTGACAACACACACAGAGTATTGCCTCAGGGAAGCTCACCTAAGCTATGATGTCTAGAATTTGTACTGAAGCTTGGTCACATGGTTGACCATCTGCATGTTCTTAGCTTCCAGCCCCTCCTGAAGTTGAGTTGATAGGGGTGGCCCAAAACCCCCACATTGTTAGCATAGGTCACATTGTTAGCATAGACTAGCTGGTATGCCCTAAGGCTCCCGGGTAACCAGGCAGAACACTCCAAGTGTTTTAATGATGATCTCTCAGGGCAAAGGCCAAACTTCTCTATGGGCAAAATTAATCTGTCCCCCATAGAGCAGATGAGCCATCTTTCAGGTTTCCTCCCTGTCCATTTCCCACTTCTCTGTCTGCACATCTCTGCCAGCATGGTGTCTAGGCATGTGAACACCACTGTGACAAGAGAGAATATCCTGGCTCTGAGTGCAGGTCCTGTCCCGTCCATGCCTCTGCTGCAGGGTGGCTGATCCAGCCAGGTTCCTGGAGCCTTTCTGTGGTGCTTCCCCCTGTGCAGTATTGTTCTTCAGTTCAGTTAAATCCACCCACCTTACATCTGCTAGGACTTGCAGACCTCACCGAGTCTTAGCCAGGTCCTCTCTTTGGTCCTTGGCATAGGCATCAGCCTTGATATTAGATTTAGAGTTACCTCACACTTAACCACAGAGGGCCTACATTAGCAGGTTCTGAGATTGCCAATTCTGTTGCTTAATTTATTTCCAACAGGAGATTGTGGGAACTTGTGGAGCCCTTCCATGCCCCCTTTAGAACCAAGGCAGGCATGGGAGGGGGCACATAGGCCCTCCCTCTGCTGACCCGTGCCTCCCCACTGTCTTCATTGTGCAATGGTAGTCCCAGGATGGTGTAGGCCATTCTACATGGCAGTCTCCTCTCAGAGTTCTAAACAAGGACTGGGCCATGAGTCCCTTCTGCTTCTGTGTCTGGCTCTTCCTTAATTCATGTATCATCTCTTAACCACCCTCGTCCAGACTGTGATCTGGAGGGGATGACAGGCCACTTGCTTGTCCTTTTGCCTTCAGTTATTTCTCCCACAAACCACCAGGCCAGAAGGAAGGACTTCATTTATATCATATTTTCCTCTATTCTAATTAAGGATTTCCTCAGGGTATACTAGCTAAATGGCTGTAAGGAGTAAGATTTATAAAAGAGGGAAAGAAAAATAATTTCAAAATATTATCTCAATCATACTTTATAAAGTTTGGCAACAATAAGAGTCTGGAGCCCACTGAAAGTAGGAAAACCTCTTCCTGTCTCATCTTCTTTTCCTTTCTTTCCATCTTCCTAAGTCTGAAGAGTGCACAAATAGCTTAGCAACTGCAAGGCCATAGTTTTGGAAATGGGAAGCAGTTCATGATTCACTAGATTATCAGTTTCCATGGTAATGATAATACCTGCCATTTATGTGAACACTATATGGCAAGCATTGTGTTGACTTTGTTTAATTCTTCCAAAAGCCCTATCATTACCCTCATTTTACAGATGAGAAAACCAAGGCTCAGAGAAGTTAAGTAATTTGCCCCAAGTCTTACAGCTGGTAAGTGGTGTCACTGGAGTTTAAAAACCCAGCACCACCTGACTACAGAGATCAGGCACGAATTAACCACCACCCTGAACTACCTTTCGGTGAGGCTTTCATATTTCTGGTTTTTCAGTCAGTAAATTACTACTTCACCCGCGGTTTTGCAAGCTTCCAAGGATCCCTTGGTGCTAGATTAGTAAATGTGGTATTTAAAACCTAGCCTGGTGTTGGCAGACACTCCAAAAATGCTGCTGGGATTATTGAGGGAATCAGACCCTTGGGATTCTTCCTTTCTCATCGGTTCTTAAGGGAACCTGTAATAAATGTAATTGGAAGTATCTACTTGATTCCCTACAGGATTATGTCACTTAAAACAGCAGCAAGGAAGGTGCTAAAATCAATAAAAAAGAGAGGGGAAGTGGGGAATGGGAGAGAATTGAAAATATACAGCTAAGGGCTGGAGGGCAGGCAGGACACTGATTTTGTAGCTCAGGAATAAAGTCTTGGGCACTTTTTAATAGCTGCTATATGTGCAAAAGAAAATTATGATTTAGGTATGGGGACTTTGGCCACATAGTTTCCTTTTGACTTTTGATAAACTGAACTATGGAATTTCTAGGCTCAGTTGGTTGAGGGCCAGCCCATGCACTACAAGGTTTCTCATTCAATTCCCAATTGGCACATGCCCAGGTTGTATGCTTGATCCCTGGTGTGGGAGGCAGCCCATCAATGTTTCTCCTCACACTGATGTTTCTCGCTCTCTCTCTCTCTCTCTCTCTCTCTCTCTCTCTCTCTCTCTCTCTCTCTCCCCTCCCTCCCTCCCTCTCTGAAATCAATAAAAATATATTTAAAAATATAAAAACGAACAGTGGTCTCTTTCCCAGGAGCATGCCCATGCCTTTCTATTCCTCCTGTTCTTCCTCCAGTCGCTTTACCTTTGCCTGTCTCTCTTCCAAGGGCCCTTCTGCTTTTGTAACTTGTTCCCTGAAGCCTATGCAGCCCAGCTGGCTCACTTCCACTACCTCTGTAACTTTCTAAATAACCTTTCTCTTATAATTTGAAAGGGGAAAAGAAAGTGCATTGCTGATGTGGTCAAAAGGGCAGCACTATGGTCAAAAGGCCACACTGAGAACCCAGCTATATGACTGTGGTCAGTATTGTCCTGGGGCCTTCACTCAGTGATTCATTTGCCCATTAAAGGGTTGAGCTGGGCTTGAAGAATGGGTAGGATTTTCATAGGTGGAGATGATGGGGTTGGATATTATTGGTGGAGTCAATAGTGAGGAGAGACCTAAAGATGAGAAAATCTGGCACATGTTTGGAGCACAGAGAGTTTTCCTTTCAGCCAGAATTTCAGGAGGAGAAAAAAAGAGAGACAAAGTCAGAGAGTAGAACAGGATCGAAGTGTAAAATGATGACTGCTCAGACCTCAGGAACAATGCTCAGTGTGAATCTCCAGTGGCATTGGGACATTCTGGGAGTAGGAAAAACAGTGAGGCTCTGAGCTTGGGTGGGATAGAGACGAGGGTGGGGGAGGAGAGATGGCAGCTCTGGTAGATGATGGCGCTCATCAAGAGGAGGAACCAGCAAAACACACATGATGGGACGATCATGAAGCAGCGGTTGACTGAAGGACTGTGCTGTTATAGCAGCCAGTGGGGAGCAATATGAAGAAGGAGGGCATGGCGCTAGAGGTACTACAGGAGGTAATTCATGTCCAAAGGGAGAAGGCAGCAAGAAGTGCAATGTACTAAATGGTCAGGCTAAAAGCATAGTTTTATCTGAATGAATTGAAGCTACTCAAAATTAACTTCTTGTTTATCTCCTCACGGCAAAAGGTCTCTGCCTGTGGAAGTATTTTCTTAGTGGTTCCCAAACAGCATCTTCTCAAAGCAAAACCAGCAATAACATAAAATCCATTTTGTCATAGGTTTAAAAAGTCAATCGTCTGGATGTTCAATCTGTGTGAAATAAAAAATAACAGACAGACTGAATTTTTGAATGAAATTTTCCATTCCATCCCATCAATGTCTAATTTGTGTCCTACCATCTCCATAGGATCATCACCACCCTTGTGAATTCCTAATAATCACTGTCTCTCAGACCTCTCAGATCTCTTATTTCTGAGTCATTCATTCCAGCATCTTTCTCTTCTATCAGTCCTTTTTAAAATATTCTAAATTCATTTTTCTTCCTTTTGGCACAAAAAAGATTTATGTAATAGATCTCTATTTCTTTTAAGATGTAAGTATATGTAATGAATTTTTTTTTTCTTTTTTTCTGGGCAACTCTGGCTGGGAGTTCAAACAAATCCACTTTGAGTATGGATATATTTACAGTTTTTCTAACGCACTTCTTGAGGGTGACTGTTCCTTTATAATAATAACCACTATTGCTATTATTATCATCATCATCATCATCATTATTATAATAAGAATAATAAAGATAAGTCTTAAAATGCAAGTATTATTGGGAGGGGGCTCATTACAAATGAACATTCTTATTAAGAAACAAATAACCAATACTTATAAGCTCTGGAAAGGAGAGGAGGAGCAGAAAGAGAGCGCCTGAGTAGGCTCCCAGGCCTGTGACAAAACTATAAACCAAGCTAGATTTACTCCCCAGTTTGTTTAGGGCCATCCATGTGAAGGTAAACATTAAAATTGAGTGCATTTCTCTTTGTTTTTCTTTCTCTAATTTTGAAATCTAAGTTATCAAGTGCATTCACTAAACAGGATGCTCTTTTGTTTTCACTGTTGTACAGAGACAAAGCTATATTTATGCTCTGCCAGTAAACTGGAATAAATTGAGTTTAAAGTGATTTTCAGAGATATAAAATGTGTTGACTGCTTTGAAGAGAACAAAAGCAACTCTGAATAATGCCTATGGAAAATTGCTTTATACTGTTAAAAAAAAATCACTTGTTTACAAAGAAATGCTTCTTTAAAAAATGGAAACTCTATCATAGATGTAATGCTACCTATTTGCAGCTAGTTGTTTCTAAAAATAGTGAACTCTTAGCAAGTGCCTTAATCAGGATCACGTGTATTGCAATATCTGTTAATGAGATTTCTTCCATTCATTACTGCCTGTTTCATCAGTTATAGACAGTTCTGTCCTTTAATTGCACAAGTATGCAGTAAATTATAGTCTTGAATTTCCCTACCAGAGGCCTAATTTAGGTCAATGTTGAGATATTAGTGCTTTACAGCTTGGCCACGACAGAATCCTATGATGTATTACTAGTAAGAGGTTCCTTACATATGGGAAACATGCACAGATGATAGGTATTGAAATGGCCAGTACCTTCAGGCAAGCAGTGTCCTTTCACAAACCCCAGGTGAAGAGTGACAACTAATGGAACTGAAGCAATGAGGCTCAGCAGTTTAGAAAAATGTTTTGATTGATCATTTTCCATAAGAACTAAAGATCTAAACACCTGTTTCCTAATTCTTGTGGGACTTCTAATAGTAAAGCCATTTAAAGCCTGCTTCTGGACCTTGGCTACAAATATTTTAAAGCTGATGTCTAAATTCCTCCCTCAAAGGTTTTGATTTAATTGGTCTGGGATGCAGTCTGGACCTCATGATTTTTACAAGCTCCCAAATGGTTGAAGGCAGCCAAGGTTGTGAACTTCAGAGGCTTACAGCTTTACAGGTTTGGCAGCAACCCCACAGCAGCTGATGATTTCCTGTTCCACTTAATGACTCAATTCAAATGGTGATGTCTCTCTAGAAAATAAATACCCACATTTGAACTTTCCTTGGACTCATTGGATAAGAACTGAGAGTGGAACCCTGGCATGAGAACTTTTTATATCTCCCCGAGTGGATCATTTGCAGCCAGGGTTGCAAAATCTTGCTTTGTAGTTTCTAGACCAGGGGTGGGCAAACTTTTTGACTCGAGGGCCACAATGGGTTCTTAAACTGGACCGGAGGGCCGGAACAAAAGCATGGATGGAGTGTTTGTGTGAACTAATATAAATTCAAAGTAAACATCATTACATAAAAGGGTATGGTCTTTTTTTTTTTTTAGTTTTATTCATTTCAAACGGGCCGGATCCGGCCCGCGGGCCGTAGTTTGCCCACGGCTGTTATAGACCCAGCCATGAGACACTCTTTGAATGTACATAACTGAAGAAGCCACACATGATTATTCATTAGAGCGTTTTATTTAAAAAATTTTGTTTAATAACACTTTGATTATTGTTTATATTACACATCTAATAGGTTCTGATTAGAATAGGTTTCTTGCCCAGCTGGTGTGGTTCAGTGGTTGAGCATTGGCCTGTGAACCAGGAGGTCATGATTTGATTCCAGGTCAGGGCACCTGCCCGGGTTGTGAGCACGATCCACTGTGTGCAGTGTGCAGGAGGCAACCGATCAATGATTCTCTCTCACCATTGATGTTTCAACCTCTTTCTCCCTCTCCTTTTGTTAGAAATAAGGCAAGCCCCCCAAATCAGGGGACCTGGTAGAACACAAAACATACTCGGGAGCCAGGCAGCAAGGCAAACATCTTTATTTCTATGTAGAAGGGTGCGCACACCTGGTCTGGAAGTGTGTGCACATGGAGCAGCACCTGCTTGGCTTTATAATCCCTGACTCACATGACCTGTCCTTTGCTCTTGATTGGAGCTCAGGTGCACAGTCTTTCACGATTGGCTAATTCAAAGGGAGGGGCTGGCCTTTGTCATTTCAAGATGGCGGCCCCCAGGGAAGCTGCAAGCATGTGGCCAGCGTGGCAGCTGACAAGTCACACAGTCCAAAATGGCGGCTGTCTAAACTGTTCTTTGACAGAAAAGACGATTTGTTTATTCTCACACTTTCCTCCCTGAAATCAATAAAAACACATTTTTAAAACAAAGAAAAGGTTTCTTGCTCTTATTTATAGTATCTGGGAGATAAATTCTAGTACCTGGGCAAAGTGGCATTATGAATACATTTAATTTAACAATTTTCTTACCTTAACATTGAAAATCTGTCACCCAGTTGCCAATAACAGAAGGGTTTTGGATGGCTGCAGAGTGTCTCATATTTATTGTGGGTTACTTCAGGATGCTCATCTGAAGGCAAATGTTATTTTCCTTATTAAAATTCTTCCTTTGTTAACACTAAGAAGTTCCTGCTTGGTGTCTCCCCATTGGAAAAGTTTTTATTATCTCTCAGGTGAGGCTATAACTTGCCTGCTCTCCTGTGCCTTTGGTCCCATATATCTTCCTGGTGTGGGGCAGGGGCCCCTAATAGTCTTCATTGTCCTGCATCAGGACTTCTGTTTTAGTGAACACCCTTTTGATTTGTGGCTCAATTTTATTTTTAGCCTACCCTTAGTTAAAGCAATTATTCTTTATTTAAGAATTTCAGACTAAATATCTTCATTCCTAAATAAGTTTGCAGATCCTTCTCATATAGATAATTGGGAAACCATTCTTTGGAAAACATGGATTACTCAAAGTGTCACTCATTGCTAAAGATAAGGAGTTGTTTTTTTTTTTTATATATTGGCAACAGTTTGAGGCAAAAAAATCTTGTGTATAATATGTACTATTTAATTAATAAAAACAAATATTTAAGGCGAGTAGTTTTCCCCAAGATTATAAAACTTCTGAATATATTATTCTACATTATATTACCTAGTTGTTCTTTCTTTGTATCATTCCTTCATCAAACATTTTGTAAGAGCTTGCTACAGTGTGTAACAGATCTAGATGTTGGGGGTCAAAAATGAGTAAGACACAGTGTACCTTGACTACAAGGATCATGTCTTGGATTGTGTCTGATGATTAGAGAATCAATGGATTTTTTGAGTGAGTGAATTATAAATCACAAAATAAAAAGTGGCCCTAACCAGTTTGGCTCAGTGGATAGAGCATCGGCCTGCGGACTGAAGGGTCCCAGGTTCGATTCCGGTAAAGGGCATGTACCTTGGTTGCAGGCACATCCCCAGTAGGGGGTGTGCAGGAGGCAGCCGATCGATGTTTTTCTCTCATCGATGTTTCTAACTCTCTATCCCTCTCCCTTCTCTGTAAAAAAATCAATAAAATATATTTTTAAAAAAATAAAAAGTGGAAATGGTGAAAAATGGCCACCTCCGGGTTGGATGATATCAAGGCTCAGAAAAACCTCCTGATCTCTTCTTGTGCAGGTGCTTAATGCACCTTCATAATGTCATGTTGTCATCAGTGGGGTGCCATGTGTGTCCCTACCTGTTACTGGTGGGAGTGGAGTTCTTGTGATGTCACAGCTAAAGGAATTTCCCGAGACTCGCACAAGAGGATGAATGATCTTTATTTCTGTGTCATGAAACCCCTGAGTTTCACTTCATCCCACCATGGGAAAAGTCCAGTCTTGTCTTCAGTGTGGCAGGAATTAAGGCCACTGGGCAGAGTCTCTGCTCCATGTTAAAGTCCAGTCCCACATCCTGAGTGTGGAGTCCACCTGGCCCCGGACCATGTGGCTGCTTAAGGCCACATGGCTATGCAGAAAGGATGGGGCGAGTGCGGGGCCTGGAGCGAGAGAGGAACAAGGAGCAAGAGTAAAGCACGAGAGAGGGAACTCTTTGTCTGAGGGTTTTACCTTCCCAAGATTTCTCCAGCTTGCAGTGGCTCCCCCCTCCTAGCCAATCCATTGTTTCCCAGGCAAGCACCTTCCCTAGTCACAGTAACTTCACTGCAGGTGAGCCCATCTCCCCCTTTGTTTGAAAGGACCTGTGGTTTGCTGGGGAGTGTGAAGCTGTAACTTCCCAGATGACCATATATGTCTAGCCTCCCCTTTGCTTTCTTCCTGTTATTATATTAATAACTAGCTAATTATGATGATAACAGTATTACAGAGGTATTGTGAAACATTAGAAACAGCTGTTTTCATAAGTGTTTCCAGAGACATGAGCAAAGGGGTTCATCTGGGGCCTAATGTTCATTCTAAAACTCAGTGCAATTTTTAAAAACAAGTAAAATTCAATGATGTGAATCCTATTTTCTGGAAAAAAAAATGGTAATATCAAAGTTAAAGCATTAGAAGGATTTTTATGTTCAAGAAAAGAAAACAACTGGTCACAAGATTGCTGAACAATTTTGTGAAGTTCTTAATGCAATTCCTATCCAAATCCCAGCAAGTTTTAAAAATAGATATAGACAACATTATTCTAAAATTTATATGGAAAAACAAAGGCAATAGAATAGCTAAAACAATTGTGATATGGAAGAATAAAGTGAAAGGAACCAGCCTACCTCATTTCAAGACTTATATAGTTACTGCAGTAAAGACTTGGATGGTATTAACAGAGGAATAGACATGTAGATTGATGGAACAGAATAAGAAACACAGAGTTTGGCTGACACAAATACAACTGATGTTTTGATGTAGGTACAAAAGAAATTCAATGGCCCTGGCTGGTTTGGCTCAGTGGATAGAGCGTCGGCCTAAGGACCAAAGAGTCCCGGGTTCGATTCTGATCAAGGGCACATGCCCAGGGTTGTGGGCTCAATCCCCAGTGGTGGTGGTGGGGGGGGCATGCAAGAGGCAGCCAATCAGTGATTCTCTTTCATCATTGATGTTTCTATCTCTCTCCCTCTCTCTTTCTCTTTGAAATCAATAAAAATATTTTTTTTAAAAAGAAATTTAATGGAAAAAACACGGCTTTTTAAACAAATGGTGTTGAGCATCCATAAGGAAAAAAGTGAACCTTGACCTAGGACTCATACTTTATACAACGATTAACTCAAAATGATTCACAGATTTAAATGTAAAACATAAAACTATAAAACTTTTAGTAACACACATAAGAGAAAATATTCATAATCTAGGAATAGACAAAGAGTTACTAAACTTGACACCAAAAGCAGATTTATAAATGCAAAAATTGATAAATTATGCTTCATCACAATTTAAAACTTTTGCTTTGCAAAAGACTGTTACGAGGATAGAAAAACAAGTTAGATAATGGGGGGTGGGGAGATCTGCAAAGCACATACCCAACAAAAAAGGGCAAGTATCTGGAATATAAAAATGAACTCTCAAACTCAACATTAAAGTCTAATTAGAATAAAGGCAAAAGACACGAACAACACTTAACCAAAGAGAATGTGCAAATGGCAAATAAGGACACAAAAAGATGTTCAGCATCACTAGCCAACAGGGAAATACAAATTAAAACTGCAGCAAGAATAGCTTAAATAAAAATTAATGACACTAAAGCTGATGAGAATGAAAATAAAATGGATTATTCATATATTACTATTGGGAATGTAAAATGGTGCAGCCACTCTGGAAACACTTTGATAGTTTCTTTATTATGACAGTTTCTACATGTTGTTACCATATAACCCCACAATTATACCAATGAAATGAAGACTTATGTTCACAAATGTTTGTAGCAGCTCCATTTATAACCTCCAAACACTAGAAACAACTCCCATGCCCTTTAGCATATGGTTGGTTAAACAAACTGTGGTAAATCCATATCATGGAATACTATTACTTAGCAAAAAAGGGAACAAATTAGTGATACATGTAACAACCTGCATGAATATTCAGGCAGACAATGATGTTGAGAGAAAAAGGCAATCCCAGAAGGCTAGATACTACATGATTCCATTTTTCAGTAACATTTTTGAAGTGACAAGTTTATAGAAATAGAGAATATATTAGTGGTCACCAGGAGTTAGGGGGTTGAGGGAAGAAGAGGAACTTGGCATGGCTATAAAAGGGCAACAGGAAGGGTCCTTATTGTGGTGAAAATATTCTGTATCTTGACTGTATCAATGTCAATATTCTGGTTATGATATTGCATTATAGTTTTACAAGATGTTAGTATTGGGGAAAACTGGCTAAAGGGTCGATGGAATCTCTCTCTGTTATTATTATTATTTTTTTTTTACAACTTCATGTGAATCTACAATTATTTCAAAAGAAAAAAAAAAACCCCGAATATTACCATATCACCTCTCTTCAGTAACTTCCCCATTGTTGTAAGATAAAATAAGAAGTGCTTCACGGTGCTTGATTAGAACTTGTGTGGTCTAGCTCAGTGATTCCCAGCCATGGAAGCCTGTTAGAATTACCTATGGATCTTACAAAAAATACTAATGCCTGGGCCCTACTCCAGCCCAATTAGATCAGGATCTCTGGGGTAACTAGACATTGATTAGTGTTTTATTTGATTAAAGTTGGTCTTACCATCAGACCATAGTTTCCATGAGGGCAGAAAGCAGACTGCTTTTTACCTTTCGTTCTCCAAGTCCTAAATCAGTGTCTGCCACATAGGAGGTTCTCAGTAACTTTATGTAAAGTGAATGAATGAACGAATGAATGAGTAGAGGGGAAATGGATGTATCCCCCTCCCCTCTCTTACTGCCTCCCTGAACCCATGAACGTAGAGAAGGAATAAGATGACTTCCCTGGTCTCATTTCTTCAGAGCATCCCTATGAAATTGCAGCAGGGATCACAGCATTGCTCCAAAGAGATCTAACCCACAGCAGAAAATCTGAAAATGATGACAGTGCCTCCTTCTTCACACTCAATCAACAGATTTAATGAGAGTAAAACAGAAGCTGACAAGGAGGTTGAAATGACACATAATCTTACTCAAGCAGAATAAAGAAAACATTTTAAATGCAGCTTAAAAAAACTAAAGGCATGACAAAGACATGTATAAAGATTTTAGGGAAGGAGAAAAGCCAGGGGAAAGGAAGCACAAAGCCTTTGACCTAGTAATCACATTTACAGAAAGTCTTTCTTGTGCACCACTCATCAAACCAGAGTGTTTTACTTCATGTTAATGAGGGAGTAAAATAATGCCATCAGCCACTGAAGTCAGCAAATTCTAAGGTAGTCTTGGGGCTGTCATTCTGTCCTACTTCCCTCCCCTCCTCCCCCTGTCTATATCAGCATTTATAGTCTGAGCACAATAATTTATGCTTTAAACAATTAACTTGAGACATTGCAGGTTCTGGAATATGATATGAATCTCAGTCCACAAATCCCCAAACAACAGTGTGTGAGAAATACAATTTTATTTCCAGTAACTGTTGAATTTCCATCTCTATACCACCATGGCCACTACCACCACCACCACCACCACCACCACAACCTATTCTACCTAGCTGGTAGGAAACTTACCTTCTCATTTTTGGTGGAAGGAGTGTTTATCAAGTGCTCCCTGGAATTGTCAAGGTGTAGGGTGGTAAAGCACTGAGGGGGTTGGGTGTATATTGCCCCTTGAGTCCCCTTTTCACTCAGGTGAAAGGAAGCAAGGCCCTTTATGTCTAGCAGCTCCACTGTTTCTGTTTGGACTCCTGCTTTAGGCTTGGAAATCTTTATTTGGCTGCTTCTATTCACATCTGCGCAGATGTCTCAGCAGCCCTTCGCTCTGTGGGCTTGCTTTCTCCCTGACAGGTATGCTGGAAAGCTAATACAGTACCCTTCTTTCCTCTCTCCTCCCTCCATCCACACAAAATCTCTTCGTAGTTGGCGGTGAAAAGAAGTCCCACCCATTAGTCCCCTACCCATCCCAAACCCCTGTTTCTGGCAAAGACACTTTGTCTCAGTCTACCGGGTCTCAAACTTTTGGAAACCAAAGTCAGGAAGGCTAACAGGCTCTTTCCTCACCAGAGGCTGTGAGCGCAGGACAGACCATGTACTCAATTGGGAGTTGGGTGGAAAGAAATGAAAAAGGAGGAAAAGGGGCTATACCAGTGATGGCGAACCTTTTGAGCTCGGCGTGTCAGCATTTTGAAAAACCCTAACTTAACTCTGGTGCCGTGTCACATATAGAAATTTTTTGATATTTGCAACCATAGTAAAAAAAAAGATTTATATTTTTGATATTTATTTTATATATTTAAATGCCATTTAACAAAGAAAAATCAACCAAAAAAATGAGTTCATGTGTCATCTCTGACATGCGTGTCATAGGTTCGCCATCACAGGGCTATACGGTGATGAAAAAGAATGCATTATCTCAAAATGTTATCTTGAAGTAATAGCTAGCATTTTTTACGCGCTTACACAATGTGCCAGGTGCTATAGTAAGTGCTTTGTATGGATTATCAAGTAATCCTCACAAGCCAGAAATAAATTATTGTTATCCACATTATACAGGTCAGGAAACTGTGTCTCTATGAGGTTTAGTCACTTGACCAATGTCACACCACTAGTAAGTGACAGGGTTGGAACTCGAGCCCAGCTTCCAAAATCCGTTGCCTTGTTCCAGTTTCTGGCTTCTAGTTCATGGTGTACTTCACAGAATGAATTTCTGCTTCAATCTTGCAGTTGCTCCTGAAGGCTAACCTATAGGCATTAGCTAGGGTTCATGCCAATGGCTCAACTGGTTCCCTTTATTTTTGCCAGCCAGGTTTCCCTAGAACAGCCGTGGGCAAACTATGGCCCACGGGCCGGATCCAGTCTGTTTGAAATGAATAAAACTAAAAAAAAAAAAAAAGACCGTACCCTTTTATGTAATGATGTTTACTTTGAATTTATATTAGTTCACACAAACACTCCATCCATGCTTTTGTTCCGGCCCTCCGGTCCAGTTTAAGAACCCATTGTGGCCCTCGAGTCAAAAAGTTTGCCCACCCCTGCCCTAGAAAGTATATACTGGGTTGCAGGCTTGATCCTTCATAGGGGGCGGGCGGGAGGCAGCTGACGGATGTTACATTCTCACATCTCACATTGATGTTTCTCTCTCTCCCTCTCCCTTCTTCTCTCTCTAAAAAATCAATCAATTAAAAATTATGCATATATTTAAAGAACTGCCTCATTTAATGGTAGAATGTGCACCTTGCATGAAGTGAGGCTGGGCAGCCCATAACAGTGAGGGGTTTTACAGGGAAGCCTATTACATCCATCTTGAGATGAACAAGGAGCTTAAAATGATTGGCTTGACAAACAGGCAAGCATGTTTAAAAAAAAAAATTGTCCTGCCCCAGGAATAATTGAGCAGTGTGGAACTACTACCATGATCTTTAAAACGATCATTTTCAGTGTCACTCAGGCAGCTTAGCCAAAAACACAGATGGGTCACCAAAGTTCCCGCACTAAAAACAGGAAGAATTATGGGGCCGGGGAACACAAACACAAAAATGAGGGAATATAGAAAGAGAAAATAATTAAAATAGTTATAATAGAAAGACACTTCGAAATTTGTGAATTTACTGAGTTTTGTCCTTTTAAATTTCCCCTCCTGTGATGCCTCCTCAGGTCCAGATGTGATTACTGATTTTTAATCTCCTGCCTCCTTTACCTACTGTTCTCTTCCAATCATTCCCAAAACCCTGTGGAAAGGTAATATCATCCCTAGTGTAGACATGAAAGAATGTGGCCTCAAGAGGGCAAGGCCTTAGGATCAGGAAATAATTGTTCTCTCTTTCTGTTACATTATATTGACTCTAGTAGGTCCTTTAGGAGTGGATTTAAAGATTTGAGGAAGAGACCACATATCTGAATTGCTTGGCCTCTTGGTATGGTTAAAATTAAAACATGTAATCACTGTCCCTCCTGCCTTTGTGTAGGTTGACCTGGGCCAGACGTAGAAAGCATTATACTTGCTATATTGGGAGTTTCTCTTCCCTTTGGCAATTGAGAATAAATTCTGTAGAGCAGTGGTGCACACTGGGGAGCTTTTAAAAATCTCCATGCCTGAGTGACATGCCTGAGAATCTGAGTGGTGGGACCCAGATACCAGTATTTTAAAAAACTCCCTCAGTGTTTCTCCTCTGCAGCCATGGTCAAGAACCAGCCCTAAAACAGTGGTTCTCAAACTTGAACATGCACCAGAATCACCTGGAAGGCTTGTTAAAATGCTGATTGCTGCCCGGCCAGTGTCATTCAGTGGTTGAACATCGACCTATGAACCAGGAGGTCACAATTCGGGGTACATGCCCGGGTTTTGGGCTTGATCCCCAGTAGGGGGCTTATAGGAGGCAGCCATCTCCTGGACTGTGTTAGTATTGTTCTGCCAGGTGTCAATTCTGGGGAGAAAATGCCTGGGACACATAAATTTTGTCTCAACCCTCTAATTAGTTCTGGCCATCCAAGACGTGTTTTCAAATAGTAGTTGGAAGACACTAACCCAAAATGTATTCATTATTTTGTGTACTTCAGCTGTTACTATAATCCTTGTATTTAGAATCAAGCTGATTGCTAAATACAACAATAAACCTTCAGGCCTTGAGTACCTCATGTTTTCATTATATTTACCGCTAGTTCAATAAAACATTTTATAGACATACATTCTTATTAAAGACCTAATTAATTCCCATGATACCCATGAGAAGTAAAGAGGTGGGTTCTACTATGCCCATTTTAAGAGGAGATAATTAAGCCCTGCCTGGAGTTACACTGACTATTTGAAGAGCCAGGAGTAAATTGCAAGCCTTGACAATGGTGCTGTGTCTGCTAGTCAGTACCATATTTTGCTGGGGTCATTGATTCATCAGAGTCTGTTTAGTGCCGTTATAAATGTCTAATTTCAGAATCATTTAAAATGTACACAGCAGATTGTAAAGGGTGGTTGCTAATTAGAGAAGGACAAGAAAGCTAGGACATTTCATTCCTAAAGGTTTACCCTTTTAAAGCAATACAGCAGTAGAAAAGTGAAAAAAAAAACACCAAACCTATACATTCAATAAATATCTACTATGGGATAGGGCTACTTGGTGCAAGTCCTGTTCTAAGTACTATGGAATAGGAAGGATAAATACATGTCCTCAATATGTCATATTAAATGTGCCAAAATGTGTGTATAGGATGCTTCTGTGTCCTTGGTGGCAGAGAGGATTTTATGAAAAAGGTAGAAATGGAGATGAGCCTTGAAATATTAGTAGGACTGGTTCAAGTGGTCAGGAGGAATCTAGCTGCTAGACAAAGAGGCAATGAACATGGGTGGGGTTGTAACCGGACAACCAGTGGGTCCGAACTGCCTGTCACTACTTGAACCTATTAAGCAGAGACAGGGTTGAATCATTTATTCCAATATATGAGCCTTTATTCCAATAATGCTGGCAGTATGGGGGAGCAGCAGGTCATCCACAAAAATCTACTCCGCCCCTCTCCACAAGTCAGCAGCTTATATTGGGTAAAAGGACAAAGATTACATGGGAAAGTAAGAATTACAGGCATGGGAAAGTAGGCAATGGTTATAGGTTACAGGCAATGCAGACTGGGGGTGGGGGGTTGCAAAGGGTGGGTGCCTTCTGGATCAAATTACAGGCAACAAAGTTGTTAATCTAGGCCAGGGGTCCTCAAACTTTTTAAACAGGGGGCCAGTTCACTGTCCCTCAGACCGTTGGAGGGCCGGACTATAGTTTAAAAAAAAAACTAGTCGGCTGCTAAGCAACAGGCAGCGGTGCAAAAACACCGGCGGGCCGGGCTGGATAAATGTTTTCCGCGGGCCGCATGTGGCCCACGGGCTGTAGTTTGAGGACCCCTGATCTAGGCAGTTTTTGGAAAAGGAGGAAGGACTACATTCCTCCCATGTCCCAGGGGGTAAGACCCTCAGCCAGGTTAGAATGTACTTTTTCTTAACAGAACAATCAAAATTAACATTTCTTATAATTATAGGTAGTCCCCAGTATTCTATTTCTGCCCCTAACAGGGCCATACTTGCTATTGTCTGGAAGAGGAAGTTAGAAGCTCTCCAGTGGTCATTTCCTGCTATGTGAACTGAAGGCAGAAAAAGCCAGACAGTAAGGGAGAGAATAAATAGAATTGCAGAGGAAACAGAGGGAGACTTCCTGAGTTCTTATCAATACTCCAGTTTCTGGTTCCAATCTCTGCCTGAGCCTCAGCTGCATTCCTGATCTACCCCAGTGTCTTCAAATGAATTCCAGTGTTTTGGTGACCAACAAGAGAAACCAAGCAGTTGTTATTATTTTGTTATTGTTGTTGCTAATCCTCACCAGAGGATATTTTCTCCATTGTTTTTAGAGAGAGTGGAAGGGAGGGAAAGGGACACAGAGAGAAAAACATCAATGTGAAACACATCAATTGGTTGATTCCTGCACTTGCCCTGACCAGGGCTGGGGATTGAGCCTGCAACCCAAGTATATGCTCTTGACAGGAATCGAAGCTGGAACCCTTCAGTTCATGGGCCGACGCTCTAACCACTGAGCAAACCGGCTAGGGCCCAAGCAGTTATTGAAGACAGGAATCCTAGCTGCAAGTTTAGGAATGAGCCAAGAGGGTTGAGTGTTACCAGATCTAAGCCCTGGGGGCAAGTACTTGAAAACAACCCAGTCATCTTTGGTTTAGAAGCCACATTGTGGGTTGACCATGTGGGCTAAAGGGGCCACATGCTAACCCGACAAGCTCAGGGGAGGCCTGCATGGCGGTCTTGCAGAATCAGAGACCTAAAGTAACCACAAAGGATGGTCTGAAATTAAACTTTAACCAAAAACAGTTATGGTGGGTAGTTGCATCCTAGGCCGGTATCTTCACTGACAAGGTCAACTTTACCTTAACTGAGCCTATCTGTCTTTTTGCATCTATAATAACATACCCTTTGAAATGTCTGGGTAACTTGTAACTTCCCTTTTTCTGGACCCCCTTGGGGCACAACCTAATGTGCTGGGCACCAGGACAGATACCACAAATTCCTTCATTATCATGTTAATTGATCCTGCACCCACCTAAGTATGTGTCTATCATTTTACTCTTTAGCCAATCCCAGGGGTTTCCCCCCACCCCTGCTTTGCTTTCTCCGGCCTCTCTAGTCTACTACCAATGGGTTTCATGTAACCCACCTACGTCCCTTTCCTTTGATTGCAATGTATAAATACAGATGTAACCCGCCATTCTCCGGAGCTTTATCTCAATTCATTGCGGTTCTGCTTCCTGGCATATGTTGACAGTTTGGCTCAAATAAACTCATAAAAATTCTTTACAGGTTTCAATGTTTTGTTTGGTTTTCACGTTAAAAGCCAGATAGTTAAAAGAGTGAAGGGAGCTCACCAGGTCTTATTCCTGCTACTAAGGCTATGGCTTCAGATTCTTCCACTGAGATAAATTGCCAGACTCAGAAACCTCCTTGCTTCTTGGGCACAATTTGCGTGATGGCTGCTGCTTGTAGGTCAACTGGATAAAAAACATTTTTAATCAGGTAGGTTATCTTCTTTCTAAAGGCAAAAAGAGTCATTCACCTGGAATTAAACCGCCTACTTGAGAATAGCTGGTTTGGCAAGAGAACTGTTTGCCCAAGTATTTGTTCTTAGTATTATTTTTAATGTATTTTAATGACAGATTGTGACTTGGAGGTGATTCATTTTTATTTCCTAGTTGTCTTGACAACAATGTACTTTATGATATTCTATGTACTTGAGAATCATGAAATTTTATAATCAAGTAATATGATGCTTATTAAAATTTTGATTCAAAATGCACTGGTAAAATTCTGTCGGGTTGGTTGAATTGGAGAGGGACAATTATTTTTATTAAAACACTAGAGGCCCAGTGCACAAAATTCATGCAGGGAGGGGGGCCCTCAGCTGGACCTGCACCCTCTCCTATCCAGGAGCTGTCAGGGGATGTCCTACTGATGGCTTAGGCTCACTCCTGTGGTTCTCTGCTCTCTGTGGGGCCTGGCTGTTTCACTGCTGCCCCGAGAACGAAGCTGCCATGCCCCACTGTCTGCTCTCTGTCTGCTGGGCCTGGGGGCTTTGCCACCATTGCTGTGTGAACGAGGCTGCTACGCCCTGCTGTCTGCTTTCAGCAGCAGGGCTGAAAGGACTGGGGGACTCCAGCAGGGCTGAGGGGACTGGGCGCCACCATCTTGTAGCTATGGGCACCGCCATCTTTGTGATGGAGTGAGGGTCAATTTGCATATTCCCTCTGTATTAGATAGGATTTTCTAAGAGGTCACAAACTGTTGTAGGCAGTGGGAACGGGTGTTAGACCTGTGGGGTCAGACTGGGTTCAGCAACCTCAGAACTTGAGTTCTGGCTAGGAAAGAGAACATTTATTATAAAATCACAGAGGTGGGAGAAGTAATTTGTAGAAGAAATGGGCTTAAGAAACAAGTTATAGAGGCAAAGGAAGGGCCCTTGGAGTTTAGAAGTGAGGAAGGTAATGGTAACACACCTTGGGCGATGGGGAAGGGAAGAGAAAGGTGCTGGTGAGCTCCCGGAAGGGAGAGGCACTGGCTCCTCTGCCCTAAGGGCTTTAAGGGTGGAGAATTTAGGGAGGGTCTCGGGAAAATCTCAATAGATTATTCAGCCATTTCCCAGGTATGTCCTTTCAGGGTTGTGGTCTCCACTTATTGATTGAATGACACCAGGGCAGGGGGTCATTATTCAATGGAGCTGGTCCTGAAGTCAGCTGTAGCTGGTTTTGCTTTTCTGGGCCTGGAGCTGAAATACAACTGAGGCATATATATATTATCTCTAGGGAGGAAAGATTGGGGCATCTAAATTGCATGACCAGCAATATGCTAGGGGAGGAAAGGTCACCCTGGGACAAGGTCCCACCCTACAATTATCCTTTGCTAGGCATCTAGGGCTTTCCACCCTGGTGACCTTCTGTATCTGGCCCATCATCCTTGCTCTGCTCCTGTCTGTCTAACTGACTTAAGGACCTTTACTAAATTTAATTTCAGGGAGGGTTAACTGAGGTGTCCCTCCTAATGACTTCACTTAGAATTTACTTTTACTACATTTGCACTTTATTTTTAGATTTTTTTTTTCTGTATTTATGTTGTTAAAAAACAAAATTTAACTGAATAACTTTAAAGATCAAATTGACTTTATTCAACAATTCATGATCTGGCAGCATCCCATCTAGCAAACAGAAAGGAGTTATGAGGAGATGTACAAAATGGAAGCCTTTTATAGGCAAAAGGGGGAAAGAAAAAGTTTCTAACAAAAGGTAAATTGTTTCCTTTGGGGGAGAAGAGGACCTGTCATGCAGATTACCTCACTAGTGCTAATCAGGTAATTTCAGGTTGACTGGAAAGGTTCTATTCCTGGTAGAGGCTGAAATTGCAATGAGGGTAGGTATTAAGTTTTGGTTTGTTGATGTGGGCCTTAGCACAAGGGACTCCATTTTGGGCCTGTTGTCTCTCTTTTTTTTCTTTAACAATTTTCCCCCTCAACTGAGAGATGTTATCAGATTTTAAGGCTTAATGCCACACTCAACTACAGCTCTTCTGTTCTTGAAGGTCTTAATCTCTGTGAGATTCACAGGCCCCAAATTCACAATTTTAATTCGGTCATTCTCTTCATTCCTTTTTTGACATTCCAGTTTTAGGAAGATCATTTGCTTGGTGGGTAGTGGCTTTGAACAAGCATTTAAAGCTTCCGAGAGACTATAGTGTGCTAGGGATTACTAGGATTATAACTAGGATAATTCCCAATTTCTGGAATACCACTTTGGAGCAATGGTCCTCAGGACCCCAAACAGTCAAAATCAAAGAAGTAAAAAAATAAAAAAAAGAAGACCGTGTTGCAGGAGCCACCTTTTAAAGCCAAGTGGTTTGCTCAGTGGCTTTATATAATTGAGTTTCAACTTCTCTAGATGTGTTAATCCAGGTGTAGCAGGTGGTGCTGGCCGCAGCACAAACAACTCTTTGCTCAGCTAAAAGATAATCAAGGGTTATCCTATATAATTAAGATCAACTTTGACCAGAGAGTTTAAGGATTTTTCTTGGGCAGGTACTGCCTCAGCAGTGAATTCTGCAATGTTTTCAGGAGTTCAGATGTTCCTGATCATACCGTAGCTTCATTTACATTTACATTTGGTAGGGCCCTGCCAACAGGAAGCAAATCCTGAATCATGAATGCCTCCTGGTAGTTCCTTTCTAACACAACAAGGTAAATTCAGGGGATGTGACCAATGAGGTGTCTCTGTCTGTGGATAGTGAGGAGCACAGTTAGATAACCTAAGGGTAATGACTGGTTATGCACCAGCTATCTAGGCATTCAGAGGCTCAAGGAGAATGATAACCACCATAGACAAAGATAAATCCTCTTGGGTACAAACCACTTCTGCTAAGGTGGCACTGATGACAAATCCAGAAGTCTGAAAGGTTACCCCCCTTAGCAAAAACCTGGGAGATATGGATGATGGCATTTGTTTTCAGGTCAGTGTCAAAGTAACAGAAAGGGAAAAGAATTATTTCCTGTTTAGTTCCAGTATGAAGTCTTGATCTGGTGTCTGGGGAGGAAGCAGTCTTTCTTTATGTCAGTTATTTCTCCTCCTAGTCGGTTAGATTTGGAGGTCTCCAGCATTTGTACAGGACCAGATGTCAGGTGGAGCCTTCTTCACTTGAGATGTATGTCCAAGGTTGAAGTCCCTGAAATTTTTTTTTTGACTCCTTTAATATATTTTTATTGATTTCAGAGAGGAAGGGAGAGGGAAAGAGAGGTAGAAACATCAATAATGTGAGAAATTATTGATTGGCTGCCTCATGCACACCCCACACTGGGGATCAATCTGTGACCTCCTGGTTCATAGGTCGATACTCAACTAAGTCCCTGAAATTTGCCTGCTATCTGGGTAGTGAAGAGGATCTGGTATAGTCCCTTCCAAAGATATTTAAGGGCAGTCTTTGTTCTTTATGATTCCAAATCAGAAGGCTGGTTAGAGATTTGTAGCCCAATATTTGAGGAAACTAGGATAATTTAGGATGCAGTCTAGTTTACAGGTATATAACAAAACCTCAAAGACAATTAATAGAACCAGAATCTAAAATCTATAAAGGTATGCTTGACTGGCTTGGCTCAGTGGTTGAGCATCGACCTATGAACCAGGAGGTCACTGTTTGATTCCTGGTCAGGGCACATGCTCAGGTTGTGGGCTCCATTCCCAGTGGGGGATGTGCAGGAGGCAGCCTATCAGTGATTCTCATCATTGATGTTTCTCTCTTTCTCTCTCTCCTTCTCTGAAATCAGTAAAAAATATATTAAAAAAAAAAAAAACCTACAAAGGTATAAACATAATTTCTCTCTATGATTGCCTTCATTGTTTCCAAAGTTAGTTACAGAAAACTAATTTGATTAAACTTGGCCTGATTATTTACATAAGTGCAGCAAGAATAGTGATGGAGCCCTGGATGGTGTGTCTCAGTGGGTTGGGCATCATCCCGTGATCCAAAAGGTTGCTGGCTTGATTTCCGGACAGGGCACATGCCCGGGTTGCAGGCTCAATCCCAGGTAGGAAGTGTGCAGGAGGCAGCCCATCCATGTTTCTCTCTCCTTCTCCTTTCCTTTCTCTCCGAAATTAATACAAAATATTAAAAAAAGAAAGAACAGTGATTGATCATATAAGCTTTTTAAAGACTATTTTGCTAGAAACTTATGAACAAGATGCCAGGGTGGTTTTCCCAAGGGCTTTATTGACTCCATGAAATCACATTAATTCCTTCAAGGTGTCTAGTCATATCTGAGTCTATGAGTCTACACAGATCTTTTTCAGATATGACAATCCAGTCAAAATGTTGGTAATAAAACCAGTATTTTGAATTGTATCCTGTTACAAGGAGAATAGATTCATAGCAAACTGATGCAAATAACTATATTACCATGAAAAGAATACTTAACAGTTTCTAAATTCTGAAGCGATCAGGTAGGAAAAAAAGTAAATGTTTCACCTTTGTTTAAAAAGGTAAACTTTACCAAATTGTTGTAAGTCACATGTAGTTTAAAAGAAAAAGTTTCTTCAAATCGGAAAGACACCCATTAAAAAACCAGCAACCTTTCAAACAAGGAGTCCTAAAAATTATATAATCATCCTCTGTTTGTTAAATCCCATGTTATTAATTCCTGTTCTGCTTGAATCCAGTTTTTCCCCTAGTTCCCAAAATTCTCACCAGTTTAGTTTTATGATCTTAAATTTATCAGAAACATTTACTTATCAAAATTATTTCCATGAATATCCTTGAGGATGAAGCACTTTTGCAGTACTACTTTTTATAAAAGCATCAGAGTAAAACAAGAACTGCCTCTGAAAAGACTTAAAGATGCTCATTTTTAAAGATATTGACACTGTTGTGATTAACACAGTTGTTAAATAATAGGAAAGGAACAAAGGGAAGGCCAAATATTATTGTCATCTGTGCAGCTTTGCCAGGAAGCTTCAGTTTAACATTCCCTTGGTCAGTATATTTCCCATGGATCGCTGGGGGAAGGGACTGGACAGGGGAAGAATGCATGCATGCCCAGTAAAGTCTGGGTGACATAGGGAAGATACTTGTCAGTCAGTCAAACCTGGGAACAGGTCACTGGCCAGAGTAGGGGTGGCCATTGCAAGCATGGGAAAATGTGAGATATTTATCCTCCTGAACAAAGGAGTTTGCTCTCTTGTGCTCTTGTTCTCTTGCACTCCTGGTTTCTCAGGACCCCTCATACTCCTGCTCTCCTGCATTTGCCCACATGGCCATGAGCCCCACACAATGGACAGTAACAAGCCTAATGTTGAACCGGACCCAACTCCACCATGGAATGGAAACTTTGGACACTGGCTCTGTTTTTAGCTCTACTGAATCCAAGACTAGATTAAGAAAAATGAGACTTTACAAATCGAGGGATGCAATTCCACACAAATAAGGCTTTCTACCACATCTCATATTCCTTTGGGAGCCTCCAGAAATGTTTATTCCAATGGTACCCCAATCACCCCACTCCCACTAGCAATGGAGAATGACTAAGCTTTCCTCTGATAACAATATGAGAGTTCATTTTAATGGAATTGACAAGAAAAGTTGGTTATTTCTGTGACACACAACATGTAAAAATAACAACTAAAATTATGACAACCTTACACCAGGACATGGTTAGACTTTAGGAATTCCATATAATTTCTGGAACACTTATAGAGCTATACAAATAGAGCATAAAGATGCTTCAGAAGTCCTCTGGAAAATCCCAAAGTTAGTTTGAGGTCATAAAGTCTTTATTTAGAATTTGATTTTGGGAAGTTTGTAAAAAAATATCAAAAGATTTAAAAACACTTGGTCAAATAAGATCATAGGTTGCTGTGAAATAATACAAAGATTTTGCAGGCAAATGTAGAAAGTTAAATAGTTGTTTAAAAAAAAACCCAAACAACCCTTAGTTGTTTTTGTTTTAAATATATTTTATTGATTTTTTACAGAGAGGAAGGGAGAGGGATAGAGAGTTAGAAACATTGATGAGAGAGAAACATCGACCAGCTGCCTCCTGTACACCCCCCACTGGGGATGTGCCCGAAACCAAGGTACATGCCCTTGACCAGAATCGAACCTGGGACCCTTGGGTCCGCAGGCCGACGCTCTATCCACTGAGCCAAACCGGTCAGGGCCTTAGTTGTTTTTTTAAAATATATTTTTATTTATTTCAGAGAGGAAGGGAGAGGGAGAGAGATATAGAAACATCAATGATGCGAGAGATTCACCAATTAGCTGCCTCCTGCGCACCCTCTACTGGGGATCGAGCCCACACCCCTGGCATGTGCCCTGATGGGGAATCGAACTGTGACCTTCTGGTTCATAGGTAGATGCTCAACCACTGAGCCACGCTGGCGGGCAACCCTTAGCTTTTTTAATAGAGAAAATTCAGCATTCTTAAGTAATCAAAAACCTGATAAAGACAACAGAGAAAATTATTTTGACGAAACACATAATCATTTTCTAGGCAGACTATTTTCAAAGGTAAAGAAAAATTAAGGAAATGGGACTTTAGAAATGGAATTTTCTACCACATCTCATCCTCCTGAAATTCTTATTCCAGTGGAACCCCACTCTCATTATCAATGGAGAAAGACCATCCATACAATTCTCTAATAACAATTCCCATTGTGGACTCTTGTACTGGGGGGAAAATTGAACCAGCTGACCTTAACAAATGGGGACGACAGACTAGGGGCTCTACATAAATGGGGAACTGCAAACTGCCAACCCATGTGGGTCTTGGGACAGAATCAAGGGATGGATTTTTCCACCAATTAAATGAGATTTGTGGTCTGTAATAAGGACTAGGGGTTTGGGCTCTGGGCAGAATCATTTGTCAGCTTAAGCTGATTTGCCTGGTATTGGAAAGCCAATTAGATTGGAAGCTCTATGCAAAGAAAGCCAAGCTTGGGATAAAGAAAACTTATTCATGGCCCTTGGAAATGGTTAAAAAGGCAGAGAACTCAAAAGGGGTTTGTGGGTGCTATGCCTGTTTCTTGTCCCCAAATATTGTCAGAAGTGTACTTTGGCACTGACTGGGTAGCTTAGCTGGTTAGAACGTCACCCCAATATGCCAAGGTTCCAGGTTTGATCCTTGGTCAGGGTGCATACAAGAAAGCAACCAATGAGTGCATACATAAGTGGAGTAATAAATCAATGTTTCTCTCTCTCAAAATTGATTACAAAGTTTGCTTTGGATCCCACTACTGCCACCAAATCTGTTAAAAAACAAAATTCAACTGAGTGTAAAGATCAAATTTACTTTATTAAAAAAAAATCACAAATTGGGCAGCAGCCCATCCAGCAAACAGAAAGGATCTCTGAGGAGCTGTATACAATGGAAGGCTTTTATAAGCAGAAGGGGGCAAAAGAAGGAAGTTTCTAACAAAAAGTGGATTGTTTCAGGCAAGGCACCCTCCTTTGAGGGAAGAGTGTAGTCTACCAATCAAGATTAACTCACTTGTGTGGATCAGGTGATTTCAGATTAAGCGGTTAAAAGTTACATTCCTGGGAGAGGCTGAAACTGCAATTAGGTTAGATATTAAGTCTTGGTTTGCTGATGTGGGACTGAACAAAAGTGCCTTAATTTGGGGTCTATTGTCTTTTATTTAAAAAGTTAGCTTTTCTTTCTGAATTATTTTATGAAATTGGAATAAAGTAGAAATAGTTTTATACCTGGCTTTTTTTCATATAAAGTCTTAAAATTACTCATGGAAAACCATTTAAAATGTTTATTATAAAAATTTCAAACACAGAAAATTAGAAAAAAAATGATAATGAGCACCCTACTAAAATCACTTACAATCAAGTAAATTTAAAGATTCCTTGACACAAGTCTACACCAGATGTTCGAACCTTATTTTTAGGAAGTCCAAAGCTTAAGCGACATTGCATAAAAAACGCTCCAGAGAAACCAGCCAGCGGTTTTCTGGCATTTCCTTAATTAGAAAAATTTACATTACGGAACAGCAAACTCTTTCTTTGACCTCTTGTGCAAACTGAGGAAAACTCAACAGGGCTACTGTAACTCACTGCGCCTTACCCTCAGTAGACTGAAAACATAAGCCCAGTTTCAGTCATTTTAAAGTCCTGTGTGACAAGTGCACTTTCTCCGTCTCCCGGAGAAGCGCAGTCTAGTGTGAAGCCGGAGTGGAGGGCGCGGGAAAAGCCTGCACCGAGGCCGGCCGGCGCGCTTTGACTTACCCACCGCTCACCGTCTTTTAGGGCCAACAACACAACCTTTGAGAGCCACACGTGTGAAGTGGGCCGCCCCGAGGCTAAGTGGAAGTAAAATGTAGGAGAACCACCTGGAGGGCTGGTTAATGAGATCGCAGCATCCCGCCCTTAGAATTCCCCATTCGGTAGATCTTTGTAATTCTAACCAATTCTCCTCTGATGGTAAAAAAGCTGGTCCTACGATCACTGGGATCCCCAAGTGCTTCGTGGCAGGAGCTCAATAAATATTAACTATTAATATCACCGTCCATGCTGTCCACCGGAAGGGGCTGTGGACACTGCACCGCCGGGAACAGCGACGGACGCTATCCAGATGTTGCTGCCACCACATCCCGCTTCCTCCGCGGGGAACAGGGCAGAACTAGGAGGCAGCTGGAGCAGCGGCGTCACTCCCTCAAGGAAGGGAATCCCTTCCTCCAGGTTCCACCTCCGGGAGAAAGCAGAGGCCGTCCGACCCGGAGCCTGCCCCTGCCTTGCACAGCCCTCGCTCCCCGCCCGGCCAGCCGAGGGTCAGTGCCACGATCCCGGCGCCGAGCGGGGTGCGGGGCCGGAGGCAGGTGCGGAGAGGAGGTAGAGCCCCGCGGGAGGGCGTGGCGGGGGCGAGGGCGCTCTGCTCGCACCCCGTTCGCTCCCGGTCCGTTCCCATCCAATCGCCGGCGGCCGATGGCCGGGCGGAAGATGGCTGCCCGAAGCGCCACGGACAGTCACGTGTCTCCGCGATACTGTCGTGCGCCCCCTCCCCCGCCAGGCGAGTCTCCGACACCGTGGGAGGCGCTCCCTGGGCAGCCCCTCGGCGGCAGGGGTAATTCCTCGGCGGGGGCCGGGGAAGGAAAGGGCGCCGCGGCGGAAGGCCACCTCTCCCCGCACGCCACCCCCAACCCGGGCGCAGGGGTCCTTCGAAGAAAACCTTGCGTTGGGCAACCTGCACCAGCTCGGGCTACTGGGCATGCGCCTCAAGCCTCGGGCTCTCCGGGTTTTCTCGCGACTCCGAGGGCCGGGCGGGGGGCGGGGCCCGGGAGGGCCGGGGCGGCTCGGAGGCGTCGGGAGACTCGCCGGTTACAGCTGGTCCCGCCTTCCCAGCGCGAACAGGCCTCTGGGGGCGGCCCCGCGGGTGGGAGGCGGCGCCGCAGGTGCCTCCCTTGCTTTGGGGCGCTGGTCGGTGGACAGAATTGGAAAACGGTCCGTGAAGTCCCAGGCCGCCCCTTTTAAATGCACGTTCACTCAGGAGTTATCCCAAGGGTCGCAGCTCTAGGCGGGGTGGGGAGGAGCCCCTCGGCCTCTCGCAGACTCGTGCCCAGAGCCCGGGCTCCAGGAGGCCGAGCTTGCGCTCGCGGTTCCGACCAGCTCCGGCCCCCTGGCCCCCCCGGCTCCGCCT
Source organism: Myotis myotis (assembly GCF_014108235.1). NCBI lineage: Eukaryota > Metazoa > Chordata > Mammalia > Chiroptera > Vespertilionidae > Myotis > Myotis myotis. Next base: position 26,994,021 of record NW_023416319.1, read on the forward strand.
CTGACCGTGAAATTCGGCTCTCGTCCGGCTTCAATAAACGGTCCTTCACAGCGTGCGGGCGGGGCCTTGATCGTTGTTGGGAAAACACTCGCCGCCCGAGCTTACAATTACTTAAGAGTAAAACAAAGGGGCCAAACAAACCCCCGCTGACCCTGGGGACGCAGCCCGGTCTCGTGCCTCAGTGCGGAGGAGAGCCCCCCGCGGGCTCCGCCCCCCGCCCCGCCCCCCCGGCCGCCGCGAACACCCGGAGGAGCGGATCGGCGTCGCGCGGGAAGCCGGCGGCGCGGGCGGCGGACTGGGCATGCTCTGCGGCCCGGGAGGCTCGCGGTGGCAAGTCGGAAGGTTTCGCACCCGGGAGGCAGCGGCCGGGGCAGCGGCGGCGGCGGGCACGGACCGGAGCGGGAAGGGCCAGCGAAGGCTGCTCGGTCCCTGTGCCCCGCGAGCCGGCCGGAGAGCGCGATCCGGGTGCAGCGCCCCGACGCTGCCCGGCCCCGGATTCCATTCCACGGCGGGAGGCTCGGCGAGCAGAATTCCGGCGGCTGCCGCGACTCCGGTGCAAGTGAGTCGTGGGGCGCGGGGAAAAGGCGGTTTCGGGGGGCCGATCGGATACCCGCCTCGGGCCTGGGCCTGACTCCCGGGAGCCGAGGGCGAGCCGCCCGGGGGTGAGGGGGCGTGAGTGCTGCCCGCGCGGTGCCGCGCGCGTACCTGGCGGGCTCTCCCCCCCCCCCCCCCCCGCGCGGCCCCTCCGGAGAGTGGGCGCAGGGGGCGGTCGGGCGGCCCGGCCCGGGAATCGGAGGAGGCGGGCCGCCTGCTCGGCTCCCGGTCCAAGTTGGGGCGGGGAGGAAGGCGGGGGCGTCCGTGGGCACCTTTTCAGAGGTGCTGCGTGCGGGCTGGAAGGCTGCCTAATGTCTGAGTGGGGCGAGCGGACGGCGGCGGGGCCAAAGCAGCGGGGAGACGGGTGGCCTTTGGGCAGCGGCCCCGCTGGGGTCGGGAGACCCGCAGAGACCGGAGACCCGCCGGGATCGACCCCAAATCACGGCCCCACCCCCACGCCCCGGGCGGCGGCGTGACAGTTGGTACCTCCCGGTCAGATCACTGTCGGCCAGGCACCCAGGGTTTCAGGATCCTCCCAACCCAGCCCCCTGGCCACTGCCGCTCCGTGCCCCTCTACGACGTAGCTGGCGGGACCCCACTCCCCGAGGAGCACGCTCCCCGCCGTAGGACGCAGAGCAGCCTCTAGGTAGGAGGAGGCTCCGCGATCCCGCTGGGCTGCCCCCGCTGGGTGGGGGTGCTTAGGGGCGAGGCCTGGAGGGACCGTGGGCGCAGCCTGGAGCTAGACAGTCGCTCCGGGACGCGGCTGTCCCCGTGAGCAGGGGTCCCCGCGTTCCGAGGGGGCTTGTCAAGGGCAGAGCAGCGACTCGGGTCGCAGCGGCTGGTGGGCCGATGCGCTGCCCTGGTCCAGCTAACGGATTCAGTCTGGCGCGTTCTGGTTAACGCTTGCTTCCCTCTTGGGAGCCGCGAGTGAAAATCGGGACAAGGGTTGACGTGGCTGGAGGGAGTGAAGAACATCCGTGCGGGTGCCTCTCAGATGTTTCTTTTCACCTTCAGACAGTGCAGACTTCTGCTGTGCACGCTTATGAAACCGCGAGTGAAGGCTGCTCTCTGAAAGGGAAGTTTATGTTCTGCCATGGGGCCTGCCTACTATTTCAAGCTCCCCGGACATGTACCTTCCTGGACCTTTAGAGCTGTTGGGACAGGTTATTTTGCTTTCAGATTTGGGGGCGTTTCTGGTTGGCTGCCTGGATATGGAAGTGCGAAGTGCCTGTCATGGTGCGCTGTGAACTCCCCAGCTTCCTGGCTCTGGGTGTTGAACCTTCACGGGGGACTGAGTGGGCAGAAGGAGAGGAGTGGGCTGGTGATGTAGCAGCTGGCTGGCAGTTGCCTAGGGCCGCCCAGACTTAACAGGGTTGGGGCTCTTTTGGCCTGTGCTGAAGGGTGTTTCATTGGTCCGGGTGTAAGATGCCCAAGGGAGAAGCCAGGTGTGTGTGTGTGTGGGTGGGGGGGGGGGGGCGGGGCGGGGAGGATGGGCCCCTGCGTGGTCAGTGCTCCAAGGGAAGCCCAGGGATGTTTGGTGATTCAGCAGGTGGCAGCCTTCCAGCTCCGAAGCCATGCCTCGTCCAAGCCAGCCAGAAAGCCGTGGCTGCAGCTTGTGCCTGCTGCTGGAGGCGCCAGCTTTGGGGCAACCTCCAGGAGCTAGCTGCCTCCCGCTGCCAGCAGCTCACTTTTCATATCGGGCTTTCTGTTTAGGTCCGGAGGCCCTGGGCTTTTGGGTTTCTTTACTGCTTCCCTTAAACTGTGTAGCATGTTTTTGAGTGTCTCCAGTTCTGTGACCTGCTAGGTAGCAGGAGGTGGCAGCTGCCACCACACACAGTTTAAGCAGTTAGGTTTTTTCAGAAAAGGATAGCAATATGCAAAGCAGAGAACTCGTCTTTTCCTTTATTTCTGCTTCAGAGGAAATTTACATATTTAGTAAAATAGTAGGTGTATTTCTGCAACTCTTCAGTGCTGTTGGCCAACTATTTCAAATATCAGAAAGCATTTAAAAAATTACTTCAAGGGGTGGATTATACTGACATTAAAGGGACACTGTTATTTTAAAGTGTCTTACTCATTGGAGGATCCCTAGCATCTTGCCCAGTGTGTACCTTGAAGATACTCAGTAAGTCCTTATTCAGCTATAATTTAAAAATGTTGTCATAACAGAAGATTGTCAGTACATTTTGACACTTAAATAACCTTTTATGTTTTCTTAAGTCAGGATTGCCTGTGTTGACCATAAACATTCAATTGTACCTTAACAAGTCAACTCTTTTACTCCTCCCCCTCCTAATTTTCAGATTGTGGCAGATCCTGTACCTCAGCTGGAAAAACGTGAGCATGCTTTGCTAACATATCTCATGAAAATCTAAAGGATTCTTACATATAACTGTCATACTTAAAAAACCCCCACAAAACAACCGCTGAAAAGTATACTACATGCTGCCTATCAAATAGACTTTATTAACAAAACTTTATACAGAATATTTCAGGAAAACCCTAGCATTTCCAAACCTTTACCATCCAATGAAAACTGTGGAAAAGACAAAATAATGTTGTGGGAGTAAAAATTCAGGGATTGTTTGCACAGGGGAGTAATCTCTCCCTCTTTGGGGGAAGTGCGAGTGTTTGGCCCGCTCATTCTTCTGTATTTTACCTTAGTTATTCTCCTTCCTCTAGTTGTTTAGCTATTTCTTCTTCCCCTAAAGGCATACTTTCCTGGCATGGGCTTGCTTACTTACAGCTGCTGCCAGAAGGATCTGTTGTATTTTCTCACACAAACTCAATCGTGGGGATTTTTCTCTTCTTATTGTCTCATACACTTTCCCACTACTTTGTATGGTGCACTGTTTGATGGCCTTTGGAAAAAGCTGTGGCCAGTGTGCCTTTGTGGGGGCACGACTGATTATAGAAAGCTTTTTTTTTGCCCTTTTTGGATGGTAGCTATAGTCACAGCAATCTCTTATGGAAGACCTGTATGGCACTCCTAGTCTTAAGGATTTTGGAGTTTCCAATAAAGGCTGTTGGTCAGGAATATACATGGTCATTTATCACCGCCTATCACATTCCAGGAATTTGGGCTGTGAAGTTTGTTACTTTAGTAAGCTGCATAGTCACCAGAGGATCATATTTTGGATTAGCCCATTTGGATGTGGGAGTTGGGAAGCAGTGTTGGCTGTGGGTGAGGGGAGAGTGAAGAAAGGGGAAGGGCTAATGGAGACAGGAAGATGGCTTGGTTTTGTAACCGTGACTTCTGTTTTAGTAAAAAGGAATTGAGTGGCTCATCAACAAGTGTGGCTCAGTCTCCACTGGAGTGCTCTGATCCCCTCCCCAGTCCTCTAGCTCCACAAATAACACACCACACACAGACACACACAGCTCTACAAGAGACACAGGTGCAGAGCTAGACACACATCCCTTTTGCCCAAAGCCAAGAACCCCAGATTCTTTTTAAAATACTAATATGGCAAAGAGGGAAAATTCAGGGTTGAAATCACCTTAAGCTTGTATTTCAAAAAGATCCCCCTTTCCCCTCTCCGGCAAGCTGATCTGCCACCTTCCCCTAGAGAGCCCTGGGGCTTTCACTGAAGTGAGTAACCATTGTATGTCAGTGCAGGAGAGTGGGCATTTAGTGTTTGTTTTTGCTTAAACAACAGATAGAATTTCCTCACAATTATAGAGGCTGGAATCCCAAGATCTAGGTGCCAGTAGAGTTGATTCCTCCTGAGGCCCCTCTCCTGGGCTTGCAGATGGCCACCTTCTTGCTGTGTCCTCACATGGCCTTTCCTCCGTGTGCCTGAATCCCTGTATGTTTTCCTCTTATGGGAAAAAGAGTCCTATTGGGTTAGGTTCACCCATGTGCCCTCATTTGACCTTAATTCCAAATACAGTCATATTCTAAGGTGGAGCGGCTGGGTGGAGAAAGCCAGACTTGTTGGGTTATAAAATTCATGGAAATGAAGGAGAGGGACATCTGGGGGCTGGGAGAATGAAGGGATTGGATTAATGCTGATTTAACGATTACCTGGCACTGTATGTCTACCTGGATGTCCCAAGTTGAACTCACTCCCCGCTTCTGTTGAAGGGTTGGTAAACAACCAGGTTTTGGCACAAAAGTCTCTCCCTGTGCAATACTCCTTTCCACTCCCATTCCCCTCTCAGAGGAGCCTACTCTTCTGTGTTGGATATGTTCGTGGGCATAGCTATGTCTTTGCTAAAGATGTTACATTATTTTGTGCATGTTTTCAGTTTACATTAAGTGGTACTGTTCTATAGATTTTATTCGGTTTCTTTTTCATTCATCATTAAACCTTTTTATTACAGAAGATTTCAGACATTCATTAAAGTCAAAAGAGTTTCATTCAACATTTTATTTGTGAGATCTAGGTTTACCTAGTGCGTTGCTGTGACTGCTGCATATTATGGCCGGCCTGCTGTGCACCCACCAGCTTTACCCACCCATTTCCCTAGTGATGGACACTTAGCTCGCCTCCACGCCTGCTACTGGGAGCAAAGCTGTGATGAAATTTCCTGTAGCAGTTTCTTAATGATGCTGTGAGAATATCTCTAGGCTAGTGGTTCTCAAAGTGGTCCACACCCAGCGGCAGCGGCATCACCTGGGCACTGCTGCAGATTCTCAGGCCCAGCGTAGACCTCCTACATCAGAAACCCTGGGGACAAACCCATCAGTTTGTGTTTTAACATGTCCAGCCTTAAGAGTCTCATGCACGGGAAAGAACCTCCAGGAGTGAGTGGTGATGACTGTTACCCAGTGTTGATGATTTGGTTGACATTCCCACAACAGTGCATGAGGGTTTCTGATTCCCCACAAGGGCGCTAGTGGTTGATATTATCCATCTTTCTAATTTTGTCAATATTTGGTGGCTCTAAAGTGGCATCTTGTTTTGATGTAAGTTTATTAATGAATTTGAGCATCTTCTAATATATTTGTTAGCTATTACAGTATCTTTGACCAGCTTTAGTCTGTTTTTCTAATGCATTGATTTGCAGATGTTTCTTGTATAGTCTAGAGCAGCCATAGGCAAACTACGGCCCGCGGGCCGGATCCGGCCAGTTTGAAATGAATAAAACTAAAAAAAAAAAGACCGTACCCTTTTAGGTAATGATGTTTACTTTGAATTTATATTAGTTCACACAAACACTCCATCCATGCTTTTGTTCCGGCCCTCAGGTCCAGTTTAAGAACCCATTGTGGCCCTCGAGTCAAAAAGTTTGCCCACCCCTGGTCTAGAGAGAAATCCCATTCTGCCATCTGTTTGTCCGTGGTAACTGTCAGAAAGTTTTAGTTTTAATATAGCCCAAGTCCATTAATTTTTTGCCTTATATTGCACTTTAGGAGTCTTAAGATGTTCTTCCTTCTTCAAGATTACAAAGATACTCTATATTTTATTCTATCAGCTTCCTAGTTACTTTTTACAATGAGAGCTTTCATCTCTTTGAGGTTTATCTTCATCTATGGCATAAAGAGGAATACAACTTTATTTTTTCTCTTTCTATTATGTGAGCCAGTTTCCCCCAAATCATTTGTTAAACAATACTCTTGTCCTAAAATTTTTTTTTTTGTGTGTGTGTGTGTGGAGCATCCTTTATCATACATCAGGTTTTCTCATGCACATATCAAGTCTATATTTTCACTTTATGTATGGTAAAGTACATCCATTTAAAGTGTACAGTCGGATGAATTTGATAAACGTCCATACCTATGAAACAACCACACAAACAAGATACAAAGCATTTTCATTACCCCCAAACTTCCTTGGGCCCCTTTGCCTTCATCCTTCTCTCTGTCCCCAGACTCGGGTAACCACTGGTCTGCTTTCGGCCACTATAGATTCATTTGCATTTTTCAGAATTTTCTATAAATGGAACCGTCCACGATGGTACTTTTTGTGCGCCTGATTCCTTTCACTCATCATGCAGATTTTTAAAATCTTTTTAAAAAAATTGTGGCAAAAGAGACAACATAAACTTACCATTTTTAAGTGTACAATTCAGCATCATTCAGTACATTCACAGTGTTGTGCAACCATCACCACTGTCAATCTCCAGAACTTTCCCCCCTGGCCCAGATTGAAACTGTTCACATTAAACCCAACATACTGATTTTGAGATTCTTTATGGGGGTTTGCTTTTGAGTTCTGTATTCTGTTCCAGTCGTATCTGTCTGTTTATATGCCAGGTTACTTGTGTTATTATAGCTTTGCAGTGTGTCTTATATGGCAGGGTGAGCTTCTCATTTGCTCCTCTTTTTCAGAATTGGTTGTTTGTGGACCTTTTCTCTTCCACATACATTTTGTAATGCTTGTCAAGTTCTCAGCAAAGTCCTGGGAATGTGATTGGCATTGCACTGAATGTATAATTCAACAAGGGGAGAATTGACACCTTTTCTGTGCTAATATTGGAATTCTTTCCACTAACATGGTTACTATCCCATCTTTTAAAAATGACTTTTTAATAGAGTTTTAAATTTTTTCTCTCATGATAACATTTTTTGCAAAGGTAATATGTTGCTTTGAGGAGATTTGAGTGCGGGCTTCTTTGTCTGAACCTTAGAGGAAGGCAGGGTCGGGGCTTTAGGTAGATCTTGTTTCAGTATTGGTTTTCCATTCACCAGCCTTGAGAGTCATTGGGCAAGTTACCTTTCAGTAGTACCAGGTCCTTCCTCACTCAAACTGAATCCCAAAAGCCTCTCTAGGAGGCTGTTGAGGGCGTTAAATGAGATAATGTAGGAAAAGCAGGGACTACAGATCTTGAAGCAGTTGCTGCTCAGTGAATGTTGGTATAATACCTTCCCTAATGCTGGCTTTGAATAGCATAAACTTCATACCTTTATTCTGCCTCTTAGGGATTGATAGCAAAGAAGTGTCAGAAAAGCAAAGTGAATAACCTAATCAATTAACCGTGTAACACCCTCTAAGTCTACATGTGCACCCTGTGCTCTTACCTAGTTTTGTGAAGCTTCACAGAAATTATAGATAATTCCAAAGAATTTTACAGTCCAGTGGGGAAGAAGAGACACAAGAAACAGAGAACTCTATGTGGCAGATGGTGTATAATTAGGGGTTAAGTGGTGTGATGTCAGGGGAGTTATGAGAAAGATAAATGCTGCTCTGTAAGAGTTTTGACTTGATTTGGGTAGAATTAGATGAGGGGGAGAGGTGGGACTGGTGAAACCAAGTATAATTAGCATTTCTGTCAGGGCTTTGAGGGCCTATTGAACCCTGCGACAGTGGATTTTGTCCCTAAATTTAAGTGCTTTGCGATCAGTGATAACAAGTGGCTAATAGATGCCTAGATAACTAGTATGTGTCTTACAGTACAGCGGTTAAGAGCACTGACCCTGGAGCTAGAGCAGCCGTGGGCAAACTACGGCCCGGCCTGCGTGAAATGAATAAAACTAAAAAAAAAAAAGACCGTTCCCACACAAACACTCCATCCATGCTTTTGTTCCGGCCCTCCGGTCCAGTTTAAGAACCCATTGTGGCCCTCGAGTCAAAAAGTTTGCCCACCCCTGGGCTAGAGTGTCTGGGTTCAGATCTTGGCCTTACTTTTTAGGAGCTGTGGGGCCTTAGGTAGGTTAGGTAAACCCTTTGCACCTCAGTTCCCTAACCCTCGAGGGCGGTGCAGTAACTGCAGGTACCTCACAGCATTGTTGTGAGAACAACATAAATTAACATGTCAGGCACTTAGTTCCTGGCACAAGACAATCACTCTAAGGCAGTGGTTCTCAACCTTCCTAATGCCGCGACCCTTTAATACAGTTCCTCATGCTGTGGTGACCCCCAATTTCATTGTTACAAATTGAACATAATTAAAGCATAGTGATTAATCACAAAACAATATGTAATTATGTATGTGTTTTCCGATGGTCTTAGGCGACCCCCGTGAAAGGGTCGTTCACCCCCAAAGGGGTCGCGACCCACAGGTTGGGAACCGCTGCTCTAAGGTGTTCGCTCTTCTTACGATGACTTTAGTTCATATCCATTGTTTCTCTCCTATCTTACTGGGTAGGTCCGAGAGGTCTTACGCCCCAGAGTTGATGGCTTTTGTCCAGAAAGATTTGCTGGAGGCACAGTCCTGCAGAGTGGGCTTTCTCTGCACATTGCTGGGCACATGATGGGTGCTCAGGTTGCAGACTTAAGTAAGTACCTGCTTGATAGACAGTGAGTGGGTCACGTGCCGTCTCTGTCCATCCTGGATGTCCTTGGTCAGGGCTCCGGAAGGACTGGATAGAAGAGGTCAGGGGGTTAGCATACAGGATGAAAGTTTCATTTTGCTGTATTTCTAGTTCTGACAAAGGTGTAATCATAGGGATTCATATTTTTTTTTTTTTTAAATATATTTTATTGATTTTTTACAGAGAGGAAGGGAGAGGGACAGAGAGTTAGAAACATCGATGAGAGAGAAACATCGACCAGCTGCCTCCTGCACACCTCCCACTGGGGATGTGCCCGCAACCCAGGTACATGCCCTTGACCCGAATCGAACCTGGGACCTTTCAGTCCGCAGGCCGACGCTCTATCCACTGAGCCAAACCGGTTTGGCAGGGATTCATATTGTTGAGGGCTAACCACCTACAAGGCACTAAGCCCTTGATCCTTGTGATAGTCCTATGAGATGGATATTGCTGTCCCCTTTTTAGAACTGAGGAGAGTGGGGCACAACTCATTTGCCCAACAAAGAAGTAGTGCTTTGATGGAATTTGTTGTTTGGGGCCTTTGCCAGTTGGCAAAAATGACCAGAGTAGGTGCTGTCGGTGGAGAGACATGATTTATGTAGAGTTGTGAAACACGGGGGAGCCCAGCAGGGCATTCCCATGACCTTGGAGGTTTATCAGCCTAAGCTGGTGGTTCTCAAATTTCAGCCGGTATCACAGTCACCTGGAGGCTTGTGAAAAACACCTTGTGCTGGGCGCACCCCCACCAGTTTCTGAGGCAAGTAGGTGGGGGTGGGGCCTGGTAGCTGACTCCTCCAACATGTTGGGGGGGGGGGGGGCTGCTGATGCTGCTGGTTTGGAGACCACCCTGAGAACCCTGCCGTGAGCAGCACTCACTCAGTGAGGGGCCAGCTGCTCCCACTTCTAGTTACAGTCAGGTGAGACGATTTCAGGTTCAGAAATTTAAAAGACTTCCCACCTCATGAAAGAAAAACAACTCACGCGGTCCTGTTTATCTAGGCCAGCAGAGGAATGTCTGAGCCAGTGCAGGGTAGAAATTTGCTTTCTGTCCCTAGCAGTGTTTCTGACACGGCTAAGATGGATGGTAATCCAGGGTGGAGAGAAAATTTGGAAAATGCAAGTTAAAACTCATTAGAAGCATGAAGTAGCATCTAATGCATCTCATTTTAGGAAGATGCCCTGATTTGTTTTAACTTTGTTATTATTATTTTTGTTTTTCACCCCACTCACTGCCATAGGCACAGCAAAGCTTTGTGTCCACCATTTATGCCTTGGGGAAGATTTAGGCACAGAGAAACGGAAATGTATGAAGATACACAGTCTGCCTGTGGAGAGGCGGGAGAGAATCTTATTGGACTGGATTAATTGTAGTAGAAAACTGGCTGCAGGAAGGCTCTTAAAAGAAAAGGAATGAAAAGGAAACGAAGGGCTGTGTGCCCATTTCCAGCTGTGCTGAGGTAAGGTAGCCACTTAGGCCCAAGCTTAGCACAGCGCCCACACCCGGGAAGCCCTCACGAAGTGTGAATTGCTGTCATTGTAGCACAAGTTTTCTGTTTTGCAATTGAGGCTGCATTTCCCTCTTCTGAACAAATGAATGAGAAAATTTTAGAATTGAAAGATTTTGTAGGAAATCGGGACTTAGAATCACTCAGAGGAGAACATTAAAGTATTTGGGAAGAAACTTCGGTATCTCTCCTGGGACCCTGGCAGCCAGGGAGGGCTCCTTTGCTTGGTCAGAGGATAGGTGAGGGGAGCGGGGAGTATGGAGGTGGGGATTGCCAAGGAAAGACTGGGGAGGCCAGAGAGGCCTGTTCACACATGCAGGTGTTCTCCAGTCTGGTCTTTTTATAGCCTGGGGTTTACAATGGCATAAATATGTGCTAAGGGTCTGTCTGCTGTGGGCTAGGCCCCCTGGTAAGCCTTGAGATAACAGAGATGAGTGAAATGGCCTGTGGGTCCTTGAGGACTTGGGGAGGGGGAGACAGACATGTCCACAGACAAATGACATCGCCACAGAGTGGAGTGAGTGCAGTGTGGCAGCTACACACCAAGCCTCCTGGGGCAGGGGTGGGCGGGACGGAGGAGAAGGGCTCCTGTTCCAGGTTCCCTGTACAACAGCAACGTGAGAAAGTAAATGATGCCATAGGCCACTGTAGCTGGAACTGGAAGTGGTATTGTTTTGGTTTTGTTTTTGTTTTGGGGGGTTTCCATTTTTAGTGAGGTAACTCCCACGGCAGAGAGGCGTCTAGGAAGAGGTGTGCTGTAAGTGGTCAGCCAGCAAGGGGAACTGGAACTGCATTTCAAAACCACATAGGGTGTCGTAGGGAACACTTGGCAGTTTATTTTCTTTGTGTCTAAAAAAATGTAGCTAAATTTTAGTTACATCTTAGGAATAACTCTCTCTAAGGTAAATCAGCTTTTAAAAGAAATATCTGATTAAAAACAAGGTTTTATTTTATTATAGCTCAATTTCTGGCAAAGTGCTAAATTCCGCTTAAAATTTTGTTTTCAATAGTTGGCTTTTCTCATTTCCTTGGTCCTCTCTTTTCCTGCTTTACCCTCTTTTCCTTCCCTCCCCCTCTCCCTCCCCTTTCTTAATAGCCTTATAAACAACATGCAAGCTGAGGCCCACGTGCCAAGCTATGGCCTTGGCAAGCTTGGTCTCTGCTCCCTTGTCTGTAATGGAGAGTTTGGATTCGCTGACCCCTAGCTGCCTAGTCCCCAGGGTCCATGAGTTCTGTGATTGCGGGATAGCTGACACGAGTGTCTCTTGACTCCAATTATCAGCCGCTTATTATCCTGTTAATAAAAAAGTATCTTATTTCAGAATGTCCTTCCCCCAATCCTATTTAGTTGTGAAATGTGGAAACCAAACTGAAATGCGTGGTTTTTCTCTGAGTAGGATGCAAAGGTGATTTCTTTCCTGGGTTCTTGTCCAGGTGGATTCGAAGAATGAAGCCACGGACAAAAGGTGGTCTAGGGAAAAGTGGCAATTTATTGGAAAACAAGCACAGACTCCCACGTGGGGTGGGGGTCCCCAGGGAGTGTCCACCTAAGCCCCTTTTTCGTAAGGTTTATAAAGGCTGCAGTTCTTTGGGTCCTGATAGTCCCCTCTGATTGGTCGCTATAGCAGCTTCAAAGCTCAAACCCCACGTGGGTCCCCTTCTTTCTCCCCCTTCTGTGGCAGAATTCTCAGTCCCCTGTGAAAATCTGTTTTCCTCTTCCTCCCTGTTGCTTTTCTACTCCCGGTGGCTTTCCCCTGTCTCCTGTGAATGGGTGTCTTCCTCTCCCCTTAGGCTGTGGCATCTCTTTTCTCTCTCTGAATGTATGCCTTTTGGCAGCTCCCAGCCCCCCAACTTTGCAGTTCTCCCCCATTGACCCTCTTTATTTCTAAAACTCCCTAAACCTGCCTATTTTACCCCTAAAAACTCCTTTCAGTTGCGTGCCCAAACCACTTTATAGAAAGAGCAATGAGTGGTTGATTCTTCACTGTTGGTATTTTCCACGTGGTGACTGATGCTCCTGGCAGGCTGGCCCTGTTAACGGTGTAAAATGTGGGATAGCCAGTCTTTTAAAAGTTTCATTCAGACATACTGTGTGAAGCCACGAAGGCTGTTATGAGTAACATTAATAAATAAGGACAAATTATAAGGGATGTGATGATAAATTTCAGGTTACAGGGTGGCGGTGGCGGGGGGTGAGGGGTGGGGGGGGGACTCCACAGCTAAGCCGGTGGGTGGATGATGCTCAGGTTAGGAATGGCGCTCCTGAGTCACAGGTTTAGTGAAGGTTGAGAGAAGAGGAAGATCCTGGGGACAGGGCGGTGGAGAACAGACCTCAAGAACCCTGTCCCCTAAGGAGGTGGGGAGGGTTGGCTGAAGGGGATGCCCCCTCCCCGTGGAGCAGAGGCCGGAGAAGTCAGGAAGGGGAGAGGAATAGCAGCTGAAGGGGCGCCGGGAACATTTACCCTCCTGAGAAACAGGCTAACAGTTTGGGCGGATGTCTGAACAGGAGATGGGCGTGCGGATGTTCCTGAAGCCCAAAGAGAAGAGGAGTTTATTTCTCTTGAGAAAGCGAGGAGGGGAGAGGGCAGTGTGTGAGGAGGCAGGGCGGTGGCTGGTGAAGGTGCTCAGACAGGTGGCATGCTGGAGGAAAAGCCACGGGCCCGAAAGGGTGTCGGAAAAGAAACACCCTGTGTGGGAGAATCCATGGCCTTCAGCCCAAGGCAGGCTGCCTTGGTAACCCGAGATTAAGAGGGAGCAAGTGGGGACAGGTTTGGCTCTTTCTGGGGCACTGGCTTTTTCTCATGTGAAATGGGAATAATAAGCACTCGATCTCAGTGTTGTCAGCTGAAAGCCCTGGGCGTGTGCCTGCGGTAGTGCAGGGCGACCTTGGGGAGTGGCAGGAGAAGGTGCCCCGGAGATTCTCTGTCTGAGGGGGAGGGCGTGCTGGTTCCCTTTCTGCTCCCTCAGGGGCGTGTGGACCTTTCACTTGACTAGATGCACTGTGAGTGAGGCAGGGAGTCAGTGCACGAGACTGTCCAGCTGTACCCACATTTGTGGCTGTGCGTGTTTGAGATTTCACCATGTGGACTGTAGTCCCCTCTGGGGTTTCTGCCTGATCCCAGAGCCTGTCCCTGTTCCTCCTCCCGTTAGTTCACTCTCCTCACCATCAGATCCCGAGGGCATGGAATGCCTCCTGTATGCCTTTGCTCTTAGGCAAGTCTCTTTGTAATGGCCTCAGTCTCTTGCCTAAATTTCCAGACCACTGGGACCCGCTGCTTTGGCTTGGATGAGACCAAGAATACAGTGTAGGTGTGAACTGTCTGCAGGCCTCGTCTGCATGGAGTTTTCTTGGTAATGGGACAGACACTAATCAAGCCAGTGAATATACTGTAGCATGCCAGGTGGTCAGGAGGCAGGGCCTCACCCGTGCCTCCTAAGGGCTCTGCCGCCCATTCACGAGGTGGGTGACTTGACATCTGCTTTGCTGCTGCTGTTGGAGTAGTGACACCCGGGTTACTCTGAAGGCTCTGCAGAGTTACCAGCAGCTGTGCTGGGCAGCACTCCAAGTTTCCATAGGGCCCTGAACCTGGCTCTTCCCCTCCCTTTGATTTTGGAAACAGAGACAGCGTGGTGAGAACACTCAGGAGTGTCTCCAGTCTCCTGATGGCCATTTGTTTGAAGGCACTATCAGTGGCCCAGGGGTCCTTACTTGGGTCCTTGATGGTTTCACGAAGCCACTGAAGTAAAATTTATCATTTTAGGTGTGTGCATTTTTCTGGGGAGAGTGTTTAAAACTTTCATTAAATTCACTTGGAAGATCTTGAAAAGGTCCATTTTTATGAAAGTGGATAAAAGGTTAAAACTGTTCCATTGAGGGTCTTTATTGCTGTCTGTCCCCTTTTTAGAAGAACTAATGAGAAGTGAACGCCTAAAGGCAGGAGGCAGACACACACAGAGAGCCTCATTGCAGTTATAAGGGACTTGATATTTCTGTGATTCGGGTGGGACAGGTTCAGCTATTCTTCTGAGGAAATAAGGGAAGCAGGATGGTATAGCTGGCTGGCGGCATGGAAGACCAGTGAACTTAGTGGGAGAAGGGAGGGGGAGGGGAGTGTGATGCTGCAGTGTGGTTTGCTCTCCACTAATGCAAGAAAAGCAGGTTGAGCTCTGGAGGAGAGCAGGAGTCCACTTGAGCAGATGCTTTCCTCAGATTTCTGGCTCTGATGGCACCAAAAATAGGTCTGGAGTGGACAGTTTGAGTCTGATGTCAAAGACACCTGTTTGAGGAGATTCTTCTGTGTGAGAAGTCCACAGTAGTTTACCTAAATAATAAAGTTAATGTTAGTTGTCCTTCACCATAAGGGTATGAAGGGTAGCTATTAAGAGAATGGCATAGATACTCACACATTATTTGATACAGCAATTCAACTTCTGGGAGCTTAAGAAATAATTAAGACCATTATTCATCCCAGAGCTGTTTATCATAGTGAAAAGTTAGAAACCAAAATGCAGCAATAGGGGATTAATTAAATTATGTATAATGCACAATGGAATACTAAGCAACACTTAAAAAATAATATCTAAAAGAATACTCATGTAGAACATTCTTCTAAAAAATATTGGTATGTGCAAAAAGATATGCTTTTCTTTAATTTATTGATTTTAGAGAGAGAGAGAGAGGAAGGGAAAGCGAGAAAAAGAGAAACGTCCATTTGCTATTCCACTTATTTATGCATTCATTGGTTGATTCTTTTATGTGCCCTGACTAGGGATTGAACCCCCAACCTTGGTATATGGGGATGATGCTCTAACCAACTGAGCTACCCAGCCAGGGCTGTACTGATTTTTTAAAAACAATAAATAAATACACTGTTCAGGATATACTAGCTGAGTGCCTACTATGAGGCAGGCACCCTGCTGGGGACTGGTGACATAGTGATGAACTAGGCAGGTATGGTTTCTGCCCTTAACAAGTTTATAGTCTACAAAGGAAATAGTCAAGCCATATATTGACTATAAAAAGTTTTATAAGTACTTATACTTTTTGTATAAGTACAAAAGGAATGACTCTTTAACAGGTAGTTTGACTGTCTGTGAAGTCTGATTAGGTCTCTCCTGTTTGCCTGTTAGGTCCATTGCTGACCTGAAATCACTGATGTTCTAGAAAGCCCGAAGTCAGTCATTATGATGTCTTACTGATAATGCCCTGCTGTTGAACTGTCTTCTTTCTCCCCAGCACAGTGCAAGACTCTGGGTGGAAAGGGGTGGTGGCTTTAGAAGTGGGGGATAGTCCTGCCTCCTTTCTGACTTCTGTTCTTTGTGCTAGTTGTCACAAGTCGCATCACCAGCTCACCTGGAATTGTCTCTTGTCGTTCACTGCCACCTCTCTTGGGCCTTATGTTGTTCTGAATGTTGGGCCTCTGAACTTACTTTGTCTGTGGTGTTTGCTGTCATGTAGAGTGGTGCTTTATTCTTAGAAATCATCTGGTTTAAATTCCTTCTTGGAGCCTGGCAAGGCCTGGATTGGAATCTGGGAGTCCTCATTTCCTAGGGGCGTTTTTGCCACGAGGCACAGCCGTGGCCTCTCCCAGTCACCATAGGCATGGCTCTTCCAGGCAGATCTGCTTTAAAAACTAGGAGGCATTTCAATTCATTGACCCTACAAAGCTCCAGTAAAGGTTAACTCCTTCAAAGGCAAAGCAGATTTCTGGAGAAGGAGAAAGTAATGACTGTCTTTGGTGGCGTGGCTGCCTGTCACAGGCCTGAGATGAAGGAGAAATGCTGTTGGCACCGTTTGGCAAGTTTGTGAAAGTGTGTTCTCTGCTAAACTTGGTGCGCTTTCCCTGTGTGTCAGGCTGTGTCAGGCTGTCAGGGTCCGAAGAGGAAGGAGTTGTGGGCTCTGCTCTGGAGCTACACTCCAGAGAGGACAGCTGAGCGATGGCCTCATGACTGTGCAGTGTGATTAAATGCTGTCTGTACTAGCGCCTGGGACTCAGGACTTTTGGCTGAAAGGTGCATGGAGGCATTTACTGGGGAGAGCAGGTTTGAGCTGGACATTGATAAGGGGTAGGATGGCCAGAGTCGTGAATGGCGGTCCTTGGAGTTGGCAGTGTACAGCCTGTGCTGACTGTTCAAGGCTGCTCTGTATTTGCCTTTTAACCTGTTAGGTTTTTCTTTTAGAAAAACTTTTCTTTTTCTTTCTTCTCCTCTACACCCCTTTCACTCTTACCCCATCTCCTCCCTCTTCCTCTATTTAAGGTATACAAGCAAAAAGAATGCCATTCATAATCTTATCCCCATAGATAACCACTATTATTTTGGTATATATTGCTCCATTCTTTTTTCTATAAATATTGGATGTGCACCAATAAACATTTTGACCAAATGCTGAAAGACAGTATATTAAAAGGAATAGAATTGCCAAAGCTAAATCTCACTGTTCTAGAATTGATTTCTGGGATACAAGTATAAATTGGAAATTTTACAAAATGATTACAGTGTTATTAACATGACAGTCATTGCATTGTGGTACAGGAACTTAATTGCTTAGCACATACAACCAGTGCAGAGAGCATTTGTGATACTGGGTAGGTAGTGACTTTCAGCTGAGGTAGAGGGAGGAGCAAGGCTCTTATTTATGTTTTTGAATTATTATTTTTGCTAGCTGTCAATATAAAACACTGTAAGTGGTAATTTACCTCCAGCTTATTAAACTCTTGTCAGATAACTCGCTCTTCCGGAACTAAAGGTTTCCTTGGTGGCGATCATGCAGTTTCGTTGAAGTTACCCCTCCCCCCAGCTTTGTGCAGTGCTTGAATAATCGCAGACACAGAAGTAAGGTTGTTGCCTGTATACAATTTCTTCCCTGATGTTTTGCACGCGGTTGCTGCTTCTCACAGCCAGTTGAGAGAAAGAGTCCGGAAGCCTTGGCTCTGAAACTGTGGCCTGGGAGCAGCACGTAATGAGCTTTCAAGATAACAAAGCTGTTTTCCAGATCTCCATCTGCATCTCGGCTTTCACTGCCTGCTCACACTTTCACCCTGGAGAAGAGTGACAGAGAACCTTCACAGATGTAATATGGGAGAAGTGTCTGCTCTCTCAAGCACCTCTGTTTCTAATAGTCGACTGCTTTCCGCAAGTATTCGTCGGTTGTTGTTAATCCTCACCAGAGGATATTTTTTCCATTGATTTTTAGGGAGAGTGGAAGGAGGGAGGAGAAAGACACAGAGAGAGAAATATTGATGTGAGAGAGACACATTGATTGGTTACCTCTTGCATGTGCCCTGACCGGGGCTGAAGATCAAGCCTGCAACCAGTGTACCATGTGTGTGCCCTTGACCGGAATCAAACCCATAACCCTTCAGTCCGAGAGCCAATGCTCTCTCTAACCACAGAAAAACCAGCTAGGGCTAGCTTGCTCTCTGATATTGTTAGTAAACATGCTCTGTTGTTACTGTTCTCTGCAAAGTACAGTGTTAGAATTTTCTTTTATTCAAACTGCCTTGTCAAATATGTAATAACTCACCATCTCATCCCGTTCTTGGACATCTCATATTAGATACACGACAAAATCCTATGGGTGTCACATAGGGGTGCCATCCTTGTGGGGAGAAGATTTTTATTCTAAGATACATCTGGAGTGCTCACCAATTTTTAGAAATGAATCTTCAAGTATTACCGGTAAATATTTGAACGGTATGCTTTGTTCTTATTGCTGATGTTGCCATGCTGATGTGGTGCAATCATTGATGATACACTAGCTCACGGTCGCCAAAAACAGCATTTCAAGAAGGCATTCTGTTCTTTGGCCTTTCGGATTTTGGCCAAGTTTGGAAACTGAAGACAGTTTTGGTGAATCCTTAATTATACATGGAAATATATATTTCATTTGTATAGGTTGAAGATATAATATTTCTAAGATATGACTGAGAATTTTTGAACCTAATCTACTTTTAAAAAGGTACAAACATTTAATTTAATTAGTAAAATACATGTAACATAAAATTTATCATTTTAACCAATTTCAAGAGTACAATTGAGTGGCATTAAGTATACTCACATTGTTGCGCAACTATCACCACCATCCATCATCAGAATTTTTTCATCATTTCAAGCTGAAACCCTTGTACCCATTAAAAAAAATAATGTTCCCTTCCCCCTCTCGCCAGTCCTGGCAACCAACCCTTCTACTTTCTTTATCTATGATTTGACAATTCTAGGCCTGCTATGAGTGGAATCGTACTATGAGTATTTGTATTTTTGTGTCTGGCTTATTTCACTCAGCATAATGTATTCAAGGTTTATTTTGTAGCATATATCCTTTTTAAGGCCTAATAATATTCCATTGCATGTATATACCACATTCATTTATTCATTAGTGGACACTTGGGTTTGCTTCTACCTTTTGGCTATTGTGAATAATGCTGCTGTAAATCTGTTCAAGTCAAACATCTTTAAACAGGCTTTAAAAAAATATATATCTCTTCCCGTGATCGGTTTTACTAGAGGGCTGCCATATCCAAGTTTGGTCAAGGAAATACTTGCCTCACTGACATGTAAACATCCAAGCACTTCCAACAGTATTCAGCTGAAAGCATTAGTAGTTGCCTGAGGTACAGAGAGCAGTTTCACAGAACTACAGAGCTCTCAGAGTGAACTTGGCAGCAACCTTGAGTGAGGCCTGTCAGAGTTGTTGGAAAACTGCCTGGTGTTTTCATAGCTTTTGCTCTGATAGCTCTTGCCTGTCAGTACCTCAAGAGGGAAAGGCTGGCCATGGTGTTGGTTCCTCAACTCAGTGTTAGCTGGTAAAATTATCATCAGAATTCTTTCTGGATATGCAGTTATGATTGACTCTGGCTCACCTAGGCCACTAGGGAATTTCTGATTAGGGATGACAGTCTGGAAGGGGATCTGCGGTTCTGGGCTGCAAACTGTGTGCATACAGCAAGCACTATTCGTTTAAACCTGTATATTTTCCCATATCTGTGTGGCAGAAGGGGCCTGATGGAGAATATAGAGTAACACATTCTCCACAGACTCCTCCCGGTGGTCTACTGGCTGGGGCACAGCCACCTGCAGTGACATGATTTAGGTACTCTTTTGTGGAGATGTGGGAAATTGAGGTTAACCTTCTGCTTTGTGGTAAGAGTAGTGACATGTTTTGTGCTTTTATAGGCTAGATAGGAATCACATGTGATTAACCATAGCTTAAACAATGCCAGTCTAGTCTGCTTATACTGCCCACATTTTCTAATGGCAGGTGACAATATCAGAAGAGGCCTTCGTGAGTTTACTGACAGCATCGTGGATTTTATTTTTATATTAAAAGTCTGTTTTCTTGCTCCATTATCTTTTAAAGAATGTATTTTTTTGTTGTTGTTGTTGATTTCAGAGAGGAAGAGAGAGGGTGAGAGAGACAGAAACGTCAATGATGAGAGAGAATCATTGATCGGCTGCCTCCTGCACACCCCCCTACTGGGGATCGAGCCCGCAACGTGGGCATGTGACCTCCTGGTTCATAGGTTGACACTCAGCCACTGAGCCACGATAGCCGGGCGCTGCTTTATCTTTTATATTTAATTATTTTTTTGTCCTTGACTTAAATTAAGGTGACTTCTACAATAAAATAGCATGCATGTTTAATACTTAGTCATATAATTTACATATTTAGTTAATCACTTTTGGCAATCAGTCAAATATTCTACTTCAAAGAATAATTATAATACTGCCTGAATACATTTTTTGGTTTAACATGCAAGACATAAGCAGAGATGTGTCTCTGGGAAAAAAAGATGATTGGGATTCTTTTTTTTTTAAATATATTTTATTGATTTTTTACAGAGAAGAAGGGAGAGGGATAGAGAGTTAGAAACATCAGTAAGAGAGATCCATCAGCTGCCTCCTGCATGCCCTCTACTGGGGATGTGCCCGAAACCAAGGTACATGCCCTTGACTGCAATCAAACCCGGGACCCTTCAGTCCGCAGGCCGATGCTCTATCCACTGAGCAAAACCGGTTCGGCTGGGATTCTTTTTTGTACCATTAACATTTTGAGTGTAGCTCACTAACCTGGCACTGCATCAGCTTTCTAGGCAAATGACTTCAACTATACGGTTGAAGTCTATTTTAAGTGATAACATTAGGTGGTTGACTGGAAGTGTGATTTTGAAACTGTAGAATCCGCTGCATTGTGGTCCTCTGAAAAGTCATAGCTGTGGTTGTAGGAGGTGCGTTGAGAGCTTGGCAGAGATGTAGGGTCCTGCCTGTGTGCCCACAACGGACCAATGATATCCAGTGCTCTGTGTCTTTACTGCTTCTGGGTGTGTTAGGGGAAAGCAGGGCGCACTATTGAGGAGGTTTTGATCAGAAAAGGAACATGAGTAAATGTCTCCAGACTGGTTATACTCACAGTGTCTGAATCTCCCTTAATCTGAGTCTTCCCTGACCACCCCACTGAGATTGCCTATATGGCATTACTTCTGACCCTGTGGCACTGAATGCTTCTTCCTCCTCCTCCTCCTTGACTGTCGTGTAACACCCTTCTTTCCTTACCTTTCCCTCTTTGAGTCTTTGAGGCTCTCTACACTTCTGGTCCTCTATCTTCCCAGTGATTGCTTCTTTGACTCTTCCCTGGAACATCTGCCTGATCCGTACATGTCCATGTATGAGGTTCAGCCCTCAGCCTGTGATGGGCAGCTCGGCTTGTGCAGGCTCAGGCCAGGGGAGCAGTCCCCTTTCTTTGATGTGGAGTGGTAAGGGAACGGGGATCCAGCTGGTAGACGCTGTGATTATATTGTTTGGTTTTGACTCAAAATGTTCCTACTGTCTGGGAGGTATGGTGAGAGCAGTTTTGACCCCTTAAATGTAGACTGTGAGGTGGAAGTGATGACGAAAGTGCAGGGCCTTCTGTGCACTGAAGCCTCTATTTTAGGAATAAACTCTAGGCATCAGAAATATTGATGCATAGATTAAATGTGACCTTTTTCATTTTCTCATCTGTGCTTCATTTCCAGAATAGTTAATGTGACTCCTAATGGAATAAACAATGACATGTATTCCAAGTGTTAAGCGCTTCTTAATTTTTGGAAATTCAATGAATAATAAAATCTCAACCCGCTCACATACGCTCCTGTTTGTCCCATTCCTCTGTCTCCATGTAGAAGACAAATGTTGTGGACTCCTTACAGTAACAAATGTTTAAAGATAAATAGTATTAGAAATTGACTTTAAGAATTCATTTCTCACAGATTTGTTGCCAATTGCATCTTTAAAGTCCCTTCAAATGTTACAGATGTTTGATTTAAAATAATTGTGCAATATTTCTTTTATGACTGGAGAGGATTGTACAGTTTAGTTTTCTTTGCCACTCAATTTTCTTTATTGCCTTGAGTTAATATTTGGAGGTACTGTTTCGGATACTGTATATCTCAAGACTGTGATTTCTTGTTTTTCTTTGTTTGTGTTTTTTTTGATTTACTGAACTATCTGCTGGAAATTTTCTTTGTCAGATTCACTCATTTGTGGAGCCCAGAAGTTTATAAAGAATGAGAGAGGGAATATCAGATATTAGGAGGCATATATCATGGTGTAATGAAAATACACCAAGGCTTTTGATTCTTGGCAGAGTTGGGTTTGGGTGCTCCACTCTGCCAATCATTGGGAATGGGATGTTGATCAAATTACTTGAGTTGTTTGAATCCTAATTTCCTCATTTGTAAAATGGGGATAATAATGCTCATTTTAAAGATTTGTTATGGGATCATGTCTGTCAATCCCCAGCACATTGTAGATGTAGAGTACACGGTAGTGATCATTACTAGGGGTTACTTTCCTAAGACCAAACTATATTAGAGAGTGGTTATATATTCCTGTTGTTTTCTTTTATCATTTACCATTACAGAAAATACGGATATGAGAGGTGGATGAGGAAAGTCTAGACCAGTGGTTTTTGCCTAGCCATCCCATTGTGTGTGTGTGTGTGTGTGTGTGTGTGTGTGTGTGTGTGTGTTTTAAATAATTCTTGCTAGCTTTATTAAAAATATATTTTTATTGATTTCAGAGAGGAAGGGAGAGATAGAAACATCACTGATGAGAGGGAATCATTGACTGACGGCCTCCTTTACTTTGGACTGAACCCGAAACCCAGGCATGTGCCCTTGACCAGAATCAAACCTGGGACCCTTTGGTACACAGGCCAACGTTCTATCCACTGAGCCAAACCTGCTAGGGCCCATCTGTTTTAAGAGGTCTTCTTGCCTCTGGGAATTCGGAATAGCTAACTAAATGATGAGAAGGGTGATAGTTTAGTTGGTCACAAATGTACAGAGTGACCTTCTATACATGAAGTCATGTACAGAGTGAATTCATCTTGCCTGACAAATCTGTACTTTCTCTAGTATTTTGTAAAAGACCATCCTCTTCTCAGTTATCAAAACAGAAAGAACCAGGGACTCATCCACAGCTCCTTTTCCTCTACCCCTATATCCTTCCAGTTATCAAAGTAAGGTCACCTTACCTCTTTTTAAAAAATATATATATTTTTATTGATTCAGAGAGGAAGGGAGAAGGAAAGAGAGAGAAAATATCAATGATGAGAGAGAATCATCTATTGGCTGCCTCCTGCATGCCCCCTATTGGGGAACAAGCCTGAAACCTGGGCATGTGCCCTAACTGGGAATCAAAACAATGACCTTTTGGTGCATGGGATGATGCTCAACCACTGAGCCACACCACCTGGGCCATTTTACCTCTTTATCGTCTCTTGCATTCATCCACATTCTTAAGCCCTCATCACTTCCTGCCTGGATTTCTACATAGCAATACACTTTGGCCTGTCTTCATTCTATTCTCCCAGCTGTTGTTAAATCCTCTTCTTAACTGCAAGGGTGATCATGTCAGTCCTGCTTAAATGTGTCTATGCTTCCTGGTGTCCCTAGGAGAAAGCCCGAGTGCCTAGGTGAACGCATGAGTCTCCATCGTTGTTTTCTTTTTATTCTTTTCACCCATCCTTCCCCTTCCCTCGTGGCTCTTTGCTTCCACAACTTTTGCCTGCTTAGAATGCCTTTTCCCTGCTTCACTCATCTAATTTATTCTCTTCTTTCAAGCTGGACTCAAGCATCATCGTCCTAACTCACCCAGCCATCTGGGTTGAGTGTTTCCCCTGTGTCTGCGTAGATAATTCCATGCACACTGGGTTGTGATTGGCTACTTACTAGTAGTTGTTTCCAGAGTGAACTTGCTGGTTTTTTTTTAAATGTTATTCTTTTTAGTGCCTACCATGGTGTCTGACACACAGGAGGCTCTCAGAAAAGATTAGTAGAATATAAGTGCATAAGAAATTATTTTTTTTTATCATCTCAGAACCAGGAGGAGAGACACATTTTTTTTTTCTCACCACCTTTCTGTCTGTACCCATTTCAGCATCTGCTCAACAAACAGCCCAGCTGTGGTTGAAGAGAAGCATATGGTTGACTTGAAAGAGGCAGTTGGGTTGTGATTGTATGTGTTTGAAATACACATATAATGCATTCAGGCCCCCTCCCCTCCCTTCATACAGAATAGCAGCAATAACATCTTGTATTTGTCTTTTTGTTTGTATTCTCCATGAATGCCTGTACAGACATGATCTCATCCGGCTAGGGCAGTGGTAGCCCAAGTATAGATGGGAGTACATGATTATCCCCATTTTATAGATGCAGAGAAGAAGATAAGGAGTGAAGACATTTGCCCAAAGTGAGTGAGTTGTTGGTGGTAAAGAGACTGAGTATATATATATATATATATATATATATATATATATATATATATGTATATGTATATGTATATATATATATATATTATTGATTTCAGAGAGGAAGGGAAAGGGATAGAGAGATAGAAACATCAATGATGAGAGAGAATTATTGATCGGCTGCCTCCTGCATACCCCACATTGGGGATGGAGCCCACAACCCAAGCATGTGTCCTTGTCTGGAATCTAACCTGGGACCATTCAGTCTGCAGGCCGACGCTTTATCCACTGAGCCAAACCAGCTAGGGCGAGACTGAGCTTTGAGGTGAAGTCATCTGCTCTTTCTCTTTCTTTATAACCAGCAGAACCAGCTTATATCATGTTGATGTTTTCACATTTAATCACCAAAAAGACAGAAGAAGTGGTGTTGGAAAAGTTTTCTGCCTACTAACTTTGCTTGCAAGTGTCAATTGATGGTCATTGGTGCTAATTCTGTGCTAACAGGAATTCCCAGTTTGGGGTTTGGTGAAGAAGGAAACATTATTCAGTGCAAAAAGCTCAACTGTGATTGAGCCACGGCGGGGGGGGGGGGGGGGGGGGGGGGAGCAGCACGGCTGTGAGGCAGTTCTGGGGTGAGGCCCCTCTCTGGCTAGACAACTCTGCTCTGCTTCACGTGCTCTTCTCTGCTCTGGTCTGGCAAGACCTCTTGGGTGTTTTGGCTTTGGTGTTTCAGCTCCAGCTCCAGTCTTGGTGTTTCAGTTCCAGCACCCGTTGGAGAAATGCAGTCTTCAGTCTTTGGTGGAAAGGGAAAGTGCATTCCCGGAGCCAGAGGGGAGCCAACTTAGATATTTTTAATTTTTTAAAATCCTCACCCAATGATATATTTATTTCATTGATTTTAGAGAGAGAAAAAGGAAGAAAGAGAGAGAGAGAGAGAAACATCGATGTAAGAGAGAAACATCAATTGTTTGATTCCTGTATGTGCCCTGACAGGGAATCAAACCTACCACCATCAGTGTACCAACAGACACTGTAATCAACTGAGCCACTGGCTAGGGCAGGAGCTAACTTATATAGACAGAAGCCCCTGCCCCTTGTCCGTGATTGGTCCATCATCATGCAGTTTGGTACAAAAAGCACTGTCCTGATTGGTCAGAATGGTGTCACTCTGGTCAGTGAACGCGTTGAGGGGGATAAAACTGTGCATTTCTGGTTGGATGGGGAAGCCTTAGTCCTACTGGTTGAAATAGGATTCCAGGAAATCCTGTGTAAGGGCTGTCTTAGAGAGCAGGAACACAGTGCAGACAGGCAGTTAGTTCAGTGCAGGCTTCTCCCTCAAGTGCAGTTTGCATGATAGGCTCATGCTTACTGGTAAAAATGGTTGCTAGGATCTTCTTTTAAATTTGAGCCCAGTTTGCCACCAGGAGTCCTTCTTGGTAGGTATTGTCTTTCTCAGGGTCCACACAGGTATACTTTTTAACTGTTAATTTCCCTAATCTTCCTTCAGTTCTGGTTAAATGCTCAGAGTGGTGTGTCTTCCTGGGTTAATTTGGCTGAAAGAATTGAAGCCCATTAAGTGGTGTTCTGGGCTTGCTTTGGACAGGATTGTCACGTTTCAGTTGGTCTGTTTGGGAATATTATTGACTTCAAACTATTTTTCTGTTTTACAAACTAATAAAGTGACAATAAAATCTTAATCCTTAAGTTGTATTCTTTACATTCCATTAAATCCTTTAAAAATAAAATGGTTTCATTCCAGAATTCTGGAGTCTTTGCATAAATGGTTCACCGGCACTCAGTAGTCATATTCTTAATTTCCAGGAAATCCTAAATTTTGAAAATTGCAGCCTCTGAAGTAGGCTGCTGCAGGAAAACTACGCCTACATGTTTTATTAAATTCTAGGCTTCTAACAGCAAAGATGAAGGCAGAGTGAGATTGAAAATGCAAGGGCAAAACAACTAGGATACAGTCAAGATGTACTCAGACAGCATGCAAAGTTTGATGGTAGCCTTTTTTACTTTTTTGGGCAGTCACTCACTCTGTTGATCTCTGAAATATCTGTGTAATCTATTGTTTGTTTAAAAAATTTTTTTAAAAATTACAGTTGAAATAAAATGTTATATGAGTTTCAGGTGTACAACGTAGTGATGAGACATTTATATAACTTACGAAGTGATCACCCCATAAGTCTAGTACCCACCTGACACCATACGTAGTTATTGCAATGTTGACTATATCCCCATGACTATTTTGTAACTGCCAATGTGTACTTTTTCCTCTCTTCCCTTTTCACATCCATCCTCCCAACTCCCCTTTCATCTGATAACCATCAGTTTTTTTCTTTATATCTATTAGTTTCTGTTTTATTTACTTTGTGTTTTTTTTTTAGATTCCACATATAAGTGAAATCATATGGTATTTGTTTTTGTATGTCTGAATTATTTCACTCAGCATAATGCCCTTTAGGTCCATCCATGTTGTCACAATGGTAAGATTTCATTCCTTTTTATGGCTGAGTAATATTCCATTGTATATATGTACCACCTCTTCTTTCTTCATTCATCTATTGATGGACACTTAGGTTGCTTCCATATCTTGGCTATTGTAAATAATGCTGCAGTGAACATAGGGATGCATATCTTTTCAAATTAGTGTTTTGGATTTCTTTGGAAAAATGACCAGAAGTGGAATTGCTGGCTCGTTGCTAGTCTTGTTTTATTGATCCTCATTCATCTTGACTCTTTGGTCCTTGAGTTTTTCCAGCCCTTCTCCCCTGCCCCAATGAAACTGCTGTTTTCTTGGTTTCTATTATGCTAGAAGGTGGCACTTCCCTCACTCTGCCATCCACACACATCAGTGGTTTTCACTTTATTTTGTTCCCTGGTGGTATTTCTACTTATTTGTCCTACTGTCTTCCCAAACTCAATAGCTTAAAAGGAAATTGTCCTTAGAACAGCGGTTCTCAACCTGTGGGTCGCGACCCCTTTGGCGGTTGAACGACCCTTTCACAGGGGTCGCCTAAGACCATCCAGCATATCAGATATTTACATTATGATTCATAACAGTAGCAACATTACAGTTATGAAGTAGCAACGAAAATAATTTTTTGGTTGGGTCACAACATGAGGGACTGTATTTATAGGGCCAGAAGGTTGAGAACCACTGCCTTAGAATGTTTATAGTGGGGGAGGACGTTCCTGATCATTTGCTTCATTGTCTCACTTTAGAATTAGCTAAACTATGGCTCAGTGGGGTGATGTGGTTTGTGCAATTCCATAGAGTCATCATTTGGTGAAATCAGGCCAGAAATCAAGTTCTTGACGCCCTGTGACCTCTCAGAGCCTCTGTGTTGCTCCCACACAGGCTCTTCCTGGTCTCCTGAACCATATTTCCTTGGCATGAAACTTCAGAGCTATTTGACCCTCACATGTCACTTCCTTCCCCACATACAAATGTCAACTTTGCATTCACCAAGACCTTCCAATTCTTCTAGGATTTAAAATTTTTATTTTTGGTAATTAAAAAAATTTACCAACAATAAAATTCCTTTTTTTGATCATATAGTTCTGAGTTTTAACACATGCATTGATTCATATCATTATCACTGTAAACTGCATGCAGAACAATCCATCACCCCTCAAATTCCCTGGTGCTGCCTCTTTGTAGTCAAACCCTCCTGGTTACTGAACTCCTGGCAACACTAGTCTATTCTCTGTTGCTGTAGGTTTACTTTTTTCCAGAATAAGTGGGATTATATAGACTATACCCTCTTGAGATAGCTTCTTTCATTTTGCATAATGCATTTGAGATTCATCCATGTTGTGTGTATCTATAATCTGTCCCTTTTTATTGCTAAGTAGTATTCCACTGTATGGATATACCATAGTTTATTTACCCATTGTATTCCCACCAGCAATGTGTGACAGTCCTAGTTGCTCTGCATCTGTGCTGTCATTTGATATTGTCAGTTTTTAAAATTTAGCCATTCTGATAATTGTGAAATGATATCTCATTTAATTTGCATTTCCCTAATGATGTTGAGCATCTTTTCAATCGCTTATTATAACTCGGTTGCTTATTGCCCATTATGTATATCTGCATATCTTCTATCCATTGTGATGTTTATTACACCCATTGTCTTATCATAACCCTATTCTAGCTGGTTATTGTACCTAGCTTTTTTTTTTTTTTTAATATATTTTATTGATTTTTTCACAGAGAGGAAGGGAGAGAGATAGAGGGTCAGAAACATCGATGAGAGAGAAACATCGACCAGCCGCCTCCTGCACATCCCCCACCGGGGATGTGCCCGCAACCCAGTTACATGCCCTTGACCGGAATCGAACCTGGGACCTTTTAGTCCGCAGGCCGACGCTCTATCCACTGAGCCAAACCGGTTTCGGCTGTACCTAGCTTTTTATATTAATGTTGTTACCCATGTACCACAGTGTATTCCAGAGGTTAAGGCACTGTACTAAGAACTTTATATACACAATCTCACTTTAAATTTATGAAATTCTCAGGAGAAAAATAGTGTTTTCTCTCTCTATAGGAGAAGTAAAGACGCCATGCTCATCAGATATTTATTGAGTACCTCCCATATGCTATGAGCCAGTTATTATACTCACTTACTAGTTCTGTGACTTTAGGCAAGTCATTTAATCTCTGAGTTAATTTTCTTACTTATTAAATTGGTATCTCTATATAATATTTTCTCTGAAGGTTATTGAATGAGGGTTTTTTTAAAAAAATATATTTTATTGATTTTTTACAGAGAGGAAGGGAGAGGGATAGAGAGTTAGATACATTGATGAGAGAGAAACATCGATCAGCTGCCTCCTACACACCCCCTACTGGGGATGTGCCCGCAACCAAGGTACATGCCCTTGACCGGAATCAAACCTAGGACCTTTGAATCCGCAGGCTGACACTCTGTCCACTGAGCCAAACCGGTTAGGGCTGAATGAGGGTTTTAAAGAAGAATTTAGGACACATGCGCAGCAGAAGGTCTGGTCTATGATATTTACTGATAAGCCATCAGCAGTGGCTGCTCCTGTTCTCTTCAAACACCTCATACTTTACTGATGCTGTTTCTGCCCCTCACTGGCTACCTCTCTCTGGAAAATTGCCCTTTGGTGGGTCTCCTACCTCACTCTGGGGCAAATATTAGAACCAACACAAGAGGCAGCCTTTTTTCTTTTAAGGAACATGTTTCTCTGTTTTCTCTTTGTAGCTCATTGGTTGCATCATTTGGTCAAGAAAGATGGGATTGAATCAGTTTTGCAAAGCAGACCTACAATGCTGCAGTTACTACTGCTCCCATGTCCCTCTTGTAAATGCGAAAAGGACCAGTTACTGTGGAGATTGCTGAGTGGTTTGTCTCTAAGTTCACATTGTGTATTTTAAATACCTAATCTTAGGTATGGCAAAAAGGCTATGATGGAGGAATCTTAGCTCTCATTGCATTGGTGTATGAAGTGTTGCTGAAATTTTTTTTGTTATTTACTAGTCATTTAATCAAGTTTTTTTTTTTGTTATTAGCTAGGTAATTGGGATGATTTCTAAGAAACTGAAAATACTTTGAAGAGATGTGGCTGTTTGAAGTGAGTGTTTAAGATTTTCTAAAGTCAGTAACAAAGAAGTTAACTGAGCCAAATGTTTTACTTAGAGTGCATTCCAGCTCCTGTATTCATGTAAAGGATGTCTTTCTTTTACTAATGTCATAAAGGGTTGATCTAGTTGGCAAGGGTTGTTCTAGTTAGGGTAGGACAGAAAGAGGAAATCATAATATTAGTTTTAAAAAATCATGATACAAAGATGACCTTTTACAAATTGTCAAGTCATCCATCATGGATTATGAGGCTTTGTTTGTGGAAGCAAGGGTATTATTGCTAAAATTGGCTCCTTGCTTTTTCCTATTAGGTAGCTAGAGCACATTTTCACTTCTTCAGTTGTTAAGCATTTGTCGGGTGCCTTCTGTGTGCCAGGTCCCTTTATGTGTTAGTCTCTTAAATCCTCACAGCAACTCTTTGAAATAAAACCCCTTTTTACATGGTGATGAAAGGAGATTTGACTTGGCGTGGTGAACACACAATACAGTATAAAGATGATATATTATAGAATTGTATACCTGAAACCTATATAATAACCAACTAGAGGCCCGATGCACGAAGATTCGTGCAAGAATGGGCCTTCCTTCCCCTGGCTGCTGGCACCACCTTCGCTCCGACTGGAGCCGCCTTTCTGCTTTTGTTCAGGCCGGGAGCTGACTTTCCGCCTTTCCATGTTGCCCAGAGGCCCAGAGTGGCTGGGGCGGTGTAGAACGCCTGCGTCGTCGCCATGGCAATGACACAAGCATCCCGCCCCACCCTGGCACTTGGCACCTGTGTATGCAAATTAACCCACCATCTTTGTTGGGTTAATTTGCGTAGCCACTCCTGATTGGCTGGTGAGCGTCGCAAAGGTATGGTCAGTTTGCATCTTTCTCTTATTAGTGTAGATGTCACCCCAATAAATTCAATAAAAATTAAAAGAAAAAGATAGCCCCATTTTACAGATGAAAACATTGTATGGTGTGGCCATTTGACCTGCCCAGTGTAACCCCCATGAGGAGGTGGTATTGAGCCCTGGTTTTCTGGCTGTGCCTGCTGGTCTTATTGTCACCCACTCCGCCTCTGCCTGTCACAGAGGGATGGCAGGTGCCACTGCTGTTCACCAGGAAGGCCAGCACACCTTCTCTCAGTGTGGCATCTGTTTCCTTCAGAGGGCCTTTTGTAGGACCTAAGGTCAAACTTGCCTACCACACATCCTCAGATAGGATAATTTTATTTGGTCCAGAAGGCCCACTGTAGAAAGCGCATGAACTCTACAAGGTTCAAGTGGGATCTCCACCATTTCATTTTATTGCCTATGTGATTTTGGTCAAATTACTTAAACTCCCAGGCCCTAAATTTCTTCAACTATAAAATAGGGAGAATACATGCCTGGTGGAGATGTGGGGAGGATTAGAAATAATGCAATAGAGCACTTAAAAAGTGCTTGGCATGTTGTAGGTGCTTAGTAACTGGTAGCTGCCATTTCAGGGCCTCTGGCTGCTCTTTGGGGGCTGAAGAAACTGCCCAGAAGAGTGTTTAAGAATATGGATTCTGGAATAAGCCTCCTGGGTTCAATTCCTTGTTCTACCGTATCAGCTGTGTGATTGTTTACACTTAATTGCTTTTTGTGCCTTAGTTTTCTCCATCTGGAAAAAGGGTGTAATAATAGTTCCTGCCTCACGAGGAGAAATGATTGTATACAGACAAATAAGAACTGTCAAGAGGTTGGGTTGAAATGACCTCATTGTGATCATCTAGTGCCATTGTTTTTTGTTGTTTTTTTTTTTCAGCGACATGATATGAACCTCATTGAAATTTACAGTATATTTCTTCTCTCCTTCCTGTTCCAATTGAAGTAATTTATTAATTTTTGTATTTGATGCCACATAATGTTTGATATTGTTTTTACTTGAAATACAGATATATTATCATAAATATTACTGTTGCCTCTTAAGAAATTGAATGAACTAAATATAAAAGAACATCTATTTGTGTAGAGAATACATACTTTTTGTAGAATTACTACACATAAAATTAGATATAGTAAATGAAAATCTCATCTTATAGATGAAAACATAAAAAACATAACCAGCTCTCTGTTAAAAAAAAAAATCCCCCAAATACAATTTCACTGAAGTAATTTGACTTTCTTGCTTTAACCTTAACTTGCCGGGTTGCATGTGAGTTAATTTTCCCCCCCTCCGAGATGACAATAATAAGATGGGACCATGGATGTGAGTCCGCTGGGAGGAAAGCAGTCTGAATTTAATGTCAGTCTAGATATCCAATTTGACTTGTCCCTGTGGGCAGTGTGTGGTGCTGGCCAGGTCTGCATCATTATTCTGAAGTCTGTACTGATGTCCTGTGACTAATCCGTTCCAGCTGTCTGGGTCACTGCTTTGGAGTACTATTTATTTGCAGTAGTGATGCTGCAAATAGGAAAAGCTTTCCCTTTGTTGATTGAAAGCTTTACTGGTAATTAGCAAAACAGGCACGCCTCTTATTTGGAGAGAGACTAGAAAGGCGGCTTAAGAGTCAGTTGTACACAACCACTTTGGAAGATGGTTGGACACTCCTTAGGAGAGCTGAGCATTGCAATCCCAAGCCCAGCTCCCCTCTCCTAGGTGTGTGCCTTTGGAGGAACTTGCTGGCGAGGAGCACTAGAATGTAAATGGCAGCATTATTCATACAGCAAAAAACTGAAAACTCCCCAGATGATCCTCAGCAGTAGAACAGAGCAGTAAATTGTGGATATGTTCATAAAATGAGAACTAGATAGTGGTGAAAATCTACTACAGCCACAGGAGTCAACAGGGATGAATCTCAAACTCTTAAGGGGCAAGTATTTGAAGAATATGTATAGTCTGTTTCATTTATATTAGCCTTACAACCAGGCAGAATGCAACCGTGTATTGAGAATACATATGTGGTAAAATTACAGAGAGGAACAAAGGAATAATTAACTCAGAATTCAGGCTGGTGGTTATCTGTGCAGGGAGGCAGGGCAAGGCGGGTAGAGAGGGAGAGGTGATCAGGAAGGGGCACGTAGGTCTTCTAAAACACAAACATCCCAAACCCCAGCAACATCAACTGGGTATTAGGTACATGGGGTATATTTTATTGGTCTTTAATCTGGCATATTATATATATATCTCCAGCAGTTTAAAACACGGTTACATTTATGATCTCACACAGTTTCTGTGTGGGTCAGGAAGTCTGGAGCAGCTTAGCTGGGTGGTTGTAATTTGGGGTCTCCAATGGCGTTGCAGTCCAGATCGCTGAAGCAGCCATCCTCTGAGGGCTCGGCTTGGCTGGGCTGGAGGTTGTGCTCCTAAGAAGGCCACCTCCATTGGCTGTTGCAGGAGGCTCAGTTCCTCAGTACATGGGCTTGTCTTTAGAGCACTTGAGAATGCAGGAAACAGCAGCCAGCTTTCCTCCCAAGATAGAGAGAGAGGGAAGCTGCTCTTTCAAGGAGGCTTTGAGTCACACTCCATCATTTCCCCAGCATCCTATTGGCTATTCATGCCCGCCTATTCATTGTGGGAGGGGACCGCGCAAGAGCATGAATATTGGAGGCGGGATCATTGGGGGCCACCTTGGGAGCTGGCTACCATGGTTATGCACTTTTTAATATATTTTACAATAAAAAGTATTTAGAGGCAAACTGAACTGGTAAGCTTATTTTTCCTTAGTAATGATGCAGCATCCATGTAAATGAAAATTACTGTAAGTGCTGAATGTGTCAGCAGTCAGGATGGGGTTAAAAAGTCAGTCATGTAAACTGGGGAACTGAGGGCAGGAGTGTGGTGGGGCTGGGAAGCTGGTGGGAAGGGCAGTGAAGAGAGGCACTTTCAGAATACCTACACCAGGATGTGTGGTGTAGAGAGGGGACTATGTATGTTCCTCGCCTTCAGTCTACCTGACCTAGATCTGGCAGAAATCTGGGATCCCTGATTTTGAAGAGAATTCTTCAGACCAAGGGCTATTGGTAGCTTTCTGGGCTCACTGTGATATAAAATCCCTGCCAACTTCACATGTTCTCCCAAGGCCACCTTTAATCATAAAGGAGAGAGTCCATCCCCATTCCCTTACCCCACAGGTAAGGGAAGAGCCGGAAATGAATTAAGCATGTAAGGAGTTTTAGTTAAAAATGCATGTCAGGTGACATTCTACTCCACAAGGCGTATTTGTTTTACTATTAACAACTTTTAAATTACTGGTTCATTTCCTTATCATCACCAAAACTTGGAGTAAAATGGATGTTTCCGAAGGTACATCATGTTTTTCCCTTGGTTTTGTGTAGCTCCTGGCATAACTTCTTGGTGAGTTTCTTGGGGTCAGCGTGCTGGGTTGTGAGTCATGGAGCCACATCTTATCTCCTTTGTGGGTCTCAGTGTTCTTGTGAGCAGGTGTTCCAGCCCCCAGGCCAGGAGCCGCTTGCAGAGGTTCCCTGGAGTTTTACTCACGCTGAGGATGGAAGAGACAGGCCTGCCAGCCAGGTGCGGGGTTCCCTGGCCAGCTTTCCTCAGGCTCATGTGTGCCAGCACCTTCACAGGTGGAGGTTAGACATTGATACCTCTAAACCTCTGTGCTTGCGGAATTTTGGTGACCAACAGATGAAAGGCCACGTTAGGCCATCATATAGGGATACTGCATTCTCCCCAGCTGTCGTTTTTTTTGGTGCTGCTTCCATCTTTATTAGTGGAGCAGTATCCATGCCATTATATTATATTGTATTTTGCGTTTTACAAAAACTTCAATGGCAAGCTATTGCCTTTTGTTGTGGCAAAGATAAAAATCACCAAGGGTGCCATGTGATGCTGGTTTTACTCCTATTGGCCAACAGTGTGCTTTCTTGAGAAAGGAGGGGGAAAATTATATGTGTGTGTGTGTGTGTGTGTGTGTGTGTGTAATGTGAAAAATAGGGTTATTGTGTTTAAAAGGAAACTATAATTTCTAATAGTAATTGTAGTAGTTGATAATCATAAATTATAGTACCAAGGGACTGGTAAGAATGATTATTTATATATACTATCAGGGAACAAACTGTCATCTCCATCCCCCACTGGCAGGTGAATGTGCTGCTTGGCCATTTTGCTTTGAGGTTGGCTTTTAGGAGAGCATGGTGTTGAGGGGGAGTGAGAAGGGGTAGGGATGACCTGTATGGTGAGCTTAGGGTCAGAGGACTTAAGCTGGAATTTCATTTCTCATATTTTCTAGTTGAATGTTCTTGTCGTACATCTTCTCTGACACTTAGCCGCCTCCTCTGGAAAATGGAATCAGTAAACTCTGCTTACCTCACAGGGCTGTGGGGGAGGGCCCATTGTAAGAGATAATGCTGAAATGTAAGGTGTGGCAGCAGGAATATGAC
The DNA here is from genome assembly GCF_014108235.1 of Myotis myotis. NCBI lineage: Eukaryota > Metazoa > Chordata > Mammalia > Chiroptera > Vespertilionidae > Myotis > Myotis myotis. The sequence goes on from NW_023416319.1 coordinate 27,029,015, forward strand.
TTGCAGGCCACATCCCACTGTGCCCCATAGCATGTTCTGTAGTTGAGTACAGTAGTAGTTGAGTACAGTAGTAGATTGGGTCCAAATACCTTTGCCTGAAAGGACTCCAGGGGGATCAGCGGTTCTGGTGTGGTTCTGAGAGCATCCTTGGATGCCTTCTAGGTGTGGTCTCAGAAATCCAGAGCACAGCTCAGGTCCTTGAAGCTCCAGTTTTTGTTTGAATGGAGTTTGGACCAGTCACTGCCCTGAAATCGATGTGAATTAAAAGAAACTTACTGAGGAATTCCTTTGTTCCAAACATTTGCAGGGTGGGTGAGGTTAAGAGTTGTTCCCTATATTCAGTATGTGATGGGATCATTCTTTTCTCTTTTCACTTTTTTCCTTGCTAAAAAAAAATAGTTGCAGCAGTGTTTTAACCTAGAGCAGCGGTTCTCAAGCTGTGGGGCGTGACCCCTTTGGCGGTCGAACGACCCTTTCACAGGGGTCGCCTAAATACATCCTGCATATCAGATATTTATATTACGATTCGTAACAGTAGCAAAATTACAGTTATGAAGTAGCAACGAAAATAATTTTATGTTTGGGGGTCACCACAACATGAGCTGTATTAAAGGGTCTAGGCTTTAGGAAGGTTGAGAACCACTGATCTAGAGACCTGCCATTATATTGAGAATATGTTCTCAGGTGAAGTAGCATTAATATGCAAATCTTTGGTGATAACCAGTTGTTTTGCTTATTCTTGCAGGTGAGGGCAGCATGAATGACCTGAGTGTGCCTTTGGGCATAGTTAGCATTCATTTTTGATTAGGAGAAAGAAGACGGCCTCCTCTTGAAAGGTAAGTAGACATTTCTTTGCAACTTTTTATTATGAAAATTTTCAGACATACTGAAGAGTTAAAACAGCGGTTCTCAACCTGTGGGTCGTGACCCCTTTGGGGGTCGAACGACCCTTTCACAGGGGTCACCCAAGACCATCAGAAAACAGATATATAATTACATATTGTTTTTGTGATTAATCACTATGCTTTAATTATGTTCAATTTGTAACAATGAAATTGGGGTCACCACAACATGAGGAACTGTATTAAAGGGTCGCGGCATCAGGAAGGTTGAAAACCACTGAGTTAAAAGAATGTGCAGGAATCCTTATGTATTCACTACCTACATTTAACAGTTGTTGGCATTTTGCCACGTGTGTGTGTGTGTGTGTGTGTGTGTGTGTGTGTGTAGGTTTGTATATTTTTCTGCTGAAATGTGCAAATTACAGCCATAATGACACATTATCCTAAATTCTTGAGAATAAGACTCTTAAAAATAAGGATATTCTTTTCTGAGAGCCATTTTAGAACATTTATAAACTATGTGACATAGAATAATTTAATTAAGTGAAATTATAATTTCCTATTAAAAGGTGTAATAGCTGATATAAATAAAGTCAGATTTTTAAAAAGCTTTAAGCAGTGGTTTATTTAATAGACAGCTATGCAGTACGAATTTGTTTTTTCTGAGAAATGTCTGAATATGGAGGATTGGAATTTGTACCACACATGGACCTGAACAGGAGGGGATCACTGTGCTTTCTTCACTCCCTGTAATCCGCCCATCTGCCCACTGTGGTGACATCTATTGTTGGGTCAGTGGATCTGATTACCACTCCTGCTTCTTCCTGATCAACATTTACAGTCTCTGCGATCTAATGTGATCAAAGGTCTTAATTGATTTTTTAACCTGAAATTATTAGGAGAATGTATAAAGAATATAAGTGATTATATTAAAATCAACATTAGAGTGATTAAAAATGATTCTCAGCCCATAATTTATTATGCATTGAGACGTTACATAAAATCTTAAAGATGTGTTCAGCTATGATTATAATTGTAGATTATTATACATTATCTATTATGGCCCATTACACAGTCAGTTTTTACAGCTCTGTGGTTCTTGCAGGAAGGCTGTCAACTGTCCTGCATTCTAATCTCTTACATTTTATTTATGGCATCTTCCTCAAGTGGTTTCTGAGCATCTAAGCATTCCTTCATAGATGTTTATAAACTAGACCTGCCCATTTAGGACATCATTTTAAAAGCAGTCCATTTAAATGAGCCAATTACGGCAGCAGAGACTTCTTATAGCCTCTTGTCTCATTTAGAAGACAAAGGTAGTGACAGCAGTAAAGTTCCTTCAAAAGACACTGCCATTCTGAAGGACTCTGACTGGAATTGCAGGCATCTCAGAACAATCTAGTGTGCTGTGTTGCCCTTTGGCCTCTCTCTGGTTATACTTGGAAAAGACAAGGAGGAGTTGAGTGGGGCTCCCTATGAGGCAGAAGACTTGAAGGACATGGTCAAGGGGAAGGACGTGGGGCCCTATCTGGGGCCTTCAACTGGCTCTCTGGCCCTGGACCACTTAGATATGGGATAATGATTTTTACTGTCTCTTACAATAGAACATACATACAAAAAATATACATATTGTAAGTGTGCAGCGCAATATAATTTTACAAACTGAACTCGCCCATGTAACCAGCACCCAGATTAAGAAACATGCTTCCTCTAGACACCCCACTCCATGGGTAGCTCCTCTTGATTTCTAGGAGCATTAATTCATTTTGCTATTTCTCTCTCTTTCTCTTTCTCTCTCTGTGTGATATATATGCAAATTGTACTTTTTGTGTCTGGCTTTTCTCATTCAACAATGTATTGGAGAGATTCCTCCACTTGGTTGCATATAGTTATGGATTGCTTATTTTTATTACTATTGAGCATTCCATCATAGGGGAATACAACAGTGTATTTATTCTGTTAGATGCAGGTAATTTTTTGTGTTCACCCACCCAGAACATCCTCCAGCAAAAATGGAGAATAAACAAGGTTTTATCCTCATTATGGTTACAATGGAGGCGGTCCCGGTTGTCCTCTCTCTGTCCAGCTCTGCTGTGATATGAAGGAGGAATCCAGGCAGCAGAGAAGATTGAGACACAGTTGGGAGATGTATGTTGTTTTTCAGTCCTGTAATGACTGCTGCTTTTCCTGGGACTGGCCATGTTCCTGCTGGCACATGTTTTCTCCATGCCCTTCTCTGCCCTTTTCACTCTTATACAGCCCCTTCGAGGAGACAGTGCAGAACACACCAAATATCAGGCAATCAGTGGATAATTAAAGTCATTAGGTATTGGGATTAGCTGTTAGATAGGGCCATTTGGATATTTTATAACATCATTCTCAGGCCATACAAAATTATCAACTTAAAAATTAGCCTGCTATGTTTGGTCAAACATTTAATTAACTCACCCCTAATGCCTTGGCAGGACCAAACCAAATGATATAGGCCCACGGGCCGGATGTTCCCCACCCCTGTGTTTGATGAAGGGCAAAGTTGTGGGCTTTGAGGAGCCTGTGTTTGGTTATAGTTTCACAGGGATGGATATGGACCACATCCTCGGAAACCACTTGTACTGTAGAATTCAGGAAGTAAATTCAAAGGCTTGCATGGGCCAGGCTTGTAACAAACATGGAGGTTGTTTAGTAAGGAGTGATGGCACTAAAGAGAATGAGTATATATACTTTGGCCAATTTTTGACCCAACGAAACATGTCTGGCTGACTTTAGCAAGTTAACCAATTTCCAGTCTTTAGGGAATAGTGTTCATTGTAAGAAAGTGTTTCCCTTGGGATTTGAATGTTTTTATGGATTATGGATGCTTTTGTAAATAAAGTTTTATTCAAACACAAACATGCTCACTTCTTTATGTTATCTATGTCCGCTTTTGTGTGGTATAACAGCTGTTGTTTAGTTGCAAAAGAGATCAGGGTTGAGTAGTTGCAACAGTGATCCATAATACCTAAAATATTTACCATCTGTCCCTTTACAAAAAAGTTTGCCAACTCCTGTTTTACTTCATAAAAGCAAGGACATAGTAATTTTTGTAGTCATAAAATAGTCTGATCCCATTCATTTTAGTGTTAATACCTTCATTTATTCATTTACTAGTCAACAAATTTTTATAGAGTCTATTATATGTCAGGCACAAAATAGCGATAGCAGATACGATTCTTGCCCCTAAGGAATTTACAAGAGGCTCCTATGAAGTTGAAGTTCCATTCTGGGATTGTGCTTTCTATGAATCAAAGCAGATGTGTAATATGAATAGAATTACCAAATATTCAATTTTAAGCTAATATATTGGCTATATTTATTGATTTTAGAAATAGGATTAATTCTTATTTACATAATCTAATGGTTACTTCACTTATAAAGTGTATGTAGTATGGTGTGCATAGAAATGACTTTGTGTCTGAAGGTCGTCGTTTACATGTAGTAACACCAGACTGTTTGGGAGCTAGCATGTCTGGATAGGGCTGTGAGCTTTGAAGTGCTTACCAAAGCAAGATGACAGATCTCCACCTTAGGCCACTTTCATAATAAATAATAAACCTCTACAGAAAGAACAGCACGCAAAGTAAAAAAGTTTTGAATATAGTAGAACAAATGTGTCTTTGTTGGTGTTCTTATCTGTTTGCTTGCTTGAGGTCATAAAAGTTTGTCTTCTTAATAGGAGCCTATAGAAGGCATTTTAATGACCATAGAACTGGTTTTAAACATCATGTTAACTCAACATTTTCATATATGCTCAGATATGTCTTATGGGTGGACACAGGCTAAGGATTGCCCCTTCACCACCCCAGACTGTTTTCGGACAGATAAAAAGGAAACGCAGTTGGCCCAGCTTGGTTATTGAGCTGTGTGTAATAAATGTGAAAATGCATGAGGTCCTGCTAATGTTTCCACATTGCCTCAGGAGCCGTCTGACATCACATGGAATTCCACCCACCGCAGTAGGAGGCAGTATCTGGGTGAGCAGTAGTGCTTTCCTCTGAAATCTGAGGCGCTTGTGAGGATTGATCTGAAGTCACTACAGAGAAGGAATGCCATTTAGTGCAACAAATAGTTTAATGAATGTGGTTCATACTGTATACTGGTTTGTTTTGTTTCCAAAATTAGTAAGTAAAGTTAAGGCTTAGTTCCTTTTTACGAGGAAGAAATGATACTTGCTGCTTGTGTTTAAAATATTTAAAAAATTCATTTCTGTCCTTCATTTAATAATTTTTATAGTGGTTTGGATTTAGTATTAAATGAAAATGAAGAAGACTGAGCAAAAATGATTGTCACAGTTGCTTTCCTTACAAAGCTGGAAACTGCAGACCTAGCTGCTTTGGTTAAAAATAAGGTTTTTTGAGCCCTGGCTGGTGCAGCTCAGTTGATTGGAGCGTCCTCCCATACAACGAAAGGTCACTGGTTTGATTCCCAGTCAGGGCACGTACCCAGGGTATGGGTTTGATCCCCAGTCGGGTGTGTGTAGGGGAGACAACCAATCGATGTTTCTTTCTCATATTGATGTTTCTCTCTCTCCCTCTCCTTTTCTCTCTCTCAAAAATCAATAAAAACATATTCTCGGGTGAGGATTAAAAAAATAAATAAATACAGTTTTTAAAACAAATTTGATAGTAGGTCAGATCACCTGATCTGTGGCATTAGGAAAACTGGGTCTTGTGTTCTACCTAATACGGAGTACTTTTGTCAAGAACTCCAGCCTCAGGAGTGTTTTATTTTAGAGAGCAGAATAGAACAAAGGACAGAAAATACAGATGGATATAGCTCTATAAAATAAAACATGTTTAGAAAGGGTACTAGGGTGATTCTTTTGCTTGCAAGTGACAGAAAACCCAATTTCAAACTATCCTAAGTGAAAGTAAAAGTGTTGGCTTAGGTAATTGAAAGTCTGGAAAAGGATCTGACTTGAGGAAGGGCTTGATTGGGGACCCAAATGATGACATGAGGATTCTTCTTGGCTGCATGTTCTTGGGCTACAAATCAAGACCTCCAGCAGCTCCAGGCTGACATCATTATAGTGATCATCCAAGATTCTGTACAGATAACATTCTTGGCCTTGTGCCTAGAGCATTGGGCCAGTCACTGGGGCCAGGGACACTGGCCTGTTCTGACTGGAGTGCCAGGCCATGTGTTCACCCTACAGCCCGAGGTCCGCACCTCTTCAACCGAGGATGAAGCACTGACTGATGACCATGGGAGATGAATCCCTCCAGAAGTAAATCAGGGTGGTTACCAGGAGGGTTGGTGGGTGCTGGGAGGCAAACTTTAACAATAATAATAATAACAACAACAACAACAACAAAAATACAAATAAAAAAATTGTATCTTTGTGGTTTGCAAAGCATTTTCAGGTATATTATTTTGTTTGACCTGAAAGAAGCATCAGGTTAGTCAGGATAAAGGAGTGATTAAGAACATGGGTCCTGGGGTCAGACTACATAGGTTCAGTTAGGAGCCACATAAGATTTTGACAAGTTATTTAACGTCTCTGTGGCCCAGTTCCCTCAACTGAGAAATGGAGACAAAGGTCTCCGTCTAGGGTTAAATTAGTGGCTATTTGTAGGGCGCTTAGTGCCTGATGCATGCTTGGTCTCTCTGTCCCTTGTTATTGTTGTTAATCTTGAAAACAGCCCTGCCATTCACAGGCGGGGATGCTGACGTCCAGAGTCACATGGCCCGTAAATGGGAGCCAATAGCATTCAGGTCTCCTGGCTTCTTCCCTGTCCCCACACTTGCCTTGTGTAATGATTGTGGGGTTCTGCTTCATAATAATTCCAAGAAGCAGAGAGGAAAACACTCCTACAAGGCGGGCCTGCTGTTTGGAAGTCCCCAAGTGTATAGAGGGCAGCGTCACTTATATCTTCTACTTGCAAATGGATCTTCATCTTCCCATTTGCATCGTGCCTCCAGGTGCTTAGGACATCAGCCATGTCTAGGGTTGGCATTCACTAGGGAACTGTTGGCTGATTGTTTAATCAGGTCCAGTAGTCTGAGCAGTAGAGGAATCTAGGACTTTCGTGGTCGGGAGGTGGTGTGAGGACGTACCTTCTGACGGAGTGAGGCTTGGACCGCCCCAGAATACTGCTTCCAGCGCCTTTAGCCAGTTCTATTTAGAAATGGATCCCATTTCCCTCATTACAAATATTTTCCCACAATGTTAAGAATGTTTTGTGGGGAAGTTATTCAAGTGACTTAATGGAGAAGGCTTGCCCTGGAGACTCAGACTTTGGTGTGACCCAGACATGTAAGAGGGTCATGTTGCTTTCTTTCTGAAGACAAAGATAATGATTTCTTTGTACTTGCTGTGGACTCAAGACACTGGAAACTTAAAGGATCGCTGTGGGTAACCCATGATGCACCTCCCAAATATGCAGCTATACACAAAAGGAAAAACTTAGCAGAAACCACAATTTTGGCTTTCCTGTAGTGATTTTGAGGAAAATGGGGCTAGTCAGTATTCCCAAAGCTCGCTTGATCGCCAGACCCACTCGCTTCACTGCATGAAAAACTCCGCCCTGCAATGGCGTGTCCTCCCACCCTGCCTCTGTGCCTGGCATGTGGGAGGCACTCAGCTGTTGCTTGAATGAACAGACCTGTCGGAACTGTGCCTTTGTCTTCATTTTCACTTTCTTTTGACAAGAAGTTATTTACCATGTAGATGGCTTCAGGAATTTCCGCTCTGAGTCCTACATTATCTTCTGCATCTTAACACATCACCTTATGTTATTTCTTTAGGTGAAGGTGATGGTATCTTGAGACTTGATTCCAACACTTGGTTTTACAATGATATTTATATTCTAAATAACAACACCTATTTAGAGAGTAAAGGGATTAGCTACTAATTCTGCAGAAACGACTGTTGGTTTGCAAAATGCTTGTGGGAATCGTAATAGGTTCTTAGATTTAATCCCACTTACTTTATTTTTAGCTCTCTGGGAGCTTTTGGCCCGGCTCAATAGTCTGGGATAGAATAATAATAGTTTCTTCATTGTCTTTAACCTGACCCCATTTTATAGGTAGAAAAACAGGGTCAACCTTATTTCCTGTAATGTCAGCAACAAAAGTGATAACATTACTATCACTGTGTGATGAGCACTACCCTGAATTCTTTTGTTGATTATCCTATTTAATATTTTTAGCAACTCTGTGACCATCATTTTGTAGATGATGAAACAGGCGTATATTGCATGGCCAATCCGTGTGAGCTAGCGTCTCGGCCAGGGGTTCTCAAACTGCCTGCGTATTGGGAACCATCCCAAGGGCTTTCAAAGGACTCCATGTCAACCAAGAGGTCACCTGCTCTATTCCCGGTTAGGGCACATGTCTGGGTTGCAGTAGGGAGCATGAAGGAGGCAGCCAATTGATAATGTTCCTTTCTCATTAGTGTTTCTCTCTCTATCCCCCTCCCTCCTCTCTCTCTAAAAATAAATAAATAAAAACATACTTAAAAAAATAAAAGCACTCCATGTTTAGGTTCATGCCTCCTCCCCGTCCATCTCCCCTGCACCCCTGGCCTCCTTCCCTTGTGTTATTTACTTGGTCTGGGGACTAAGGTAAAGGTACTGGGCATTTAGGGTAAAGAACTTGAGTAACAGCATTACTTGGTAACTTGTTAGAAGTAGAAATTCTTAGGTCCCACCCAGACATACTGAACTGAAACTGTGGGTGAGGTCCAGCAATCAGTATTTTTTAAAAAAATATGTATTTTTATTGATTTCAGAGAGGAAGGAAGAGGGAGAGAGATAGAAACATCAGTGATGAGAGGGAATCATTGATCGGCTGCCTCCCGCATGCCCCCTACTGGGGATCGAGCCCACAACCCTGGCATGTGCCATGACCAGGAATCAAACCATGACCTCCTGGTTCATAGGTCAACACTGAACCACTGAGCCACGCAGGCTGGGCTAGCAATAAGTGTTTTATCAAGCCTCTAGGTGACTCTTCTTTTGACTTGTATAAAACACATAACTTTAAATTTACCATCTTCACCGTTTTTGAGCTTACAGTTCGGTAATGTTAAGTGTATGTACATTGCTGTGAAACAGATCCCTAGAACTTTTCATCTTGCAAATCTGAAACTCTATACCCATCAAAGCACAGCTCTCCCTTCCCACCACTCCCAGCCCCTGGTATCCACCAGTCTATTTTCTGCTTCTATGAATTTGACTACTTTAGATACTGCATCTGAGTGGAATTCCAGGTGATTCTTATGCACACTCACGTTTGAGAACCACTGCACTCCAAAATTTGATTTGGCTCATCCCCCTCCAGACTCCCAGCACATCAGCAATATTAACTATATTGTACATCGCAAACACACCTGTGCACGCTGTGCTCTTCCTAGTCCTGCCTCTGCCACTTGGTTGTTCTGTGCCGCTCTGATCAAGTTTCATAATTTCCCGGAGGGAGTTTTCTTATCTGTGAAAATGGGGTAACCTAACTTGCAGTTTAGTAAAAGTTAAGTGATTAGACCCATGTGAAAGTATTTTGTAAGTTGTCAGGTGGTATACTAATGAAATATTAAGTGTAGATGTAACTCTCATCTCATCTCTTTAAGTTTAGTTTTTATTGAGGTTATGTAAGTTTGATTTTTTAAAATATTTTTATTCATTTCAGAGAGGAAGAGAGAGGGAGATAAAAACATGAATGATGAGAGAGAATCATTGATCAGCTGCCTCCTGCATGCCCCCTACTGGGGATTGAGTCCACAACTTGGGTATGTGCCCTTGACTGGAATCGAATCTGGGACCCTTCAGTTTGCAGACTGGCGCTCTATCCACTGAGCCAAACCAGCTAGGGCTGTAAGCTTGATTTTTAAAGGGTTGCATGGTTCCACAAGACCTCTCGTTCCCTTTATTTTGTTGTTGTCCACCGGCTCCCTTCCCTCCCCCCCCAATTTCTCATTTAATAAGTTGCTTCTTTTTTTTTTTTTTTTTTTTTACTGTTTATTCTTCTCTATTAGATACTTTATGTGTCTGATGACACATGTTTAAGAATGGGATTTCAGTCTGGCCAGTGTGAATCAGTTGATGAGCATCGACCTATGAACCAGGAGGCCAAGGTTTGATTCCTGGTCATGGTACATGCCCAGGATGCGGGCTTGATCCCCAATGTGGGCATGCAGAAGGCAGCCAATCAATGATTCTCTCTCATCATTGATGTTTCTAAATTTTATCTCTCCCTCTCCCTCTCTGAAGTCAATAAAAAAAAATAGGACTTCACAAATGGGAAGATGGGCTTCTCTCAGTTGCCATCATCTATTTGATTGCCAGCTTTAAAAAGTTTAAAACTTTAATCTCTCCTGTTATCTTTGGCCTTGTGGCCTTATGCTGTTAAAAAGCACTAATTGTTATATTGGGATTTTAGGAGAGAGGAACTAAGTATGAGTGTTTACCCACCATCTTTAACTGGAAGTCAGTGTAGAAGTCTTAAAAAGTAAACCCCGGCAGGATTTGTAGCACTGGCATTGGGTCAGACACATGCCTGCAGTGGCCAGCCTTAGCTGGAATGCCTTATTTTCAAAGCATGAAATATATTTAGATGGCCTCAGCAGAGATTGTGGCTTTCTTGTTAACTATGCGGCAGCTGCCTCTTCTTCTTTGTTAAACACTTTCATTTCAGATATAAAATACCAATAAATTTATAAATAATGGGCTTTGCTATAAAAAATACAAATCCTTAAAAAAACGATCCCTTTTGATGTTTCTAAAAGGAATTTTCTGAGTGTAAGGGTATAATCCTTAGATTAAAATGCAGCTGACACATTAAGCCTTCTTACATGAAAAGCCAAATAATAGGCTTTAATGCCATTTGTCCTTTACCACCCACAAAGGGCATCTGCAGGCCAGAGGGATTGGACTTAAGTATGGCATAGGGAGTGAGGCTGTGTTTGTGATTTTGATCCCTAGTGAATGAATGCTTCAGCAAAGCATTTAAGCTCAGATTGCCAGTGAGGAGGTAAAAAGCTATTGTAAAAAACTAACCTTGGTTCTGAGAGCTGGTCTCTGCAAAAATTAAGCAGTTTTTAGGAGGGCAGCGTGGTACTTTTCATATAGGCCAACTGACCTTGGATTATTTCATGATGTGCTCCTCGTGGTGACAAATTCAATTGCTTTCTGTCCTCTCTGAATGTCGGACAGGCCCTCTGTCAGTATTCATGCTCCCTTCTCGCTTACTGGAGCACAGCCTCTTGGAGGAATGCCTTGGTCCTTGCCTGGCCCTGGGGGTGGTCAGATAACAGAAGTTCTCTTCAGCGTTGCAGCTCTGTTCAGTAACAGCTTTTCCATAACTGTGGCTTCACCACTAGAAAGGAAAGGCAGCCTCTCTCTGTCCACGCTGATTGCTGTGGAAGCGTGCCCAGCCTTCCGAGCAGGGCTGTGTGCAACACCGAGAAATTGCTTTCCACTTAAAAGCACTGGCCTATTATTACTCTGTAAACCTTTGAGGAAACCAGATTCAGAGGTTTTTTTTAGTTTAGAAAGTTACTGACTCTTATTATTATTTTTTTTAAACAAATTCACATTTTATTTACGTCGAAATAAACTGTACAAAATTGACTTTCTTCACCAAAAATAACAGCAATATTTTCTGTATTATTCCTAGATAAACTACAAAACACATTTTTGTAGGTTGTCTAGGTTTTGCTTATAAATCAAGACAAGGCAGTAGATATTATCATGGAAAAAGACAGAATAAAACAGACCAATCTGTTGTCAGTATCCATAGCCTCTGATCCTGTCTTGACCATGAAATAGAAGTGTTTGACATATACTTGCTAAAAAGCTTATGAAGATATAGGCTCAACAAAGGAATGTAAACAGCAACACCCAGATGTGGAACAATGGCAGGTTCTTCCTTCAATGTTTAATAGCAACTTGTTTAAGATTATCGAATAAAGACAAAATCTACACTGAAATCCTTGTTTGGCAAGCTCACGTTTCTTTCACTATCTGGTAATTTAACTGTTCATTAAAGATTTTTAATAGTAAACTTAAAACTCCTGCTATTGAAAAGTTAGTCATGAACTTCATTGTAAAATTTTATGAAACATATTCCTCTCACACCTTCTCAAAATTTATTTCTTCAAAGAACTGGTAACTCAATACCCAACAACAGGATCCGCAGTGATAATAAATGTTATGTCTAACTTGACTTAACTAAAACAATTCCAAAGTGCCATTAGCAGAGACCACTCAGAAGTGCAGCGTGGCACTTTCAATGCTACCCTCTGGAAGAACAGTTAGTTCTCCAAAGCATGAGAGTTCAAACGGGCCATTTAAACAGTCAGATTATCAATGGCTAATGTACTCAAGATATTCAGTGATTAAGTGGCCTACATATATCTTATAGCTTTTCTATATTTTCAAAATTTCTTAGATTTTTTTCAATATCAAATATAAGAGAAAACCCATTTTAAAAGTCTCTCAGGTATTTTCGATAGTTTCAGAATTATCTGTAGGAAGCTCTGACTTAGTTGTATAGAGTTTGATATATGTGTCCACCATTAAATCCAAATCATGTTTTATATCAAAATTTATGTTAAGCAAAGCTAAGTTACTTGACCTTTGGTCTGTCAAAGTGTTCCTCAGGTATGCTTTGAGACGCTTTCGCCCATTTTCATAGCGTTCATTCTCAACCTTCATCACAGGAAGAATACATAGGACCTTCAACAATGCATAAACATTAGGAAAAAATTTGATGTCTGGCAGGTGGAGGGCTTCATAAATGGTGGATGGAAGCTCTATATCTTTTCCTCTGTGTTTCCACTTGATTCTCCAACAATGCAGCTCAGCTGAGAGTGTATCAGGATTGGGTAAGTCGCTTCTGTACATGTCAGCATGATGCTCCTCCGATGTATTGAATTTGAGCTGTCCCATGACAGAGGGGACCAGAGATAAGCATTTAAGAGCTTTGAGGTGCTGTTCTGAGAATATATCTTTCAGTTCCTGAATAATGTGTTCCACTGTTGGAACACTTAGAGCTTCTTTATAGTAACTCTCAGAGGTCAGCTGAGATTCCAGGTTCCCTTGCTGAGCTCTTCGGAATTTCCCAGGGAGCTTCATCTGAATATCAAGTTTGGTTGCCAAATTGGTGGCTTCCTCAAACCAAAATTCATGATAAACTTCAATATTTTCCATCACTTCATTTAGTGAATGCAGCACCGCAGTCAAGCTACTGGCTGCAAAAAAGACATCAGAGGTCTGACCCTGGAGATTTTTCCCAAAGGCTCTTGTAAAAGATAGAACATTTTTAAGAACGACAACGGTAACAACAAAATCAAAATCTGTTACTGCACTACAGAGTACAAATGCTCGGCCCGCTATACAGTTATTCCATCTAATATTTGTATCATTATTTATACCATCTAAACATAAAACAAGTGCTTGTAGGAGGTCCACTAAAATTTCAAAAGCATCATGCCTGCCTGTCCACTGAGAATCTGAAAGAGGACAGAAATTACATTGTCAAGCTCTAAAAGCAGTTGTGGTGATCGATGGAAAAAAGAACAAACTTCCTCAGTTGTTCCTAATGCAACCGACACTCCCATAACAGGCACCGATTTTGCCGACCGCGTACTTGAGGCACAGGGAAGAGCAGAGTGTGTAGACAGCTTGGGGAGGGATGTTTCTACAAAAGTCTCGAAGCAACAGCTTTAGTTTTGGAAGAAAATCCACTGGACACAATGTAAGCCTGGCCACGACAATATTCCATGTTTAATCCCCACTTCTCAGTTATCGTAGTGTGAAATTTCATAGCCAAAATTTCGGCATCAGCTTCATAAGGCAGAAAACCCACAAATTCCTCTCGCAGGTTATGAGCTTCGTCAACAAACCTCACCAACACGGGCAGGTGCCCTTCCCCTGCTATGTCCACTACGTCATCAGTGATAATCGAAAAGAAGTGAGAGTCTCTCACTTCCCTGAGCGTTTCTTCCCGAATGCAGCTCTCACAGATCTCCAGCATCTGTTTCTGCTGTGCTTTTGAACAGAACAGTGTGTTGACTGCTGTTGTCTCAAAGCGCTTTCTCAGAACCTCTTCACCAGAATTTATCCGGCACTTCAACAGTGCCTGAAAGTTATCAGGAGTAAAGAGACCTTCTGGGATTTCATCAGCTTCATGTCCATCTAGAGGTATGTTTTGTTTTCCCATAAGAATCAAAATTTCAAATAAAGATTTTAAGTATTCTTTGTTTTCCTTCTCCTCAAGGGTTAAAGGTAAAATGTCTTCATCCTGTTCTTCACCCTCTTCTGTATTGGAGTTCTGAGCATTGGTGTTGTTGATCTCTTTATGTTTTTGTTCCCTTTCAGAAGTTTCGTTAATTTTTTCCTGTTTCCGTGTCCTGATTTCATCTTCACTCAATTCTTTTATTCGTTTTCTGTGTCTACTATGTGGATTGTTCAAATGACTGGTAAGATCAAATATTGTTGGTATTGCATTATCTCGAAGAACTGTCCTATAAGGACTCTCCCAATGACTTCACAAGTATCTGCTTCAAATAATTTTGAGAAATAAATAACCCAATCATTCTTTAGTTTTCTGGTGCCTCTGCAAAATGTATAGTTCTACAGATCATAGAGGTCTCAAAGTGTTTGGCACATAATCGATAATGTTTATTTAGTTGATCAGGTGTTTTATCTTCTAAGTCTGCTCTCCTACAATTTTCCACCCACTTCTGGCATCTGGCCGGATCCCTCGGGAACCTGAAGAAGGCCAGATCCGACTGCGTGCTCTTCCGCGTGCAGTTGGGGGCCGCGCAGAAGTTCGGCATCGTCGCCCGCCCGCGGGCCGGCCCGGCGCTCCCCTCCCCGCCTCCTCAGGGCAGCCCGCCCGCCCGTCGCGGCCGGGGAGGGGAGCCTGGCCGGCCGGCCGGCTCGGAGAGGCCGGCGCGCCGGGGGGAGGGGCGGGCGGGCGGAAAGCCGCGAGGGGCAGGAGGGGCGCCGCGGTCCGAGGCCGAGCTGGGGACGCGGCTCCACAGTGCTGTCACTCTTATTATTAAAGCCACCGACAATCTAGGGGTAATTTTGGTTATTGTCTTGTTGAATTAAATGAATAGGAAGCACAGAACTGCAGAGTTGTTTGTTGAGTTCTAAAAAAACGCTAATTATAATTAAATTATGAATCCTCGTGGTTTAGGAAAGGTCCCTTTTTGTTAAGTTATCAACTCCTCTCTTTCTCTGTACTGTCTCCATGTATATTACTTAGCAGGCAGAGAGCAGTCTTTTGTTCTAGGAGGAAACCCTGCAGATGACAGTTAGCTGACCAGGTCCCAGCCTGAGTTTTGTCATCCTCACTGATTATCAGTGTTGTTGCCTAGGCCACACTTCCACTTTTCAAGCTCTAGCCCAAGTATGAGCAGAATGTTTCCTTGGTTACCCTAAGCTTGAGTCAGCAGTGGAAAATAAACTTAAAAATATATATTTTATTGATTTCAGAGGGGAAGGGAAAGGGAGCGAGATATAGAAACATCAATGATGACAGAGAATCATTGATTGGCTGCCTCCTGCACGCCCCCTAGTGGGGATCGAGCCTGGGACCCGGGCACTCAGATGGAATTGAAATGTGACCTTCTGGTTCATAGATTGATGCTCAACCACTGAGCCATGCCAGCGGGCGAAAAGAAACTTTTAAAAAATTAAAAGGAGAACTGCAACTGATCTTTGCAAACTATGAGTTTCTGATCTTGCTAGAGCTACCTCACTCCCAGGGTTTACAGCCCCAGCTCTATGCAGTATTTACAGATTATTGCATAAAGAATCAAGGAAGAACCAACTACTTAAGGCTTCCAAGTCATTTAATATGCCCACAGCGCAACTATTATTTAAAATTCTGTTCTGTTGCCAACATGATGTTGGCATTAGTATGTGGTAATTATAATTTGTATTCTTTAAACAAGCTTTTATTGGCAGAAGGTTTATTGCATACAGACATTATAGTATAAAGGGTGATGATATAAAAAAACGCTCTCAGGAAATGAAGGGTTAAGTTTATGAGACAGATGACTTTGTGATTCAAAAAAATGTATGATACAGGCTACAGCTTTGTCATTTGTGATTTGAGATTGTCATGAATAGGCCCCTCATCTGGTTGAGAATTTTAACTACCCAGTTTCTCCATGGAAAAATTGCTCTTCAGACAGAGTGTGAATGAAATATTCTGTCCATTGTGGGACTGCCTGCTCTTGTAGGGGATGAGAAGAAGGGGTGGCATTTATGGAATTTGGCTGTCCCGTGGAAAGGGGTGTGTTCCTCTAGCTGCAGCTGTGGTGTCTGCTGGGAGCTAGTGAGTCTTACGAGGCCCCAATATCAGTGTACAGTGCTTGGTGAGGGGATCCAAAAGTTGGCTTTCCACACGAGTACCGGTGCCTTTTGTGGAGGCCATAGTTATAACTTTATGGAAGAGATTTACTGTGGGTCCATAATGAGGACGGACCCATCATGTTTCTGTTTAAAGAAGCTGGGTGTCAGTGGCAGGGTGAACTGCTTCACATGCCCATCACCCATTTGCTTGTGAGGTGTCTCTTGGGTCACAAGCTGGGGCTGAGTGCCAGTGATAGGTGGTTGTGGGGGTCACCATCTCCCAATTGACTTTGCCTAGGGAAGCATCTGGGGTCGCACCCTCTTTAACATGGGAAGTGCGATGTGGGAAGGGAAGGAAGAGGCCACACCCAGTGACTTTGAGGGCAGTGCGCTATCAGACACAGCTCCAGCAGGATGTGGAAACGGCTGGGGCCCTGGGAGCAAAATAGCTCTGGGAAGATCAGAAAAGTGGGCCTTTTGAAGGTGAATGGCTACCCTTCTTTGCTTTATATATTTTTTAAACTTTTGTTTCCTGTAGAACTTAGAAGAGCCTTTCAGAAGTTGGAAGTGCTTTTGCCCATGCGCGGGCCACGGCTTTCAAGGACAAATGTGTGCCCTGGAGCCCCCCAGCGTGGTGCTGCCAGCAACATTGTTCATGGGGGAGGGAATTCTCAAGAAAGCTAGTCTTGAACTGGAAAAAGATGCCAGGCTTTGTTTGAATTGCATTCAGGTTCTAATTTGTTTTTCTTAATTCTTATTCTTCTAACTCTTAAGCCTTGGTCTGCACCATGTTCTCTGAAAGTCTTAATTATTGAAGTGGACATGACATTTCTCTGGGGCAGGGAATGTAGGCAGCCTGGCCCTTGGCAAAGTGGCCTCATAAAGACGTGTTTCTTAATCTTTTTACCTTTTTAGGTTTACTTTTTCCTTGGTTATTAAGGGAGAAAAGATTTGCTCATAAAACAAACTGAATTTATTAGGGAGCTTTTAGTTTGTTCTTCTTTTTGTCAGTAATTTGATCAGAGCTTTGGTCAGCAAGAGATGGTTAGTGTTTGCAGCTGGACTTGATAAAATTCTTGCCGGGCAAAGACTATTTTTAAAAAATTGATTTGAGAGAGAGAGAGAGAGAGAGAGAGAGAGAGAGAAAGAGAGAGAGAGAGAGAGACTTGTTCCACTTATTTAAGCATTCATTAATTGATACTTGTGCCCTGACCAGAGATCGAACCCGCAACCTTGATGTATCATGATGATGCTCTAACCAACTGAGTTACCTGGCCAGGGTTGCAAAGTCTATTTTGGCAGTTAGATTGTCCAGAAGGATCAAGGTAGAAGCTGTTTCTTTGGTCTTTTTTTTTTTTTTTTTTTTAATAGAGAATCACAGGACCTGTAATACAATGTTATTATTAGGACCCTAATTGGGAACTAATGTGTAGGTATTTAGACCTCGTGTGTGTCTCTCTCCGTTCACTCCCTGCATCTTTATTCGCACTTTAAAATAGAATTTTATGTATGATGAAATGGCATTAGCTATGCTTATAAGGGTCCTGATTATGTTGATTTTTTTTCAGGATTATTAAAAAAATGTATGTCCAGACTAGTTGAAGTGCACAAGGAATGCCCACTTCCTTTGCATCATTAACATTGTAAGGATTAGCCTGAGGCTTACTAACAGGTTTGCTAGAAGAGGGTTTCTGTTATGCTCAGTGATTTTACGTAGTCAAGACCTCATCCTTTGCTACCTTTGCTATTGAGGGACCAAGACTGTGAGGTGTTGGTTGTATGGCTTTTTCTGCAAGTGAGGAAGGCTGGTTCAAATAATAAAGACTACCAAAGCTGTGCCTTCCATTGTTCCTGAACTTCCTTCTGGTAATGGGAAGCCAGGAGCCTAGAAAAGTTTCCACCAGTTTTCGTGGCATCTCTCCCCTGGAGGGCCCCCAGTGTGCAGTGCTTTGCCAGTGTAAAGCCTTAGAGAAAGAGCTGTGGAGGTGGCGAGCTGTTCTTGCTGCTGTGTGGCACGCTTGGTGTGGTCATCATCTTGCGTGTCCCACCAGCTTCCGATGGTGGGGATGTCTCCAGCTTCCTTGGAGGGGACAGGAAGACTCTGGGAGGGTAAGCCTCCTGTCCCGATCACATAGCAGTGGCTGAGGCAGCACTGATGCCAGATCCATTTGACTCCAAAGCGCACACCTTGAACTACCACGTCTGTTGCCTCACACACGACATTCTTTTAGAAAGTGCAGATAAAGACCCAATGAGTGAAATGAGAGATACGCTTAAGATCTATGTGCTAGAAAAAACCTCATCAACTCCAAAATGTGTGCTTTTCCTGCTGTGTCATGTTATCCTTACTGTTCATCCCTTCCAAAAACCCAAACTTCCAATCCACACCATTTACTACATCTATAGGCACAGCCCGTACCGCCCTCACTTCTTATGGACAAAGAAATACCACCTCTGTGCATTGTAGACTGTTTTTCCTTATTCACGTAGATGGAAAGTGATCACAGGAGAGTAAATGTAAGTTTGCGTGTGCTATTTTTTTAAACCAACCTTTACCTTGATAAAGGTTTAGGAAGAGGAAGCTAGGAATTATCAATTGGATGGAAGTGATGGGAGCTCTGATGGTGTAGGCTTGAGGAAGCAGAAGAGGGGAACCAGATGCTGGAGCCATGGAGAGCGACAGCAAGGGGTCGGCTTCCTCAGGCTCAAAATACCGCTACTCTTTTCTTTCCTGTGTTCGTCCCTTCATTCATTCCTTTATTCATTCAAGTAGTCAAGCAATTCACCAAGCGTTAATGAGTGGCTAATTATTTTTTTTTTGAGTGGCTAATTTTTCAAGCTCTTTTTGGTGCTATGTAAGAACACAAAGTGTGATCAATTTTACCTGCCTCCTTTTAATGGGAGGAAAAGGAAATTTGGAGGAAATAAAAATATGTATATTGTAACTGTTTAAAAATATTGCTCTTATAGTACCAGATGCTTTTTGCTTATAAAAATAGGATGTTTGATATATTTTAGAAATGTATGCTTAAGGCAAAAGTGTTTTAAAAACTGTGAGGTTCATACCCTATTTGCTTCTTTTTCTAGTGAACTAGACAAATGTTCTCACACCCCTCTCCCTTCCACACCTGAAAGGTGGCAATGTGAATAAAATGGGGAGGCATAACATTTCATCATTTCCTGAAAGCAGACATCTAAATACAAAATATAGTGATGAAGTAAGAGATAGTTTATATATTTAATATTTATGAAAAGTCTAAAATCCAAGGAATGTTTGATTGAAGTGGGAAAGAATATTTTCTCCCCTTTTTAAAGGCAATGTTTAATGCATTTGCGTTAAGTGTGTGTTTCTATTTTTTAAAAAGCCCACTTTATAATGTATCTAAACAAGGATCCCAAACTTGAATGCCTCTTGGGGCCAGGCAGGCAACATAAATTAGTGAACTAGGTTGGATATTAGATAAGAGCAGGGGTTGGGCCCTGTAACACACCAGAGAGCTGTGTGCTGCTTATAACAGGAGCAGCTGCTGCTGCAACCCCCGTTGTCAGATGGTGCCCCCGTGGTGGTGGAGGGCAGATCCTCCAATTTTCATAGAAATAGAGTTTTACGTAACTGAAGCAACACCATGCCTTGTGGGTCAAACCAAACCTGCCTGTGTGTTTGGCTCAAAGGTCACCACTTTGAAACTTCTTGGTTTTGTACCATTAAAATATGTTTTGTATCACCCAGAGTGCTCACAAAATAATCAACTTGGTGTTTTACATTTAAAAATAAAAATTTCATTATGAGCTTTTTATTTTTAATTATGAAATTCCTAGTTGAATTTGAATAGAGATATCTGCATTTGTTATGGGTTTGGTTATAAATGCATAGCATAGTGCCTTGCACACAGTAGGTCTTTAATAAAGATTTGTTAAACTGAACTGATTGCTAAGGAGTTTAATAATCCATAACCCTCCAGTTAGAGAGTCAGAGAGAAACTTGAGAGCAGAAGATGCTGTCAACAGAATAAAAGAAAATCAATGTTTTCTGGTTGCAGTGTTTTCCTCTGTCTCAAGCAAACAGAGAAAGCATCTGTTTTCAAAAATGAAGAAGCTACAAAGAGGTTAAGGTAAAAAAAAGAGGAGGGCAAACTCATGGAGTACTTTTCAGTGTGAATCTTTGCTCAGTCTCATTTTATAAGTGATTGCTTTTCTGGTTTGGCTTCTTTTGATGTTTTATTTTTGTTATTCTCTTGCACTTCTGAAAGCCAGAAGTTGTCCAGATTTTCCCACCCTGTCCATGTGTTCTTGGCAAATAAGAACTTAAGCAGAAAAAGCATTTATTGAAAGAACTAGTGGCCCGGTGCACAAAATCTGTGCACATTAAAAGGGAATTAATTAGAGGAAATATTTTAATATTGCTATTTGCCCTTTCTCTATAATAGAAGTTTCAGAGATGAAAGAAAACTAGTAAAATGTATATGAAAATCTCCCTCCTGTCAGAGCCTGGGGCACACCATGAGACCCAGAGTCAAGTCCCCGCCCACTCGCGAGCGCCTTGAAGTCGAGCCAGACCTGGCCGGCCCCACCCCCATCAAGCCCTGCCAGGCAGGGGGTGCAGCCTCAGGTCCCCCATCAAACCTGGCTGGGCGGAGGTCCCCCGGCCCGGCCTCAGGTTCCTCGGCTCCAGTGCCAGGGTTGGGGGGCACAGCATCAGGTCTCCTGTCAAGCCCCACTGAATGAGGGCCGCAGCCTCAGGACCCCGTCAAGCTCTGCCAGGTCGGGGGGGGGGGGGGCGCCGCCTCAGGTCCCCTGGCCCTGGTGTAAGGGTGCGATGGCGTGATGACCGTTTGCATATTAGCTCTTTATTATATAGGATGCCCAGCAGTTACCAAAGAAAGTTAGGTTGCCAGAACCACAGGGAAAACGGTACCACAGGAACAGTGGCCACCACCGTGCCATGGACATTGAGTGAGGATGCCCCTGTTGGCTCCAGCCAGGCCCTGGTGTAGAGTTATCTCATGTCATGCAGCTGCATTCTGCTCTCGCCCTGTCTCTGTGTCACTAGCTTCAGATTCAGTCCTAGATGGGAACATGATTGTCTGAGCCTTGGTGACTTGTGCACACACTGGTGGCAGTGCTGGAGGAGACCATGCTTTCCTTCTCAGCATCTGTGATGGGGTACTTGCCCCTCCAGGAGGATACCCCCACATAGGAGCCGCAGACGCTGGGTATTAACTTTGTGTGTTAACTTTTAAATCACTCCCCAGGGAAGAAGATTGGAAGCACTGGGGCTGGCTAGAGTCGAAGGAGTCAGATGCCATGTCATTCCTAGAACTTGGCACCATATGGCCGAATGGGTGGTTCTGAGAGGTTAAGTAACTTGCCCAGGTCATTTAATGGTAGAGGGCATTTTAACCCCTTTGTCCCTGCCTCCCAAACTCCTGCCCTTTATTACTTCTTATCCAGATATATCTTTCATGTGACATGAATGTCAGCATTTAAGAACCCTTTCCCAGGCTCCAGATGAAGGGTGCTGGTCCTCTCTAGGCCAGGCAGATGCAGAAGCCAGTGCTGCTCTGATGTAGAAACTGGTGTAGATTGCATTGTCATCTACTTTGCAGCAGCAGGAAATTCTTGTGTCAGTATAGATGGTTTTGGACACATAGAGTTTTATATAAGAATCTTCTAACAGCCCTGGATGGGTTTGCTAAATGGTTAGAGTGTTCACCCGAGGACCGAAGGATCATTAGTTCGATTCCTGATCAAGGACATGTACCTGGTTTGCAAGTTTGCTCCCCACCCCTCAGTAGGGACATTGGCAGAAGGCAGTCAGTTGCCAGTTGATGTATCTTTCACATTGATTTTTCTCTTTCCCTCTCCCTTTTCCCCCTCTCTTTCTTCTATTCTCTCTGAAAAAGCAATGGAAAAAAATATCCAGGTGAGGATTAACAACAACAAAAAAATCTTACAGCATAGTTTTTAGAAAATAATTAATTTTGTTGCATTCTGCAGACATCTCTTGTATGTAAGGGGTTTCAGACACTCTACTAAGCCCAGGCTACTGAGTTGAGTAAGACCATTTCTGCCCCTTCAACATATGTTAGAGAGAAGAAAAGGGTAGGCAACAATATACTAGTATACTTTGCTTATTTAATAAAAAATCCAATAAAGGGCAAGTTTATAGGGTAAAGAAATCTTGAAAGTCCATCTAGAAAAAGAAGGAAACAACTTATGCTAATATTTCCCCAACACTCTTATTACTTACTAGAGGCCCGGTGCACGAAATTCATGCGGGGGGGGGGGGTGGTGGGGCAGGGCGGGGGGAATGTCCCTCAGCCCAGCCTGCACCCTCTCCAATCTGGGACCCCTCGGACATCCCTCTCAAAATCCGGGACTGCTGGCTCCCAACCACTTGCCTATCTGCCTGCCTGCCTGATTGCCCCTAACTGCTTCTGCCTGCCAGCCCGATGACCCCCTAACCACTCCCCTGCCAGCCTGATTGACGCCTACCTGCTCCCCTGCCAGCCCGATTGCCCCCAAGTGCTCTCCCTTGCCGGCCCGGTTGCCCCCAACTGCCCTCCCCTGCCATCCTGGTTACCCCTAACTACCCTTCCCTGCTGGCCTGATTGCCCCTAACTGCCCTTTCCTGCAGGCCTGGTCCCTCCCAACTGCCCTCCCCTGCAGGCCTGGTCTCCCCCAACTGCCCTCCCCCTGCTGGCCTGGTCGCCCCTAACTGCCCTCCCCTGCCGGCCATCTTGTGGCTGTGGGCACTGCTATCTTTGAGGTTGTGGCAGTCAATTAGCATATTCCCTCCTTATTGGCTGTGGTGCTGCCATCTTTGCAATGGTGTCAGGGTCAATTAGCATATTCCCTCTTTATTAGATAGGATAATACGAGAGTGGGGAGAATGAGTGCCAGGAAGTGGGCAAGGCTGCAGCCAGTCAAGAGCAGGAGACAGGCACACGACCAGCACGGGCAGTCGAGGCAAGTCCACATGAAGTGGCCTTTTCAATAACCTGCTTAGCTGTTCTGATCTTGTTCTCTGTGCTCCAGGACATTGTTGCATTGGGTGAAGCATTATTTTACTGTAATCTATGAACTGTGGGTAATCTCATTCTTGTATGTTCTCTCTTGCTCATAAAGTGCTGCCTTGGCTAGCATGGCATTGAAGTTGTAGAACTTTTGAGAGCTCTGCTCTGCTACTGGGTGTGTGGCCGCCAATGGGAACATGTGCTAAATTCTTATTGTCTCGCGTGCTTGTGGTCTGATTAGCCCTGTGGCTGTCAAGGGCGTGTGATCCTAACACCTGGAGCACTGGTCTTATACTAAATTCAAATTCATGCTCACAATGTGAACACACGTTACCACCACCCAGGCCACAAAATAGGCATTTTCCAGCCCTTTAGAAGCCCATGTGCACTCCCAAGTTGTGACTCCCTCCCATTCCCCCAGAGATAACCACAGTCCTGAGTTATACTAGTCAGGTCCTCGTAGCAAGTGTCTTCCATTTCGCACTTTGCCAAATCCTTTCTGCCCATACAAGACTCTGTGTCCTGTTCAGGGGGTGCACGAAAGCCCAAGTTGTAAATGGTTCAGGTTCTTGCTATGTGACTGGAACAGGAATGTGCTTGGTTGCGAGGGTGTTGCTCTCTGCACTTCAATGTCAGATTGAATGACAAGTCATTGTGCTTGGCCCAGGGCCTGGTGTCTCATGACCCTCCATGATGCATCCTTCTCTTTCGGGCCGAGCCCCACCAGCCTCCTGTGGCACTTTTCTGGGGAGCTGTGGTGGAAGGGCGGGCCTCAGAGCCCTGGGAACTGTCTCCGCACTGCCTTTGGCACTTGGAGGTAGGTTGCCAGTTCCTTCCTTCTGAAGCATACACAAGTGTAATTAGAAACCCTGCACCTGTGGATCCTTGTAACGTAAACCCAGTCACTATGGGACTGATTGCATGGGAAACGAGCTCCATTAAGAGTCTCTTATGTAAGAAGATTTAACGTGGTTTTCAGTAGCAGGGTGTTTTAGAGAAGGGCATTCTAACTGGTGTAATACATTCCTTTAATTGAATTAGCAGCCTCTCAGCATTGTTTTATTTCAGTGTGTGTGCAGAATGCCCTACCTGTCGGCCCAGCCTGGGCCATGGCAGTCCAGCCTCCCATCTGCCCAGGGAATGATGGATTCAAAAGCAGTGATATCAGGGGCCGATCATGAGGCCCAGGTGGCCCACCCATCCTATCACATGCTCTTAGTTGCCCCCAAGTGCCTAATGAGAAGTTAGCATCTGCTGAGCTGCTTATAGTTCATGAGTGAAATTATTGTTCTGAGGCTGTCAAGGTGGACAGTTGAGACTGCAAATGAATGAGCTGCTGAAGCTGCCAGGAACTTTGTCACTGAGGTTTTCTCTCACCAGGAAGTGCTAGAGCCCACCTGGTAAGGGCCATAGCAGTGACCAGATCTGGGTAGGGAAGTCTGTTTTGAAGCTGGAGCACCAGGAATCATGGGCAGATGCACAGGGAAAGGGGAACATACAGAGAAAGCCCCCCCTCCTGCTCCTGCACAGTATGGAGACAGGGCATGGCCTCTCACCTGTAGGAGGGGATACAGGGTACAGGTGTGTATGGAGGGAGTGTTAGTCAGAAGTGTAGATACCAAACCCACCAAACCACAATCTATGGCCGTAGAGGCCAGGAGTCTTCATTTTAGTCAGACACCTCGACTTTGGTGCACAGCAGAGTCCTAGAATCTCTGATTTGGAAAGTGGTAGTTTCATTCATTCATCTGGGTGATGGTTAGTTGGATTGGGGAGAGACTAGGACTGGAAAGAAAAAAGAAGGGAAAGGGTGGGCCTCAGACTTATTTGTTGATCTGAAAGAAAGAAATGTAGGTAACTGTGGCTAGTGTGTCCCAGTTTGTTGAACATCGTCCAGAGAGGTGGCTGGTTTGATTTCCAGTCAGGGCACATGACCACATTGCAGGCTTGATCCCCAGTAGGGGATGTAGGAGGCAGCCAATCGATGTTTCTCTCTCTCTCTCATTGATGTTTTTCTCTCTCTCCCTCTTCTTTTATCTCTTTAAAATCAATTAAAAAATACTTTTAAAAGATTATATTAAAAAATACAGGTAAACCAGGGTGGGTGTTTCACACTCTCGTTGTAAGAGTCTCAAATTTTAAGTCAAACTTTTGTGAAATGTTCTGAACCCAGATGAGATATGCTCTCTGGTGGCCTGGACATGTCACTGCATCTCTCCTCCTTGCTTTGTATGGTTGTGGAGTAGCAAGCAGGTAAACTTCTTGAGTCCTCCGTGGGGAGAGGCCCATCTGAAATATTAGTGAGCAGAGACCAGCTGGTGAGCCCTGAAACTGGCTCTAGTTATATTTCCAGTCTCATTGATTCCAAAAGCAAAATGTTTTTTGTTTTTTTTAATCTGGCATCCTCCCGCCTTTCAGTTTAGATAATAACTTAGTTCTTCCTACATCAACAAAGAGTGGAATTGTCAAGAAGCGTATGAAACGCCACATGGATTTCTAGTTTGTTTTAGGGTGACCTTTCATTAAGTCACTGTCTAAAGTCAATGTGTTTGGAGCTGCTTTAAATTTTTCAGTGTTTGAAGATAAAGGATTTATTACTTGTGAAGGGTATTAATCAACACAAAAAAACCTGGCATAAATATATCCAGCTAAGCCCAACTCATTCCTGAAACGTCAGTCACAGAGAGTTCGAGCTGGAAGGAAACCCAGAAATCCTCTAATCCAGTAGTGAGCTCTGCCAGTTGATGCTAGCTGTATAACCTTGTGCCTCAGTTTCCTCAGCTGTCAAATGAGGGTAGTGGTACCTACTTCATAGTGTTGTCATGGGATCCTAATGATACCCAAAATGCTCGACTAGTATCCAACAGGCAGTAAATGCCCACATGCCATATTACAGGTGAAAAAACAGACTCAGAGAAATTCTGATTTGCTTGAGGTCATATCAATGGCTCCAGATTCAGAAACCAAGCCTTTTAACTCCTAGTCAGATTTATTCCTAGGACTGTACCAGTTAACTGGTTCTTAAACTATGGGTTTGAAAGTTTAAATCTGTGCAGTATAATCACTAAAACGTATGAAGCTCTGTTTAGCCTCAATGCTCAGAGATAATTCTTGACTAACTAGGTGTGATTATAGCATAAAAAGATTAACAGAACAGCAGGACTCTTCTATGCCAACGGTTGTGTTCCCTTGCCAAGTAATGCAGCCTTTACCAATGGCTGTTAGGAAAACTGTGTATCAGGATACAGAAAATATATGTGGACCGTGATCACAGCTGTGTGAAAACACGACATGAAAAGTAGAAGGAAATTCACTGAAATGATGGTGGTGTGTAAGGAATGGGGTTACGGGGTCAAAGGGTATGATGCTTTTGTGGTTGTTGTCAGATCTTCTGCTGAAGGGGCTGGGTCACCAGGGATGTGTGGAGAGGGCCTCTCACTCCATTGATTCCACTTATACTTGTCATTGGTGATATCCTTTCCTCACTTTCTCAGCGCCTGGCATTAAGACCTGGCAGTTGTATTGCTGGAATCAGTAAGAAAAACATTCAACAACACATAGTCACGCATCTGTACAAATGTATATGCATGACTTATATGTATATGTAGCAACTGAAGGAAAAATTGTAAAAGTTCCCACTAAGAAACCACATTCTTGCTGAGCTATTTTCACCTGCTTTTCCCCTTTCTTCTGTCTTAACAAACTCTTCTGTGTTTAAGGAAGAGGTGTCAGGTGCTTCCTCCTGTTTACACAGAATTGAAATTCCTCATAGTTTTACATAGGAGAGAATGGATTTTGTTTTTGGGAACTTCTAAGTGATGCAGTATACACCGAAGATATCCTTGTGTCCTGCGTGGCTAGTAAACACCCACTCCATGGTGTGGGTGTCCACCCAGAGCTCACTAGATGAGAAGCTGAGTTCTTCTCTGCTGGTGAAAATGCTTCCTGTGGCCCTTGGGCAGGCACAAGTTATGAGAAAACCTGCTAAAACTCTATGGGTAATAAACAGTGAGTACTGGGTATTAGTTTACACTCAGATAGACCCATATGACCTTGGACAAGTTACTTAACTTTAGGGTTCAGTTTCCTTACCAGGAAAAAGGGTTTAGTTCTAATACCTCTGACAGATCTTCCATATTCAGAGATTTGGCCAAGATAGCTATATTCAATCCTTTCTCTTTTTCTCCAAAAGCAGGCTGGTTATCCATTGCACATGACTGCCTTTGTGGGTGGGATAACAGCTATTGGCAGCACACACACCAGATGAATGATTGCAAATGACTTGGAATGACAGTTCTGGTTGTACCTCTATCAGCTGGATGGGGGCGGCCTGCAGGATTGTATGGTTGGTTTGGATACTGATGTTGCTTAAAGAAGCAAAAACAAGTTAAAATGAAAGATTATGGACACTAAAGCAACATATAGGGGTTGTCCTGTTCAAACTTAGAAGTTTTAGTAACAGGTCTCTGATATGTGATGTGTAGCCTGTGGCATGTTAACCAGTTTGCTGTAGCATCACGGCCTGTTTTAGGTCAGAGTTCTCTTTTCCAGGTTGTCTGAATGGCTCGTTGCAGGGCAGTCCTCAATAGCTTCCAGACCAGTATGTACTTACACAAATGCCATGAATATTATGTTCCAGGCCTTGCAGTTTCATGTCCTTAAACACTGACAGAATCCAGTTCTCCGGTTAATCAGGAGGGATGCCAGATGCCGTTTTCCATGGTGTGTTTGGCTCGTTCCAAGTTGCTTATCTGGGGTATTTCAGGCACACGATGTCAGCAGCCAGGAGTAACTTGTTTTTTAGGCAGGAAGCTTCCAGTCTGGGAATGAGATTCAACACATGGAAAGGAACACTTGTGTGTGCCTTTAAATAAAATGTCCTTACAATTTAAAAAATAACCAGATAAACAGTAATCATAATAATGAGGAGGAGGAGGATGTTAGTGAGAGTTCACGGAATCATTTAGCACATAAATTGCCAACCACACTGAGTCTGTAGGGGCCAGGTGAAGGAGTATAGACGCAGGATAGTGTAGTGATTATTAGCATAGACCTCGAGCCAGAATCTGGGTTTAAATCAGGCTCCACCACTTAGTAGCAGTGTGACAAGTAGCTTGATTTCTCTGTGCCTGAGTTTCTTTATTTTAAAGATGGGAGGAGGTAATAATAGTGTGTGTCTCTTTGGGTGGCCGTGAAGATTATATAAATAAATATAAGTTAATTGCCTGTAATTGTTTCTATCAATAAGTCTGTATGCCAGTTACCTCTGTAACCCTAATACTTATCAAGTTCCACTATACTTTAACCTTCAGTTCCCCGTGGGTTTCTCTTGTGAGTAGAGGCACTGATTTCCCTCGTTTGCGCAGAGAATAATAGCCTTGTGCAGTGAGAGTGTTTCTGGAGCAAAGGGCAGGCATGCTTACAGCTTGCTATAAAACGTCTGGGTTCCCTAAGCACATACAAACTCGTTTTCTTTTATAACAATAACATTACTTTTCTGGTTGTCTTGACTTGGCTTTGCTGTTGAAATTGATTTTTTTTTTTTTTTTTTTGGCTAGTTCAAATTTTAGATCAAGCTCTGATTTCTACAACATTTACATCTTTTCTTTTTTTTTTTTTTATTTTTTTTATTTTTTTTTTTTTATTGCTTAAAGTATTACAAAGGGTATTACATATGTGTCCATTTTATCCCCCCGCCCTAGACAGTCCCCTAGCCTCCCCTATCCCCCAATGTCTTATGTCCACTGGTTATGCTTATATGCATGCATACAAGTCCTTTAGTTGATCTCTTACCCCCCTACCTTCTGCCCCGCAACCCTCCCCGGCCTTCCTGCTGCAGTTTGGCAATCTGTTTGAGGCAGCTCTGCCTCTGTATCTATTATTGTTCAAAAGTTTATAATGGTCTCTATTGTCCATGAATGAGTGAGATCATGTGGTATTTTTCCTTCATTGACTGGCTTATTTCACTTAGCATAATGCTCTCCAGTTCCATCCATGATGTTGCAAATGGTAAGAGTTCCTTCCTTTTTAGAGCAGCATAGTATTCCATCGTGTAGATGTACCACAGTTTTCTAATCCATTCATCTACTAATGGGCACTTAGGCTGTTTCCAGATCTTAGCTATGGTGAATTGTGCTGCTATGAACATAGGGGTGCATATATCCTTTCTGATTGGTGTTTCTGATTTCTTGGGATATATTCCTAGAAGTGGGATCACAGGGTCAAATGGGAGTTCCATTTTCAGTTTTTTAAGGAAACTCCATACTGTCTTCCATAGTGGCTGCACCAGTCTGCATTCCCACCAGCAGTGCACAAGTGTTCCTTTTTCTCCACATCCTCTCCAGCACTTGTCGTTTGTTGATTTGTTGATGATAGCCAGTCTGACAGGTGTGAGATGGTACCTCATTGTTGTTTTGATTTGCATCTCTCGGATGATTAGTGACTTTGAGCATGTTTTCATATGTCTCTTGGCTTTCTGAATGTCCTCCTTTGAAAGGTGTCTATTTAGGTCCTTTGCCCATTTTTTGATTGGATTGTTTATCTTCCTTTTGTTAAGTTGTATGAGTTCCCTATAAATTTTGGAGATTAGGCCCTTATCGGATATGACATTGGCAAATATGTTTTCCCACACAGTGGGTTTTCTCGTTGTTTTGTTGATGGTTTCTTTTGCTGTGCAGAAGCTTTTTATTTTGATGTAGTCCCATTTGTTCATTTTCTCTTTAGTTTCAAGTGCCCTAGGAGCTGTATCAGTGAAGAAATTGCTTCGGCATATGTCTGAGATTTTGTTGCCTTTGTATTCTTCTAGAATTTTTATGGTTTCCTGTCGTACATTTAAGTCCTTTATCCATTTTGAGTTTATTTTTGTGTATGGTGTAAGTTGGTGGTCTAGTTTCATTTTATTGCATATATCTGTCCAATTTTCCCAACACCATTTATTGAAGAGACTATCTTGGCTCCATTGTATGTTCTTGCCTCCTTTGTCAAATATTAATTGAGCATATTGGCTTGGGCCGATTTCTGGGCTCTCTATTCTATTCCATTGATCTATATGCCTATTCTTGTGCCAGTACCAGGCAGTTTTGAGAACAGTGGCTTTGTAATACAGCTTGATATCTGGTATTGAGATCCCACCTACTTTGGTCTTTTTCAGGATTGCTGCAGCTATTCGGGGTCTTTTTTTATTCCAGATGAATTTTTGGAGAGTTCGTTCTAGATCTCTGAAGTATGCCGTTGGTATTTTAATGGGAAGTGCGTTGAATTTATAGATTGCTTTGGGTAGTATGGACATTTTAATGATGTTGATTCTACCAATCCATGAACACGGTATGTTCTTCCATCTGTTTATGTCTTCCTCTATATCTTTTTTCAACGTCCTGTAGTTTTCTGAGTAGAGGTCTTTTACCTCTTTAGTTAAGTTTATTCCTAGGTAGCTTAATTTTTTTGGTGCGATGGTAAACGGGATTGTTTTTATAATCTCTCTTTCTGAAAGTTCACTATTGGTGTATAGAAATGCCTCGGATTTCTTGGGGTTAATTTTGTATCCTGCTACATTGCCAAATTCATGTATTAAGTCCAGTAGCTTTTGGATGGAGTCTCTAGGGTTTTGTATGTATAATATCATGTCGTCTGCAAATAAGGACAGTTTTACTTCCTCTTTTCCAATTTGGATGCCTTTTATTTCTTCTTCTTGCCGAATTGCAATGGCTAACACTTCCAGTACTATGTTGAACAGGAGTGGTGAGAGGGGGCATCCCTGTCTTGTTCCTGTTCTTAGGGGAAATGGTGTTAGTTTTTGTCCATTGAGTATGATGTTGGCTGTGGGCCTGTCATATATGGCTTTTATTATGTTGAGGTATGATCCTTCTACTCCCACCTTGCTGAGAGCTTTTATCAAAAATGGGTGTTGAATTTTGTCAAATGCTTTTTCTGCATCAATTGATATGACCATGTGGTTTTTTTCTTTCAATTTGTTTATGTGATGTATCACGTTTATTGATTTGCGGATATTGTACCATCCTTGCATCCCTGGGATAAATCCTACTTGGTCATGGTGTATGATCTTTCTGATGTACTGCTGGATCCGATTTGCTAAGATTTTGTTGAGGATTTTGGCATCTATGTTCATGAGGGATATTGGCCTGTAATTCTCTTTCATTGTGTTGTCTTTACCTGGTTTTGGTATTAGGGTGATGCTGGCTTCATAGAATGAGCTTGGAAGTGTTCCTTCCTCTTGAATTTTTTGTAGTAGTCTGAGGAGGATAGGTTTTAGTTCTTCCTTGAATGTTTGGTAAAACTCCCCTGTGAAGCCGTCTGGTCCTGGGCTTTTGTTTGCTGGAAGCTTTTTGATGCCTGCTTCAATTTCTTCCATAGTTATTGGCCTGTTGAGATTTTTAGATTCTTCCTGATTGAGTTTTGGAATGTTGTATTTTTCTAGGAATTTGTCCATTTCCTCCAGGTTGTCTAGTTTGTTGGAGTAGAGCTGTCCATAGTATTTTTTAACAATCATTTGTATTTCTGTGGGGTCCGTTGTTATTTCGCCTCTATCGTTTCTGATTTTGTTTATTTGGGTCCTCTCTCTTTGCTTCTTGGTGAGTCTGGCTAGAGGTTTGTCAATCTTGTTTATCCTTTCAAAGAACCAGCTCTTGGTTTCATTGATTTTCTGTATTGTTTTTTTGGTCTCTATGTCATTTATTTCTGCTCTAATCTTTATTATCTCCTTCCTTCTGCTCACTCTGGGGTTTTCTTGTTGCTCTCTTTCTAATTCTTTGAGTTGTAGAGTTAGATGATTTACTACCATTTTTTCTTGTTTGTTGAGATAGGCCTGTAGAGCTATAAACTTCCCTCTCAGGACTGCTTTCATTGTGTCCCATAGGTTTTGGATTGTTGTGTTTTCATTGTCATTAGTTTCCAGGATGTTTCGAATTTCTTCTTTGATTTCATTGGTAACCCAATCAATATTTAATAGCATGCTATTCAGCTTCCAGGTGTTTGAGTATTTTGGGTTGTTTTTATTGTAGTTTATTTCTAATATTATGCCATCGTGGTCTGCGAAGACGCTTTTTATGATTTCAATTTTCTTGAATTTGGGGATACTTTGCTTGTGACCCAATATATGATCTATTTTTGAATATGTCCCATGAGCAGTTGAGAAGAACGTATATTCCCTGGCTTTGGGGTGAAGTGTTCTGAAGATGTCTATTAAGTCCATCTGATCTAGTGAGTCATTTAGGATTGCTGTATCTTTGCTGATTGTTTGTCTAGAGGACTTATCCAGTGCTGTTAGCGGTGTATTAAAGTCCCCTACTATGATTGTATTGTTGTCGATCTCTCCTTTGATATCTTCCAGGAGTTTTTTTATGAATTTGGGTGCTCCTGCATTGGGTGCATATATGTTTACCAGGGTTATATCTTCTTGTTGTATTGATCCCTTTAGTATTATGAAGTGGCCTTCCTTATCTCTTGTTATGGCCTTCACTTTGAGGTCTATTTTGTCCGATATAAGTATTGCTACCCCAGCTTTCTTTTCCTTTCCATTTGCCTGAAAGATATTTTTCCATCCTTTCACTTTCAGTCTGTGTGAGTCCCTTCTAATGAGGTGGGTTTCTTGTAGACAGCAGATGTATGGGTCATGTTTTTTTATCCATTCAGCCACTCGATGTCTTTTGTTTGGAGCATTTAGTCCGTTTACGTTTAAAGTTATTATTGAAAGGTACTTGTTTGTAGGCATTCTGTTTTTGTGTGGCTGTTTTCTTTCTGAGCTTTTTATTTCTTATTTTTATACCAGTCCCTTTAGCATTCCTTGCATTGCTGGCTTGGTGGTGATAAACTCCCTTAGCCTTTTTTTGTCTGTGAAGCTTCTTATTTCCCCTTCAAGTTTGAATGATAGCCTTGCTGGATAGAGTATTCTTGGATTCAGTCCTTTGCTTTGCATCACTTTGTAAATTTCCGTCCATTCTTTTCTGGCCTGATGTGTTTCTGTTGAGAAATCATTTGACAATCTAATGGGAGATCCCTTGTATGTAACTTTCCGTCTCTCTCTTGCAGCCTGTAAGATTCTCTCTTTGTCCTGAACATTTGCCATGGTAATTATGATGTGTCTTGGTGTGGGTCTTTTTGGGTTCACCTTGTTTGGGACTCTCTGGGCTTGTGTGACTTTTTTCTTCCCCACCTCAGGGAAGTTTTCTGATATTATTTCTTCTAATAGGTTTTCTAATCCTTGTTCATCCTTCTGTTGTTCTGGTACCCCTATTATTCGTATGTTGTTTCGTTTCATGTTGTCCCAAAGCTCCCTTAGGCTCTCCTCCTGTCTTTTCATTTTTTTCTCCAATTGCAGTACGTTTTGGGTTTGTTTTGCTTCCTTGTCTTCTAAATCACTAATTCGGTCCTCCGCTTCTCCTAGTCTACTGTTGATACTTTCAATGGAGTTTTTCATTGCAGCTATATCACTCTTCATTTCTTCTTGGGTCTTACTTAAGTTGTTGATTTTTTCATCTGTTTCTTCTAGCTTCTTCCATATGTTATCGATTTTTTCATCTGTTTCTTCTTGCTTCTTGGAGAGGTTGTCGATTTTTTCCTCCATCCGGTTTATGCACTCTAGGACCCTTATTCTGAATTCTTTTTCTGTCATGTTGCATGCCTCTGTATTACTTAGCTGCTTTTCTGGAGAGTCCTCCTTCTCTTTTCTTTGGGGGTTTCTTTGTCTACCCATGTTTGATCTCGCTGACATATCTAGACGTTGAGTCGGTCAGTGGCTGCTCCCTTGGTGGCAGTGACTCCTTGGTCTGTGGTTGCTCTTCGGGCGGTTGCGGTAGCAGCTGCTCTTCAGTTGGCAGCAGCTCCTCTGGTGGGTGCTGTTCACAGCTGTGGTGGCTCTTCTGGCTGGTGGGGCAAGGTTTCACGTACAGCTGCTGTTCCTCAGCAGAGGGTGTGGTGCTCAGGAGGTTGCTGTTGCTTGGATCTGCTGCGTTGATTTAAAGGCACAAAATACAACACAACAAGGCACCACGTACCAGGCACTATACACAAATATATTCACGATATGAATAACCCCAAATAAAGGTGACCACCTGAATTAAGAGAATTAGGGGATAAGGAAGAAGGAAGAGAAAAAGAGAAAAGAGAAAAAAGAAAAGAAAATTAGGGACCAAAAAAAGGAGTGCAAAAATGAAATTGGGAAAAAGGAGGGGGGAAAATAAAAGCGAGAAAAGAAAAGAAAAGAAAAGAAAAAAAAAAAGAGCGAAAAGAGAGAATGAAGTGGAAGAGGGGAAGAGACTTTTTTATATGAGGAGAATACTCCTATAGAACAGCCATTAATCCCAACAAATTCCAGCAACAGCTCCCTGGAGATGAATGCAAACTAGAAACAACCAATAATATAACGATGAAAATAGAATGGAGAACACTAATCCCAAAATAAAATAAAGAGAAAATAAAATGGCACTTTAAAAAAAAAAATGGTAAAATGGTAGCAGTAATAATACTGGTTAAAAATAAGAAGGTAGTAATTAAAAGGGTAAAATCAGGTGATGGAAAAAAGAAGAAAAAATAAAAAAGGAAAAAAAAGAAGAAGAAAAGAAAAAAAAGAAAAAAAAGAAAAAAAAAATTGGTTTCTTAGTTAAAAGGTGAAAAAAGAAAAAAGAAAAATATTGCAGTAGTGAAGGTCCTTCGGTTCTTCTATTCTTCAGTGTGGCTCGCCTTAGACCTGCCAGGTATTCAGGAGAGTGTTGAGTTTCCCTGCGATACACTGTTCCTCTGTGTTGTAAACCACAGTCCTTATTTTAAAGCAAGCCGCATTTGTTTCCCAGACTGCCTTATTTTGTGTTTAGCAAAGAGTCAGTTTGTGGGTCAGCCTCTGGGTGGCAGTGTTCTGGGGTTGGCCTCTGAGGCTACAGGGCCTCTCTGTCCAGTGGAAGTTCACTGCCCAGAGCTGGCTGCGTAAGAGTTACCAGTGCTGTGTTGTTGCTGGGATTCTACATCTTTTCTTTATATTTATTCTGTTAAAGCACATTTTCTTTTAAAATTTTCCTCTTTTTATTAAAAAGTTGACAACATTTAAAACATATCTAGTAAAAAGCTAATTGACTTTATTTTAAAATACTTTCAACATTCTTGTTACTCTTTACTCATTATTATGGATACCTAACAGATTGTTTAGTAAATAAGAAATACTAAGTTTAGTATCCTATATTGAATATTCAAACACTGGAAATGCTTGCTTCTGAACATTTTCTGGCAGTGTTTGAATAATGTCAACATTTGGATCTTCTAGCAAGATTAACAGCACTTCAGAGTCAGGGTTTGTATGACGCATACTATGCATAGCTTACTTATATTAACTTTATTTGCAAGATTGACTCAGCATTGGCACCAGACAGGACCATAAACACACACTTAGAACATGGTAAGAAGTACAAGTAAGACTGAGTGGATTGGGGCAGCTTTGCTTCTACATGATCCAGGCCCAGTTCTCAAACATGTTGGCCTTAACCCACACCTCCATATGTCAGCATTCCTGCTCTTGCTTTGGCCTCGATGTCAGTTGGTTCTCTGTTGATTGCTAAGCAAGCAGGAGAATTATACTACTTTCCCCATTTCTTGACTGGTTTTTCTTAGTGTTCCCAAGAACTATAAATTTCCCAAGAAACTCTGGGAAGGAGTTCCTTCCCATTTTACTCCAAACGATCTCCCAGTTGTCATTGTTTGCTGCTCTCTCTGATCGCACATCTGGGCACTGCCCCTCTCCTCACTGTGCTCCAGCCACTGTGGCCCCCTTGTCATCCTCAGATGTGCCAGGCACATGCTCCTGTAATGCACCTGCTGCCCTCTCCACCTGGAACACTCTTCCCCTGTCACATTTGTCCCTTCCCCTTTCGTCAGGACATGCTCACACGTCCCTTTGAGATGAAGCCTTTGCTGACTGATTAGATAAAATAACCCTTCCTCCAACACTCCCTCCCCCCGCTCTTCCTTTTTCTCTGGGGCCCTGATTACTTATCTGACACCACCTAGGGGTGCACCCTGCTTTAACCTCAGTGCCTGGCCCAGTGCCTGTTGAATAGTGGGGGTTCTGTAAATACTTGTCAAATGAGTGAATTTTCAAGATTACTCAGGCAGTTTTATAGGGAACAAATGGGAGCGGGGAAAGATTGGTGACAGAATTAATTAGGAGGCTATTACCATGGTCCCCCTGAGAATTGGTAAGAACCTAAACCAAGCGGTTGGAGAGGAAAAGGGAGTCAAGAGACAGGGTGGCTGGGGTGTATTTCTGATGGATCCCATTTGGGAATGGAAGAGAGGAGAAAGAGAGCCATCTGGAATACTCCCTGTGTCTAGCGTGCAGTAGGTAGGTGACATTTCTGCTCAGAGAAGATAAAGATCACCAGGGGGAAAAACAAACTCTGAGCATTTCTTTTATAAAGCAAATTGTATTAACAGGTTGTGAGAATAACATTTCTGCAATTTGTGTTTGTCTGAAATATAGTTTCTCAAAGGCTCTGAATAACCCGTGCAGCAGTGATGTTAATTTCAGGTCAAGTTTCCTAAAATGTTTTGAAAGCTAGCCAGGAAGGGAGGCTTTGGCCTCCAGGGAGTTTACATCCTTAGATGGAGAGCTTTTTCTATATCTGGGAGCTAACCTGGAGTTTCTGAAGGTCTGAATACTTAATTAGCTTTTCAGTACCTTGAGTCACTAAATTAATATTTTGAATATGAAGTTTACAGTTCTTCCTTTTTATAAATGTTTCCTTACATAAGGATGGTCTTTGGAGCGGAGACCTCAACCACATCCTTTCTTCCACTAGTGCAGCTCCGGATTTACGCAGGAGGCCCAGTGATGGGCACTGGCTGGGATCAACAGTTCATTTGTGAGCCAGGTCCTGCCCTGTTTCTTTAAGGCTTTGAGTCAGGAAGATGGTGAACTTCATGAAAATCTCAGTGTACTGATGTGGAAGGATGTCCATGACATATTGTTGAGTGAAAAAAGCAACTTGTAGAACATCCTGTGTGTCTAGAAAAGGAAGGATACATAGTGAGCTAATGTGTGAACAGTTGGGGGAGGAGCAGGGAAGGACTTTCACTTCTTAATTTATATTCCTTGGAACTCAATTTTATTCACTCATTTGACTTTTATCTTAAAAGATAAGCAAACTAGAGAGCCAAAGGCTTTTTGATTCTCTAAATGGCTCTGCCAGGTGCAGGCCCTGAACCATGGCAGATGTCTGTCTGCCCAGGGACTTCTGCCGCCTGCCCCTGGCCCACCCTCGCCCTGGCGACAGCTGGCTTGGGCTGAGAGGTGGCTGGCCCTTTGGATGAGGCGTGCACCTTCTGGTTTTTCATATCCGCCAGCTGAACCAGTTGCCCTCCCTGCCTGGCTTCCTTGGCATAGAGCTTACAGCCTCAGTTTTACCATTTAAAAACAAGGGAAGTGCTTCTTTAAAATCCCTAATGTGAACTTTTCATTAGTTTCAGCTTGCTTCTCTGAATTGGCAGGTCTTGGTGAGGTTTTGGTGTGTCCCAGCATGGTCTTTTCCTGATTGACAGACACATGTGCTGTGTGATTGTGCATCTATTTCTAACTGCCAGGGGAGTGGTATTACCAGAGGTGTGACTTTTTGGGGGTTTGTTTTCTTCCACAGCCCCTTAATTGGGGTAGTTTCTATGGTAACTTGTCTGTGGTTGTATAGCCAATGGTACAGTAGTCAGTGTAGAGATTCTGAACTCCCACCAGCTGTGCTCTGAGACCCCTACTGTCTGTGCTCCTTGCTTAGTCCCTGCTTTCCTCTGCATGATGATTCAAGACCTTTCAAGTTCTTTCAATCCTAGTCCTCAGAGTTGACCTCTGCCCAGCTGCCTCCTGGCCACTCCTTACAAGGCAGACTGACTTGGACTGGCATCTAGGAGTCAGGTGGGTGGGAAATTTGTTGGTTGTGTGATGCCACTCTTTTTTATCCTTGCCTTATATGACCTGACAACTCCGGTGGTTGTAACTCTTATTGAAGTGAGGGAGATCTCTGTCCATCTGTCATCTGTCTCTAATACTCTCTATTAGAGGGTGCTCTGTCTACTTGGGACAGCCCCCAGAGGGTGAGGTGACCTTTTTTCAAAACCTTTGTTGGAGGTTCTTAATGCCAATATCCTAAAGGGATGGTGATCATTTTTCTTGTGGTATCTACTGGAATCTCATGCAAATGCTAGTCTTTATGGCACATCATACGCCACCAGGATTTTAGAGAATAGATAGATTAGGTTATTTGAGCCACTGTTTTCTTCATAATTCTTGATTGTGACACCCAAAAGAAGAGTGAAAATTGTATGCTTTTTTTCCATATCCTTTTTCAGAATTGTTCTACCTTCTTATGTCAATCTTTTTTTTTTTTTTTTTTTAAATTTTATTTTATTTTATTTTATTTTATTTTATTTTTTTTATTGCTTAAAGTATTACAAAGGGTATTACATATGTGTCCATTTTATCCCCCCGCCCTAGACAGTCCCCTAGCCTCCCCTATCCCCCAATGTCTTATGTCCACTGGTTATGCTTATATGCATGCATACAAGTCCTTTAGTTGATCTCTTACCCCCCTACCTCCTGCTCCGCAACCCTCCCCGGCCTTCCTGCTGCAGTTTGACAATCTGTTTGAGGCAGCTCTGCCTCTGTATCTATTATTGTTCAAAAGTTTATAATGGTCTCTATTATCCATGAATGAGTGAGATCATGTGGTATTTTTCCTTCATTGACTGGCTTAT
Source organism: Myotis myotis (assembly GCF_014108235.1). Classification (NCBI taxonomy): domain Eukaryota; kingdom Metazoa; phylum Chordata; class Mammalia; order Chiroptera; family Vespertilionidae; genus Myotis; species Myotis myotis. The sequence continues at coordinate 27,067,958 of NW_023416319.1, forward strand.
TTCACTTAGCATAATGCTCTCCAGTTCTATCCATGACGTTGCAAATGGTAAGAGTTCCTTCCTTTTTAGAGCAGCATAGTATTCCATCGTGTAGATGTACCACAGTTTTCTGATCCATTCATCTACTGATGGGCACTTAGGCTGTTTCCAGATCTTAGCTATGGTGAATTGTGCTGCTATGAACATAGGGGTGCATATATCCTTTCTGATTGGTGTTTCTGGTTTCTTGGGATATATTCCTAGAAGTGGGATCACAGGGTCAAATGGGAGTTCCATTTTCAGTTTTTTAAGGAAACTCCATACTGTCTTCCATAGTGGCTGCACCAGTCTGCATTCCCACCAGCAGTGCACAAGTGTTCCTTTTTCTCCACATCCTCTCCAGCACTTGTCGTTTGTTGATTTGTTGATGATAGCCAGTCTGACAGGTGTGAGATGGTACCTCATTGTTGTTTTGATTTGCATCTCTCGGATGATTAGTGACTTTGAGCATGTTTTCATATGTCTCTTGGCTTTCTGAATGTCCTCTTTTGAAAGGTGTCTATTTAGGTCCTTTGCCCATTTTTTGATTGGATTGTTTATCTTCCTTTTGTTAAGTTGTATGAGTTCCCTATAAATTTTGGAGATTAGGCCCTTATCAGATATGACATTGGCAAATATGTTTTCCCACACAGTGGGTTTTCTCGTTGTTTTGTTGATGGTTTCTTTTGCTGTGCAGAAGCTTTTTATTTTGATGTAGTCCCATTTGTTCATTTTCTCTTTCGTTTCAAGTGCCCTAGGAGCTGTATCAATGAAGAAATTGCTTCGGCATATGTCTGAGATTTTGTTGCCTTTGGATTCTTCTAGAATTTTTATGGTTTCCTGTCGTACATTTAAGTCCTTTATCCATTTTGAGTTTATTTTTGTGTATGGTGTAAGTTGGTGGTCTAGTTTCATTTTCTTGCATATATCTGTCCAATTTTCCCAGCACCATTTATTGAAGAGACTATCTTGGCTCCATTGTATGTTCTTGCCTCCTTTGTCAAATATTAATTGAGCATATTGGTTCGGGCTGATTTCTGGGTTCTCTATTCTATTCCATTGATCTATATGCCTATTCTTGTGCCAGTACCAGGCAGTTTTGAGAACAGTGGCTTTGTAATACATCTTGATATCTGGTATTGAGATCCCACCTACTTTGGTCTTTTTCAGGATTGCTGCAGCTATTCGGGGTCTTTTTTTATTCCAGATGAATTTTTGGAGAGTTCGTTCTAGATCTCTGAAGTATGCCGTTGGTATTTTAATGGGAAGTGCGTTGAATTTATAGATTGCTTTGGGTAGTATGGACATTTTAATTATGTTGATTCTACCAATCCATGAACACGGTATGTTCTTCCATCTCTTTATGTCTTCCTCTATCTCTTTTTTCAACGTCCTGTAGTTTTCTGAGTAGAGGTCTTTTACCTCTTTAGTTAAGTTTATTCCTAGGTAGCTTAATTTTTTTGGTGCGATGGTAAACGGGATTGTTTTTATAATCTCTCTTTCTGAAAGTTCACTATTGGTGTATAGAAATGCCTCGGATTTCTTGGGGTTAATTTTGTATCCTGCTACATTGCCAAATTCATGTATTAAGTCCAGTAGCTTTTGGATGGAGTCTCTAGGGTTTTGTATGTATAATATCATGTCGTCTGCAAATAAGGACAGTTTTACTTCCTCTTTTCCAATTTGGATGCCTTTTATTTCTTCTTCTTGCCGAATTGCAATGGCTAGCACTTCCAGTACTATGTTGAACAGGAGTGGTGAGAGGGGGCATCCCTGTCTTGTTCCTGTTCTTAGGGGAAATGGTGTTAGTTTTTGTCCATTGAGTATGATGTTGGCTGTGGGCCTGTCATATATGGCTTTTATTATGTTGAGGTATGATCCTTCTACTCCCACCTTGCTGAGAGCTTTTATCAAAAATGGGTGTTGAATTTTGTCAAATGCTTTTTCTGCATCAATTGATATGACCATGTGGTTTTTTTCTTTCAATTTGTTTATGTGATGTATCACGTTTATTGATTTGCGGATATTGTACCATCCTTGCATCCCTGGGATAAATCCTACTTGGTCATGGTGTATGATCTTTCTGATGTACTGCTGGATCCGATTTGCTAAGATTTTGTTGAGGATTTTGGCATCTATGTTCATGAGGGATATTGGCCTGTAATTCTCTTTCATTGTGTTGTCTTTACCTGGTTTTGGTATTAGGGTGATGCTGGCTTCATAGAATGAGCTTGGAAGTGTTCCTTCCTCTTGAATTTTTTGTAGTAGTCTGAGGAGGATAGGTTTTAGTTCTTCCTTGAATGTTTGGTAAAACTCCCCTGTGAAGCCGTCTGGTCCTGGGCTTTTGTTTGCTGGAAGCTTTTTGATGCCTGCTTCAATTTCTTCCATAGTTATTGGCCTGTTGAGATTTTTAGATTCTTCCTGATTGAGTTTTGGAATGTTGTATTTTTCTAGGAATTTGTCCATTTCCTCCAGGTTGTCTAGTTTGTTGGAGTAGAGCTGTCCATAGTATTTTTTAACAATCATTTGTATTTCTGTGGGGTCTGTTGTTATTTCGCCTCTATCGTTTCTGATTTTGTTTATTTGGGTCCTCTCTCTTTGCTTCTTGGTGAGTTTGGCTAGAGGTTTGTCAATCTTGTTTATCCTTTCAAAGAACCAGCTCTTGGTTTCATTTCAATCTTGACTTTGCTCTTTGACACTACTGAGTCCTAATAAAGACTCAAAATACTAACTTTCCTAAGGATGCCTCCATTTTAGTAGAAGGCTCTTAAAATCTTTAGGATTCAAAGCTCTGAGTCTCACACACCTTGTGACCAATGATGACTCAATATTTATGACTGGTTATGTTGTATGTAGCTGTTTACTCACCATGTAGGCTGGCTGTGCTGTAGGATGTGGAGCAGGTAGCACTGAGGTTGTCCATGGAGAATAGTAATAGATGAGGACAGACCAAGAGATGGCAGACATGCTTGGTACATTATACCAAGACCCTTCATCTCCTTTGCTGATTTCAGGGACCTTGAGCCATTCTTGTATTGGGACCTATCAGAATAATTTCATCTATTGCTCTGAGCATAACCAGGCATTTAAGATGCAGACTAACAAACGGAGCCTCAGCAGTGTAGTGATTAAGAAGATAGACCTTGCCGTAACTGGTTTGGCTCAGTGGATGGAGCGTCGGCCTGTGGACTGAAGGGTCCCGGGTTCGATTTTGGTCAAGGGCATGTACCTTGGCTGTGGGCATATCCCTAATAGGGGGTGTGCAGGAGGCAGTTGATCGATGATTCTCTCTCATCATTGTTTCTAACTGTCTATCCCTCACTCTTCCTCTCTGTAAAAATCAATAAATTATATTTTTTAAAAAAGAAGATAGATCTTTGTTGGCACTTTAACCTAACTAATACAGAGAACCCATGCAAGAAGAGTAGCTTTAGGCCTTTGATTGAGCGACGTGAGTTTAATGCATGACATTAAGCACATGTCTTAGAGCTGTTAGCTGTCATATCTAATCAAGTCAGATTCCTAAAAGCTGTGATTCAAAGAGGCAGGCATGAACTTTTCCATCTGCCTTACCTTGCTGAGGTCATTTAAAAATCCTAAACTAGAAACTGGGTAAAGATGCATGGTCTTAAACTGAGTAGCCCTGGCCGGTTTGGCTCAGTGTTAAGAGAATTGGCCCTTAGACCGAATGATCTTGGGTTTGATTCCTAGTCAAGGGCACATACCTCGGTTGCAGGTTCAATCCTCAGACCCCAGTCGGATTGAGAGCGGGAGGCAACCAATCAATGTGTCTCTCTCATGTGGGTGCTTCTCTCTCCCTCTCTCCCTTCCTTCCACTCTCTCTAAAAAATCAGTGGAAAAAAATATTCCAATCCTTGGGTGAGGATTAAAAATAATAATAATAAAATAAACTGAGAATAAAAGAATATAAGATTTGGCTTAGGGCAAAAGTGGATTTTTTTGGCTTCTAAATAGCAATAATATAGTAACTGTAGTTTTCATTTACTGAGTGCTTATTGCATATCAGGAATTAAATGCTTTTTATACATGATCTCATCTAATCCACAAGTAACTCTATGAATATAGCCACATTCTATAGATGAGGCAACTAAGTCACAGGATAAACACCTTGACCAAGGTCATGCAATTAACTCGTAAATGTTAGAGCTGGCATTTGAACCCAGGTGGTTTAGCGCGGGTCCAGAGTCCTAACTGCTGATTTATACTGTTTCCCTTAAGTGGATGATGAAACCGCACTAGCCAAGGCTAATTGTGGCCTAATTGTGGACAAGGCTAATTTGACTTCATTTCAGAATATTTAATGCCAGCAAAAAAACACCATGCCATGATTGGCATTGTGGCTGTCTTAGTTTCCGAAGGCTGTTGTAGCAAAGTACCACACACTTGGTGACTTACATAGCACACATTTATTTTCTTTCAGTTCTCCCGGCCAGAAATCCCAAGTCAGTTTCATTGGGCCGAGACCAAGGTGTTGGCAGGGCTGTGCTCCCTCTGGGAGGTTCTGGGAGAGGAGCTGCTCCTTGCCTCTGTGAGTTATGGTGGCCACCAACATTCCTTGGCGTGTGGCTGTATTTTTGCAGTCTCTGCCTCCTGGTCACGTTGCCTTTTCTTCTGTCTTGTGTAGATCACCCTCTGCCTTATAATGTTTATAAGGACATTTAGGGCCCATCCTAATCAAGATCCTGAACTTAATCATACCTGTAAAATCCCCCCCTACCCCCCCTTTTTTTTGCCATATAAGGTAACATTCACAGATTCCAGGATTTAGGACATGGGTATCTTTGGGGGGACCATTATTCAGTCTACCACAGTGACAAGTAGAAAGAACTAGGACTTTCAGTCTGCCTTGTAGGAGTATGCTTAATTTTAACAACTTCTTAACTGATGCTTAATTTCAACAATTCCCTAACTGTTCTGCAGGACACAGATGCTAAAAATGTGAAAAAATTCCATGGCCAAACAGATTTGAGAATTACTGAATAATATGTTCCTTTTAAAGGAAATTCACAATGTACAATGAAGGCTTTGAAAATTCCTGTGACAAAGAAAGCTGCTTAACTTAGTTGAACCCAGAATTCCTCAGACTTAGTTGAATATAAAACACTTCATTTTAAAGGCTATACCTATTAACATGTCATGAAGTTCTTAGAACATTTAGGATGTATTAGTTCTGTTATAAGCACCTCTCACCAACACCAGAGAGGTGTTACCACACAGGACAGCTCCCTGAGCCATGGAGAGGCTGTCCTCACCCTCAATCCTTGTTTTCTCATATAAATTAATTTATACGAGAGACCTTGACTGTGTTGTGAAAAGCCAATTGATTAAAGCAATTAAAGCATGCACCCTTATCGAAAAAGCAAAGCAAGCAAGCAAACCTATATGTCTGGCTTATGAAGCACAGACAGGCTCTCAGCTAATCTGAAGAGCAAGTTGGCTAGGGGTCTGAGGCGTTATATACCCTCCTGTCTGTAGGTCTCAAAATTCCTCTGCTGAATATTCTGGTACAAATTAATTCTCAAGGTCCCTTTTTACTTCGTTGTGGCCTTCCCAGAAATCATGAGAAGCACCTGGCAACTTGTAACTTGCCAAGCCTTGAGACTGCTGGCTTCCCTGCTTAGGGAATAAAACTATCCCCTTTTCCCTCCCTTTCCCCTTCCCCACTCCCCTTCTGCATTGTCTCATTAGGGAGGATTTTTAACCATTTTCTCTCATGTCCTTGGCTGGGGAAGATAATGGTTTGTTAGTTATAAGCTGGCTGCAAACTGCCCACACTGTTTGGCCTTGTTTTAACTTTCCTGTCTCAGTTTCCCTATTCCTCCTGCCCTGGAATCCTGTAACAGAATTGATTGGAAAGAACAAACAATGACAAATATACAAAATTAAATGATAATATGATTTTTAAAAATTATTATTTTTTTAATCCTCATCCGAGGCTTTTTTTTTTTTTATTGATTTTCAGAGAGAGGAAGGGAAAGAATGAGAGAGAGAGAGAGAGAGAGAGAGAGAGAGAGAGAGAGAGAGAGAAAGAGAAACATCAATGTGAGAGAAACATCAATAGGTTGCCTCCTGTACATGGCCCAAACAGGAATCAAACCTGTAATCCAGGTATGTGCCCTGAACAGAAATGGAACCCTTGATCTTTTGGTGCACAGGACAACACTCCAACCAACTGAGCCACCAGCCAGGGCTATATGATTTTTTAACATTTTAGCTGATGTTGTGTCTGATGAGTTAGAAGTCCAGATATGCTATGAGTTGTGATAAAGGAGAATTATTTTGTTGTGAAATGATATGAAGACACTTCATAGAGGAGGGACCCCAACTCTTCTAAGTGAAGGGGGAAGAAGGGAGTACATCCATGTGGCAGCAAAGAACTTAGCCAAAGGAAGGAGGGCTCATCTGGAGAGAAGGTTCAGAGGTGCTATGGATTATGCCCTGAGTGTCAGTCAAAGGAGTTTGGACTTGATTCTCTAGGTCAGGGGTTGGTATACTGTGTATTGCCTGTGGGCCACATCTAGCCCTCTGCCTGTTTTTATAAAGAACACAGCCACATTTGTGTACTTACATATTGTACATGGCATATTTGGAGCTTTAATGGTAGAGTAGGCTTGTGGGGCTTAAAATATATACTGTTTGAGTCTATATAGAAAACGTTCGCCAACTTTGATCTAGGTAAGGGGGAGCTGTTGAAGGGTTTTTATCAGGAAGGTCTTCTCAGATTTGCATGTTAGAAAGCTTACTCTGGCAACTGTGGAGAATGAATTGGAGAATACAAAGACTGTGGAGGGCAGTGGCTGAGGAAATGGGAGAGGAGGCAACAGAGATATTTTGGACTATAGCCTAGGTGTGGAGTAAGAGGTAGAAGAGCCAATGATAATTTTTTAAAATAAAGTTTTAATTTTAGACTAGTTTTAGATTTAGAAAAAAGTTATGAAGATGGTACAGACTTCCTATGTTTCCAGTTTCCTCTACTGTTAACATCTTATATTATTAGTATGGTGCATTTGTCATAACTAATGATTCAATATTGATACATCATGTCTCCTTAGACTATGGCTGTTTCTCAGACATTATTTGTTTTTGATGACCTTGATTGTTCTGAGTACTAGTCAGGTAGTTTGTAGAACTTCCCTCAGTTGGGATTTGGCTGATGGTGTTTTCATGATTATGTTGGAATGTGGGTTTTTATCAAGAAGACCTTAGAAATGAAGCACCATTTTCATCATATCTGCAGTACCTAGTGTCAACATGACTTGTTCTTGTTGGTACTGACCTGGAACATTTTCAAGTTTCATCACTGAAATTTATTTTTATTCTCCCTTCCTTCTTTGGAAGGAAGTCACTAGATAACCCACACATGAGGAGGAGGGAGTTATGCACCGCCTCCTTGAGAGTGGAATGTCTACATAAATCATTTTGAATTCTACATGGATTTGTAGAATTCATTTCTTCATTCATTCATTCAGTCAATGATATCAGCATGGATTTATGGGTATTTAATTTATCCTTTGGATTATAATGTAATACCACATTATTTATTTTGTTGCTCGAATTGAGAGCTCTTTCAGTTGGCTCCCATGCCCTTTGACATGCTCCCATTGTTATGTGTGTGTATGTGTGTGCACATGCATGTACATTCTGTGACTCTGACCAAGTTGGATAGTTCAGGCCCATCTTGTATATTTCCTGCTCCAGCCATAGAACCAGGCAATTCTCTAAGGAGCCATGGCCTAAGATAATTTTGACATTTCTGGCGTAGATAGGGCTGCCTCCATCTCTCCCTCACAAACTCCTAGTTCTTGGATGAAGAAGGGAACAGAGGCAGGATCCTGGGAGATGGCGTCCATTTAGGGCTTAGGCAGAGGTAAAAGTTGTCAAAGGAAGCTGAGGAGGAGGGTTAGAGAAGCAGGTGGCCAACCTGAGTCGTACAGTAGGATGGCCTCCCGGGTTGATGAGCATTTCAGGTGGGAGAGTGGCCTTGTAAGTCAAGAACACTGTTCAGGGTTAGGTAGTACATGAATCCGGCAGGAATGGAGGGTTGGGAAGAAAGCGCAGTAGGAAATAAGGTTAGGGCTGGATGTGTTGGAGGAGGGGTATGTAAAGCTGATAAAAGCAATGCTTTAGGAGAATTAGTTTGTCAGCCACACACAGATTAGATAAAGGAATTAGCACTGTGGTTGCTTCACTGGTGCCTGGAGAGACCATTATTAGTTCACCAAAGATGTCTGCATATGCTAGGTTTTTCCGTAATGGGGGAAAATAGAGAGGCATTAGTGATTAAGCAATCTATTTGCTACAAACAATACACTTAAAACAATAAAAGACATAGGTCTTAAAATATGTACCCTGCCTTGTAATTACGAATGTGTATGGTTTCCTTTTCTTGGAGAAGAGTCAAAGGTGAACTTGAACTCCACTCAGCTGGAATGTCACACAATCCAAGTTAACGGCATATGAATTTTTAATTTGGTTTTCATAGGCCTTCTCCAATCAATTTCAAAATTATTTCCTGTTGAACTTCCTGCATCATCCTCTTTTGGTGGTGGTTTTCTTTGAAAAGCTGTGGTGCTTCTGAGATAATTGGTGGCATAGAGAGACTCTCACTGAGCCAAGGCTGTGTGGAGAAAATAATCCTGGGAACACTTCTTGTTTTTCATTGGTTTCTGTCATCTTGAATATGTCAATTCTTTTGCATATAACTAGGAGACAAATGCTACTATACCTTAATCTACATGTTCTATAAAAAAGGAAGCATAGCCTTAGCTGGTTTGACTTAGTGGATAGAGTGTCGGCCCGTGGACTGAAGGGTTCTGGGTTTGATTCTGTTCAAGGGCATGTATCTCATTTGCAGGCTCGGTTGCAGGCACGATACCTGGCTCTGGTTGGGACGCATGCGGGAGGCAACCAGATTGATGCGCCTCTCTCACATTGATATTTCTCCCTGTGTCTCTCCTCCTCCCTTCTACTCTCTCTAAAAAAAAATGAAAATAAAATGAAAATAATAAGGGCAGCATATTCAGCCAATGAGTAGAATGACCTGAACTTTTTAAAAAGCACCCTCTTACTCCTGAAATATTTTTGGGCACAAATCACTGATTCTTTTTAAAAAAATATATTTTATTGATTTTTTTACAGAGAGGAAGGGAGAGGGATAGAGAGTTAAAAACATCGATCATCTGCCTCCTGCACAACCCCTACTGGGGATGTGCCCACAACCAAGGAACATGCCCTTGACCGGAATCGAACCTGGGACCCTTCAGTCTGCAGGCCGATGCTCTATGCCAGTGATGGCGAAGCTTTTAAGCTCAGCGTGTCAGCATTTTGAAAAACCCTAACTTAACTCTGGTGCCGTGTCACATATAGAAATTTTTTGATATTTGCAACCATAGTAAAACAAAGACTTATATTTTTGATATTTATTTTATATATTTAAATGCCATTTAACAAAGAAAAATCAACCAAAAGAATGAGTTCGCGTGTCAGAGGTTCGCCATCACTGCTCTATGCACTGAGCAAAACCACTTAGGGCTCAAATCACTGATTCTTAAATAGAGTTGTATTTTTTGTATTGAATCAGCCAGTTTCAAACGTTGTGATGTGTTTGGTTCAACAGAAACAGCGAATAGCCCTCCTGTACCTCCTTTCTACTTCAGTCTTCTCTAAGTGAGTGAACCTATTCAGTAAACCTGAGTGCTCTCATCTGTGTCCACTGGCAGGTTCCTGTCACAAGGGGCCTCTGTTGGGTTCATTTCTGAACAGTGATACCCACTTTGGAGTGGAAACAACATTTCATTAAAGAGAAGTTCAAGTTATTCTTTATCTATAAAATGAGGATAAAAATATCTACCTTATGAGTTCTTAGGCGGTGTAAGGGATGCAATGCGAGTTCTGTGCGTTCTAAGCAGAGTCTGTTAGAATCTGCTTATAAAACCCCGTCTTGTTGTTACAGAGTGCTGTGCTTTGGTTTTGTTTTGTTTTTTGAGCAACCAAACCTTTTCTGAAGCAGAACCAAAAGAAAGAAAAGTATTTGGGCCCCTTCCACGTCATCCAACCAACTAGGGGACACACCAGAACCTCTTTCTGAGATCACTGCCTACAGCAACCTGGGAGGAGAAGTTGCTTCGAAAGCACTGTTGGGGATGGTCTCTCTCTGCTCCTCAATGCCAGGGATTTCAGGTGTGCAGCGGCAGGGGCCCTGCGGTTCCCTTTCGTTTTACAAAGCTGGTCGGTGGAGGAAAGGGACCGATGTTCTGCATGTGCTTCGGTGAAATACTGCCTTGTCATCCTCAGAGCTAGTCGTGTCCCCTTTTCTTGACTTTATGGATATTGGACACATGCTGCCATTTTCTCCTTAGCACCACCAAGGCGGCGTTCATTTTGCTTCCCTTTTTCCTCAGACAATAACTTAACCAAATTATTTACCAGCTCCAGATAGAAGAGGAAGGTAGTTTCAATAGATTGAACACATCAGTGAAATTAAATGGCCCACATTTCACGTTTGCAAATGAGAAGGTGTTTGTAGCACGCCCCGTTCCCTGGGCTTCATGGCGTGTTTGGACTGAGCTTCTGTAAACCAGGATGCGGTGTGCAGTGAGCACTCCTGGCATCAGCCTGGGCCCTGCGCATACTTTCTGTTTCCCCTGTTTATTCACATCTTCAAAGCCTTTCGCCCTCTGAAACACCAGGATGGTATTTCAGTTGACTATTGCACCGAGGACCTATTTTGGTTCTCTTGGACTTTGTAGTTAGACCTGACACATTGTCTGTTCTTAGCTTTTCAGCAAAAGCTTTTGATTTAAACTTTCTATTAAGGAAAAAACTGAATGTGAGCAAAAAGTAGACTTAGTTGCAGCTGAAAATCTTATCTTTGAGAGGGAAACACATGCGGGGGAAATGAAGAAGGCCCTCAAACCCGCTTTCCTTGCCTCAAGCAAGATAGGGCCATGGTTAATAGAGCACTTAGGTGGGTGGGTGCAGAGTTACCTTGTCTGGAGCTCTGGCTTCTTCTGTTTGGGGTGGGGTTTGTGAGAGCAGGCCCTGGTTCATCTGCTCCGTGCCTCCCTGCGTGACCTGGGCACTAAGGGCACTGCTTCAGTTTCCTTCCCTGTGAAATGAGGACAGTAGAGCCCTTTAGACACTCCTCGCATTCAGTAACGGTTACCTGATGTTGCTGTTATTACTTTCCTACAAGTTCTGTCAGCGTGTGTGAGGACAGCAGGCATTGGAGAAGTAAATGTATCAGAACGTACACATCCGAGAGTATTCGCTCCACCTGCCTCCTCTACACGTGAACATTAGTCACACTTCGCTTCAGGGCTTCGCTGGAAAGCAGGTCAGTCCCTACAGAAACTCCTTTCCTTACAACCAGTGGGATTGTTTTCTGCTTTACTGCAGGTTTGTTTTTTACTCTGAACCGGATGATATTCTTTAACAACTAGATGTATAGCAAGTGTATCTACTCATCTCGGCTTTTAAAGATAACTTGACCGAGGGCCAGCCCAGGCCTGTGGTGTGGACGTGCTGAAGTGCAGCGCCTCCCGTCCCCGCTGTCCTCTTCCCCCACGGTTCCCTGGATGTGAAATGCAGCCGCAGTCTGGAGAGTGGCTCAGAAGCCAGGCTGCCAGCTGTGCCGCAGGCGGGGTTTCCAGCTGAGCATAATGTAATGGAAAAATCTAAGTTTGTCTTGAAATGTTCACTGCTCTGCAGAACGTCAACATTCGGTCTCCAAGATAGTTCGGGTGCTCACGTTATTCCCCTGAGCTGTCTTTTCTGTTAAAAACCATAAAAACTGGGAGATTAGAAAACATTTCTCTTTTGCAATTCTCATTACATTACAGTAACCAAAAACCCTGGTTGCTGAAAGAGAAAAATCAATTAACAGAGAAAAATTGGGACTTTCTGAAAAATATATATTGTAACATGTGTAATTTATAGGTATCATATAACTTTTCATATTTAATAAAATATATGTAACATACATATATAACATATATGTAATATGTAGCTTTATACATTTTAAATATTACATATATAGCTTTGCTGTTTTCTCACAAACTTTTCTTTATGGCACTTTGCTTTTACTTTAACTCATGTTACCCATAAATTCTCACTGCCTTGACCTCTTTTTTTTAAAAAATAGACAAATATGCATATTTTCTGCTCTAAGCCCAGATTGGTGGTATCATAGAAATCCTATATTTCCCCTTTATTTCAATCTCTAGGTTTCTCATAATCTGTTCTTAAACAGATATCTTAAGAATTAAATGAATGGCAGCACTTCAAAACAGTGATTTGTAAATAAACACATATGCAGGTCAGATCTTTTTGAATTTTTAAAAATAATTTTAAGGAGAATAATAATTTTACTTCTGGCTATTTTTGACACATAGAAGCTGGGGAATTTTGTTTACATACTCTTCTCCCCATACAAGTCTTTGAAGAATGAAAGGTGGAAGTCACAGGGTGGGGTCTGATCTGATTGCTGGAACTTCCAGCTGTGCTGTGAGAACCTGATGTTAGCGGTGGTGGCCCTGGGAGGATTTTAAGAAGAGAAAGGCTGTTTCCAAATCTTAGCTATGGTGAATTGTGCTGCTATGAACATAGGGGTGCATATATCCTTTCTGATTGGCGTTTCTGGTTTCTTGGGATATATTCCTAGTAGTGGGATCAGCCTAAGTGCCCATCAGCAGATGAGTGGATTAGAAAACTGTGGTACATATACACAATGGAATACTATGCTGCGGTAAAAAAAAAGGAACTCTTGCCTTTTGCAACAGCATGGATGGAACTGGAGAGCATTATGCTTAGTGAAATAAGCCAGTCAGAGAAAGATAAATACCACATGATCTCACTCATTTGTGGATTATAGAGAACAACATAGACTGATGAAAAGGGACAGACTCAAAGACTGAGAAACAGCAATCAGGCTATCAATCCCCAGAAGGAAAGTAGGGGAGGGCGGGGGTAAGGGGAAGAGATCAACCGAAGGACTTGTATACATGTATATAAGCCATACCAATGGACATGGACAACAGGGGGATGGGAGCATGAGTGTGTGTGGGGGGGAGGTTGGGGGTTAATGGGGGGGATGAGGACACATTTGTAATACCTTAACTAATAATAAAAAAAAAAAAAAAAAAAAGAAGAGAAAGGACCGTTTCTGCCCGGGTGATTTCAGGCCAAGGTGTGAGACACGTACTCTTCCACCTCTGGGAGCCAGCGCCTTGAGCTTCTCCTATTAATCCCTGTTGGCAAGAAAGAATCAGAAACTCTCTTGAAGTGAAGTAACTGCCAATGTTAGTGCCTTCTTCCTGGGAGATGTGCTTTTTAGCAGAAAAGAAAACATCAGTCTAGGAATCCAAGTCCTTTTCTTAAGTGAATGAGTCCTACAATTTGGGTCTAGTCATGACTTTTGGAGGCTCCACCCTGCTTCTCTTGATTGAGTTTAAAACAAGGATTTCTTTCACAAAACCTCAGAGAGTGGGTGGCTTAGCCAGGGGCCAGCATCTTTATTAGTTTCAAGGATCTTGGCCCCATCTCCTGGCCTTGCCTCCAAGTAGGGCAACTCACAACTGCCCTGGGCACTGAGAGTATAACAGATGAGGTAGCAAGCCAAGCTCAGTCTTCTTCTTTCACATAGTCAGGGACTTTCGGGGGGTGGAGGGCTCGAGATCATGGCAGAATTAATGTAAGAGACTAAATTCCTAAAGAAAGATGAAGTTATGTTGATGTGCCACACTTAAGGCAGTATAGTGCAAAATGTTTACAAAATTTTCAATAAGAGTTTTTTAGTTGCTTGAGTTAAGTTATTATGGGAGGTAATAAATTGCAATAAGTATTTTAATTTAGAAAATCAAAGACTTACATGATAATGCCTCCGCTGGAATAAGTCTTTACGGGTGTAGCAATAACTATGATAAAATTTAACTAGATATAGGAATATTGTTTTTGATCTTATCATCTCCCCTTCCTGCGATCCCCCAGTTTTCAAATCTTAACCTCTACAGTGCCGGGGAGCGGGAGCCCGATCGCACTCCTCCTGTCTTTCGCCAAAAGTGCCGGGAGTGCTATCGCCCCCCTCTTGCAGTCACTATTAGATGATAGTAGTTCACTCTTTATTGACAGATGGCACCTAAGTGCAGATTACTTATGATGCCAAATGTTTGTAGTTCTGAAATTGACCACTGGCATTTATCTGCCTAATTTTTTACAGGTACTACGATTTTATGAAGTTTACTCAGATTTTGTAGCCCTAAAGCTTCGAAATGGTGTCCAGTTCTAAGTCTGCTTTTATTAGTGATGATGATATTGCTAAATATGTCAATTCTTGCTGTGAAGATGACGATTTTGTGGAAGATATTGGAGAAGGGTGTCCCTCTATTTTAACGTTATATGTTTTGTTCAATTATTTTTCTACTAGTATTTTATAATACAATCAGCAAACAATATATGTGAAAGATGAAAACAAATGTAGTAAAGGTTTCCTTAAGTTTTTGAATATGTAACTTCATTTACTTGCGCTTCATAATTTTTTCCTAAACTGCTGTAAAATCAGCAAAAATGCCTTGGCAATTTTAGCATAGTTCCTAGGATATTGGTTGGCACTCAGAGGGTTAAACCTTTCTTAAGGTCTCCAGCCCTGGCTGGTCCAGCTCCTTGTAGAGTTTCCACTTGTGTGTATCCTATGCACATTAATCAGAGCTGCACCTTGGTCTGCTCTTTCTGTCACCCCCTATATGCTTTGCCAAACCAAGTCACTGTTGATTCTGCTTTTAAAGTGACCTCACATCCACCACTTCTCCCTGTCTCCCTGCCACCCTCCTGGCTCATCTCTTGGGTGACTGCAGTTGCTCCCTATGTTCATTGTGACTCTTCCATTCTCTTCATGAAACACAAATCTGGTAACTCACACTCCTTCCCCTCAGAAAAACAAACCAAACAAACCTACACCACCCAGCTTTTCCATAACTTTCCATGATTTTAAATTGAAATCATAATCTAACAACCTCAAGGTCCCTGGTGCCCTTTCCTAGCCCTCCCCATTCCTCCCTCTGTGATCCGGCCGGCCCTGGTGGCTCGGCTTCTGTTTCTCCGGAAATGGCATTCCCTTCCACTTTCCTCCCTCCTTTTAAAACTTCTGTTGACTTCTGTTGTTTTCCTGTTCTCCCTTAATACTGTTTGGTCAGGTAAAGCCTTAGGTTAGAGACCGCCTTATAGTATCACGCCCATCCCATTGGTAGAACTTACACCTCAGCGGTATATCTCAGTACCTAGCATAGTGTCTGGCATATAGTAGACACTGAATTGTATTTGTCGAGTGAAAGTAGTGTTATTTATAAATATTTTAAGTGCTTCTAAATACTCGGGGAGGTGGCATGTCTAGTGTATGTGTGCACCTGTCTCATGGCAGACACTGCTGGTCGGTCACCCCTCCCTTCCCCTGGCTGGCTTCTCAGTGTTGTACTTTAGGCAGCTGCTTCTGGCCTGCTGGTCTATCTGAACTGCCATGTGGCATGAAACCTATTGGCCATTTCTAGTCTAGCAGACAAAGGCATAGCGCTCTGGATGTTTAGGTTCTTGACTTGATCTTTAGACACATCGTGTAAACTCGGTATGCCTTAGTTTGCACACCAGTCTGATGCGAGTAATTAGATGGTAAGATAAGATATTCTTTCTTGAGGATAAAGTAAGAAACATTGAAAAATTAGTAAAGCTTATCCAAATACAAGGTTGTATAGTTACATTTAATGTGTTTTGATATAACAAATACTCATCTTGTAATCAGCCACTCTTTTTTGGCGACTAAAATGTAAATTCTTGCCCTAGCCGGTTTGGCTTAGTGGATAGAGTGGTAGCCTGCAGACGAAAGGGTCTTGGTTTTGATTCCGGTCAAGGGCACATGCCCAGGTTGCAGGCTTGATCCCCATTAGGGGCTTGTGCTGGAGGAAGCCGATCAGTGATGTCCTCTCATCATAGCTGTTTTTATCTTTCTCCCTCTCCCTTTCTCTCTCTGAAATCAATAAAAATGTATTTTAAAAGAAATAAATAAAATGTAAATTCTTTATACACATAAATCTGAAATTTAATCACAGGCTTACCATATCTGTTTTCCAACAGGGACTGTTTTTCTTTCAGAATTAAGTTGATCTCTTGTTTCAGTATGTACTAGATGTTTACTTTTTATTTTGCTGGTGAAGAGTACATTTCAAGGAGATAGAATGTAAAACGTCAAGGAGAGGCTAGTTTTTTGTTTAGTTTACTGTCATTCTGCGGCAGTGTGTCACAGAGTGTACCCCTGGTCACCTGTATCAGAAACACCAGTGGGTGGTTATGTTATAGGTTCCCACCCCCACAGCTTACTGAATCCGACTGTTTGAGGCCTGGATATCTGCATTATTAAGCTCCTGAAGTTTGAGAACCTCGCCCATGTAATGCCTGGTATATTGTGCGGTGTTAGTAAGTTCTGAACGGAACCTGTAAAAGATGGCTCACTCGCTGACCTTTTCAGTCTCACCTGAGCATAACAATGACATCAGAAAACAAACATACCACTGCCAACGCTGCCCAATAAAAGGCAAAGCTATTGATTGTGGCTAAGGTTGAAAATAGTCAGTGACCTTATTCAGCCGGAGCACAGAAGATCAACAAGGGGCATTGTTCCCAGAGGCTTAAACACACTGGTCCTCTGGGAACAGTGGCCCTTTGACCACAGCTGCCAAGGCAGAAAGGAACCAGGCAAGGTTCTGCTCTCCTCAGTGCCGAGCAAGGGCCCGTCCTGCAGTGGGGGGTGCTTCTGATTTCTCTGTGGCAGCCCAGCAGGACCAGGCCGGCAGTGACCTTCACCTTCACCTTCACCTTCACCTTCACCTTCACCTTCACCTTCACCTTCACCTTCACCTTCACCTTCACCTTCACCTTCACCTTCACCTTCATCTTTACCTTCACCCACTATTTTCCTGTCTTCTCTGGATACCTCGGGTGCAGGGGAAAACTTGCTCTGAACTGGAAGGCAGAAATAATAACAGCGATTTTAAAAGCTGGCATTGCCAAGTGGGTAGGATGTGCTTTACCTACATTAGCTCACATAATCAGCTGAAAGCTGGGGAGAGCCAGGATGTCTATGAGAAAGCATTTCGAGGCAGATCTGAACCCTGGACTGGACTCCTAAGGGAGGTTGCTGGTCTCCATCTCGGTTCATGTCAAGGCTTCTCTGTGCGGTTTGCTTCCTTTTCCTTTATGGCACTTATGGTGAAGCTCTTGCTCTTCTTGGATTCAGCTCCGCAGCCTCACCATCCTGATGGTACGATGTGGACGAGAATTATGGTCCAGAAAGTAATCCTGAGCTGCTGCGACTGTCCCCCTCAGGACACTCTGATCTTAGCAAATGCTGCTGCATGTTGTTCCACTGACATCTTGGTCCCACCTAGATAAACAGGGAGATGCTAAGTCAAGGAAGTCTTACATCATGAGAGGGGGAAGGGCAGAGAACCCAATGTGTCATCACCAACACTATGCCAGGTGAGCCTCCTCATAAGACTAGTGTCTCACAGAGTATATTCTGAGAAAAGCTGCTGTGTTGCCATCCTTAGCAGAAGGAGGATTTGAGATTTGGAGGCACTTGTTCTGAGCTTCCAAATTTTCTGGGGTTACTTTGCCTGTAGATTAGAAAGTTACTGTGGGGAGAAAAGAAGGTTTGAACTAAGAATTAGGTAAGGTCAATGCAGGGTCCTGGGTTATTTGGTGATTTGCCTCAGCCATTCAGTTAGAGATAGTAGAGAAATGACAGATGGATAAAAATTTAAAAACACAGAAGGACGAACAAACCAGATGATTTCAGATCTTGTTTTAAAGGACTCAGAGGCTATGCTAAGCCAGATAGCTTATTGAACTAAGGATGTTCAATAGACTATAGAATTTGAATATCTTGAATACCAGATTATAATTAGACTAACAGTAAAGACAATAGAAACAGACTGGGGAAATTCAGCCACAGGAGGTTGAGAGAAGTGCAGACTGAAATGATTCAGAGGGCTGTTTTGCCTACAAGGCCTCCTGTGACTACATGAGAACAATGTGTTGATCCTGTGACTCAGTGAGCCTATTTCTGGGAGTAATTTCTAAGTAAGTGATAAGCTAAATGTGTTCAGAGATTTAACTTTGAGGATGCTTAGTGAGCATTGTTTGAAACTAAATATTGGAAGCAACCCAGATAGGTCCTCCAAAGAGCGATGGATAGATCCACTAGAATTCATCTGTATAATAGAATATTGTGTAACCATGACAAAGATGTTGATGAAAAATATTGACATAGGACAAATGCATATGAAAAATAGGCAATAATAGAATTTATAAGGTTAACATACTACGCAAAGAAACTGTAATACGGGGGGAAAACCGGGAAAGGCATTAATCAGAATGTTCCCTTCGATTATCTTTTTTTTTTTTCTTTAAGTGGAAGAATTTGAAGTACCTGTAATTCTTTCTTAGGGCTTTAACACTTATAATGTTTAATGTAAACATATAGAATTATTTCTGTAATTAAAGCAAGTAGTTAATTACGTAGAAACGTGATATGATGTATTTAAAGGTGCTTTGTCAACCTTTTATCCAAATATTTCAATATTTGATCATTTTTAAACCCAAATATCCCTGGTAGTTCAAAGGAGCTGTTAGTCCCTCATATCATGTGTGTTTTGCTGACTTTTCTGCACTGATTTTGTTGCCTTTGCCTTTGGACAAGCTGTACTTGACCATGTCCCCCAGTTCTAGGCTATTGGCATCACCAGAGAACTCACTGTAATGGAAAAAGATTTCCTTATCATGACTGGCTGTTTCAGTAAATCCAGAATTATCCTTCAGAGTTGCCACATAACTCAAGAGCCTCTTAGAGTTAGAATTATGACCTAAAAGTCACACATAGGTTTATCTGCTGTCCAGGCCTCTGTTGGCCACAAATACTAAAGTCAGTCTTACCCCTGTTTGAGAAGTAGATCTGTCCACATCCTTGGCTTGAAAAGCAATAGTCAATTTCACCCCACAATCATCATAAGCAATAATACCATCCTCAGCCTCCTTGTCTTTGCCTTTATTTGGGCTAGTGGTTTTAGCATTAGGAAAGCGGCTTCTTTCTTTATGTGCCCAGAAAACGATCTGATTGGGAATGGAATGAGATCATGCCCCAAGGAAGTTTTTTAATCCTCATGCATGATTTCCTTGGGCAGAGAGCCTATCAGAAACCATAGTAAACTCTCCTTCCTCTGCAACATGGAACTGGTTCCCAACCAGAATTTTACTCTAGTGGAAGAACATACGAGCATCATGATCCACATACTTGATGAAACCAAAACCATCTCTCATGGCAGCAATTACACCCATTTCTCTGGCTCATTAGTGAACTAAAATGGATTTGATAGAACTTCTATGTTGGTTTCTTGTTCTAATTTGTCATGTCCTGTCGTGGTTGCCTTCCAACAGTGTCACCTTGTATTTTGTATCTTTGTCTCCAAAAGGAAGTTCTATAGGAATCACAAAGTCACCTTTAATGCATCATGGCAATGGGCCATTTTGGTTTTTTACTGGGTACTTTTGGGATAACTTTGGTTGTAGTTCCTTCAAAATGTCCAATGCTGATATCTTAAAAAATATCTGTTCTTTGAGGCAATAGTCTGATGTATGTAGCAACTTCTTTACCATTTCTGTCTTTGATTGTGAATTCCACACCATCTCCAGGCTGTACGGTTTCTCATTACCTCAAGGGGAAACCCTTTATATTATTTCTTTGATCAGAATTTTATGCCCTGCCCCATTTCCCATTTTGCTTTTGCCATCAGAACTTTAGAAATCATTTTCATGTTCAAGCACACCAAGAGTGTTATCTGGTGATTGGAAAATCAGCTTCCTTTTCTATTTCATGATTTATATTTGTGACTGTTCCTTCCAAGTGCATGTGTCTTACATTGTATGTTGTCTTAAATCTCTCTTGGAGATGAATAGCACTTAAATAATTTATTAAAATGAACTGCTAGGTATTGTATTATGATTTTAGATAAACCATTAACTTAGCTTGTATCTTTAAGATTTTGGACAGAATATTAAATATAATTTTAATCAGCTATAGGAAGGCCAGGGATTTTGGAGGAAATACTAGGGCCAAAAACTTTTGATACAGCTTAAACACCTAAGTTGTGTGTGAGTTTAAGCAGCCAATATTAATTTCAGTGTGGTTGATCATTAAGATCTTCTTATCTAACTAGCATACATTAAAGCAATGTGCAGGTTTTCATGGGGATGGGATGATAATTGAGGAGCATGGTGACTAAGTATTTATTATGTAGATGGCCTATGCTGCTTTTTTGCTTTGAAGGAAATAATGAGAATTAGACAAGGAAACTGCAAAGGCTACTGGGGACACAAAGGCTCTTTCTCTCAGTGTGGGATTGAAATGTGCAGCAGGGTTAGTTATTCCCTCCTCTGCACCCTCATGCGCTTGGTTCTCCTTTGCTGAACGTTCTCATTGTATGGCACTGTAATGATTTGTTGATGTTCTGTGTCTCAATGAAACTATAGTTGGCCCAGCCTTGGTCTTCTTTTTGTCAGCCTCGTCTAGCACAATGCTAGCAGTGAGTTTTTTGAATATATGATTTATATTTCTGAAATAGCAGATTAGCAGGCATATATTAGTCCAGTATTTCAAATATTGGCAAATATTTTGAATAGTGAAAAGGGTTTGGGAGGCATTTTCGCCCCCAAAGCATATTATGTGTTCATTCAAAAAAAAGTTCTGTAATCTCACATTTCTATAGCTAGTAGGTTCCAAAGAGCAATTTGGTGCTGAGGCCTACTGGAACGGGGTAAGAAATCCTTCCTCAGGCAGGTGTTTATACCTTTTCTCCTCTATATTTCTGTAAAGTGCTGGGTGTGAGCACCCACCTTTGTTTATTAAAGGCCTTCAGTACACCTGGCTGTATATTGTGCTGAGGATACAGTAGTGACCAAAAGCTTGGACTCTTGCCTCAGGGATGGAGTTTATTTTCTGAAGTATCAGAAGCAGACTCAAGTCTTAGGAGTTGCACAGTGAACGTTCTTGCTGTCTTCTTCTCTTGAGGGCACATAGAAAACGTTTTGTTTCCATGTCTCTTGGTGACACATAGAAAACCATAAATCAGAACATACAAGAGTCAAAGATTTGCTATTTGGGATAAGAACACTCTGCTGCAAGCAAAATTAGAAAAGGATATTTTGATTTACATTTTCCTTCTCTATCTACTCTCGCCCCAAACACATATTTTGTTTCTTCATAACACATTGATGTTACTTCATTTTCACCAGTGTACCAGCTCTAGAACCCAATTTTTTTGTGGAAATTGAGTCACTTTTGAATAACTATAGTGATTTGTAGATTACTCCTCTCTGACAGTGTTCCTGAGGGACATTATGATTAAACCGGATGATAGGAGATTTGTACTAGCAGGTCACTTTGATGGGTGGACATATTGGGACCTTTCAGTGACTGGGGGTTCTTT
The DNA here is from genome assembly GCF_014108235.1 of Myotis myotis. Taxonomy (NCBI): domain Eukaryota; kingdom Metazoa; phylum Chordata; class Mammalia; order Chiroptera; family Vespertilionidae; genus Myotis; species Myotis myotis. The sequence goes on from NW_023416319.1 coordinate 27,089,521, forward strand.
AAAGCACATCTTGGGGGTGAGAGATGGATTTTATTGAACGTTGCTCAATGAAATTCTGGCTGTGCCAAGGCCATGCTTGTGGAGTGGCTGTGCGACCCTGAGATTAGGGCCCTGCCGGCCTCACTGGTGAGTCTTTCCTTTTTAAGCAACAATCTCTGCTGCTTATTGTAATGCCACATGGAGCCCATCACTTAACCCCGAGTCTCAGAATCCTCATCTGTAAAACTGGGATCATTTGATGAAACTCCGAGTGGTTTTGAAGATTGAATAACATCTGTGAAGTGCTTGTTACAGGGCTAAGAACAGAGTAGGCTCTCAGTGCATAACAGCTATTTTTATCCCTTATAATGGACTAGAGGTCCAGTGCACAAAATCGTGCATGCATAGCTCGCCACTGCTGCTGCCACTCTCCGCCCCACCTGCTGCCCCATCCGCCCGCCCGCCATGAGCTGCCCTGCCCGCTGCTGTGAGCCACTGCTCGCAGGCCGGAGGGGAGGGACTGAGAGGTGGTCAATGCACCTCATGGTAACTGATCAAATGGTCGTTCCGATCGTTACGCTTATGGTCCCTGGCCTTTTATTATATAGGATGTGCATCTTTGTTTTTATATTCCCTTCTGAAGAATTCTGATGAATCTTTCACATCTTACTTTTTTTTTTTTTACCCTTTTAGTGTTGCCATGAGGTCACCACTTGTTTTTGCTCTGGGCCTTTACCTGGAAACACTAGTTATATTATAATTTTTCCATTAAATGTGTTTGGTGCTATTTATGGAAGGGCTGTAAGCGCTTTGATCTTCCACTCCCCAGCTCTGTGACACTGGGCAACTGCTGAGCCTCTCTGCCCATTTGTCATCTGTAGAATGGGCTGAAAACAGCACCTACTGTACAGAGTTTGTATTTGCAGTCACTGAGATAATACATGTTAAGTACACTTAGAATAATCAACAAGTGATTATTATAAAGGTGAGCGTAGGTACTGTGAGAATACGAAGGCTGGACATTAACCCAGCTTTGAGTGGTGATCATGAACTACTCCCCAGAGGGTGTCAAGCCTCATTGAGTTAGTCAAGAGAAGAAAGGGCAGAAAGGGTGTTCCCTGAAGGCAAATGTCTACAAGGATTTTTACTAGTGATGGGGCAGAAACTGCTGGGAGATGAAGTAGAGAGGTCAGCAGGGAGCAGATGTGGAGGGCTTGTTTTTCAAGCCAAGAGGCTCTGATTGTATTCCTGGGAAATGAGGAACCACGGAGGAACTTGTACAGTTGGTCTGACATGGGGAATCAGAGTTCAACAGCATCCACATGGAGACACTGAGTCCTGTGGGAAGACGATCCAAGAGACCCTTTAGGATAGGGACAGTGAGGAGGGCCAAGGGACAAACATAGACACTGTTTGCATCAGCTGCTCGCCTTTAAGTTCTAGGGGACTTGAAGTAAAACCAAAGAAAGGTATAACTTGCCATGCTTTGATTCCCTTTGAGAAAATGGATGAGGTGGCTGCAATGTGAATTTTTTAAAAACATATAGTTTTATTGATTTCAGAGAGGAAGGGAGGGGGAGCGAGAAACATCAATGATGAGAGAGAATCATTGATCGGCTGCCTCCTGCACACCCCCTACTGGGGATGGAGCACACAACCTGGGGATGTCCCTTGACTGGAATCAAACTGGGGGCTCTTCAGTCTGCAGGCTGACACTCTATCCACTGAGCCAAACCAGCTTGGGCCATTTCTGTTATGGAGAAAATCTGCTCAGGAAGTAGAAGGTGGTCGCCCCACATTTCTGCCTGGCACACTGTTTGGGACGCTGCTTGTGTGTGCGCACTAGGGGCGCAAGTCTGCTGGCTTGTGCAGGGTAAGAACCACTATTCTCCATTTTCCTGTAATTGCAAAATTATCTTTTCTTACAGTGTGTTCTTGTTAGCCAATTTCTTCTTGATTAACTTTGTGTCTGGGATTGCCAGTTATCTTTTTGACTATTTTTTTTCTAATTATTTTCTCACTGTGGTTAGAAGTAGAAATGGAAATACATCAGGAAATGATTTATATGAAAAGGAATCTTCTCCGCACCCCTAAGTACATGCACATAAACAAGAAAAATGAAGACTAGCAACTAACTTTCATGTCTTTGGATAGACTATTGTGTTTTGTTATGCCATTTGGAAGAAGAGTAATAGAAGTAAATGTAAATGTATGTTGGGGTGATAGACAGCTGGCTATCCGAAGTGAGTATCAGCTTTGTGGAAGGAATAGAGACATTTTCTTGTCATTTGTTTGGAATTGCCTGGTGGCTAGAGAGTGTTTCTCTTGCCACAGCGCTGCAATAAAAGTAAACACATACTTTTCTAAGACACAGATAGAGAGTGCTTTGAAATGTTTAAATAAAGAGCATTTACAATATGCTCACAGTGTTTGATTCTTAACCCCTCCAGTAGAGCAGCCCCACAGTCCTCAAGCATCACTAATGTTGAAGGCAGAGAGGAGGCGGGGAATCTGGTGCTGGACTTGCCCTCCTGTGGGAACTAGAAAACTGGACACCATATGGGGCAGCCAGGACTATGATCCTTGAGAGAAGAGAATCAGTGAGGTGAGCCCTCATCTGCCTGCTGTTCTGCTGGAGCCTTTGTCCTGGGAGGGGAGCCCTAGGAGCATGGTGGGCTCATGGAGTCCAGGGCTACCCAAGAGGCTGGGATCTGTATGGCAGGGCCCTGGGGAGCACAGAAGCTGGACTGTGTACATATATTAGGTGAGACCAGCAGAGAGCAGCTGCTACCAGGTTTGGAAGAGAATGGCCCTACCAGAGGTCATGTAGTACTGAGACAGATGGGGAGTTCTGGCCTATTGAGGTGGAGAGACCACACTGAGCACCTTAGCCATTCTACTGAGACACCAGAAAGACCACATCTTAGGAGTAAGGGCCATACCTTAGAGTAGGGCCATATGCTAGAATCACTGACATAGCTGAAATAGACATAGTGTCTTAACCAGGTATAAAACCAAGCCTGACAGGATTAAGAGGATCTGCCAGTAATTTAATTGCCATTGGAATCAAACAGAATACCTTCTTATTGTCTACTTTATAATGGGAAAGAAGCCTACAAAAAGCAGAAAAATGTGACTCATATTTAAAATGAAAAGCAGTCAGTACAAACAGACAATGCCTTTAAAACTGTGTTATGTTAGATCTTGGTCTCTAATAGCATTGGGACTTTTTGGAGAAATGACTTCATCTAGAGAAGAGATGGGATAGGTACAAGATGACCCCAGAACTTGTTTTTTGGTAATGTCAGCAAGTAAGGATATAAAAGTAAGAAAAAAATGATGGGGCGTGTCACAAAGATAAATAGGCTCCCACTGGCTAAATCTGAGACAGTTTGAGCACCAGAATAATTAAGTCAGTGATAAATTATAAACTATCGAAAAAGTAGGACTTCACGCCTCTATATTGATCATAAGTAGATAAATAGACTAATAATGTACAACGCTGAGTAATGACTGACAATGTGGAGGGAATGCTGGCATTGGAGCAATCAGCATGTTGTGGCCATTGCAATCCAGTTTAGATCAGGCAAGGATCACCAATGAATGCTCAATCTAGGGGGAAATTTTGCCAGGGGACAGGTATTTTCATGGTCTTAAAGTATCTCCCCACAGATAACTTATTAGTTGCAAGGGAAAACTTAGCAATTTTCCATTGAAGAAATTAAACAAAACCTTGGCGGGGTGATCAAAATTAACCTCGCCAAGAAGGGTCCTGGACTGTATATGCTTTCAGATATACCTGGAGAGGAAACCATTGCCTCCGTAGTTTTGGCTGATAATGCATGACCTGAATCGAGTCATGAGGAAATGTCAGACAAGTCAAAAGGAAATGTTTTATTCATATAAATAAGGGGGAGGGCTGTATTTTTCTAAAGTGTCAGTGTAAAAAAAGACAAAGGAAAGCTGTGTGCTTCAGATTAATGGTAATTAGTACCAGACCTGACCCTGAGCTGGATCCTCAGTTGGAGGAAAAGATGCTCCAGTGTGCGTTTGGTTAATTGAAAATGGTGGTAGATGAAAGTATTATATCAATTTTAAATCTAACATAGATAACATTATGGCTATTTAAGTATTCTGCTATTTATAAGAAATAAATTCACAAGTATTTAGATGTAAAAAAGCCCTGATGATTATCTCCACGTGGCTCAGAAAGAAAATGTTGAGTGATGTGTCTGTAGACAAAGAGTGAATTATTAAGTATAAAGGTTATACTTAATAATTCTTTGAACTAGTTCTTTGAACTAGTATTATTCTACAAGTTTGAAGTTATTTCCAAGTTAAGAAAACACCCAGCAATATAACAATGGCTTAACGAGAAAAGGTGAGTATGTGAAAAAGATACATGCATTTCTTAACTATCTATGTGTGGATTTTCTACCTTTTGGTTGTCTCTGGTAAATGAACATTTAATCCTATCACACAACATCTGTGTCATTCAGCAGGCAAAGCCATTTCTATATCTATTGGCTAAGAAAGTAAATGTACTGCAAGAAGAAATAACAAGCTTGCTTTCCAAGTTGAAACCATTATCTCATTTCATGCCATAGAAGAATTTAGAATGAGGAGTCATAGAGGTGGTTCTAATCCCTCCTTTGATACTTGCCGGCTGAATGGTCATGGGAAAGTTCTGTAACTTTGGGAAGTTCAGCTGCTGCATTTTTATTTATTTATTTTTAATGATGAAAAAATGTGGGTTTTTTTATTGCTTTCAGAGAGAGGAAGGGGGAGGGAGAGAGAGATAGAAAAAACAATGATGAGAGAGAATCATTGATTGACTGAACCCTACTAGGGATCAAGCCCACAAACTGGGCATGTGCCCTGATCTGGAATTGAACTGTGTTATGACCCCCTGGTTCATAGGTCAATGCTCACCCACTGGAGTCACACCGGCCAGGCCAACTGCAGTATTTTTAAATAATACTTGCCTATTTTCAAGATCTATGGCTCAATGAGAAAATGCATGTGAGTGCTCTTTGTAAATAATAATGGTTTCCTGTACGAACATTAAATTACTACTAATAGTTGTGGCTAAAGATTAACAATGGCTTAGACTGAGGTAGAGATTTTTTTTTAACTCCAGGGGCTCTTTTTTCTTGTAAATGTCAAGATTAATTCTAGAAGAGAGACTTTCCCCAGTAGACACTTTGGTTCCTTCCAGTTGCCCTCTTTCTTATTTCTTGTCTTTCTTGTTCCAGGCAAAGCTTCCGTGACTGCAGGAGTTGGGGATTCTCTGAATTTCAAGAATAGTGAAGTGGGAGCATAGCAGATGGTGTATGAAAGCCAGCATGCATGTAAGTAAGTCAAATTCATTGTTCTGCCCATTCCCAGACATCTCACGGATCTGAAGTGCCTCAAATAGCTCCTGCTTTGCTCTGAGATTGTGTGTGAGGCTCTGATGGATGGAGGGATCTTCCAAGTCTTTGAGATGCCCAGGTCAAAATCAGCCAAGGTTTGGGAGGAGAAAGGGCTGAAGAAGCTAGCTTCCTCATAGGAGGAGGAAGACAACATGGGCCAGGGAGATAGAAATTCATAAAACAAAGGGCAGAGGAAATAATGTCTGCCCCAGTCACAGAAATGACTGAAAAGGTGCTGCTGGATCTGAAGCCACATAGACCACCTTTAAAAGTTTAACATTTAAACTTGACATTTAAAAGGAGAAAGGCTGCTTGAATTAAAGAAAATCTCTGCCTTAGTGTAAGCGATTTTTCATCTTTAACCAAAACTATTACTAATAATTTAATTTTATAGAAGAAATGATCAGGGAAGGTTCTAGGAGACCTGGGAGAGGCATTTGGGGCCAGGCCTTTTCCTTTAACCTGGAGTTACCCTTTATCCTGGAAGATGACAGTTTCCAGGTCTGCCCTTTCCTGTGGAGTTGATAGTCTTAGCCGGCGCTGCCAGCGTCAGTCTGAGATGAGATGAAGAGCTTGCTCTGAACATAGGCCAGTAAACGGCTTCCTTCATTGAGAAAGTCCTGTGCCCAAAGCAAAACTCGGCTGAACTAGCCAGGATTCTGAGTGTTGGTAGTTAGTTTCCATTCTGGCACATGATTACTATGTTTATATCCAAACAATATATTGATGCTTTTTGTCCATTTTTAAGCTTGATAATAGTGATTATGTGAAGTATTCTGCAACTAGCATTTTTCACTCAGTTATGTTGTTAAAATTCACCTGTTGCATGCAATGGTAGTAAATTAAATTTTAATGTTAAATAAAGTTCTGTTGTGAAAAGCTATTACACTTTATCTGTTGCGCCACTTCCTTCCAACTTTTGATATTCTTTTGCCAGTCTAGTGGATATAAAATAGCATATTATTGTGGCCTTAATTTGCATTTTCCTGATTAATACTGTCATTGAGCATCTTTCTTTTTAGTATCTTTGGAAAACAGACTTAATGACTTTAAAGTAGAGAAATTTTTCAGTCTTATATGGCTAGTGAAGTGTTGTTTGTTTTATTTGTTTTGAAAACAAAGTCTAACCTCTCTTTTAACCCTGTGTGTTTTTTTTATTGTTAATTTTTTCATTTGGATTGAAGTTTTTGTTGATTTGTGTTCTCATTCAATTTTTTTTTTCTTTTTGGTCTGCTGGTTTGGAAAGTATGCATTCTATTTCTTTTTTTTAAACAATTTTTTTTTTTATATTTTATTGATTTTTTACAGAGAGGAAGGGAGAGAGATAGAGAGTCAGAAACATCGATGAGAGAGAAACATCGATCAGCTGCTTCCTGCACATCCCCCACTGGGGATGTGCCTGCAACCCAGGTACATGCCCTTGACCGGAATCGAACCTGGGACCTTTCAGTCCGCAGGCTGACGCTCCATCCACTGAGCCAAACCGGTTTCGGCTGCATTCTATTTCTTGTTCTTCTAATGATTGCCCTGAAAGTGTACACTTAACAGTTTTGAAGTCAATCAGTAGTTAAGGTATTTTAATCCTCGTCCAGAATAACATAAAATTCATAGGACACCTAATGAGGACTGTCTTCTGTGTGTACGTGTTCTTCTCAGTGTTTCAGTTCTGTTGTATGTTTCACCGTACAGTTAGACAGCAATTGTTTAGAGTTGTAACTGTTTAACTTTATGTGTTTATGATTTTTTGCTTTCCGCCGGCATGATCTCACTCAATAATAGGAGGGCCTCGGTCTTAACAATAAAAACCTTTCTTGGGATCAACCCAGGACCACTTTCGTTCCCTTTGGGAATCCTGCTTTCAGGTTGGGCTTTCCCCACGTGGCTGAAAGCTGAAGGCTAGATGCCTGTCCCATTGCTGGCCCTCAGAGTCGCCTCCGGGGCAACTCCTGCTTTCTTCTGCGCTCAGGTTTCAGTGCTCTGTTCCTGCCGCCTCCTCCTGGGGGTTGTTTCTTTACCTGGAGCCTCACCAACGCATTGAGAAGTACTTTTTAAAAATAATTTATTCAGAATTATAGTATAGCAGAAAGGCCCTACAGATATCTTGTCCACCACAGTTCCTAAATTGGCAGTGCCCAAGTGATATTTTAAAATCAGGTTTTTTTTCGGTACATGTTCTTTATAAATTTTCTTAAACCTTTTAAGTTTTACTTGAAAAATTATTTTACCTACAGATGGGAAAATATTAAAGTAGTGATTTCTTTGAAAGCTAGCTTAACCACATCTGTACTCATATCTCATATTATATCCTTGCACTTTTGCCTATTTTTTCTTTCTTTTTTTTTCCTAGTTAATCTATTGAATATGTACTTCCTTGGAAATTGGAATCACTACTTTTGGGATAACTCGTAAGGACAGAGTTCCTACTCTGCACCCCTTTACTTATGCCTCCCAATCTATTTTCTTTTAAAGTGTCATCTATATTCCTATCCAGAATACTGCACATAAAGGTTCCGTTGTGGATCTATGCCCGCAGATGCTTTTCCTTCTCACACGGAGTGCAGAAAATTGCCGTTTGCTGTTGTGAATTAACGGCATCATCTGTCACTCCACGTCCTTACATTCTGCATCCCCTTAGGAGGTGTAGAAAGCAGCATAATGCTTTTGGTCTATAAAGTGTTAGATCGACTTTGGCACATGAAAAATTCGTTATTTCAAAATGGATGTAAGGCGAGCTGCCTGATTTCATCGTTCACGCATTCTGCAGGACATGAGCATGCCATGCCTTTGCAGAGGCTCACAGCTCTGACAGCCGGTGTGTGTGTGGATTAGGATTTTGTGAGAAAGTGGTATGGCAGGGATGTTTCCAATCTGCAAAGCCTTTCCGCTCTGTAGGCCACAGGTAGCACTCTGTAATACTAGTGTAATCACAGAAAAGGCAGGCACTGAAATGTCCCTAGGAAATGCTGAGCTCTGTGGCTAGAGATTCTCTGAGGGACTCATGTCATTGACCCCGCACTTTCATTTGGAAGATGTCAATATCACGGAACTCTGTGCCTTTTTCTCCCTGGGGAAGCAAATCCTAACAGAAGTTACTAACTCCTCATCACCTGCGTTAGGGCTGGCTGTTAGTTCAGGCACTACTGCTGCTTTTTCGTTTGGTTAGCTGAGCAGTCGGAAGCTTCACCCCAGAGTTAAGTAGGCCTCGAACAGCTCACCAGGGAAGGCCAGAGCTTCCAGAAGAGTCCCTTCCCAGCCTCTGGGCTGGGGAGCCATCACTTGCGAGTGGTCCCTGCTTGGGTGCAGGGAAGGGAATTGAATGGCCATTGCTCCCAGTTCGCTTTGCCTGGGCTGGCCGGTCATGTGGTAGAGCAATGCCTGGCCATGTGAGCCTCCCATTCCTCGTCTTTTACTAGAAATATGTGTCCCTTTGAAAGTTATGATTTGGATCATTAGCTCATTTTGAACTCTGGTCACATCTAAACGATGCAGAGACAGCCCAAGAATACAGACAGCCTTTCAGATGGACTTCCCAGTTGGGGTGTTAAAAACTGGGACTTGACAGTCATTGTCAACACGAGTGAGTGCCCATGAATCAGAGTTTGGTCACTGGCCCTATCCTGTGCCTCAGGGAAGTGCTTCGCTGCACATGCTCCCCGTATCTCATGGACTTTGGTCCTATTCGTGCTTCTCTGGACTGAGATCTGTCGCTCATCTCTGACGTGGCACTCGAACACTTGGCCATTCATAACATTTTCACTCTTTCTCACACGAGGTTTGAACTTGTATATTTCTAAATAAGGTTTTGAAAAGTAATACTGCTTTAAACACCTTCTTCTCCATCCTGTCCTCCTTTCTGTTTACCCAATTTACCTCTGCATGCTTGTTTTGCACCCTTTATTTGATGCCTGCAAAATGCCCACAATAATTTGTTTTTTTTTGCCGTTGCCTCAGTTAGGGTGGTTGGGGCTTGGCAGCAAAGCATTGATGGAGCCATATTAGGTTCACCAGCAGCCAGATGACATGGCTTCAGGTTGAAGTTCTATTCACAGCCTGTGTGACTTTGGCTAATAACTTAGCTTTTCTGAGTTTCCCCTTCTGATAACTAATAACTACCTTAATCTGTTCACATGGTAGGGCAGTGGTTCTCTGAAAAATTATTGTGGACCCTAAAGAGCTTTGCTTAAGTGGGTTATATATAGCATTTTGTGGTAGGCAGAAAAACGGCCCCCCAGCTCCCCAAACTTGTGAATGTTACTCTCCATGGCAAAAGGGACTGCACGTGGTTAAACCAAGGTCTCGGGATGCGGAGTTATCCTGGGTTACCAGGTGGGCTCAGTGTAATTCACGGGTCCTAATAAGAGGGCGCAGGGGCGTTAGAGTAAGAGTGGGAATTTCAAGGATGGAAGCAGAGGTTGAAGTGATGCCACTGATGGAAGGGAGACCCCGAGACACGGAGAACAGGCAGCCTATAGAAGCTGGAAAAGGCAAGGGGCATATTCTCCCCTCACTCCAGGAGGACCTCAGTCCTGCCAACACCTTCCTATTAGCCTATAAGATCCATTTTCAGTCTTCTGACCTCCAGAACTATACGATGATTCATGTTATTTTAAGCCACCATGTCTGTAGGAGTAGGAAAGTCATGCAAATATTTTCTGTGTTAGAAATTAAAAGTAAGAGATATAAAAACCATTACTTTTGCCCTGGCTGGGTGGCTCAGTTGGTTGGAGTGTTATCCCATGTGAGCGCGCACACACACGCATATGCATGCATACACACACATACACACACAAATTTGGGCTCAGTTCCCGATCAGGGAGCATGCCTAGGTTGCAGGTTCAATTGCCAGCCAGGGCACAAACGGGAGGCCGAGATTGATGTTTTTCTCCCTCTCCCTCTCTCTCTCCCTCTTCCTCTCCCTCTTCCTCTCCCTCTTCCTCTCCCTCTTCCTCTCCCTCTCCCTCTCCCTCTCCCTCTAAAATACATAAAAGCATATCCTTGGGTGAGGATTTAAAAAAACATGTAAAAATATTAATTTACTATCTATAATAATAAAGAATAATATGCTAATTAGACCAGATGTCCTTCCGGACGACCTTCCGGATGAAGCCAGGGCTGCGAGGGAAGCCCGGGGCCCGGGTGCCAGAGGGAAGCCGTTGCTGGCAGCCAGGGGAAGGAAGTCCTACTTTTGCACGAATTTCATGCATCGGGCCTCTGGTAAAATAATAATGAACTTAGCATAAATGTCTTTTGGGGGGATAACTCTTTCCCAGCTGTTAGTGAGAAGTCTACCGCTGCTGTGCATTTTGTAAATCTCTTTATTGTCTGGCTTAGCGGAAACTAGTGGAGTCTCATCCGCTTCTGCATTCTAGTTGTTGTGGCCTCATGTGTCGTGTAGCCTCTGAAAAACTCCCCTGTATACTCACGAGAGAGTGAACATCAAAAGGCAAACACCATCTTAGTATTATTATGAAAATTGTTCTGGCTTGATGGACTCTACCTAAAAGGGTGTCAGGGATTCCCAGAAACCCCCAGACCCACTTAGAGAACTTCTGGGCTAGAACAGAGCCACATGGCCACACCCGACTGCAAAAGAGTCTGAGAATTGCAGTTCTTATTCTGCGTGCTAGTTCTGTTATTAAGGAAGAAAGGGAGAATTGGTATTTTAGTACAATTAGCAATCTCAAATGCTTACTGTATCAAAGTTTGATACCCACGGTAAGTCGGTGATCACTAAAATGTTCTTTTAACCTGTTCTTATTTTAGCTTGGAAAAATGGGCATTTTGCTTTGACTGCTTCATTTAGAAATACTTACGACAGAACACAATGGCCTGTAGGCAGAGGCATAGTTGCAGTGAATTGCAGTTTTGCATTTGTAGTTAAATTATATAAAATATCTTTGGCTTAGTGCTCATAGGCAGCTTTTTGATCTCTTGTTTGGGTCTTTTGAACCTAACATGTGTTTCCTTTCCTTGGGTAGGAGAACAGTCAGAGTTGAAATGAGATTTCAGACTCAGTTTTGATTCACAGTTATTTTTCATGGGTTTAAAAATACAAGGGGTGTGACGTTTCCTCTGGGCCCTTTTGTAAATAGTTCTGTGGCTCTCTGGAAGCATTCTCTCACTGAAGAATAATCCAGTTCCAGTTTCTGATGGGAATATTTGTGCTAAATATCTTAAATGAAAAATGTATATAAATGCAATAAAAATAGTTCGTGCTTAAGTGGCTTAATTTTGAGGTTTGTGTAAAGTTTAATATTGATCTCATAAATTTAGGGCTATGTGTTTAAGGTCTTTTTAGTGCCATCCTTATCTTTAAGTTAATTACTGTAATACCTTTTGGGTGAGTGAGTTCTTGTGAGATATTTTAACATCCTCCATCTGGTCTTGAATTATTTCAACCTCTTGAGTGGGAGAAGCCTTTATGTCTTTCCCAGCCAAGTCCATTTCCCAACTGAACTGACTGGGAAGGGGAGTTTTGATTTGGGATGGAGGGTGGAGAGGAAGCAAAGAAGATGCTTTTAGAGCCTTGAGCACTGGTAGTGGGGGAAATGTATGTGTTTGGGAGTCCTACTGAGTGGGTATTTTGGGAGCCAGATGATTGTATCAGTGTCTGGTGACCCTTATGAACTGGAGGCAAAAAGACAAGAGTACATGTAAAAACCAGTGAAATCTGAACAAGGTCTGTAGTTTCGCTAATGAAATTGTACAATGTAAAGTTTTGATAATTGTTTGTAGTTATGTAAGATAAAGGGGGACCCTGGGGGAAGGATACACAGGAGCTCTCTACTATTTTCACAACTTCTATGTGAGTCTCAAATTATTTCAAAATCAAAAGTTGAAAAAGCCTTGGCCAGTGGGCTTAGTGTTAGAACATCAGCCCATGCACTGAAGGGTCTTGGGTTCGATTCCCAGTCAAGGGCACATAACTGGATTGTGGGTTTGCTCCCTGCCCCTGGTCAGGGAACATGTAGGAGGCAACCAATCGATGTCTTTCTCTCTAGCCCCTGACCCTCCCTCCCTCCCTTCCACTCTCTGAAAAACAATGGAAAAAAATATCCTCAGGTGAGGATTACCAACAACAAAATAGTTAAAAAAACAACACAAAACACAATGAGATACAACCGTGTGTGTGTGTGTATGTGTGTGTGTGTGTGTGTGTGTGTGTGTGTATAAAGATGGCTAAAAAACAGGCAAATGAAACAAAAATGGTTAATACCAAGTCCTGGCAAAGATATAGAGCAACTAGAACTCTCTTGCATTACTAGTATAGCCACTCTGGAAAATAGGTAGTTTCTTACAAAGTTAAACATTATACGTACTATACAAGCCAGGAATTTTCCAACTAGGTATTTACCCAAGAGATATGAAAACCTCTGTTCACACAAAAACCTGTAGGCTAATATTTCTAACAGCTTTAATCATAACAGCTTTAATTATAACTGGGAAAAACACAAATGTCCTTCAGCAAGTGAATGGATAAATAAGCTAATATATCTATCAATGGAATATATTCAGCAATAGTAAAGGGCAAACACAACTATTTGGATGAGTCCCAAATAAATGCATTATATCATGTAAAAGAAGCCAAACTCAAAAAAGGATGTCCTGTGTGACTCAACCTTACTGTATATAGTTCCATTTATGTGACAGTCTGGCAAAGGCTACAGTGTAGGGTCAGGAAGCAGATTGGTGGTTGACTGGGGTTGGGGAGAGGATCGGCTTACAATGGCATAAGGAATTTTGGATTGAACAAAATGTTTTTATCCTGATTGTGGAGTTGATTACATGACTGTATGTTTTGGTCAAAACTCATAGAACTGTATATTAAAATGAATGGGTTGCGCTGAAACCGGTTTGGCTCAGTGGATAGAGCGTTGGCCTGCGGACTGAAAGGTCCCAGGTTCGATTCCGGTCAAGGGCATGTCCCTTAGTTGCTGGCACATCCCCAGTGGGAGATGTGCAGGAGGCAGCTGATCGATGTTTCTCTCTCATCGATGTTTCTAACTCTCTATCTCTCTCCCTTCCTCTCTATAAAAAATCAATAAAATATATTTAAAAAAAAAGAATGGGTTGCCACATGTAAATTATACCCCCAAAATCTGACTTTAACATGGAAACAATACCAACACACACACACACACACACAAAGAATAATGGGCTTTGGCTTAAACACCCATGAAGAATTCAGTGTCTGCCACTAGCCTATGATTGGGTAAGGATTTGTGAGGTCATTAGTTACACAAGATGTCTCATTCAGACATGAGTGACTGTAGCCTCTTCAGTACTTTGGTCTCTAATTGAGCAATGGCAATAACTAGTACCATTGAGCTGGGTGCTCTAACATTTGTGAAACAAAATGTTGCTGGGAGATTAAAACAAAAGCTTCTGGCTCTCGCTTGTGGATATAGTCTTTAGCATATGAACATTTAATCAAATATCACTCTATCCCCTCCTGGCTCCTTTGTCATTAAATAAGCCATTCATAGAAAAGACTTGAGTTGTTGGATAGTTTTAAATCTCGGCTGTAACAACTGTACTGTCGTTAATGGATTATAAAATGTCCTATTTTCCTAGCAACACAATTGATTTGGTAGGAGGGAGGGATAATTTCAGCACTACAGCAGGTAGTCTAATTTAAATGTAGCTCACACATGCTTATAGCAGGCATGGGAAGATTCATACTGGAAATTTAAAGTTCTAGAGCTCTGAAGCAGTGTTTCTTGATAATCAAAACTCTTTATAAAATTTGATTTTCAAAGAAGATTTAAACTCTGAACTCTTGGCTATGATTTGTAGGGTTGAAGGGTATAACTTCTACTTTTATGAGACAGATATCTGGATAATGCATATGAGATAACTAACAACAGTCTTTTCCCAACAGAAATCTCCTCGTTAACTTAAAACTGGGATTTATTAAATTGGTTTGGATTTAATGCTATCCAGTAGTCATTTCAGTTGAGCAAACACTTAGTAATTATTAACCACATGTCATGCCTATTATGAGGTGTTGGGTTTGCAGAGGCAAATGAGCCTCAAGCCCTGTTTTCAAGTAGTCCACCATAAAGCAGGTGGACCAAGCTATGTGCTGCTCCCTTCTATTCAGCTACAGGGGAGACCCCTCAGCAGGAAGCCCTTACCTAGGAGATGACACTTGAGTTAGCCTCCATGTGTAAGTAGAACTTTGTTCTCTGCAGAAGAGAGAAAGCCTAGGTTTTTCAGGCACAGGGAGTTGAGTGCTATGTGAAAGCTTTTGTAGTCAGGAAATCATGACTTAGAAACTGGGCAAAGAATTTCTTCCTTTTCTCCTCAACTAAATAAGACTTCAAATAAAAGCAATATGCATGTAGTAAATAAGATATAAAATTGTAAGTAATTTACCCCCTTTCCTCCCCTGTAGTAGTTTCTATTGCTGCTGCAATTAATTACCACAATATTAGTGTGAAACAACACAAATTTATCTGATGCTTCTATAGATCAGAACCCAACATGTTTCACCCTGGATTAGAATCAGTGAGTCGGGGCTTTCGGCCTTTTCTGGCTTCCGGAGGCTGCCAGTATTCCTTCACTCTTGGTTCTTCCTCCATCTTCTCTCTGACGATTTTTTCTGTAGTCAAATCCAGGAAAGGGTCTCTGATTTTAAGGATCTGTGTGATTAGATTGGGCCCATCTGGATAATCCAGGATACTCTTCCCATCTCAATATCCTTAATTAGTTAATTTAAAAATATTTTAAAGTTTAAGTTGGCATACAGTCTGATATTGGTTATATTAATTTCAGGTGTACAATATAGTCATTCGACATTTTTATATCTTATAATATGATCACCCCACTAATTCTAGTAACCATCTTTCCCCATGTAAACTTTTCACAGTATTATTGACTATATTCCCCTTCCCCTTTTAGCCCATCCCCTAACTCCCTCCCTTTGATCTCTGTTTCTATGAGTGTTTCTGTTTTGTTTGTTTGTTTAACAGTTTTGATTTTTTTACATTCCACATATAAGTGAAATTATATGGTATTTGTCTTTCTCTGCTTAATTTATTTCACTTAGCATAATATCTTATAGACCCATCCATATTTTTGCAATGGCAAGGTTTTATTCTTTTTATTGCTGAGTAATATTCCATTGTGTGTGTGTGTGTGTGTGTGTGTGTGTGTGTGTGTATGTAGCACATCTTCAATACCTTTAATTTAATCACACATTCAAAACCTCTTTTACCATGTAAGGTAATATATTTTCAGATTTGGGGGCTTAGTATGTAGACATGGGGCCATTATTTTGCCCATCACATCCTCCCGTCCTTATTCCTTTTTTTCTTCCCCACTGGCAAACTATTTGTGCACCAAAGCTTGCATATATATAATTTTTAAATTTATATTTAAAATTAAAAGCTTTTTTCCTTTTTATTGAGTTTATTGGTGTGACACTGGTTAACAAAATTATACAGGTATCAGGTGCACAATTCTACAACACACCATCTGTACACTATATTGTGTGTTCACCACCTCAAGTCAAGTCTTCATCCATCACCTTTGTACCCTCCTCCACCTTCCCGTGCGCCCCTCCCTCCCACAATCATCACACTGTTGTTCATGTTGATGAGTTTTTACCCTCTTTTTTCTTCTTTGTTCAATCCATATTATATCCATACTAGAGGCCCGGTGCATGAAATTTGTGCACGGTGTGTGTGTGTGTGTGTGTGTGTGTGTGTGCGCGCCTTAGCCCAGCCTGCACCCTCTCCAATCTGGCATCCCTCTCACAATCCAGGACTGCTGGCACCCAACTGCCTGCCTGCCTGCCTGCCTGCCTGATTGCCCCAAACCGCTTCTGCTTGCCAGCCTGATCACTCCCTATCCATTCCCCTGCCAGCCTGATCGATGCCTAACTGCTCCCCTGCTGGTCTGATTGCCCCTAACTGCCTTCCCCTGCTGGCCTGGTCACCCCTAACTGCCCTCCCCTGCAGGCCTGGTTGCCCCCAACTGCCCTTCCCTGCAGGCCTGGTCACCCCTAACTGCTCTGCCTTGCAGGCTGGTCCCCCCCCTTTTCAACTGCCCTCCCCTGCAGGGCTGGCCCCCCCAACTACCCTCCCCTGCAGGTCATCTTGTGGCCACATGGGGGCGGCCATCTTGTGTGTTGGAGTGATGGTCAATTTGCATATTACCTCTTTATTAGATAGGATTTGGTCATACTATATAAAGTTATATCTTAAAGTTCTTTCCTTGTATTGGTACTTACTAAACTACCTCTTTCATTTTAAATGCTTGTAATAGAATTCTAGTTAGCAGGCATTACTTTTGTTGCAGGTCACAAACATGTTGTAATCACCATCATTGGACATATGTCTTTTTCACACATGTCCTTAGGGAAAATATACTGAATTTCTGGAATAAGAGCATATGTAAGTTGTTCATTTTGGCAGAATTTGAGAAATTAATAAAGAGAAGAGAAAAGAAACATTTGGTACTAAAGAAAGGAAGCTCTCTAAAAGCATTGATGATGGAAATGAGCATCAATTTATGGCGTAGCATGTGCCAGTCACTATGTTAGAGGATGGCTTCCTTTTTCTCATTTGTATTTCACTGTGATGCTAAGAGAGATGTTAACCCCAGTTTATTGACCAGCAGAGTGAGCTGTAGAAGCCTGAGTAAACACGCCCCAGGTGGCAGCTCTAGGATTCCACTCCGTCATGCTGCCTACCTCAAGGACAGTAGTAACCCCTTAAATTAATCCTCTCCTTCTCAGCCCTTAAGCATGGTCAGCAAAATGGCGAATTGTTAATATTGTTGGATTGTTGAGTTCTTTAAATGTTGGTGGTACTCTTATGTGCATCCTCATTTGAAGTTTTACTTTAAAGACATCTCACAGAGTGAGTGTCTATGCTTTTAGCAGTGCATGGCTGTGGCACAGCACCCGCAGGGAGCCCATGCATTGCCTGGAGTCTGAGGTCCAGCGGCTCTGGCCCAGTGGCTGGGGCTGATGGGAGTGGGGGGAAGCCTCCTTCTCTATGAGTTGTCCCTCCTGGGATCTGCTGTGTGAGAGGAGCGGCTCCCTCCTGTCTCAGGCCGAGCTGGGCTTCACTGTAACCAGGGGAGCCTCGGTCAGAACAGAAATTCTCCTGGTTGCCACTCCAGGGTGTTGGTGAATTGGGGTTTGAAACTCCTGAGGGTGGCATGAGGCCATTTAGGGCTCCTTCTCCGAAAGCCTCCAACACCAAGCACACATCACCTGGCGGGTCCAGTGGTGGCCGTAAGGGGTAGTGTATAGCAGACTGTTGGCTGATTTGGGAAAGGTGAGAGGTGGTCGGATTCCATTGCAGCATGCAGCTGATAGATAGGACTTATCTCAGGGATCATAAAAATCAGGGTGTGGGGTGCTTCCAAATGCTCAGGCCTTTTCCCACATGCTCTTGGACAGAAAGCAGCATGATTGCTCCCACCTTCAGAGTGAGCAGCGTTAGATAAAGGAGTGGCCGAGCTGCCTGCCTTCCAGCCCATTTAGCTCGGCTCCGGTTGGCCTGGGCCCAGGGCTCGATGTTCCTGGGCTCTGTTATTGAGAAAAGAGCTCAGTGCAGAGACAAGGAGCTACTTAGGTGAATTCAGTGGCAGCTGCAGGAAAGGAGAGTGATCAAGTCCTTCTGTTTTGCTTTCGCTCAACTCTAGAGGGTACTTTAGGATTTTTATAATATTGCAGTGTTCCTTAGGAGAAGTTTACTTGGGGCATTTATTCTTAAGGTTTTGGGAACTTTCTGTGAGGGGAGGGGCTCTCTGTCAGGACAGCATGACAGGGATGGACCTGTTGGTTGGACCTAGCTATCATACCAACAGGCTGTGTGATCTTGTCTCAGTTATTTTCCCTTTCTGGGCCTTTAATCCAGGAAGCTTGGACTAGAGCAGGTGAGTGATCCATACTCAGTACCAGCACTTTGGGTACCAGTACATTGGGTACTAGAGCACTGGGTCCTACCTGACATGCTTGGCAGAGCTGCTTCTGATTCCTGGGTCACAGGACTTATCAGCTCTGTGAGCTTAAGCAAGTGACTGCTCCTTCACCTCTTTGATCAGATGGGGATCGAGTCACTTGGATCACGGTGTAGATGTAATGATTCCGTCAATTAAGTGAGGTAATGTGTGAGTAAAGCACTTAGCAGGTATCTGACGCCTGCCTGGGAAGGGTACAGCTCTTGGGGTAACCCCTTAGCATATAGACCCCCTTAGCACGTGGTATGTGAAGGTCTTGCAGCACAGAGTGAGCGGCTCCCATTAGCTTTAATAAGAAGAACAAATTCTGGTAAGTGTGGACCAGCAAGACGTTCTTTCCTCCCTGCTTTCTGTTCCTTAACATCACGTGACTTAGCTCCTAGAGGCTGACCTCTGGGGTCTCAGCGAGGATAGCTCTGCTCTCTGGGCTGCCCTTTGAAGAGGATTCTATAGCAGGAAATGAAACTGACCACAGCAGGGTCTAAATGGCTCAACTTGGAATTTCTCAATTTGGGACTTCACTGTTTCAACATAGCTTTTTCATAGTTCCTTACTTTTGTTATTAGAACTGTGTGAAGCATATACAATGGAGTGGAAAAACAGCTATATTTTCTTGAGAGTAGACAGGGAAGCGTGAAAAGGAAGGCTTCATCTCCTCTCAAATATTGATTGAACTCTGCTATTTTTAAGTCGCTGGAGATGCAAAAATGAGTATCACCAATGTGGTCCTTGCCGTCATGGAGATTAGGTTATTGGGGCAGGACCGACATTCCTTCACAGAAGTGATGATTTCAGTATAGCTGACAGAGCTTGGAGAAGTAGTGTGGATGAGTGTGTGATATAGGATCCCATGTGATGGGGAGACAGGACAGTCACCCAGGGGTGACATGTACTAGTAGCTTGAGGTGTGAAGGAGGAGAGGGAGAGCATGTCAGGGCAGATGGCGAAGGAGTTTCTTCAGGCAGAAGGAACACAAGCAAAGGCTTGCTGGCAGAAAGGAGCTGGGCCCATCAGAGAGTGTGAAAGAAGGCCAACGTCACCTGGAGGCTAGTGAGTTTGGGGACAGACGGGGGTGAGTGATCTAGATAGAGAGGTAGGCCAGGGCTGGTGGCCTGGACACGGAGGGGCCAGGTTTTATTCCAAAGAGCAGTAGGAAGCTTTGAGCTACTTAAGGATGGGCCATGATATGATTCCATACGTGATTTTAAAAGGTCACTTATTTTCTTTAAATTCAGTGTTAGACAAGATGAAAGAGAGCAGCTATGAAATGTTTAAATATCACATATTTTTTTGTCTTTATAAATCGGTCTAAAAACCAAGATGTTCATCTGTTAAATTGTTCAGATTTGGGGGCTGAAGTATAGCGCATTCTAATTCCTCTAAGATACTTGTTTTTCTGGGAGGGGCTGTTGACTTTTTGATGACATCTTTTACTTTCTGGGAGGGCAGCACTGGATACAAACCTTTTGTTAGAGATATTGTTAGATTTCTTGGGTCTCTGCATAGCCAGTCATTTGAAAGGACTAATAATCAGAGTGTTCCTCAACTTACTAACTTCTGAGAATAAATCTATTGCTATCACTTATAAAAAACGGATCTCTGATTGTGAAACAGGAGGCTGTATATATACATGATAATTACGAATATAGTGGTGCGGTCACACTCCTGTTTGAATCACCCGCACTTACTAGTTGTGTAACCCTGCACAAGTTACTTAACTTCTGACTGTAAATGGGTGTTACCCAAATTGTTGCTTGAGGGGTTACAAGAAAACAAATGTTCATTATTGTTAACATTTAAGAGCTAACTGATGCTATTATGAAATGGGATTTAGAGGTAGGAGTATCGTAAAGAGAACCAAGTGTTAGAGAATATAATTGGTCCCCTCCAACGTTCCCCAGACTTGCCCGAGCGTATGAATGTCCTCGGGGTGCTTGTGAGAATGTGCATTCTCAGGCACCACCCAGATTTGCTGAATCGGATCTCCAGAGGCGGATCCTGGGAACCTTGCTTGGGTAGGTAGGTGATGACGCACCTTCGCTTTTGTGAGCCTGTCCTTGGTTTCAGATACTCTGCCCGGTGGATTTCAGGTGTATGTTTATACTTGCCAGATGATGTCCCAGTTTTCAGACAGGAAATGTGGTCGCTGTTTGTATAGGCCATCGTATTCAGAATCTTCTCTCTAATCAAAGCCGATGTAACTTGCTCTGGGTTCCCAGCGACATGAAATGATGTGTAGCTACAGAACAGCGTGGCGTCGGTCTAAGTTACTCAGCCTTCTTGGCCTTTTCTTTCTCTTTAAAAAACCTGTACAACCGTTATCACCTGCTCTGCGAAGTGCTAGTATATGCAGTGACCTGGCCAACATATCTTGACAACCCTGTCCTCCCGAGCCTCTGAGGCCTCGTCCCCCGGCTGTCAGAGACCCGGGAAGCAGTGTCTGCGATGCCAGGCGACCCCCTTCCTGGTGTTGTTATTGGAGGCCGAGCCTGCCGAGCTGCTCTTTTCTCCTCTGAGAGCTGGGAACCAGGAAGGAACGTTCCACTTGACTGCACTCAGGACAGCGTGTTCTTAATCAGCTGTTCTGGAAAAACAGCATTATGTTGTTTTCACGCAAGCCTGCAAGTTCATTTCCCCTCGCTGGCCCAGGCAATAACTGATCATTTTCCTCTCGGTGACAAAGGGGATGAGCAGCTGAAACTGTTACTGCCAGGGCGGCGCTTTCTGCAGACATTGCAGGTGGAGTTCACACCTCTGGGAGGAATACAGGGTTTTCATTACCAGTGAGGCGGTGGGACCCCCACAGCGGGCGGGGCTGCGGGTGGTTGTTCTCTCACATGAGTCTATGAAGATTTAAAGAATTTTCTGCCGAAACCGGTTTGGCTCAGTGGATAGAGCGTCGGCCTGCGGACTGAAAGGTCCCAGGTTCGATTCCGGTCAAGGGCATGTACCTGGGTTGCGGGCATATCCCCAGTAGGAGATGTGCAAGAGGCAGCTGATCGATGTTTCTCTCATCGATGTTTCTCTCTCTATCTCTCTCCCTTCCTCTCTGTAAAAAATCAATAAAATATATATAAAAAAAAAATAGAATTTTCTCTAGCAGCTGTTTTTTTATTGGTCATGGTTTTGTACTGATGCTTCCCTTCACTTTACCTGCTGGGGAAAGGTATGGAGGCTAGGATCAAAACTACCTCAAAGCAGAAACTTGAGGGCCGCACTGGATACAAACCTTTGTTAGCGATATTGTTGGATCTCTGGGTCTCTGCATAGCCAGTCATTTGAAAGGACTGATAATTCAGATGTGTTCCTAAACTTACTAACTTTTGAGAATAAATCTGTTGCCATCACTTGTAAAAAATGAACAGTTTTGAATCACTAGTACTTACTAGTTATGTAGCCTTGCACAAGTTACTTAACCTCTTACTTAAATGGGTGTGACCAAAATTGTATTATTACTTGAGGGGTTAGGAGAAAATAAATATGTGTTATTGTTACCATTTAAGAGCCAGCCTAATTGATGCTATTACTAAATGGGATTTGTTTCAGGTGGACCTTAACTGTATTTTTCTGTTTGCATTATATGGGAGAAATTGATTTGTACTAAGAATGTTATTTGGATGTTAAATTCATTTTTTAACCCATGACAAATCAACCCATGTTTAGGAACTTTTTTAAAAATTGAAAAGTTGCCTTAGCTGGTTTTGTTCAGTGGTTAGAGCGCCAGCCCATGGACTGAAGGGTCGTAGGTTTGATTCCCAGTGGAGGGCACATAACTGGGTTCCAGGCTCCCCCCTGGACCTGCATTGGGGAGCCTGCAGGAGGCAACCAATTAATGTGTCTCTTTCACATCAGTGTTTCTCTCTCCCCTTCCTCCCTCTCTCCCACTCTAAAGCTCAATGGAAAATAGCCTCAGGTGAGGATTTTAAAAAAAGTGGAAAAGTTGATGTGTGTTTGTAATTCTGCATATTTTTATTCTTTAGAAAAAGCCTGTGAGGTCTTGAGGGCATCTACCTACATACTGCACATTTACAGTTAAGAATCTAGAGGTTCAAAGGGAAGGTATTTCTTATCCTTTTTTCCTTGCCTTAATATTTTCATGTGAGAAAATTTTGTATCTGCAAAGCATTAATTGGCAGAATCCTAAAATTTTAGTGAATTTAGAAACAACTCATTGGGGAAATGTTGTGAAATACGGGCAGAGTTGGAACGCCTAAAAGACTAACCCTTCCAGACCAAAAAGTGGGGGGCCGGGCTGGCGTGCAGGTGAGTGCCTTTCTTCTCTCAGGTGGGTAGGTAGGAGGAATCCGCCCTCTGTGGGGACTGACCTCTCCCTCCCACAGGAGCTCCGTGATGGGACGAGTCTAGGCCTGCATTGCTTTCCTTCCTGACTCTTTTTGCTGTTCTGGCTTTTTTTCTTTTCTTTTCTTTCCTCACTTGTCAATCATCTCTGTGTGGAAGTTCAAGAGTCATCTTTTAACAGGCGGTAGAGATGATCACCCAGGTAAGCGTTTCTGATCCGTTGTAGCCACAGATCGGTGCCTTGTCAGGTGAGGGGCCTCTGTGGGAGGAGAGAGTTGGTGGAAGAACAGCAGACCCAGGCACTTGGGTCCTGTTGACAGGAGGAGGCCAGGCCCACGCCAGGTATTTGTAAGTTACAAAAACAGTACGTACTGAAGACAGTCTCTGTCTACAAAGGAAGACCTCTGTTCAAAGAAACTAAAAACCCCAATTCCCCCAGCAAACATACAGGCACAAAAACAGACAATAAGCAAGATGTGCAAGTTTAATTTTGTTAAATGCCCATACTTAAAATTGTAATTGTTTATGTAATTATGTCTAATTATCTAAAAAGTAGTTCTAAGATTTTTTTATTAGGGTTTTAATGACACCATGTATTTTAACATCTCACCACATTGTCTAACCTTCCTAAAAGTGGGATTCCTATCTTATACTTTTTTTCTAAGTTCCTGCTGCACCAAACACAGCACAGAGCACCTTATAATAAGGATTTCGATATGACTTGTTGAATTGAGTTGAAGTGTGACTCAGTTGATTTATGTAGGTGGATTCTACACTACTTGCCTGTAGGTTTTCACATATTCATGATGTTTATTTACAAGCTGTTTCAGTCCAAGAAATGCTTGCAAATTTTTCTTAGTCTGTGTGTGAATCATGTAGAATTACTCTGCAAATTAGTTTTCTTAATTAACACAGAGAAGAGGGAAAAATCAAACATGTTTAATTAAGTGCCCTGCCTAGGATAGTTAAACATGTAACAAAGTACTTTAGTATGTAATATAAAATTTTGCATAAAATCATGTATACAAGAGATAATTATAAATAGTTGTTATAATCACATAATTTAGAACTCTGTTTTTATTTGTGTTAGAATGATGGAGTTTGGGGACTGGATTCCTTCCCTCTACCCAGTTCTCAGCATCGAAGGAGAATCCCCAGGGAGGTGCTCTGGATGGACATGGGAGAGGAGGTCCTACAAGTGGGGTGAGGACTTGAGAATGGGGGGCACAACAGGGCCCACTAGGGGAAGCATAGGTGTTATTGCTAGAGAGGATGCTGAAAGATGACTATGGAGAGGCTGGGACACTCCGGGCAGAGAGGTTCTTACTTACTCTTGGGTTTTAAGCAGGAAGTGACAAGATACAGTTTCTGCTGTAGGAAGATCTCTTCTGCATTGTTTTGGGGATGGACTGAAGGCCACAACAGTATTTGCAAATTCAATTGCTCTTCCCTCAGGCCTCCCTGTGCCTGTCGCTGCTTTATTTTCCGGGAGGCACTTGTCAACAGATCACACAGCATTTTATTTATTTATTTACTTGCTCATTGCCTGCTTTCCTAACTAGAAGAAAACTCCCCGAAGGCAGGGATATGTCTGTATCCCATTGTGGTATCTCCAGTGCCACAATAATGCCCAGCAAGTAACAGGTGTTTGGCAAGGATATATATATCACCAATCGAATGCTTGAGTCAGTTTCTGAAATCAAAGTGTGTCATTGCTTTCCCCCCAAATTTAATAATCTATACCAGTGGTTCTCAACCTGTGGGTCGCGACCCCTTTGGGGGTCGAACGACCCTTTCACAGGGGTCGCCTAAGACCATCGGAAAACACATATATAATTACATATTGTTTTTGTGATTAATCACTATGCTTTAATTGTGTTCAATTTGTAACAATGAAAATACATCCTGCATATCAGATATTTACATTACGATTCATAACAGTAGCAAAATTACAGTTATGAAGTAGCAACAAAAATAATTTTATGGTTGGGGTCATCACAACATGAGGAAATATATTAAAGGGTCGTGGCATTAGAAAGGTTGAAAACCACTGATCTATACTAATAATAGAGGAATATGCAAATTGTCCAGGATGCCGTTACAGTAACAACCAAACAGCAGGTTGCATAGGGCGACAAGGCCGGCAGGGGGGTTAGTGAGGGACAATCAAACGACTGAACAGCAGGCTGAGTGGGGTGACCAGGCCGGCCTGGGGGGGCAGTTGGGCGTGACCAGGCCAGGAGGGGGTGCAGTTGGGGGTGACCAGGCCATTGGGGTGGGGGTGGGGCAGTTGGGGACAACCAGGCCAGCAGGGGGGCAGTTAGGGGTGACTAGGCTGGCAGAGGGGGGGCAGTTAGGGGCGATCAGAAGGCAGGCAAATGAGCAGTTAGGAGCCAGCAGTCCCATATTGTGAGAAGGATGTCTCTGGTATTGGGCCTAAACCAGCAGTTGGACACCCCCTGAAGGATCCCGGATTGGAGAGGGTGTAGGCTGGGCTGAGGGGACCCCCCCTGCACAAATTTCATGCACCAGGCCTCTAGTTGATTATAAAAGGAAAAAATAGTAACAGAAGTGGGAAACTTGGACAACACCTTAAAGGAGGGATCAAAATTAACATCACAATAAGGGACAATGGTGTAACCTGCCTCTGGTTGTCATACCCCAGTCAAGAACGGGGCATCTGAATCTAATCATGAAGAAACATCAGAGAAAACCAACTGAAGGATATTCTCTAAAATGACTGGCATGTATTTTTCGAAAATATCAATGGCATGAAAGACAAAAGCTGAAGAACTGTTTTAGTTGAAGGAACATTAAGGATACATACGGGTTAAAGGCAGTTTATGATTCTGTGCTGGATCCTGGGGAAAAGAAAACTGCTGTAAAGGTCATTAAGACGATTGATGAGATTAAAATATGCAAAGGGAACCTGGGAAACATCACAAGCCAGCAAGAGTGCTTCTATCTAGTTTAGCTCTTTGGATAAAATGTCAGGATTCACAAGCCACATATCTGGGTGGCTTGAATCATGTTGCAGGACCAGGGCAGCAGGTCAAAGATCAGCAGGGGTAAGAACCCTAGAATTGGATTCGAGAGACCTGGCTTCTATCAGGGCTCTGCTACCCCCCACTCCCAAACCCCCACCCCCAAACTGTTTGTGGCCATGGTTCTTTCTCAGAGGTTGGAGTTCTGAAGTTCAGAGACTCTGCTGTTATATAACTTTTAATCTGAACAGCACAACTAGTTCCAAGGATGTGAATGCTAGAGTGTACTGTAGCTTCTCTGGAGGTAGGATTCAGATTTCAAAAGCCAATGAAGGAGGAAAAAGTAAAGACCATGACTGACAAAGTTTCCTTTTTGGTAGCACTGACGTTCTTTTTTTTTTTTTTTTTAATTTTGTTTTATTGCTTAAAGTATTACAAAGAGTATTACATATGTCTCCTTTTTTTTTCCCCCTTGACCTTCCCCCGGCCTCCCCTACCCCCTAGTGTCTTGTGTCCATTGGTTATGCTTATATGCATGCATACAAGTCCTTCGGTTGATCTCTTGCTCCCCTCCCACCCAACCCTCCCCAGGCTTCCCACTGTAGTTTGACAGTGTTCAATGCTGCTCTGCTTCTGTATTTTTGTTCATCCGTTTGTAATGGTCTTTATTATCCATAAATGAGTGAGATCATGTGGTATTTTTCTTTCATTGACTGGCTTATTTCACTTAGCATAATGCTCTCCAGTTCCATCCATGCTGTTGCAAATGGTAAGAGTTCCTTCCTTTTTAGAGCAGCATAGTATTCCATTGTGTAGATGTACCACAGTTTTCTAATCCATTCATCTGCTGATGGGCACTTAGGCTGTTTCCAGATCTTAGCTATGGTGAATTGTGCTGCTATGAACATAGGGGTGCATATATCCTTTCTGATTGGTGTTTCTGGTTTCTTGGGATATATTCCTAGAAGTGGGATCACTGGGTCAAATGGGAGTTCCATTTTTAACTTTTTGAGGAAACTCCATACTGTCTTCCATAGTGGCTGCACCAGCCTGCATTCCCACCAGCAGTGCACGAGTGTTCCCTTTTCTCTGCATCCTCTCCAGCACTTGTCATTTGTTGATTTGTTGATGATAGCCATTCTGACAGGTGTGAGATGGTACCTCAAGCACTGACATTCTTATTTGTTGGTTTCTTCTTGATGGTCAGATTACAGTGAAAACACAGAGGGAGGTGGGGATAGAAGGAAGTGCCACATACTCAAAACATAGTTTTGTGTACTGTCTTTCTGTCTTCTAGAGTGGGAAGCTAATTTCAGGAATTTATTTTATAGGGCATATTTTGTTACCAGTCACTTTTCAGCCCAGTTCCTTCTGCCTGGCCCAGGGATCATGGAGACCCAGTGATGATAGATATCCGTACTGTGGCCATGAGCCTTCCTAGGATTGGTTAAAGAGTTCTTTGAAAAATCAGCTGAGATCCCTCTTTAAATCTTGAACCATCAAAGAAAGATTTTAAAATTATATATCCATATACCATAATCATTGAAATTAGAAAGTAATTTCAAAGCATTTTAACATAATAATGGTTGAAACAGTTTCCTGTTTAAACCTGGAATAAATCTAAACAAATGCCATCTTCAGAGCATGCCGGTGTTTTGAACCACTTCCTTGGGTGGGTGGTAATGTGGGTTTATAATAGCCAAGATGGAGAGATGAAGACCATTCCGAAATCTGGAGCCAGTAACATAACTAAGGTTTTAGAGTGTTATTTTACATAAATGCTTCTCAGTGGAGTATAAATAATGTGTCAACATTTTAAGGAGTAATTCAAAATGTAATAATATTAATGGAACCTGAATCAGAATCCTTATGTAGAGATTAAAAATGTTGATAAATGTGTAGTGCTCAGGAAAATGCCTGGTGCATACACACACACACACACACACAGTAGAAGGTCTTTAAGTGTTTTGATGATGAATCAGCACCCTTTTGAGGTAATTCTTACTGTAAAATCCATTTTCATGTGCATAAATATGAAGTATGCATACATACATCTTTTACAACTACTTCAGGTTCCCACGTATGTTATGTTTTACTGTAAATTGTTAGTAAATTTATAGAAAGAACAAAGTGACAGTAGTTATTTGGTAGGAGTTTGATTTAAAAGTTCCTAAGTCTTTCTGTCAGGTTCTGTGAATTTCAATGAGAAGCCAGATAAAGAAGCGAAGTAGATAGTCTTCATCAGATTAAGTTTTTTTGGCTTTGTTTTGCTTTTTAATACAGTATATGAAATTAGCCTAAGCCATACTTTAAAAGAGTCCTTCATTGTTGCCGGGGTCAATTCCCAGTCAGGGCACATGCCTGGGTTGCAGGCTTAATCCCCAGTGGGGGGCATGCAGGAGGCAGCTGATCAAAGATTCTCATCATTGATGTTTCTCTATCTCTCTCCCTCTCCCTTCCTCTCTCTGAAACCAATAAAAACATAAGAAAAGACAGCCCATTGTCATTAACTCTTTAATTAACCCAGAAAACAAAGAAAAGCAAATTTATCTCACAATATGCTTTACCCTTTTGCTATAACCAGATTAAGTATAAAATTAAGTATGAAATATGTGATAAGCCCTTTTCAAATTGTGAAAAAAGGTGCAATTTTGTACTATGCTACCACTGTTTAATTTCTGACAGCCTGCCTGCTCTAGAGAATGTTTATATATTTACTAGAGGCCTGGTGCATGAGATTCTTGCACTGGGGACGTGAGGGGGGAGGGAGTGGTCTCTCAGCTCAGCCTGTGCCCTCTCACAGTCCAGGACCCTTCTGTCCTTACCGCCTGCTGAGGCTCCCGCCACTGCTGCAATGCTCACCAGCTGTGAGCCTGGCTTCTGGCTGAACAGCGCTTGTGTACTGACCACCAGGGGGCAGCTCTGGCATTGAGCGTCTGCCCCCTGGTGCTCAGTGCACGTCAGAGCAACGATCGTTATTCTGTTCTGTCAATTTGCATATTACCCTTTTATTATATAGGACTAGAGGCCCGGTGCACAAAAATTTGTGCACTCGGGTGGGGGGGGGGGTGGTCCCTCAGCCCGGCCTGTGCCCTCTCCCAGTCTGGAACCCCTTGGGAGATAACGACCTGCTGGCTTAGGCCTGCTCCCAGGTGGCAGAGGGCAGGCCCAATCCCTAGGTGCAGCCCCTGGTTGGGCTCAGAGCAGGGCCGATTGGGGAGTTGGGGCGCCGCCCCCTGTCATGCACAGAGCAGGGTGGATTGGGAGGTTGCGATGCCACCCTCAGTCACGCTCAGGGTAGGGCTGATTGGGGGGTTGGGGTACCGCCCCCTGTCACACTCAAGGCAGAGTTGATGGGGAGGTTGTGGCGCCACCCCCTGTCACGCACAGAGCAGGGCCAATCAGGGGGTTGGGGCGCTGCCCCCTGTCATGCACAGAGCAGGGCCGATCAGGGGGTTGGGGAGCTCCCCCCTGTCACGCACAGAGCAGGGTCACTCAGGGGGTTGGGGAGCTCGCCCCTGCCACGCACAGAGCAGGGCCCATTAGGAGGTTGGGGAGCTCCCCCCTGTCATGCACAGAGCAGGGCCCATCAGGGGGTTGGGGAGCTCCCCCCGTCACTCACAAGGTAGGGCCGATAGGGGAGTTGGCGCAGGGCGGATCAGGGGGTTGGGGCGCCGCCCTCTATCACCCACAGAGCAGGGCCGATCAGGGGGTTGGGGCACCGCCACTCTCACACTCAGGGCAGGGCCGATGGGGAGGTTATGGCTCTACCCCATCACACACAGAGCAGGGCCCGTGGGGTGAGGGGGTTGGGGCACCGCACCCTGTCACACACAGAGCCGCAGGGTGATCAGGGGTTTGGGGAGCTCCCCCCTATCAGGCACAGAGCAGGGCCGATCAGGGGGTTGGGACGCCTTCACCTGTCACGAACAGAGCAGGGCCGATAGGGAGCTTGTGGCCCCGCCCCCTGTCACACACAGAGCTGCAGGGCGATCAGGGGGTTTGGGCCCTGCCCCCTGTCACACTGATCCCGGTGCCGGGAGGCCTCTCAGCTCTGCTGATCCCAGTGCTGGGAGGCATATTACCCTTTTACTATATAGAATAGAGGCCTGGTGCATGGGTGGGGCTGGCTGGTTTGCCCTGAAGGGTGTCCTGGCTCAGGGTGGGGGTCCCCACTGGGGTGCCTGGCCAGCCTGGATGAGGGGATGATGGCTGTTTGCAGCTGGTCACACACCCTTCAGGGTGGGGGTCCCCACTGGGGTGCCTGGCCAGTCTGGGTGAGGGGCTGAGGGCTGTTTTCAGGCTGGGACTGAAGCTCCCAACTGCTCCTTTTTTTCTTTTTTTTTTTTTTATTCTGGGCCAGCTCTAGCCTGGCTCCAGCTCTTAGGCCTCCGCTCCTGAAAGCAGGTATCTGGTTTGTTTCAGTTCTGTAATCGAAACTCTGTATCAACTCCAGCTCTGAGATCCCAGCCGGCTGAAAGCTGGTTTCTGGGGTTTTGTTTAGCGTCTATATTTGTTACAATGTTTGAAACTGCAGGCTCAGAGGCTGGCAAGGCAGGCAGGGAACGTTGTAGTCCTCCGTCACTGAAGCAAGCAAGCCTCATGTTAGTTTCAAGCTGCCTGGCTGCTGGCCGCCATCTTGGCTGGCAGTTAATTTGCATATCTCGCTGATTAGCCAATGGGAAGGGTAGTGGTCGTACGCCAATTACCATGTTTCTCTTTTATTAGATAGGATATGTAAGAACATGCTTTTGTGACTGCAGGGACAATTTTGAGGTTTGAGGAGTATGTGTATAAATTGTATCAATAAGATGATCTGAATAAATTTGGGAAGGACATGCATATGTAAAGTGCTAAATATGAGATCTTTTAGTGACTTACATTTTATGGTATTTTAGTAATAATAAAACCTTTCTCCTCCTTATCATCTGTTACTCGTTTAGTGCTTATTAGATGCCAGGCACATGCTAAGTGCTTTATACAATTTTGCAGTTTAATTTTCCCACAAATTTAACACACATGTATTCACAGCCCCATTTCACAAGTAAGGAAGCTGGGGTTTAGAGAAGAGTTTCTTTACCTCAGAAGTGGCAGTTTCAGATCTGAATGCAAAGATGGTTTTGTGCCCCCTAATTTTTTTTAGCTTAACTATATTATTAAAATTACCTCTCAGCAGATGATTATTCAGCATACTCATGAGAACCATTTGCTAATATTCTTACCCAACTGCATAGGTGGGACAAAAGTTTAATTCAATTAACAAGTTTTAAAGTAAAATAAATAAATAAATAAAGGATTGCCATAAGAATGGCTATTTATAAAAACAAAACAAAACACAAACCCATAACCAGGCTGGCGTGGCTCAGTGGTTGAGCATTGGCCTGTGAACCAGTAGGTTATGGTTTGATTCCTGGTTAGGGCAATGCCCTGAGGGGAGCATGCAGAAGGCAGCCAATCAATGATTATCTCTCATCATTGATGTTTTTATCTCTCTCTCCCTTTCCCTTCTTCTCTGAAATCAATAATATATATATATATATATATATATATATATATATATATTATATTTAAAAACCATAAAATGACAAGTGTTGACAAAAATATGGATAAGTTGGAACCCTTATGTTCTAGTAGGAATGTAAAATAATACAGTTTCTATGGAAAACAGTGTGGTGATCCCTCAAAAAATAAAAAATAGAATTACTGTATGACCCAGCAATTCCACTTCTGAGTATCCAATAGAATTGAAAACAGGATCTCAAAGAGATATTTGCACATCCATTTTCATAGCAGCATTAGTCACAGTAACCAAGAGGTGAGAGCAACCCAAATGTTCTTTGATGTATAAGTGGGTAGATAAAATGTGGTATATACAAACAGTAAAATATTATTTAGCCTTGACAAGGAAGGAAATTCTAACAAATGTTGCAACATGGATGACATTATGCTAAGTGAAGTAAACCGTCACAAAAGGACAAATACTGTATGGTTCCATTTATATAAAGTACCTAGAGTATCAAAATTACAGAGACAGCATGTAGGATGGTGGTTTCCCAGCCGGGGGGGGCGGGGGGAGGGGGGATGGAGAGTTATTGTTTAGTAGGAACAGAGTTTCACTTGGGAAGGTGAAAAAGTGCTGGAGATTGATGGTGGTGATGGTTGCACAATGTGAATGTTCTCATTGCCACTGAACTATATACTTAAAAGTCGTTAAGGCAGTAAATTTTATGTTAATTGTATTTTACCACAATTAAAAATAATAATTATAAAAAGGAAAAATAAATAAAGGATTGATGTGGTTGGCTGTGAATTCTTCCCTCTGAAGGATAAAAGGGATTTTTATCCCAGTCACATATTTTGCAAGTTACATTATTTCAACCCACCCAAACAGCATTCTTTGGGAAATTGGGGGTGGTGGGGATTCATTGAGACCTTGAGTTTTACTTCCCCAACCCCTAACTTGCTTGAAGTCTTCATTCTCTTCATCTTGTCCAATCAAAAATGAATGGGCTTTTCTTAGAAATAGAATTCCCTGGAGGGTGATACCAGAATACTTTCACTCAGGGTTTTAACCGCAGCTTGCTCAGCCTGAGAGGAAAAGCAACATGCAGAAATAACCCGGGGTTGGCATTCAGATGGGTAAACAAGATGTTTCTAAAATAAAACCTGTAACGGAGAGTCATGCTTTTTAGTTAAGCCCAGTGTTAGATGGTAAGTGGATGAATCATCTGATCTGAACTGGTCAACTGAAGGTTGTGGAATTTAATCCCCAGTAACCTTTTCGTTTATCTTAAAAGAATCTCATTGGTTCTGAATTCAATTCCGAAAGGATTAATGGGATACAACAATGAAGCTAGGTTGTCCTATCTCCCAGCTCTAACACTAGATGGCTTGTATGGATTGTAATACTTGAAGAGATGGGTCCAACCTTTCTGGTGGATGGACCTTATACTCTAGTGCAGAACGGTCCTCAGTAGGCATCTTTCTGTGTGTGTGGAAAGTTCAACAAAGGAGTATGGGAGCATCTGGCAGAGAGGCCTTTCCCCTCTTTGGGGGGCAGGGGAGGAGAAGTGTGGGTGAAGCCAGAGTTCTCCAAGTTAATGATGGCTAAAGTGTGCCCTGGAGAGATTGCTACCAAGGTTCTGGACTTCATTCTAACGGCAGACAGTGGGGGCTGTTGTCCTCCCTCGTCAGTGGGGACAGGAGGGTGGAAATAACCAGGGTGATCCCCCCCCCCCCCCCCCCCACACACACACTTTTATGGTCGCTTTCATTACTGGGTAGAAACTAGAGTGAAATTAGTGAGACCAAATAGGAGGCTGTTGCTGGTCATCCTAAAGATCATGGCAGTGATATTAGCCGACATGCTGCCTATGTGCCAAAAGCTTTACTCAGCTCTGTGAGCTCTGGGTGGGTGGCATTCCAGTACTGTTTTTCAGATGAAGAAATTTAGGAGCAGAGAGGCTAAGCAATTTGCTGAAGGTCACACAGCTTGGACTGACTGGATCCGGGATGGTAGGCAGGCCTAGGTGCTGGGAGGGAGGATTGTGTTTCAGAAGGTCCAGAGGCCGTTGATTACCTTTAAACTGGGCTCCAGGAGCCCTCTGGTAGCTCTGGTCACGTCAGTTCCTTCTTGGAGAGATGACAGCTGTTGTACCGTAGGAGCTGGCCTGGCCTGAGCTTTGTGGAGGAATGGGCCAGTTGGGAGCATTTGCTAGTGCTGTGGGCCCCCGGGTGCCTGGTTGCTTTTCCAGATGGTGGTAGTGGTGGGGGTATTGGGCATAATGTGTGTGTGTGTGGGGGGGTGGGGGGGTGGTGGCAGAGGACACAGTGTGATTTTATTTAGTAAGTTAGCTGTACGTTGATATTTATTGACACGAGCAGGTTCCGCCAGTTCCCAGCATTTGGCTGAGGAATAAAGAACGGCGGACAACCAGCAGAATGCTTTTGTATGATGTTTACTTTGTACAGAACTCTGTGCTTGGCATAACCTGCTTGACAATACAAGTAGCAAGAAATTTATAGCCACTAACGGATTATTTATACCAGAACACAAAAGACAATTTTCACGTGTATTGGAGGCCTGTTTCTTGCAGGCGGCTGTGGAAAGTGCGTAGCTCATCTACCGAAATGTAGGAAAAATGGTTAGCAGTGCAGTAGAGAAGCAAGGAACTGTGATTTTCCACTTTGTTTAAAACAACCTGCCTTCATTGGCCATGTTTATCATTGAATATATAGGCCTCAGTATTAAAGGAAAACTGACAGGTAGGGAGCATCTGCTATTTTACTTTTGAAAAAACATTCAATTGTTTCTTTTTAAGTAAAAAATATATATGCACGTGGTTTAAAAAATTCCCTAAGCCACATAGAAGGTAGAAAGTGAAAAGCCTTTCTTTCATTCCAGTCCTCCCTTGCCTTCCCCAGAGTTAGTTTCAGTTTTGTGTGTATTCTTCCATCATGTTCTATGCAAATACAGCATTCTGAATACAGTATGCACACTATCCCATGCTTTGCTCTATTCATTGTCTGATACTTCTTGGAGATCATTACATATCAGCACATATAAGTTTCACCCGTTTTAAAAAGCGGCTACACGATTCCAGTGTATGGAACAACCAGAATTTAACCACTCTCAGTTAGACATGAACTCTTTTTAAAACAATATTGAGAGGTATATCCTTATGGTACATCCTTCGTTGTTAAGTTTTGTACATACAAAATCTTGGGAGGCTTTCTGTGGACATCTGTTGTGTGGAAAACCAGTCACCTTTTAGGATTTAGCTTGTTTATCATAGTTTCCATCCTGCCAGCAATTGTGTAAAGGAGCTGGTTAATTACATCACTTCTATTTAAACATTTTCTCCTAAAAGTAAGGTATTTCAAAAAGTGTTATTTCAGGCAGGAACAATTTAATTTTTAAGTAAGTCTCTCTCTTGATAGAAACAGCAGTCTTGATTCTGAGCCCCAGCACCCCATTAAAATCCACGAGCTGTAAGCTAACCATGATGGCGCAGGGGCCACTCGCTTCCCTGGATGCGGAGCTGCAGGTACCTGAATGTGGGGAATGTGCCCAGTGGCTGTTGGCGAAAGCCTTGAGCTTCCCAAGGACCTGCTCCTATTGTAGCCACAGGACTGTGTCGCCGCTCTGTTTTTCATCTGCACTTCTGTGTCACCAGTTCGTGGGATATTTTTCTGCCAGCTTTGTGCATGTTAACCTCCCTGAGGGGGTGTGC
Source organism: Myotis myotis (assembly GCF_014108235.1). Taxonomy (NCBI): domain Eukaryota; kingdom Metazoa; phylum Chordata; class Mammalia; order Chiroptera; family Vespertilionidae; genus Myotis; species Myotis myotis. Next base: position 27,124,408 of record NW_023416319.1, read on the forward strand.
TTAAACTTCTTATTCATTTGCAGATATATTTCTGCAAATTTCTGTTTTTCATCACCTTTCTAAAGTTAAATCTTAGGAAGATCTGAAGATGTTTAAAGAAACTTGTAGTGAGTTTTTGTTTTTGTTTAGATGTTTTAGTATTTAACCTGGCGTTTGGAACCTGGGCTTTGCCATTTCATTCTCTAGACTGTTAATCATATTATAATTACTACAATTAAATTTTGGGACAAACCTGGAAATCTGTGTATACTGTACCTCATTGGTCGATCAATTAGTATGTCTTATTTTAAATTAAAAAACACAAAATACTAGCCTACAGATTTGTTTGAAAGACAATTTGCTAAAATATCACAGTATCACCAATGAATAGGCTCTACTCCTTTTAACGAATTGTTCTTGTCAGTGGTGATCCGCGATGGGTATAGTTACTGAGCTTTTGAAAGTATGTATCTAACTTCTATAATATGGGAGCACCCAGTGAGCACCTATTAATAACTTCCTCCGATAGGTAATAACAGTTGCTAATTTGCATAGAGCCACTACTCATCAAAACCCTGCAACTTTTTTTTTTTTGCCTGAGTTGTATGGATAAGGAAACGGAAGAGGATAGTTGAACACACAGGCCCACAGTTTGTAAGTTCCTCTGAGGAGTTGAGGCTCAGAATTAAATGACCTCTAACCATAGGTCATTAAAAGTCACACTGCTAATGAGAAGCCTCATAGTCTGAAATCCAGATTCTTCAGTGTTGCTCACAGTAGTTATCTAAGGCAGGACCTTATGTGTGGGCCTGCTCTACATATTTTAAGACATTTAGCTTCCCTGGTACCCACCCACTAACTGTCAATTAAGACCCCAATGACTGTGCCATCCAAAATGTCCCACATATTTCTAATGTCTTCTACCAGGTGTCATATTTACATTTCTTAATTTCATACTTATCTCTGACCATTATATTACATTGCCTCCCATGGGAATTTTTTAATCAACAGTAATCAAACTTGACTCTTGCTCATAATTTGGAATAGTTAGAATAATTAGAATAATTGTAAATGCAAATCATTTGAATATAGAATCACAGCTGACAGAGAACATCCCACCCAGATCCCTGTTTTATGGATTAAACACGCGTGTGCACGACACACACACACACCCCTTCTACCCACCGAGCGTCACAGAGATGGGGGAAAAGACTTTCTGAAAGTCAAAAAATAAATCAGCAGGACTAGATTTAGCCCCTACTGAGGTGGGAGCCATTTCTTTGCGTTACTAGTTTGCTGCAGGCAAATGTATTTGACTGAGCTGTGTTTATTTTCTAATGAGTGATTTTGACCTTTCAAAGGGAGCCATTTGGAGAGTTAATGTAATTGAATGGAAACAGCACACTATGGAACTGCAGGACAAGTTTGTGGCTATTTTGGAAAAGATATTTCGAACTTTTTAAAATGCTGACAGAACAGGACACTTAGGGTGAGGCCTGTCAGTCTTCCCCTCGCAGGTGTTTGTGTAGCTCTCCCACTTTTTAAGATGAATAAGAGGCAGGTCAAATAGTCTCATCTAGACTAATTCTGGTGGTTCCTGTAGAGGGAAAGAATTTTTGGTGAATAAAAAATGTTATTGTTTGAGAACATTCACTTGTTCAGAAAACTTCTTCAATCCCTGTCAATTGGCAGATACAGTTTTAAGTTCTTTGGATGAATTGGATCTAGATTTTGCGTGTTCTTTATGGTGCTGCTTCCATACTTTTTCAATAAAAGATATCTTGAAAAATGACTTGATTACTTAGGGAACCAGACAACTGTAATGTCCACTTTACAGGGACAAGGTCAGAGAATAGTCCTGGTAAACATACCCTCTCTTTACCCGACAGTACCACCTCGTTTGTTTAATTGGATGCATATAGAATATGAAATGTTTTATGGAACAGATTGTTTTGTTTTGTTTTATGGAACAGATTTTTTTTCAGAACAGATTTGATAAAGTTGATTTATTATGTAGAGAAGGTCATTAGATGATTATATCTTTTTAAAAAGGCATCTTTAACCTCACAGAATTGCTTGGACCTCAAATTTGGATTGTGGTTAATCAGTTAAGCCTCAGAGCTTGAGGAAACTATGACCAGTGCAGAAATGGCTTCTGATGAATGATGGGGGAGAATTTGCAGGTGTTGGACCAAACCTTCTCCAAATACCCTTGTACAAATTTGGATGTGTTGAAGGATATGTATTTTATACTAATTGTGGGAAAGAAAAGTTCATTTAAATTGTTGACATAGGTTTCCATTAGTGATTCAGAAATAGAGGTTGTTTTGAAATCACCCAAGTCATAGTAGTAGGAAAATAATTCTCCTTCTTGTGCTTTCCCATCTCCTTCTTTTTATTCTTATTATATAGAGACTGGGAATGTAACTTGGGACAAATCTGAGTTAATAACTCACTGTGCAGACATTAGATTCATTTAGAGCTGTTTGTCTCTTTTATTTTTCATGAGGGAGAGACCACTCATTAAAAAGCTTGAATATGCAGAACTCTTTTAAAAAAATAAAATTAATAAAACAGAACAGATTTCGGGTATCTCCTGGGGTTGTTCATCCCAATTTGTGTACATACCTTTTGCATCCATAGCTATAGTGTATTGCAGTTATCAGTGTTCTTAATGACGACCTTGATTCCAGACAAACATGTGAAATTGTGTTCTGGGAACTCTTGTTTTAAAATCAGGAAATGCCCAGCCAGCATGACTCAGTGGTTGAGCATCGACCTATGAACTAGGAGGTCATGGTTTGATTCCCGGTCAGGGCATATACCTGGGTTGCACGCTCAATCCCCAGTATGGGGTGTGTAAGAGGCAGTGTATCAGTGATTCTCTCTCATCATTGATGTTTCTATCTTTTCCTCCCTCTCTCTTCTTCTCTGAAATCAATAAAAAATACATAAAAAATCAGGAAATAACCCCAGAAGTACATTTAAGGAGATAGGAAAGTGTTTAGGATGCGATTTGAATGAAAACAAGTTTCAAAATAGTATGCATATATGTTCTCAATTTGGTGAGGTGTTACTATGTTTTTCAGAACTTTATAGTGAACCAAAGTAACTCTTATAAGAAAATAAATGTTATTAGAAATGGGAGGGAAAAACCCTAATTCTTGACAAAGCAGTGAATCTGGCATCTCTCAAAAAAAGAAAAGGGGCAAAGATATAGAAGAATATTTAATAGTTCAATAGCCTGGAAACATGTTCATATATTGTGACATGAAAATGATTATGAAATAGTATGTATAGTTCTAATCTTATGAAATAATTTATCAAACAAGAAGTATTCAAAAAGCATGTATAAATAATCCTGTACTAGGATTGTAAGCCATGGAAAACAACCCAGAGACCTTCTCATAAACTGACCTCATTGTATAGGTGAGAAACCTAGAGTCCAGAAGAGTGAGGAAGTAGAAAATAATAAAACTGCATTTCTTTTAACATTTGACCTCAGATTTCTTAAGTGGTACAAGTTGTTTCTTCCATTTAGTCTAAGGAACAAGGTGGCTTTATTCTAACCATGTTAGTAATAGGTGGTTACATAAAAAAGTAACTTAAGTTGCTATGATGATCTCTGTTTCTTTTTTTCTTTTCCTTTTTTTTTTTTTTTTTTTTTTGGTTGAAAAAACCAGGCCAGTCTCACTCCAGAAAGGCAGGGGAACTCGGTTGGTGATGAGGAGGTAGGTGTGAGGATCTCAGGAACTGGTGTGGGTTCAGTTCTCACTTTCTATGCCAGACATGGCCCATGAAGGTTGCTCTACCCTAAGATCTAACTGGCAGCTTCTTGTAGGCTTCTTGATTCCAGTTCTTGAGGCAGAGAATCTGATTGGCTGACCCCATCTCTTTGCCTGTAAACACAAGTCACAGGCTCCTGGCCAGCCTATGAACGTCTGCCTCTTGGTCAGGTGTTCTTCCAGGCCCAGCTGTGGCTGTGTGGGTGGAGCTATAGCAGGTGATACAGAAGATGACAACTGAGCCTGAGGGCATGGCAGATCCCTCAGAAAAAGGAGTGGTGAACAGAAACCCTGATTTATGTCTATTACAATAAATTAGTTGATTCGCCGTTAAAAACATTTCCCATAATCTGCTCTGGGACTGTATTTAATTTGTTTCTATATTGGAATAAATTTGGGATTTCCTTATAGCTCATCTTACATTCTCTCTTTTTTTTTTTTTTTTTTTTTTTTTTTTTTATGTGCCCATCTTACATTCTTATTAGCCAGCTAAATGTTGCCTCATTTAGGAAAACAAAAGGCAGCTTTTGTGACTTGCAAAGTTTATTATGGTAGCTTGGTTTTACAATTCATGCTGAATTTTCTTTTGAAGCTATAAATTACTTCAAAGTATTTAAAAAAGGAAGCTAGAAAGTTCTTATTGTTCTTAGTTCCTTTAATTTTATTAAATATTTATTCTTCTCATATTGAAAAAGAATCCAGGTTCAAAAGGCAAGGCATTTAGATTAGTTTTTAAAGTATTTATTAAATTGCTGAGCAGTACACACTGTTTGGGATATGATGAAGTCTGTGCTTATAAGATGAGTTGAGAGATAGTGTGACTGTTTCAAAGGGAGGCTACTTGGACTATAGGAGATTAGATATACTTTAGAGAAATGTTTTAAAGGATTAAAAGGTTTTGATCTTAGTTAAAAAATTTGGATAGTGGCATAAGACTGTGTAAAGATGGTTTTAATGGAAGCTACACTATAATCATATATTATGTGGAGATAATTACTAAGCCAGAATTTATTGGATCCATCTATGATATTTAGAGAAAAAAAGTTTTTATTAAGTCAAAAAAGAGCATGTGGACAATTCCTCCATCATTGCAAATATATTTCCATTGTTGTTTCTAAATCAGGTGATACACATGGATTAGAGCAGGGTTAGGGGAAGGACATTATAGGGAATTGCAGGAGCAAACATTTAGCAATGAATACATCTTTTGAGACTGGGTGGTAATCCAATTTTGAAAATAATGACTAAGTGTGGAAAGTTAAGGTGAATGAACCAGATGACTTGACTGGGCTGAACTAAGAAACTTGATTTGATATAATTGGTAACAAACGTGAATGGGGTTTTGTTAGGTGCTTTCCAACTCCTGTCCTAGGTAGTGAGGTCATTATAGGTGCAGATAAAGTGTGGCTCTTGCCCTCAAGGAGCTGTGATCAATGACATATGAAGAAGATTAGATTAGCACATCAATAGTTAGAAAGTTATTTCTTCCACTGGTGGATTTCCCAGTAAAAGTTTTGGGAAACTGAGCGTCTTCTGGGCAGCCTGTAAAAGGGAAAATATGGGTTAAGATTTATATTTTAAGGTAGGAGTGGGGTATCTGATGATTTAATTAGAATAAAAAATACCTTTTTGGTTTGGAAAACTCTTTTTTGTGCCCAAACATGCTATTTCCCATCAGTAAAAAGGAGAAGGCATTTTGATGTTTCACATGCTTGTTTTCAGGATTAAAATGAGCTACATAAAATGCCTGGGAACTGTGCCTGGCCCTGCCTGGGAGTGCTCCTGCGCGATGTTGATACTTACCTCAGTGGTATTAGTTACCACATAGAAATGTAAATACTGGTTTACACGTTTTTCTCCTTGCCTAACTGAGAGCTCCTAATGGGAAGCCACTCTTTATACGCCCCAACCAATAAATGTTTGCTTTGAGGTCACACTCGGGTCTTCAGCATTAGCTTTCCATAGGAGACTGCACCTTTCAGTCACCTGTTGAAAAACAAAATTCAACTGAGGAAATCAGATGAGTCATACAAAATGGAAGGTTTCTATAGCCAGAAAGAGGGTGGGACTAAGAAGTTGCAAGTGTGGATTATTTCAGACAAGGACACATTCCCTTAGGGAAGGCAGGGGGGTTATCAGACAGATCACCTTCGTTGGTTGATCAGGAAATAAAGGGGACACATGTAATACTTCCAACTGTAAATAATTATTTAAAAAAATAAATAGAAAGTAAAATGCCACTCCTAAGGCAGGCTGAAGCTAGGTTAGTTACTAAGTTTTGGTTTGGTGATGTGGTTTGGCCTGTTTCTGTTTGTTTTTGTTTTTAATATATTTTTTATTGATTTCAGAGAGGAAAGAGAGAGAGAAATAGAAACATCAATGATGAGAGAGAATCATTGATTGGCTGCCTCCTGCATGCCCCCTACTGGGAATTGAGCCTGCAACCCGGGCATGTGCCCTTGACTGGAATCGAACCCGGGACCCTTGAGTTCACAGGCCGATGCTCAATCCACTGAGCATGGCTAGGGCATGGGCTGTTTTTGTTTTTAAGCACTTATAAGCTAGACATGTGTTGTCTGAGGCCTTTCAACTGTATTTGAATCTTTCATCCTGAGTGATGGTGAAGGTTCTTCTCCAAGCAGAAGAAAGAAGAGGCTCACTTAAACTGTGTTTATTTGAGCGGTAGAGAGGGAAAAAGCACTAACTTTGTAGTACTTTGGATTGTGTATTCTCTTAAATTAAAAATTCATTTGCTTAACATGTTGTTTATGAGTGAGAATGAGAAAGTCTTCCACGGTTTTTACTCTTCTAATAAAGTAACATTTTAATAGAAAAAATAAAATAGAAATAGAAAAATATAATTAAATTTATCTTGTGCTGTTATTGGTCTCTAAATTATTCATGTCTAATTACATACCATCTTTCCCCTGAGAAGAAACAACCAAATTATATTTAGAATTTGGGAGAGGGCTGCCAAAAATGAAGCATGCCTGCTGTGATTTCTCTTCTTTTTCTTTTTAAAAAAATCTGTTTTTATTTATTTTAGGGAGAGAGATGAAGTGAAAGGGAGAGAGAGGAACATTGATGTGAGAGAAGGACATCGATCAGCTGCCTCCTGCATGCCCTCTACTGGGGATGGAGCCCACAACCTGGGCATGTGCCCTGACTGGGAATCGAAATGAAGACCTTTTGGTGCATCGGACAATGCTCATCCAACTGAGCCACACCGTCCAGGGCCCTGCTGTGATTTCTGTGTTATGTTTGCGTGGTAGACATAGCAGTTGATTTCAGCTTTGTCTCCCAGGGGTGTTTTCTGAACAGCCACTCACTCAATCAGGTGGGTCCCCAATGTGAAATCACTGCCCTCCCTGGTCTAGGAGGAAATAACAAGCTTTGAAAGGACTGGCCATACAAGTACAAACTTGTGAAGCGGGAGTTTGCCAGGCCTTGCAGAATTATTTCAACTTCAATCTTCCCTTCAATCTTCCATTCCTGAGCCTCGCTTCTTCTTTTTTTAAAATATATTTTATTGATTTTTTTTACAGAGAAGAAGGGAGAGGTATAGGAGAGGGATATAGAATTAGAAACATAGATCAGCTGCCTCCTGCACACTCCCCACTGGGTATGTGCCCGCAACCAAGGTACATGCCCTTGACCGGAATCGAACCTGGGACCCTTGAGTCCACAGGCCGACGCTCTATCCACTGAGCCAAACCAGTTAGGGCAGCCTCGCTTCTTATGCTCATTCCTTTCTACTCTTTGAACATCTATATCAGTGTAGTTTTTCTGGAGAGGAAGCCACTGGCAGTGAACACATCGGAGTTTGAGTATTGCTATACCAGAATGCTTGTGAATAAGGGAAAGGTACCCTCACTTCCCCTAATATTCTTCTGATTGTCATTGGGTTAATGCTACAAAGATTCTTGCCTTACTGTATTCAGATTTAATTGAATGTTTAGAGCCATAACCTTACAAGTGTAATTTGCATATTTTTTTCCTGTAGATACTTTACTTACAAGGATAGCATAGTTAAGTTGCTCGTTAACTAGTCCTAGAAGGAACTCCTATTGCATCTTCACAGCTTGTGTCCACTAAAATTCAACCTGCCGCTTTTATTGCGCCTTCCAGGTGGACAGTGTAAAGACATCTCATTAGCAGTTATCTAATCTATGCAGAGTCCATCCAGACCTGTTTTGGTTTCCTGTCCTCAAGTCTCTGGCGAACAAGACACTTCCCCATCTCACTGGGGGAAGAGTGTCAATATCCTTTACCCAGGACTTAACAAAAGCAACTTGAAACCAGAAAATAGTAAAAGAATCATTATGTGATTTGGACTTGAAAGGAAATTTGGTTGCTTTCATCAGTAAGCCAGGACTCTCCCTTTGCTATCCAACAGGCATGATTTGGAAACCTTTTCTACTTCCTCACAATGTGAATTGGATAAGTTTTTGACCTTGGACAATTTTGCAACTTTGGACAAGTTATGTAACTTCTTTGGGCCAAATGTCTGCATTTGAGAAGTTGGGGATACTAACCCTACTTCCTTTGCAGGGTTTGGTGGGATTAAATGTAAAGAATTTCATGCTATCTGACCATAATAGCTATTGCCATGGACATATTATTTTTGATGTAATAATGAGGATGCAGGAAGGCCTTTTAGCCACATGCCTTTTAGTTGGTACATCAGATACAGTCTTATGTCAACTTACTCAGATATTTTATTTCCTCTCCCTCTCAAGTAGCAGTATGGAAAGTTCTCTTTTTTAACTGTATTCTCATTTTGGCCCCTGCTTTTGGAAAGCATTAATGATAGAATTAACTATTTTTGCAGGTTGGCATGCCATTTGAAGGTGGCATTATCATAGGTTCCTCAATGATTTTCTGTTTAATTTTCCTCCTCTGCATCTGTGACTTTCTCTGAGGGACATCATGTTCTTTTGATTTCCCCCACTGCAGTGTGAAAGCATACAGAGCAATGAAACAAGTTAACATGTCAGAAAATCAGACCTTGTGAAGGGTAAGGATTTCTTTTAACTGTTTCCTTTGAGCTACAGAAAGATAAGATACAAGTGACAAAACCTTCCATTTTTTGCTAATTCAGGACACTTTGTGGACCCTGCATTACTTGGTTCTTTTCCTTTAAATCATTCATTGGTGGGAACAATACAGTCAGTATATTCTGTATCTAAGTACAATGGCCTCTTTTCTGTGAACATTTTCCTTTTTGTTTTTGGTGTCTCTCATCCTACATAGAAGCTGAAAAGAGGAGCAGGGTTGCCTCCTCTACTCACTGTTGAACTTTGGGTTCCATACTTAAGTTTTGAAACTTAATCTCCATATCTGTCTGTGGACTTTATAGCAGTTGGGAGATCAAATGAGATGATGATGCACCAGTAACTTAGTTTAGCTTCCAGCACATATTGGCTTGGTTATTATCTTTATTTTATATGTGTTTTTGTACCTACAGGAAGGAGGTCCAAACTCTGTCTGACCTCCTCCCCTCTTCCCTCTGCTCCCCTTCCCCCATCTCACCCTCAGCAGTACATTCATCCTGGACACACCTTCCCCTTCTATTTATAGCACAAACCAGCTTCTCTATCCTACAGTCTCTGGAAAACTTGCAGGTTGACCTCAACCATCTAACCAGACAAAGCACCTTCCTAAGACACATCCACATCTTTCTGAAATAACATCCCCTTCTACTCAGTGACTACCTGCTTCTCTCTCCCTAAAGCATTTTATTTGGGTCCAGATATTGGGACTCTTAGACTGTCAGAGAGATCCCTGAAAAATAATGCCTTTTTCTACAGGCAAAACTAGTGTGTGGTATTAGAGTCAGGGCAGTGGTGTCCTTTGGGGAACAGTGGTGGTCACACATATGTGTTCACTTTAGGAAATTAAGGAAGCCAGCCAAGGTTTCTATGTTTTTCTGTCTGTCTGTAATACATCCATTAATACAAATGTTTCATAATTTTTAAGGGAACTACTGTTTCTGCAGATATCATAATTCACATATATATTTTACAAATACAGTCACATGCTGCATAACACATTTCAGGTGGACTGTGTATAGGATGGTGGTCTCATAAGATTATAATGGAGGGGGATTCCTTTTGCCCAGTGTGGTGGTAACCATTCTAATGTTTTAGGAAAATTACTGTTTTGTGCCATCTCAGTGTATTAGCAATCTCTACAAATGCCTGAGGGCACTCCCTTGGGCCCAGTGAGCTTCCCCCTGACAGCCCCCTTCCTAAACCAGGGTTACAACTGAACTGACCCTTGTGGTTATTACATTGCAAGACACCCTTTGGCAATAACCATTAGGAAACATTGAGAAAAAAGTGTTTCTTACTTGAGCCCTGGAGCCACAAAGCCCCCCAGGGGGTACACAGCCATGTTGAGGTTAGAGAGAGTACTTGGGCTTGAGGTTCTGCTTTTATTGAGGCAGGAGGATGGGGTCTGGGGTTTCATAGCTCCCTCTTTACTGGTCAATCTAAAACATAACAGGGAGAGATTCAAGATGGCGGCAGTATAGGCAGATGTGTCCCAGGTCTTGTCCCGGAGCAAATGGAGCAAGCAGCTGAAACTAATAACACCCACCCAGAATTGGTGAAATTACTCAGCTGGTGAGACAGTTTACAGCCGGGAAGGGCAGAGCTCCCCTGGAAAGGTAAAAAACCAGGGATCTGGGCAGGAAAGTTTGCCAGACCTCTGAGCCCAGAGAGTCAGAGGGAGACTGCGTGGCAGACAGCTGCGTCTCTTGGGACAGGCACAGCCCCTGACTGGGGAAAGGAGATCCGTGGGATTGTTGGCGCCGGGGGATTTGAGATCTGGGTTCTGTAATTACGGAGGACTAAGCCTAAAAGGGGCAGCCTGAAGAGCTGACCAGACCATGCAGTGCTGGTAAGAGAGGAGCTTACAGAGACTCAGCCTTCCCTGTTTCCGCAGCCGGCGTTTGTTTGTTTGTTTTCACTGAATCCTGTTCATAGGACATTTCGGATACAGACACTCACCTGTGCTCAAGAGAGGGAGAAGGTGCGGACGAGTGGAATCTGGGGAGAGGCTGAGGAGAGGAGGGGGGCCAGGAGAGGTGGCAGCAAATTGAGTGCTGAGTCACCCCTGAGGCCAGGACTAGGGCAGCCATTCTCTCCGGAGGTTAGGATTCCTCCCCCCAGCCCTCAGGCAAGGAGCACAGCCACACCCCGATTCCACCCTGAACAAGATGAAGGATTAAAATAATCTGATTAGTCCCTGGGAGTTAACAGGGTCTGGCCTATAGAGGGACTTTCAGTCCCAGCAACAACACAGAGCAGGGTAACAATGAAAGAACCAGCTCTGGGCAGTGGACTTCCCCAAACCAGTTTTAAGTGCAATAGAGAAAATAAACCCTAGCTACTGGATAGAGAGGCCGTATAGCCTCAGAGGCCAATCCAGAAACACTGCCACCCAGAGGCTGAGCCACAAACTGATTCTTAGGTAAACACAAATTAAGGCAGTCTGGGACACAAATACAGCCTGCGTTAAAATCTGGACTGTGGTTTACAACACCGAGGAACAGTGTATCGCAGGGAAATTCAACACTCTCCTGAATACCTGGCAGGACTAAGGCGAGCCAGACTGAAGAGTAGAAGAACCGAAGGACCTTCACTACTGCAAATTTTTATTTATTTATTTTTATTCTTTTTTCACCTTTTAACTAAGAAACCAATTTTTTTCTTTTTTCATCACCTGATTTTACCCTTTTAATTACTACATTTTTATTTTTAACCAGTATTATTACTGCTACCATTTTACCATTTTTTAAAGTGTCATTTTATTTCCTCTTTATTTTATTTTGGGATTAGTGTTCTACATTCTATTTTCATTGATCCTTTATTTTTATTTATTTATTTTTTTAAAAAATATATTTTATTGATTTTTCAAAGAAAGGAAGGGAGAGAGATAGAGTTAGAAACATCGATGAGAGAGAAACATCAATCAGCTGCCTCCTGCACATCTCCCACTGGGGATGTGCCTGCAACCCAGGTACATGCCCTCGGCCGGAATTGAACCAGGGACCCTTCAGTCCGCAGGCCAATGCTCTATCCACTGAGCCAAACCGGTTTCGGCATTTCATTGATCCTTTAGCATCATTTTTCTCTACCTCAATTTTACCTCTATGATAAAACCCTCTTCCTCACTTTTCCCCTTTTGTTGTCCTGTTTCTCTTACCCTATTCCTGCTTTAGATTTTCCCTATTCCTTCTTTTTACCCCCTGTCAAAATTTCACTCTACTTATATATTCTATTTCCAGTCCACTGCTCTAAATCCTTATACACCTCTCCCTTATCTTTCTTCACTATCCAGAAGTTTTTTTCTTTTATCTTTCTATTGTTTTGTTGTTGTTTGCTTGATTGTTGAGTATATTGTTGTTGTTGTTGTTTTTTAGGATTGGTTGTAAGGTTATTTTTCTTTTTCTTTTTCTGCTGGTCCCCCCCTTCTCCCGCCCCCCCCTCCCCAGTTACTTTTGTGCTTCTGTTTTACTTGCCTCACTTGATATTATTGGTTGTTTGTAGTGTGCATTCATCTCCAGGGATCTGTTGCTGGAATTTGTTGGGATTAGTGGCGGTTCTATTGGAGTTTTCTTCTCATATAAATAGTCTCTTCCCCTCTTCTACTTCATTCTCTCTTTTTGCTCTTTTTCCCCCCTTCCTTTTTTCCAATTTCATTTTTGCACTCCTTTTTTATCTTTTTTATCTTTTTCTCTTCCTCCTTCCTTATCCCCTAATTCTCTTAACTCGGGTGGTCACCTTTATTTGGGGTTATTAATATCGTGAATACATTTGTGTTCAGTGTCTGGTACGTTGTGCCTTGTTGTGTTGTATTTTGGGCCTTTAAATCAACGCAGCAGATCCAAGCAACAGCAGCCTTCTGATCACCACATCCTCTGTCTGAGGAACAGCAGCTGTACGTGAAGCCTCCCCCCACCAGCCAGAAGAGCCACCACAGCTGTGAACAGCACCCACCAGAGGAGCTGCTGCCAACTGAGGAGCAGCTGCTACCACAACCGCTCGAGGAGCAACCACAGCCAGAGGAGCCACTGCTACCCAGGGAGCAGCCACTGAACGACTCAACATCTAGATATGTCGGTGAAATCAAACATGGGTAGACAAAGAAACGCCCAAAGGAAAGAAAAAGAGGACTCGCCATAAAAGCAGCTAAGTGATACAGAGGCATGCAACATGACAGAAAAAGAATTCAGAATAAGGGTCCTAGAGTGCATAAACCGGATGGAGGAAAAAATCAATAACATATGCAAGAAGCTAGAAGAAACAGATGAAAAAATCAACAACTTAAGTAAGACCCAAGAAGAAATGAAGAGTGATATAGCTGCAATAAAAAACACCATTGAAAGTATCCACAGTAGACTAGGAGAAGAGGAGGACCGAATTAGTGAATTAGAAGACAAGGAAGCAAAACACACCCAAACTGAACTGCAATTGGAGAAAAAAATTAAAAGACAGGAGGAGAGCCTAAGGGAGCTTTGGGACAACATGAAATGAAACAACCTACGAGTAATACGGGTGCCAGAACAACAGAAAGAGGAACAAGGATTAGAAAACCTATTCGAAGAAATACTATCAGAAAACTTCCCTGAGGTGGGGAAGAAAAAAGTCACACAAGCACAGAGAGTTCCAAACAAGGTGAACCTGAAAAGACCCACACCAAGACACATCATAGTTACCATGGAAAATGCTCGGGACAAAGAGAGAATCTTACAGGCTGCAAGAGAGAGACGGAAAGTTACATACAAGGGATCTCCCATTAATTATCAAATGATTTCTCAACAGAAACACATCAGGCCAGAAAAGAATGGACGGAAATTTACAAAGTGATGCAAAGCAAAGGACTGAATCCAAGAATACTCTATCCAGCAAGGCTATCATTCAAAATTGAAGGGGAAATAAGAAGCTTCACAGACTAAAAAAGGCTAAGGGAGTTTATCACCACCAAGCCAGCAATGCAAGAAATGCTAAAGGGACTGGTGTAAAAAGAAGAAATAAAAAAGCTCAAAAAGAAAACAGCCACACAAAAAAAGAAATGGCTACAAACAAGTACCTTTCAATAATAACTTTAAACGTAAACGGACTAAATGCTCCAACCAAAAGACATCGAGTGGCTGAATGGATAAAAAAACATGACCCATACATTTGCTGTCTACAAGAGACCCACCTCAGAAGAAGGGACTCACACAGACTGAAAGTGAAGGGATGGAAAAATATCTTTCAGGCAAATGGAAATGAAAAGAAAGCTGGGGTAGCAATACTTATATCGGACAAAATAGACCTCAAAGTGAAGGCCATAACAAGAGATAAGGAAGGCCACTTCATAATACTAAAGGGATCAATACAACAAGAAGATATAACCCTGATAAACATATATGCACCCAATGCAGGAGCACCCAAATACATAAAAAAAACTATTGGAAGATATCAAAGGAGAGATCGACAACAATACAATCATAGTAGGGGACTTTAATACACCACTGACATCACTGGATAAATTCTCTAGACAAACAATCAGCAAAGAAACAGCAATCCTAAATGACTCACTAGATCAGATGGACTTAATTGACATCTTCAGAACGCTTCACCCCAAAGCCACGGAATATACGTTCTACTCAAGTGCTCATAGGACACATTCAAAATTAGACCACATATTGGTTCACAAACAAAGTCTCCTCAAATTCAAGAAGATTGAAATCATACCAAGCATCTTCTCAGACCACGAAGGCATCATATTAGAAATACACTACAATAAAAACAACCCAAAATACTCAAACACTTGGAGGCTGAATAGCATGTTATTAAATATTGATTGGGTTACCAATGAGATCAAAGAAGAAATTAAAAACATCCTGGAAACTAATGACAATGAAAACACAACAATCCAAAACCTATGGGACACAATGAAAGCAGTCCTGAGAGGGAAGTTTATAGCTCTACAGGCCTATCTCAAAAAACAAGAAAAAATGGTAGTAAGTCATCTAACTCTACATCTCAAAGAATTAGAAAGAGAGCAACAGGAAAACCCCAGAGTGAGCAGAAGGAAGGAGATAATAAAGATTAGAGCAGAAATAAATGACATAGAGACCAAAAAAAAAAACAACAGAAAATCAATGAAACCAAGAGCTGGTTCTTTGAAAGGATAAACAAGATTGACAAACCTCTAGCCAAACTCACCAAGAAGCAAAGAGAGAGAACCCATATAAACAAAATCAGAAACGATAGAGGCGAAATAACAACAGACCCCACAGAAATACAAATGATTGTTAAAAAATACTATGGACAACTCTACTCCAACAAACTAGACAACCTGGAGGAAATGGACAAATTCCTAGAAAAATACAACATTCCAAAACTCAATCAGGAAGAATCTAAAAATCTCAACAGGCCAATAACTATGGAAGAAATTGAAGCAGTCATCAAAAAGCTTCCAGCAAACAAAAGCCCAGGACCAGACGGCTTCACAGGGGAATTTTACCAAACATTCAAGGAAGAACTGAAACCTATCCTCCTCAGACTACTACAAAAAATTCAAGAGGAAGGAACACTTCCAAGCTCATTCTATGAAGCCAGCATCACCCTAATACCAAAACCAGGTAAAGACAGCACAAAGAAAGAGAATTACAGGCCAATATCCCTCATGAACATAGATGCCAAAATCCTCAACAAAATCTTAGCAAGTCGGATCCAGCAGTACATCAGAAAGATCATACACCATGACCAAGTAGGATTTATCCCAGGGATGCAAGGATGGTACAATATCAGAAAATCAATGATTGTGATACATCACATAAACAAATTGAAAGAAAAAAAACACATAGTCATATCAATTGATGCAGAAAAAGCGTTTGACAAAATCCAACACCCATTTTTGATAAAAACTCTCCATAAGGTGGGAATAGAAGGATCATACCGCAACATAATAAAAGCCATATATGACAGGCCCACAGCCAACTTCATACTCAATGGACAAAAACTAACACCATTTCCCCTAAGAACAGGAACAAGACAGGGATGCCCACTCTCACCACTTCTGTTCAACATAGTACTGGAAGTATTAGCCATTGCATTTAGACAAGAAGAAGAAATAAAAGGCATCCAAATTGGAAAAGAGGAAGTAAATTGTCCTTATTTGCAGATGACATGATATTATACATACAAAACCCTAAAGACTCCATCAAAAAACTACTAGACTTAATACATGAATTTGGAGGATACAAAATTAACCCCAAGAAATCGAAGGCATTTCTATACACCAATAGTGAACTTTCAGAAAGAGAGACTAAAAAAACAATTCCATTTATCATCGCACCCAAAAAATTAAGCTACCTCGTAATAAACTTAACTAATGAGGTAAAAGACCTCTACTCAGAAAACTGCAGGACGTTGAAAAAAGAGGTAGAGGAAGACGTAAACAGATGGAAGAACATACTTTGTTCATGGATTGGTAGAATCAACATTATTAAAATGTCCATACCACCCACAGCAATCTCTAAATTCAACACACTTCCCATTAAAATACCAACGGCATATTTCACAGATCTATAACGAACTCTCCAAAAATTCATCTGGAATAAAAAACGACCCCAAATAGCTGCAGCAGTCCTGAGAAAGAACAAAGTAGGTGGGATCTCAATCCCAGATATCAAGCTGTATTACAAAGCCACTGTTCTCAAAACTGCCTGGGACTGGCACAAGACCAGACATATAGATCAATGGAATAGAATAGAGAGCCCAGAAATCGGCCCGAACCAATATGCTCAATTAATATTTGACAAAGGAGGCAAGAACATACAATGGAGTCAAGATAGTCTCTTCAATAAATGGTTTTGGGAAAAATCTGACAGATACATGCAAGAAAATGAAACTAGACCACCAACTTACACCATACACTAAAATAAACTCAAAATGGATAAAGGACTTAATTGTACGATGAGAAACCATAAAACTTCTAGAAGAATCCAAAGGCAACAAAATCTCAGACATATGCCGAAGCAATTTCTTCACTGATACAGCTCCTAGGGCACTTGAAACTAAAGAGAAAATGAACAAATGGAACTACATCAAAATAAAAAGCTTCTCACAGCAAAAGATACCATCAACAAAACAACAAGAAAGCCCACTGTGTGGGAAAACATATTTGCCAATGTCATATCTGATAAGGGCCTAATCTCCAAAATTTATAGGGAACTCATACAACTTAACAAAAGGAAGATAAACAATCCAATCAAAAAATGGGCAAAGGATCTAAATAGACAACTTTCAGAAGAGGACATTCAGAAAGCCAAGAGACATGAAAACATGCTCAAAGTCACTAATCATCCAAGAGATGCAAATCAAAACAACAATGAGGTAACATCTCACACCTGTCAGACTGGCTATCATCAACAAATCAACAAATGACAAGTGCTGGAGAGGATGTGGAGAAAAAGGAACACTGGTGCACTGCTGGTGGGAATGCAGACTGGTGCAGCCACTATGGAAGACAGTATGGAGTTTCCTCACAAAACTAAAAATGGAACTCCCATTTGACCCTGTGATCCCACTTCTAGGAATATATCCCAAGAAACCAGAAACACCAATCAGAAAGGATATATGCACCCCTATGTTCATAGCAGCACAATTCACCATAGCTAAGATCTGGAAACAGCCTAAGTGCCCATCAGTAGATGAATGGATTAGAAAACTGTGGTACATCTACACAATGGAATACTATGCTGCTGTAAAAAAGAAGGAACTCTTACCATTTGCAACAGCATGGATGGAACTGGAGAGCATTATGCTAAGTGAAATAAGCCAGTCAATGAAGGAAAAATACCACACGATCTCACTCATTCATGGATAATAAACACCATTATAAACTTATGAACAAAAATAGATACAGAGGCAGAGCTGCCTCAAACAGACTGTCAAACTGCAGTGGGAAGGCCGGGAAGGTTGGGGGGCAGATGGGGGGCATAAGAGATCAACCGAAGGACTTATATGCATGCATATAAGCATAACCAATGGACATAAGACACTAGGGGTTAGGGGAGGCCAGGGGATTGTCAAGGGCGGGGGAAAACGGAGACATATGTAATACCCTTTGTAATACTTTAAGCAATAAAAAAGAATAAAAATAAAGATAAATATATTAAAAAAATAAATAAAACATAACAGGAGGAGTTAAAGCTCAGGAAGAGAAAGAAACAAGTATTTCAAATTGTCAGTTATCTAAATCATCCAAGATCTCTAAAACAAAGGAGGTGGCCTGGTTTTTTATCTAGTCCTGTGGCCTGTGGCTGCAATGTGTTGATCTGAGATAGCCTCCCTTGAAGGGATGCCTCTCTGAAGTGGAGGCCTGGGCCAGGCCATCAAAGCTTAAATCTGACACTTGCTTTCCAAAAAGACAAGCCAGCTGCCAGGGATACACCACAATCACTCCTGTTTGTGGTGGTGCTGGTGTAAACACTCCTACTGTGTTGCCAGCCCTATAAAAGTACAGTGCACACAATTACAGTACAGTCCATATGGCCTAGGTTTTCTAAGTGCACCCTGTGACATTTGCAAGTGACGCATATCTCAGAACGTGTCCCTGTTGTTAAATGGCACATGACTCAATATTCACATACATGTTTTCAAAGGGTCATATTTCTTTTTTAGTTGAAGATGTCTTTCATGAAAGTAAATGAGGAAGCATTTCTAAGCCTTTAAGGTGATGTGGGTTAAAGTCTATGAGCTCTTGGGTCATACATGTATGTATGGTACATGGACTCTAGTTGTTCCACTTGTTCTTGTGTTCTGGTAAAAATGAAAATGTACACACGTTGCTATCCCTTTCACCGTATAGTTTTAATTCTTATAGTTTGAAAAATGTGCTTTCTTGCTTCTTTATCTTTCTCTATATTGTCAATTAGCAGTTGTTTACCTGAATGGATGAGAGATAATTCATAAGTACATGCTTTTAAAACTCATGTTATACTATTAGATGTACTTGCTGTGCAATTTTTTATTGGCGTTATAGGCACATGCTTGCTTCTGCTTTGGTTTGCCTTGTAAACCTTAGTCTGAATACCATGGCAGTCAGAAATTATCTGGGAAGTGGGAAAGATTACTTTTTGCAATGGATAGAGAACAAGAAGTGAAAAATAGCTGCCTTGGATTTTAGGGTTTTTTTTCTTATTACTTGAAGAAAGAACTTTAATTTACTTATTATTTTCTCCTAGATTGGAAAGAAGGCTAATGAAGAAAAGTAACACAATTCAGGTAAATGGATTTTAAATTTCTTTATGTACTCTTGATGCTTGGTTTATATTTCCCGTGTTTCCTACTGCAAAGAACTGAACAGTTTTTGTGGCCAACTTACAAGGAATGGTTTGGGGATATAGATGTAATAATCAAACATATTTATATGATTTAATTAATTACTTTTGTATGTGTATTTAATCACACATTTATATAGAACAGTATTAAAACTAATGCATTTTTCTACCTCAGAATAATTTTTTCTAACTCTTTATATACGTATTTGATGTTTTTATTATTTCTATGTAGATGAGCATTGAAGATCTCCACTGTGTGACAATTTGTAGATTTGCTTTGTTAAATCTTCCTTCTTTTCTTCCTTCCTTCCATTTATTCACTTATTTTATTTTGAGGTAATTGCATGCACACTGTTTAAAATTAAAATAATACTATTATAGCCATTCCCTGTTCGTTTTATACTCCCATTACTCCTTTGCCCAAAGATAGCACTTTTCAACTCTTAGTTATATTTCCTGGTGTTCGCTTACCTATTTCTAAACAATACAGTGTAGGCTTTAAGTGCCATTTATTGATTTCTGTTTAAATTTTAGACTGATATATTGATTCTCTGCTGAAGACTTACCTCTCATATACAGCCCTTTCCTCTCAGTACACACCTACTCTTACTGTCTCCCATTCTCTGGGTGCAGTCATGATACAGTCTGTGGTTAAATACATATTTAATGTTTACTTTATTATGACTATATTTTGTTCATGACCGAACTTTGCGATACTTATGTTGAACCGACTCAGGCCATTCTGCTTCACAGTTCGTTGTATATTAGCTGTTTCATTTTTCTGGAAAATTTTTGACTCTTTTTTCTTTAGCCCCATGTATGGTTTTTTGATGCTTGCAGCAATCCTTTCAATTCAGAAACTCATGTTCTTCAATTTGCGAAATTTTCTTGTAATATTTAAAAATTAATTTTCATCTTATTCACTCTTTTCTGCAAGTCAGTCTGTTGTATATTTGGACCTACTGGCTCAACTCTTTAATTTTTTTTATGTCTTTTTCTTAGCTATTTTTCATCTCTGCATTTTTTGTGTAAGTGTATTGTTAATCCTCACCGGAGGATATTTTTCCATTGATGTTTAGGGAGAGTGGAAGAGAGAGGAAAGGCAGAGAGACATCAATGTGAGATAAATATTGATGTGAAAGAAACACATTGATTGGTTGCCTCTTGCACCCAGGGCCCAGGCCAGGGAGGAGCCTGCTACCAAGTACATACCCTTGACAGGAATCAAACCCCAGGACCCTTTGTTCCTCAGGCTGATGCTCTATCTACTGAGCTAAACTGGCAAGGGCCATCTCTTTGCATTTTTGTTCTAGTTTGTGAGAGGTTTTCTTAATTTCTGCTAGGATATCTGTAATTTCAAATGAATTTTTAAAATTTGTCTCTGAATACATTTTTTTTTTTTAAAAAAAAACACAGGACTGTTCTTAGAGTATTATTGCTATAAGCACAATTGTGGCCACATCTTTTTGGAACAGATTCAAATTATTTGCTTTACATGGCCAATAGAATGCTCCTAGATTTATACACCATTTTCTTTACC
Organism: Myotis myotis; assembly: GCF_014108235.1. Classification (NCBI taxonomy): domain Eukaryota; kingdom Metazoa; phylum Chordata; class Mammalia; order Chiroptera; family Vespertilionidae; genus Myotis; species Myotis myotis. The sequence continues at coordinate 27,145,058 of NW_023416319.1, forward strand.
AACCATGTTAGCTTCCCTGGGCAATATTTTGCATAAATGACTAAAATGGAAGTAAAAAATAAAATAGGACTGTTTTTATTTCATGGGTGCAATATTTTCTCGTTTGCTTTGAGAATCTGAATTGAATTATTTTGCTGTCTTCTTGTGCTCTTCGCACTTTTTCCTTTGTGTTTACTCTTCCTATCAGCTTGTTTTGGTCCCTGATTTTAATGGTAGGAGATTTCTCAAATGAATGGTGAAGCTTTAGTTTTCTGTTAGAAATTTGTTATCTAGTGGGCTTCACTGGAAGGTTTTTGTGCAGGGACCTGGCCATTTGAATTGGTGACTCCTAGACCTCAGAATCTGCAGGTCTTTTTTCCTTAGATCTTTCAGTTTCTCCAAAAGGCTAAAAGCCTGCCTATGGGGATTTGGTGGTGGTGGCGGGGCGGGGGTGGGGGGATGGAATGGGGGTGGGAGGGAACAGAAGAGGGAGAGGAGCCAGAAGTCTCATCATCCGAGCCTGCAAATGCTGAGATCTTAATGACTCCCTTTCAGCCTTATCTGACATCTCTGAATCTGAAGTATTGCTGTATCATTTTCTCCAGAGAGTAAACTGCCTCCTGTTATGGGAGTAGGGATGGCTTATCTGGCTCTACAAGATGGGGAGAAGATTGAGTTCTAACTGCCCCCCCCCCCTTTTATTGTTTAAAACAATACAAATGTATTATCTTGCTGTTCTATAGGTCAAAAGTCTGACACGGGTCTCAGTGGGCTAAAACCAGGGTGTCAGCAGGGCTACATTCCTTTCTAGAGGGGCTAGAGGAGAGAGATCCTCCCCTTGATTTGCCCAGTGCCTAGAGGCTGGCTGCACTCTTTGCCTCTCAGTCCCCTTCCTCCCTTTTAGAGGAACAATAGCAGGTCAACTGCATCTCATATTGCATTACTCTGACCTCATCTTCCGTCTCCTTTCACTTTTAAGGACTCTGTGATTACATTGGACCCACCTAGACAATCCAGGATAATCTCCCTATTTTTTTTATTGTGGTAAAACATACACACAATATAAAATAGACCATCTTAACCATTTTTAAGTGTATATAGCACAGTAGTGTTAACTACATTCAAATTGTGTGCAACAGATCGTTAGAACTTTTTCATCTTGCGAAACTGAAACTCTACACTCACTGAACAACTCTTCTTTCCCTCCTGCCCCCAGATTCTGTCAACCACCATTCGACTTGCTATTTCTAAGAGTTAGACTACTTCAGACACCTTATGTAAGTGGAATCTTAGAGTGTTTGTCCTTTTGTGACTAGCTTATTTTACTTAGCATAAGTTGCTTCTACCTCCTGGCTATTTTGAATAAAGCTGCACTGAACATAGGTGTGCAAATACCTCTTTGAGACCTTGCTTCCAGTTTTGGGTGTATACATCCAGAAGTGGAATTGCTAGATCTTAGGGTAGTTTTTTTTTTCTTTTTGAAGAACCTCCAGATTGTTTTCCACAGTAGCTGCATTTCCACCAATTGTACACAAGGGTTTCCTTTTCTTCACATCCTCACCAACACTTGTTATTTTCTCTGTTTTTTTTTGTTTGTTTGTTTTGTTTTGTCTTGTTTTTATAGTGGCCATCCTCATAGGTGTGAGGAGACACATTATTTGGGTTTGATTTTCTTTTCCCTGTTGATTAGTGATGTTTAGCATCCTTTCATATACTTCTTGACCATCTGTATATCTTCTTTGGAGAAATACCTATTCAAATTCTTTGCCCATTTTTTAAAAAAAATATATTTTATTGATTTTTTTACAGAGAGGAAGGGAGAGGGATAGAGAGTTAGAAACATCAATGAGAGAGAAACACCGATCAGCTGCCACCTGCACACCCCCTACTGGGGATGTGCCCGCAACCAAGGTACATGACCTTGACCGGAATTGAACCTGGGACTCTTCAGTCCACAGGCCGATGCTCTAGCCACTGAGCCAAACTGGTGAGGGCTCTTTGCCCATTTTTCAATTGGATTCCTTGTTTTTGGTGTTGCGTTGTAGGAATTCTTTATATATTCTGGATATTAACCCTTATTATATACTAGGGACCCGGTGCACGAAATTCGTGCACAGGGCAGGGGCTGTCTCTCAGCCCAGCCTGCCCCTTCTCACATACTGGGAGCCCTCAGGGGATGTCCTAGTGATGGCTTAGGCCCGGTCCCTGCTCCCCTTGGGGATAGGGCCTAAGCTGCAGTCTGACCTCCCTTTGTGGGAGGTGACCGGACTGATCAGGGGAAGGCACCAGCCCCATCACCCTGCTGCTGCAGCCACTGCCAGTCACTACAGCCAGCAAGGTTTTTTCATCAACATGGACTCCAGTCCCTTCACCATGAAAAAAATGACAACTCTCTTTAGGCATTTTCAAGATGTGTCTTTCTTATAATAATAATTTCTTTATTATTTTTTTTTATCCTCACCTGAAGATATGCTTCCATTGATTTTTAGAGAATGTGGAAGAGAAAGGGAAAGACAGAGAGAAACATCAAAATGAGAGGAACACTTAGATTGGTTGCCTCCTGCATGAGCCCTGACCTGGGCCCCGGCCAGGGAGGAGCCTGCAACCTAGGTACATGCCCTTGGTCAGAATTGAACTCAGACCCTGCCATCGGCAGGCCAAGGCATTATCCACTGAGCCAAACCAGCTAGGGCAGGATATGACATTTCTTAGCCCTCCAGCAGGGGACCTTTGTTTTTTTTTTCCCAGGAGTGTGATGAAAAACCCTAGATCACCTTTTTGGATTCTTATTACCCAAGTTACTAAGAATATAACCAGTGGCATACAGGGAGCTTAGCCAATGAGCAGTCAGAAAAGGTGTTTCCTCTGTAGTTCACACCAATTGCTGGCTTGACCCCCCCCCCCAGCCCAGGCCTGACGCCTCTGGCCCAGGGGACCCCCCATCTCCCTCTGATCACTGGCTCCACCCTTGCCCAGGCCAGACGCCTTGGTCAGAGGTGTCGACCCCCATCACCCTCCAATCGCCAAATCGGCCCCTTGTCCAGGCCTGAGCAGGGGACCCCCATTTCCCCCTCATCACTGGCTCCGCCCCCCGCCCAGGCCTGATGCCTCTCACCCAGGTGTCAGGCCTGGGCAGGGGACCCCTAGACCCCTCCGATTACTGGCTCTGCCCCCCGCCCAGGCCTGACACCTCAGCCAGAGGTGTTGACCTCCATCATCCCATCCCCGGATCAGCCCCTTGCCCAGGCTTGATGCCTCTGCCAGAGGCATCAGGCCTGGGCAGGGGATCCCCATTTCCCCCCGATCACTGGCTTCTGGGGCTTCAGGGTTCCGCCTCCTGCCCAGGATGGTGGCTTGCGCTGGCGGCTGCACTGTCCCGCCCTGCCTACAGTGTGCAAATTAGCTGCCATCTTTGTTGGTGGTTAATTTGCATATCACGCTGATTAGCCAATGGGAGGCATAGCGAAGGTACATCAATTACCATGTTTGTCTATTATTAGATAGGATATATAGTTTGAAAATATTTTCTCCCAATTTTTAGGTTGCCTTGTCACTCTGATTATTTCTTTGGCTGTGCTGAAGTTTTTCAGTTTGATGTAGTCCCATTTGTCTCTGTTTGCTTTTGTTCCCTGCTCTTTTGGTGTTATATCCAAGAAATCATTGCCAATTCTCATGTCAGCTTGGCCCCTTTGTTTTATTCTAGGAGTTTTATAGTTTCAGGTCTTTAATCCATTTTGAATTAATTTTTGTGTATGGTGTAAGGTCAGGGTCTGTTTTTTATACAAACTTTCAACCAGTCCCCCTCTCTTCTCAGCTCTGGATCCTCTCCTTCCAGGCACCAGGAGCTCCGTTTCTGGAGCTTTTCCTCAGCTGGCTTTTGTTTGCTTCTCAGGCAGTGAGCTTCCAGCCTGCTTTGCTCACCTCAGCTCAGTAGTCATCTCTGCTTTCAGCTTCCAAAATGCCATTATTGTCTGTTGTCTGCTCTAAAATACTTTTCTGCTTTTTTTGTCCTTCTGGATTTTTAAAAAGCCCTATTCCATTGGCTACCTACAATCCTCAAATCCATTTAAATTATATTTAAAAGGCTTTTAAAAATGTTATCTCATATTTTCTATTGTTAGGTCCTACCTCCAAAAATAATTGTTCAGTCTATCCCTTTGCTTCCTTTAGTTAACCAGTTTCTGTCAAGTGACATATGTTACTTTCCCAAACATCATTTCATTATTCAAAATAAACTGAGATTTTTGTTTTTAATATGAGACTTAGTGACACTCTGTTTCCTGAGATACTGTTTTGGAGGGAGCCCCTTGCTGTATCTTTAGGTGTATACACTATGTGTCGGGATTATCAGATGGTGTCCTTTTTTCTAAATCCATTTTACTCTTAAGCTGTAATTGAATACTTGTAAATTAATAAAATGTCAAGAGAGTCCTATGTTCTTTTTAGTTACTTGTGATAGTGGCTTTCTTTGTGATTGTATTGATTATTTATAGCAGGGGTGGGAACCTTTTTCTGTCACTGGCCATTTGGGTATTTATAATATCATTCACGGGCCATAGAAAATTATCAACTTAAAAATTAACCTGTTATAGTTGGTTAAACTTTTAATTAACTCACCCCTAATGCGTTGGAGGGCCAGACCAAATGATTTTGTGGGCCTTATTCAGCCAGCTGGCCAGACGCTTCCCACCGCTAATCTACAGTGTAATACTATTTCTGACCAATAGGATAGAGAATTATTAAATGAGGGGTTACTAGGTCCTTGGGGACTATCAAGAATGATTTTTTGTTTGTTCGTTTGTTTTGTTTTGTTTTGTTTTGTTGTTGTTCCAAGAATCATTTTCTCTTAGGACTGTTAGTTGGCTCAAGATATCAGGTATTCAGTTTGGCACATGGAAGTCCCTACGATTTTTATCCTGGGGTCTAGGGATAGGCTTCAAAGAGTTCAAGATCCTCCTGAATTGGAGTGGTAGTAGAATAGGCTTAGCATTTGTTAGGTACTCGGTGAGGCATGGCTTATATGAACAGGATCGAGAACTCACCTCTAATAGATTATTTTAGAGTCAAAAATAGAATGTTACTGTCTAAATTAAACATGATAAAAAATAAAATGCTACCTTGCTAGCTACTATTGGATTCCACATTCTTTCACATGTAAGTACAAGTAACTATAAGTGAGGGACTAAATGAACAATTACCTCTTTATTCTTTGCCACATACAAAATATTATCTCTAGCTTCCTGGTTATGCAACATGTAACTATAAAAGGTATCATTAATGAGGATACTATTTGGGTCTTAGAGAAATGACCATCTTTTTTGTCAACTTGTAAAGAAGGTATCTTAGTAGTTACCCTTGGTTTTCATATTGAAGATGCTGTACTTAATTTGTGAAAATCAGTTACTTGTTAACAATTAGTAGGTAAATATATAAAACAAGCACCTCTGTGATAGAGGGTTATGGACTTTAGTTTTTAATTAAGAAAAGGTGGGGTAAGATTTATGTTATGTATATTTTAGAACAACAAAAAATCGGGAGGGCGGGAGGGAGGAAGGAAGGGAGGGAGGAAGGAAAGAAGGAAGGAAGACACATGGGGGTGGGAGGTGGGGAAGGTCAATTGAGAATTTTTTGTTTCCAATCTAATACTTTAATGTATTGTGAGATCTACTGGATTTATAAGGTCTCTTTCAGCTTTAGAATTTTATGATTCCATTTTTGAAGTGGTTAAGCTTAAATTGCTCTTTTCTTCTAGGTACACCATTGAGTTCTTTGGAAGGCACAAAAGTTTCTGGTTGGAAAGCTTATGAAATAGACAAGACCCTGCCTCAGGAAGTGTACATGAGAATAATTTTAAAGGAAACTATCGATAAATGCAGAACAGTAGCTGTTGGAGGTATGTAATAACTTAGAGCTTGGATTGAATGTAGTGTGACCCACTCTGCTGTACTAAGTCAAGTCCAACCTTTCTCTGGGCATTACCCCACCCTGTGGTCTCAAATACACTAGTGGCTATTGTTCTCTCAACTTGACTGTGTAGTGAGATGTGACTCTTAACGCTTACTTGAGCAGCTCTGACTCAGCCCGTTTTGAGTCCTTCCTATGCCTGAAAGACAATAAAGGTGATACAGGCAACATTGGACTCTGAGCAGATGAAGTGATAACAGGTTTCTGGCCAGGACCTCACTGTCTTCTTTTCTGGGAATGGGTAGTCCGTATCAAAGCTCAGCGAATGCATGCCCGCTGTTATTCTGAAATCAGCTGTTATTTATTGGCTTTACTCTTACCTTGGTGGATGTCAAGGTGTATCTGGTTGGGTGCTTGCTGTATTGGCTTGACTGATTTCCTATTAGTCATAAGCTTTGACCTGTTTGTCTCCTTGACCCCTTCACCCCACTCCCCCACGTGTCAGTTAAAATCCTGATTTCTGGGCCTCATCACCCGGAAATTCTGTTTCTTTGTTATGGGGTGGGGCCACAACATTAGTAACAAAGAAACAGAATTTCCGGAGGATGAGGCCCAGAAATGAGGATTTTAAAAAGATTCCCAGGTGATTCTAATGTGCAGCCAAGGTTGAGAACCACTGGTTACATGGTTACTTCATTTTCTTACTTTATAGCCTTTAATTTTTTTTTTAAATCCTCAACTGAGGATATATTTCTATTGATTTTTTAGAGAGAGAGGAAGAATGAGAGTGAGAGAGAAACATAGATTGGTTGCCTCCTGTATGCACCCTTACCGTGGATCAAACCTGCAACCTGTTGGTGTACAACCTTTTAGTGTACGGATGATGTTCAATGAACTGTGCCACCTGGTCAGGGCTAGCCTTTAATTTTTATCTCCTCAATAACTTATATCATCAAGGTCATGGTCACCCATTATTTCATATGCTGTGACCTTCAGTGGATGTCTGGCTTTTGATGCACTGGCTCTTTTTTTATGAAACAGTTACTGTTTCATAATTATACTGAGAGTATATTATTGGTATGAGACCTTATTAAAATATGCCCTTTTTTAAAACATATTTCTATGTGTGTATACATATATATACACACACATCTCTTTACTATTTTGGCAACATTTTAAAGTCCGAAATGATTTCAAAATAAACACAAAAATTCACACACAAAAACTAAATTGATTTGACTTCAATGACTTGGTTAATTAATTACTTGCCTAATATTTGACTAAGTCATATAATTTTACCCTTCTAACTAAGATTTGATTTCTGAATAACTCCCTCATTATGAGGAGGTTATTTGTTATATTTTTTATTATGTGCTATCTGCTATGGGTCCATATGATGATGTCCTGAGAGATTCTGATGTACTTTGGTCCTTTAATTCAGTGTTATTTCATTTGATTCTGAATTAGTGGGATATAGTGAAAAGAGTTGCAATAAGTAGAGTATGCCAGTGATGCAAAAAGAAATCAGACTCAAGAAGAAGTATGTAACATGTACCTGTGCCAATCAGTAACTTAAATGAATCACATACTGTTGTCAACTTTTTTCTGTTGTTTCCTGAGAATCCCATGTTAGATTAGTTTTGCAGAGGAGGACCTGCTCTCCTATCTGGGCTACTGATTTACCCCACAGAGCCCTTCCTGTCCCATCCCTCAGTCTGCATTGCTATATTAGAACACAGTTTCCTGGCAACAGCAATATATCTGGCATGACTTAAACTAATGGACAGTTTTTTTAGCATATTTGATGATGCTAAGCAAGTGGAATAAATGTCAATATAGATTGGTAGATGAAGATTTTGAAAATTTGTAGTGTATTTAGTGCATGGAAGGGACCAGAAACATAATATGGTAAGTATGCTGGCTGGATTAATGGCACAGTTTGTCAGCTGAACACTTACATAAGACCATATTATGATTAGAAAAATTTTTAAATTAATATTTGAAGGGCTTGGGGTTTATTTATTAGGATTTTTTTTGAGTAGCTGTGTTTGGAAATTTTAATTTTGTAAACTATGTTAGCATAACATAGCTGCACAGTTAGCCTTGAAAATGGCTGTTTGTTTGTAAAATATTGTGCTGTTTACTTTGACTTGGCATTGGTGGGAATAGTTTCTAAGGAAAATAGTTTGTAACCCATGTTATAAATAATTTTCAGGTTTTTAAATTATTTATTTCAAAGCATTCACTCTTTATTATTTTGGGCTCAGAATTTGAGAATAGACTTTCCCTAGTATTTTCTTTTTATCATCACAGTTGTACTTTTCATGCAGTGAGTGCATTTCTGAAACTAATACCTATGATATTTTTAATAAATTGAATAAATTTAGGTTGACAAAGAAAGTTCACTAATTTTAAAAGATCCTTAATAAATCCTTTATAGTGAAGATCTGTGGGAGTGATAGGGGCTGGGAGGAGGGGGCAAAGAGGGGCGGATGGGAGATATCTGTAATACTATCAACAATAAAAAATATTTTTAAAAAAGAAATCCTTTAGTAAAATGAAGAAAGCTTCCTTAATTTTGATAAGTCTTTTTCTCTGTTTTATTCAGGGGTTTTTAATATTGGGCAGTCTTTTGATAATTACTTTATATTGCTTCACTTAATAGTGTTTTTAGATTCATACTTGTGGTTAACATGTATCAATAGATTGTTTATGTTGCTGAGTAGTATTCCATTGTATGAATTCATCTATTTACCTATTGATGGACATTTGAGTGGGTTATAATTTTTGTCTATTATGAATATAACTTCTGTGAACATTATTGTACAAGTCTCTTTGTGGAGTATGTTTTCATTTATTTTAGACTAGAGGCCCAGTGCATGGAATTCGTGCACAGGTAGGGTCCCTAGTGGGACCAGCTGGGGGGAGGGGCCGCAGGTGGTTGGTTGGCCGGCCCTGCCGCCTGGTCAAACTCCCAGTCAAGGGGACAAGTTGCATATTAGGCTTTTATTATATAGGAGGTACACTTAGAAGTGTATCACTAAAGGGGTTATATAATTAAACATGCTCATCAGCAATGTATGCCTTGCTCCAATATGCTCCAACCATTTGACAACAATTGCTATTGTCAGTCTTTTCACTATCAGCATTCTAGTGGGTGTAATGTGGTGTCTTGTGGCTGCCTGTGATTTCCTTGATGATAATGGTGTTGGACATTTTTTTCATGTATGTACTTATTGGCTTTTCTTATAAAGTATCTAGCTAAGTCTTTTGCTGTTTTAAAAATTGGGCTGTGTGACTTTTTTATTCTTGACTTTTTATGCTTTTTAATTCTTGAACTATAGTACATAGTTCTTTATGTATTCTAGAAAGAAGTCCTTTGTCAGATATATGTGTTATGAATATTTTGCAGTTGGTGGTTACCTTTTTATTTTCTTAACTGTATCTTTAAAAGGCAGAAGTTTTTATTTTGATGAAGTCTGATTTATTAGTTTTTTCCTCTTATTCATATGCTTTGCCTACTTCATGGTCACAAAGACATTCTATAATTTTCCTGCTTTATAGTTTTAGTTTTTATGGTTAGTTCTCTGTGAGATCAGGATTTATTCTTCTTTCCATATGGATATCTATTTGTTCCTGCCCAATTTGTTGAAAAAGACTATCCTTATTCCCACTGAATTATTTTGGCACCTTGGTAAAAAATCATCAGTTGATCATATATGCTTATGTCTGTTTCTGGTCTCTGTTCTGCTTCATTGTTCTATTCATGTGCCCTTAACACCAGTACTGCATTTTGTTGAGGATTTTTGCATAGATGTGTTCTAAGTGATATAGGTCTGTAGTGTTCTTCTATTGTCCTTGTCTGTTGTTGTTTTTTTTGTTTGTTTGTTTTTTTTTTGTTTTTTTTTACATTCTTTGTTGTTTAAAGTATTACATAAGTCTCCTTTTCCCCCCATTCACCTCTCCCCGGCTGCCCCCACTCCCCAGCACATGCCCTCACTCCCCTATTGTCTGTATCCATTGGTTATGCTCATATGCATGCATACAAGTCCTTTGGTTGATCTCTTACCCCCTCACCCCCCATCTTCCCTTATAGGTTGGGCAGTCTGTTTGATGCTTCTATGTTTGTCTGGTTTTTGTATTGAGTTCATGTTGGTGTATTCTGTTCGATCTGTTTATCTATCTGTGTCTTTGTATTTAAAATGCATCTGTTGTAGGTAGTATGTGGTTTGGTACTGCTTTTTTATGTATTCTGAGTCTCTGCCTTTTAATTGCAATGTTTAGTCTATTTACTATAATTATTGATATGGTCAATGTTTAGTCTGTTAACTATAAGTATTGATATGGTTAGTTTTACCATTTTATTGTTTCCTAAATGTCCCATCCTTGAAGCACTTTTGAATCTTTTATCTTCTTTTCTCCCTTCTCTTCGTTTAATTGAATATATTTCAGTATCACATTTTAATTTCTGTGTCAAGTTTTCAATTATACCTCTTAACCACTTTGCATTATTGTTTTTGTAGTTTCTCTGCAAAATTCAATATTCATCCTTAATAGAAAGGTTTTTTTGAATTAATATTTTATTTCATCATATAAAAATATGAAACCTACAATATGGTTACAACTGACACTCCCCCCAACCATTGCACTGTTGTCTTCATGTATTTTATATCTGTATGTTACAAACTCTACAATACAGTATTATACTTTTAATGTAGCATATATAAAGTATGTGTGTATACGTATAGAATACTTGATAAAGTAGATCTAGTAACTGTATCTTAAAGAAATTAAGAGAAATCTTTCATGTTTACCTGCACATTTACTATTTCCAACATTCTTCATTCTTTTCTGTAGATTAAAACTTCCATCTGGTATTACTTCTTTCCAGCTTACAGAGCTTTCTTTAGCATTCATTGCAGTGTAGGTCTATTGGCAACAGATTCCATTTTCATTTGTATGAAGATTCTTTATTTTCCCTTTATTATTGAAATACTAGAGGCCCAGTGCACAAAAATTTGTGCACTGGGGGGAGGGGGGGTCCCTCAGCCCGGCCTGTGCCCTCTCACAGTCTGGGACCCCTTGGGAGATAACGCCCTGCTGGCTTAGGCCCGTTCCCGGGTGGCAGAGGGCAGGCCCAATCCCTAGGTGCAGCCCCTGGTCGGGCTCAGAGCAGGGCCGATTGGGGAGTTGGGGCGCCGCCCCCTGTCATGCACAGAGCAGGGCAGATTGGGAGGTTGCGATGCCACCCTCAGTCACGCTCAGGGTAGGGCTGATTGGGGGGTTGGGGCACCGCCCCTTGTCACACTCAAGGCAGGGTCGATGGGGAGGTTGCGGCGCCAACCCCTGTCACGCACAGAGCAGGGCCAATCAGGGGGTTGGGGCGCTGCCCCCTGTCACACACAGAGCAGGGCCCATCAGGGGGGTTGGGGAACTCCCCCATAACAGGCACAGAGCAGGGCTGATCAGGAGGTTGGGGCGCCTTCCCCTGTCACGAACAGAGCAGGGCGGATAGGGAGGTTGTGGCCCCGCCCCTTGTCACACACAGAGCCGCAGGGCGATCAGGGGGTTTTGGCGCTGCCCCCTATCACACTGATACCGGTGCCGGGAGGCCTCTCGGCTCCACTGAGCCCAGTGCTGGGAGGCATATTACCCTTTTACTATATAGGATAGAGGCCTGCTGTATGGGTGGGGCTGGCTGGTTTGCCCTGAAGGGTGTCCTGGCTCAGGGTGGGGGGTCCCCACTGGGGTGCCTGGCCAGCCTGGGTGAGGGGATGATGGCTGTTTGCAGCTGGTCACACACCCTTCAGGGTGGGGGTCCCCACTGGGGTGCCTGGCCAGTCTGGGTGAGGGGCTGAGGGCTGTTTTCAGGCTGGGACTGAAGCTCCCAACCGCTCCTTGTTTTCTTTCTTTTTTTTTTTTTATTCTGGGCCAGCTTTAGCTCTGGCTCCAGCTCTGAGGCTTCCGCTGCTGAAAGCAGGTTTCTGGTTTGTTTGGGTTCTATAATCGAAACACTGTATCAACTCCAGCTCTGAGATCCCTGTGGGCTGAAAGCAGGTTTCTGGGGTTTTGTTTAGCTTCTATATTTGTAACAATGTTTCTAAAACTGCAAGCTCAGAGGCCGGCAAGGCAGGCAGGGAAGGTTGGAGTCCTCCGTCACTGAAGCAAGCAAGCCTCATGTTAGCTGCCAGCTGCCTGTCTGCCGACCGCTATCTTGGCTGGCAGTTAATTTGCATATCTTACTGATTAGCCAATGGGAAGGGTAGCGGATGTATGCTAATTACCATGTTTCTCTTTTATTAGATAGGATGTATTTTTCTATATAGAGAATTCTGGGTTAACATTTTTCCCATCTATTCAGCTCTTTAAAGATGTTTATTTTCTCCTGGCCATCTGTTTTTGATGAGATGTCTGCCATCATTCTTCTTATTGTTCTTACAGTGTAATATACCTTTTGTTCCCTAGCTACTTCTAAGATTATTTTTGTTATTATCTTTGGTTGTCATGGTTAGGTGAAGTTTTCTTGTGGTTAACTGAGTTCCCGCCTTTGATGTATTACTATTTTTGTTCAGCTTTGGAAATGTCTAGGCTGTGTTTCTTTACATATGTTTTTCTGCCCCATTCTCTGTACTCTTTTTCAGCATGTAAATTAGAACACTGGATACTCCCCAAGAGGTCATTGAAGCTCTTTTTAAAAACATTCTTTTTCTCTCTGTGCTTCAGCCTGGATTCTTTATATTGACATACCTTGAAGTTCACCCATCCTTTTTCACTATTATGTCCAATCTGTTATTAATCTAATCTGTCCTTTAAAAAGATTTTATGTTGTAGTTTTCAGTTTTAGAATTTCCATTTGGTTTTTTCTTTTGTTTCTATTTCTCCTGAAATTTTGTTTCTTTACCCATTATATCTAGCTTTCTGTGTGGATTCTTTAATATATTTAGCATTTATATTTTAAAGTCTTCTAATTCTATTTTTTGGGTTATTTGTAGATGTTTCTTGGATTGCTTTGTCTTTGACTATGGTGTTATATTTTCCACTTGCCTTACATATCTCTGAATTTTTAATTGTATGCTGACATTGTGGATGCTACATTGTAAAGATTTGGGATTCTGTTATGTTCCCCGAGAGGAGAGTTGTGTTTTCTTCAGGCAAACAGATAAAATAATGGCACATCAGCCTGGATATTTTGTAGGCTCATTTTTATGCTTTGCAGTTTCCCTTTTGTCTATTATTTCCCAGGAAATACTGTTATTCTCTAGTCAAGATAAGTGGTCTTTATTTCTTAAGCCATGGTTTCAAAGGAAAGTCTGAGGCCTTTACCAGGCCCCCGAAACCTGGCATGTCTTGATTAAACTCCTCTGAGATGGGCAGCTGTTGGAATATAGCAGCTTTCTAAAAACTTTCACCTGTTGTCCTGTGCTGCCCCCCTTCCCCCCCCAACACACGTGTCCTTGGGTTTTATAGTTTTGAGTGTAGCCAACAAGTGTAGAATTTATTTGCAAATTTGGGAATTCACCCTCTATCACTTTCTCATTTGGGGGATTTTATGACTCATTTTGCAGCTACCGTGGCAGAACCCTTTTCTGACCAATAAGACTGTAGCTTGCTGCTTGAATTCCATCTGCCATGGCACAGACTTGGTCGTGCCCATGGATAAGCTGCATTGATGTAAATTGTCATCCACTGTGGTTCCTTCGTTTAAGGGCTGTGGATCGTCTACTTTCTGCCTGCTTTTGGTTGTTTTCTAGTGCCTTCAAAGTTGATTTTTATATTTGTTCACAGTTTATAATTGTTACTGCATGGAGGTCAACTCTGTCATCATGAAGACAATCTTTCTCCTTTTAAAAATATGTTCTTATTGATTTTTTTTAAGAGAGAGAGGAAGGGAGAGGGATAAAGAGATAGAAACATCAATGATGAGAATTATAAATCAGCTGCCTCCTGCAAACCCCACCCTGGGGATTGAGCCCACAACCCAGGCATGTGCCCTGACTGGAAATTGAACCATGACCTTCCAGTTTATAGGTCTGTGCTCAACCACTGAACCATGCTGGCCGGGCAAAGGCAATCTCTTACCTTATTTTCATTTGGAGTTTAAAAATATCTTCAAGCCATGTCTAATGGGTGAAATTATTATTACTGACGAATCAAGCATTATTTAAACACAAGCCAATACTTAGTATTTGTGAAAAGAAATATAAGATATTAAGGAACACTCTAAGATAGGAAAATTGGTAATCTCTCTAATTTAGGCACAGGTTGATGTTCAATAATCACATGAATTAAAGTTTAACATACTTAGCATATTTATTTAAAACTGCCAGTGTAAGCACTGGAAATAATTTTCAAGTAACCACTTCAGCATTCCTAATGCCTGGCTGCCAATTTCTGACCCATATAAATGACCTTTAAGAAAGGAGATCTCACTTTTGAAGTTTATTGTCTGCCCCTCATGCATTTTGGTTACTAAAATTGGCTAGATAAGTTAGTGCAGTTCTCATAGTCTAAAACCAGAGAGAAATTAGGCCAACCTAAAATATATCATGTTCCAGGTAAGTAAAAATGTAGTTAGAAACTGAAATTAGCATCCTCAGCATTGCGACTGTTTTGCTTCTGTCTGCGGATGCTCACCATGGTGAAGTGTACCGTCATTATGAGATCAGTAGGAAAGGGTGAACATTTAAGGAGGTCAGAAACAATTTTTTTTACTCTGTCAGCAGAGCTATGTTAAATAATAACAGCATTTCCCTGTTCTACATTTTCCCTGTATATAATGTTTCTTTTAAACAGCTTTGAAGTATTGCCTAATCAGCAAGGGATTTTTGTTTGAAATAAATTTTTTAAAAAGTCTTTACAAAAATATGTGGTCATTGTATGAAAAGAAGAATATACTATCAAAGAAAAAGGAAGAAAATGAAATGAACCCAAATCCCTCAAAGCGGTATAATCACTTTGGTAGGCATATATTCTTTTAGTTATTCTTCTTGTTTTAGTTTATAAAAATGGATCATACTATATGTATTTTATAATATGATTTTTCCCCACTTAGTTCAAGCAGTTCTATATGTGTGTGAGTGTTTGTGCTTTTACGTTTGTTGTATGTGTAAACAAAAGGAACTAGTGCAGATACTTGTTTTAAACCTATCCAGCTAAATATCTTAGAATATGCTGGGGCCAAGGATAATGAAAATTTTATCATTAACTGAAACCACATTTGCTTTGTTTAACTGTTGAGCATGAGAGAAACTTCTCTGTAGCTTCTACTTTACCAGACGTGGGAATAGGTGGCGTGCTTTGACTCTGTTTAAATGTAGGGGCAGTTTGCTTACAGGCACTTGGACATGATCTTCATCACGTCATACATGATATAGGTTGGAAAAGCTCCCAAGGTGCTCTGCAAAACCATGCTTTGCTAATCAGCTATATATTTAGTCACTCAGCTCAGAGTGTCATTTGAAACACCAAAGCCTTCTATTTAATCAAACTCTCATTGCTTTCCTTGCACTTGGCGTTGAACAAGGCAGCATTCCAAAATTTATGGTCTAGCCAGGAAGCAGCCGTTGAGCTAGGGAGGAATTATAGGTATCCTGAGAGTAATAAAGAAGCGCATGTCATGCGAGTGTATGGCAGGTGTCTTGACATCAAACATCTGGGATGTTTGAGGAAAGTTTCTTGGAGAAAAAGATGTTTAAATTGACACCTACATGAGGAGTAAGATTTTAGGTAGGAAAATGGGACAGAAAAAGTCAGGGGGAGGCACTGTCAGAGGCGGAAGCCAGCACTCATTCAGTTGCCTCTGTTCATGACAATTTCCTTCGCAGTTACTTTTGGAACACTGGGATGCTTTTCCCCATAATCTTCCGTGTAAGATGCATGATACGACTGGGCTTACCAGTTCTGTGAATCATAATAGACTCAGAGTGTTTCTTTGAATGTTAATAACTTTGAATAAACCAAGACTGAACAAACACATCACTTCAGTGTCTTAGTCAAAAGGCCGTGCAGACTAGGTGCTTATGGGAACGGCACCCCCGGGTGCGTGCTGCCTGCTAAATGGTCATGTTATCCCCGGAATTTTTATGGTGGGCTGTAGCACCTTTCTCTTTGCTCCTTTAGTATATCACAGGTTTCCTGTGGAGACCAGGCGACTATCTAGGTCAGGGATTAGCAAACTACAGCTGGAAGGCAAAATCTGGCCCAGACCTGTTTTTATAAGTACAGCTTCATGGGCACACGGTCATGTGCATTTATTTACATAATACCTGGGGCTGCTTTTGCACGATAATGACAGAGTTGAGTAGTTACAAAAGATACCATATGCCCTGCAAATCCTAAAATACTCTGTTCCTTTACAGAAAACGTCTGCTAACCACTAGTTTAGGCAAAATCCGTAACCAAATGCCTCCCGTAATTCCTCTGTTTTGGTTGGTGTTTCTTCTCATATTTTCCACAGCCAGTGTGATGTGTGTCATCTCTGTAGTCTGATTTTTCTTTCTTCTTTCCTTCTCACCAGTTATCCCAGGCTGTGCTAGTAAATCAGTGGGGCTGACGCCTCTCAGGGCATCACACCACATGCATGGCTGCGGGTCTTTGTTCTCGGCTCTTTCCCATTCCTTCTCGCTTCTCAGTGGCCTAGAGGAGAAAAAGCACTGAGTTTGACTCCACTAGAAGAACTGGGTTTGAAGTCAAGTCCTGCCACTTAGAAAGCAAGCTTAGGCATGTCACTGTCCTTCTCTGACCCTCAGGTTCTTTTTCTAAAAATGGGGAGAATACTGCAGCTGCCTTACCCGCAGCAGGATTGTTGTAAGGACCTCGGCATGTAAATGCCACATATCTGTCATTTGTCTTTTCTGTGAATCTGGTGGTGAATGGTGACCGACTCCCTTCACTGGCGTGGAATTGTGACAGCCAATTTTGCTTTTAAATTTATTGGGGAATACGTCTTTTGTTTTTTATTTTGAAGTTTTTGCTCAGGTAACACTAAAGAAATGATTCTTACTAATACAACTTGAATAAGAAAGCATGAAGTTTAAATTAGCTGCTTTAAAATAGAGCACAAAATCAATATTACTGAATGAGAGCCCTTTTAAATGTAGTTTTAAAACCAGAAGCACTGCATTTTTGAGAGGAAAGGGAAGATCAAATGATAAGTCTAGAAAATAGTCATTTCTATTCCTGGATCACTCTCCCAGGCCCTGCCTTTGAGCCATCCTCTTCCTTCCCCTCCTCTCTCAGAATGACATGTGGACACATCGGGGATTCCTCACTTCCCCTCTGTATTAGTCATCTGTTTCTGCAGAGCAGCAGCACTGCACACGCCCAGCTTACTCGGTGCACAGGCTACCTCCCGGTTCCTGCGGCCCCGAGCCTGGTCGTGGCTTAGTTAGGTGCTTTGTAAGGCTGCAGTCAGAGGTCCATCAGGCTTTTGTCTTTTCTGAGGCTCGATTGGGAAAGGGTTTGCTTCTAAGCTCATCTGATGGTTGTCAGCTTCTTGTGGGCTCTCGGGCTGAGGGTCTCAGTTACTTGTTAACTCTCAGCTGGAAGTTGTCCTCACGTGGCTCTCACTGTAGGCAGCTCCCCACGTGGCCCCTGGCTTCTTCACAGTCAGCAAGGGATGGGATCTTGCAGCAGCACGACATTACAATAGTATGTGATATAACCACATGGATTCCATCATTTTTATCTTATTCTACCGGCCAGAAGCAAATCACAGGCCCCACCCCCACTCAAGGGGATATATCGTAAGAGACAGGGGCCCTGAGGGCCATTCTAGGAAGAGCCAGCCACATCTGAGGCTGGCAGGAATATGGCTTCTCTTCCCCCTTAGTCTCCTCTCTGTGCATTCTCCTACTTAACCAGGAGCACGTTTTCTATCCCTTCTGTCTTCTTCCCTCCTTCTGACCTTTGGAGAATTCAACAACCCTGGGTGACTTTTCCTTTTGGCTGTAGAAAGGCAAGAAAAAGATATCAGAAACTCTGCCTTGATGACAACTCCCTTGCTACCAGGCCTTCCCCTGACAGCTGGTATTGTGAGTGTGTGACAACTTCCCTAGCAGGTGTTTCTAAGTCATAATGTGGCTTATGCTCTTTCCCTTTGCAGAGGAGACACTGTTGTTCAGTGGTTGAGAGCAAGGACTGAGGCCACACCGCCTGGTGTGAATCTCAGTTGTGTCCTTTACTATCTGAGGAGTCTCAAGCAAGAGAATTCATTTTGTGTCTATATGGCTGGTATTTACATTTTTTATTTTTCCACCGGCCAACAAGCTGGTGCCACTCTCACTCAAGATGCATATGCAGTTATAGGGGCAATTTGTGCTTTTTTACGAAGTACAACTACCTCAAGCCATTTCTGGTCTCCTGGTGGAGTGGGCAGGAACATATTTGAGTTTAGGAGGCTAGCTCTTCTTTTATTGACATCATCATCACCTGGTACTTGCTTTGCCTCCTAAGGATGAGGATAGTGTGCTTCTTGCAGTATCAATAACGTTTAATAAGCACTTACTGTTTACCGTGAGCTGTCTTAAATTGTTTGCAGGCATTATGTCTTTTAACCCGTATATCAGTATTAAGTTGTAGTACTACTATTTCTCCCATTCTGAAGATAAAGAAACTGAGGCTTAATAAATTAAACAACATGCTCAAGGTGTTCGGGGCAGACTGAGGAATGCAGTTCTGTGTGATTGCACAACACATTCTCTCCATGCCCGCAGGGCACTGCCTTCCATAGCGGCAGCCCAAACCCGCTGAGTGAGCTAACTCCTCAGGAGACAAGAGCCTAAGAATCCAAAGCCATCATGTCTGGTGGGTGCAGGAGCTTTTGTCACTTCTGCAGCCCTAATGCAGATGCCATCCTCCAGCCTCTTCGCCTGAAATGCTCTTGCTTTTGATGCCCACCCATCTCCTTACACCTTGGGGGAACAGTATTGGCCTCGCCCTAGAGGAGAGACCATCCATCCAAAAAGGAGTGTATTCTTTTTAGCCAGGTTTTTGTGTGACTGTTGTGGATCTCAACATTGTATATGAAGCATGACTAAGAAGTACTGGGCTTTTGATAATCCCACCCAGGACTTCTACATTCAGATCATTCCCTTTAAATGCGTCAGCTAAGTTAATTGCTTTCATTCTGTTGAAGCTGCCATTGCACTGCATTTTTTAAAAATGAACGTCATCTCAACCACCATATGACCTCGTCCCTACCTCTAGGACTTCTGCCAGATGGTTAGTTCATTCAAGTCCGGTGTTGAAGTCACTTTGTAATTTTTTTGAATACCCATTGTGGTGGGAAATTACCATCTTTGAGGATGAACTTGATTCCTTGAGCCTATTAAAATATTTTCTACTTTCATCCACACAGTATAGTAGAAAATAAAGTGGTTTTGTTTAGAATTCAGGAGTGACTAACCTGTAATGAGACAGATTTTCTTGAGGGCAATAACTGTACACTGGCTTTGAAGGGAAAAGAAGAGTACTCAGCTTATTCTGAGCATCATCATCATTGGAGTGAGTTCTAAAGAGGATGACTTTGAAGAAGTCAACGAACACTTTATTTTCTTTTTTCAATAAAAAAATAATACTTTTTATTAGAATAGTGTGGCATCATTTTCAAAATGAACTTCTTTTTAGATAGAAAGTTCTGTTTAAATGTTGGTATTGCCTCACCTGTGTCTTTTTTAAAAACAAAAACATAGCTGACAAATCCCGTACTGTTGCTGAGACTTGAATGTGAAGCTAGCCTGGGTCATAGGTGCCTGCCATTCTCAGTGCGGCTTTCATCTCCCACAGATGCCTGCTGAGTTCTTGGCATACGGTGTACAGCAGAAGAATTAGCACTGAAGGAAATGATTCAGTTCTTTCAGGAATTTATAATAAAAAACACTCAGTACTTGTGAGAAGAATGCTAACATATGCATAGCTAGAGCTTTCTGTTTCCACATTAGTGAAGACTATCAACTAAGATGGGGATTTTTATGTAACACTTCAGAACAACATAGAAAAGTTTTATATTGTTGTCAAAAGCATGATTTGAACCTCTCTCTAAAATGGTCACATAGGGACAGAGTCTGAATTTAATGGGCTGTATACCATAATTGCAATGGTTACCATGAATTTTATAGACTGTCTTACTTGGACTAGTAAAAATAATAATTGCAATTACATTTTGGGAACATACCAGGTATTCTGTGATGGGCACTGTAATGCATCATCTCTAATCTAAAAAACTACTCTCTGAGGTATGTATTATTGTCTTTATTTTACAAACTTGGAAATGGAAGATTAGAAGGATTAAATTACCTGGCAAAGACCACACTGCAGTTTAATAGCAGAGGTGGAATTCAAGCCTATTTATTTTAACCCTATAACAAAGCCTTCTGCATTTCCCATCATTTAGAAGACTTCCATGCCAACTGACCAGGCATCCAAAGCGATGTCATGAGCATGTTCCTTTCAGTGCTGGGTGTAATCTTACGAGCCTTTGACTCGTCAGTCCTTCCCTGCTGTTTTTATTGACGTTGGCAAGTTCTTTCTTTGTTACTAGGACACTCTGGATTTATGTGGTGTTTGCTTCATTCTCTGCCTTCTTTTTGTTACATGCACAAACACACACACCCTAATGGTTTGGATAACTTGAGGTTTCTGTCTCTTCTATAACTGAAGCGACACTGTCTCCCATGGAACATTAGTGTATGGAGACATTGTACAGTCATTATTAATCTTTCTGAAGGACTTAACACAGGCTTCAGGCGAGGAAAGGTGGTAGGTTTTTATTTTATGTGTTGTCTACTTGGAGCCAAATGTTCTTCATATAAAACAGATGATAGTTGCATCCTGCCTGGTAGGAGTTGAGTGTCTTCCTTTGGTTCTCTTCGGTGAAGGGAAAGACAACAGCACTTCTATCCCTAGGTTGTAGACCCTATAATGTTATAAAAGTAAAATATTCTGAATGATTTCCTCTTGGAAAAAGGAAGGCACTTTGCTGGTCATATTCCATTATTTCATAAATTATAAACCTCCAGTGCTTGAGTGGGACATATGGACAGAGTAGCAAGTCTGTTCATTGGGCATTGGGTGTTCCTAGTGCTGGGATAATGTCCTTGTTGGATCAAAGCATGCCTGACTCTGGCAGATGTTATCATTCATCCACACAGTATCATAGGGGGCATTTGATCTATTTTCAGAGATGAAGAAATTGAGGCTGGGAAAAGATGAAATTATTTTCCCAAGGCTACTTAGTGGTAGGGCTTTAAATCAAGGTTTTACCAGTGCATTGTCCTTTGGTGGTTTGGATTGCCTAATTATTCACCTTTCCTATTCTTTAAGTTTTCAACAATTCGAGAAACAGAGCAAGGACCCAAATGGGAATCAACACAGATAGTAATGTAATTACTGGTAAAGCAGAATTAGATAGCACAGTTCAGTTACTTCCTCTCTAAAACATGCATTGGACCCAGCAACCCTGACATCAGCCGGGACAGAGAGCTGCTGGCCCTCTCGGGAGCAGGCAGCCCTTGTCCTGCTTACTGTGTGGAGGTGAGCTGGCTCCAGGGGGCCCTTGCTGCCTCGCTGGGTGCAGTGGCCAAGCACTAAGCCAGTTGTTTTCCTAGTCCTCTCAGGAAATTAGTCACTTGCTTTTGAGAAGGAAGGAAGGAAGGAAGGAGTTGGGGAGGAAAGACAGAAAGTGGGTTCCTTTAATACTGCTCCCACTCAGGAAACAGACTAAGAATCTCTTCCCAAAAACATAAGAGTGGGTATTTTAGGGGTTCTCCATTCCAAACCCCAACAGTAGAAATATTGCTCTTTAATTCTTTTTTTCTCCTGGGGTGATCTTTCTTTCTGATTTAGAAGAGCAAGGAAAAGACAAATGTGTTTTGGGTATAAAAAAAGGAAAAAACTAACATAGATACCAAGAAATGGTCTCTATGAGACATACAACTAATCAGATTCTTTCTCCTTGTGACAGGTGATGGAAATGTACTGGAACAATGGGAGAAGCCGGTAACTCATAGGAAGCCAAGATGACAAGAATTTTTTTAAATAATCCGTAAGTAAAGTTTTGTTAGCCTTTCAGAATTCCTTTGACTATCAGGTGAATTTTCTCTAAGAATCCATGGTAAAAGAATAGCACAATCAAATAACTTCAAAGTCTAAAGGAGCAAATATTTAAAAGTAAAAAGCAAAAGTACTTCAAAAACTTATGCTAGCATTTGAGAAATTATTCTTTCCTGGCAGAGTGTCATTTTAAGTTGTTGGGTACATTAGTTTGGTGGGTAGAGCATAAGTATTTAAAGGATTAAAAGAGGAATCCTTTTATAGTATATCTCTCAAATACACATTTTCTTAGTCCTGTTGGTGCTGTGGGCGCCATTTCTTTCCTCTACTTTGTGATTACATTTTGGAGGTAGATAATCAATAAACAGTGAATATGAATAAAACTGAGCTCTTTGCTACACCTTCCCCATATTCTTCTTTGTGTGTGTGATTTTTACACATTAGAAGCTACTAATGTTTGCTAACTATTAGGCAGTTTTATGTGGTCGATTTTGGTTTCATTATGATAATGATAATGTTAATACGTGGTCGCCTAGTGGAAAGATTATACATTTTTGAGTCAGACATTCATAGTCCTGACTCGTGCTCCGTGCTTTTAGTAGTTACTCAGTCTCTGAAAGTCGGTTGAGTCGTTGTGTGTTAGATTTGATATGAGTCAATACCCAGGTGAAAGACTTTGTGTCATAACTGGTACATCATAGAACCACAGTATTATATTTGTATCATGACTTACAGTTTACAAGCCTTTGTTTTGACTCAAAAGATGGACCAGCTTAACTTCTTTAACTGCTACCAAGCAATGGTGGGTTAAGACCTGGCCCACTGGAAGGAGAGAGGAGAGGGTTGTAGTGTTTGCTGGTTTCTATGGTATAAATATTCCCATCGTGGCTGATTTCGACAAAAGTCACCACAAGCACAGTGGGGAAGTGATGTGCAGAAGCACACCGTTGCAGAGTTATCTACCAACCAGATCAAATAGTTTCAAATAACATCGAGAGCAAAGGTGATAGGAAATAGGAAGTGGCGAGTTTTGAGTGTTTATTATCTTTGTTTTTATATAGTTTATTTCAATTGTATGTTTATATAATTTGACTTTTAGTGATGGCTGTGTTTAACAACTGGCTTGCCCCCAAATCCTGAGAAGATGATGATTGACTCTGGTGGGCTGGTATGAGCTGGCTCCAGCTGAGCCACAGTTTTCAGTGATCATCTCAGCTCTGGTGGTATGACTTTGGTTGGGTTGATAAAAGCAAGGTTTGGTTTTGAATCCTTGCTTGTCAACTCAGGTTGTCATGCTCACAGAGCTTCTGGAATTGAAGATCAGTGCTGAGGCCAATTCATAAGTGAAGCCACTTTTCTTAAGAGTGTGACTGGAGTTCTCAGTTTGTAACCAGCCCCTGGCACCCCTCCCCTCAAGGCTGTCGAGTGGCAGTGCTTGGGGATAAGTCAGTCTCTTTTGAACATCCTCCTCTCCCTTTCCTGTGCTCTCTCGCATCTCCCTTTCCTCCAGTAGTGACACAACAGGGCCTAGAAGCCGGGGTTCCTCCTGACTAACTTCCGTGTGAGGCTTTGCTTTTTGATTCAGAAATTAAGTTTTAATGAAAGTGAATTGTCTTCAGAGAGAGAGAGGAACAAAACTAAATCTGGCCGTTTAAAGTTCACAGGGGCTTGATTAAAATGCTAGGGAATAAAATAGAGGGAAGGAAGGGAACTGGATCAGGCCTCTCAGTGTTTCTTTTAGAAGCAGTTTATTCGGTTTTCTGACTTGCCCTTTAGAAGGGAACAATTGAAGCCTGAAATTGCTAAGTAACAGCTATGATTGTAGTGGTTGTTTTTATTTCAAATCTCACCCACCTTGTTTTCAAAACACATTTTTTTATTGAACCTTTCAAAAATGCCTTTGATATTTCAAGACACCCATTTATGTCAATTCTCTTATGTAATCTTAAAACATTTATTTTCCTTATTTCTTCCTAACTCAATAGGTATCTACAGTTCCTACTGAGTTGGGGATGGACTTGGATTATTGCAAAAGTAATTCTTGTTCATTTCAAGCGGAAACTCGTGAAGAGAAATCTGAGAGACTTGCCTCTGGGTTAGGAAATACTGACCTCTGTCTTAATTGAGTTGAATAAGGGTATCTTTGGTAACTTGAAAAGTGAAGATGGAGGTAATAATTAACAGAGAAATATTCTGATTTATAATTTCTCTTCCCAGAATGGACCTGATGCTATTTCTGAACACCCCCAGCATGGATGAATTTTTGGTTAGAGAACTGTTAGGTGTGTAGTATTCAAATATGTAAATTTTACAGTCTAGCATTAGGTTTAAATCAACACACTCAATAGTGTGCTGGGTATTTGGGAATCTTGGTTGTGAGGGTGAATTTCAGTACAAATAAGACAGGTTTACTCCATTTTGAGAGTTGACAATCAAGCTTGAACATAGGAAGTTATAAGTTTAAAACAAATGTGGTTGATGTTCTAAGACATATACAAGCTGGGACAAAAGTAATTTTACAGTTGTGAGTATCTGAAACACAGTTATTATTATATAATTATGTATTAATTATTGTATTCTTTTTCATATGAACAATTGTAAACCTACTTTGGCCCCACCCTGTGTTAAATACTCTGGAAACAGACAGATGAGTGGGAGGGTTTCAGGAGCCGATGACATTTGAATTGGGTATGTAATTATTAATGCCTTTTGATTAAAATACCTTTTAAAATTAACAGTGCTAATTGGAAAGAACTTTAAAAATGTAAAAATTATCAACAGTAGAAAACTCATCAAAATTATCATCACCCAGAGAAACCATTATTGTTTTTTTGTGTGTGTTCTGCCACGTTCTCTCTATGCCTAGATTAGATACACACGATTTTTCTCCCTAAAATGGGTTGTTACATTGTTTAGAAACCTGATTTGATTGACAATATACCGAGACCATGCCACATCAACAAGTACTCATCTACATCATTTTTGTTAGTGTGAGATAGCATTCCATACATAGGTGGTTTATAATGTATTTAACTCGTTCCTTATTAGTGGGCATTTTAGTTGTTTTACTTTTCCCTGTGATGAACATCTTTGTTTATGGAATAGTGGTGCACTTATCCAATTACTGTGCAAGGTCTTTGTGTCATTACTTCCCTTTAGTTAAGCTTCCCTTTCCCTTTCCTCCTTAGCATATATTTGCTATACATTTAATTTGTAACACATGCTAGACTTCTTTATTCTCCACTTGTATTTTTAGTGAAACAATTCGTAGTTTAGTGTATATGTCCTTTCTGTTGGCATATATTGTAAACCCTTCAACCTCACAGATGACATACCTTAAAATTTTCCCCATAATATTAATTGGTTAACACACTAGTACAACAAATTAAACTCTTAGTAAACTATTGACTGTTTTATTTGATTTCCCCCCTCAAGTTATTGGTTCTTTTTTCCGTGATATGAAGTGGAGTTCATTATTAGTCAGAGTGCTCCTTTCTTTTCCTTCTTATTTGATTTTTATTGTGTCTGTCTGTTTAAGTCTCTGCATGTGAGAACCAGTTTGTCTGGGCTTAGTCATACCTTACCTCAATTTGGAATAATTTGGAGTTTGCCAGTCATACATCAGGTCACGTGTCTAATAATCTGGCAGATGTTAAGGAGATCTAACTTAGTTTTATATTCCCAGTGACTAGTTCTGGCTTTGGGCCATGAGTGAAACCAAAAGATCCGACAGGTCTGCCTGACGAGCAGTTTCTGGGTTAAGACCATATACAGAGCTATTCCCTTCCTTCATGATTGTGAATCAGCTGTTTTCTGGTTTGTTACTTCTGACCACTTCTCCACTTTGATTTCAAAAGGCACAGGGTTAATGTATTATTAAAGTCCCATCTTGAACCAAGGACTTTCAGAAAGAAGTGGTTGTCGGCCTCCGTCAGACAGAAAGGAGCACTCAGAGAGCTGCATGGCTCAGCAGTGATGGTCTGCCCTTTAGGTTGGGTAGCGGGTTTATAATTATTGATTTTAATGTTATTTTTCCCTGACAAATATGCTAATGTATTCTCTTGCGTGTATTAAATACTGCATAACCAAAAAGTTTTCCAAGTGTAAAACAGTTAATGAGATTAAATGCATTGCATTTATATTGGCAGAACTGAGTCACATTTAGTCAGTTATTTTTGCATTTTTAATTTTCTTTTAAACACCTCAGACAAGTGTTTTAATAGATAGTACCCTCTTTTTTCTTTTTGTTTTTTATTTTTTAATGTATCTTTATTGATTTTAGAGAAGACGGGAGAGGGGGAGAGAGAGAGAGAGAGAGAGAGAGAGAGAGAGAGAGAGAGAGAGAGAGAAGAGAGAGAGAGAGAGAGAAACATCAATGATGAGAGATAATCATTGATGGCTGCCTCTTGCACACACCCTACTGGGGATGGAGGCCGCAACCCAGGCATGTGCCCCTGTCCGGAATCGAACCCAAGACCTTCCAGTCCACAGGCTGACACTCTATCCACTGAGCCAAACCAACCAGGGCAGCACCCTCTTTTTTCAACAAGGAAACATAAATTTTTTATGAAGATGCTGTTTATAGACCATGGGTTTTCAGATGATCTTCATGTAAGGACAAGAAGTATCAGTTTAGTTCAAGGCTTACTCAGAGAAATGTTTTCTTTTGTTCTGCCAGAAACATGCCTTCTCAGGAAGATACAGAAAGTTAATGTCTGGCTATTGGCTCTGACTGCCCACTGGTCCCTTCTCTACACAAAAATTCTAGATAGTTACGGAGTCTGAAACATTAGCTCTCAGTCTCCTCGAGTGTAAATCCACGTCTGTCTCGCTGCTGTGACTATCAGGCACAGCAGTCCCAGCCTTGGGGTCAAACATACATGGTTTTGATTCTGGCTTTGACTTATCTCGACAGTTGATCTTGGGCATCAAAACCTTCTTGACTCCCAGTTTCCTTATGTGGTTTTAGTGCAGTTTTTAACATCTACCTTCTGTGTTGTATACAGATTAAGTGTTAAATAATGTACGTACAAAGCTAGCCACTGGCATTACTAGATACTCAGTAAATGGGTTAAATTGAGCATCCTTGTTTTGTTCTAAGTGGAATTTCAGATACACTTTCCTATAGGAACAGTGTTATGACTGGGGTTTGAGTATAGTGTTAGAAACATTAACGTTATACTTCAGTTATAAGTCTAATATGCCAGCGAAGCCAGTCTCTACTTGTTGTCTCTCAAGAAATGCATTTCAAGTGCCACATAAGAGATCATTAACTTAATTAAGACTCTAAAAGTAGACTTTTAGAATGTAACATATTACCAGGTTGAGGAATGCCTATTAAACTTTCACAATAGACATAAAAATGGACTTGCTTGATAAGTGGTGGTATTTGCGGGGGCAGACAAATGAGCCCTCCTTCCCATTTCTGGGAAGTAAATTCACCTTCTGGAGCACTTACTATTATTCCTGACAATCCAGCTGGCTAGTTCTAGTTCTAGTGTAGACTGGCCAAACATGGGACCGTGGCCACTGGGGTGGGTGCATGGCCCCAAGCTGACGAGTGTGATTTATTGTTGGAGATTTTAAAAACTACAGCTGTGGAATAGACCATCTCTGTGGCAGAGCAGGGAGTTAAGTGGAAGAAGGCAGAGTTCAGGAAGGAAGAAGGAAGCCAAACTATAGAAGCAAAGACACCATCTTGTCCTGGTGGAGTTCATTTTGAGCTGATCCTAGAGCCCAGCTGTGGCTTTCCTGCTGCTGGGTTATGTAGAGTCAGTGCATCCCAACCTGTTTTTACCTGGGCAGCTTTAAGTGCCGTTTCTGTTCACCTGCAAGTTAAAGAATACCGACTAATTCATTTGGTTGTTTATACTTGGAATATTTAAGAAGTCAGTATCTTTCTCATGGGCAATTATCTGTAGATATAAAAGCCTGAGCGACCGAACAACTGGTCAACCGATTGCTATGATGTGCACTGACCACCGGGGGCAGATGCTTAATGTAGGCGCTCCCTCTGCTGGTCAGTGCACTCCCATGGCAGGAGTGTTGCTCAGCTGACCTACGGATGCCAGATGCAGGAGTCACGACTGGCCACCACAGCAGAACGACAGCGAGCCTAGCGAGTAGCGGCCGTGGCAGCGGCTGTGGCAGGCGCAGCAGGGCCAGGATGAGCAGGAGTGGCAGGCAGGAGCAGCAGACAGTAGTGGCAGGTGGTGTTGGACTGCTGGTTTGGCCTGATCCCCACAGGCCATGCCGAGAGACCCCACCGGTGCACGAATCCGTGCTCCAGGCCTCTAGTAATAAATATAATTGCATAGTGGGACAGCTGATTTACAACATAGCTTTTGAGAACAGTGGTAGCCTTTATTCCTATCTTATAAAAGCATAAATGTATTAGCACTAATCAAAGGATACTAGTAACTGTGTGTGTGTGTGTGTGTGTGTGTGTACACATATGTATAAAATGAATCTTGACATAGGCTTCCTTAATGCAAATGTCATATAACTTTTGATTTTAAAATATGTAAACAAACAGATACTCAAGATGCTTCTAGTAGTTATCCGCCCTTTGCTACCATTTATGGCAGGAGCACTTGTAGGTAATCAGGTAGATGTTCGTAGATATATATGGGTTGAGAGAGATGTTTCTACTTTGGCAAGATTATCAAATAAGTCCATTTGTGTTTCTTACTTGAAAGGAAAGATAGAATGTTTCTCTTCTCCTCAGTAGGGTAGTGTTTGGGGAACTGAGATTTTATGTGCCAACACTCTTGTAAACTTCACTTCCCTTTAGGAAGTATCAGATTTGCCTTCTCAGTAGTAGCATTTTGTATTGTTGGAACATGTTGTAAAGAGCAAAGAAATGCATCTGCCATTTGAGTTCTGCTTGCCAACTGCTTTAAACAGCTATAGTATTTGTTTATTCTTGATGTGTCAGCAGTCAAAAGGAAGTTTTCCTTTCTCTTTTGTGGTTCTATAACTCACATTATATCAACAGTGACTATTTATGCAGAATCTACTAGGTCCTGGGGTAGGGGGGGTGGGGGGAATACAAGGCCTTGGAAACACAATCTCTGCCTCAGATGGGCTTCTATCATCTGGTGAGAAAGAAAAGTTAAGAATCTCAAAAAGAAGGAAGACGCTAAGGTTCTGTAAGTCAGTTTTGAGAGGGAGGTATAAGGAACAGGTCTGTAGATATTTAGAGGAGCAGAGAGTTCCCCAGGGCTTGAGCGAGGGAGGAGTGTTTCAGGAAAAGCAAGGGTTTGAGTGATAACTAGGAAGGTGATAACTTGGAAGAAGAGTAAGAGAGGTCATCAGACAAGGGCATGGTGTGGGCCCAGGTGTGGAGGTGGTAATGTGCCCACTGCCGTAGGGGAAAAACAAGTGGCACAGGCCGGTTACTTGGCAGAGATGTTCTTTGTTTTTTTGTGTGTGTGTTTTTTAAGTGAAAGGTGGGGGGTTGGAGAGGTAGAGATCAGCTTTTGAGTAACTAAGCATTGTAACATTGGGCCCGTGGGCTAATTGTTACGTTTTTAAAACGGTGGAAGGACAAACTTTGTGCTTTGAATTTAAAGTTAGGCAACAAAGACATCCTAGGAACAGTTATCCTTTTTCTATTGTGAGGATGTTCTAAAAACGTTGGTAATCGCATCCTTACGTCCAAAGCATAAGGATTATTGTAAACATCTTGTAAGTGCTTTGAGCTATATATTTACAAAGTCCTCCTTCTTCCTGAATGGAGCACCCACTCTGAATTTTAAACTTGACTGGATCCTAGACAATAGAAACAAAGTAGATTATCTATTTCCTGGATGTGCTAGCTTTCCCTTTCACTTTTATGTATCTCGGTGGACCTATGTCTACATATCATTGCATTTTTCAGACTATAATGTTATGAAGTTTATTGAGTTGCTCATATACTCATAGGTGATATATATATATATATATACACATATACATATATATGTATATATGTGATATATATATACATATACATATATATGTGTGTGTATATATATATATATATATATATATATATATATATATATTCTTCTCCTATAAAAGAGCTGCTATTCTTGGTGTAACAGCCAGCATATTATCAGTTTGGCTAGTATAATTGATTGTAATAGTTTTGTAAGCAGAAAAATGATGTTCCCCAAAATACATATTTATATGAATGTATGAAGAAAGTTGCCTATAAAGCAAATGTTTTCCTTTTGATCTTTAGTGTTGTTTAGGTGACAGAGAGAGGAAAGGTTCATGACATGATGGCACACCGGACTTTGACATTTGTCATGTGATGGTAGTGATGTGTTGGGAGCAGAGGGAGGGACGTGGCAGCTGGAACAACAGGTCAGAGACACTCAGCCTAGGTGAGCCTGGCATGAGGGATGAATGCCTGAACCAGGAATGGAAAAAATGGTACAGATGTGAAAGATAAGCTGTCATCATACCTATTAATAGTGAATCATCACGAGAAAGGGAGGGAGCACAGATATTTTCAGGATTTACCTTCAAGTGTCCAATACAATAAGATTACCTTTGTGAGGAATATGAGAATCGAGGGAGATTTATCAACTTTATATCTTCTAGGATATAGGACCAACTATGCCTGTTGCTAAGGATAAATGCTAAGTTATAGGCTTATCTTGCGCCTGTCCTTTTTAAATTTATTTTTAAAATAACTTTTAGATTATTTTTTAAAATTTATTTTTAGTTATAGTTGACATACAATATCATATTAGTTTCAGGTGAACAAAATAGTGATTGGACATTTATATACCTAACAAAGTGACCACTCTTTTGAGTCCAGTACCCATTGGGCACCATACACAGTTATTACGATGATATTGACTATACAGGAGTGGGCAACGGTAGGTTTACAGTTGTAATACAAATGCAGTAATTAATAAATAATAATATAAGAATAAATTGTTTCACATACTCACAACTGTAAACCTACTTTTGCCTACCCCTGTATTCCCTGCGCTGTACCTTAACGCCTGCCCTTTTTGACCATAACTTGGTCTTCCAAGTAGAACTATTAGAGGTCTTCAGAGAGAAAGAGATGAAGCAGTTTGCCTAGGGCCACACACGTGGCCACGTACTGGCAGAGCTGGGATTAGGGCAGGAGCTCTTGGCTCCTGGTGTAGTTCTTATTAGTCTTCCGTGCAGGTTTGGAGAAAAAACTAGCTTTTTAGATCCCTTGATTGCACTTTAGATCTTATGTTTGGCTATTGAGTATTTTGAAGAAATCTTGGCCTATAGAATGACTGTTTCTAAACAAATGTGAGAAAGTTAAACTCAAGAAGTCTTCTCCAAAGCCAAGTAGGTTTAATTTGTAACTTAAAAAAAAAAGTCTTCCTCGGTAAAAACTCTGCCCCCTCACTAGTAATCAACTTGTTTTTTAACTGGTACTCGGGACCGACCAGTTCTGTCGTTGCCTGTAATGTGCCAATTCCCAACTACTTAAAGTTTCTTTTAAATATTTTAATTCCAAAATAATGTTTAGGCACAATGATCCAGAAGGAAAGAGTATTTCCAAAATCACTCTTAACTTATTTAAAAGTTGGTTTAATTGTGGCATAAATGAAATGATTCCAATTTTAACCCCTTTGTTTTGCTAGTTAAATTTTTATTGTATAATAACACCAAATCCAAGAATCCTAAACCAAAAGCTTCTATAGTTTTGTTTTTTTTTCACTACTTAAATATGGGACTTAGACCATTCAATACTACAGAACGATTTCAGCTGTAAAATTCTGGGGATATTTTAACATTGAAAAGAATAATAGAAAAACTATGGGCTAGTGTTCCACAATTTTGGAGATTCTGATACAGAACTCAGAGGGACAAGATAGCATTGTTTAAGTGCCTACTCTATGTCAAGTGCTGTGCCAAATTCTTTGCACGTATTAGAACATATCATCTGTCCCTCAAACTCTGTTAGGTGAGCATTTTATCCCCTCATTGCAGATAATTACCCTGCCCTGGGTCATACAGTGTCAGACATCAGATCCAAATCTGCTGGGACGCCTGATGCCACCGCCTCATTACACCCTGGATCGCTGCCTAACTCAAGAACTTTTACTAAGGAATAGAAATGAATGTACATCCATTGTTCAGATGTCTATCATAAGATTACCCCGTATTTTATGAGAGTTTTTAAAAGGCCAACTACATTTTCTTGAAGTTGTCAAAGGCTGATTTTTTTTTTTTTAAAGGCTGCAAAAGACTCGTAAGCCTCATGTAAATCAAGAAGGGAAAGTTCCGCCTTCACGGACTGAACACGCTTATTGGCTAGAATTGCACGGACTGACTCATTTCTTTTTTGCTGTGTTAGAGGGCCGCGCCCTGCATTCCAAAAACCTCTGCTGCCCGGCTCAGCTCCGCCGCGGCCTCCCGGCTGGAGCCTCAGGGGTTGCGCCGGGCGCCTGCTCACAGCTGTCCCGCTGGGAGGACCCGCCCGCCCGCGGAGGCCGGGCTCTCGAGCACCGCGGGGCTCGCCAGCCGCCGGCCAGGCCGCGGGCGAGGGCGGCCCCACCGGCCGGCAGAGGCGCGGGCGCGCCCGGGAGCGGGGGCCGGGGTCGGCGCGCCTCGGACCGCCTTCGCCGCTCCGCCTGCGCCCCGGCAGGCACCGGCGTGCGGGAGCGGCGCGGGAACTTGGTGCCCCGGGAACTTTGCAGGAGACTTTGCCTCCAGCCTGGAGAGCCCGTAAGTGTTGCTCCGCCTGGGATGCTGTGCTTCATTAAAATGCTGTCCGGGGCCGGCGAAGCGCGGACAGACGGTGGGAGCGGTTCAGAGCGGGGGAAACAGCCTTTCTTATCTGGCAGAAAACACCCACTAACGCGATCCTTGCCTTTCCCTCCACTGTGGCGAAGGAAAGGGAATCCTGGTTTGTACTGGATCTCGCTTTGATGATAAAATGGGCAGGAGCTGTTGACCCCTGAGCCCGCTCACAGGGTAGTTGGTGAAACAGTGGCAGCATCTAGGCGGGCTGCATCTGTGCTCCAAACCCTGCGGGTGCTTTTGAGAGCCAGGGATCAGGCGGTGGTTTCGGATAGGGGTGATCGAGCTCTCCGAATGGAGTTTTTTTGAGGGAGTGGGGTTGTATTTATAATTTATTACTAAGTTTGGGGGAAATACTTTCTCAAACTCCATTCCCTGTACTAAGTAACATTAAAGGTCTTCCAGCCAACTCCTTTGGCTGGTTGGGAGCTTAGCCGGTGAGTGAGATCTTTGCTCCGTGCCAGAGGGAAGCACGTGCTCCCGCGTTGTGGAGTGAGCATGTTTACTCCACAGCTATGCTTTCTATTTATTGTGGCCAGATAATTGCTCTGTGGAATTTGTGGAGAGGAATACACTGAGAAGAGTGCATAGCATTTATTTTTATTTTTATTTTCCCTGATTTGTGTTTGCCATCTGGAGTTTTTATCCAGGTTGTACCCCAGTGGGAACCCTCTAATGTGGTATGTTCTCAGTCCACTCTTAGCCTGTTGAGTTGATTATCACTTTTATCTCTTGTTATGGTCTTCACTTTGAGGTCTATTTTGTCAGATATAAGTATTGCTACCCCAGCTTTTTTTCATTTCCATTTGCCTGATAGATATTTTTCCATCCCTTCACTTTCAGTCTGTGTGAGTCCCTTGTTCTGAGGTGGGTCTCCTGTAGACAGCATATATATGGGTCATGTTTTCTTATCCATTCATTCACTTGATATCTTTTGATTGGAGCATTTAATCCATTTACGTTTAATGTTATTGATAGGTACTTGTTTGTAGCCATTTCTGTGTTTTATGCCTGTGTTCCTTCCCCCTTTTCTATTTCTTCTTTTTACAGCATTCCCTTTAGCATTTCTTGCATTGCTGGCTTGGTAGTGATAAACTCCCTTTGATTATCACTTTTAAATTGATGTAGAAATAAAGTCGGTGAGCTTCTTTTTAAAAATCTGCTTTTTATGTAAGAAATTAGTCAGCAGTGCATAGAGATGTGTATCCTGCAAGTACATTGTTTTCTTGCAAGAGGATGGGGAGGAGGGCAGCAGAGAATCAGAACCTGTGATTATTGCAGTTTTGCCAAAGACATACACAGTGCAACAGACACATCACCATCAGAAACACTGACTGCTGGAGAGGCAGGTGGAAGGCATCCCGGTGGCATAAAGGATGACAGGAACTTACGATGCTATCGTTATACTTCATTTATGAAGATATAGACTGGTACAGTAGACAGGCTCTCTAACAGAAAGAAAGAGCAAAGTTCTTTGCAACTGACTTTGTCAGGTCTGTGAAGGAAGCTTCTCCAGATATCAGTCACTTCTAAATGGGACCATTAAACTAATTTGTTAGAATTTTAAATTATTACACATTGAATTAATACTAATACTGTTTCCCAGCTCATAGGCTAATTGGAAGTTCAGTTGCTTTGAGTTTAACGAATTAAGTGGCTCTGAGTGAGCAGTAACAACTTGGGATCCCCTTTCTTTTGAGAAACAGCCTGTGATGTTGAGAGAAGCGGCCCTAATTCCTCAGGGGTAGTTGGAAAGCCCCCTCAGGTGGTAGAATGGGAATCTATTTTATTAAATCTGGAAATGTCTAAAATCTACAGGGATAATTAAATTTGGATTTTGACTTACCCCAATAGGTGTAAGAGAACCAGACATTTAAAGAGCCCGCTTTTTATCAGAGACTGAGATGCTTTGTACCCTCTGCCTCATTAAATTTCACAATAATGCTGGAAGGTCTAGAGGTATTATTATCTCTGCTTTTAGTTCAAGAAACAACCTGGGCAAGGTTACATAATCCGCTCCAAATTTCACAGCTAGTTAATTTCATTTACACTAGAAGTTAGCATTTAAGGTTTGAAATTTTTCCCAGGTGGCTCCCATTGCTCCTAACAAAATAGTGTTGATCTTCCTGTGTGAAATAATCCAGGGGAAGTTCTAAGCTCAAAGCAGATTTTGAAGTGATTTTAAAAGCTCCTCATTGCCCCCGTGCCAAAGTGTCAAAGTTCAAGAAATAATGCATTTGCTGGGAAGCCTGTGGTTTTCAAATATTAACTAAGCAAGCCCTATTCTTGGTGAACCTGTTAATACATGTGGCTGCCTCATAGCTGCTGATTCCGAGTGACTTTCTCCTTTGTTCCTAGAGCTCTTTTAGTTCTGGACGTGCCTGTTCGTCCTGCTCCTCGCAAAGTGCCACTCAGGTGTTCTCTGCTTGTAAACCAAGCAGCTGGGCCCATGACTTCCAGGAGGGGAATTCTCTGTGTGCGGATGCACACCCGCAGTATTCTATACGCTGTGTGCAGTGTTTTAAAATCTGTTAGCACGTCGGTTCGTGTTGAACCTGCTTGTTTAGAATGGTGAGGTTATGAAAGGTGGGCTATGAGTACTGAAGCTTTTCTCATTAAACGGAAGTGGAAAGTCTCAGTGTGTCTCACCAGGGGCAGCCAGTTCTGAGATCATCTGCTGGGTCATCTGTTGGGACGTCATCATAAACAATGCCACCTTCCCAGAGGACCATGGACTACATACGGCATCTATTCCAGGACCGGGGATTGCTCACAGCCCCACCTCCTTAGTCTCGCCATCTATTTGACAGGAGCACCCACCCTTCCCAAGCACAGCAAGGATGTCCTGGGCTCCTCCTCAAACCTCTCCACATCCTAGCTGCTTTAAGTGCCTCGAGTTCTTGAGGATGTTGAAAGAACATGGCAGTGTGATGATGAAACCACTTGGGGTTAATCTTGTGAAAATCACGGAGAGGAGGAACTATGCCAAACAACTTGATTTTCAAAACTAGGGGAGATGGTACATTCCAAGCTTTCGATTCAGAGCTTGTGTTGGTGTCTAGCAGAATTATAAGTCATATTTTTTAAAAGATGGGTAGGGATCACCTAGAAGAGGTGGTGATGATCAGTATTTAGCATCACTCATCTCCAATTGACCTCATTTCTTTTTTGAGCGTTACTGGACAAGTGTATCGACATTGCTGTAGGTCTGACATGCCTGCTTTAACAAAACATTTGGCGGAGTCCTTTGTGTTCTTAACTCAAGATGGACAAATGTGGGCTGGACAGCAATATCTATAATAATAAAAGCATAATATGCTAATTAGACCAGGTGTCCTTCCAGACAAAACCAGGGCTTCGAGGGAAGCCGGGTCCTGGGTGCCAGAGGGAAGCCGGTGCCAACAGCCGGGTGATGGAAGGCCTTCTCTTGCATGAATTTTGTGCATAGGGCCTCAAGTAGGTAGATAAGTGGGCTTGCATCTTGTCATATGCAACAGGGCTGATGAGTAGAGTGATGTCAGACTTGACCAAGGTGCCTTGAGGAGGGCCCTGATGCAGCTGGGGAAAACTCACGCATTGTAGAGATGGACTATTCAGAACCAATGCTGACAATCTCACAGTTCTTGGAAGCACTGAGAACAGGGGCTTTGGCGCCTGACCTTGGGCAAGTTGTTTGTTCTCTGTGCCTCAGTCTCTTCATTCATGAAATGCAGATAATAACACCTATGTCATAGCCTGTGGAAAATGTTGAAGGATTAAATTAGGTAATCCATGTGAAGTGCTTAAAAACCGAGCTGGCAGTACATTGCTTGTGTTGGATGTTAGTCTTTTGTTGCTCCTGCTTTTACAACTTGAGGCAGTATTGTGCACAGTTCTGGGTTTGTGTTTAAACGTGTGTCCAGCCGAGGTCATCGTGTTTTGGAGAGGGTGTAGAAAATGAACAGTGGTTGAAGACCCTAGGGATGTATACCTCAGTGTGAAAGTCGAGAGAGGCAGTACCAACAGTGCTTTGTCTTAAGGAGCTCTGGCTGGTCCAATAAATATCACCACTGAGCTAGGATTTAGTAGAGCTCTTTCCTGTTATCAGTACATTCTTTAACCAGGTATGTGACCTTAGGCAATTAGCTTAGCTCAGTGGTTCACAGGGTATGAATTTATCCCTCAGGGGACATTAGGCAATGTCCAGACACAGTTTTGATTGCACAATTGGGGTAGGAAGGTGTGCTATTAACATTTCATGGGTAGAGGCCAGGGATGCCAACATCCTGCAGCACATAGGACAGCCCCACAAGAAAAATTGTCCTGTCCGAATGTCGATAGTGCTGAGGTCCAGAGTCCCTGGCTTACCTCTTCAGTATCTGTGTTTCTGTTTGTGAAATTTGAATACTAATCTTTGCTTTGGCAATATCACAAAGTAGCTTCAAGGGTATATTTATGAAAGGGCCTTGGAGAGTTAATGTATTCTTAAGTCTGCAACTGTATACAGCATATACATTTTATCAGCAGCAGCAGCACAGTAAATATCATTTACTCCATTCCCTGGAGAAATATATTACAGTGGTTTGAGTCAGATAACCCTGTGATTGAATCTCAGCCCTATTGATTTAACCTGCGGTGTGATTTGGGGCAAGTCTCTTGATCAGTGAAAACCCAATCCCTGTTTCATAGAGTTTGGGGGTGATAAATAAGGTATAGATATAAATCTCATAGCAGCCTTTAGGTATAGTTGTAAGCAATTGTTTTTTAAACTAACTTTTTTTTTTGCTAATGGGATTGAGTGGTGCTTATTAAAATATAAGATTTGGAAACAGGATGAGTAAAGAAATTAGATTTTAGCAGCTAAAAGAAAACAAAAAGGCTTCTCTTCAGAATTTAGGACAGGGAAATATCTTTGGAAGTATTATTTTGGCTTGTAGGGAAGAACCATAACCTACTTTATACTGATCTGGAACTGGCCAAGAATATAACGTATGTTTGTGAATTGCTCCACGATAAAAACTTGCAAAGTTTAGCAGTGAGCTTAAGTCGGTAAGCAGGATACCGAGCCCGTGTATGTGCAGATGTGTCAGCTCTACAGTTTTTGTGATTTCCTGTACCCTCTCCGCCTCTCCCTAAAGATAGAGCAAAACTTCCCTGCGATCGTTTTTTCATCACCTCCACTCGTGTCACCTGTGGCACTG
Organism: Myotis myotis; assembly: GCF_014108235.1. Taxonomy (NCBI): domain Eukaryota; kingdom Metazoa; phylum Chordata; class Mammalia; order Chiroptera; family Vespertilionidae; genus Myotis; species Myotis myotis. Next base: position 27,182,959 of record NW_023416319.1, read on the forward strand.
GGATTCTGAAGACCAATCACGAGTCCCACTGTTTTGTCGCCACTGTGGTAACCGGTGGCATTACGTAGCATATCCATATCCATCAGGTCAGGTGGAAGGTAATGTGTTTAACTTACGAGTGTGATTTTTTTTAAATGATAGGGCTTGGATAGGAGGGTCCCTGAGTGCGCACACCCACCACTGTCTGCTTTGTAAAGGTGGAGCATGTTTACAGCTCTGGCCATCTTCCAAGGAGGTAGCGGCGGTAAGAGACCCAGCAATGGAAAGTTCCCTGGCTTATTAGGAAGAGGCTAGTGTCCAGGTTGGAGAATTGCAGTTAGTTAGTGATTTTTTTTAAAGGGAGGTTACTCTTAATTTTCCTTCTCAAGGTCCCTAGTGCATTTGAACTGGATTGAATAAATCACACGTAAACACGTGGCTTGAGCTCTCAAATGGAGCAGGTGTTGCTGCCCCTTACTCCCAGCAGCTTGCCTGTCTGTGGGCACCTGGAGATCTTCCCTCCTGGAGCAGTGGGGAGAGCTCTTGGCTGCCTCACACCAACAGAGTGGTGGCAGCTCCAAGGTGAAGTTCAGCAGTCATAACCTAAGTGGCACATGGAGTGGAAATGATTTTGGGGTATCAGAACATACTTCTGAGAAATTTATAACACAGACTAAGCTTGTTAGTGCTTGAAGGCCTTCAATAGCATAACCTTCAAGTTTACTTAACTCTCCTAATTGTGCAGAGAACAGAAGCTTATGTTCCAGACACTCATGGTCTTCAGCTGCCCTTGAGTTGCAGGGTAAACAATATTGAAAAAAAAATTCAGTGATTCTAAAGGGAATCCTGAACTGGATACACAAAATTGCATACTTCTGTAGGATCAGAAGGCAAGAGTTTTATATTCAAGCCAAGCCAAAGTCAGGTTAACAATAAACCAAAAGATAACAGACAGAAGACAATTTTAGATGGTGCTGGTGACCACAATTCTCGAGGTCTGATGGATGATTTCTCCACTTTAGGTGTAACCCATCACTGATTTCTCAGATGTGGGTGGGGCCAGACAATTCCATGAGCTTCTGAAAGTATTGATGAAAGTATTTGAAGGCTGATTCCATATTTACTAGGCTCCTCAGCATCAGCTTGGTGAAATTCTGTGATATTGTATACCAAAATCACAAGTTCTAGACTTGTGCTGAATCAGCAAATTTAAGGATAGATTTAAAAAAAAAAATTTTTTTTGCATTTTGAAACTGGAGTTTCACCAAAAGGCCCACACACATTTTAGACATAGAAGAAACAAAGAGATTTAAAATGTCAAGACCCTAGCAGGTTTGGCTTAGTGGCTAGAGCATCAGCCTACAGACCAAAGGGTCCTGGGTTCGATTCTGGTCAAGGGCACATATCTTGGTTGCAGGCTCCTCCCCGGCCCAGGCCCTGGCCCGGGCTTGTGCAGGAGGCAACCAATCGATGTGTTTCTCTCACATCTATGTTTCTCTCTGTCTTGCCCTCTCTCTTCCACTCTCCCTAAAAAAAAAAAAATCAATGGAAAAATATCCTTGGGTGAGGATTAACAAAAAACAAAACAAATAAAATGTTCAGGTAGAGTGGAACATATATGTCTGATTACGTATACCATAAGTCTTTTAGCTTAAAAAATAGTTTATTGATTGTTTTAGAAAGAGAGGAAGAGAGAAACAATTGATGTGAGAACCAACATAGATGGCTGCCTCCTGTATGCCCCCTGCCGGGCATGGAGCCCACAACCCCAGGCATGTGTCCTTAAGGATGTATCAAATTGGCGACCTCCTAATGCAGGGGTCCTCAAACTACTACGGCCCGCGGGCCACTTGCAAATACAAATATTGTGTTTGTTCCCGTTTCGTTTATTTACTTCAAAATAAGATATGTGCAGTGTGCATAGGAATTTGTTCATAGTTTTTTTTTTTTAAAACTATAGTCCAGCCCTCCAACGGTCTGAGGGACAGTGAACAGGCCCCCTATTTAAAAAGTTTGAGATCCCCTGTCCTAGTGCATGGGATGACACCCAACCAACTGAGCCACAGTGGCCAGGGCTGCTAGCTTGTATTTTTAAGAGAGTTTACGCTTAGTATTTGATGAATTCTTTAATATACTTCTTTCAATATAGGTTGTGGGTGTAGTTTTTTTTTTTTTTTTTTTTTTTTAAGAGGTTCTCCCACCACCTTCCCTAAAATTCCTAAAGCCTTCATGTCCCTGTGGAGTTATTAGCTCCTACCATAAGTGTGGTATGTGTGTACCAACCTGAGGACCAACAGGCAGATCTCTTTCCCTTTCTGAGTTGGAAAAAAATACCAGACTCCAAAAGAAACTGTAAAATGCGTGTGATGAATGGATCACAGCAAAGACAGACAAAATAAGTAAAGATTAAATAGTTTCTAGGGTAGAATTATAACTTGGTTAAAGGTACTAACATGTTTGTCTGAAAGGGAATTTGTTTGAAGAAGAATTTAGAAAGAGGAACTTGGAGGCTGGAGTGGGAGACCAAGTTTGAGAGGTCAATCTGGCCTGTCTACAGGAGAGGGTACCCTGCCCCTAGCATAGCATGAACAGGCCTCTGTGTGGATCTTAGCACTGTGGTGGAGCTGTCTGTTGCTTTGAAATCCAACTGTTAAGTTCCAAACCTCAGAGTATGGCTTTACTCTAGTCACTGAACACCGCTGAGCCCACTTTAACCTCACCATGCAGTGTGAAGCCACACAGGAATCCACAAAATGTATCTCTGCTCCATGCCCACTATGCATCCTTCTGATTGTAATTTGGGCTCCTTGTGTAATTATACTTTGGGGAGACACATGATAAGCAGATACCAGCATCCAGTCGACACGATGGTTTATTTTCCTCACAAGATACTAAATCAGCTTTTTTACTTTACTATCACCATGAATGTGATTAGTATGAACCCTCTCCTGACCATCATATTTATGAATCTCTGAGATTAAGGACCGGCCTTGGACTGTGCGAATCCACCAGCAGCCCACTCCTTACTCCCCAGGGTTGTCTTTTCTACTTGACTTGCAACATAATAGTGCCATGACCATAATATAGTGTCTTTTTTTTTTGTACGAAAAATGTTGAGAAGAGAAATGAGTGTTACAGAGTGCCTAGTCATGCTGAAAATGTGGTGTTCTGTGAGTGACTGGTGTAAACGTGAGTAAAACTAGAATACATTGTTATAGTTACAATTAAAAGGCTCACTAATTCCTACTTTGCTAGTTAGCAAATCCTATAATTCTCATTTAAATTACATATATTATCAAACAACTGCAGAAGTTTATAATCAAAGCAGTTCATAGTCAAAATTTCACATAAATTTTTACTGTGGTTTTGTACTGCTAAGATTCTTGTGGATTTGTAAAGTACTAGAGATCCAGTGCAGGAAATTCGTGTGTGTGTGTGTGTTGGGGGGGGGGGGGGGCGGGTTCTTCAGCCTGGCCTGTACTCTCTCCAATCTGGGACATCCCTCTTGCAATCTGGGACCGCTGGCTCCTAACTGCTCGACTGCCTGCCTGCCTGCCTGCCTGCCTGCCTGATTGCCCCTAACCACCTCTGCCTGCCGACCTGATGCCCTTAACTGCTTGCCTGCTGGCCTGATTGCCCCTAACTGCCTCTATATGCTGGCCTGATCACCCCCTAACTGCCCCCTCCCCCCCTGGCCTGTTAGCCATTAACTGCCCCCCACCCCCACCCTGATCGCCCCCAACTGCCCTCCCCTGCCAGCCTGATCGCCCCCTAACTGCCTGCTCCCCCTGCTGGCCTGATTGCCCCTAACTGCTTGCTCCCCTGCTGCCCTGATTGCCTCTAACCACCTTTGCCTTGGCCCCCACCACCATGTCTTTGTCCAGAAGGAAGTCAGGCGTCTGGAAGATGTCTGGTTGACCCAATCTAATTAGCATATTACCCTTTTATTAGTATAGATGCTTTTCTTTGGTTCTCAGAATAATATGCACAAGTCTTTTGGGCCGTTGGGTTCATAAGCTGTGGTACTTTTAAACTTTATTCCTGTAAAATTGTCCTTTTAATATTCTTTATATTCTCATCAATATACTGAAACGGCTTTCTACAGTTATCTACTGTGGGTAGTGATTTTTTTCCTGTTGAACAGTTGTTTGATAAATATCAGTCTAGGGACCTGGGCCAGTCACTTTCTTAAATCCTTAGCATGTACTTCTAGGAGCAAATTTCTTAGGAGAATCAGTGCCTGCTGTCAGGTACTTTGATATGTCCTTGTAAAGGTCAGAAATGTGAAATTCAATCTTTCTAGCCCAGACACTAGTCATCGTCAGTCTAGATCAAAGGGAAGGTCTTTCACAGTTTCAGCAGTGCCTGAATCACTAGAAGTCAGTTATGTGTTAACCACACAGGCCCAGTCAGAAGGGGAAGGAGAGGAAGGAGTGGGCTGCCACAGTTCCTAGGGCAGCGAGGATTGATTCCACTGGGTTGAAGGAGAGGGAAACAAAGCAAGAGGGTGCCTCCCTTACTGGATTGATACCTCTCCTCAGTCTCCATTTCCTCCACACGTCTTCACTATCAGGCTACTGTGTCCAAGGCCCTTTATTCTCTGAAAATTTATTAACAAAATTCTCTGAGAAATTGTATGTCTGTATGGGCAGGGGTCAGGTAGGCTAGGGGTTGTTAGGGTTGATACTTCTATGCTTCCCTCTAACCCCTGCCAGAGCACACAGAAACACCACCAGTAGCAGAAGGCCTTCCCTACAATAGATGACCATAAGCAGACTTTTGCTGTCCAATACTGTAGTCACTAGCCACAGACAGCTATTAAAATTAATTTAAATTGAAATTTAATATAATTAAAGATTCCATTTCTTAATCACACTAACCACATTCAAGTGTTCAATAGCCACACATGTCCCTAGTGGCTGCCATGCTGGACAGAGAAGACACAGAACATTTCCATCCTCTCATTTGGGGAAGATGATTCATTTTTTAAAAAAAACAAACAGATGTTAAGCCCTGGCTGGTGTGCTCAGTGGTTAGAGCATCAGCCCATGGACCCGGTCAAGGATCTAGGTTGCAGATTTGATCCCTGGCCCCAGTTGGGGCGTGTGTGGGAGGCATCCAATCAATGTGTCTCTCTTACATTGATGTTTCTCTCTCTCCCTCCCTTCTACTCTCTCTAAAAATCAATGAGAAAGTATCTTTGGTTGAGGATTTTAAAAAAAAAGATGATAAGACATTGAATCCATTTCCCACAAATTCCTGTGTAAACCAGAATGTTTCTGGAGTTTAATGTTGGCTCTTTTAGGCCTAACGAAGGTAAATTATTGGAAAATTTTAGGTTTCCTCAAGTTTAAACTTTGGATTCTAGCAGAGTATGACAGACTGGGAGAGTAGCCATAGTGATTCATCAGCACGTGTGCAGCCTTTATATTATAACTGGTTAGTCAGGGCCTAGTAGCTAAAAAAGAGGGGGCTTTGTGAAGTTACTTCCACAGGTGATGGTGCGGCAGGGAGCCCAACAAGGCACCTTGATAACCCCAGAGATCACCCCAGCAGGAAGTCATTACCAGCCTCTGGCAGGAGGGACAGATGGAGGAGGTTGTCAGGGCAAATGGGAGGTGAAGCCACAAAGGAGATCCAGATGTCAGTCCAGAGGAAGGTGAGGAAGTTCCCAGCAACTTCTCCGTTCCTTCTGCCTGCAGGTTTCTGCCCGTGGTGCCTGTGATAATGCAGAGCAGAGGTAGAGACAAGAAGGGGTGATCGGTGGGCCTGTTGGCGTAGCTGGTACCTTTTCAGCTGACACCTCTTACGTATAAGGGAAACTCCTCATGCCGCCCTCTCTCAGGCCTGCAGTCAGGCACTCTTCATACATCAGTTAGCAATCTGCATGAAATGTGTTTCTCTCCTGTGATCCTCTGTATGGCAGAGCGGTTGTAGCCAAGCCGGTAAACTTGCTGAAAACCCACCTTCCAGAAATTGCTGAAAACCCATTCCCCTTGGGGTGCCAGGGAAAGCCGTTCAAGGGGAGATGCCTAACTGGAGACACTCCTTTACAAAACTGTTACAAGACAGGTGCTGGACAGGTGCAGGTGCTGCAGGGCCTGCGGGGCGGGGGTGGGGGTGGGGGCCGGGGGAAGGGGGTGGTCGGCGGGGAGAGGGGAGCGCCTCAGAACCAGGAACCACACCTTCTTCCCACAGTGTCTTTCCAGCATCTTCCTCAACAGCAAGTGAAAAAAGAATTTAAGGGGGCCATGTCTATTTTTGCAGATCAGATAGTAAAGGGTGAATGTGTAGCTAGCTGAGAGGCAATAAATTGATAACTGGCATGGGGGGGAAAAATCCCACCCTTCTTCACTGATCTTTGATTTTCTTTCGTCAAGCAGGCATTGTGCATGCTGTATATATATTTAGGTGGTTCCCATTTTTCTCCCCTTAATGGTACTTCATCATTTCCCGCAGACTTTTAACATTGTGTGGTTTGATTACCTGTATTATCCATAGAGTGACTCATCCCTAAGGGGCTATTGAAGATTCAGTTTCTTGATTTTTCATTGTGTCCCTCTTAAACCTTAGATAAACACATGGATAATCAAGAATTGGAACCCCACTTATGAAATGACATCCAGCTAGATGACATTCCGGGCTTTTTGTTTAATGCCTGTGAAGATGTTTAGTACAATCTAGAATTATAATTGTGTGTGAAGTAATTCAATTTTGGATTTTATTCTTTAGACTTTATAAATATTTGCCAGAGGATTTCATAATGCATTGTAGGGTTATGGTTTTATTTTCTTTGGGTGGGTTTTTAATTTAGTTTACTAGTGTGTTTTTGTTGTTGTTGTTGTTTTTTAACTGCTTCCTTGTGATTTTGGAAGAATACTTCTTCCAGAATTGCTTTTTAAAGATTTTTCCTTCCGGTTGTTTTCTACATTCCACAGCTTTGAACTGCTAAGATTTCTTTGTGACTTCTTGCTCCCTACCCACCATGCAATGCAACATTTATCCTTTTGTTTAAAACATTGGAAAAAGAGAAATACTCCACCTTGTCCTTGGACCCATATTGATATTTTATCTATCTGCCTTACCTTCTTTTTTCCTACTTCATTTCTTCATTTGTTTTTCTCCTTCAGAACTTTACTGAAAAGTCTTTATCTCATTAAATATATTTAAATTAGATTTTGTTGAAAGAGCATAAACAGAGAGAAGAAAAAAGGCTATAATCTTCCATTCAGATAACCCATGATGACATTGAAAATAAATTAAAACTGTAGGTACATGATTAACATTCAAATGGTATCAAAAGGTACAGAAAGAGAGGTAAAAACCTCCCTTCTAATTAACTATTATTACATTTCTTGTGATTTCTTCCAGGGGCAAAAATTTTTTTGGTAAATAACTGCATCTGTCTGGTTCTCTGCTTTTTAGATTGTTTAATAAAGGGATTACATTTTCTGTAGCCTTTTTTCTTTTCTGATGTGTGCTTTTCCTATTATGTTTTTAGAGATTTTCCCCATCAAAGACACCAATCTTCCTTATTCACTTTAACGTGTATAAGATTTCATTACATGGATGTACAGTAATTGGTTTCACCTTTGCCTTATTTCTGGCTATTTTAGTAATTGTCAGATATTTGGGAAGGAGGAGTTGTGTTGAGCTATTGGATTTGTTGCAGTCTGCTTTTTATAAATACTTTTTTCCTTTTTTAAATTTCCTTCTTTTTTTTTTTTTTTAAATTGATTTCAGAAAGGAAGGGAGAGGGAGAGAGGGATAGAAACATCAATGATGAGAGAGAATCATTGATCGGCTGCCTCCTGCAAGTCCTACACTGGGGATCGAGCCCGCAACCTGGGCATGTACCCTGACCGAGATCGAACTTGTGACCCTCTGGGTCATAGGTCGATGCTCAACCACTGAGCCACGCTGGCGGGGCTTCCTTCTTATTTTTCAGTTACAGTTAACATTCAGCATTATATTAGTTTCAGATGTACAGCATAGTGTTAGACATAACTCCCGAAGCAATTTCCCCCTCACCCCTGTTGGTAAATACTTTTTTATTTTTTTCCTGTTTTTTTTTTTATTATTATTAAATCTTTATTGTTCAGATTATTAACATTTGTTCCTCTTTTTTTCCCCCCATAACTCCCCTCCTTCCAGTTCCCACCCCACCCTCCGTCCTCACTCCCCACCCACTGTCCTCATCCATAGGTGCACGATTTTTGTCCAGTCTCTTCCCGCATCTCCCACACCCCTTTCCCCCCCAAGAATAGTCAGTCCGTTCCCTTTCTATGTCCCTGGTTCTATTATAATCAACAGTTCATTCTGTTCATCAGATTATTTATTCACTTGATTCTTAGATTCACTTGTCGATCGATGCATATCTGTTGTTCATAATTTGTATCTTTACCTTTTTCTTCTTCTTCTTCCTCTTCTTAAAGGATACCTTTCAGCATTTTATATAATACTGGTTTGGTGGTGATGAACTCCTTTAGCTTTTCCTTATCTGTGAAGCTCTTTATCTGACCTTCAGTTCTGAATGATAGCTTTTCTGGATAAAGTAATCTTGGTTGTAGGTTCTTGGCATTCATCACTTTGAGTATTTCTTGCCATTCCCTTCTGGCCTGCAAAGTTTCTGTTGAGAAATCAGCTGACAATCGTATGGGTATTCCCTTGTAGGTAACTGAGTTTCTTTCTCTTGCTGCTTTTAAGATTCTCTCTTTGTCTTTTGTTCTTGGCATTTTAATTATGATGTGTCTTGGTGTGGTCCTCTTTGGATTCCTTTTGTTTGGGGTTCTCTGCGCTTCCTGGAATTGTAAGTCTATTTCTTTTACCAGGTAGGGGAAGTTTTCTGTCATTATTTCTTCAAATAGGTTTTTAATATCTTGCTCTCTCTCATCTTCTGGCACCCCTATAATTCTGATGTTGGTATGCTTGAAGCTGTCCCAGAGGCTCCTTACACTATCTTTGTATTTTCGGATTCTTTTTTCATTTTGCTTTTCCGGTTGGGTGTTTTTTGCTTCTTCGCATTTCAAATCTCTGACTTGATTCTTGCGCTCCTCTGGTCTGCTGTTGGGAGTCTGTATAGTATTCTTTATTCCAGTCAGTGTATGCTTAATTTCTAGTTGGTTCTTTATCATAACATCGAGGGTCTCATTAGATTTCTTGTAGATCTCATTAAGCATATCGGCGGCTTCTAGACAGTTCTTGAGAGACCTTAAAAGTGTGGTTCTGAACTCTATATCTTCCATTGACAATTTTGTCCTGTTTCTTTGTCTCCGCATTTTTTTTATGCTTTCTTGGTGCACCCCCTAGTGGTCTTTGTGCACAGTCTTGTTGTAGTTAAGCCTTGATTGTTGTAGTTAATACTGTGGGGATTTGACCTCCAGGCCAACTGGCTGTGAGAGTCAGCTGTGTCTGCAGTGGGAAAACTTCTGTCCTCTGGGGAGGTGCTAATCTAGCCTTTGCCTGAGGCTATCCGGCAAATGGCTCTGTGCAGGGCTTGGGCGGGGCGGGTCACACGGGATCAACAGGGCGGGCGGAGGGAGCAGTTATGGCTGCTCTCAGTCCCGTCCCCAGAAGCTCTGCCTCTCAGAGTCCCAGCAACCGCTGCAAACCTCGGAGAGAAAGCTGCCCTCGTGTTCCGACCGATGCCAGACAGTCCTGCTTCTCCCGTTTGAGTCTGGGTCCCTAGAGACTCGCCCAGAACTGGAGCTCAGGACCTGAGCCTCCCTCCCAATTGAAAACGACAACCGCGCCCTCAGCCACCAGCCCGCTCCACGCGCACCTCCGCACCTTTGAATTTTCCGCACTGCGCCTCCACTGGGTCCCGGTATGCTGTTCTCTTTCCTTCTAGTTGAAGAATTTCCCCTCAACCAGCTTTCCTGTGGTTCTGGGTGATGTCCGTTCTGTCTTTTAGTTGTATTTTTGAAGTGGTTGTGCGAGGCAGCATTCTCCGGTGTTTACCTATGCCGCCATCTTGGTTCTCCAAAAAACGGTGAATACTTTTGTATAAACATCTTGCTAGTATACCTGTAGGTTAATGTTAAACTCCTAATACCGTAGTGAGATTGCTGGGTTTGAGGATAAAAGCATTTTAAACTCTGATAAACATTATCCACTTACACTCTAGAATGGTTATGCAGATTGATTTTTTTAAATCAGGGTTGTATCTTTCCCACACTCCCACCAGCACTGCATATCACGGAGCTTATAATGTTTGCCAATCTGATAAGTTACAAATGTTATCTCTGTTTTCACGGGCTTATCTTTAGAGGTTTAGGATCCTTGTAGGTTCTTTGGCCATTTGAATTTCTTTCTGTAAACTTGTTCTTGTGTTTTGCTTTGTACTTTCTTCTTCCTCTTCCCTCTCCTCTTCTTTCTATTTCTTCCTCATAAGGTTCTTATCTTTACTAGATTGACTTATATGATCTCATTTTAAATTAGGGAAATCAGGCCGGCTGGTGTTGCTCAGTGGTTGAGCATTGACCCATGAACCAGGAGGTCAAAGTTTGATCCCCCTTCAAGGCAAATGCCTGGGTGGGTTGCAGGCTTGATCCCCAGTAGGGGCATGCAGGAGGCAGCCAATCAGTGATTCTCTCTCATCATTGATGTGTCTATCTCTCTTCTTCTCTCTTCCTCTCTGAAATCAATAAAAATATACTTTAAAAAAAATTGGGAAATCAGTCCTATTTCATATGTATTGTAAATATTTTTCCCATGTTATTTCCAGTCTTTTTATGCTCACTAAAAACATTGTTTTTATTTTGGTGCAAGGGGTATAAAACATGTGTGGGCTTTTTTTTGTGTTCTTTTAAAGAAATGAAAGCAAGGTGGGGTTGCTTTGTGCTGTTTTTAAGGTCAAGTAGTTGTAGTTTGGGACAGAGGTTATTTCCACTCACCCTCATAGCTCTGGAGACCCCCTGTACCATCTTAGTACAACAAAAATGTCCTTACTCTGAAGGAGTGATAGACCTTGGCATCTTTCCCTTCTGTATTTGCCCAGTTTATTGGGCCTCTTCATTTTAGAGCCTGTGAGTTTATGAACAGCCATGTCTATAAACATAAGAATTTAGCCACCTGGTGAGGTCATTCCAGGTAACCAGAATCATGGGGAATGCTCACTTCTGTATCCCCAGCACCTAGAACTGTGCCTGAAATGAAATACAGTGTATTGAATGAATTGAGTCAAGGAAGAGCAAGAAGTGCTGGAGGGGGAATGGTCAGGAATTGAGAACTTGACTGAAAAGATTGACTTTGGAACGCTTTAGTCAACTACGTGTATGCATGCCTGACAAATACACCATAGAGTCCAGAACATTTCCATTTCTTCTCTTCATAATCCCTATTCAGTTAGCTTCTAGACAGTAGGGTGAGGTCTAAGAGAATAGTGTGCAGTATATGTCTCATGATAAATTTTACAGGATGTTGAATGTGGAAGCAATACACTGGTGTCAAGTGTTAATTGGTTGAATCTCTTCTTGTGACCACATAATTCTCTCTCTAGACTGGCCAGTGAGAGATAATTATGTCTGTTTGCTGTGAGTAGAGTGTTATTAAAACTATATAAAAATATATTTTAAAATATGATTTTAAAATAATGATTAGATCAAGAATAGATTTCTCTCAATTCCTTCATGGACTAAACTTCTCATTTGGACAGTTAAAGTGATTCTGGTTAACAAAATCAGCTAGCTACATCTATGTAACCTATGACTCAACCTAACTCCAAGGAAAATAGTTGGCTCGTTCTTTATTTAAATAAATATCTCCAGAGAAGATTTTAAGGATTCACTAACAATTCAGATAAATTTATATTTATATACATGTCTTATATATAGGCAAAATGATTTGACATACACTGTTGCTCCCTGAAAATTTCAATAAATCTCAATTTCTAGTAGGATGATGGCCTCTTTTTGATAACATTTGACCTGAGATGAGATGTCTAATGGCTTTGTTTATTCTCTTCATAGTTTTATAAAGGCAATTGATTCGGGTCATTTGAATTTGCTTAAATAAAAGCCTACAGTAGGAAAAATTACATTTATTTTTGAGGAAGTAAATGCTAAACTTTGACTTGTGTTATTGTGCAGTAGCATTCAATGCAAAAATAATCGGATACCAGAACAATAGAGAACCAACCACTGTTTTGAATAATTAGGCACTTATTAAGCATCTACTTCAGTGCAGACTGATGAAACAATTGATGACTAATGTCATTAATTTGTCTTTTGACCAGACCAATTTATTCTAGTTTGATAATGACAGTTTTCTAAATAGTATACCAAAATGAAAGATAAAGAAGTGTCTTTAAAAATGTCTAGTTCTATCAAAGGAAAGTTCATAAATGATTTTAGCACAATAGTTTTGGATCACTTTGTCTGTGTAGCTTTAGCTTATAAATCAATTTGACAAAATAAGGCTGACAAAAATTCATTTGTGAATTTGTCCTTGACTTTTTACACAGGAGGATAAATGAATAAGGCAATGGAATCCACTTTGAAAAATTAGTTTCTGAAAGCAGGAGTTTCAAAGAAGGTTTGTTCTGCTCAATGTAGACGGGTCTGTGGGCAAGACCTTGTGCCCTGTTGAACACCAGTCAGCTTTGGAGAAACAAAGAAATAAAAAATAAAATGGGATTATCAACTGTGTTCATTGTAAAAAATACATACTTCTAGGAAATTTCAGGAGCTTTTGTGGGATATTTTTGGCCATGTGCTCTAAATTTTTTGGTGGTATATAGGCCTTTTGAAGGAAATACTTTGTAGTTGAAATAAAAAGTATAAATTGCTTTAAGAGTGAAATCCATAGGATTTATGGTGCTTGGGAAAGCAGACTTTAGAAATGGATGATTCTATAGTGGATTCTCGGTGCTGCCACATATGGGTGGACACTCTGAGCCCCAGTTTTCTAAATTTGTAAAAGTGGAGATTAAAATACCTACTTCTAAGAGTTTCAAGAGAAATAGATGAATTTGGTACAAAGTAGTCACTCAACAAATACATGTCCTTCCTTTAAGAGAGTTTCCAGTATTGTGCAGAGTGCAAGGTGGCTGTTGGAAAAGATCTTATGGACTACTGAAGTTTCAAGTTCCTCACACCATAAGGTGTGGAGAAAAGGGTTGTTAGAACTTGCCTTTTCTCAGGAAGGCAGATTTGCTCCGTGTTATTATAATGTGATGGTTAATAATTTTTCATGTGTTCAAATCATTGACCCTGGTTTATATTGTTATGTCCCAAGGTGAGGCGACAAGTCCCATTGAGGTCAATTATGAGGCATAAGTGTTTTTGTTTCAGGTGTCCTTTGCCCGTTGGTCTGGTCACACATGCTAATTATCTCTTGCATTATGAATCTGTCACAGTACGTGGAGCCCAGGCACTTTGGAGCTTCCCACCCAGGTGCCCTCTGCCCTCAGTTCGGCCCACAGGCAGGTTGGTTACATCAGTGTTGGTCATAAGAGTGGCTCTGATAACTGCCCAGACTTTGATTTGTGCCTAATACATTCTGCTCGCATCCTGGCATTGAACATACCTGAGGTCAGGCAGTGCCTGTGTTTTTATACTTCTTTTTCCCGCCATAAAAATAAAGTTTCTGTTCGTGTTTTCTTCTCACTAATAAGGTATTGGTATGCACGCTAATGAACATTAACAAAGAATACATATTATGTGCTAGACTCTGTTCTAAGTGCCTTGTGTACATAATATACTTAGTTTTCCTCCCAGGCTATGGTGTAAGTGCTCTTATCCTCGGTTTACAGAGGCAAATGGCAGTAGTATGGAGTGGGTGAGCAATTTGCTCAAAATCTCCCAGCAAATCAACAGAAGAGCCAGGATTTAAATCTGGGCCATCTCTTTGACCACTATGCTAACCTTCTTCTCTAATAAGAAAGTTAGACAGTATAAGAGAACATAAAAATGCCATCTGTCCAGTGACAACTGTTCTCAGCCCTGGGATGCACATACTTCCAATTTTTTTACTTGAACTTTAATTGAAAACCCTCTTCCTCTCTTATTTGTACTTCCAAGGGCTAAGCATTAGATATAGATCGGTATTTATCTTTCCAAGTATACATGCAAACACACATGTACGTACATAGATAATCCACACACATTTCTCATGTGTCCTACTATATGCATTGTCCTGCTAGGTGTTTCTTCACTCGGTATATGCTGGGCATATTTCTCTATATGTGATGTATAATCTAACATTTTTCTAACTGTTTAGTAGGGACTGCACTACTTTCAGAGGATGGTTGAACCATAATTTCTTTAGATGTACCACTTTCATTAATGGACATTTCAATTGATGTCACATTTTCCATGCATTACTTATAATAGGTGCATATACTTTATTGTATGAAAGTCCGATAATTTAATTAATCCTCTTGAAATTCAGGTTATCAGAAGGAACTAGGGTGAACATTCTCAAAATTGAAGGTTTTAGCACATCCTTATTTAGTACTTCCCAGTCCCAGTCCCAATCAAAATGCTTAAATCGAAATGATTACCCTGTCACTTAAAAAACTTTTAGAGTTAATACTTTTCAGCCCAAAACCTCATCTCTTTAAGTGTGCAATTCAGAGATATTCAGTAAATTCACCAAGTTACCAAACCAGCACCATAAACCAGTTTCAGGATATTTTCATCATGCCAATAAGATCCCTCTTGCCCTCTTATAGTTAATCCCCATTCCCATTCCCACCCCCAGGCAAGCACTAACCTGCTTTCTGTCTCTATGGATTTGCCTTTTCTGGACATTTCATATAACCTGTCATGTTTAAGAATTTGCTACCCATGAATAATATTTTTCTTATTCTTTTGAATAATTTGGTGCATATAAAACTCCCAGCTAGAAATGTTCATTATGTATACTGGGGCTCAGTACTGTCTTGAGTAATAATATATGTAGTTTTTCTTCTGTCCTGCAGAGATGAATTACCTCTGGTTGTGAAGCTTCCTCAGTAATATTTGCCATATCAAAAGTGAATTGTTAAGTGGTTTCAGCACATTTAGTTAATTTCTTCATGTGGTGGCTTGAGTTTTGGTGGTGATAACAGAACCAGAATGTTACCAACAATTGGATTTCAGTTCAGCAACCTCGGTACTTGAGTTCTAGCTAAGAAAGAATTCAGAGCCAAGGTTCAAATACAAGCAAAAGTTTATTTAGGAAATCACAGAGGTAGAAGTGAGCTGTAGAAAAAAATGGGTTTAGCAAACAAGTTACAGAAGCAAAAGAAGGGCTCTTGGAGTTTAGGAGGAGGAGAGAAAAGTAAAGGCAATGTGCCTGGGAAGTGGGGGGAGGAGAGGAGGAAAGAAAGGAAAGTGAGCACACTGGGTCCTCAGTCTTGAGAGTGTAGATCCGGAGGTCCCTGGGGAGCATCCCAGTAGAATATCCATCAGCTTTGCAGGTGTGCCCTTTCATGGCCCTGGTCTCTACTGATTGGTTGGCACCAGGGCAGGGGGCCATTGGTCCTTGCAGCATTATCTGTCTGGTTTTGCTGCTTTTCTGGGCCTGGAGCTAAAACACAACTGAGGCCTAGATGTGCTTGATGCAGGTCAGAACCTCATTGTCCTGGGGGCTCAAATACTTAAGAGCTGTTCTCCGATCCCCTTGTTCATTCCTTCATTCCCCCTCAAAGGGGGTGTAACCGACATGACTAGAACATGCTAGGGGAGTAAAGTTCAGGGGAGGACCCAACTGTATGACCAGCAATATGAAAGGTCGGAGGGTTTAACCTGCATGGCCAGCACTTTGCTAGGGGAGGAAAGGTTACCCTGGGGAAGAGGTCCTTGTTTTCCCAGTTTTGTCTGTTGCTAGGCACCCAGGCTTTCCACCCTGGTGACCTTCTGTACCTGGGCCATCTGCCTTGCTACGCTCACGTTAGTCTAACTGCCCACCACAATAGTAATTGGGATTCTTGGTTTAGTTTGGTTGAGAACTAAATATTTGGCATTTTTACAGAAGAAGTGTTACCAAAACACAGCAAGAATTTACCAGAACCTCGCCTTTGAGAAGTGATACCAAAAAGTTTTCAGTAGCTTTGGCTGGGTGACTTAGTTGGTTGGAGCATCATCCCCATACACCAAAAGGCTGCTGGTTCTGGAGCGCATACGCGAGTCAGCTGATTGATGTTTCTCACTTTGATGTTTCTGTCTCCCCATTCCTCTCTCTCTGAAATTAATAAAAACATATCCTTAGGTGAGGATTTTTTAAAAAGTTCGCAGTAATGATATCTTTGGGGCACTAGGTGTTAGCCTCTTATTACAAAGAAAAGTGTGGTTCATTTAGACTGAACAACTCCGTAGTGTTCAAATAATTAAAAAGTTTTCAAAAGTTAAAGTTACTATTTTATTGCTTGGATAAACCATTTTGAATTAAAAGCTAGTAATTAAAAATGTAGGATGATTTTATTTCAATATTTAATATTTCAATATCTGATAGTTCCTCCAAGTCTTTTAGATGCCTACTCCCTCCATTTGTAGAGCTGTTAATCTGTCCTTTTCATATGGCCCGCTTTGGGGGTTTCCATTTGAAGTGCATATATATTTCTTGTTAACTATCATTTCAAATAAGTAATTACTATTTTTCAAAGATGTCTACTTTTTACAAAGGTCAGAGAGACTAGGAAGATAACAGCCCTGCCTCTTTTATTAATGAGGAAATATGCAGTATGATATTAGTTGTATTCTAAAACATTTATTAGGATACTAGTGCACAGAGTCCAGGATGGGATCATTTCTGTGTGTAGCCTTTGAAATGTATGTAGTAAGCAGAAGGTATTCCCAAGCCATCTACTGAGGAGAAGTGAAATGACTTAGCATCACAATTCTCAAATGCCACTTTGCCTCCTGAGGCAGATTCTATTGCTCTCAGCCTTTCATGCCCCAGAGCTCATCTGTTCTTAAGGCTTCTTTATGAATCGTAATTAGCACCTGAGGAGGAGAAAAGCGCTTCTTCTGAGGAAATATCAGACTTATCTTGAATGTCTTTGAAACCTGAATGGTTGCTTAGGTAACAGCTGTTACACTTTATCATCTTTGGCAAATGGGAAAAGCAGCTTTCTCAACGCATGTTTGTCTTCTAAAGAGAAAGTCAAAGCAATGTGTAGTAGCTGTTGCTTATCCAGAAAGTATAACCCCTTTGCACAGAGGCTGAGAGATGTAGACATCTGAATAAACCCAGACACTTTGTTTTTCAGAACTTAAAAATGTTTTTTTCTTTCATGGAAGGGGCACGAGTTGTGACCAGGTGTGTGTGTAGTTGGAATGTTGTTAAGAATAAACGAGCTGTGTTCCTCTTCTCGCCGTTCTCCTTTGGGCTGGTGTCTGGGCTGTTCCCTTTCATTTCGGAATTAGACCAGGCCAGCCATATTTAGTCTTTCCTGTGCTCTTCAGCATCTCGGTCTTGCATAGTAAGTGCACGTGTAAGGTTCAAGATTCAAGATCCTCCCCTTGGACTGGGGTGGTGATATGAATAGCCACTGACCACCACCCTGCACCCTGCCGGCTACCTGCAGTGTCCTGCCCTGCGGGAGCTCTCATTGAGGTGTGCAGGGAACCTTCACCTCAAGGCTGATAATCTGCTCTTTGCAGAGTGTACAACTTGGATCTCGAAATCTACCAACCACATCAGAGATCTTAGATTATGATTCACTGTAAGAAATGGGTTGGGAGTATTGATGTAAAGAGAGTAAACTGACTGCTTTTGCTTTTGCTCTTACATTAATTTGGAGTAAATCTATAATAATAAAAGCATAATATGCTAATTAGACCAGACTTCCTTCTGGACCACCTTCCGGATGAAACCAGGGCTGCAAGGGAAGCCTGGGTCCCTGGTGCCAAAGGGATGCCAGTGTCGGCAGCCAGGGGAAGAAAGGCCTACTCTTGTATGAATTTCATGTATCAGGCCTCTAGTTTAATAATTTAAATCATCCAATGGGTGATCACAGTTGAGTGCCCCATACTTTCAGAACTCCCAAGAGTGTCCTGAGGGGTGGAGGACATATCTTGCAGGTAACATTACCTTGCCCTATACAGCTTTCTTCACAAGAGTGCCATCAAGCTGCTGCTTTGGGGAGTCCCTGAGGGGTGGGGACCCAGCTACTTTTAAGGGAATCTTTCGGTTCTTAAATCAGGGGAGGAAAGATGTAAAAAAAAAATGCCGTTTTGGGGGGTTGGGTGGGATTGGATGTGAGAAGGTAGACTACTAAAACAGCCAGGATTTATTGAGCACCAACTGTGTGCCTGTACTGTACTAGGCACTTGATAACTCTTTATCTCATTTAATTCTATGAAGTAGGTGGTGTTATCGTATTTGTATGGAGAAGGAAACTGGTTTGGAAGGGTTGTTAACTTTCCCAAAGTCATAGGTGGAGTTTAAATGTAGTTTAGCTTTCTACTTTGTAACTAGTTAAGACTAACCTGCTCTTTCCTATCTGGTTCCAAAATATCACTCCTTCCGCAATCTTGATTTTTTTTTTTTTACTTCCTCTTTATGTATTCGTGAACTGCTGCCTTGTAAGTAGGTGAACATAGGTACTCTGAAATGCAAACATCCTAGAGAAGAGAAACTTACCCTATAGTGTGAGCTGACCTTTACCTTGCTTTG
Source organism: Myotis myotis (assembly GCF_014108235.1). NCBI lineage: Eukaryota > Metazoa > Chordata > Mammalia > Chiroptera > Vespertilionidae > Myotis > Myotis myotis. The sequence continues at coordinate 27,201,541 of NW_023416319.1, forward strand.
CGCAACTCCTAGCTGAACTTCCGTGGACTTGAGACAGCGGGGTTGGAAATGTGAGGGCAGAGGAGAAAAGGCAGTGTTTACTGGAGGGTGGGGCTCGGAGCCCCACTCTGTGGAGCTTAAAGACGTGCAGACTCGGAGGAGCTGGCCATTGAAAGGGGGTGAGATTTCATCACGGCAAACTCCCCCCCTTTCATTTTTGTTCAAGTTCTTTATCAAGGAAAAACGAAAATACATGGGAAGGTGCAGGCCTTCGTTTAGTTCCTTGAAGAAAGTCCTGTCGGGTACAGTTGAGAGTTGTAGTTAGATGATTAATCTGTTAACAGGGGAAATAAAAAGTGATACATACCACAACCATCTTATTAAATGTAGAGATATTGATGCTCGGAATTGGTCAGTCTTTTGTGCAGTCAGGAATGTGGGTCCTCTGATTTACGTTCCATGGTGTCTTTCTCATGTAAACCCTACTCAGAACACGCCATCCACAATGTCCAGTCTTTATTTCTTTTTTTTTTCTTTTTTTAATATATTTTATTGATTTTTTTACAGAGAGGAAGGGAGAGAGATAGAGAGTCAGAAACATCGATGAGAGAGAAACATCGATCAGCCGTCTCTTGCACACCTCCTTGACCGGAATTGACCTTTCAGTCCGCAGGCTGACGCTCTATCCACTGAGCCAAACCAGTTTCGGCAAGTCTTTATTTCTTTAAAATGGTGCCAGAACATCAGACTTTCACAGAAGCCAAATACTGACTTCATCTAGATTTTAAGTCACATTTTCCCTTCAAAATATTAACATCATCTCCATAGCTAATAATATTAGCTATTCACCTGTGTCAAATGTTTCTAAAGCATTCAGTTTAGTTTTATAGAAACAATATTTTTTCATGACTCAAATTTCATTGATTTACCTAACTTTTAATTAAATGACATAACAACAGAAACAAATGCAACCTATAGAAACATGTTGGGAAGCAACTGTAACTGAGTCTTGACCCTAGCCAGGTGGTTCAGTTGGTTGGCACATCATCCCATACACCAAAAGGTTGTGGGTTCAATTCCTGGTCAAGGCACATACTGCGGTTTCGGGTTCCATTTCTGGTTAGGGTGCATACTAGAGGCAACCAATAGATGTTTCTCTCTCCCCCTTCCTCTCTAAAAAAATGAAAACATATCCTCCAGTGAGGATTTAAAATAATCATCATCATCATCATCATCATCATTTATATAATAAAAGCCTAAACAACCATTATGGCAGGATGACCAGAAAGACCGGTTGCTATGATGCGCACTGACCAACAGGGGGCAAGATGCTCAATGCAGGAACTGCCCCCTAGTGGTCAGTGCGCTCCCACAGGGGGAGTGCCACTCAGAAGCCGGGCTCACGGCTGGTGGACACAGTGGTGGTGGCGGGAGCCTCTCCCGCCTCTGTGGCAGAGGTAGGGAGCAGTGAGCAGGCGGGCAGTAAGGAGAAAGGGGTCCCAGACTGTGAGAGGAATGTCCGACTGCTGGCTTAGGCTCGCTCCTGGTAGACATCCCCCAAGGGGTCCCGGACTGCCAGAGGGCTCAGGCTGGGCTGAGGGACACCCCCACCACCACCACCCCGCCAGTGCACGAATTTTGTGCACTGGGCCTCTAATAATAATAATAATAATAATAATAATAAGTCTTGGTAAGCATTGCACACTGACCAGTGGGAACAGAGTTATCAGGCTTATACCAGTGATGGTGCAAGGTTGCTTAGCCTCCACATGCCTCAGTATGTTGTGAGGGAAAAATTAATCCAGTTGGAGACTGGTTAAGAATATTTCATCTGTGCTGCAATGTTATACCTGCTGCTTAATGGTTTAAGGAGCTATTTATCACAAGTATCCCAGGACCCCACCAACTTATTTAACCTGATTTTTATGTGGATAGTACCTGGAATTGTAAATATTCAGTATACTCATCAAAATAGTAACCCATGAAGGTGTTTCTTTGGGAGTCGAATAAAAAAGTAGCTGTGTGGCTAGAGAGAACAGGGCCTAGGTTTTTCCATTACCTCCTGGTTTTATATCTCTGGATATTTCTGGATAAAAGTGTCAGCTTATTAGTTACACATGAGACAAAACTCCCAGCTCACTCAAGTGCCACCAGAGAGCTTCTGCCAAGCTCTTCCTGTTATGTAAAAGCTAAAAGGAATCCACGCAGATTACAACACTATTCTGTATGTGATGGTTCGTTCATAAAGTATAATTAGTTTGTGTAGTACAGTGATTTGTTAATTTGGTTCAGAACTTGACTTACTTTAAGAATCCATCATTAACTCTAGTATTTTTACTTTTAAGAGAGGCAGAAAAAATTCAAAGCAATTATTAAACAATTTGAGAAGCAAAGACCTAGAAAAAAATAATATGGAGTGGGTTTAACAGCCTGAATATTGGGGTCATACTTGACTTGCTTTCCTGCCTCTGAAATTAAGTTAGATATGACTTAAAGCAAAATGCATTTGGCGCCTTCAAATGATATTTTATGTCTGTGTTAGCAAATATGTACATACCTCTCTCCTTCCCTCTCTTTTACACAGATGGTATTATGGAATATATGTAAATAAGCTCATTCACCTTTTTCATTAACAATTAGATTTGCATTTTCTTTTCTTTTTTCTTTTGTTTTTTTTTTGTTAGTCCTGAAGGATGTACATGAAACTCTTAGCACTGGCTATCTCTGAAGGATGGGGTTGCGGGAGCTCACTTGCCCTCCTTCCTTCCATCCCCCTCTCCTACCTACCTATCTATCTACTATCTATTAACTTGAATGTACTTCTGCATCATTTGAATCTTTTACAAGGAGAACATATATGAAGGAGATAGTATAAGGTAATAAGTACACACACACACACACACACACACACACAGAAATTTGGCCCTTCTAATAGCTGCTTAGGGCTTGGGGCCTGGCTGTGTGGGGCTGGGCTTCAGGCTGGGAAGGGCTGAGCATGGGAGCGCTCCAAGAATCCCCCAGTGATGTCTTCATTCCTTTCCTAAGTGGTTGAGGAAAGTGAAACTTGTGGAGCTTCTTCCTCTGGCATTCTGCCCCTGATGGGACTCACTCTGTTGCAGAGGATGAGCTGCACTCAAGACTTATCTGAGTGGTACATGCGGAAGCTGCCCTGGAGCCCAGGAGACACTCCGAGCCAGGAAGGAAGGCTGTGTCCACAGCTCAGGCTCTGCAGGAAGCCTGCTCTCATCTCCCAGCTCGTGGAGTCGGGATGGGGACAGTTAGCCTGGGCCAAGGGCAGTGGAGGGTGGGAGAACCTTGTGTTTGACCCCTAAGTGTACTCCTGAAACCAGGGAAGGAGGAGAAAAGAATTAGTCAATGATAACAGTTCTCGTGGCAACAGTGCACTTCATTTTATGGAACTGAAAACAGATTCCAAAATCTTCTGTCAGCTTTACCCCATGGTAAAGGAAGTAATGGCATCTCCACTTGAAGGCGTTCCACTCATTGGTGAAACACAGGCCTTGGACCCAACATTGGAGCTCCATTCCAGTCCTGACCTTGAGTGCCTGACCTCACTCCTGGGGCCTGCATCCTCGTCTGTCATAGGGACTCACACTTAGCAATATTAGCTATTTTCATCTTCCTCCTTGCTAAGAGGAGCAGGAAAATGAGAAGCAAGGAGGTGACAGAACTTCTACCTTCCACGTCATGCAGAAGTGTGCCGAGAAAAGACCTTGGACTCTTGATCCTGCTTGGTTTTCTGCTTCAACTTCTTTTTGAAAATCCAGTGGTTTTCAAGGTAATTGAGAAGTCACTGGCCAGTGCTCCTCATGTTGGCTTCGTCTCTGTCAGGTTGTTACGTGCATTTTATTTGAACTTTGTGGCACATAGTTTCCCTCCTACCTTGGCATTGAGAAAACTCAAGTGGCTATCAACTTCCTGGTCTCAAGGTATGATGCTGTATCACATACTGATTTTCTGAGTACTTCATTGCATAGTCACGCCCCAGTGCTTATATGATGGACATCTGAGCTGTGTGGAGTAACAGTTTGTCCTGCAATACAGTTCATCTCAGGACTCGTATGTTTATAAAAAATGATGTGCCTGTCCATACAGCTGAGGCTAAATCCACAGAGGCTGTGCTGCCATCGTTAGGTTTATAACTCTTCATGTGTTTCCTTCTCAGTAAGAAGCTATTGCACAGTTGTTTATGATCCTGAAGCTAATCATCTGCTTCTAAAGACTGACCTTTGTTATTCAGATTTGCATGTAGTGGGTGTGCCCAGAAAACAAGTTGCTGTTTGCCAATATATTGCATCAGCCAGCACACCGGGGTGCTATTTTTAATAGTATGTAATTCCTGTCGCCATTTGATAAAACTAGAAGCTTATAAAATGAAGCCCAGTTTCACAAGACCAGAACTATTTCAGGGATTGGTTTTGAGAGGAACTGTAGCTTAGATCTGTCTGCTAAATTTAGTCTATCACTTGCCAGGGTCTCTCCACTGAGTGTCTGCTGATAATAGAGGATGGGGGCGTGGTATTTAGTGAGGTGGGGAGATGGAATGTGTTTGTGTCCTTTTACTAACTCTTTTCGCAACTTAGGTAATTTTACATAGTATCAACTATCATTGATGAATTAATTGCAAGGGTCTAATTTTGTTGCATTAGTTATAGTTAGGGAAGTCAGAATAAAGCTTATTAAAAGTTTTATATAAAGAAAGAATAAATATTTACAGTGATTGTCTTAGGGTTAGTCTTTCTGGTGAATGGTGTGCTCTTTCTTTAATTGTAGGCTTTTGTACTTCTTTGAGTTCCTGCATCCTAGACATGATCTTATTTACTAGTAGGTGAAATGTCAGGATAGTTCAGATATTACTGTATGTTTGCCAGAAAAACTCTGGTAATGGTCATGTTGCAAGTGTTTCAAGTATAGGAAGAAGGAACATCAATTGATGGCCTGGGGTTCTTGTAGTTCTATGACCTAGTTGTGCTGCTTAGGCTGGGGATGTCTGGTGAAATCTGGGATGGATGACTGTGTAATTTCATAGACTTTCTGCTGCCCCCTGGTGGTATTCTACCTTAGTCCAAAGCTAGAGCCTGTAGTCCCTTTACAACCTGAGCCTGTGCTCCAGTGTTGGTCACCTTCTGGTGGCAGCTGGGCCCTGAAAGTTTGGGAAATTATCAGATAGAACCGAGAAGTCATGATCAGGGGTGACTGGAGAGAAGTTGATGAATTGATAGGTGTTCATTTTTAAGAATCATCATAATTGGTGTCAGAAAAAAATGTTTAATTCATCTTTCTTGAGTGTGGAGATAAAGGTAGGGAAGACCTACAGTTGTCTTCCTTGAAGTCCTTGATTCTGTTTACCTCCTGGAGACCAGAAGAAGGGATCCGGGGAAGGAGACAGAGGGAGCCATTTATGAGAGAACAGGGACGGTGCCTTCAGGGCAAGGACTGCCCAAAGGATGCACACTGAGTGCCATCAATTTAGAATTTTCAGTAGAGCAGAGTGAAGACCTGGGAGGGTGGGTAGGGGCTGGGAGGAGGGGGCAAAAGGGGGTGGGTGGGAGATATCTGTAATGCTATCAACAATAAAAAATATATTAAAAATATTTTTCCTTTATATGCTCTCTGGTATGAAAATAGTTTAAACTCATCCAGCTATCAAAGTTAAGTACTAGAATTTTATTTTGGGAGATAGACTTGAACTTGATTCCATCCTATTTGGCAAGTCTGTGAGTGGTTGCTAATTTTAAAGCATGGTGTTAATCCCCAGGGTCATGTTTCTTAAAGTAGCTTTCCTCTACCTCAGTGAGTTAAATTTGTTTTTATAAGTTTCAGTTTAGAAGAAATTTGGTAGCTTTTCCCTCACAGAAGTGGAAAAGCTTTGGTTACCCAGCTAAGTGGGTATTTCTTATCCTCAGTGGACTGCAAAAAATTACTTCACTGTAGAGGAGATTTTTAAAATGTTATATTAATCAAAAAACTTTTCTTTTTAAGCCTGCTAGTAACACTAGGCAGTCCTCCATTTAAACATCAAAGGTATACTTTAGTTAGTTGTATCTTATTGTTATGTGTGGTGATTGGGGCCCCAATAAGTCTTGCAAAGTCCATACATTATTAAGAGTGGTCACACTTCTGTGTAAAATAATCATCATAAATATAACTAAAAATTTCTTACTACTTATGGGTAGCAGAAGCATTCTGGGAGAAAAGTGGTTTAGAAACTGAAATTATAAATCTTCTAGGATATTATAATGGCATATGAAACAAGGGAAATATACTTGAAATCTGAATTGCCTTCGAAAATCTGGGGGAAATGGTTACTGTATTTAGAATGTATTTAAATGTTATGGCACTGTTATTCTCATCATATATATGGTATTAAAGAGGCATTGCCTAGTACAGTAGTGTGACTGAAAATGCAATCAAAATTTTACTCTGGGATACTGTAGGGAGAAAAAAATATTTTTCCTCTACCCATCTGGCTTAAATTAGACTGACAAAAGATAGATTAACAGAGAAAAACAAACAAGTCTATTAACACCTGTGGATCATACACGTGGGAGCACTAAGCAATGAGTAACTCAAAAGGATGGTAAGAACTTGGGCTTATATAGATTCTTAACAAACAATAAGTCTTTAGAGAACTGACAAGACAAAGGAAAAGGACTTCAAGCTTCTAGGGGCAGTAAATGTGGGAAGGCAAATACATGGGGAAACTAATGGCGGAAAAAGGCCACTTGTAGAAAGGTTTGTTAGATTTCTCTGATGCTAACTCTAGGCTGGTAAGAGTCTAACGTTGTTGTCTCCAGTGATTAACTGCTGTCCTTCCTGGTAGAGAGGGGAAAGGGAATACTTTTACAAACTGATGACTTGCTTTTAGGTAACTAGAGGGCAGAGCAGTTTTCTTGTGTTTGCTTCTTCTCAATGCCTTCAGTTCAAAATAATCCTTATGCCAGAGGGGCATATTTCGTACCCTTGAATACCAAGAACACTATCTTTGAGCTTTAAGTCCCCAGTGGCTCTTCTGGTCAGGGGCAGAAATACCAGTAAGGGAGTTCAGGAATGGAGATTGCAAGCTGTGGCCAGGGTAAGACTTAAAGACGAAAACATATCCAAGGTGGTGAAAGCAGTTGGGAGCTGGAACATTCTTTGAGATTTCTTTTTCCCATTTCCTTTAAAATAATTAATACAGAATAATAATAAAAAATGTATTTTGTGTTTTAGCCATTGTTCTTGGGCACTTGATCCCTTTCAGTCCAACAGTTCACGTCCCTGAGTTCTGAGAAATTTTTGTGAATGAGATTTTAGATTACAGCTTCCCTCTTTGTTTTTCCTGTGCTCTTTCTTGAGTTCCTACTATTCACATATTGAGCATCCTAGATTACTTTCTTAATAGTTTTACCTTTCTCTCTATTTTCCATTTTTCTGTCTTGTTCTACTTTCTGATTTTTTAACTTTACTTTCTGTTGTGTCTAGTGAAGTTTTATGTTTCCAAGCATGAATTTCCAAGAGCTTTCTTTGAAATTCTCTGAACTTTTTTGGTACCATTTTGTTCTTGCTGGATATGACTTTGAGAATGTGAATTGTTTTTTGTTTTGTTTTTTAACATTATCATTTCCCCACTTAATCTATTTCTTCTAAGTTATTATTATTTTTTTTTTAATCGCTGGCGATCATACTTAATAGAATTTCTTCACATGTCTCTTGATTTTTAGCTATCTATTCATATGTTAAAGGAACCACTAAAAATGATGTTTGGAAGTATTTGGCTTGAGTGGAGGTTGTTTATATGATTTCAGTATTAGACAGTGTTCTTAGGTCTTTTCTCTTAAAATATCTGGGGTTCCCAGTAAAAATGTACCTGGTCACCTACCAGGAAGTTTTCATCCAATATTCTACACGTCTACTAAGGTAAAGGGCAAGACAGATCCAATTTAACATCTATTTGCAATTTTTACGTACTTCCTTGTTTTTTTGTACAGTTCTCCTGCTTTCAACTGTGTGGTGTCTCTTAGCCCAGACTCTCCACCTCCTTTTTATGGGAAGTAAACTTCAGTCTTCTGGTGTGGGGGAGAGGCAGTTGTCACCATGCAAAGTGAGAACCTGGAGGTAACTTCTTTCAACCAGTCATGCTATTCTTAGCGCCACCTTCACTTCATTTTGTAAGGTACCTGTGCCACCAATTCCTCATCCTTTTACGGCTTCTGTTACACAAATCAGATCACTTCTCACCTTTCCTTTTTGCTATCGGGGTTGTTTTCTTGGGTCTGCTAAATTAGTAACTAGTCTGTCCTCTTCCCTACTTTCTGAGTTGAGTTGCTGCTGACTCCTCTTCTTAATTTGCTTTGCCCTTTTTTATTTTTTTTAACCCCTGTACTATCATTTTAAGGGAGTTTTAAGAGGCAGTGGAAACTAACGCATATGTTCAGTTAGACATCTTTTTTAAAGTCTGATTCATCTTTTGATTGACTGGATTCAGTTTTTTTCTCTCTCCCCTTTTCTTCCACCACCACACCCTGCCTCTGAAAAGAATATATGGGGTGCTAGATTGTTTGTATTTTTGAGGTTTGAAAAAAACCCTGTCAATTGCCTTTACATTTACATACTTTATATTGTTACCCATTTTCTCTTCCTTCTTGACCTCTCTTTAACCTTTCACTTTTTCACCTTTCCTCCTGAGATATCAGTAGCTTACTGGCCCAGGAGAGAACCTAGGATTTTCGTGTACCTTATTTAAACACACCTGTCCTCTTTTATTTTTTTAATCATATCTTTTTTCTTTCATTATGGGTTTCAATTATTTTTCCTTTTACCTCTTTAATATATTCACTCCACGGACTCTTTAAGCTTACTTTATTTTCTCATATTCGTGATTTGGTAAACTTCCTGTTGGTCACACCTGCCAGATGTACCTCATGGTGGATTATTTCCTCATGTGACCTGTAATTTTCAGTTGTTTACTTGTCCTCAGCAGAGGTTGCTTTTCCCCTGGGAGTCCTGTGAACTCTTGCTGTTGAAGGGTCTCTAAGGGACCGTTTTGCGTTTACTTTTCTTTTGTATTTGCATTATTTGGCTTGGAAATCCCACACCATGCAGGCAGTGTAAATTTGGAGTCTTCATGATCATGTGCTAATTTCATGGTTCCAATTTTCCTAGTTGGATTTTAAGAGTCTTGGTTCCAGTTCCCTGCCTGGATCTGGCCTCAGGCCTTGTTTTCTGTTCAGGCTGAGGTTTTTGGGTGTGTGTTTTTTTTCTCCTTTATTGATTAAAGTGTTACTAATGTGTCCTTATCCCTCCATGGCTCCCTCACAGGCTTAGGCTCTAAAACCCCACCCCTGGCTGCTGGGGTCCAAGGCTGGTTACCTCTCCTGGTTGCAGGTGCTACTAGCTTGTATCTTTTCCATGCTGGCTTTGAGATTCCTCTTCTTTGGATACATGGGAAATTCCCTCTCTCTATTTTGAAATGGACTGTGGTATTAAAAATTCAGCTGTTATACTTAGGTAGATTTTTATATGCTTAATGTACAAAAAAGATATACCTCACTGAGGCCATCCAATAGAACCAGGAGCCATCTCATTTATTCTATGCATTCTCATTTATTCCTGTGTTCAACAAATGTCTATTAAATGTGTACGGTGTCTTAGGCGCTCTAGATTCCAACACAAATGAAACGATGCTTTAAAGGTGATAGTCTAAAAGAACAGAAATATGAGGTGGGAATTCAGATACTGTCCGGAGAGCTGTGGGAGCCACCAAAGGTCTTAAGCATCAAGTGAGGACCCATCCGACAGTGGTATGTAGGTGGGTTGCAGGTGAGCCAGACTAGAGGCAGAGACTGAAGCAAACCAAATGGGGACAGGAAAACAGGAGCAGATTTGAGAGCACCTTGAAGGTGGAATCTCCAGGAATTCGCGGTCAATTAGATATAGTGGATGAGGGAGCGAGAGAGTCACAAAAGTGGCAGTCTCATGGGCCAGATTCAGTTTGCATGGTTTTTGTCTGTCTTTGCCATTAAAACACTTAAATTTAAACTGCATTGGGCATGGCTTGTCTTACTCGGTTTGCACGGTTCTCACCATTCCCTGTTCTCTGTGACCCAGCTGGACATCACTTGCCTGGTCCCTGAAGGCGGCTGAAGCTGAGAGCCTGGTGCAGTGACTTCCCTAGACAGCCTTTTTTTATGCCTGCTTACCCTGCGGCTTGAGGGGGAGAGGCAGGATGAGGCAGGAACAAGGAATGGTGGGGCAGGGTGACCTCTTTGCTCTCCTCTGATGCTGGCTCTGTCGCCATCCCTAATCTCCAGCCTCCACTCCCATCCCGAACCCCAGTCTCCTGACTGGTCCCTATTGGATTTTCTGCAGGAAAGAGGAAAAGAGGATCTGTTTTGTTTTGTTTTTTTCTCTAGTAGATGCTTTGAATGGCTCCTGTTGTTATGCAAGTACTCAATACCACCTTCGTGTTCTAAACCTTATTAAGCAGCCCTGAATGCGGGATTACTTTAACTTTACAGATGAATAAACTGAGGCAGTTTAAGTAGGCCAGTCTGCCAGTATGCTTTAGAATACTGTATTGAAGTTTCTTAAAAACAGAGAGAGGAGCCCTACCTGGTTTGGCTCAGTGGATGCAGCATCGGCCTGTGAACTGAAGGGTCATGGGTTTGATTCCCAGTCAAAGGCACATGCTTCGGTTGCAGCCCCATCCAGGGTGCATGCAGGAGGCAGCCAATCGCTGTGTCTCTCACACATCGATGTTTCACTATCTGTCTCCCCCCTCCTTCCCACACTCTCTAAAAATCACTGGGAAAATGTCCTCAGGTGAGGATAAACGACAACAAAGCTAGAGGGTGGTGAAGCATGGCCTCATTCTTTATTTAAGCCATTTGACTTTTTTATTCTCCCCGATATACTTGAATGATAGATTTGGAAGTACACACCGTCTTTTTATTCCAGCGGAACAAGCATAAAGTAGAAGGATTGTAGTTCTCATGTTGAAAGAGCAGACTGGGAAGAAAGGAAGAGAATGGAGTGGAATGTAATAGAGATAGAGAGCCCTTTCCCAGGCTTCTTGGGGCAGATGAGATCACCGCTGTGCACATCAGCTTCAGCTAGGCTTGAAAGCCCACGATTTTGCAAACATTGATTATGTGCTGACGTTCTTGAGTGCTGCCAGAGTGAGATCGTGTCCAAGGCCTGCAGATTAAATAGATGATATTAAAATGGAACCGCTGGTTTCCGACTTAGGAAGGGAGTTAATCACTTGAGTGGAAATAGATCATCTTCAGAGTTTCAGTAATCGGGTTCTAGGAATGAACCCCCAGGGGACAGCTATAGTTGTCTGGGAGCTACACAGACTTTTCCTTATTGCAGTGCCAACAAGGCAGCGGTTTCAAATGGTCTCTTACATTTGGCAGTAAGCTGGGCAGATGGATATTGAAGAAAATGTAGATGATAGAACAGTTGTGATTCTGACGGTTTGTTGCTGTTTTCTCTCTGGAAAGATGGAAAATATCTGAGCCTGGAATTTCTTTATGCACTTAGTTAAGTTCAGAGTTTCAGCTCTATGGTTGTTGGTGGTTTGGCTCGTCTCCCGGGACTATTAGGTTCTGGGAGGATCTGGGAACCCAATTATACATAGGAGGCAAAGGTTCGCCTTATTTAGACAAATCTGCAAGCCCATTTCATATTTTTCAAAAAAACTAATGTAGGAAGCATCTATTTTTAATTTTATAATGCAGCCTCCATGTTTAAAAACACAATAGGCTTAAAAGAAAACCCTTTCCTAAACACAACTAATAATAAAAAATAAAATAAACACAACTAATAAGTACTTTATCAGAGAATTAGGAAATACTGAAAAAAAAAAGCAGGAAATTATTTTATCACTTTATCACCCTAAGTAACAGAAGTTGATATACACCTTCTATACTTTTTCTATGGATATTTATAAGTAATGTGTGTGTTTACAAAATGATATCATTCTCTTTTGCAATCTCTATCCAGTCTCTGGTGGAGGCTTAATTTCTGTTGTAATGATGTATTTAACCAATTCTCACAGAACTTTCTAATTTTCTACCACAATAAATGATTCTTTGAGTTGTCTGTTTACTGAATACTTACATTCCATTACAGTATGACTAAAAAAGAGGCTCAGCGTTTGGGGAAACAGAATTAGCTAGTCTTGCTGATGGTGGGACTCTTTGTGAAATACATGAAACAGTTTTGTATTTCCTGCTGTCAGAGAACAACTAGAATCATGATTTATGGTTTATAGTTGATATGGCTGGTTTCTTGTCAACATGTCGTATCTACTAATTTTGTCATCAGAAATCATCTTTTTCTCTGGAGAATTGAGGGCTACCATATTGGAATGGGTCATTTTGAGGGAGGAGCATAAAAAGGGAGGCTGTTAGGAAAGTTATAGGACAACTGCTGAGAAAGAATGTATTCCAGATATTTTGAAATCTACGTATCAGGCATCATTAAATAAACAAGGCGTGGTGGAGATGAAAGATGTTATCACATGAGGATTTTCCAACAGCCCATAATGTACCAAAAGGCAAATATGTACACTTCAGCATGCCCTTCTTTCTCGTGGCTAAGCAAAATAGGTCAGCGTATAGTTAGTTCAAGGAGCTGTTTCATAAGGGCTGGTTTTATTTGCTAGCCAGACTTTGTAGAATTGTGAGCACTGCATGTAATAATGACTTAAAATAAAGGATGATTTAAAGGTTAAAGTAATCTTCTAAAATTTCCCCCACTGCAGATTGAAGTAAATATGTAGGTTCTTCAGCTGAGACTGTGTGGTTATTATTCTGGCCATTTTTTTCTTTAAACAAATACAGTTTTATGAATTCTACCTACTTAACTCTTTAAATGCTAAATAACAAAAAAACACACCAAACCCACAGCTAATTAAATTGGTTTGGAGAAAAGCATTCAGGAGCTATCCAAATTGAGTTAGAGAAGAATTAAACACCTACCTCATGAGTATTTCAGTGGACTGCATTGCTATAACAGGTCTGTGAGGTTATTAGTGACTTTTATGGAAAGTTCTAGTAGATGTAAAGACCTTTATCTGGACTTGAAGCGTTCGCATAAAGGCAGATCGTCTGTTTCATAATAACATAGTATCACTTCTTGATTTCCATTGCTCTTTCAAGGTACTCACATGTAGTTATTTTATTATTTTTCCCCATCACCATTTATCCCCTATATACCCTCTTCCACCTCTACCCACTCCTTCCCCACCATAGTCACCACACTGTTGTCTATGTCCATTAGTTCTTTTTTCTTTTTGTCCAGTTCTCTTACACCTACACACACACACACACACACACACACACACACACACACACACCATCTCCACCACCAGAGCTGTCTGCCTGCTCTGTGTGAGTCTGTCTCTGTTTTGCTTGTTAGTTTGTATTAAATTCCACATATGAATGAAATCATATGGCACTTGTCTTTCCCTGACTGGCTTATTTCACTTAACCATGATCCATAATATTCTCCAGGTCCATCCATGCAGTCTCAAAGGGTACTATTTTCTTCCTTTTTACTGCTGAGTAGTATTCCATTGTGTAACTGTACTATAGCTGTTTTATCCACTCATCTACTGAAGGACATATGGGCTGCTTCCAAATCTTGGCTATCCTATGTAACGCTGCAATGAACATAGGGGTGCATATATTCTTTTAAATTAGTGTTTCAGGTTCCTTTGGATAAATTCCCAGAAGTAGAATTGCTGGATCATAGGGCAGTTTCATTTTTAATTTTTTGAGGTCACTCTATACTTCCTTCCACAATGGCTGTACCAATCTGCATTCCCACCAACAGTGCGCAAGGGTTCCCTTTTCTCCACATCCTCACCAACACTTGCTGTTTGTTGATTTATAGATGATAGCCATTCTGACAGGTGTGAGGTGATATCTCATTGTGGTTTTCATTTACATTTCTCTGATTAGTGATGTTGAACATCTTTTATGTCTATTGGGCATCTTTTCTCTTTGGAGAAGTGTCTATTCAGGCCCTTTGCCCATCTTTTAATTGGATTGTTTGTTTTCTTTGATGTTGAGTATTATAAGTTTGGATATTAACCCCTTATCTGATGTATTGGTGTATATGTTCTCCCATTCAGTGGGTTGTCTTTTCATTTTGTTGATGGTTTTCCTTTGCTGTGCAAAAACTTTTTCGTTTGATGTAGTCCCATTTGTTTATTTTTTTCTTTTGTTTCACTTGCCTGAGGAGATAGATCAGAAAAAAAGGTTGCTACAAGAAATGACCGAGATATTACTGCCTATGTTTTCTTCTAGGATTTTTATGGTTTTGAGTCTAACATTTAAATCTTTAATCCATTTTTAGTTTATTCTTGTGTGTAGTGTAGTTTCTTCCTTTCTGCTTTCTTTTTTTTTTTTGCATGTATCTGTCCAATTTTCCCACCATCATTTATTGAATAGACTATTTATTTTTAGTCCCCTGCATGTTTTTGCCTCCTTTGTTAAATATGTATTGACTGTAAAGGAGTGGGTTTATTTCTGGGCTCTCTATTCAGTTGCATTGATTTATATGTCTGTTTTTATGCTAATACCATGCTGTTTTGATTGCTGTGGTCTTGTTAGTATAGTTTGATATCAGGTAGCATGATTCCTCCAACTTTGTTCTTCTTTCTCAAGATTGCTGTTGCTATTTGGGGTCTTTTGTGGTTCCTTATAAATTTTTGGAATATTTATTTTAGTTCTGTGAAATATGCCATTGGTATCTTGATAGGCATTGCAGTGAATCTATAGAGTGCTTTGGGTAGTATGGACTTTTAATGCTGTTAATTCTTTCTATCCATAAACACAGTATATGCGTTCACTTATTTGTATCTTCTTCCATTTCTTTCTTCAGTGTCTTACAGTTTTCCGAATCCGGGTCCTTTATATCCTTGGTTAAATTCATTCCTAGGTATTTTACTCTTCTTTCTGAAGCAATTGTGAATGGAGTTGTTGTTTAGTTTCCCATCTGATAGTTCATTATAGGTGTATAAAAAATGCAATTGATGTCTGGATTTTTATTTTGTATCCTGCTACTTTACTGAATTCATTTATCAGTTCTAGTAGTTTTTTCTCTTTTAAACATACTTTTATTGATTTCAGAGAGGAAGGAAGAGGGAGAGAGAGAGAGAAACCTCAATAATAAGAGAGAATCATTGTTCGTCTGCCTCCAGCACGCTCCCTACTGGGGATTGAGCCCACAACCCCGGGTATATCCCCTGACCTAGAATAGAGCTGTGACCTCCTGCTGTATAGGTAAATGCTCAACCACTGAGCAGCACTGGCTGGGCTCTAGTAGGTTTTTTTTTTTTTAAATATATTTTATTGATTTTTTACAGAGAGGAAGGGAGAGGGATAGAGAGTTAGAAACATCAATGAGAGAGAAACATCGATCAGCTGCCTCCTGCACACCTCCTACTGGGGATGTGCCCGCAACCCAGGTACATGCCCTTGACCGGAATTGAACCCGGGACCCTTGAGTCCGCAGGCTGACGCTCTATCCACTGAGCCAAACCGGTTTGGCATCTAGTAGTTTTTTGAGGACTTTTTAGGGTTCTCTACATACAGTATCATGTCTAATGCAAATAATGACAGTTTTACTTCTTCTTTTCTAGTTTGGCTGCCTTTTATTTCTTCTTCCTGTCTGATTCCTGTGGCTAGGACTTCCAGTACTATGTTGAATAAGAGTAATAAAAGTGGAGATCTCTGTTTTGTTTTGATCTTAAGGGAAACGCTTGTAGTTTTTGCCCATTGAGTATGATGTTGGCTGTGGGTTTGTATAATATATGACCTTTATTACGTTACGTTCCCTCCATTCCCACTTTGCTGAGAGTTTTTATCATAAACGGGAGCTGGATTTTATCAAATGTTTTTCCTGCATCTATTTATATGATCATAAAGGTTTTTATCCTTCATTTTGTTTATGTGGTATATCACATTTATTATTTTGCAGATATTATACCAACCTTGCATCCTTAGAATAAATCCCACTCGATTGTGGTGTATGATCTTTTTAATATATTGCTGGCTCCGATTTGCTAACATTTTGTTGCATATTTTAGCATCTATGTTCATCAGGGATATTGGCTTATAATTTTCTTTCTTTGTCGTATCTTTATCTGGTTTTGGAATTAGGATCATGCTGGCCTCATAGAATGAGCTTGGGAGTTTTCTGTTGTTTTAGAGATTTGATGCACGAAACAGAAAGTTTAGTTGACTGTATGCTTATAAGACTAATTATGCATGTTCTACTTCCTTCTTTCATTTGCCATTATCAGCATTTAAAAACATCTGGAACTTTCCTGTAGTTTCTTCATTGACATGCCAGCTTTGTTTGTTTAGTCTTGGGTCCATCGTGTCTTAAAAAATTAATAAAAATTCAGTTCCTAATTACATAGCACTCATTTTAAAAGTTCACTAAAGCTTTCAAAGAAGAATAAATTACAGTCATTATAATAATTCCTTACATTTTTATGTTTTGCTTTATGTTTTCCAAAGCACTGTACAGTCTGTGTAAATTCCCTTACTAATGGAGCGAGCAGAAGAAATACATTATTCCATTGTAGGAAACCGAGGCCCTGGGGTTGGAGTACAAGTTAATGACAAAGCAAGCTTTAGAACTCAGAGTTCCCGAGCGATTGCTCCATGGGCAGTTGAAGTGAGCACTTCATGGTGTTCTGAATCTTGAAAACTCGTGTTCAGTGTGTATTTCACATGCTAGCTTTTTGTTTACACAATGTTTTATTTCCAGACAATGCCAGATAACAAGACAATGTAATAGATTATTTTTGAGTAAGGATGAACAGATATTCATAAATGGTTTATTTAATGGTTTTGCTTGGTTGATGTTTTTTCATTACCAGAATAACTGCTTTAAGTTATTTTTCTGTTTTTAGCTCTCTGGCTTTGATACTTAAGTAGTTTCTAATGTGTCATGGCATATTATCTGATGGCTTTAATAATATTAAAGAGTAAAATGTCTATTTTAAGAATTGGAGCAGAATCGTATTTATTAGCACATTTACTTTTTACTTAATTGAGGCCAGATAGAAAGCCCTGCTGAATTTAGAATCCATAATGAATATGCTGTTGTTCCTGCTTTTTATCCTTTTGGGCTCCATACTTTAAAATAAAGACTTTTTAGACTATTCTTTATATGTGCTCAAATCGTTGGATATTGGCAGTGGGAGAGCATTTGGGTTTGTTTAGCCCCAGGACCAGCTCTTAACATGAGATTTTAGACAATCACAATTTCACTGGACTTTGTTTATGTCTAAAAATTCCAGAGGAATGAGAGTTCTGGCACCTCTTCTGTCAAATTCTGTGCTATTTTATTGTAAAGAGTTTAGATACAATTTTTACTCTTCTATTACTTCTTCCCGGTTCTGAGAAATATGTCTAATGATTTGAGCTGTGTGTGTTTTTCTTTTCTTTTCTCTTTTTTTATTTTTCTGTTTTTTTTTTTTTTGTTAACCCTCACCCAAGGATATATTTTTTCCATTGGTTTTTAGAGAGAGTGGAAAAGTTGGAGAGAGAGGGAGGGAGGCAGGGAGGGAGACAGCGGAGGAGAGAGGGAGAGAGAGAGAGAAACGTCAACATGAGAGAGACACATCAATTGGTTGCCTTCACCACACACCCTGCACTGGGTAACCCATCTGTGCACAGGCCGATGCTCCAACCATGGAGTCAAACGGGCCAGGGCAAGATCTGTGCTATTTCTTAACATTCTCCTGGCTATGGATTCTGAGTGGCTTTTCTGAATGATGGTAGTAGCAGCTGTTTTCTGAGCCCAGCCAAAGATACAGTCTTTTGGGTCTAGATGTGAAGGCACTTTGCCACAGTATGTTCTAAATTGAGTGTGTGAGTCCAGGGCAGAGTCACCGTCTCACTTCTCCTTCTACAGCTGGGCTCTGGGGTCTCTAAGTCCACACCTTTTTTGCAGTGGCCTTTGAAGTGCTGAGTAGCTGTTCAGTGTTTACTTCCCTAAAGTGAGCTTTCCCCCTTTTGTACCATTTCAGCATCAGCTGCAGGAAAACAGCACACATATCTTTATTTTCAAGCTTCAAAGTTGCTTGAAAAATACAGGGTTGTTTTCTCATGGAATTTGGAGGGCTGTTTTATTCTTGTATCAGAATGATTGGGCATTTAAAATGCCCTTTGGAAGTGGCAGCTTCAGTAAATATTTATGACATGTCGCTATGACCCAGTTGGGCGTTAGAAAGGAAGGAGGGCATTATGAAAAGAACAAGACACGTTTCTTGGAGTAACTTATATCTTTTATTCCTTTCACATGATTGGTTTGTCACAGCAGTAGCAGCCTCCGTGAAGATGCGTAGGTAGCTGGTAATACTACTTCCACAGCAGCGGTTCTCAACCTGTGGGTCGCGACCCCTTTGGTGGTCAAACGACCCTTTCACAGGGGTCGCCTAAGACCATCCTGCATATCAGATATTTACATTACGATTCATAACAGTAGCAACATTACAGTTATGAAGTAGCAACGGAAATAATTTTATGGTTGGGTCACAACATGAGGAACTGTATTTAAAGGGCCAGAAGGTTGAGAACCACTATTCCAGAGGAAACTGAGGCATATAGAGGTTAAAGGACCTTGTCAGGAAGGGAAGTAGCTGAGTTGGGTCTCAGCTGCTGGCTCTGTAACTCACAGAGCTGGTGCTCTTTCTCCCACACCACGCACACCTGAGGCTTAAATTATATCACGTGTCACAGATGTTAGTGATGCAGGAAGCCAAGCAGGGAAAAGGATGGTGAAGTGGAATGTTCTGCAAAGGGTCTGCAGAGCAGAACCTTAGAGACCAAGGGTAGAGCCTGGCCTTGCTGAAGAGGAGGAAATGGAGAACTCCAGCACGAGGGACGCCTAGGTGCTCTCCTAAGGAGTGAGCAGTTTTGTTGTCCTAGTTATTATCGGGAGCCATTTACTTTCCTTGCTGTCACTGAAGAGTTCCTCTGGCTGTTGGGAACTGCCTGTGGACTTGCCTTGCAAGATCAGTGTCCTTTGTTTGGATGGAGGCTTGCAATGCCAGGAATAGTATGTGCGTGCGTGCGTGCGTGTGTGTGTCTGATAGCCCTAGATTGTCTCTTACCACTTGATAATTTTTTCTTTTTTTAAGATTACAGTGTTATCTCTTAAGAGGAGATTATCTGACTGTTCCCCTGTCAGAGAGAAGTGAAATAACACCGTGGCATTGGTCTGATCTTTGTGGTTCTGAAGGGGTTTCCCCTCCTGGCAGACTTCCTGCAGTGGACAAGGGGGAAAGCCCACGTTCATGTCCTTGGGCATGAACGTTCCGTCGAGAATTTTTCTTTAGAGTTCTTGTAGCCGGTTGCAGATGTTGAGGGTTCCTTGGCTGTTATCCTAATTCTGCTGAGGAGGATTTGGGGAGAAGCCTGGAGTCTGATGCCAGGAGATCCCTTGCCTGCAGGACCTCTGCCAGGGCGCCCACGTGACCTGTGTGCCTTCTGGCCTCTCCAGGCAGCACTGGCGACGGCCGCAGCTCCTGTGTAGTGCTTTCCCAGTGGTCGGAGCTTCTCCTGGGTGTCCTGTTTCTCTCCGGAGACTGCCCTCCTGATTCTCCCCGGCTACCCAAATCGTTCTAAAGCCCTTTCAATGTCAGTGACATTCTCCGTAGCTTTATTTTCCATTAAACCACGCAAGGAACATTTATTTCCTGAGTTATTGTGCAGATATCGATCGAGCACATTCTGAGCCCTGGGAATGTGAGACGGGGATGCTTCAGACTGAAGCTCTTCCGCAGTCCCTCATAGGCTCCTGGGGGAGTCTAGACAGACACCACAGGGGAGTGTCAGAGGGAAGGGCACAGCACTGGGGTGGACGCTCAGGAGAGGGAACGCCCAACTCTTTTGCAAGGTCTGGACTGTCTTTCAGTTTTACTGCCATTTGACTGGTTGTTATTCAGACGGGGAAATCGGGAGTGGACATACGGTCCATCACTATTCCAGAGTCAGATTTGGGGGTTCAGCAGCGATGAGTTTGGCCTTTGAAATCAGGAGACCTGAGTTCAGGTCTTGTTTGTGCTCCATAGGGAGCAAATAGGAGTTCTTGGGGTGTGGGGCGGGAGAGCCTTAATGCAAGAGGCAACCGATTGATGTTTCTCCCTCACATCGATGTTTCTCTCTTTTTACCTCAGATAGATAGATATATAGATAGATAGATAGATAGATAGATAGATAGATAGATAGATAACTGAAGCTCACCTAATGGGCTATGCATGAGAGAGGCTGAGAGTCAAACCATGGTCTGTCTTCAGCCAAAGGCCATGCTACATGAATAACAAGGCTTTGTTATAGAGCTAGGTATTTACTTTTAACGTTTCTTGTGTGGGA
This sequence comes from Myotis myotis, assembly GCF_014108235.1. Classification (NCBI taxonomy): domain Eukaryota; kingdom Metazoa; phylum Chordata; class Mammalia; order Chiroptera; family Vespertilionidae; genus Myotis; species Myotis myotis. The sequence goes on from NW_023416319.1 coordinate 27,221,928, forward strand.
ACTAAAAAATATTAATATTTTGCTTCTAACTTCTCGGCTAGGCTGATAATCAAATCAACAGAGACAGATTAACAGGAGAAAATCAAGTTTTTAACACATGCCCATGGGGAATTCACATAGGCCTGAAAACTCCAGAGACAGTGAGGCAACATTGGGGAGATGTGGCATTTTGGACAAAGGAGAAGAGGGTGGGGGGAGATAATATATTTCAGAAGTGACAATGGGTAATTTACAGGTTGTTGAGGGAGAAGGGAACATTCATGGCAGGTGAATTCTTGCTGAGCAACTCAGAAACAATGAGACACAGGGGATATCTAGCTAACAGGCCCTGCCTGAAGCATTCCTAATTATCACACTTAATTCAAATTAGGCTACAGTGAACATGCTAAGATTTCTTCCTGAAGCACACTTCTCTGTCTGAATCTCTTGGGCAGGAAAGGGAGGAAGGTCAAAGGTTCTTTCTGAGTCTTGTTTCTTAATAAACAGCTTAAAATCAATATCCCAAAAAGGCAGCTTCAGGGTAGCAAAACTTTAGTCCTTTCACTTGTTCTCCAATTTTAAATGATTGTTACAAAAGTAGTACATGCTTATTAAAGAAAAATAGATGGGAGAAAAGTAGAAAATGGGCCTGTCATCAAATATAATTTCAGTTAATATGTGATGTATTTTTCCCCCAGCTTTATGCAATATGTTCATTAATCATTGCTGAGTTTAAATAAGAGTAGGTACATTATTTATATGTAAATTCACATTGATACTTACATAATTTATAAAGTTTTGAATCTTGCTTTTGACTCTTCCCTGCAGATGTGAATTGGTTATCGCCACATAAGTATTTTAATAAATAGTGGTTTGAACTACAGGACTCAGAAACGAAACTTACAGCTCTTGGATGCAAGCTGCCATTTAATCAAGGGCAGGTTTCTTGACCTTCCTGGAGTTTCGTTTCCAAGTTTATAAATGAGGGAGTTGAATCAGATCATTGATTTTACAACTGGGATTCCAGGAAACACCCTCTGGGCTGGGAATAGAAAGGTCGCCAGAGTCGGGAAGACCCTGGCCCTTCACCCGCCTGTGTTTCATCCCAGCAGCTGCATCTGTAGCTCTTCTATAGATTGGGGCATCCGAGCACATGTGGAAACAGGGATCCATTGATTTTCTTTGTGTGAAAAAATATAAATGTTGGCCCAAACCGTCTTGAAGCTGAACATTTCTATCGTTATCTGTTAAGTTGCTGTGTTATGTGCCTTTTAAAACACTTCTTCACCAGGAGAATGATAGGCTAAGCCCACTTGCCACATTCATTCAGCTTGTCCCAGAGAACCACTGATCCACACTGAGCAGTGTCCATAGCACAATGAATGATTTCTTAGAAAAGACCCATTGTGGAGGCTGTAAAACATTTCCCCTTTGACTTTATCCATCCTTAGGCCCTTTTAATGCTCTTTCAGGGAAGACCAACCAGGGAATCAGTGGTCCCTTAGAGTCTAGCGGTTCTCAACCTATGGGTCGTGACCCCTTTGGTGGTCGAACGACCCTTTCACAGAGGTCTCCTAAGACCATCCTGCATATCAGATATTTACATTACGATTCATAACAGTAGCAACATTACAGTTATGAAGTAGCAACGAAAATAATTTTATGGTTTTGGGTCACAACATGAGGAACTGTATTTAAAGGGCCAGAAGGTTGAGAACCACTGCCTTAGACTAATACATGTTTGAAAACTACAGGCTGTATCGGTAACTGGATTTCCATTTTCCTTATGCTTATCAAGGTTTTGCATTTTGTGGGGGTTGATTCAGAAGTCCCAATATCTTGACCTTTTCTCTTGCCTCCACAGAAGGAAGAATCTTGTTGAAAAATGAGGTGAACGTGAAAAAGTGCTCAGGTACTCCAGAACCCTGGACAGCTACATGAGGTGTTTAAAAACTGCCCTAACCACCTTGCTATCCAAGTCCCTGTCATGAGGCCTGACAGGATGAGCACGCCTTCGAGGGCCAGCATCCTGCTCCGGAAAAACTCGGACTGCTGACCTGCCGAGAGCAAGCAGGGGACTGCCTGTTGTCTGCCAGTACAATGAAGGAAGTGGTTTATTGGTCACCCAAAAAGGTGACAGACTGGCTGCTAGAGAATGCTATGCCAGAATACTGTGAGCCTCTGGAACATTTCACGGGCCGGGACTTGATCAACCTGACCCAAGAGGATTTCACAAAACCCCCCTTGTGCCGAGTCTCCTCCGACAACGGGCAGCGGCTCTTGGACATGATAGAGACCTTGAAAATGGAGCACCACATGGAAGTACACAAGAACGGCCATGCCAACGGGCACCTCAGCATTGGCACAGACGTCCCCACCCCTGACGGCAGATTCAGCATCAAGGTCAAACCCAACGGGATGCCAAATGGATATAGGAAGGAGATGATAAAGATCCCCATGCCGGAACTGGAGCGCTCCCAGTACCCCATGGAGTGGGGCAAGACTCTTCAGGCCTTTCTTTATGCACTTTGCTGTTTTGTTCTCACCACAGTGATGATCTCGGTCGTCCATGAACGAGTACCTCCTAAGGAGGTGCAGCCTCCCCTACCGGACACGTTTTTTGACCATTTTAACCGGGTGCAGTGGGCCTTTTCTATTTGTGAAATTAACGGCATGATCCTTGTAGGACTCTGGTTAGTTCAGTGGCTGCTCTTAAAATACAAGTAAGTAAAGCAAAAGCTTTCAGACTCAGTGACTGAGGCGTTTGCCCTGTGGATATCTAAGTCTCATTATTTGGGAGTGCAATTTACTAAGCAATGGCAATCAAAGCATATTATTCCCCCATTTTTAAAGCCACATACCCAACTAAAGCTCTGGCAGCTTTAGGAAAACGCCATGTTTATTGCTTGTTTTGTACAAGATTTGTACAGAATGGTGAAGAGAGACTGTTCTGTTTTCACTTCACAGGAAAGAAAACCCTCAGGCACCGTCAGAGAGTACACATAGGCTATTGGACCACAGAAAAACCATCCAGTCTTGGTGGTGTTAGCCCATCAAATAAATTGTTAACAGTTGGCCTAAGCACCATGAATGGCTGTATAGCTTTTCCCAAGCAGAGTCAGACATCTGGAACCTTAGCAATGCATATTTACGGAGGTTTCACACATAAAATTCAGAACAGCTATTCCAGAGTGGCTTGGGCTATTGGGAAAATGATACTCTCAGGGAATGACTTTGTTTAGGTAGGCGCAATGCAGATGAGCCTGCGTGGCTTTTCACCTTCTAGAAGGTGTGGCAACTAAAGCAATATGTGGTTTTCCATTCACATTTCTCAAGATTTTAGTAGGCGCCTTCTTTTAGTTTCCGGTATATCTAAAGTGGCTTTCATGTCCCTAGCTCTAAACTCAGCATAGACCCCCTCAGGCAAGCTGTTTGCTTGGGATGTATAGCCAACGAAACACCGTCCTCTCGTCACTGGTGTGTGATTTTCCTATTACTTGAACATCTTTATGGCTTCCGTGCATGGGAGTTAAAAACTGGTTTCTTAAGGAACTGAGTTTCTCTGTAGTGGGCTGTGTTTCATGACGCACAGTATGGATGAATAATAAGAAAATATCTTAAATCAGGAAAACAAAATGCAGACAGGGTTTATGCTGAACTTGACCTAGCAGAAATGATGACTATTTTCCTGGTATGTTCCTAAAAGACTGTGTTTTGTCATCTTATAAATTACATAGATGCAAGTGGAAGTAAAAGCAGTTTCTGACTCAGCCAGGAGAGAACTCTCTTAACTTGTGTAAAGGAAACAGTTTAAATGGCCAGTGTTTGTTTTGGGGCTGGTTTGGCAATCCTAGAGTTTTAGCTAAATTGGAAATAGAAATGATGATGTGGGCTGCATTTGATTTGATGGAAGACCTTTTTTTGTTTGCTTTAGTTTTAAGAGACTAAATTGATAGGAATAAGCTTTAGAAATATGAGATGCTTCCAATTTATTAATTACATTCTTTTGGCTGCCAAACTTCAGTTTCTGCATTTGACTTTTATCTTCTAAACTTCTTTTCCTAAGAGCACATTAGAAATATGCCAGTATTTTTTCTTTAAAAGTCAAAGTCAACTGCATTATGTTTTCTAAGATTTTCTCAATGTTTGTTGTTTCATTTATGAGAGCTTGTTTTCTGGTTTTCCATCAACATTTTACATGCAAGTAAATAATTTACTGACCCAGAGTATAACTTTAGTTAAGTCATACCAGGCATGAGTCCAAAACTTTCACAAAACTGTGACTTTTAAATAATTTACTCTTGTTCTAAGGAAGTATCCTGACCATAGGGTTAATTTCTTTAAACTATACCACTGTTTATATTTCTCTCAGCAGGGACTTTCCCCTCATATCTGTTTTGCTTTAAGCTTTCTAATTTCTCGTTTTCCTAGTACTTATTGCCAATACTGTAGTCACTTGTATATTTGCATTGCTCAGTAGCAATAAATCAGTTGATTTGTAACTTGGACCAGATTAGCCCAATGCTGGCCGCAGCCTGGGTTCCAGACCAGCCCTGACATGCTGGGTGGTGTGGGTGACTCTCAACCTCAGGGGCCTGCTTCTTCTCACAGGAGCCTCTCAGGCCAGATGATTTCTGATGTCCTGTGCAACTGCGTTTTATTTTGTTCTAACGTGATTGAATGGGCCAGTTATGTTAGATTATTATTAGCTGCAGTGTTGTGTCCAGAAGACATGTAACTAAGGGTTCTTTAAAGTGCTCTCTCTAATTTCCATGTTGACAGGAAAAGGACATGGGAAATGGAAGCCGCCTGTTGTCAAGATAATCCTAAACAGCCCCACCCCCTGTCCTCCCACTGGGGCGTATCCCTGGGTTCCCATCGGCCTCCCTGAGATCTGTCTTCAGTGTATGTGGCTCACCAGACATGGAGGAGGTAGCGGGACAGATGCAGTGGGTATTGACATACCACCTTCCGCAGCTCTCATGCTTGGTGATATCAGAGACCCCTTGTTTCTGGTTATTTGCTGGTGCTATGTAGCAGTTTTGTTTATCCAGAAAGGCAGGGAAATGGAGACTTCTGAGTACGGAGCATTGTGTTAAACAGGGAGTTCAGCTCTCCCTCTTTTTCTGCTCGACTGTTCTGGCTCTCGACCCTTTTCCCCAACCCCAACCAGGAGGTTTGCCATGACTCCTCGAAGGTGAGCCTGTTTGGCTAGTAATCGCACAGGGGAATTTTACTTTGATTTTAAGAGTCTTGGAGCCCCTTAAAAACAATCAGCCTAGCCCTGGCCGGTGCTCTCAGTATTTAGAACGTTGGCATGTGCACCGAAGGGTCGCAGGTTGATTCCTGGTCAAGGGCACATACCTGGGTTGCAGAGTGTGAGCAGGAGGCAACCAGTCGATGTGTCAGACTTCACCCAAATCGGGACTCCCTGGTTTTAAGAAAGCATGAAAAAGACTGTTAACCTTACAGACTCAGTAAGGACTTTCCATGCATGGCTAAATCACGGCTACCACATGGTGACAGGGGTGGCTAGTGGGATGGTGAGAACGCCTGGTGAAGAAGGCCGAGGATCAGGATTGTAGAACTTCTAAGTCAAGGGTTCTGTAGCCACCATAGAGATAACTGTGACTTAGTATGATGGTCTTAGACCAGGGGTGGGCAAACTTTTTGACTCGAGGGCCACAATGGGTTCTTAAACTGGACTGGAGGGCCGGAACAAAAGCATGGATGGAGTGTTTGTGTGAACTAATATAAATTCAAAGTAAACATCATTACATAAAAGAGTACGGTCTTTTTTTTTTTCCAATAGTTTTATTCATTTCAAACGGGCTGGATCCGGCCTGCGGGCCGTAGTTTGCCCACGGCTGTCTTAGACCCTCAAACTCAACTAGTCTAACACTAGGTTTATCTTTTTTTTCCCCAACTTATTCTTCCTCCTATGTGGGCAGAGGCATTTCCTAAAAACCTAGAACTTCTCAGTTCCTTTTATACAAATGCTGAGTTCTATCGATTCTAATTTCAGATTTATTACTGTTATTGGTGGAAGTGGAGTTCTTGGGGCTCTGCAAGGAAGAGAATTTCCTGAAGCTCCCACGGGAGGATGGGGTTTTGTGAAAAGTTTTATTGATGTAAAATTAAGGAGTTTCCCCTTCCAGGTCCCATCTCTGCCCATCCCGCCATGGGAGATGTTCAGTCTTGTCTTCAGCAGGGCCAGGAGTAAGGCCCTGCCCATAGTTTCTACTCCACATTAAAGTCCAGTCCAGCATCCTGCATGTGAAGTCTGCATGGCCAGGCCATCTGGTTTCCAAGGCCACCTGGCCGTGAAGAGAACACGGAACGCACTGGGGAGTGCGGGTTACAGAGCAAGAGAGAGAACAAGAGAAAGGGAACTTTATGTCGGGGGCGGGGGCGGAGTTCTCACCTAACCAGGAGCTTCTTCAAACTAAACAATTAGCTTTCCAAGATTTCGTGAGCTTCTGATGGGGTCCATCCCCTAGCCAATCCAATGTTCCCAGGTAGACTGGTAGGCAAACACCGCCCTTGTGCCACCGGACTTTACTGCGCATATGCCTATCTCCCCCGGCTCCCAGCAACCATCCAGTGCGAGATGGGGAAGCGGGGGGCGGAGGGTTAGTCCCGTGGAGGAACAATGCTGTGTGAAGCTGAAGCTTCCCAGGTGACCATGCTTACAATGTCTGAGTCCCTTTGCTTTCTTTGCTTTGTTAATATTAACTAGCTACTTGCGACCATAACACTACTTCTTTTCATTCCTACCTATTGATGTATAGTGGGTGCTCAGATGGAGGCCCGCTCTTTAGCATGAAGCTCCGGGTTCTTCGTAATCTGTCCCTGGTCTGACCTGCGTCATCTCTGGCTACTTCACTCCCGTTTCCCTCAAACACTTGAAGCTCATATCATTACATTCTATTCCTTGTGTATTTTTTTCACTGCTCAATTTTAAGTTCCTCTGGGGAAAAGTCTGGATCCTATTTGTTACTCATCTTTTATTCCACTTTCTGTGACACAGAGAAAGTGCTCATTTAACATTCATTTATTCATTCAACTTGTATGTACTGAGCGACCTTCTATGTGCTGGGCACTGATGTAACCCAGAGGTTGCTGCAGTGAGCAGAGGTCCCTGGGGTGCTTGTGGAACTATATTCTGGCTAGGCTACGGCAGCAGTAAGCAGATGAGTAACATAGGACCAGGTAGTATTAAGGGAAATGAAGAAAAATAAGGCACACAATAAGTTAGAAGGTACTGGGGATCCTGGAGAGAGGGTTTCGATAAGGTGATTGGAAGAGGCCTCTAACGAGGTGACACCGGAATCAAATGAGGGTGAATACCATATAGGTGTTTGGGGTCAGGTCAGTCCAGACAGAAAATAGGACAAGTGCAGAGTCCCCTAGACTTACTTCACCTGAGAACAGCTGTGGGAAGGTGGTGACACAGATCACAAGGTGTGGATGGTGGGTGGGGTAAGCATTGTCAGCCAGGGTTTAAAGAGTTTGGATTTTGTTTCAAGTGTGATAAGTCATCAGAGAAGAATGCTATGAACAGATGTGTATTTTAAAAGAGTCACTCTGGCTGCAGTGTAGAGAGTAGGGAAGTGTGAGTAGAGGCGGGGTGGGGGGGGGAGGAAGGCAGGGGGGCTAGTTAATTTGCCCATGCTGTCATCCAGGTGGGAAATGATTGCAACCTAGACTCAGTTAACGTGGCCAGTGAGTAAATTTTGTGCTGAGGTGGTGGGAAGGGGTGAACTCTGGAGAAAACATGGTTCCTTTTACATGTAGAGCTGCTCATCTTTTATAGCTACAGTGCTGCCTTCTGTTGTATCTTTCTTGTGCAAGGTTTTGAGGTCTCTGTGAATCCCTGGATTTTATATGGAATTTAATGGGGAGATAGAATTCACTAACTGGGGAGGTCTCACAACCTTGCTTGAATATATTTTATTGAGAGCAAAGCCATGTTGTGTGCATTTCCTGGTGTATGCTTCTACCTGACATCTCGTGGATCAGATATTTGCCCAAAAGAAGTAGTACAGGTCAGTTGAAGGGATATATTGTCCTCTTGGTGGTGAAATGATGGGAAGAAAAAAGTAAAGGAGCCATTGGATAGCTAGGGTGTGGGACGGAGTGGAAAGAGCTTAGTGATTCAGGCATTGGTCATGGGTAGAACATTCGGGCAGGAACAGTCCCGTAGTTATGGAGAGGCCTGTGGAACAGTCCCTGAGTAGGTTCTTTGCAAATTGATCCCATGTGGAAAGGGAAGGAACCGAGAAGGGAAACGGTGGTGTCAGATCCTACGTAAGACCTGTCATGGCATCTGTATTCAGAACTGTTATAGGGGCTTTGCTGCCCCACAGAGGAACAGGTGCAGATTTCCAGTGTGGCTTTTCTGGGCCTGCACTCAGAGTACTGGCATGGGTGTTCAGATGTTTGGCAGCAGTATGTATCGTATCTTTAAAGACCACTTAGGAAAAGCTTCGTTTTGTATTTTAACCTTTGATAAAAGCCCTGGCTTTGGGGGCCTTATTTGTTAGGTGGCTCTCTGCCAACATAAGAAAGTTTATCTACACCATTTAACTCTCTTCTGTGAATGCAATCTAATTTCCAAGGACATAATCCTGTGCTGCCTGGGACTGCTGCTCTAGATGGTGATTTGATTATTTTTGGTTTTTGTCTTGGACTCTCCACTGACATTTATCTTGCATTTTATCCCATTGTAATCCTATCAGTGCTTCTTTTCACATTAAGTTGATTGGATCAACATACTTATCTCTTCCTCTTCTAATCCCCAAGGTAGTTAATAACCACAGTTATTGTCAACATTTTCCCCATTGTTTTTAAGTCTTTGATCGTTGTGATTTAGTAGAGTTCTTAAAAGCCCTTGGTAATAGAGCATTTGATATGAAGCAGGTCTCTCCAGGTTCCTATTCAATAGAATTTATTTTCCAAGTTCCAGAAGAACCTTTCCTTAAAGCTGCATCATTTTATTACAAATTTCCCTGATACTGTGGACCACAAGGCTAGTCTCTAATAGAGCTTCGGGGCATCTTCATACTGAGTTACTTATCAAGAATTATTGACGACTGCATGCTAAGGATGCAGAAACAAGCAAAAACAAATAAACAAAACCAAAAACACCCACAGCTTCGGGAGAGGTTATCTTCTCAGGAATTTGTTTTCATTTTAACATCTCAGTTTTTGAAAGTGGGTGTTCAAACTCTATCCAAGTATAAAACTCCCTCGGGTTATGGAAGACTCGGGGGCATCTGTCCCTTTATTTAATTGGCTGATAAGCGTTCCTCCTCCTCTCCAGCAGTAAAAACAAGAGCTCAGGATGCATCTCTTGCCCTCTTGCTTCTCCCTCTACCGGTAGCTTTGTCTGTTAGGTGCTTACTCAAAGTCTGTTTTGTTTCCTTCTGCTGTTTTTCACCCATGTTATCAGCAATCATTGTCATCCTACTGGAATGGCAGATTCCAAACCAGCTGATAATTTTTTTTACATGCATCGTGGCATTTGATCCAATCACCCCTCAAAATAAGTAGTGTGATTCTCTCTAAGTAAAGGTAAGTGAGACTCAGAGAAGTTGTTGACTTGCCCCAGGTACATTTCGGGGATCGAAGGCACTTTGGTATAAATCCAGTCTAGATCCTGGTGTAACAATCTTTGAAAACGTGTTATCTTAGTAGATAGAGTGGCACAGGCACCGTGCGCGTGGCACAGATAGAATGAAGACAGAGCAGCTCAATGTTTGATAATAGGTTCAGGTGTCATACCATCTGGGGCATATGCTCATTTGCCCGAGAAGGGACCTGCCAACCCTGAGAGCTATCACATCTTGCGTCCCACCATAGTGTGTAGAAAACATACTTTGTTTTTTCCTGAGTGCTGAAACCTCCTATAACTTCTCCATGTGACACGGGTTCTCCTCCCTGCCAGTCTGGGAAACCTCCTTTGCCACCAACTTCAGTCATGGTTTTTTTCTGAAGATCACTGACCAGGAATGCCCGCCTTATTCTTGTCCTCTCTGTCTCTAGTAAGTTCTCTCTTCTCCCATTAATTGTGACCCATCCTCCATCTGAGGTGTGGAGCCTGGGCTGAGGTCCAGCTTTCTGTCCTTTCCTGGGGACCTTCCCTGTCCCATTGCCATACAGCCTGGATGTGCGAGTCTTTTGCGGGCCTGTCTTTCACCTTCTTCACCAGGGTCAGTATTTGGAGTGGGGAAGGACAGTCACTCTAGGGCAGCGGTTCTCAACCTTCCTAATGCCGCGACCCTTTTATACAGTTCCGCATGGTGTGGTGACCCCCAATTTCATTGTTACAAATTGGACATAATTAAAGCATAGTGATTAATCACAAAAACAATATGTAATTATATATGTGTTTTCCGATGGTCTTAGGTGACCCTTGTGAAAGGGTCGTTCGACCCCCAAAGGGGTCGCGACCCACAAGTTAAGTACCGCTGCTCTAGGGGCTAGTGACAGATTCAGTCCCAGGCTCTATCCCCTTCTTACTCTTAGCGAATTGGTGATCTTATCTGCTTTCACCTTCTCTAATTTTTACCAATAAGGTCTCAAGACCTAAATACTAGTACTAGCATAGTCCTAGGAATTGTAGGGGAAATAGATTCACCCTAAATTCAGTAATTAAAGCAATTTGGCATTTAAATTATTATAAATATTATAAGGGGAAAGCAAAAAAAAAAAAACACAAAAAAAACCAAAAATCATAGGTAGTTTTCCTGAGTTAATTTTTATTTACAACATCAAAAAGAGCTAAGTAATTCTTCTTGCTTTTAGGCAGATTAGAAGACAAAGTGAACAAAGAGAAAAAAGTTACTTATCATGTTGCCAGAGATAAATGGTAATGACAATATCCCTTTTGATATTTTCTGTGTGTGTGCCTGTATTAATAATCTATATATGTGTATAATTTTAAATGGTATCATATATGCCTTCTTTTTTTATTGCGTGCCCAGGGATTATCTTCCTTCTCTTAAAAAACCATCATGGATGTCTGATTACTGGAGACCTGACTTAGACATCACCACATCTGTCCCCCACCAGCCAGTCAGCCATTAAGCATTCAGTCATACTGCAAATCTCACTAGTTTAAGATCATTCTGTCCCTAGCCACCTACTGGGAGAATTGGGTCAAGTGTCTTAATTTCTGCAGTAGCACTGTTTCCTCACCTACAAAATGGGATGATAAAACAGTGTCTCTCTCAACTTTGTTGTGTGTATTGAGTGAGTTAATGTGTACAAAGCACTTGACGGAGTCCTTGACATCCCCCTGGTGCCCAAACCTGTGCCACTCCCATCCCATCTTAGTAGATGGCTTCTCTGTTCCCCCTGGCTCTCAGGCCAGACATCCTGATTTGTTCTTGATATTTGCTTCCACCCCACAACTGGTCTGTCTGTTATTCTACTACTTCTCACCACCTCTGTTGCTGCCCTTGGTCTAACCAGAACCCCGTCATCTCTTATCTGGGCTGTTGCAGGAACCTCCTGCTGGTTGCTCTGTCTCCATCTTGCTTCCTTTAAGTCACTTGTCACCCTGGCAGACAGAGTGTGTCACTGTAAGAGTAAGTTGGTGTATGTCACTCCTCTCCCACCTCTTAGAGCTTTAAGGCTCAAGTTCAGATGTTGATCAATGAGGCCCTGTCAGACCCGGCCCTATTTCCTCTCAGACCTCATGCCCTCCACTGGATTGTACCAAATGCGAAACACAGTGTAGTGCTACTATTCTAAGTCTAATTTTGATAGCATTTAATCCGGTTCTAAGTACTTTTTTATAGTATTTAATCAGGTTCTGAGTACTTTTTCCTATTTAAAAAATAAAAATAATATATAAAAATAAAGTCACCTATACTGGACATAACATACTATGCTAGCAAGTCTTAATAATTCTATATAATAAAAGCATAATAGGCAAGTTGACTGAGTGGCAGAAGACCAGTTGGTGGGAAGCGGGGCTGGCAAGCAGGTGGCGCCATGCCAGCCAAGACACGTGCCAGTGGGCAGAGGGAGGGGAGGGCGATGGGGTGGGGCGGTTAGAGGCAACCAGTGGCTGTGGAGGGTCAATGGGGGGTGGGGCCGGCCAGCCGCTCGCCACTGGCGCCTCCCCTGATCAGCCCGCCTAGTCGCCTCCCATAAAAGAAGGCCAGACTGCAGCTTAGCCATCAGTCGGACATCCCCTGAGGGCTCTCGGACTACAAAAGAACACAGGCCAGGCTGAGGGACACCCCCCCGCCCCAAGTGTATGAATTTTCATGCACCAGGCCTCTAGTTATCTATAAAACACTGATACTTTGATCCATACTTCTTTTTTAATGACATTTAATAAGTATGTTTTTCTTTTCTCTCAGAAACAATAGTAATGAGCCTATTACTCAAATACTTAGGAGAATAGGTGAGGGGAACCAAATACAAGTGACTGTGAGGTGACCGTCATTGCCAAGTGTGAGCAAATGAGCAACAGGCTTCTTTCTTTTCTTCTTTTTTTTAGGCTTCTTTCTAACATAAAGAGGGAGAGATGTATCCCATAGAGAAGAACAGCATTATGCTTTTGAGAATTATAACCTGCATCTTGTTCTTGGCATTTGTTTACTCTCCAGTCATATCTCATTAACATTTCTCCTATGACTTTTTTTGAGGCATTGTTGCCTTTTTTTTTTTTTTAAAAAAAGGGTCTCTATTTGTAAAAAGTCAAAGGGGCCACTGGGGCGACAGGATAGGCAGGCCGGCTTCTCCTGTTGGGGGGATTCGGAAGGGGAAACCTCCCTGTCACCCTGGGCTGCCTTGGGAACAGGTAGGTGGCACTGGCTCAAGGACAGGATAAGCTTCAGGCCTCAGCCTCCAGCAGCTATGAAACAGGCTCCCCCTCAGTCGTTGGGTGTCATGGTGTCGCCTGCAGTTATGCTCAGACATCTCTCATTTTAACCACTTTAAAAAAAATTTTAACACATTTTGAACTTTTTAAACCCGTAAGAAATCTACTGTGGAAAATTCTTTGGTTAATGAAATAAATACCTTTATTGCATCCAATTCTTTGAAACACTAGTATATCCTGCTTTTAAAGTTTACACTAGTTCAGCATTATACATTGGAGATATTCTAAGCTTAATTTTAAAAAGATTAAGTAAATGCCAAAGATTCTCATAAACAACCAGCTCCAGCTTACCAACGTGTTTGTTGTTAGCATTGATTAATTCACAGGGACAAAGTCATTTGGCTTTTCACTTCAAGTCAAATAGCAAATGTGACTGAATCGTCAATGTTTACTTTCCAATTTTATTTTTTGTAAAAAGGTTTATTGTTTTTTATCCTTTCTCATTTTTATACACCTTATTCATAGATATCTGAATCCTTTCACCACTATTCCCCGTGATTTAAGTTTAAGATGTGGAAATAGCTATTGGGGTGTGTGTGTGTGTGTGTGTCTTTTGTGTATTATGAAACAGGCGAAGTATTTAAGACCGCATTCTTGACCAAAATTGTGTGATAGCAATCATTTCCTTGTGTTTCCTCCCCTAAAGCAGTGGTTCTCAACCTTCTGGCCCTTTAAATACAGTTCCTCATGTTGTGACCCAACCATAAAATTATTTTCATTGCTACTTCATAACTGTAATGTTGCTACTATTATGAATCATAATGTAAATATTTAATATGCAGGATTGTCTTAGGCGACCCCTGTGAAAGGGTCGTTCGACCGCCAAAGGGGTCGTGACCCACAGGTTGAGAACCACTGCTCTAAAGAGATGAACCGATATAGATTTAGCAAGTTTCTTAGATGTTTCCTATATAGTTCAGTGAAGTTGCAGGTGATTTCTACTTGTTTGAGCAGGATGGCTAAAGAGGGCATTTTCTTTTGAAGAAAGATGAACATTATGTCTTACAATAGAGAATTAACTTTTGTATTTCAAGTGTTCTTGTTAAGACATTTATGGTCTAGTATTATTCTCTAGTATCACCCTCTTTACATTGTTTAATTATGTCGTGCTTTCATCATACTTCAAGTTAGAGACACATACCTTTACAAGACAGCTTTATGCTGAATAATTTCTCATTCTTGGAGGTGGCATATAGAGCTTTACTAAAAAAATAAGATGGCTTCTACGGTAAGCAGTTCTGACCCAGTTTTTGAAATCTGGGCAAAGAGACAAAAGCAGCCAGACTCTATTCATACAACCCAAGTGACTTAACTCACATGAACTGTGCAGTGAAGGATGAATGCTAATATAGTTGCATGGTTATTTTTAAAAAAATATTTTTATTGATTTTAGAGAGGAAAGGAGAAGGAGAGAGAGATAGAAACATCAATGAGGAGAGAGAATCGTTCATTGGTTGCCTCCTCCTCACCCTACACTGGGGATCAAGCCCGCAAACCAGGAATGCGCCCTAACCAGAAATCAAACTGTGACCTCTTGGTTCATAGATTGACGCTCAACCAGTAAGCCACACTAGCCAGGCAGCATGGGTTATTTTTAATTAATTTTTAATCACACAAGTGACAGCATTTTATTCCTCTTATTAAAATAAAAAATACAAATGATGCAAATTCTCCTCCAATTAGCACTCTTCAGTAGGAATATCTATTCAGCATAAAAATAGAACTATACTATACATTTGTAGAGTAATCAACGTCCCATATTCTCAGAGGAAAGCCTGTCCATTGTTTCTTTTTCTTTGTATATTTAACGCAAGTTGCCAATGCTAAGTTAAAATTTGACTCCCCGCCCCCCCCCCCCCCCCAAGTTGAGGAAGAGGAGACCCACAGGACTGAGATAGAGGGAAGGGTCATTCTTATCCAAGCATACACCGAAGTTTGTACAGTGAAATATAATTAAAGTAAACCTCATTATGTGGAATTCGTTATTTGGAGGAATTGGCAGGCTCAACATACATGTTCACATGTATGTAAAAAATAATTTCATTAGAAACACTAATCAACTTAAAATGGAAAAGAGATCTATTTCTAATTCTTACTTATTTTGTTTCTCACCATATAAACTGTACATTTGTTGGCTACCATTGTGTGTGTATGGCAGGGAGTTTTCATACGTTTCTCCTAATGTTGTCATATCCAGTTTACAATTTAGGAAACTGAGACTCAGAAATTCCATAGCGTATCCCAAGGCCACATAGTAGACAGAGAGGGAGACGGGGTAGGATGATGTTATTTAGGGTCTTTTCTTGGCATCCTGCTTTCTCAGATCAGTTAAGAGAATCAGTTTCTGAGATGTTCAAATAAAATTGTTTAACATTGTTGGCTCATTAAATGTCAGAAAAGTTTTGAATTCTCATTTTAATGTCATTCTGCTTTTGTAAATAATCCTCCCTTTTATGCCAGAAAAGGCACCCTGAACATTTAACTACAGGTACCAAGTGGGCTCTGACCAATCAGCATGGGCACCACTTATACATCAGTTGAATGTCAACTCAGGTTTAAGGCCTCATGAAGCCTAATGAATAGCAATGTAGAGTGTTTTAAACTCTTTTGGCAAGGTAATATTTTTTTAAAAACCACCACGTCAACCTCAAAATTCTCCACCTAACCTGCTAGTCTGTAGTTGTAGCATTCTGATTTCAAGCACTCAAGTAGTTTTTTGGGGTTTGCTTTATTGGGTCACTGAAAACTTTAAAGTAAATGAACCTGCGGAATTTCATGACTGAGTGTCTGCCCTGTTTTTCCCTTTTTCCAGGTCTATTATTAGCAGAAGATTTTTCTGCATAGTTGGCACGCTGTACCTGTATCGGTGTATTACAATGTATGTAACTACACTCCCAGTACCTGGTATGCATTTCAACTGCTCTCCGAAGGTAAACCACTCCTCACTGTAATTTCCCTTTTTGTTTGTTTCTCGTCTTGCCCAGGGGTCCTTTGATTAAGGCCAAAGGTGAAAATTTCTTTAGAACACAGGCCAGTCCCCCCACCCTCATCTGGGAATGCTACTAAGCCCTATGGCCAGGCAGCCTCACCCTTCTCAGGGTTTCCCAATCCTGCCAGTGCTTCCCAGCTGGGGAAATATGTGGTCTAGTTAGTGTGCTGGAAGCAGTTAAGCTTTGTATGTGGGTGTAGCTCTTTGGTTTCCTGCCAGATTTTTAAAATATCATTCTCTCCCTTGACACAGATCCAAGAGCTTTTAGATGGCTTTTCCCTCTCTTAGATGGAAAGTTCAGTTTGAAATGATATTTTTTCCTTCTTTCTATGAATTCCTTTGGTGGTAATCTGTAACAGCAGAGCCATTTCCTGTCTCCTTGCATTCTCCTCTCTCAGACAATGGAGATTTTGCCGAATGTATTGATCTTCTCTAGTAGCATGGAAGCCCTTCTTTAACATGAACTTTATTCCTCATTGTCTCTACCTTTCCATTAGGGTCACATAACATTCCTTACTCCTCACCTTTACCTTGGAGTAATTTCAACTTGGGAGATCATTGGAGCTTCATGAAATAATTAGCAGAAGATTTAGTTTTTAAAATGTTTACCTACATCAAAGCTCTTTGATACAATAAGAAATAGAAGACACTGGTTTCCTGGATTTGATTGGGGGGACCATATGGGCTACTACCTTAGTGTGTTTGACATAATTTCTTTGCATTGCACTTTCAGTTCCATCCCTTTGTAACTTTTCCTTTCAGAAGGGAGATTTTCCCTCTGCTTGAACCTGGAAGAGGGCTGAAAATAGACTTTGGATTTTTACAGTAAAGTGGTGTCTTCATCGCTTGAAATTTCGGATTTCTTTAAGTTGTTTGCTTACTGTGTTTCCTCTTTTTCTTAGTCTTATATTGTACTCTGAGAGGTAGCTAGTTTCTTTCTTTGCTTTTTCTGTTTTGCTATAAACTCTTTCCTTAACTCTTTCTTCTGCCCGACCAAGAAGCCAGCCTCACATCTTCCTTATTCTCTGTAGACTCTCAGGCACTGGCCTTGCAGCTCCTGGGTTGTAGGAAGGATCCAGTGTAGACCCTTGCTGGGAGCCTGGCTTGTTAAGCAGTATGTTCTCAGTGGTAGGCGGATTGCTTAGGATATTCGCCTAAGTTTAGTTCAACTCCTTAAAAAAGCCTGCTGTGCATTGGGAAGTTTATCCACCAAGGAACACGTCATGCCAGTTTAGTTAGAAGTGCGATCTGGCCAAGCACAGGTTGGAGATGGATCCATCATTCTGGGTAGCCTTTCTCCGGACTTTGGTTCTGGCTTGGTTTCTTCTCAGGAGCTCCGCCCAGCTGCTGGCTAGCGCAGGCTGTTAGCATAGGCACTTACAGAGTCAGCTTTAGTCATCAGCTTATCTATCCAAGACCTGGGACCAAAAATAGCTTGTGGGTTTTCTTGGTAAAGGCAGAGGTAATAACAGGAACTTTATGCAGAAACCAAACCCAAATGTGTCACTCCTTTGTTGTGTCTCTGGACATCCTTCTGTGACTGTCTTCTGGAAATGGAAAATTTTCAAATCAAGTATGTAGGAGAGGGTGGAATATTAGCAAACCTTAGAAAACATTATCAGTTAAAACTCATTAAATCTAATTACTTGTTTTGCAGAACAGGACTCTTGGGAGAAGAATTCAGAAAACAGTTTTTTATTCTGAAAATTTTCAAATGTATGCTAAAGTAAAGAATCTAGTGTGCGGTGTAAGGTACTGTTGTATACCCAGCACCCAGATTCAGTAATTGCTAAGATTTGCTTCGTCTATTTTTTCCTTTCAAAATACTTTTTAAATCCAAGACAGTGTCATTTTATTGCTACATACGTTTGTATGCATCTAAAAATTTTGGACATTTTATTGCATAATTTTAATGCTGTTGCTATATCAATATGATTAACAGTAATTATTTGGTATAACAAATACCATTTCATGGAGTACTTTGATTGTCTTAAAATGCCCCCTTTTTTTTAACGCTTGGTTTGTATAAGTTAGGATGTCTTTACAGTACATATACTAGTAGTTTTTCTATCTCTTAAGTATCTAATTCTGGACCAGTCTCTCTCTCTCTCTCTCTGTCTTTGTCTCTCTTTCTTCTTCTTCTCCTCCCCCCCCCCCCCAAAAAAAAAAAAGTAACTTGTAGAGATCAGATCAGTTGTCCTGTAGAATATCCCACATTCTGGATGTCTGTTTATTTGCTTTCAGTGTCAATTAACTTCTTCCTCTTTCCTGCATATTTCATCTATATAGAACGTGGCTCTGGAAACTTGTTTTGATTTCATTTTAACTTGTTTGGCAAGAGCATTTCACGGTGAAACAGTGACTTCTGAAGCTAGACAGAAGAGTTAGCAGAGCCCTCACTGGCTTGGTGCTGCCCTCGGAATGGCAGATCAAGCTTACGAAATTCAGGGGTGGGCCGAGGGCTAGGGGGCTGCACTGCACAATGTCAGAAGGGAGAGAGGGTAGCACTTTGTCAGAGAGAGATCCAGACGCCTGCTTTGTCTACTGGAGAGGCATACCCAGAGCTAAGTTTCAAAATTGAAAGGAACCTTACAAAATGTCACCCAGTCCCCTGTTCTATTTGATGTCTGTCAATATCCTCACCGTGAAATTTTGACCAACCTCTCTCTGAACCATTGCCTAGAGAGGGACCTTACTACCCAGTGGTTAGGATGATCTTGCACAGTCACTTACTAGCTGTGTGGCAGTTGCATTGAACTTCTCAGAACCCCAAAAGGATTATTGGCAAAACAAGGCTAATGACACTTTTTTAACTGTCTGAAGGAGTTGTGAGAGTGAAAGAAGGCAATACCTAGGGTTTCTATTGATGTGAAATGCTGTACAGAAATAAGAGAGCTCAGTGTCATCAATCTTCAACCCCCTAGACTTATTCGTCAGCATTTGTAAAATCCTGTGATAAGGGCCTGGAGCTAAGCCACTGGCCGTACGGATGGAAAGGAGGAGACAGATTTGAGTCATGTTCAAGTGGCTGAATCAGTACAACTTGGTAATAAATATGAGGTAGGGAATGAGGATAGAAAGGAAGGCTTTTACCACTGTGATACTTACAAGGGAAGGAGGAAAAGGGAGTTAATGACTTCAGGTTAAACAAACAGAGGTTGAGGTGCTTGTTTATTCAGGACAGTTAGCAATATAGGTCTGAAGTTGAGGGAAAAATCAGAGCTAGAAATTAAATATTTGTGATTCGTCATAATCTAGGTGGTATTAAAGCTGAGCAAATGGATGAAAAGACCAGAGACAGGACACAATAAAACAGTGTTTCTAGAATTGGATATTCCTCCTTGATTAGAGATACCATAAGGCCTGTTGGTTCTCAGTAGTCATTAAAGAGAATGGAGCTTTAGAATACAGGATTTTCTGTTTAATATAATCATGTGAACTTAAACTTGGTTCTGCCATCATATTAAACCCCGTAGTTAGTATGCTTAATTCTTCCCTTAATGCCAATACTTAAAATGCATGGCTTCTAAGAAAAATGTTCCAACAAGTATACAGTAGTAATTATGAAAATTGTCCCTATTGTTCATGCATTTGATGGTGGTATACTCGTCACTTCACAGAATGTAATAATTTGGAGAAATAATCATGTGAGAAGGGCGGGCCTCCCATCAAAGATAACCACTGGGAAAGGGAAGTAGGTGTATTCAGTTGCTAGATTAGAAGCGTATGGGTGTTCCAGGCTTACACTGGAGGCTGCCCAGTTTTGGGTACCTTGATTAGCCCACACTAATCTCATCCCAGCTTCTCTCCAAGGAACATGTGTACAAACCCCGAAACAACCTCTTGTCATCTTCCAATTGTTTAGGATTCCATTAAAAAACTAAAAGAACAAGGCAAAAACATTTGATAATTCTTTGGTGTTCTAAGCTTTCTATAAGAAGTGTTTTTCCTAACTGTTTTGGCAAACTCCAAAAGAGAGAAAAACAAACAAACAAACCTACCCTAGACACCAGCTAGACTGACAGCCTAATGCTAATGGAAGAGAAGAAATAAATTATGCAGTTTTCCACTCCCATTGTAACAATCGTCTAGTGACTAAGCTTTAAAGTGAGATGCATGTTGGGTTCTGTTTTTTGGTCTCCATGGTGAGCTTAGATTTGAAAACCGTCGAAAGGAGTTATGTTACAGCTAAGGTACTTAGCTGGCAAATGCATTAATCTGACATGGTATTTTCAGTGAAATGACTCTCTTGAACTTGAAAGACATGGTTAAAAAAAAAAATCCCCCCAACACACTTTAGCATAACCCACTGTTGGACAAGTGTTATGTTGGAGTGGCATTGGAGATTAATTTAATTGTTCAGTGGAACAATAAAATACAAAAGCCGTGAAAGGCCTGTGTACTCTCTTCTGTCACCGTCCGTTTTCCTGCATTGCACAAATTGGAATGATCAGAACACGTCCTTTAATTCACTGCTGAGCCATGATGGGGGACAGTCGTCAGCCTGCAAGGCCTCTTTTTCTGGCATGAGCTGTCCTACAAGGCAAGACTCATTGCTCTTGAGGATTTTAGGACCTTTTTCAGTTCTTCCTTATGTTCTCAGGTTCGGTGTTCCTAGCTGCCCTCCATGCTGACAAATTTGGGTATTCTGATTGGCTCCTGCTAACCTTAGTAATATTTCAGAATATGGTTTATATTCTGTCACCAAAATAGCTTCATGTCATCCTGTTGAATTGTGTGGAATTCAAATTGTCAATGCTTGATTTTACCTAATTTTCTGCTTTGCCAGTTTCTTAATGTCAGTATAGTTTTCGTTTTTGTTCAACTTTCTTCTTCACTTTCCCACTTCTTTCTCCATCGTACTCTTCCTTTTACAGGGATGAAAAAAAGAAATGTGCAAATTCTTTCTCTTAAAATTTTTTTTTCTATTTTAAAGAAATTCCACATTCATTATAGATTCATTGAAAATATACAAAAAGAGGAAAATTTTTATAACCACTTATGGCCCTATCTACTGTTAATGTTTTAGTAGATTTATTAGTCCCTTATGTGTATTTTTCTTTCATACTTCTGGTTATGATTTCTGCATAATTATTCCTGCTTGTGTATAGTTAACATTTGATATATGCATTTGACATGATTTTATAAACCCCAAACTTTCTAAATGCTTTTCTTCTTTATGGAAAATCACCAAGAAGAGTCACACTTGCAGATTGTGGGGCAGAGAGTTTGCAGATGTGACATTTTTCATAAACAAGCAAGTGCTTATTTCCTGAACAAACATTTCTAGAGAACCCATCCTGTGCGGGGTGCACTTTGAGGACACACAAATGTGTAAGACAGGCGCCCCTCCCCTGGTAAATGGGCCCCCAGAAGCCATGACAGACATGTGACGCGCAGGCTATTCTGACTTGTTCAGCCCTTCCTGTAATAGGCGTGTGCAGCTCGGCTGCCATGGAAGCAAAGAAGAAGGTGGCACACTCCCCTGGGAGTGTTGGCTGCACTGAGGAGGGAGCTGTCTGAGCCAAGTCTCAAAAGCATGAGTAGGAGTTTGCCATGTGGAATTGGAGAGAGCAAGAGCTTATAGGTGGAGAAAACAGAAAGGGTGAGAGGAAGAGTCTGGGGAGCAGGTAAAGTCAGATGTGCCTGGGCATGTGATCCTGTGGGTTTGTGGCCAGAGGTAAAGCCAGAGTGGCAAGTTGTGGGCAGATTTTAAGGGGACTTGTTACCCTGCTTAGGAGTGTGGGCTTGATCTAAGGAGTCTGGCCATAGCAAGCCAGGAAAGGTTTTAGCAGGGGGTTTATGTGGTCACATCTGTCTCTTAGACCTCTCTCCAGTGATACAGAAAGTAAGCTGTTGGGAGGGAGGGAGGGAAGGAAGAAAGGAGGTAGGCTTCAGAGTGGTGCCAAATTATATGGCCCTATTTTGTGCCAGGTCTGACCCTAAATGTGCCATTTTCATTTAATCCTCACAGCAGTTGTCTCACAGGCCCTAATGGCACAGAGTGGCAGAGGCAAGAAGTGTGGCCACATCTTGGTTCTTGGTACACTTCACATGCAGAATACAGTTGAGGTCACTTTTGCATGGTTGTCTGAATTAGAGGTGAGGAAGGACTAGACCGGGGCAGAGAGGGCTGTGTTTGGGAGACTCTGGGAAGGTGACAGATTTTCTACGTGGCGACAGCTATCTAGTATGAAGGGGTCACCAGAGTCAGAAAGCACTCACTGAGCTTCGTGAGTTTTATGAATGTCTAGCCACTATGCGTACACCTGAAACTAATATACTATTGAATATCAGCTATAATTGAAAAAAAATAATTAAAAATGTAAAAAGGAAAGCATTCACTGGGGAAATGCAGAGAGCCGTGAGAGTGCAGTGTGTGGCTCTGCATGAAGCATCATCCACGTGGCAGAGAACAGAGACCTCCTGAAGGAAGGTTCCCGAGCTGCCCCGACACTAAGGTCAGTGGGTTCCATTCGAAAACCAGGTTGTCCTGCGTGAGAGGCTCCCACTGGCCAACTGTGAGACAATTGGAGCATTACAATGAAGTGACAGTAATTAACTAAAATACATTAATTGAAAACATTTTTAAAATTAGTATTGGGAGAGGAAAACATAAAGTAATAGATATAAAAGAAACATTAGAAATAGTAGAAACATCACCATTTTGCGATTACTGTAGTAATGATTCAAGTAAGAATTGTCAGTGCATGCTAAAGGATTAGGTGAAAGGTTGGGGGCCATAATGTTTCCATAATTTCAAAATCACAAATTGTTTATTCATTATAAAGTATCAAAGGTGTGCATTCAATAGAGGAATCTGGCAGACAGTCCCATAGCCAAGGGACCAAGGGATCAAACCAGTACTAGGACCAGTGATAGCAAATGCATTTCGATGTGATGCACAGAAAATGACACGTCACTTCTGTAATGTTCCCACCAAGAACATTTAACCTGAATGTAAACATAAGGAAACAATCCAATAAAGCCAAATTGAGGAACATTCTATAAAAACAAACAAACAGACCGGACTCTTCAAAAATGTCTCTCATTAATAAAGAAAACAAGACTAAGAAAAGTGAAGGGCCTGACAAGTATCCTCCATCTGTATTCTCTGATTGGATTCCAGATCAGGGGGAGAAAACTCTGAAGGACATTGCTGAGCCCATCGGGAAGTCTGAATGAAGATGTCTACTGACTGATAGAATTGTGTCACGTGTGGATTATAGAGGGAAATACCTGCTGTTTGCATTTAGCAGCAATGTGCCCTAGTGTATTCAGCTTACTCTCAAGTGGTCCAGGAATGAGAGAGAGAGAGAGAGAGAGAGAGAGAGAGAGAGAGAGAGAGAGAGAGAGAGAGAGAAGAAGAAGAAGAAGAAGAAGAAGAAGAAGAAGAAGAAGAAGAAGAAGAAGAAGAAGAAGAAGAAGAAGAAGAAGAAGAAGAAGAAGGGGGGAGGGGGAGGGGGAAGAGGAAGAGGAAAAGAAAATGGAGGGGAGGGGAGCAGAGGGGAGGGGAGAGGAGAAGAGAGAGGAAAGGAGAGGAGAGGAGAGGCAGCAACGTAGGATCGTGTTGGTAATCGATGAATATAAGTGAAGGGTCTAGTGGTATTCATTGTGCTCTTCTTTAGATTTAGAAATGTTCAACACAAAACTCTGAGGGAAATTGTTTCTTCAGTTTTCACTTCATGACCAAGTAGGCGAAACGATCTCTCAACACCTTAAGCAAATATAATTTTGTTAAAGGCAGGTCCTGCCCGACTGAAAAACAGGCTTTCTTTAATGTGACAAATAAGAACATGGGTGAATGGAAATCCATGGCCGACCTTTATTTAAGATTTTAGAAGCTTTGATACATCTCCTTACTAGAGGCCATGAAAAAAATTTAAAGTTTTTACTGGGAAAGGGAGGCTGGTTGGGATGAGTGTCTTATTGCTGATAATTACTTAGAGATGATGACTCCTACACACACACACACACACACACACAATGCCTGCCTAGCCCAGGAATTATAGGAATTAATGGATGTGTTTGGTAATGGAGAGGTACAGAGAGCCAAATTCTTCAGAGCTGAGTGGTGTCTTTTTAAAAAGACTCATATATGTGAGTTCTAAGAGGATGTGCATACCGAAATCTTTCTGCTTCAGATCACTTGAGGTGGACATAATATTTGTGGGTGAAACGAAATCTCTCCAGGAGTGAATCTGGAGGAAGCGTTCAGAAAAGTCTCCCGTGATCACAGATGAGCACACACAAGGGCTGTGTGTTGGAGAGAACCGTCTGAATTTCACTTGTCTGCTAGGCCTTGAGTTCTCACTTAAGAACTTCTCCCCCGCCCCAACACACACACACACCCAAAATACTGATGTAACCTGGCAGTTGTCATGCTGTCTTAGATTTGTATAGCGCTCTACAATTTTAGCAATCACTTTTACAAACATTATCTCGCTTTGATTTGTGAGGGTTGAGGATGAGGAAGTATTGTTCTTGCCTGTTACAGATGAGAGAAATGAAGCCAGAGCTGGTAAAATTGTTCAGAATCACCCAAAACGGGGGTTTGGGATCGTGTTTATGCTCTAGTTATTCCTATGAAAGTAAACTTGGTAACCTGTGGAATATCAGTCCAACAGAGCACAGTATAAAGCAAAGTGAGTTAAAGTCAAACTGAAAACACCTTGTATAAGGAGGCAGAAAATGGTTTATGAAAGATGAAAATAACTTTTATAGAGATGGGGGACTTTCATTTAAATGGAGAAAACACTTATGAAAAATAGGTCCTCAGAGAATAATGAATAAATTATTTTAAATTATTTTAGCTACTCAACTACATTTAAATGGCATATAAAATGGGTTAAACTTCATTAGAACAACAAAAAGTGAACCTGAAGACATTGTTCAGCCTTTGTTGCTGGGGAGGTATTTGCAGCAATAGCAGGCTCTTTCCCGGACCCAAGGCAAGATTGTGTAGGTTAGAGGCAGGACATTCGGATTGATCCCAACTGAGTCGCCGTGAAACAGAAATAGCCTCTCTGTTAATTTGATCATCTAAATGGACATCATATCATCTGCACTAAGCACATGGCAGGCATGTGGGGATACGAGGAATTGATAAGAAAGCTCTGTTAAAAAGTTGGAATTTCTATAAAAACAAAGGGCAGTGTTTTATTATGTAGAACCACTCTCCCTCCCTCGTGTTTACTGCCTGTTCCAGTAACACTAAGAAAGCATGAGAAATGATAAGGGGCAGTTTTGGGCCTCTCACTGCTGTTGGGAAATCTAAAACTTATAAACACACTGCCTGGCCAGTGGGGGCTTCAAGGACATGCTATAGGATGTAGTTTTGTTGTTTCGGGCCTTTGTCATTTGGGGAGTTCAGGCTGAGGGGAAAACGCAGTGTGTAGCGTGTTTCTCAGTTGAAGGCTGTGGGGGTGGGACTGACAGGATTCCATCAGTTCTCCGGTTCTCCTGCTTCCTGACGCTTGATTCCCACAGCAGATGTGATCCATGGTCTAAGTGTAAGAGCAGCTGGCCATCTTGGTTTGTCATGGATGAGAGTGAATTTCTTGTTTTGGAGGAAAATTTTCTTCGGGAATAAAAAAAAAATGATTTGCCCTAGTGGTAGTATTCAGTGGATTCATTGAATGAATGAATGAATGAATGAATGAATGAATGAATGAACGAACGAACGAACGAACGAATGAACGAACGAATTAATGCTTTGAGCAACAGCTGGCTGTTCGTGGTTGTTGGAATGGGAAGTGATAGCATGACATTAAATCTCTGTAAAGTTCCCAGACGCTCAAAGAAAAGTTCCTCTAGATTAGTGGTTCTCAACCTGTGGGTCGAGACCCCTTTGGGGGTCAAACGACCCTTTCACAGGGGTCGCCTAAGACCATCGGAAAACACATATATAATTACATACTGTTTTTGTGATTAATCACTATGCTTTAATTATGTTCAATTTGTGACAGTGAAGTTGGGGGTCACCACAACATGAGGAACTGTATTAAAGGGTCGTGGCATTAGGAAGGTTGAGAACCACTGCTCTAGATGTACCCAATTCCTGGTTCACCCAGGCTTGCGAGGGACTGGCACTGCACAGGTAGTATGTAGTTTTGCAGGCAGTACCTACATGGAGCCAGAGGACTTGGGTCACATTGCCACACTGAACAGCCGGGGCACTTTCACTGGGAAAACAAGTCACAGAGGTGGTACACTAAGTTTGGGAATAGCAGCACCCTTGTGAGTGTCCCCTCGAAAAGTGAAGGAGAAAGAACTGCTATTCTTACCAAAGGGGTGAACAGGAGATAGCAGAACTTACTGGCAAAGAACACAGTGCTGAGGTACACTGTGTCACTTGTGCAGGTCCCCCACACCATTCTTGCTCCATACCTGTGGTGCCCTGGCTGGTGTTGCTCAGTGGCTAGTGCATTGGCTTACACACACCAAAGGGTCAAGACTTTGATTCCCAGCCCAGGAAGCCTTGCTGATTCTTCAGGGCTGCTGTAAGAGAAAGCATTAGTAAGGTACAAGGATGATATTAAATAGCATTTCTACTCCTCACTACTCACTTTCAGCCCCTCGTCAGAGTGCACCAAAGCCATTGATGTACGCAGCATTGTTTGATGAGCATTGCTCCCAGGTTCTCCCTCCCCTGCCAGTGTGCTGAAGCACAGTGAATGCCCCTGCTCCTCAAAGCAGCTAAGAGTAAAGACTGGGCACCGGGCTGTCTGCATACTGAATGATGGCGAACAGACGACCCTCAGAGCCGGGTGTGATTTAGCACTGAAAGAATGCTTTGAGAAACCTGTTTCGTAATAACCAAAGGCCCACTGGCTCCAACTGTACTGGAGTGGCCTCATTCAGAAGGCATTCCCACCTTCTGCTCTGTTTCTTACTGTGCATGGTTATTGCTTAAGTGACTTGGCCAGTTTACTTAATTTCTTAGCCAGTCATTAGAAGTTGAAAAGAATTGGTGTATTTTCACTGAGAACTGTGACCCTAGGAGACCATAATTCACATCCTAATGTAGCTATGAGACCTAAATTTTCACAACTTTGTAGTGTCTGTCCACTGAGAAAGTGTTGATGTGAATGTCCCCAAAATGCCTCTTCTTTCAAAAATGAACATTTAGGCCCTTGCTGGTTTGGCTCGGTAGATAGTCTGCAGACTGAAGGATCTCGGGTTCCATTCCAGGCAAGGACACATGCCTGGGTTGCAGGCTCCATCCCCAGTAGTGGGAGTGCAGGAGTCAGCCTATCAATGATTCTCTCGCATCGTTGATATTTCTGTCTCTCTCCCTTTCCCCTCCTCTCTGAAATCAATAAAAATATACTTTAAGAAAACAAACATCCAGAAGCCTACGGATGGGGAGGTCACACTTACAGTAACAGTGGAGTAAGCACACTCCATCCTGCCTCCAAGGAATGCAACGAGGTAACCCTGGGCGGAATATGTGGAGCGATCTCTCAGAACACTTCTTGTTCTGTCTTCCCAGTGTAATTTTCCCTCCAGGGCCACACTGCTACTTGGTAGAAGAGCCATGATTTGGGGGACCAAATTAAAACGAGGAACTGAGTAGGATGTACCTTCAATCATCTGAAATTACATGGATTCTCCTTGATTTAACTCAATATTCAGTGTTTACAGTATTACAGTTTTGTAAATGTTATTCCCAATCAAGTCATGTAGTTTCCTATAATTTTCCCTTTCTGCACAATATTTTGTTTCCTGTATAATTAATTACCATGCTTTTTACTTTATTCATTTTCTATATACTTATTCACTCCCTCATTGTGACTTTCCCGGCCATATAGTCAGAGACATTGGGTGTTCTATCAATATCATCTTCTTCAAGACAGCTCTCCAGAGCTTTGACTTGCCCATTTGGGAGGCTCACTTTCTAGGCTGACTGCAGTTTTCAGCCCTCCTTTTATTGCCATTCTAGCGAATCCTCTTCCTTTTTCTGTGTTTAGTTCTTCTTTTGTGGAGCATATCCTTTGTAATTTCCCAAAAAAGAGTACACAGGTGGTAAGTATTAGAAATCTTTTATATATGAAAATGACTTTAGTTTATCCTTAGTTGGTGCTTAGTTAATAATGTGGCTGGGTATAGAATTCTAAGTTGGAAATTATTTTCCCTCAGAATTTGGAGGCATTTTTCTAAAGCCTTCTGTTTTCTAGTGTTGCTTTTAAAATTATCTGATTTCTGATCTTTCATGTGAAGCTTGTTTCTGATTTCTGGAAGCTTCAGGGTTTCTTCTTTGCCCTCATGTGTCTAAAATTCCATGATGCTGAGTCTTGCTGTGTAGATCTGTTTTCTTCTATTGAGCTGATTCAGTGATCCCATTGAATCTGGAAATTCATATCCTCTCCGTGGTGTCTTCAACCTGCCTGCCTTAACTAGAAACCTTCATAAAAACTTTAAAGGGAAATTATAATGAATTTATATTTATATGAACATGTTTTCCAAAGCTGTAATATTATCAGGTAAAAGCTGCGACATGATCATGGTGATTAACTTGGCCAACCAGAATTTAAAAAGAGTCTAACAATCATAAAATAGAGACAGTCACACATCTCATTTGACAGAGCAATTGAAAAATGCAGTGAGTGAATTGTTCAAGCTATTTATTACTCTAAGGAACCAGCCTAGACTTGTATGAGAGACAGGTAAATTTATTCTTAAACTTTTTTCACTTTTGTTGAAAGAAAAAACATGCAATTTAATCCATATAATTTCAGAAGATTGAAGGTACATCCTACTCAGTTCCTTGTTTTACTTTGGTCCCCAGAAATCACATACCAACTATTTGTATATTTGACTGCTCAATCTTCAGCTGCTTTAGCAATACAACAGTTGTCCTCCAGGCCATGCATGCAAAAATATACCTCTAAGTTTTCCCTGGGGGTTTAACCCCCCCCCCCCCCACACACACACACACCCAACAGTAATAAGACCAAACCAGTCAGTCTTTATCAGAGTAACAAAAAAAATGGGTAAGCATCTGTCGAAATATAAAAAATACTAATAGCTCAGGAAAGTTCTGAAGCTACTCAATACTCTTTCCAAGAGTTGCCCAAGGAACATAAACATTGAGTGGCCAGTCTTCAAGGTGGGGGGGTGTCATGTCTTAATATAAGTTTTTAAAGGAAAGACTCTCCTGTGTGTCTCCTCTACTCTCAATAACCACCCTGAACACACCTGTGACCAGGTGTGTGTTGGGGGGGGAGGCGGGGGGCGGGGGGCGGGGGCGCTGTTTCCCTGATACCAAGCAATTCTCCAACTCTCTCTAACTCAATTCTGATATTATCTACCCGGAGAGTGTGTCAGATCCCACAGGTAAAGGTCTCAGACACTGACTACTCTCCCACTTCAGATGCCAATCACAAGTTAATCACAATTAACTTGCTGGAGTGGCTCACAGAATTCAGGAGTCCAATTTACTTACTAGATTAGAAGTTTATTATAAAAGGGTATAACTGAGGAGCAGCCAGATGGAAAAGATGCATAGGGCAACATATGTGGCAAGAGGCATGCTCTCTCCAGGGTGCACCCTCTCCTGATAGCTCCACGTGTTCACCAGTCTGGAAGCACTCCAGACCCTCTCCCATGGGATTTTTGTGGAGGCTTTGTTCCGGAGGCATGATTGATTAAGTCATTGGCCATTGGTGATTAAGCCAGAGGCGGGGGGGAAGTGGACTCAAAGCTCCAACCCTCACACCACCTGGTTGATTCTGGCAAACGTCCTTAGGGGCTTTTCAACTCAGGTGAACTCAGGTGTGGTTGAAAATGGCTTGTTATGAACAACAAATACACCTTTATCTTTCTTATCGCTTAGGAAATTCCAAAGGGTTTAGACTTTAGAAGCTCTGTGCCAGGAACAGGGACAAAGACCAGATATATATTTCTTATTATAAATCTCAATATCCCAAAGCCTAGTTCTGAATATAAGTAGTAATTCTAGCACACCTTCCTGTGGGCTAATAAATCTTGTTTTCTCTTTCCCACCAGCTTTTTGGAGACTGGGAAGCCCAACTGCGGAGAATAATGAAGCTCATTGCTGGCGGTGGCCTGTCCATCACTGGCTCTCACAACATGTGTGGGGACTATCTATACAGCGGCCACACGGTCATGCTCACCCTCACCTACTTATTTATCAAAGAGTGTAAGTCTGCAACAGGCTTCCATTAGAATTGTCTTGCCTGCCATGTCCTAGGGTCTGGGACAAGTCTGCTGAAGCCAGACTGGAGGCCTAGAAGGGCAGTGCCTCATCTCACCACCTTGCCTGCATACAGACAGCAGGCACCGGGGCATATGTGTGGGAGGGAGTAACTGCTCTTCTTGGCTGGAGTGTCTTGTTTCCTTCTGTGTCATCTGCAGTGTTGTGGGGTGTGACAACCGCTGGAAGAAAGGAGAAGGAAATCTCCAGGACACAGAAATCTAGTATTGGGCCTGGCTAACTGGATGATGGAAGATCATGTGTTCCCTCAGTAGCCATTTTTCTAAGCACCTGGCACTATGCTCTAAGCTGAGGGTGCAGTGATGGGTCAGTGATGTCTTTGGACCATGGTCGTAGAGGCCATGGGCTCAGGAACACTAAAGGAGGCAGACACTAAATGGGAAAGTTCCTACAAAAAATGCACTTAAAATATTTTATTATGAAACACAAAAGCAAATAAAGTGTTTACATATGATTAGTACATTTTATCCCTTCCCCCCTCCCACTTTCCTATATCATTTCCATGCATGTTTTTGTACTTGTGTATTACATTATTCTCTGGTTTTTAAGATTTACATAAATGTATCATGCCACTTTTCTCTCAGTGGTGTTTTTGAGATGAGACTCCAGTTCATTTTAATTGCTGTTCATATTTCAGTACTACACATGAACCACTGATTACATTTTTTCATTTATCTACCTGTAGAAAATTCAGTTGTGTTCAATATTTTACTGTTAGGAACAGTCCCAGGTGCCTTCTACAGGCAGTTGCATGATAGAGTGACAAGTTAACCAGGTTGCTGATACCACAGAGGAGGGACACACATTACAGGAGGGATGTCTTGGGATGGTGTGGCCCCTTGGAAGCTTAACGTGGTTGGAATTTAGAGTGGGGGTACTGATGAGGAGTGAGAATGAACTGGTAAGTAGGAACCAGGTCACGGAGCATGCCGTGAGCCACCTTCCATCGGTCAGAGATGGGGTGCCTGCTGACGGCTTGTCCCAGCCGGGCAGTGTCACCTTATCCTTTCTGGAGGGAGAAACCACTCTGGCAGCAGCTTGCAAGATGGATCGGAGAAGGAGAAGACTGGAGACCAGGAGAAAAGTTAGGAGTCTGCTGCTGTAATCCAGTACAGGATGGTGGTGGTCAGACTACCAGATGGCATTGGAGATGGAGAGAAGTAGAAGGACCGGAGGGAGATTGACCAAGAAGGGTCGTCAGTTAGATTGTGGAGGTTCAGAAGACAGGTGGTAGAATGAAGGGTGAATGCCCAGGTTTGGTCTTAAGAAAAACTAAGCTAGGCGACACAACAGAAGAATAGAAGATGGGCTTCGGGGCACTGACCAAATAGAGCAAATTCTAACAATGTCTATTCAGAATTGTCAGGGCGTGATCAAGCCTTTGTACTAGGATGTAACTGGGCTCAGAACATGGGAACAGAATGGGTCTGATGTCAGTGGGCCTGGAGGAGGGATTTCTGGCCCCTGCTGCTTGGTACCTGAAATCCTTTAATGGGATTAAGCCTTATCCTTCTGGAAGATAATAAAGCAATGTGCTATATTGGGTCACAAACACTGATTTTTGAATCCTGCTGCTATCACTATCTCGGTGACGTTGGGGAAAACATTTAACCTTTCTAAGTCTTGGTTTCTACATCTTTAAAATGAGGTACTGATAGCTATTTAATGGGTGAGGGAGAGGAGGTAAAAACTAAAATAGATGGACACTTATAATAGTGTTGCATGAAGAATGAATATTTGTTGCTATGTTGTTAAGGTATCAAATACAAATTTTCCTGGAAATGGAAGAGTACATACACTAAGACCCCTATCCTGACCCTCCATTTAAAATTGCAAACCACCCTTCACCCTTCTGACTCTGCTTATCCTATTCAACTTTATTTTTCCATAGCATTTAAGACCCCTAACATAGCATATAATTTTCTTATTTATCATAATTATTTTTTATTGTCTCTCCCCCCTACTGGGAAGGGATCTCCCCACAAAGGCAGGCTTTTTGCCTGTTTTGTACATTGATCTCAGTGCCTAGAGCAGTTCCCATCCCAGGCACATTGTACATGCTCAGAAAATATTGGTTGACTGAATGAGCTATTGATTCTTGGACCCCTTGAGAATCTAATAAAATCCTGCAATTTCTCCCCTGGAATGGGAGGGCGGGTAGATTACATTCAAACTATTGTTTGCCTAGAATTTCAGACCATCTATTGAGAAAACAAGGCTGACAGGCCCACACTAATGGAGATGTTGGTGCTTCCCTCATGTGATTTTCCAGTGGAGGCACAGACAGTGTTTAGTATCTGACACTGCCCTACCGCTGGGAATGCACTTGGACTGGAATTCCCAGGCATTTGGATTTTCTCTGATTTGTATTTGAAAAGGTGGAAATCTCAAAGACTCAGCTATATGAGTCAACAACCAAATATGAAATACTATTGCTAGTAAAAATGCTTTATAAAGTAAGATGCTCCTATTCTAACACTGGTTACAGATAAACTAAGATTTGATAGCCAAAGAGGTTTGCAAAAGGAAGGACATGAGGAAATTGCACTCACAATGGTGGTAGAGTATGTGATTGGGTGCCCTTAGTGGTACTTGAATAGTGGGATTATTGCAAATTTCTCCTCTCTTCAGATTCCCCTCGACGACTCTGGTGGTATCACTGGATTTGCTGGCTTCTCAGCGTAGTTGGAATCTTCTGTATTCTCTTAGCGCATGACCACTACACTGTGGACGTGGTGGTGGCATATTACATCACTACAAGACTCTTCTGGTGGTACCACACTATGGCCAATCAGCAAGTGAGCTTCCCCCCATTTGGTTTTCGCGTCTTTTGCTCCTGGGTTGGTGTTACTGACATGGCAGGGGAATAGTACAAAGGATCTACAGATGCCTTAGTTTTCACTTTTCTTAAGAGATAGTCAACTATGACTATGTTATCTTTCGTGATGCTGATGCACTTAAAAATAAAAAATGACCAAGAAATGTGTTACTAATGGCATAGGAAATTGCATCCTGTTAAACAAATACCACATTCTCATTGTCCCTGAAAATATTTACTAACTTGTGCCCACCTGTTGCTTGATTTGCATTCCTACCCTTGGCCCCTCACCAGCTTAATATTTAACATTAAGTTTGTCCATTTTCATTGTAGAAGAGCGAGTAACTAAGAAGCTAATTGAGGTGTTTATTTCTAGACAAGAGGCTGAGTAAGCCACAGGTTTTCCTTGCACTCCTGGAATTGGAGTTACTTGTTTTTCTACTAGGGTGTTTCCCAGTGTGCAGATGAGTGCCAAGTGTAGAATGGTGGTGTGACTGTGAAACTGGGGTGAGGGTGGACATGGAGCCAGTCTGGGGCCCTTTGTGCATTTTAATATTAAAAAAAAAAACTGATCTTAAAGTGAAAGGTCATGAGAAAAAATTCGTATATTCCCTTTGGGGCTGGAACAAGTTAATTGCTCTTACTGACTTGGTCTTTCCTTTCTTTATTGTCTTAGGTGCTCAAAGAAGCTTCCCAGATGAACCTCTTGGCCCGGGTGTGGTGGTACAAGCCATTTCAGTACTTTGAAAAGAATGTCCAAGGAATTGTACCTCGATCTTACCATTGGCCCTTCCCCTGGCCAGTAGTCCACCTCAGTAGGCCAGTTAAATACAGCCGGTTGGTGAATGACACATAACAGCTGTGCAAAGTGGGGGAACGAGGACCTGTCCGAAGTGCTAAGAACTCCACGAGAGAAGATGCCATAAAATAAACACCTCCCTAATCCCACTATCTTTCAGCAGTTACCTTGACTTAACCTATTGAGTTACCTGGTCAGCACTGTGATCTTCTTTTTCTCTCCAAAGGACCTGCGTTGGACAACAATAAAGAAAATCTAACCTATCATGCACTGTACACAGTTCCTGTTCATAAGTCTGGGATTTACATAACCCACAACCACCATGTTCCTTTGTATATGATGCAACAGCATAAATGTAAGCTTTTGTATCCTAAGTTCTGTTTTTTCCAGTCACATCTGGAAATAAAGCGTATTATTTTTCTTGGGAAAACATACTTTTCATATCTCTT
This sequence comes from Myotis myotis, assembly GCF_014108235.1. Lineage (NCBI taxonomy): Eukaryota > Metazoa > Chordata > Mammalia > Chiroptera > Vespertilionidae > Myotis > Myotis myotis. The sequence goes on from NW_023416319.1 coordinate 27,256,102, forward strand.
GCCCCAAAGATTGGGCTGTAAGCCATTTTCTAGCAAATGTCTCTATGAAGGTTTCTAAGTACCTGAATGGGGTCTGATTCTGAAATCTTTCTACCTGTTGCACCGATAGTCAAAAATGACAGACACAGAAAGGTTTAGTAACTTTGGGTTTTGTAAAATCAGCAGAGACAGTGTGTCAAAAAGTGCAAAAAAAAAAAAAAAAAAAAATTCTGTTATAAAGTGATTTTCTAAGTATTTCCTAACTTTATTTTTCAAATGATGTTATGAAAACCAAATTTCAAGATTTTTACATGTCAAAGAGAAGAGAGTTAAAATTTAAAAATGCTTCTTGGGAGAGAAATTTGTCTATGTTTCTAGTGCCTTTCTTGTCTTGATTGTATGGTCAGTAGGCAATCTTAAAAAAATGTTTTTATTTAAAGTATTCCATGAAAATATAAATGTATGTATACACTACTAAATTTTGCATTTATAGCTAAATTAAATCAGAAGACTGCTTATGGCTTTTCAGTTGCTCTGAATTACAGACTGGGGGGAGGGGGGAACGGGTAATCAGAAAGTCAGAGCCGGCTCTCATATTGTGAGCCTGCGGCAACGACATGACCCACTTACACTATTTTACCTATTTGGTGGTTCAATTTTAACTCTACAATGAAAACAGCCATGAATACTTCTTTTTTTAAAAGCGAGTTTTGAAAATGATCACTTAACTAAAACTTGAAAGCTATAAATTAGTTATCCATACTCTCATGACAATTTTGTTGGTGAACAACAAAAAAGAGATCTATTTCTTTAAAATATATTTGTGCAGAAACTGCATGTAATTCTAAGTTTTGCTCCTAACAAAAGGATGTTTGGGGAAGTATTCTATTCTATACTTGCCAATGTGGAGAACAAAATAGTTTTTTAAGAATGAAGAATTATATATATCCATTCTGTATTTTACGTGCAGCAGAATTATCTTCCGTAGGGTTGTTTTTTTTGTGTGTATTCACAAGGTGATATTTGTATTGTAAAACAATAATGGTGAAGGAAATAAAAAGGCTTTTAAAATTTGGTTTGTTTTAAATCTTTGTAAAGTTATTATTCCAGAGAGTATACTGATATCTTAACAGCTTACCTAGATCGTAAATTAATCAAAATGCACTTTTTAATAAAACTGATACTTAAAAAATAAGTGGCTATTTCTAATGTGTTCACATTGTTCATGGAAGTCCTACATGAAATCATTAAAGCAAGGTAAGAGGCTCCGTTTCAGAATTTCATCACTTGAGTTTTTCTTTGTGTGTATGTGTGTTTTTATGTTTGGTTGGTTTTTTTGAGGTAATCATGTTTCCTTTCTCTTGAGATTCCTTAAAACCTACTCTAAACTTCAGTGTGAGTGCACTTTTACACTTGAACCTTGAATGACTTGGGGTTTTTCCTGCAACAGTGGAAAATTCTTCATGGAACTATGACTTATAGTCAGCCCTTTGCATCCAAGGATATGAAGGACCAACTGTTCTTTGTTTTTTAAATCCATGTCATTTCTAGGAAGAACTTCATGCTTTCTCAATTGCAACCCTTAAAATCAGTGTTACCATCTACCTTTGTGCCACTTGACAAGAAAAACCATGCAACTATGAGAACTACGGACTCTGGAGACCACAGTGGATCGTGTAGGTATCTGCTTGCTTGTAGGAACCAAAAAGACTTGGGGACTGGATACTTAGAAGCTACTAGGATGCACTTATTTCTGTGTAACTTGTGTTAAACCTTCAGGAAAGGTTTGCTAGTTGAAAGGATCAATGATGAGCCGCTCCACTGTTTACTCTCATGAAGAATGAGAGTAATTGCCTGGGGGAAGAAGACACCCCAGGAGAAAGTGGGTTATGTATGGCATATCCAGTAGAGTTTGCATTGGAGGCTCAGAAGAAGTAAGTGGGTTTGAATCCAAACTCTGCTGCTTGTAGGCACTATTTTTGGCCACTTTTCTCTGAGCCTCACTTTTCTCACTTAACAGAAAATAGAGATGATTTTACCTCTTCTGTGTAAGGTGGGACAGTGATGAGGCCTGCGTGCAAGGTAAGTGCTCAGTAAACAACCACTGTCTTTACAGAGAGGAATGTGAGCGAGAGAAAGATGAACACGAGGCCCCTGGGAGCCAAGGAAGAAGCCTCATCCAAACTCTGGCCTCCGCCAGAAAGGGAGAGCTAGGCCGGATTAAGAAACCACGCCTGGCCTCGGCCTGTATTTGAACTTCTGAGTATGTATGATCAGTAGTCTGGACCTATTGACACCTTACTACCCTCGGTAAAATACTTGCTCTAGTATTCTGAACATCTGATGTGTGTGCTCAGTGGTGGTTTGAAGTATTGGCCAATGCTGAAACAGCGTGACACAGTCTTCTTGGATGATAAGCCAGGGTAGCAATGAGGCAAAAACGTGGCTACCATGGTTTATCGGTGCCTGGAGTCTGCTCCCCTGGCCAGCTCTGTGTTGGCACATGGAGCAGCTGGTACCGTTTGAATTGCTTTCCGCTAATGGAATTAGCATGACAGGGAAGGGGAGACAGGGTTCAGCCAAAGCAATGTCTTCCATGCGTTCTCTAAAGAGCCTGTGTGCACGGAAAGGCACATGTTGGGTTTCCCACTGGGGATGTGTAGCAATGCTCCTAGAATGTTTCAGCGCGATCTGATTGTTTCAATGGGTGTTTGTTTTGAAGGCTTCTCTGAAATCGTTGGCTGTGAGGCCACAATCAGATCATCGCCAGGCTTATGGAACATTTGTTTATCACAAGCCTTTGGCCAAGGGAGCCTTTGACCTCTGGCTGGTGTTAGGCTGTGATAGGGCCCTGGCAGCGGTAAGGAGTGAGGATACAATGTGTTCCCAGCACAGATTTCCTTTGCACAGCAGGCAACCTTACGCGCTTCAGCAAGCCTTGCAGGCTTCATACCAGAGGCGGGCAGATGAGCTTGCAGGCGTTTGCTAGCTGTTTCTCCACAGGCTCCAGGGATGAACATGTAAAGCAAACGGCTTGAAAAGGAATCGTGTCCAATGAGTGCTGCTGGCACAGTGCTGGCTTTGGAAGCGTCGCTGGCCCCGGATGCTGGAGCCCATTCCTGGGCTCGTGAGTGGACCCCAGATGCTTGCACAGAGCTTGTTGTCCCTTCCCGGGCAGCTCACAGTGGACACTCAGAATCCCCTGCCCACGAGGTCACCTAACGAAGCTTTTTCCCTGAGGCTCCTGGGTCCTGAGCACCTGAAGGCAGAGCGCCTGAAGCAAGGCATGTAGCCGGAGGTGGTGTTCCTTGTTCTTCACAGTCCTCTGAACCGACTGTCCAACACACCGCACAAGTTGTTGAGGGTGGCGGTGGCGATAGTTCTTCCTTTGGGAGAGAAAATGTCAATATATTCGGCACACATAACCCCTACCTGCTATTAGCATTCGCCAAGAGTAAATTCAAACAAAAAGTCACCAAAATTAGATGGGGAAGTATCCAAAATGTCACTGTAACACATGTTGAGAGTGGAGAACTGTGACAATTTGGCTTTCTGTAGATCTGGGCTAGGAAACTGGTTTAATTTCTCAAGATGTTCAGGGCTTAATCACCAATTAAAACCAGAAGCAACAATGAATACGTTCCAGCCCTAGGAAGTCCATTTTCCTCTTGGAGCGGGCCAAATCCACTTCCTTCTCATTTGACAAAAAACAAGGAATTAATGGCAGTCTTTTATGGGTGTTAGAAGGTCAGAGCAGGAAAGGCAGCCAAGCTCACTAGAAAGACCTGCTGGTTTCTGTTCGGATGTACAGCAGCTTGCTTCCTAAGCTCAGGACTGAAGGGAAAGGAGCTGGTAGGAATGGGGCTGAAGCCCAGGGGACAGAGTCCCTGGGTGGTGGCCCCGCAGGACAGGTGGATGCTGGGTACAGGACAACGTGAAGTTCTCTGTTGCCCAGCTCGCTCGCTCTCTATACCACACACACACACACACACACACAAGTTCAGCATTTGTATCAGTATATTTAAGGCTGTAATAAATCTCTCCTTAAAGGAATCTACTTACATTTCATTAAGCTAGTATTTTCTAAATTTATTTGGCCTTGAAACCCTTTTTGTACAAACCTTTTCTCCCTCTAACATTTTATTATGAAAAATTTTAAGTGTACACTACATTTTTAAGAATTTTACAATAAGAACCCATACAGTATTAATCATTATTTTATTAACTCTCTTTATCACATATCAATCCATTTGTCTATCTTTATCCATGAATCAATTTTTTATTTTTTGTTAATCCTATCTAAGGATATTTTTTCCATTGATTTTAGAGAGAGTGGAAGGGAGGGAGAGTTGCTGGGGATCGAACCTGCAACCCAGGTACCTGCCCTTGACTGGGAATCAAACCCTCGACCCTTTGGTGGACAGGCCAATGCTCTAACCAATTATTCGTATTTTAATGCATTTCAAAGTGAATTACAGATATCAGTTCATTTCTCCCTAAATACTTTGATATTAATACCATTAACTAAAATTCAAAATTTGTTCACAGTTTTTTTCTAGGTGAAATTTACAGACAAAGGAATACATAAACCTTAAGCGTATGTTTTCTGTTTTGACAAACACATGCATCTGTGTAACTCAAACACCTGTCATGACCAAAACATTACTATCTTCCCAGAAAGTTCCTTTCCACCTCCTTCCCAGTCAATCCTTGCCAGCCCTCACCCTTCCACTCCCAGATGCAAACACCTATTGTATCCACCCTTCCCCCATTGATCTCCCACCCCTGCCCTCTCCATGTATTATGTATGTACTCTTTGTGTGTGGCTTATTCCACTCTGTATAACATTTTTAGATTCATCCATGTTGTATATATTGATAATTTATTCCTTTCTTCTTATTAGCAGTATTCCGTTGAATAAGTGTACCACAGTTTATCTCCACTCTTATAGATTAAAACCTGGACTATTTCTAAGTTTTGAATTTTATGAATAAAGCAGCTAGGAACATTCTTGTGTATGTTTTCTCTGTGTGTATGTGCACACACAAGTATGTGTGCATGTATGTGCATGTATGCATGTACATATGTTTTCATTCCTAATGGGTCAATACCCAGGTATGGAATTGCTGGGTCATAGGGTAGATAAATGTTTAATTTTTAAGAAATTACCAGACCTGCTTATAGGAAATTTGTCTTGATCTTTAAAAGAGATTCATGGATGAAAAGACCCTCTTCCTCTGGGTAAGATTTTGTGTAGACAGAAGACCCAGAACTTGCACTGACACACGGGAAGGAATTGGGTCCTTAATGATTCATTGGATGCTGAAGTAGCCACTGGCAGTTGCCTTCCTTGGAATTCTGTGAGTCACTAACATCCGTTATTATTTCAGTTAGTCTGAGCCAGACATACGGGGTAAAAATATTTTTATAAACGCAACTGAAGCATTACATACATAAGTACATACAGATTAATTTTCACAAACTGAAAGTACTGAAGTAACTGGCCTCCAGGTCAAGAAACAGCATTACCATTATCAGGGTGACCTTGAGGAAATGGAGCTCTATCACACATTATCAAAAGTGGAAGTAAAAAAAAAAAAAAAATTTGAGGCCCAGTTGAGTTCACTGGTGAATTCTGCCAAACATTTAAGGAATTATACCAATACTCTGCAAAAACAAAGTTAGAGCCCAGCAGGCATGGCTCAGTGGTTGATCTATGAACCAGAAGGACATGGTTCAATTCCTGGTCAGGGCACATGCCCAGGTTGCAGGCTTGATCCCCAGAAAGGGGCATACAGGAGGCAGCTGATCAATGATGAGAGAGAATCATTGATGTTTCTATCTTTCTCTCCCTCTCCCTTCCTCTCTGAAATCAATAAAAATATATTAAAAACAAAACAAAATTAGACTTCCCCCTCAGATCCCTCCCTCTTCCTCAAGTTCCCCTGGCTTCTCTGCCTCCCCCAAACCTCCTCCTGCAGCCTCTTCATCACAGGTTTCTCTTCCATATTCTCTCCCCAAACCTCTCTCAGCTTGCATATCTGATTTTAGCAAGGCAAAAGCTTTATCATTAATTAAAATAGCAATCACTTAATTTTCCTCAAGTTATCCTGGGTGTTAGATGAGGACAGCCGGGAAGGAAACACAAGTACATAATAAAGTAACCCTGCAAAATGCTTATTGTGCCATTGAACAGGTTGAAAAACGAAGGATCAGAAAATAAGTTGTGTTACTTATGGGCCGGGTGACATTGGACATGCAGCTACTTGAGCTTTAGATGTTATTTTATTTGTGAAATTGGTAGCATAATAGCTGCTTTATAGAGCTGTGTTGAGGGTTAAATGTAAATGGCTTATATACATTAAGGGGGGGGGGCGTAGCAAGGGTCATGTTCTGGGGCTCATGGGATAACTTCTTTCCTGTTTTCACTTAATCAGGAAGGGCTTCTTCCCACTAGACACTGTCAGCTGGAGCACAGAAGATGACTGGTGTCTTGGGAGCCACATGGGTCTCTAATGGGGTCACTTGCTGGAGTTTGAAAGCAGAGCTACTACAACCTTCAACTCTCAGAAGACGGGGTGAAGGCAACAACTCATGAAGGAAAGCACATCTTCTCTAGAAATCAACCAAATTATAAGAACTCCAATGGGAGTAACCTTTGAGCAATTACATATGAACACCCAGTGAGAGTAATCTACAGATGCTAATTTTGGCCTTTGGTCTAGGACTCACTGCCCCTGAGTAGCCCTCATGTGAAAAAGAAATGTGGTGAAAGATCATAGAAGACAATGAGCCAACTGTAAATGAATAATAGTTTGGATGAATCAGCAGATTTAATGGCTAAGGCTTCTCTTCTCAGAGACTGGCCTTTAAAGATACTTAAATTAATCCCATATTAAATTGTACTCTCGTGTTCCTCAAAGTTAATCCATTAGTGTATAGCTAACAAGATTTTCCTCATAACTATTTATCACTGTACTATTATTTATGTAGCATTTTCTTCCAATAAAGTCCTTAAAATTTGGTTTAGCCTCACTCTATAATTTATATTTTTAATTCACCACAAAATCAATACATAATTATAAAGTATCTACTCTGAACCACCTGAAACCTATCACCCTTTGGGAAACACTTTTTTCTGTCATTGTCTTTGCAGATTTAGCTATCTCCCAACCAATCTCAACAAGTTGTTTTTATAAGTTCTTGAGCTAAAGAATCCCTCCAGAATTCCTTTGCAGAGATGCCCAATGCTTGCTTCTCTTGGACCAAACCTACTTCTCTCACTCTCTTCCTCATCTTAGCCAAGGCTAACTCCACTCTACCTGTTCTTCAGTCTAGAAAGCTTTGGAATCATCCTTGACACTCTTTTTTTTTTACAGTTATCTTTAGTATTGAAAGTATTACAGATGTCCCCTTTGTTTTTCCCCCATTGACCCCCTCTACCCCACACACGCCCCTCCCAGGCCTTCACCACACTATTGTCTGTGTTCTTGTAAGTTCCCCAGTTAATCACTCCCCTCCCATCCTCCCACCCCAGCCTTTCCTCTGAAATTCATCAGTCTGTTCCATGCTTCTGTGTCTCTGGATCTATTTTGTTCATCAGTTTATTTTGTTCATTAGATTCCACATATGAGCAAGATCATGTGATAATTATCTTTCTCTGACTGGCTTATTGCACTTAGGTCCATCCATGCTGTTGCAAATGGTAAGAGTTTCTTCTTTTTTACAGCCACATAGTATTTCACTGTGTAAATGCACCACAGTTTTTTTATCCCTTCATCTGCTGATCGACTCTTATTTCTCACACATCCTTCTAAACCCAATGAGAAATCCTGTTGGCTGTACCTTTAAAATACATCCGTATTAGTCCACTTCACATCATCTCTGCTTCTAGCCTTCTAGTCCCAGTATCTTGCTTGGATATTACAAAATGCTCCGAATTAGTCTCCCTGCTTTTAAACTTGCCTCTTAGCAGTATGTGTTCCTCATTAAGTCTAGGTGATAAATAGTAGAGGAAGCTTTCTAAAGAACAGATTGTACCACTGCTCTGCTCAAAATTCTCCAATGACTTCCCGTCTCTCATTTGGAGTAAACCTAAAGTTCTTACCTTGATCTGTAAGGCCTTCCTGACCTCCATGTCCTGCACCTCCAGGGCACATACCTTGACCACATTTCCAATTGCTCCTTCTCTTGCCCTCTCTGCTTACGTTAACCTAGGCATCTCTTCTTCCTTCAAACCACCAGACACACTCTTATCTGAGGACCTTGATGTGTTATTCCTTTTTCCCGGGATGCTTTTTCCCAGGTATAAGCATGACTTACGCTTTCTTCCCGCTTTCTTCAGGTATCTACTGAGGTGTTCCCCCATCAGAGAGGACCTCTGGATTAGACTATGTAAAACAACCTTCTCTCACCTCTGATTTTGCTTTATTCTTCCTTTTAGCACTTATAAGCTAGGAAATTATATTTAATTTTATTTTTTGTTTGTCTTTCTCCATTTAGAATGGAAGCGTCATGAAGGAAAGGACTTTTGTTCACTACTCTATCATCAGGACCTAACAGAGCGCCTGGCCAATAGTAGGCAATGGATATCACTGCTTGACCATTATAGTCAAGATTCTGGTGTTCAGGAGGAGCAAAACCAGGTAGAAGAGCCTTGGAGCCCAATTAGCAGCTAATAAGCCTCAGCCGGCAACTCCGCAGCTCCACTCAGTGGGAAGAAGGGGGAGCCTGGGCAGGAACCCTTTAACCCCAGTTTCCCACACAGTTCCCTGTCCACATCCTGCCTGCCTGCAACAGTGTGTTTCCTCCCAGACACCTGTACCACTGCTCCCTGCCTTACACCCACCTGCTCTTTCCCTGGCAGTCCCAGAGTGGACTCTGTTATGGCCTAAAGAAAACCAGGGACTTGCCCTAGGATGGTGTCTGCTATTCTAATCAATTCACCAATAACTGGAAAAGTGGCACTAGCTTTCTTGAGAAATTCTAGGTTTCTGTGCTTTCTGCAAGTGACATCAGTGGAATGACATGGAATTCAAAGAACTGATCAAATATTAAAGGTCTTTGGGCCTGGCCAGTGTGGCTCAGTGGTTGAGCATCGACCCATGAGCCAGGAGGTCACAGTTCGATTCCTGATCAGGGCACATGCCCGGGTTATGGGCTTGATCCCTAATGTGGGGTGTGCAGAAGCAGCCAATCAATGATTCTCTCATCATTGATATTTCTAACTTTCTCCCTCTCCCTTTCTCTCTGAAACCAATAAAAATATGTTAAGAAAACAAACAGTCTTTGCATTCTTTTCCCTGCCTTTGGTACCTGCTAATCTGGGCCCCAAAGGGTTAGAAGTTTGAACTTTCCCTCAAGGGCAGTGGTTCTCAACCTTCTGGCCCTTTAAATACAGTTCCTCACGTTGTGACCCAACCAACCATACAATTATTTTCGTTGCTACTTCATAACTGTAATGTTGCTACTGTTATGAATCGTAATGTAAATATCTGATATGCAGGATGGTCTTAGGTGACCCCTGTGAAAGGGTCGTTCGATCGCCAAAGGGTTCGCGACCCACTGGTTGAGAACCTCTGCTCTAGGGACTCTAGTAATCATGTGATTTGTTTTAATACTGTGATATCGTGTACTACTGCAATACTGCAGGGATTGATGTTTGATTTTTGCCGCAGAAGGATACCAGCGAAAATGTAAACACTCTTATTTGCTTCCCCCGAACAACCAAGATGACCATGTGTGATCAATTATCTTTGTCGAGTTACAGCCTTTCTAGAAAATCAGGGGCATGCCCTCTCCCAGGCTTAACTCATTCATCCAAAATGGTCCTCACAGCTCACTGCTGCTTTGTCCTGCCAAGTCTCCTCTCAGCGGTGTGGCGCTGATGTGGTGGAGAAAGAATTTCACATTTTCCAAATCAGATAGGAGGAGCAGGTCTGTGTAAGGAAATAAATGAACCAGGTCTGTGTGAGAAGCAGGCTGTGTACGTGCAAGTGCAAAATGATGGACTTAAAGTGTGACCTTCCAAGGATGGTGCAGGGGTTCGCCCATGAGCAGGCTCAGCTGGAGCTCGTCCTGCCCCGTGAGTGAGTCAGCATGCAATTAGGTAAGTTGGCAAGCTTTTGGCTTCCTTGGCTAGAGCCTCCAGCCTCCAGGAGTTAACCTGCAGCACTGCTCAGAGGAGCAGGGGCCGAGCGAGGATCCAAAAGTGCCGGGCGCCCTGGCTTGCCGGAGGAACGACAGGCGGTTTTATGAGCAGCTGCGGCAGCAGGCCTGGGTACGTAGCTCTGCTTTGATTGCTAGTGTTCTGTTTTCTCCGGAGAGAACAAAGCAATGGCTGTTCCTGTTTGCAAACAAGATCCCCCGCCCCGCCCAGACACCGAGAAGGAGCCGATGTGTGTTAGCCTGCTGTTTATGATGAAAATAAGGACTAAGGATGGAGGGGGGAGTAGATTCTTCATCGTCATTCCTGTTTCTGATGGCAAGGGCAGGTTTTCTTAATTCTGTCTGGACTCCAGTGCTGTATGTCAGGTCGTTTGAATGTCACGGTTACAGTGGAATTCAAGAGGTATATTTTGGCTGCTCTTTCTGGCAATCTGCACATCTATGTTCAGAGAGACAGATTTGCTTCACAGCGTTGTTTGCTGAGTTGGTGAGGTCAAGTGGCAGAAATCCATTTTCCTGGCTTGTTTTGGAAAGCAAGAGTCATCTTAGGCTTAAAGAGAAAATTTCTCCGAATTTACCACATGTCTGGGTAAACGCAGCAGCACCGTGGATCTAGTCTTTCTCTTTCTGACAACTTCGATGGCTTTAGTCTCAGGTGTAGGCAGTGTGACCTGAAATAACCTCTAGAATCCCAGTTCTGTTTTTGAGTCTACTTGCCCGGATCACACGGGCCTTCCCTTCACTTGGGATAGCTATCTCTACCGACTGATTAAAAAATATCTGAGATGCAGAGGAGAGGAGAACTACCTCCAAAGACTTGGATCTGCTGCAGTCCCAAGGACAGTGGGGCTTCAGTCAGGTTTGTCAGTCCTTCCCACTCTGGCGCTGCAGCATTCTCCACGCAGCTAACGGACCCCGAGGACATTTCCCCGGGTAGCACTCCTGCAGATTTAAAATATGGAATGCAACTTAACAAGTCACTGCTTCCCAGCTCAGTGATCAAAACTGGTCTGAAACTGGCTTGGAATCACCTGGACGATTTCCTTCCCAATGACCATAGCTTCTCTTAGGTTTGCCCAAATTCCTACCCAATGGGAGACTTCGTTTTGTAAATAAGTTTCTCTTTGAAAAAAACAAAACAAAAAACAAGCACTACCTTAAAACTTGGGCAGGTTTATCTTAAAACTTGGGCAGGTTCACGAATACCTTCATAATATTAATATGTTCCCATTTAATACTTCCTTCAGACCCCTCTCCCTGGAGGCATAGAGTTTTTTCAGAATCAAGGGAAGGTGGTGAGAATCAGGAATTTGGGGCCTGGGCTCTAAAGGCAGAGGGTTGGCGAGCAGAGCCTGAATGGGTGCTGCAGTAGTGGTCGGGGGGCCAGAGGGGGACACCAAGCCCCTGAGAAGGGGCAGCTGGGATGTGAGGGCAGGACCTAGAAGACATTGTACTTGGTGGTGCAGGCGAAGGTGCCCGCAGACTGCCAGGGCACATGGCATGGCTAGCATCGCACGGAATTAATTTTCAGCCCCTCAACTTTAATTTGAACTGCTTTCCAACACTTTCCTTTGCACGAGAACTCATCTGAGTTCTGCTTCAGGAAGGAAAGACAAACTTCTCACTGAGCTGGGCACACCGTGTCACATGGCGCATAGAGATCTCCTGGCCACATGCAAAGGCCAAGGGCCGAGCTCAGAACACAGTGCTCCGGAGGGAGAGCCAGGCAAACGGAGAGGGACCCCGTCTCACTTCACCTCGGCTTCCCAGGCCTGCCAAGGGCTCTGAGCCTTGTCCATCTGCCTTCGAATTACCAGAGTGAGAGCTTACCATGAGGACAGGGTGTGTGTGGGAGTACACATTGGGAAGAAAAGGAAGTAGATATTTCCTAACAGTAATTCTGATTGGGCGGCCTGATTTGATGAGTTTGATTTGGTGTGGATATTTTCTGTAAATTTAACATGCCGATTTTGCTGTTCAAAGTTTTGCCCAAAACGTATTTAAAATACCTACAAAAAATTAGATGCTACAACTTTTGCAACTATTTAAGCATATAAGAGCTTTTAAATATATATATATATATATATATATATATATATATATATACACACACACACATTGCTTTCAGAGAGAAATGGAGAGGGAGAGATAGGTACATCAATGGTGAGAATCATTGATCAGCTGCCTGCTGCACACCCCCCACTGGGCATGTGCATGTGCCCTTGACTGGAATCAAACCCCGGACCCTTCAGTCTGCAGGCCGACGCTCTATCCACAGAGCCAAACCAGCTAGGGCACATATAAAAGCTTTTGATGTCATCTTTTAAAATGTGCAAGAGAGTAGAACATTCTTTTAGGGGTTCCATGAACAAAAGCTTGTGAAGACCACTAGCATGGATTAGCCTCAAGGTGAGGTGTCTGGCAGCAAGGCCTCTGCCCTCAGACTGCCCAGCATCTGCTGCTGGCCTTGTGCCTCCTGCATGCTTCCTGTTTCCCCACAACTTCAGGGTCCTGCAGGTCCCACTGTTAACCAGCCGGCGGATCTCTCTGATGCATTCAGTACTTGCCTAGTTGCCTAATCACCAGAAGGCAGGGTGTGCAGGGGCAAAGTTTTCATAAGGCAAGGGTCAAAGAGGAGGGTTTATTCACTGCAGTACTCAGCAAGCTTTCTTTTCCCTAAACCACTCATTGCCTTATTCATTCAACAAACACCCATCCGTCTCTTCTTGTGCTGGGCAATATCGTGAAGAAATTGTCTCGGCCTCCTGTGGTCACTGGGGGTAGTAATTCAATGTGATCGGTGCTGTAATTCGAGGCGGGAACCAGGTTCTGGTACAGCAAGATGGAATGGATGCGGGAATCAAAGGGTCACAAGGGCAGAGAAGAGGCAGCAGAGAGGAGGTAGCTTTTGGGCTGAAATGCTGACATGTGGGTACATTTCCTTCTTTTTTTAAATATAATAGAGAGAGGAAGGGAGAGGGAGCGAGAGATAGAAACATCAATGATGGGAGAGAATCATTGATCGGCTGCTTCCTGCACACCCCTGACTGGGGATCGAGCCTGCAACCTGGGCATGTGCCCTGATCTGGAATCGAGCCGTGACCTCCTGGTTCATAGGTTGACGCTCATCCACTGAGCCACACCAGCTGGGCAGTGCGTATGTGTTCTTCAGAGGAAAGAAGGGAAAGGGCATCCAGGCAGAGGAAGAACTTGAGGGAAGGTCTAGAATGGAAAAGAACAGAGCTGGCTGCAGGGAGAGCCTTGGGGCTGCTCTCCTAGAGCTGTGGTGGGGGGAGGCGAGGCAGAATGGTGGGGTGGGCATGCTCTCTGGACACCTTTGTAACAGGAGGAGGAGAGCAGGTTGGCGTGCTTTCCTAACCGGGACTGAGTTTTTGTCCCCAGTCTGGGCCTACCCCTCTTCGATCCTAGCAAGGCCATTGCTTCCTAGCCCTGGCCTCTCTGCCTCACAGGGGAAATGTGGTCTTGGAAGTCCTGCCCTGTGGGCACAAGCTGGGGAGGGGCTCTCTGCAAGGACCCAGTCCCCGGAAGCTGAGGGACAAGGGCCACCCTGTCTCGTTCCCTCCATCATCAGGCATATTGTGATCACCTATCATATGTCAAGGCCATGTGATTGCTGCAGTTGGAATCAAAAGATGCGAGTTCAAATCCTATGTCTGCAGCTTATTAGCCCTGTGGACTTCCTTGAGCCTCAGTAGCTTCATTTGTAAAATCGGGATCCTGTGTGCAAACCTCGGGGGTGGCTGGTGATACTGAGAGGAATAGGAGGGGACTCAAACACCACATTGACTCGCAGTGAGAGACACAACCATTAAATAGAATTACCAGCATAGAAGAGTGTGTCAAGTTTAAGAGGAAGAAATAGGGTAAGCCGCAAACTCAGGGGGAATCACTGTTCTGACCATTGACATCTTTTCAGCATTCTGCAAGTTATCCAGCAATATCATATACTTCTGCTCTGTTGCCTCCACAGTCCTGTGCAGTAGATTCGTGTAGAAGGGTGAGGACAGGCATGTCCCCATCCAATCATCTTTTCCAAAAGAAACAGTTGTGCTGGGAAGGATACCCAGAAGCCTTGCCTCAGGGCTTAAAGCAGAGCTGCCAGGAGCTGGCTCTGAAGGCTCTTCCGAGTAGGCACCTCTCCAAAGCCTTTCTGTGGTGAGAGTTTTGCCAGTCTCCTCATCGCCCCCTCGGAGAACGAAGAGTCTGCTTCTTTGCCAAGAGGCAAGGTCATGTCAACAGTAGGTGAGAAAAACAGAGATCAGATCAAATCTCTAGTGCACATTCACTGAGAGAGGGAGGAAAGGAACCAAACTAATTTGGATCATGTCCTGGGGCAGGCACTGGAAGTCCTCCTAGCATCAGGGTTGAATGGGTTCCCTTGGGGGGGGGGGGGGGAAGGTAATCAAAACTTTAAGATGACCAGTTATCCATTCCCAGGATCAAGACTCCAAAACAGGCCCTAGTCAGTTTGCTCAGTGCTTAGAGCATTGGCCCACAGACTGAAGGGTCTCAGGTACGATTCTGGTCAAGGGCTCATACCTTGGTTGCAGGTTCAATCCCTGGTGCATGAGGCAGGCAAGCAATCAACGTGTCTCTCTCAGATGAATCTCTCTCTCTCTCTCTCTCTCTCTCTCTCTCTCTCTCTCTCTCTCTCTTCCTCCCTCTCTTCCTCCCTCCCTCCCTCCTTCCTTCCTTCCCTCCCTCCCTTTCTCTCCCTCTCTCTCTCTCTCCTTCTCTCCTCCCTCCCTCACTCCCCATTTCTTCCACTCTCTCTAAAAATCAATGGGAAAATATCCTCAGGTGATGATTAACAAACAAACAAACTAGACTCCAAAACAGGAGGATAAGAGTCAACCCATATCACCAACATTAAATTGGAGGTCACCCTAAAGAGATGGAACCCTGACACCCAGGCTCCTGCAGTAAGGGACACTTTGGCTGTGGCTCTAAGTTGTGCTATCTAGCTATCCTCCCATTCAGCATGAGAGAATTTGTTCCATATTTCCCCCAAAAGGTGGGGTCCCAAGGTTCATGAGGCTTTCCTCATACCTTACTGAGAACAGCTTCAGCGCCAGTAAGATACTTGAAAAGAAGGAAAGAAGGTGATTAAGGGTTAGTCATCCCCAGACTGCGGCAGCTAGTGAAGCCACAAGAGGGCAGTGCAGAGAAGGGCACTGGTGACTCGGAAGGAGAATTTTAATGTCTGCTCAGGAAGGTAACCTGAGCTTCTTGGGATTCTGCCAAGAAAGGAGGTCCCTAAAGGGCCTCAGAGAATCTCGTGGGACTGTTTTCAACATTGTTTTCATTACACCCACATTTCCTGATTGCTCTTGCAGGCTACCCTGGGCTGGGAAGAGCAAGTGACATAAAGAAAACCCTCAAAATTGATTTATGATACAAAACAAAGTAATGTGTACCATCTGGATAGGGTTTCAGCAGGCACCTGAAGGATCCAGCCTCAATTCTTGCTCCACATTGTCTTCAGGGACAGGACTGCCATCTGAGACTATATTTGAGACTAAACTTGCTGGCTTAGGAGGTGGTTTGTGCAGTGACAATTGTGTGTTGAAGAAAGTTCCTAATGGTTCATTGGAACCAATTATACACAGATCTTCCCAACTTTACTTTCAGTGACTTCCTATGGTAGCCTGAAATCAGCCATGGTAAGAGTAGTAACACCGCAGAAATTGGCAAATGTGACACGCAAGAGCTTTTTATTCCTGGAGATTCAGCTGTTAAAGATTTAGCCACACACCACTGCCAATACTTGCTGCAGAAAAGTCTTTGATAAAGAAGCCATGTGCTGGGTTAGGATATTAGGAGAAAAAATAGCCTTAGGAAGAAACTATTTTGTATTGTGGTAGGACATTACAGTAGACCCAGGATCAGGTTTACTTGGCAGAACAGATCTCGAGGTTGCTAATGGGGAGGACTCTGGCCAGGTCACCTTTTCAGGGCAGGCCATGCTTTCCTAAATGGCCAAATCCCTGAACAATGCTAATTTAACCCCAGAGCCCTATGTTTATGTTACTGTATTAATAAGAGGAAGAATTCATAAATAAGTCTTTGGAGCTGAAGTGAAAGAATACCCTACTTCTAAAATACCTTGTTGGGTTGGTAGAAGAAGAAACAAGAAATTGGCATATGCACATGTGGAAGGTCGTTTGTTGAAGTCCATCGTCCTAACTTCATATATGAGGAGATTGTGTAAGACTGGCATCTCACAGCAGATTGACACTATGGCTAGCATTACCTTATGTCCTCTCAAAGAATGGGGAAGTCTCTAAGAATTCCCATCATAGAACTCATTCATTCATAAGCAGGTTCTTGAAGTTTCTCATCTACTTATGCGAAACCAAAGGAAATTTTTCTTTTTGAAAATGTGAGAACTCCCCATGGATTATATTAATGTATAAGGGGAATTATTCATTAGCATTTGAAAGAGTGTCTATACAGAAAAGAGTAAGGGTAATTGTGAAGCAATCATATTTAATAACTGAGCGCATTGTATCATGTATTTCTCAGTTAATCCTCACAGCAACTTTAAGATGTGAATACTATTACTCTTTCCATTTTACAGATGAGGAAACAGGTGCATAGAGAAGTTAAGTGACATCCTCAGGTTAGGGCAGTATTGGGATTTGAACTAAAGGGTAGGTTAATCTGGAACCCATACTCTAAGTTATAATTCTTTACTAGAGGCCCAATGCACAAAATTCGTGCAAGGGACTTGGCCCCCGCCGCTGCGACTTCATCCAGAAGGTCGTCCAGAAGGATGTCTGGTCTAATTAGCATATTATGCTTTTATTATTATAGATTATATCCCTGCAATGGAAATTTAGCTCCTCTCCAATGAACCTGGGTTCCTACTTTTGTTGGGTGAAAAATGATCTCAAGTTAGAGGTAGCAAGAGCATGGGTTTCACAATTAGATCAAGTTTTTCAGGTATTTTATTAACTCTGAGCTCCAGACAGAGCAGACGTTGGAAGGTGGAGGAGGAAACTTCAGGTTTCAACTTGTGCGGTTGTGGCCCATATGCAACGCAGGAGTCATTTCCCCCTAGGGTTTCTAATGCAAAACACACACACCCACACCCACACACACACACACACACACCACAAAACAAAACACCACACACACACCACAAAACAAAACACCACACAAACAAACAAAACTCTTTGCCAATCACTTTTTCACCTCTCTTCCTATTCTGGGTTTTGCCAAGAATTTTGAACGATATTGCAATATTTTTATGGGAAACAGGAGTTTCTCTCCCATATGCAGTCTCTCAGTGTTGCTGGAATCTTGGCAGAAATGCTATGAGAGATTCTTGTTTTGTGTTGTAGTTGCAAACTTTAGCTTCGGCCCCCATTCTAATGCTTTAGGCCTGGTGTTTATACCCAACACTCAAGCTGAATCCATTTCTTCTAACTTTTACAATTAGTTTGTTTTCCCAAGTTTCCTTTTTCTTGCTTCTTGGTACCACAGTTCCCTCCAATCTTAAAAAAGCTGGAATGATATTTGGTTTTCTCCTCTTCTTCAGCTCCCAATTGAACCCGTGTCAAACCCCATACTTTACTCACACTTCTCAAGTATTCCCTGTTTTCATTTCTACAAGCCACCTTGGCTCTGCTTCCCTCACCAATGGGCTCTCACCTCTTAAATGGTTGCCTGTCTCTAGCCTCAGGGCAGCCTCTAGGTTCCCATTTGCCTTTTAACTCTACCTTCTTCTGTACCAGTAGAACACTAGTTAGGAAGAATTCAGGGACTGTATCTGAGATTCCCTAGGAAAAGTCCCTGGATTGATTAGTGATGCCTGCCATGGCCAGGGGATAAAAAAGAAACATTCTCTTTCAGCCTCTCTCTGTTGCATTTTATCCACTTTTGTCAGATGTATGTTTGCAAAATGCACCTCAATGTATGTATTTATTGTATTCAGAAACATTCTGTGGCTCTTTACTGCCTTCCTTTGGTTAAAATTCATCAGCCTGGCATTTGAGAACTTAACTTATCTTCTCAGTTGCTTCTTTCATTGCTACCCTAGGAAAACTTACGTTTGTGATTCTCAAACTCAGTGTCACAATGGGCGGGAGAGGTTGAAGTAATAACCAGAGGTCTGGTGTGCTTATGTAACACCATGTGCTGTCTCAACTCTGGCATCATCGGGATATGAATGTGGGAGAGCGTCACATATGAACATCATCCTTTAGGAAGTCAAGATCAAAATTGATGAAGCACTGCTGCCCTCAGCTCTGCCAAACTGCACAAACAAACAAAACTCTTTGCCAACCACTAGAGGCCTGGTGCATGGATTCATGCACTGGATTCATGCACCGGTGGGTTCTCTCTGTCTGGCCTGTGGGATCAGGTTGAAACCAGCTCTCCAACATCCCCCCAGGGTTTCTTCCTCTCTGGTTCTGAGCATCACCTGAGAACCGCAGCTGCCAAGTCATCACAGCTCGACAGCTCCTGCATTGAGTGTTTGCCCCCTGGTGGCCAGTGCGCATCATAGCTACTGACCGGTAAGCCAGTTGGCAAGTCACTTAGGCTTTTATATATATAGAAGATAGATAGTTTGGGCTTCCCTTCCCCTGTACTTAATACTGAGACTTCCACCTTTATATCTCTACATGCAAAATTGTTTTGTTCTTCAAAGTTCAGCTTGCATTTTATCTCCTTCATGAAGCCTTCTCTCATTTTTCAAACTAGATATGTTATCTCCTTCTTCTGAGCCCCCAGAGCATTTTATTTAGGATGCTTATGTTCAACCTTGCATTATATTCTATGTTTATTTGGCACCTGTCTTATATTCCTCATATGAGAGAGAAAGCTTTTTTTTAATCTTTAGTCTTTCTATTTCTGGGCTGCATACATGGTAGGTCCTTCACAATCTGGCTTCTTGTGACCACACTTATCATGTCTTTCCTCAGTTCCCCCTTGGCCTTCTCTGTTCCTTTCATACCAGACAATCTGGAGGGTGCCAACTCCATCTGCTCTCTCTTACCTTCAGGCCTTTGAGCACGCCATTCTCCTCTGGTGAGAGAGATTGTCAAAATGGCCATAGTTCTCCACCCCTCCCTGAACCCACACCTCCTGCAATGTGACTTCCTCTCAAGAGGCAGGGACCATTCCTCCTCCCCTGAGTCTGGGCTGGCCCTGGGACTTGCTTCAACACAGTGCAATGGAAGTTACTGTGTGCCAGGTCTGAGCCTAGACCTCCAAAAGGCTTGTATGTTTCCACTCATTCCCTTGGAAGGTTACCCAGCCCCCTGTGAACAGCCCTGGGCCAGCCTGCTGGAAAATGAGAGGACAAGGGGAACAGAGACCAGCTCTCCCAGCAGAGGCCAAACACCCAGCAGCTCCCAGCCAACCCCAACCACCCAGCAGCTCTCTGTGGACATATTCACAGGCCCCAGATCAGCAGAACTATCCCGCTGGGCCCAGCCGAATTGCCAGCCTACAGAATCATGAGCGAAACAAGTGGTTATTTTAAGCTATTAAGTTTTGAAATGGGGTGTTATGTTGCCAAAGCTAACTGACATATTAATTTAAGAGCTACCCTTCTGGTCTTAACTTAAATATTACTTATTTGGCAAAGCCATTTCTGACTCCCTTCAGGTCTGGGTTAGGGTTCCCTGTTACGTACCACAGAAGCATGAATAGTTCAGTATTATAACTATTTGTGAATTATCTCTATCACACATTAAGATTTTGTTGTTGTTGTTAATCCTCACAGGAGGATATTTTTCCATTGATGTTTTTAGAGCGAGTGGAAGGTGAGGAAAGAGGTCGAGAGGTCAAGAGAGGTCGAGAGAGAGAAGTTGAGAGAGAGAGAGAGAGAGAGATGTCGATTGGTTGTCTCCCACATATGGCCCCACTGGGGTTTGGGGTGGAACCTGCAACCCAGATATGTGCCCTTGACTGGGAATTGAACTCAAGACCCTTCACTGCAAGGGCTGATGCTCTAACCACTTAGAAACACTGGCCAGGTCTCGATTGTAAGGTTTTTTTTGTGAAGGCAGAAATTTTGTCTTATGACCTGTATCCTTTAGGTACAGCATAGTATCTACTACTCCACTGATGCTCAGAAAATATTTCTGAATGAAGCAATGGATTAAAAGAAGAGGTTGCAACTTGTGGCCTGGACAGTTGGTCACACATAGTTTTGGCCTAAATGATAAATTTTTTTAAAAAAAATTTGCCTACATTTGAAAATCAAGACATTTTAGATAAATACCTATTTTTCTGACTTTCCATTAAAACATGGAAAGACTCATCAACATTGGGCCTTCATTTCTTCATGGCACCAATGAGGGGTGGCTGCCCCCTTCCGATTGGCACACACTGTCTGGTTGCTGCACTCCTCACTGATCCCTATTGTCTCCTCGACACCCACTGTTTTTGCCATTTCATCCGTGCGGTTGGTTCCGTCACAGACATCGGAGGTTCCACGCAGCTACTTACCTGCTGTAAAGCACCCCACATGTAGGAGAGGGGCTGACCAATGTACCCCACTTATTTACTTCTGCTTTTGATATGTGTGTGAGCGAGGCAGCCTGGGTAAGGTTTTAAGCATTGCTCATGGTCTCATTTTTCTCCTCTACAAATTGAGTTTGTTTTTTCTCCTTGCAAAGCGTTTTCAAGGATAATTTGGCTTATAACCTGCCTAAGCTGGAGAAAGACGGTTTTGTTTGTTTGTTTGTTTGTTTTCATCTCATAATTCAGTTTCTTTGTGGCAGAAACTGTGGTTTGGCCAGAGGTTTCCTCCCCCAGCAGAACTGGAAGGCTTGTCAGGAGCATCACGCCAGGTTTCAGATGGTTTATTTTCCTTTAGTGGTGTTATAAGGTCTACATAAATCCACAGTGGGTAGCCTGTCGCTTTCATGATGGATTGAAATAATATTTTTAGCAGTGTGAGGTGAGATTGGAGGGCCTTTTTTTTTTTAATGACTATTCATTCTACTTATAATGCTTATAATTCAATGATTGAGTCTCTGAAAAAAAGAAACCCCTCAGACAATTCATAATTCCAGGTTTTAAAAAGAAACTCACCACAGTGGGCTGATGTTCAGCAGGAAGGCACTGGTACAGCCATGCCAGCTGTTTACCCTGGCATCTGTTCTAATTGGTCAGTGCTCAGGCTGATTCACTAGCTACATCTTTTGAACATATCAACCCTGAAATTAATACATAGGCATGGAAAAAATGCTAGTCTTCAATCGTGTCTTTACCTTTGGACTAGTTTATGAGGCAGCAGGTGTAGCAACTTGGTGTAGCACAGCTCTATGCCACCTGGTGGTATCAATTCTCTTATGTAAATACCAATATAATTATCTAATTCAGAAGAGTCTTTATCTCTTACGGGGCATCCAAGGTTCAGCTCCCCGGAACATGAAAAGGCAGCTCAGCCTGTTTTCTCATTAGTGAAATGCATAAGCAGGTGGAACTTGGCTCTGACTAAATTAGTTGAGGCCTCATTATTCCTACACCTCCCAGATAATCATACCACTGACTGATGAGCTCAACCAAGATGTAGTCTGAAGTGAGCACAGTCTGTCTCATTTAGCCACGAAAAGAAACAGAAACTCTATTTTTAGTAGTGGCTATTCTTCATTTGACGATGCATAACAATGGGCTAGCAGACTTTATCCTTTTTCTTTTTAAGCCTAGTTGGAGAATTAAAGTATTTATTCCATGTCTCTTTTTCATATCCTGCAATCATCCTTAAAAAATATTAGCTTTTACCACAGAACTAATACATAATTATTACAGAAAAATTAAATAGGTAAAGTAAAATACAGATAATCAAATCCCCAAATCCCACCTCAAGGAAAACACAGTAGCATTTTGAAATGGATTAGTCTAGTTATCTCTTTGTTTCTATCTTCCTCTTTATATTTTTGACAGCTTTAAAAGTTGGAGTTCTTTCTTTTTAAATTATGAACTTAAAAATAAAAAATCTTGGAGGAAAATTTTTTCAAATTGTTTTACACATTCTTCTGCTGTCTTAGAGATTGTTAAACACGACTCAAGTTGTCACTCTGACCACTGGTTATTGTCATGAGTCATTTTCATGGGAGTCTCTTTAAGTTATAACTTTTGCTACTTGTGTACCTGCTTCATGTGAATAAAAAGTCACCAAATTCTCCATGGACTTGAATCTCTCATGTGGTATAAAAAGCATGGACTTTATTTAATAAGTTTCTGGGTTTTTAAATATTTATTTCTCATTTTTAACTATGTCTTAGAGTTGAGATTTCATAAAATGCGACCTCTGAATTAGAGAGATTTTAGTATATTTTGAAATTAATAGAATTAATTCCCTTTTCATCTTTCTGCATGTGGTTACCCAGAAATAAAAACCATTTGATTTGTGGAATTTATGGAACTGAAATAAATTTTAAAAGGAGATTTATAATTTAGCTAAGGAGTCACCTTTATTAGCTGGTGTTAATCAGGTGACTATGTTAATGAGGATGGGTGGGGGTCTTGCTGAGGTAATCAAAAATCCTCTCTAAATCTTAGTTGCTTAACACATAAGCATTTTATTTCTTGTTTATGCAAAGTATACTTCTGGTCTGATGACTCCCTGAGGTAGATTTCTTCGAAGTGGTGACTCAGGGATCTTGTCATGTATCATCTAGGACATGAAGTTATCAGGGTCAACACAGCAGAGGAAGAGATATCACAAAGAGCTCACACCCCCTCACAAATGCCTCCACATTAAAAGACTTCAGTCCCGGAGTAGCACATGTCACTGCCACACACAGCCCATTGACCAGTAACTACCAGGGAGCTGATGCCCTTCCTGTATGCCCACAAAGGAGCGAGGACCAGATATGGAGGAGTACTGCCAGTCTCCATCACAGTGACCTTGGGCAAGTAACTTCACTTTGTCTCTGTGACAGAGGGGTCAACCTAGGTGACGTTAGAACAATCCTTGCCTCTTCTCACAGTCTCTGACTCTCAGTATTTGATTTCTTCTTACTATGAGGGTTGTGTTTTTTACTACATTGTAGGCATTATTTTATTGTTATTGTAAGACTATCAGGTATATTCATGCTAGTAAAGGGCAGATGCTGTGATGCGTAGTGTAGCCGATGGTTCAGTGAGAGGCTTCTGAAGGCACATGATCTGGTTTTGAATCCAGCTTGGTCTCCTACTGGCAGTATGATCTTCGGTTCTTCGTTTTACTTCTCTCTGACTCACTTTTCTTGTTTGCTTTCTTTCTTTATTGATTAAGGTATTACATATGTGTCCTCCTCCCCCTGCTCATGCCCTCACCTCCCTGGTGTCTGTGTCCATTGGTTAGGCTTATATGCATGCATACAAGTCCTTTGGTTGATCTCGCCCTCTTACCCCCACCCTCCCCTACCTTCCCTCTAAGGTTTGACGGTCTGATGGATGCTTCTCTGTCATGTTTGCTTTTTAACTTAAAGGTAAAATGGGGATAGGAATAGTATCATCCTTAAATATCAAATTAGTGCAATTCATATAATGTTATCATAACAATGTCTGGAAGACACTAAAGAGTTCTATAAGTTTATTTGATTTTATTTTTTATTATTTTTAAAAAGATGGCTATCCTTTTTGCCCTGGCTTGATACGTGTCTGCACAGTAATAGCTCAATAAGTTGTTGTCTTTCATGTCTTGGTGTGATTAGCTAGCCCAACCCATGCGAGTCTCTTTAATCTACTGACACATTAAATGGAGTCACAAACAGTACCTGTGGGTGATTTGGGTCTTTGCCCAAGACCACCAACTCCTTTGTTCTGTGCCTCATCTGCTTTAGCCTAGATTCCATCCCTGCCTGACTTTGTCTTGGCTCCATATTCGAGTTGGATCCTGCCTTTGGCTCCTGCAAGCTTGGGATTCCTGCATGGTTTCCACCCAACATTGAGCTCTAGCTTCATTTAGCTCATGGACTTCCTAGGCTGGCCCTTCGATTCCTGGAGAATGCACCAACCTTGGATGATAACTCCATACTTTAACCTCAGTCCCTCAAGACCCCAAACCTGCTCAGCTTTTGGTTCACACCGAGGCTCAGTCCTGGCCTTCACACAGGGTACATTGGCTGTACCCTCTGAGTGTGGGCATTTCAGATGCCACCTAACCCTTATCATCATCCCAAATCAATGACATGCCCAGGATGTTAAGTGTTATCTCTTCAGGTGGCTACATATGAGCAAGAATGTTTTTCTTTTCCGCCTGCATCTTAAGTGGATTGTCCTTGGGGACGAGTTGAACATATTGCAGCTGCAGAGAAGGTGAGAAATGCATGCATTTGCTCTCCAGCATGGGGATGGCCTGGTCCTCTTCCCCTTTTGCTTTTTAGCTGGTCTAGTGAGGGATCCTCTGTGAATGGTTGCAAGTCACTTGCTCCCGGCACGGAAAAGAACAGTTCTCACCAAGCACTGTTCTTCCTCAGGCTTGGCCCTGCCCAGTATAAGAAAGACAAATACTTTCATGTCAGGCTCCACTGAGGTCATCCTGTCCCCCACTGGCCAGAGAGAACCTCCAGTCAGGCTGGACTGTGATGCAAGCGTGTTGCTTTCTGCTTCTCTTAGTCCTTTCTTTTCCAAGTTCTATCAATGGACAGGGTGGTACTTTTCCCACAGTGCACAGTGCAGGTGGGAGACGCTAAGCCTCTGAGATTTCTGCAGAGGGGAAGAATCACATCACACAGTATTGTCACCCTGTCCCTGAAATAATGATAAATGAAGCTGCAGCCTGCTTTCCCCCAATCTGCCTTCGTGATCTTGTATGGCAAACAGGTCAAATTTGTCACTGCCAAATGCAATAAATTCTTGTCTATGGTTTTGGAAAAAGATAAATCATCAGAGAGTAATCTCCAAACACTCTGCAAAGGTTCTGTAGCCCCACACTGGGTATCTAACAGTAGAGAATTAAGGAAGTTGTGCAAATCCAAATTTTTTAATCCTCACCTGAGGATGTGTTTTTATTGATGAGAGAGAAAGAGAGAGAGAGAGGTGAGAGAAATAGATCAATTGCCTTCTGTACATGCCCCAAGTAGGGATTGAACCCTGCAACCTAGGTATGTGCCCTGATCAGGAATGGAACCCACAACATTTCGTGTACTGGATGATGCTCCAGCCAACTGAGCCACACTGGCCAGGGTTGTTAGTCTGCCCCCCCCCCCGCCCCCGCCCTTATTTTTTGCATTGAGGAAAATGAAGGTCACTGAGGAAAAAAGCCTCAATCTTCAGATTCCAAGTTCCAGGCCTTCCCATAGCCTCAACGTCTCTCTTTATCAGTTTGCCATTGTGTTGGAGGTAGGACTGGGATAAATTTCGGGAGAGAAACTGTAGCCCTTGAATTGTTGATCTCTCCTGTCCTCGGAGGGAAGCAGAACATCAGGATTGCTGGGGACCTGGACTTTGTGAGTCCCCAGGGGGAGAAGAGCCCTGGTGTGCTCCTCTGTCCTGCGCATCTTCCTGCCCAGCCCGGCCCAGCCTGGCCACTGTGGAGCTGAGCCCGCCCTTCACTTGGGCTCCCCCCTGCAGCGAAGCACGGTGCCAGTCACACCCCCGGCTCGGCATAGCACAGGTGCAGAAGGTGGGTAACAAGAAACTCTCTCCAGCTTGGAACAGAAGGGACTCCCTTCTTTCATCTGTTGTTTACTTGTGGTTTGAGGTCAAGATTCAACTGAGGCCGATGAAGAGATGATTCTGTACATAGTCAACTGATGACGGGACTGCTTTGGGGTTCCCAGGAATTTTCCAGGAGGCGGTAAGGTATCGCCAGGGTAGCCCTTTTTGGACCTAATGAAAATCTATTGTGCCAGACTGCTCGTCACTTAGCTTTACAGATGTTCCCAGAGGCAGCGAGGCACACACAGTGCCCAGCCACTGGAAAGCAAACCCTCCCCAAAGGGAGGTCCGCTGCCCACTTTGCCGAGGGGTAGCTTGGATGCGTTCTTAGCTGGAGATAACAGAATCCACTCCAACTGGCTTAAGGAGAAAGGGGTTTATCAGTGGACAGAGATAACGTGCAGACCCGTTGTGAAGGCCAAAGACAGGGAATCGAGGTTGAGCTTCTAGGAACAACTGCCCAATGTGAACTGGGGAACGGAGCTGCTAGGGGCGGGCTGCCTTGTCACGGTCATGGACGAAGGAAGCAGCTGCGGCATCCAGAAGCAGCCACCACGCTGCCAGCAGAGTCCCCCGGCCGTGATCCAAACCAGTCACCTCCACGTCCCAGGCCCTGCCTCTCTTCCCAGTGGCTCAGTTCTGAGTGGAAGTCTCACACTAGGGCTTCTGAAAGGAAGAACCTCAAAGACGTCTGGGACTGTCGGCACATGGGGGGCCGCCTGTGCACCCTCGCTGGGTTTAAAAAGAGTGGAGAGTGAAGCTCTCAACAATACTTTCCACAGTGCTTTTAACCCACTCTCTCCCGTCCACTGGCATATTCAAGAACAAAGCTTTTTTTCCGTCCATCTGTCCTTCCATCTGTCCATCATCTATCCACCTATATATCCATCCATCAATCAGAGTTTTGCACTTTGGGTATTTTATTTTTATGAGTTTCAGAATGTATTGAAAAGATAAGGATTTTTTTTAAAAAGTCTAATAAAATATCATTATTACACTAATATTTAAAGCAGTAACCCGTAAATATCATCAAATATCTAGTTGATGTTCAAATTTTCCCAGTTGTCTCATAATTTTAAAAACAGTTTGTTTGAATCAAGTTCCAGATAATGATGGTTTAGTGCTTACAACATGCAGTTGATTTATGTCTCTTCAGCTTCTTTTTTTTTTTTTTTAATATATTTTATTGATTTTTTACAGAGAGGAAGGGAGAGAGACAGAGAGTTAGAAACATCGATGAGAGAGAAACATCAATCAGCTGCCTCCTGCACATCTCCTACTGGGGATGTGCCCGCAACCCAGGAACATACCCCTGACCGGAATTGAACCTGGGACCTTTCAGTCCACAGGCCGACGCTCTATCCACTGAGCCAAACCGGTTTCGGCACTTCAGCTTCTTTTAATCTATAGCTTCCTGGCCCCTCTTCCCCCTCTGCCTTGTTCTCCCCTCCCATCTTTCTCCTCCTCCTGTTTTCCTTCTCTCTCTCTCCCCCCTCGCCCCCCTGCCCTCCCCCTTCTCCACTTTTTGCTCTTTCTCTCCCTCTCCACTTCCAATATATTTGTTAAAGGACCTGGGTCACTTGTCTTAGAGAGTCTCTCACAGTCTGGGTTTTGCTTCCTGTGTCTCCGCATTATCCTCTGACGTATTCCCCCGTATTTTGTATTTCCTATAAAGAGGCACTTACAGCTAGAGGCTGATTTTATTTGGGTTTAATTGGAATACTTGGGAGGTTTGTGTGCACCACTCAGAGGCTTGCGATACCTGCTTGTCTCTCTTTTGGTGACATAAGCAGCCAGCCGTGGATGATCATTGCCTAGATCCTGCATTTCATTAGGGGCTTGCAAAGTGTTTAGAGTCTAAGTCCTTCATTCCTGCCTCATTTATTAGCTGGAATAAATGAGGGACGGACCAAACTCGGCCAGGAATGAAGTGGCCTGTGTCATCTTCCAAGTGCTTCCTGGACAACTTTGGTTTACTTGGCAAAGCAGAGGGCTTTGGCCTCCTTCTCGCTCTTTTTGTCTCTGTGGGCCACTGTTTAACTTCACGCTGTTAGATGGTATATATCAGTGGTCGGCAAACTCATTAGTCAACAGAGCCAAATATCAGTACAATGATTGAAATTTCTTTTGAGAGCCAAATTTTTAAAACTTAAACTATATAGGTAGGTACATTGTTATTAACTTAATGAGGGTACTGGCTCACTCAATTCGTGTATGAATCGTGTGCGCCTCCCAGCGCTGCATATCCAGCGGCCCCTGCACCTTGTCTCCTGTCACCCAACCGACCAACACCCCTCACTTCGTCTAACGCCACTTCTTCAAAATAGACTAGCCCAGGCCGAAAACCGACTTTTATGCATGGGCCACAAAGTTTCAACCACACTGTACGTGCGCGCCCACACGTGGTATTTTGTGAAAGAGCCACACGCAAGGGGCCAAAGAGCCGCATGTGGCTCGCGAGCCTCGGTTTGCCGACCACTGGTATATATTCTCCAAGAGGAGGTAAACATTTTATTTTCCCTTTACAAAAGTGCTACATGGCTATTACAGAAAATACCAAGAGCCAAAAGGTGCGGGGGGGGAGGGGGGGGGAACCAAACCCATCCATAATCTTAACATCATATAATTACTACTTAACATTTTGCTGTACTTTCTTTTAGTCTTTTTGACCATACCTATATAAATAATGTCTACTTGACACAAATGGGATTTAATGTTTATAAACTTAAAATCATCTAATATTATTAGTAATTTTTCATGTCATTGTTTTTTCTCCAATATAATTTTTAAATTTAAATCTTTATTGTTGAAACTATGATGGATGTCCCCCCTTTCCCCCCATTGACCCCTTCTAGCCTGCCCCTCTCCCCCACCCCCACCCCAGGCCTTCCTTCATCACCCTACTGTCTGTGTCCATGGGTTATGCATATATGCGTACAAGTTCTTTGGTTGATCTCTTTCCATTCACCTACCCTCCCCTGCTTTCCTTCAATATAATTTTTAATGATTGCACAGCATTCTTACTCTGTTGTCTATAATTATTCACATTCTTAGTTAATCTAGAATTTTGCGTTCTTTTTACAGATGAAAATCTAAAAATGCTTTTCTGTTCTGAAATCAGTGTAAATATTGCCCAGTGGGACCCATAGCCCACTCTAATCCACCCTAATGTGGTTGAGTGACCAATGGTAAATAAAGCAGGTGCTTTTTCCCCCTCCCTCCCTCCCTCCCTCCCTCCCTCCCTCCTTCCTTCCTTCCTTCCTTCCTTCCTTCCTTCCTTCCTTCCTTCCTTCCTTCCTTCCTTCCTTCCTTCCTTCCTTCCTTCCTTCCTTCCTGTTCCAGCATGTACACATTGCATAGAACTGACCTTCAGCCCTGCAGGACTTCTGCAACTCTACCTCAGTGTTAGGCTGCCCCAGGAGAGAGTGTGTGTAAGCCTTTTGTTATCAATACACTTTAATCTTATCCTTGTACCCAGCCCACAAAGTTACGATAATGAGAACTTGAACTCTTTGGGACGTCACTGTGAAAGATCTTTCCTCTGTAGGCATCAGAAAGTGCTGAGAAGTCTTAGCTGAGCAACGTGCAACGGGGAGGAAACAAGAATTTGGACCACCATTTGCTTTCCTGGATGCAAGAAGTCTTTTGAGGGGTTGAATAAGGTAAGAATGACTCTATTTTCTTGGAGAGGGAGGGATGGATCTTGAGTCATCCATTGCCTCAGAGATCTTGATGAAACCCCAAACCTCCACCCTGTTTTCTTAGCTTTGGAAACCCATTTTGCCATATCATTACTTTTTTCTTTCACAGTCTTGAGCAATAGGCACCTCAGCATGGCAAAGATGTGACAAGTGGCTTGCTGTTGTCTCATTAGAGCCTCATCACTGACCTTCTAGGACAGTGGTTCTCAACCTTCCTAATGCCTAGACCCTTTAATGCAGTTCCTCATGTTGTGGTGACCCCCAACCATAACATTATTTTCGTTGCTACTTCATAACTGTAATTTTGCTACTGTTATGAATCATAATGTAAATATCTGATATGCGGGATGTATTTTCATTGTTACAAATTGAACATAATTAAAGCATAGTGATTAATCACAAAAACAATATGTAATTATATATGTCTTTTCCGATGGTCTTAGGCGACCCCTCTGAAAGGGTCGTTCGACCCCCAAAGGGGTCGCGACCCACAGGTTGAGAAACACTGTTCTAGGATTATGCTAGGTTAAGTGGGAACCATAAGGAAATGTATATTCCTTTAAAATGTAATTCTTGGTCCATTTGCCTTCTGAAGCAGACAAGACATTTGCTTTAATGTTTGAAAGCAGATTTTAATCATTATGAGAAATAAATAGCACTAATGGCTTCAAAAAGAATTGTGATATGTTGGCAGTAATTCTGGCAACAAAGTAAGAGCGGTGAAACACATCACTGAAATCTGAGTAAGAGGTGGAAACTCTGATGTTAAATCAAGTGCTGCTGTTGACTTGTGCAAAAGGCCGGTAGTGGTGATCAGTCACCAGAGAAAAACTAGCCAAAAAAAAGTATGATTTTGTTGTTTGTTACACAGGCTCCTGCCACATGACTACATTTTTTACATATATAATGTGCCTACAGATGATCCGGGGTTGGGAGGTCTACTTGTCCGTCATCCATTTATTCATTGCCCTTTTTGTACAGAAGTTGTCTCAGCTAACAGAAAGGCTTACAGAAACCAAAGTTTAGAGCAAGAACTAGGTGTACTGGGTTTGAAGTTTGCTACTGAAACAATAGCTAATGACTAATAAACTTCTTTGGATCATCAGTTTCAGAGGCATATCTTAGATGTGCTTCCTGACTTCTGGGGGCTGTCAGTGAAACCTGGGACCCAGATGCAGAACTAATTTGTTCTGCCCTAAATTTAAAGTTGTTCCTACTGCTGATCTTGATGGTGGTCACGGTGCCATATGGATGAAGGAAAGTCTACCAATAACCAGGAAGTTTAGGAAGACGTTTCAGTCTCCTTGTCCATTCCCAGTTCAGCCCTTCCTCTGAAGTGTTTGCTGGGTGACTGATTTTTAACCTATAGTCCAGGGGTTGCAAAATAAAATGACTACAAAGACCAGGTAGTAACTTAGATATACAAGACCCATGGGGTAGGGGCTATAGCAAGTTGGAGAAGGCATGCACCATCTAAAAAGAACAGCACCTACCAAGTTTTGAAACTTTTGGCAAATGGGAATGCTGGCTCAGTGTTGCCACATTTTAGAAAGTATTTTGAAAGAAATTTGAGGTTTCAGATTTGTAAATGTGGACTCTATAGAAAAATTGTGAGACTTAATCTTTTATCTTGTCAATTAAGTCAAATTGAAACAAAAAAAATTGTCTGGGCTGTACTACACACAATTGTTTGTTGCCAATTTACAACTCCTGGGGGTGGCAGCATCTTAGCCACCATTGGGGCGGAGGCAAGACGTGGGATTCCAATCCCATCTCACTGCTCAGGCTTCCTAAAGCAAGTCCCTTCCTGTGATTCCAATAATCCTCTAATGGTAGTCTCATATGAACGCCCTTCAAGGACCATGAAGAACACATAGTCTTTGCCAATTTGGAACCCAGTGATAAATGTCAACATTTTGAGCACTTATTACATTCCATGGAACCAACAAATTATTACTTGCATTATCTCCTCTTATTTTTATGGGAACTCTACGAGATAGATACTAAAATGATTACCATCATATTCCTATTTACAGATGGAGAAGCTGAGGCTCATTGTCTGGGATTTCCCAAGTTCAGTTGCAGTAAGTGGCAGAAATGAGATTTGAATTCTGGAGTCAGACTTCAGAATCCAATTTTTAATGACCATTATTATACTTTCTCCTGTTATACGACTTTTCAGCTTGTATAGTCCCTCCGCATAATGATGAATTCTCCTCCTAAAATATCCTGAGGAATTTGTAAGGACATTTTCTGCTTTTGTAGAACACAGGGACATTTGTATTTTTATCCTCTTCATTTGCTACAAGGTTTGCAAAATGTGTGAAATGCTTATCACAGAAGAGGAAAATGTTATTAACACCTGGCTTGAGACCAGAGATGCCAACCCCCCTTTCCAGGCCATTTTCTTCTCAGGTAGTATTTAAAGTTAGAACATGAGGTGTAGAGGCCTACGGTATGGATTTCACCTCCACGTGGACAAGATAATTTTATTTAGTCTATGATCACAGAGGAAAGCCCCCACCTCAGCAAGCCTCCTCCCAAGTACAAACAATGTGGGTGGGTACGTCATCCCCGAGGACAGAAGTGCTCCAACCTAGACCCATAAACAGCATCCTCACCCTGGAGGAAAGCAGCCGTGATGTAGCCGAGGAACGCAAATAGGTTTTCACTTAGCTGCCCGTGCCAAATGATGAGCGGTGGATGCCAGGATGAGTGCTGTGCTGAGAAAGATTGGGAAACGCCATCTGAACTTATCAAAGAGTGCCCTAATTGACTGGTCTTGTCTGCTATGGGCTTGGGATGTGGAACTAGTGGTGAATGTGCTCTATACTTGCCTGGTATAGTCTGTTCATATGAAAGAGCTAAGACGTCTTAGGCAGATGGAAGCACATGCGTTTTAATTTGTGATTCTGTCTTTTTCTGTCTCTTCCTTACTTCTTCTTCCATCTCTGCTTCTTTCTTAGGAAAAATGGCCAAACGTACCTTCTCCACATTAGAGACGTTCCTGATTTTCCTCCTCATAATGATGACTGCTATCACGGTAGCCCTTCTCAGCCTCTTGTTTATCACCAGTGGGACCATCGAAAATCCCAAAGGCAAGTGTCATGGGCTCTCTTGGATGCTGCTCCTTGGCCTGCAGGAAATTCCTCGATTACTGTGGACACGAAGGCAGGAAACAGTGTCTGTTGATAATGCTGATAGTGGAGGCGAAAGAAGAAAGATCCACTAAGTATCAATTAGTCTTTTAAAAGCCTTGAAGGCGGGAGTGTTGAATTCACATCCTTAGGGGGGCCAATGAAGCTCTGTAAATGAGCTCGAGTGGGGAGGGGTCCAGGATGAGGCAGCTGCAATTTTGGTGAAGAGGGTCCCCAGCCCCTCCTGAGTGTCAGCTGACTGTTGTTATGATAAACACAGACTCAATTCTCCTGAGTTTCAAGAGAAGCTAGAAATTTGGGTGTTTAGACATAGCTTGATTTCTTCTTCAGCACTACAGATGAATTTAGTTTTTAAAAACTGTCTAGGCTCTTTTTATAGGCAGTAATGGGCCCATGGGTCTTTATAAAGTAACCTCTCGTCTAGGTTATATTATACCTGTTAAGTGAGTAGAGAAGACAGTGGGGTTTGAATGCTCTGACCAAGGAAAAGGGAGGGCTGGACTCAGGCCAACTGGAGAAGGAGGTGCATGTCTGAACCACGGTTTTCTCCTCAGTGGCCTTTTCTCTTTTCTAGTGTATTCTCCACCATGTCCCCGTGCTTTGAATTTCCTGCAAACACAGAGGACCAGAAATCCTCCGTGCCAGGAGTGGGCAGAGCAGGGTCCTGGACTGCTAATATGAAAGGCTCTGTAGGGCTTATTTAGTTTTAGCTCTTAAAATGAGACTCAGGGAGCCCTGGCCAGTATTGCTCAGTGGTTAGAGGGTGGGCCCACAGACTGAAGGGTCCAAAGTTCAATTCCAAGTCAAGGGCACGTACCTGGGTTGCAGGTTCCATCTCTGGCCCTGGTCAGGGTATGAGCAGAAGACAACCAATAGATGTGTCTCTCTCACGTAGATCTCTCTCCCCTCCCTTCCCCCTCCCTACCCCCTCCCTACCCCCTCCCTTCCTCTCACCCTCTCTATAAATCAATGGGAGAAATATCCTTGGGTGAGGATTAACAAGAGAGAGAGAGAGAGAGAGAGAGAGAGAGAGAGAGAGAGAGAGAGAGAGAGAGAGAGAGAGACTGACTGACTCAGGGAGGTTGTCTATAATTACGGCAACTATTTCCATAGTGGAATTTGCTGTTTATTGAAGGGTTACTTTGTGGCAAGCACTGTAATCAGGAGCCTACATCAATTTCTTATTTAATTCTAATAAGGTTCCTATGAAGGTTGATGCCAGTCTTAGTACCATTTTATAGATGTGAAAGCTGAGACACTGCTCTATATTTTTAATATGCAGTAACATATTTATTGTTCAAAACAACCCTTGGAAGTAGGGTATTATTATTATTATCTCTATTTTATAGATGAGAAAAATTGGGGTGAATAGCTTAAGTAATTTGTTCAGCCAGTAATTGGTAAAATCAGTTTTCCAATCCAGATTTCTGGCATCTGTCCTTTTATTCTCAATGCTATTCTGCCTCCCTGATATTTGTATGTATATGTGATATACATATTGATAAGAAATGTAGTGTGTCCTTATGCATATATGGTGACATGGGAATCATTAGCACAAGATAGAACTACGTCAACAAGTATACAACGATCTAGGTTGCATTAAGAATAAGTCTTTAGCCCTGACCGTTGTGGCTCAGTGGGTTGGGCATTGTACCATGCACGGAAAAAGGTTGCTGGTTGGATGCCCAGCAACATTGTGGGCTCAATCCCTGGTAGGGGGTGTGCAGGAGGCAGCTGATCGATGTTTCACTCTTACGTTGATGTTTCTCTCTCCCTCTCCCTTCTTCTCTCCCTAAAAATATATATGAATAAGTCTTTAAAAAAAGAATAAAAGTCTTGAGAAGGCTGAGGAAGATCAAAGCAGGGTAGAGACAGCTGGGGTGGCACCCTGGAGATGAGGGTTTGAGCTGGATGTGAGTGTGATGGAAATGAATCAACTCTGAAGGTGGTAGTGGAGATTGGTTGGTGGAGTAGAAAGGAATACGGACTCTGGATGGAGAGAATGGCAAGAACGAATCCCAAGAGGCTGCATTTAGTAGGTTGTGTGTCAGGAACCTGGCACATGATTTGTTTGGCTGGTGTGGAAGTGCATGGTAAGTGAATGAAGGGTGATGAGTTTGCAAGGAATGGCTTGTGAGGAGAAGCTGAAGGAGGTTTGATGGAGACCTTGATTGTTTAGTTGGAACATGTGCAGTAAAGAAAAAGATCATCCTTAGGAATGATATAAAACAAGTTCCTGAGATGTTTTCCACCGTGTATCATACACATAAACAATATACAAAGATTTTTTTCCACCTGAATTAGGTGTTCTAACTAATGCTGACACGTAAGTGATCTGAATTCTGGTTTCTTAAATATCTTACTCTATTTTTATTTTTTGACATTTTATATATTACTTATTTAATTGAGTTTATTGGGTGACATTGGTTAATAAAATTATGTAGGTTTCAGCTATAGAATTCTACAGTACATCATCTGTACTGTGTGTTTACCGCCCCAGTTCAAGCCTCAAATATTTTATTCTATTTTTTGGATTCAGGTTTTCCATCCACTGAGAGCCCTCAGGCCACCCAGAGCCCCACAGCCACCCAGGGCTCCACAGCCCCTCAGCGCTCCACACTCACACAAGGTCCCACAACCACCCAGGTGGACCCAGTGACTACCACCCCAGAGCCTCCTCTATTTCAGAACTTCAGTGGCTACCACATAGGTGTTGGGCGAGCTGACTGCACAGGACAAGTAGCAGATATCAATATGGTAGGTAAATCATGGGCTCCTCAAAGAGACTGTGAAATAAAATTTTATTATTTTGAATCCTGCATTTATTCCTGATTATTATAGCATCGTCTTGCTTTCCTATTGACTTCATAGCTGTGTAAGACTATGAGTATTGTCCTATAAGGAAGAAAGGATCATTTATTTAACCACAACTCCCTTGGAAAGACAGTTGGCCACTTTTTATGAAATGGCAGGACTAGGAAACTCAAATATGACAGAGGATGGGCAGGTACTGTAAATGACTGAAGTAGGTCAGTGTAAGATGTTCAACATCTAGTGATCCTCAGTTTTGGGACAGTAGGAAGTTGTGGGCATGGTGGTGCATCTAGAAAGTGCACGGCCCCAACTAATTGTTGCTATGTAAGCATGTGGACTTAGGGTTGCTATATCTGACAGTTTTTTCAAGAGAAGCCAGAAACATCTCTGGACTGAAGATCTGAGGGTGTAAGTATCTCACTTGGAAAATGTAGGCAACTCTAGTTAGTTAAAACTGGAAAACTGGCATGGGCCAACAGTGCGTTAGCCAAGTAAAACCCTTCAATGTGTTAGGTGTGGTCTGTTGGCTGTTAGCATGCAACTTCTTTGCTCTGATGGTGGTAACACTGTTTATATCAACACTTCCCTAGGAAACCAGAGCTTGAGGTTGTCTGATGGGATTGTCTCCTGTCTACCAAATAATCTTTAGCTTCAAGGAATTACAGTTGACCCTTGAACAATGAGGGGGTTAGGCACACCAACCCCCACACAGTGGAAATTCATGTATAACTTTTGACTCCCCCAAAACTTAACTGCAGTTGGCCCTTTGTAGCCACAGATTCAACAAAATGCAAATCAAAACATTATTTTTGGTCCACAGTTGGGAATGTAAAAATACTATTTTAAATCCCTGGTTGGTTGAATCCAAGGATGTGAAACCTGTGGATCTGAAGGGCTGACTGTATTTATTAAAAAAAAGTCATACATAAGTGGATGTGCACAGTTTAAACCTGTGTTGTTGAAGGGTCAACTGTATTCCTTGCTGTCTATTCTGAAAACTGACTCTTGAATCATTGTAACCCTAAATTAACACCCACATGAGGGCAAAGCAAGCAGTAGAAGGAGCATTCTGAAGACTTGGGTAGACTTTAAGGGTGGGTTTTATGACATGGTAAGAGAAGGGGCAGGGATAGGCGTATTTGATCTGACTTGGCTTAGGGAGGGACAACATGGGAGAAGCCAGGGTTAGGTACTTAACCATAAAGTTAAGGTTAGATTACTTAACCATAAAGAAACCATTTTCTTCAGGTAAAAAAAAACCAAAACAAAACATACACATTGGCAACTCAAGTGAGGGAGCCTTCAATTTCAGGATGTTCCCCCTCGGTGTGCATGGTGGGAGGGGAACTATTTCCTTGCATAGTACCTTGGACTGGCAGGAGAAAAGGTTTTATTTCAAAAACCAGAGTATCCCTGAAAGCTCTCCAGGACAGTAACACAATTCTGGGCCACACCAGCTCCTCCCTCACCTATAGGGCAATGAATAGCTTCTGTCAAGCTTTTGCTACTTTGCCTTTACTTATTTCTACACAGAAGAGTAAAGACTCTTTTATGATGTTGGCTTTATTATTGAAAACACATACATTATTTCACTCAGAGCTTTCAGTGACCTGTGGACTGTTTTTATTTGTCTTTCTTAAGTGAGCCTGCTTTCTGGTGGGGTGGGGGTGGGGGGAGCGAGATGAGATAGAGCGCCTATGATTCTCTCTCCCCTTTAGGTGGGCTCTGATGGTCTCTCCCCCTTTAGATGGGCTCTGATTGTCTCTTCCCCTTTAGATGGGCTACGGCAAAGGTGGCCAGAATGCACGGGGCCTCCTCACCAGGTTGTACAGTCGTGCTTTCATCATGGCAGAGCCAGATGGGTCCAATCGAATGGCATTTGTGAGCATCGACATAGGCATGGTATCCCAACGATTGAGGCTGGAGGTAAGTGATTGATGTGAGGAAGAAATGACTTGATGTTAAAAAAAAGTCAGTAGCTAAGCCCTCCTTGTTTTTCATCCAGTGAGTTTCTACCACCTGCAACTTTATAGGCTCTTGACAATCCAGCAGACAGAGTGATCCGAATTTTTCCATTCTGAATCATCTTGGTCAAGATTTCCTTTCAATTCTGCTGGTGGTGCATCATCATTATTGATTGCTAATGTTATTTGAAAGTTTATTACTTTCCAGGGGACCTTCACATACATTATTTCATTTAATCTTCTTTGATAGAAGTCTGAGAGTGTCAATTAATCCGTAACCCTTCCTTCAAGTTTTTAGACAACTGAGAATGGATGTAAGTAACCTGATGAGAATTAAAAATACAACACTGAAATGAGGTTGGCCATAGATTGCTGAAGCTGGGTGATAGGCAGACATGGGGATTTTATTATATTACTAGTAGCCCTGCACACGAATCCATGTGCCAGCAGCTCTCTGTGGGGCCTGGCCACTCCACACCCACTGCCCAGAGGCTCTCTGCGGCCCAGAGGCCCATCTGTGGCCAGGCGTGGAACATTTGCCTTGTCGCTGGGGCAACGGCGCAAGCATTCCATGCCCCAGCCTGGCCAGAGGCCCATCCTCGGTGGGGTGTGGAACATCCCGCCCTCCCCCCCCACCCCCCCACCCTCCCCTTCCACCCCCACCCCGGCTGCTCTGTGCCTGCTGCCCAGAGGCCCTCCGTGGCCAGGGTGGAATGCTTGCCTCGTCGCTGTGGCAACAAAGCAAGCATTCCGCCAGGCCGCTCATGCTGCCCAGTCTTAGCGGCCGCCCCCTGGGACTGGGGGACTCTGGCGGGGCTGAGAGGATTGTGTGCCACCATCTTGTGGCTATGGGTGCTGCCATCTTTGTGATGGATAATGGTTAATTTGCATATTACCCTTTTATTAGATAGGATTCTGATTATGTTTGTGTGTGTTTGAAAATTTCCATAATAAAATTTAAAAAGAATAAGTTAACTCAATTGATCTTTAAAATGGATTGTAGAATATGGAAGGCTCTTCTGTGATTTTCCCAAAATTTAGGTCTTGTTATTTCCCAGTGGGGAGAGTTGAGTTTAGCAGAAAGGTGCATGGAGAACATGTCTTGGGCTACCTGAGACTTGTAAGGCAGACAGAGTGAGAGCAAGGGAAAGAGAGGAAGGGAGAGGAGATGAGGTGGGGAGGAGTGAGAAATAGAGTGGTGGAAATGGCTTCCAAGTCTATCTCTCTAAGCCAATTTCTGCTATATTTTCTGCCTCAGATCAAGTCACAGAAAAAGAATGTGCTCTCTGATGTCTGTTTACATATTCATGAGTGAGAAAGGGGGGAGACAAGAGTACCTAGAACAATAACCATTGCATGTCAGTTATTCAGTGATGGGAAGGCATAAATACCTTTTCCAACATCACTCTATCTTGGGGGTGGGGGGGGGGCGGTTGGAATGGAAGCCTCTTCCATTTATAGAAACATGAGGAGCGGGAGATTAAGTAATTTCCCCACCCCTACACTTACAACAAAACTGAGGTGGGTCTGTTTTTATCCCCTTTTTATGAATAAAGAAACTGAGTCTTTTAAATATATATATATATTTTATTGTTTTTTTTTACAGAGAGGAAGGGAGAGGGATAGAGAGTTAGAACCATTGATGAGAGAGAAACATCGATCAGCTGCCTCCTGCACACTCCCTACTGGGGATGTGTCTGCAACCAAAGTACATTCCCTTGACCGGAATCGAACCTGGGACCCTTTAGTCTGCAGGCCAGTGCTCTATCCACTGGGCCAAACTGGTTAGGGCAAGAAACTGAGTCTTAAAGAGGGCAATTAACTTTTCCAAATTTACACACTTGGAAACTGGCCAAGTTTGGTTCTTAACACATATACCTGACCCCAGAGTGTACATTCTTAAAAGAACATTATTCTATTACCTTGGAGGGAAAATGCATTGATAACCTGCTTTCTGCAGGGCACGTTGCTAGTCATTCAGGGACACACAGCTAAGTGAGTCATAATCCATGTCCTCTGTGAGCTCTCTACCTCGTTGGGGAATAGAAGAAAGGTCTGTCAGAGAAATATGCAAATAACTAATTTACTGGAGTAAAGTACAGTGACGTGTTAGTTATCTATTACTGATTAATAAGTAGCTCTAATGTATAGTGGCTTCAAACAACAAACACTCATCTCACACTTTCTGTGGGTCAGAAATTCAGGAGTGGCCTATCTTGGGGGTTCTAGCTTAGGGTATCTTGAAATCAAGATATTGGCAAGGACCACAATCATCTGAAGACTGGAGTGGGGCTGGAAGATCCACTTCCAAGAATATTCACTCATGTGGCTGTTGGCAGAGGGCCTCACTTCCCCACGGTCCATATCCTCATGACAGAGCCGTTGGCTTTCCTCAGAGCAACTAATTCAAGCGAAAGAGCCGGGAAGAAGCCACAGAGCCTTCCTAACCCAGGCTCAGGAATTGGACACCATCACTTCCACCCTGTTCTCTTCATTGGAAGCAAGTCGCTAAGCCCATTTCACACTCCGGGATAGCAAAGTTAAATTTCACTTCTTGAAGGCAAGAGTGTCATCTAATCTGTGGGTATACAGCACTTTAAAACCACCACATGGAGATGCAGGAAATGAAAATTAGGGGGGGAGATTTTCAAAGTGGAAGTGACACTTGAATGGGCAGAATTTTAAATGGTTTACATGAGGAGGGAGAGCTGAGAAATGCAGGGGGCGGCATGAACAGAGGCACAAGGGAGGAATATAGACTCTAGAGACAAAGCTTGGTTAGTTCTATCAGGACACACGTAGGCATGGAACTGAGATGTGTCTGGAAGGTGTGTTCATAATTATAGAGGTCCTGGGATGCCAGATTGTTTTTAATTCTGTAGGTGATGGGGATTCTTAGAAACTTTTGAGTGGAAAGGTGATGCAATCACAATTTTGCAC
This sequence comes from Myotis myotis, assembly GCF_014108235.1. Classification (NCBI taxonomy): domain Eukaryota; kingdom Metazoa; phylum Chordata; class Mammalia; order Chiroptera; family Vespertilionidae; genus Myotis; species Myotis myotis. Next base: position 27,296,458 of record NW_023416319.1, read on the forward strand.
TAGAATGATTACTCAGATGCTGAATTTGAGGTGGATTGGAATAGACTAGAAATAGAGGAGAAGACACAAATGGGCAGATTCTTTAAGTTGATGTCAAGGCTCTATTGGTGAGGGTCCAGTTGGGAAAACAGTAATCACACTAGGTATTTCAAACGGGGGATTTAATACAGGGGAGTTTTACAGTATGTTGGAAGGCTGAAAGAGCTATAAAGGGAAGCTAGGCTTGCAGGAAGGATTTTAACTCTGCCTGGCGATTTCCCCTACATCATGTGACTCACACAAAAGTTCTAAACCAATGGGGGTGGCAGTGAGACTACATGGTGGTAAGAGGTCACATTAAGTGCTAATGGATCTGGGAACGAATAGACATAAAAGTGAACACTTAACTTCGTTTCCATGATGAGTAAGGCACTGTTCTATATCCTCCTAACAACTGTATGAGGAAGACACTATTATTATGCCATTTGACAGACTGGGAAACCGAGTTATCAAGTAATTCATCCAAGATTACACTTACGAGCTGTCTGGGCTGGGATTCAAACATAGGCACCTCGGGGCCAGAGCTCATGCTCATTACCACTGCACATGCTGTCTTTCTGAAGAATCAAAGAAGGCTCTGATTGGGAAATAGTGTTGTCAATGGTAGCAATAGGAGAGTTAAAAGGCAGACTTTGGGGGTGGAGCATGGAGGGGAGAGGGGTTTAATGGGTTGGATTATAGACACTATCAAGTCAATAGTGGGGACCATTTAATCATCTCTTCCTAGTTTTACTTCCCCCATGCAATCTGAGACCCAGTGGGAAGGCCTTTAAATGAACCCACTTAGTCATCCCCAGTTAACCCAAGGGAGGTTGGGAAAATAAATGTAGCTAAACAAGTGCCATTAAGCTTACTTATTCCACCTGATTTTAGGCAGGTTCTCAGTCTCAGCTTTAAGATGGATGAAATTTCCAGCATGGAATGAAGAGTAAGGATGGTTTCTGAGAGTGAGGCAGGGCAGGAAAACAACGACTTTCCAACTCTGTCTATGGCATGTTCCCAAGAGTGTCAGTGATAGAAAATGGAATGGAAACTGCAGAAAAAGAAGGGAGCTGTAGACATAAATATAGCTTCTTCGTTCTATGTTAAAATATCCCTCCTTTCATGAAGTAGACAACATACTACTTACAATGGCTTTCTGCAGGCATTGCCATTAGATGGCTGAGTTCTTAATTTATTTTTCTTTTCTTTTCCTTGCAAGTCCCATGTGTCTGATTGTATCAGAGATTGTAGTTTAGGATAAGATTTCTGTGAGCTGTTTCATTGATTCTTGAATAAACCTGAAGAAATAGACTTATTTCTAAAATCCTAACATTATAGTTTTGTTTTGTTTTTTTGGAATAAAAATGGGGTAAAGGTCAGGGGAGCTTTAATGTTGACTGGCAGTTCTTTTTTTTCACTACCTTCCTATCTTGGCTACAAAGCTGTAAGAACATTAGCCTTTGACTTTAGTTAAACTTTCATGATGCCCCTTCATTGATTGTCCCCGCTTCTCCTTACACATATTTCTTCTTCAGGAGTGCAGTAGTTGCTGCATGGAAGAGTATTAAGAGTGATGAAGATTTGGGGTTGAAATTAGGATCAAACAGAAGGAACATGGAAATTTATTGGGTGGCGAATGGGGCTTATTTGGTCAGAGGGATGTTAGTCTGTTATATCACATTTCCTTTGCCAGCTTTACTGGTGTCCCAGATTGTTTCTGTGGATTTGGTAACCTAGCAATGGGGGTTTGGGGCATGGAGAGATTAATGAGACAAGATGGTTTTAAGATCTTCTTCCTGATTTAGTGATCACATGACTAGAATGAGGGTGGTGTAGCTCTTCATCTAAAATAGAAGATATTGAATGGATGTCTGTGTATTAAATATATGGCACATGCATTGCTGCTACTATTCCCTTAGGTGCCAGTCAGTGAAAGCCGATTGTTAAATATTTAGGAACTCTGTGAACTGTTTATTAAACTTTTGGTAGCTTGAAATTGATTATGGTGGGAGTTTTTATACCACACAAACTGGCAAACAATGCAAAGGAGGGCTCTTTTCTTTCTTTCAAAGAGACAATTATCAGGATACCACTGTGAATGCCATACTCCAGACAGACATCACTGCTAATCAAAAAAGTTGCTCTTTTCTGTTCAGCCCAGATTTGGATTCAGAATCCTTCTCAACACACACTGCTTCTGACAGAACACACAAGTAAATAGGACTGAGTGCATGAGATGAGCAGTATTTGCCATCTTTGCAAACAACCTTTTGTAATTGTCCCTGGTATTAGCTGTTAGAATCTTATACTGGGGAAGGTTGCTTTGGGTTTGACGCTTTTGCTGCTTTTAATGATTTTTGACACAAAAAAGTCAAAGCATCTTTCATAAAGAAGCCACAATAATACCTAACTCTAGGTTGCCCTGGATTAAAGCATAATCAGAAATAGGTACTCAGCAACATCATTAATTTTCTTCCTGTTTTTTTTTTTATGTGTATGTATCATACAAAGACCCTAATCATGCATTTGGATGTTCATTAATTAATGAACTAAGTGAACATTTACTGAGTCTCTTTGTTATTAGTCACATATTCCCTTACAAAGGGTTATATGGAGAAGTCAGTTTAAAGCAGGAATAATCATATATCACTGTTCAGGACTTTTGTGGGTCAGGAAACCAAAGAGGCGGGGATGGGTGCTTCTGATTTACGTTACCACAGAAGTCATGTAGTATCACTTCCATGTCATGAGGTTGAACTCATGGCAGCTGTTTGAAGGCTTCACCGTGGCTGAAGGATCTCTAAGGTTGCTTACCCACGTGCCTGGCAAGTTAGTGCTGGCCAGATGGTTCCTTTCCACAAGGACCCCTCTACGGGATTGCTGGGGTGTCGTTGGTCATAGTGTTGGCTTCCCCCTGATCAATAAGTGTAATGGTAGGTGCCAGGGAATATTGAGTTCTTCATGTTGGGAAGTGAGGCAGTAGAGTAAAGAGGACTTTGCACTGTCTCTGTTCACTGCTCCCACAGGGCTTTTGGCCCAGGTATTGCTCTCTTCATTTAAGGCTCTGATGAAGGGGAACCTCTTTGGAAAGGTCATTCCTCATGAACACCCATCACCTTCTTTTTCCTATTTAGCTTCATAACATTTATCACTGTATAATAGAATATTACATATTTATTTTTTGTCTATTATCTTTCTCTCTCATTAGAATAAAAACTTCCTCAGAGTTTTTCCTAGTGCTTGGAACGGTGCCTGGATATTAATGCTGTGTGTGAAAAGATGAATGGGGAAGAGTACTGACTCTATAGTGAGATTTGGACCTGGATTCGGGCTCTGCTATTTATTAGATCAAATTATTTAATTTCTGCACACTTCAATGTTGTCAGCCAAAAGACAGAGTTAAAAATACAAACCTCTTGAAGTTATTGTGATTTTTAAATGACATAATGTATGTAATACCTAGCATTGTGTGTGCTTGCACATAGCAAGAATCTATGAAATGTTAGCTATTGCTATAACTGTTGTTATTACTATGATGATGTACTGAAGCTATATATACCTATATAAACTATGTATGCACTGTAGATATAGCATGATGATATAGAGAGTGAAGGGCCATTGGGCAGACAGCGAAGTCATTGGTATGGATCAGTGATTGGGCTAATCAGAGCCTTCCTTATGCTAAGCTCCTATGATATCTCACCTCTTAGTTCTGTTTTCTTTCTTCCTTTCTTGAAGGTCTTGAACAGACTCAAGAGTAAATATGGCTCCCTGTACAGAAGAGACAATGTGATCCTGAGTGGCACTCACACGCACTCAGCTCCAGCAGGATATTTCCAGTACACCGTGTTTGTGATTGCCAGCGAAGGATTCAGCAATCGAACTTTTAATTACATGGTCACTGGCATCATGAAGGTAGGCAGCTGTTCTTTCCCACTGCTCAGTGTCTTAGGAGTGTGCTATGGAGAAGGTCCCTATAGAGTCTTCGTCTGAGCACAGTCCCCCCTTCCCTCTTCATGACCCACTGGTAACCCTGGTCCTGAGCTGTGGGCTGGTAGCCTGAGGCACTTACTGGGAGAGGAGGACTCTGTGGCAGTAACTTCACGCAGTCACCACAGAAAACAATTTGTATGTGACCCTTACAAATAATAGGGCCCCCCATGGTCTGTTCTTGCACAAAGTCACACAAAAAGACACCAACCCATCAAGGAACCAACATTACAAATAATTCCAATCTTTCCTTGTGTTTCCAAACATTTCCTTGTATTTCTCGAAGAGCCCAAAAGGAGATCTAATTGGTAAATTTCTCAAGTCCTCTACACCAGCTTTAGACGGACATGGTGCTCCTACCATACCCCCAACTTTTCTCCCACTCATGGTTTGGGTACATTTTGGTACTCCTCTCTCTCCTGTCTTCCAGTTTATTATTTCATTGCACAGGATCCTTGATAATGTTTTCTTCTTCATTCCTTTGCCTTTCAGGCTTCGTCTCTCTCTATTTTATCTTGTAAAGTCACCCCTCCATACCCGCAAATCCAGGGACCCAGTTGGCAAAAGCAGGCATTTCTTTGCAACACTGTTTTTCAAACGGTGGCTAGCAACCGATAAATGGTTTTATGAAATCAATTTCATGGGTTGCAATAAACATAAAAAATAAAACAAATTAAAAAATTGGAAAACACCATAGTGCATCATACACATTGTGAGCTTTATTTTAGAATATATATGCTGATACGTATTAAGTTATGATGGGAACTGTATTGCTTACTGTGCTTCTCAAAGTTTGAAAAACTGTCTGAGAAGGTGGTGGGCTAGGGAGGGTGGGGAGGGTGGAAATACCTACATGTTGTAGGAGTTGAGTCTCCCATTTGGGCCATCTGAACTGGCAGACGTGCTGACTCACCAGCCGGTGCTGATGGGCACTGCGCTTCTCCACACGGAGCACTCTTTCTCTCTCAACCCTGAAGGCCAGTCTGTTTCCTTCCAAAGGACACCAGCCGTGTGGCTCTCCAGCTTTCATCTGTAGTGGGAACAGGTTGGAGACCAAGGAAACAATCCACAGGTCTCTTCTGTTTACATTGACGAAATCATTATCCCCAATAGGATTTCTAACTTGACAACTCTCTTTTTTTCAAAACCCACAGAGCATTGAGATAGCACACAAAAATATGAAACCAGGAAAGATCTTTATGAATAAAGGAAATGTGGATGGCACACAGATCAACCGAAGCCCCTATTCTTACCTTCAAAATCCACTGGCAGAGAGATTAAGGTGAGGAGGGTGATTATCACAGGGAGATCATGTGTTTCCTTTAGGAGGAGAGACGGAGTCTAAAACAGGGTTGTTTACTTGACGAATATGATGGGACCCTCAGAAAGTATCAGAGCTAAAATAATTTAAAAACATGTTGATAATCTAAGACAAGCAGAAATAAAAAGTAAACATAGAAAACATACAGCAACCTGTCCTCCTGCTTTGAGGGCTGTGAGACTCAGTGTGAATATTTGAAGGACTCCTGCCTGTGGGATCTGACATAACTGTGGTTTCATCTTAGCTTTGTCACTCCTAGCTGTGTGACCTTTAGGATATATGGCGATGATGATAGGTGATTTACTTATCTTTATTTATTGGCTCACAGTTTCTTCGTTTGTTAAATGGAGATAAAAATGTGCATAACAAGTATTTGTTCAATTAATGAGTAGCTCTTTTTATTATGTTATTCAGAAGAAATCATCTTAGTCCAAGAGACTGTGGCAAGAGAAAGGAGATAACTGAGTAAAAATACTGAAAGAACAAGAAATAAAATGAGAATAATTGAATGGAACAATTAAGGGAGATGATTAGTTTTTTTAAGTGATGAGTCAGGTTTGCAACAAAGAGGGTACTTGGCTACTATGGCAATGTAAAATAACATCTCAGTCAATTTGACCACTTGACATCTTACATTTGTCTGCAATAGACAAAGAGTGAAAGGACCTAAAAACATTTTAAGTCACAGGTCCTGAATGCTTTTGATTTTGCCTATTTCCTGCTAATGGAATCTGAGCAGAAATTTCAAAGAGAAATCCTTTTTGAAAGAAATACATGTTATATAATAGTGCGTATATTACATAAACATGTATATTTCACCTCCAGCGAGCCAACCTATGGCCCTAGCTCCGGTCACAGTTGCAAGCCATTTCTTCAGCTAAGGACTGAGGTCCTAGGTGCAGGCCTCGGACTGCCGCCTGTCTGGGAGCCTTGCTTCCTAAGGGGCATGTTGGTTTTTGTCTCTGTGCCAGCTTCTGCTGTTTGTCAGACATGGTGCCCAGGTTCTAACATGACACTGACTACATTTCTTTGTCTTGGTGACTAGGTACTCTTCGAATACAGACAAGGAAATGCTAGTCTTGAAAATGGTAGATTTGAATGGAGACGACTTGGGCCTCATCAGGTAGTCTGTTTACTTTCTTTTTTTTTCTTTTCTGTGTGAGTAACTTTCCTCAATTACAAGGTTGGGGTGGGGAAGAGACTGGAATAGTGGAAGCAGTGGCCAAGAGTAAGCTGAATGGTTAAGAATTCAGACTCAGGAATCAGACACATCTGAGTTGTAGCTGTGGGCCCTGTGGCAAGGTTCTCAACCTCTCACCTGCCACAGGGGCTAATAAAAGATGATATAAATGGCGGATCTGGGCGAAGAAGTTCAGCACAGCATCTGGCATTTGACATAAAGACTCAGCAAATGTGAGTGCTTATGACTATATCAAGATCTTATATGGGGACATCTGTAATACTGTCAACAATAAAAAATATATTTAAATAAAAAAATAAAAGATCTTATATGTGAAACTTCTATGATGGTAGACAATTAACTCTTCGTAAATGAAAAAAACAATCTGACCAACTAGGAAAATGAATATGGATTTGAGGTTATTTACCTGTTTTCCTGAAAGGATCAAGGGAAGTCTAGTGTAGGACAATGCTAATTAGTGATGAAAGCAGAACTGAGACCACCTAAAGCAGTGGTTCTCAACCTTGGCTGCACATTAGAATCACCTGGGAATCTTTTTAAAATCCTGATTTCTGGGCCTCATCCTCCGGAAATTCTGTTTCTTTGTTATGGGGTGGGGCCACAACATTAGTAACAAAGAAACAGAATTTCCAGAGGATGAGGCCCAGAAATCAGGATTTTAAAAAGATTCCCAGGTGATTCTAATGTGCAGCCAAGGTTGAGAACCACTGACCTAAAGGAAGCAGGTGATGTGAAAGTACAGCTTGGCACGGATTGATTTTAGCACCTTTTTTATAAACAAGGAAATATGGGGATTTTTTCTTGAAAAATAAGGTACTTACATTCATAGGTGATTTTGCTCACAGCCATTGGACTGACTCAGGCTGGGTAACAGTCCAGACACCTTGACGCGTAGACTTCCAAATGACGCGGAAATGCCCTAAGAAAGTGTATGCTTGCACTCGGGTTCGCTCTGGGCTCTCATCCCTCTTAGCTCTGTTATTTAGGCCAAGTGATGTGACTGCTCTGTGTCTCAGTTTTTTATGTGTAAAATTGAGGAGTAAAGGAAGTCCTTAAAAATGTTGATAATAAGTGTTAGTAAAGGTGGTGAGGTTCTGCCAGGTAGAATTATGAAATATTTAAGTGAAAGGTTCTATGTGAGTAAAATGAACAGTAAATTAAAAGTAAGAAGGGGTGAAGATAAACATTAAAGACTATGACCCACAGTCATAGTTGGTAGAGAATAGCATGGTAAAGAGTTCAGGTTTTAGGTGTAGGCTTTAAGACTTGGGTTCAAATCCCCACCCTGCCACTTATTAACCCTATGGCCTGGGGAAAGTAACTCCATTACTTACACCTCAACTATTCTATTTGAAAATGGGAATAATAATAACTCACAGGTTGTGTGACGATTAAATGAGATAATGCACACAAAGCTCTAGTTTTGTGCCTGACACAGACAAAAGTTCAATAATCTTAGCTAATAGGTAAGAAATAGAATAATATTCTACCTCTTCTAAAAACTCCATTATTGGCATATCAGAGTGCTTAGAATTCTTAGCATTGGAGTTATTTCTTTGGGTTTAAAGTGAGGACACTAAAAACTCCCTGATAAGATAAACTTTATTATATGGGTTGACGTAATAGGACTCATCTCTTATAATAAATTTATCTACTGATTAGTTGCTACCTAGCATTTAACTCAATAGACTTTCTAAATGTCAGGTATACTTGGCATATGTGATGATGAATAAGTCATAGTCCCCATCTTCAAGGGTCTTGTAGGCTAGTTGGGTGATTGTGACCTGAAGCAGAAATAACCTCCCATTGTTTTTATAACCGTTTTTGTTATCCTTGATGTAATCGCTCCTCCAGTTGCCTCTTGTTGAATAGTCAAAGTTGCTCTTTGAACACATTGAAAATGATCCAGAAGAGAGTCAAATCTGGGTGCCAAGGAACTCAGCCAGCACATGTAGGTGCCTGATGTTAGAATCCGAAGTATGAGAAATTTGGAAGCATAGAACCTCAGGTTTTCAGAAAACAGAGGTAATCTAGTTCAAAATTCAGCCCTAGAAAGGTGACATGGCCTGCCCAGTGCCACAGCCGAGACTCTTCTTCATACTGAAAACAATGTTGAAGTTCATCATTTATTCCTTGATACTTTCATTTTTGTTTCTATTTCTTTGTTCAACAAGTTTGCCCTAGGCACCTGCTGTGTGCCATGCAACACTTCCCAGTCCTTGGAATAATGCATTTCCTGGTCTTGAAATCAGAAATCAGATACCTCAGAATCACCTTGGAATCAAATACCTGTATTCTGTGCCCTTTGAGCAAATCCCCTAAACTTTGTGAGACTCAGTTTCTACACTTATCAAATGTAGATTTAGCATCTTCCTTCTACGTAGAGACTATTCATGTATTCATTCAATATTGTGGAATATATGTGTCATTAGCTGAGCTTCTATTATAGATACACTGATGAGCAAAAATTGATATAGTTGCTACCTTTACAGGACTTACAGTCCACTGGTAGAGACAAAAGGTATTCAAATAGTCATACAAATACATATATAATGATAATTGGGTTAAGTGCTAAGAAAGGAAGGCTTGTAGAGCTACCTTAAAGAGATTTGACATGGTCAGGGAGACTGGGAAAGGCGTCCCTGAGGAAGTGACGATAGAGCTGAAAACTGAAGGAAGGGGAGGAATTAACCAGCAAAATGGGGAGTGGAAAAGGACTTTTAACACAGATGGACAAGCATGTGCAAAAGTCCTTTTTGAGGCCCATTTGAGGAACTGATAAAAGGTCTGCGTGGCTAAAGTGCAAAGGATATTGTGAGATAAAGTTAGAGGTAGAGATTAGATACCAGGATAAAGATTTTGGTCTTTATAATCGAGGAGAATGGAAAATCATTAAAGTGTTTAAGCTGGGGTTGGGAGTTGAGAGGTCTTGAAGGGTTAGGAAGAGTGATGATGGCTTGAAGAAAGAAATAGGATTATGTGCATGAAACTATTTTATACTGTTAAGTCCTCTACAAATACTAGACCACTATTTGCTCTAATTGATCTAAAGGAAATATTTTTGCCTGATACTACCTTATGCAAAAACAGTCAATGATTGTTCTCCAGCTGTGGAGAACATGTTTGGAATCTTTTGAATTCTGAGTTAAAAGGTGAGCTGTGTGGCATTTATAAAATTCACTTTGAGAGCTTTTGGCATGACATGGCTTCTCTTTGTCAGAACTGTAAGGAAGGTCTGAGTAGGTGTTTGAGTAATTGCTCCATTGCCTTCTGCTTTATGCACTGAAACTCCTCTCATTCTTACAGAAAGGGTCATTTAAAGGGGCCCTTTAAAGGCACATTTTAAAAAACAACAGGGACAGTGATTTATGTAACCTACTTGAATAATTTTTGTACCCCCTTAGAAAAATCCAATTTATGAAATTACACTAATTTGTTTGAATGAGAGTGGCTTACAGACCTCAGTCATGGTGTGTGTGTGTGTGTGTGTGTGTGTGTGTGTGTGTGTGTGTGTGTAAATCTTATCTACCGTCCAAGACTATGACTTCTCAAATTATAATGTCCCACTATCTATTCCCGATGGCTCTCTATTCTACCCTTATTTTCCTCAGCCTACTAAATCCCGCTCAGAGAGCAAATGGAGAAACCTCAGTGACTGCCTTTCACTAACCATTCTTGACCTCTTCTCTTTTCACCATCTCATCTTGTCTTTAAACCTCCCCATTACCATTAACTAGTTTGTGAATCGCTGGTCTCTAGTCACATCATTCACTGAATTTCTCTTTCCTGTTCTGCCCCTTCTCTGCTGTTGTGAAATTTGCTGCTGTCTTCCTGCTCCACCTTTTTTATCAGTCCGTCTGTCTTGTTCTCTCCAGGAGAGCATACATAGGCCCTGGCTGTGAGATTTCATTCGATGTCTGAGCTATCAACCTACAAAGTAAGGTGCTTAGTAAGGGCTCATTGATAACAAGAGCTGACTGATAACAGGTAAATCATGCTTGTTAATTAGTCCCAAGTTAAGAAACCAGAGCCATAAAAACCAGTTGTCATAACTAGTAAAAGACGCTGGACTTACTTGATAGTTGGATTTCTGGAAAATTCTTAATCCAAAGAGATTTAGAAAGTTGTTATTTTTTTCCAAGTTTTTCCACCAGTATAAAAATAATATGTACTCAGCAGTGAAAACTTGAAAAATATAGGAAAGTGAAAGAAAAATTAACTCAGTTACCCTTCAGCAAGTCAACCATAGTTAATATTCAGGTACATTTTCTTCTGCCCTGTCCCTACATGGAACATATTATAAGGAGTCAGCACGACTGAAAGGTCAATGTGTACATGTGGATGCTTACTTGGTATCTCTCATTCTGGGCACTAGAAGCTTTAAAATACTGTGAAAAATATTAATGATATTATCTCCGTGTACTGAGACTATCAAGTGGGTTTTTTTTTTTTGTAGTGACTCTATGTATATAAATGAGTTTTTTGGTCTCAAAGTCTGTGTACTCTTAAGTTAATATAGCTAACTCATTTCTCTCTGCAGGTTAGAATTTTCCATGTATATTTTGCAGTTATTTTCTTCTTACATTTTAGAGGTGTCTTATAAATATCATATACTTTTTTTTTTACTCTCTCTTTGCCTTTTAATGAGTGAGTTTGATCTCAGGAATTATGATTATTATATATCTGGATTACTTTCTGTATCTTTCACTTCGTGCCATTTGCCTCACTTTTTCAATGCTTTTCCCCTTAACCTCCTACCTTTTTAGGATTGATAGGGCTTTTCAAAAAAAAGTTTTAAATGGCAGATTGTGGTTTCCAAAGATGGTCACAATGACTGTCATCTCATATCCTATATAATAAAAGGGTAATATGCAAATCAACTGAACAGCAGAATAATTGGTCGCTATGACATGCACTGACCACCAGGGGGCAGATGCTCAATGTAGGAGATGCCCCCTGGTGGTCAGTGCACTCCCACAAGCCAGCTGATGGCTGGCAAGTGCAGTGGTGCTAAGCCCGTTGGACATCTCCTGAAGGCTTCCTGGACTGCTAAAGGGTGCAGGCCAGGCTGAGGGGACACCTGGGAAATAGAGAAGCAGGTAGGTATTTTAAAATTTTTTATTTATTTTTTTTACTTTACTTTTCAATTACAGTTTATATTTAGTACTATTCTGTAATAGTTTCAGATGTATAGCATAGTGGTTAAAAAATCATGTGCTTTTCAGAGTGGTCTCCCCAATGTTCCAAATACCCACCTGTTATTAGAATATTATTGACTATACTTCCTATGCTGGAATGTACATCTCTGTGACTGTTCTGTAACTACCAATCTGTACTTCTCAATCCCTTTACCATTTTCACCCAGCCCCTCAATTCTCCCTCCCCATCTGGTGGCTAGGACTTGGCACACGGGTATTTTGTAAGCCCTCAAGTCTCTGCCACAAGAGGGCAGCATTTTCTCATTTAATTATTTCATGCCTATATCATTTAAGTTGAATATACATGTTTTGAATACACACACATACTCACACCATTATGTTAATCTTAGGAAATATATACACACACATGTATTCAGAGCTTCATAGCTCTTTTCCCTTTATATCGGTAATCATCAGCAGCAGCAGCTGCAGAAGTATCAATATCATCATCATCATTGTGATGACTTATTCCATTCTTATAGATATGCTAGAGGCCCAGTGCATGAAATTCATGCATGGGGGGGTCCCCTCAGCCAAGCCTGCACCCTCTCCAATCCAGGACCCCTTGAGGGATGTCCGACTGCCGGTTTAGGCCCGATCTTTATCGGGCCTAAACCGGCAGTCGGACATCCCTCTCACAATCCTGTACTTCTGGCTCCTAATTGCTCACCTGCCTGCCTACCTGGTCACCCCTAACTGATCCCCCCCCCCCCCCCCCCGCCTTCCTGGTCACTCCCAACTTCCCCCCCTGCCGGCCTGGTCGCCCCATGCAGCCTGCTTGTTCAGTCGTTTGGTTGTCCCTCACTAACCTCCCTGCCGGCCTGGTTGTAGGCAGCCATCTTGTGAGGGCATGGGGTCAATTTGCATATTACCTCTTTATTATATAGGATTTGATAAGTCTTTAGATGTATTTGTTCCTTTAATTGTCAAATGCTGTGAGGTAGATACTATCATCTTTATGATACAGATAGAAATACTGAGGTTCTGTATTAAGTAACTTCTATTAAGTAATAGATTAAGTAACCTGTGTCTGACTGTGGAGCTATACTCTTAGCCACTAAAACATATGGCCTCTGTATTAATTTCTTAGGGCTGCCAAAGGAAATTACTATAGACTGGCTGGCTGGCTCAAAACAATAGAAATTAACATTCTCACAGGTCAGGAGGCCAGAAGTTCAAAATCAAGATGTTGGCAGGGTTGGTTCTTCTGGAGGCTCTGCGGGAAAGCCTGTCCCAGGCCTCTCTCCTAGTTTCTGGCAGCTTCCAGCAATTCTTGGTTTGTAGCCAAACCACTCCAACCTCTGCCTCCATCTTCCCATCAACTACTTCTCCTACTTTCTTTGTGTCTCTCTTTGCTACCAGGTCACCAGACATTGGATTTAGACCAAACCTAAGCCAGTAGTATCACTTGCTCTTTACCTTGATTACATTTGTAAAACTCTATTTCCAAATAAAGTCACATATTGAGATTCCAGTAGACATTTTTTTTGGGGGGGGGGAGGAGGTTACTATTCAACTGAGTACATCTTCCTCTATTGTATTTACCCAATAGCTCCCTTGTTATTAATGGAACTCCCATGTTCATAAACACTTCCTTTGACTGGATGGATGTACAATACTCTCTTTCCCCATTGGTGGACATTTAGGAGGTAGAGGGTGACAGCTAGCACATAGGACCGTGATGCAAATCACACACAGGTGTTCCCTTCCCTGGGCTGACCGAGGTGCCTAGGTTGGTGATCAGAGCAGCGGCCGGATTTCAGCTTCCACTTAACTGCTCTGTCAGTCACCTTTCTGCATGTGGGACATGAACCTAGCATGGTTTGTTACTATTTTAGAATATTTAAGAAGCTCAATTTTTGCATTTGGCTTTTTTTTTTCTGTTTCAAATTAGGAAGCACACAATGTCCACATTGAAAGAGGCCCTAGAAATCTTTTGCTTCAAATGCCTCCATAACATCAGATGAGAAAATAATTATAACATCCTATAATAATTTGGTGTTTATTGTTTCACATAGCATAGTTGAAATCTATTATTTTTCAGTCTTGGGAAAAGAGACTCAGAAATTTTAACTAACTTTGCTACTAAATAGGGTAAAATATCAACTCTCTTGTCTTTCCTCAGTACCTTGCTTGGGTCAGGCTGACTCAAGTCGAGCCCCGCTTCCTCTTGTACATCCCAGCTGTGAAATAATCATTATTTTAAAATGTTTATGAACAGGGACATAGTCCTCCTTTTATGTCTGTAGTCTGATTTCTTTTGAAACTACCTACACCTTTCTTCTTCTCTTTTGAACTTTGCTTTGATGAATATATTTCTGACCAGATAAAAGAAGTTGCGAGTGCAGCCTTCTTAACTTAAAATGACCACCTTTGTTCATATCTTTATACATATTCATAATTTATACTATTACCATAGTACTTTGGTTACTGTGACAAGCCTGATATTTTAATAGCACATATTTCAAAGGACAGTGAAGAAAACATATAGCATCTTCTTTTTCTTATATTTAAATAACTTTTTTGAATGCTTTTTAAATTTTTTTTATAGAGAAAAGGTTCAGTTAATTTTATAAGGGCTAACATAAATGAAAATAACTCAATGAAATAAATAAGAATTCAAGTTTGCAGCCTAATTAGTAGACCAAAATTCTTAGCATTTACTTTCCCCACAGATATTTTTGTGATTTCTTGATGGTATAGAACTCAGCTCATTCCTCTCTGTGTTCCTTGGGGTTTAATGCAATGCTAGACACACACGTGGCTACTAATAAGTTCATGTTGATTGAATGCATGGCACAACCACCTCCTCTCTTTTCCTTATGTGTTCTGCTCTGGCCATAGTGACTATCCGTTATCTGGACACATTGCACCTCGTCCCACTTGCATGCCTTTGCAATGAATGATTTTTTCCAGTGACCCCCCCACCCCCCTTCCAGGTTCCTACTCATTTTTTAAGATCCAGCTCAAATGTCAGATCCTCCATGAAGCATTTATTAAGGTCAGGATGATGCCTCATTCATCTCTATGTCCCCAGCATCTGGCACAGACTCACAGTTATGAAATGTGCATTGAAATGAGAAAGTGAATGAACAGAGGGACAGAATCAGTATCCCATAGCAGATAAGAACGTGGGCTTTATGGTCTGACAAACCTGGATGGATATCATGCTTCTTGACTTGCACCTGGTGACCTTGGCCAGGTTATGTCATCCCTCTGAGACTTCACTGGTTGTCAAATGAGGATAATGACAGCATCTGATTCCACGGGTTCTTGTAAGGATAAACTGAGATCCTGTTGGGAAAATCCTTCACCTCATGCGTGCTAAATGATAGCGTTGATAGACTTGTTCTACAGTTTTCCCTCGATTGCACTGGAGAGGCTGTGGTCTGGCCGGCCTCAGTGTGATTGTGTTAGATGGAAATATTTTGGCTGGGGAGTCATGGACTTGTCATGGCCACCACCCCATTTTCAAATGGAATAAAACAGAAAAGCAGACTCCAGCTAACTGGAAAACACTACTAGAGTAGAATTTTCTTGGCACTTAAGTTTTAGGAGAAAGAGACAAACCACAAAATAGAAACGAATGTAAGGGTTTTTTTAAAATATAGAAACCTTGCAAGTAAGTTCTAGGGGATGACCTTTGAACTGTGTTCAGCCTAAACCTCTGTGGTTTTGCACAGTGGCAAATATATACCATAGGCATTGAATTAATCCTACTGGTTGGTGATTAGGCCTTAAACTGTCTTTTAAAAAAATTGAAATGGGTGTCAAGATAAAAAAGAAACTATTATAAAAAGTTTCAAATATATACCAATTTAGAGTGATTAGTCTAATAAATTTCCACATAACTATTAATCAGCTCAATAGTTAGCAATATTCAATCAGCTCAATAATTAGCAATATTCTGCCATTCTATTTCATTCTTCTCCTTTTTATTTGTGTGTTTTACTAGAGTATTTAAAAGCAAATGCTAGACATATTTTTTCACTCATCAATATTTTAGTATCAGATAAACGCTTTAAAAGTATAATTATAATCTGTTATCACTGCCAACACAATTAAAATTAATTTCTTAATAGGATCTAAAACCCAGCCCATGTTTCGTTTTCCTGATTGCATCAATAAGCCTTTTTAAAAATATTCATTGGGTGACATTGGTCAACATAAACATATGTTGGTTTTGGATATGGGTTTCTATGTTACAAGATCTGTATATTGTACCGTGTGCCCACCACCAAAGCCAGATCTTCTCCTGTCACCTTCTATTAGGTCCTAATAAGTTTTATAGTTATTTTGTTTGAATCAGTATCCCAGCACAGTTCACAAATGCTATTTGTTGGCTACGTGTCCTAAGTCTGTCCATGTGTAACCATTCCCTTCCTTTGTTTCCATGCATTTCTTTCTGTAAGAATTTTTAAGTAGATAAATATTTCACAAAAACAAGGTTTGTGGTTTCTCTTGAAAGTTCTGGCAGCCCTGGCTCACACTCCCAGAAGGCGCATTTGGCTGCAGCACAGAGACTGTAGCCCTTCCCGCGTGCGAGTGCCTGAAGACCCCACAGTCCTCACTAGTCCCTGTTGCACCAACCAGCTCACCTCATTGACGTTGCCTACCCAGCCCCCATGGGCGTTATGCTGGCCACCTCTGACCTACATATACATCTATTGGGCAACGAGGACTGAATCCTAAGTGATGACCTTCAAGTCCAAAAACATCCTCAGTCATTATGTCAGTGTTCAGTTTTGTGCCCTGTATCATGTAGGTAGGAATGGAAGCTTTCATTCCTATGAAATGTTTCAAAAGTTTCCAGTGAAGGATTACATCAACAAAATATTTTTTAAAAATCCTAAATTAGCTTAAAACTTTATGAATTGGCGTGTCTCTTTTCTTGATCATTCCAGTTCATCTGCTTTACAGCCTTTCATTCTGTAAGTATCTTTTTCACCGTGTGGAGGTTTGATCTACAAAGGCCACTGGACAAGGTGTCACAAGACCCAAACTTGAGCCTTGGTCCTATGGCAAGTGGGCCACCATTTTGCTTCTCTGAGACACCTTGCAGAGTGGAGGTATTAACAGCCTATCTCTCAGGGTTGTTGTGAATGTCAAATAAAGTAGCAGATGTGATGTTAATTTGTAAACTGTATAGCTCTACACGGAAGCTATTACCCTGCAGGAGGCTGTATTGAATGATGCGAACCATCCTCTTTCATGCCTCCATGTCGTACTCTGCTGTTCTCTCTCCTTGGAATGCCCTTAAGAATGAATTGCTCATCATCTATGGTCCCCAAACACTTTATAACCTTTGTCACACTGTAGTAAGGGCACTTTTCACATCTTTGTCTTCTGGAAGATTCTGAAAGCAAACTGCAGTTTATTCAGGGCTTGGCACACAGCAGACTCTCAGTAAGTGTCTGTTGAATTCGTTTGGACTGATTTGATTAATTATTCTATGTGTGTCTTCTTGAAGGACAAAGTCTATGTCATACAGTTCTTTAGGTATATCATCTGATAACTGACCAACCTTGGCTCTTGTTAAAAGCTGCTGCTGCTGCTGATGATGAAGAAGAAATATTCATAAAAATAGTTTTGTATTTTACATTTAAGGCAATGATCAGACTTCTTAAGTATATTATTAGTAATGTAAGCTCATTAACAATGAAAGCACCTAAATGTGAATGCCTATAATTAAGTATTATTTTTTTCTGTTGGGGAGAACTTAACAGAAATCCCAGTCATCCTTTTTGGCCCCAGTTATCTGATTTTCTTCATTAATTTAGGCTTCTTGCTCTGTTACAGCTGGTTTGCCATCCACCCTGTCAGCATGAACAACAGCAATCACCTTGTCAATAGCGACAATATGGGCTATGCATCTTACCTGTTTGAGCAAGAGAAGAACAAAGGACATTTACCTGGACAGGTAAGAATTTGTGTTATTGAAAACTTCACCTAATTCATTGAGTATCATCACTCATGCAATATTCAAAATAGCTGAGTCAAGTTTTCAGAGTAAAGAGTTAGTATGGGCATCACATACTGGCATACTTGGATTAAAAAAATTTCCATCTTAGTAGGAAATGAAAAATTCAAAAGGACCAATAAACTGTGTCAAACACTACCTATATTGATGGCTTCATAAAGTTATAAATAGTTGGATAAAGGAGGGCAAGTTCAAGGTTTTTGTAGTATATAATCATTTTTATCAACTTGGAAACATGGTAAATTGTATTGATGTTTACTTTTGTTTTCAGAGTTCTAAAAGTATTAAGCATCTCTTTAATGGTATAATAATCTGAATGAGGACAGATGCCGAGTCCTTTTCACTGGTCCAGACATCCCTCTTCATGGTGAATTTCCTTTCTAGGACATTGTTCTACTTTCCTGTCATAAGGCCTAAGTCAGAGACAGCCCTAATCCATCAGACTTGTTTGTAATTTTGAAACTCAGTGAGTGACTGGATCAGAGATGGGGGCCAGGAACCCAGTCCATGTACTCCAGATGCTGCTCAGATCTGTATACAATAAAGACTACAGCTAGCTAGGTGGGAAGAGGGACCCTGTCTGCTTGCCACCAGCACCTAAGCCCTAGAATGCATGATATATGATGGGATGAGAGTCCCGGGCCCTTGACTAGAATAATGCTCTGTTATGAAGATACTGATTCATGAACATTTAATCTGATCTTTTAGCTCCTTTGTTGACAAAACTGTATTTTTTCATCTTAGCCTGTATTTTAGGGAAAAGAAAGGAGGTTCTCATTTGTGATCACTGGCTAGGTGCTAGGCACTTTGAAATAAATTATCTTTTTAGCATCATGATCTCTGATACTTGCTTGCTTCTTTTTCTAAGAAAATTTACGACATTTAAGATGGAATGGTATAATCAAACAAAATAGAAACAGACTCATAGATACAGAGAGCAGACTGACAGCCATCAGAGGGGAAGGGAGTTAGGAGGCTGGTTGAAAAAGGTGAAGCCAATAAACAAAACCCACCAACCCCCAAAACTCATAAACACAGATAATGGTGTGGTGATTACCAGAGGGAAAGGGGGTGGAGGCAGGTAGAAGGGGGTAAAGGGGACACAAATGGTGACAGAACCATTTTGTGTGGTGAACACACAATACAATATACAGATGATGTATTACAGAATTATACACTTGAAACCCATATAATTTTATTAACCAATATCACCTCAATAAATGCAATAAAAATGTCACTTGGAATAGTTCCAACCAAAAAGAAAAGAACAAAGTACAGAATGGCAGGACAGTGGCTTGAGGTTACCATTCTAAAGGTTATGCGTTGTTACTTCAGGTTGAAGAGACAGAGAAACGATGTGTGGAAGCACAAGCCTGGATGGTGGACACTGTGTTTAGGTTCAGTTTCACAACAGGAAAGTCCGGGTTGGCTCCTCTCTTTTTAAGCCAACACAATATGTATTTTTAAAGGGCAAATGCATCTTGGACCTCTAGGTTCAACACCAGCGGCAAAATTGACATGTCAGCCTTCTGTAACTTGTTGTTGAGCACTGTGGTCCTTGTCAGTGTGCTTCTGCTTGAGGCACAAATTTGAAAGCGTCCTGCTTCAAGCGGCTCCATTGATAATTGGAACGTCATGAGTAACAACAGGAACACTGACTGTACTGGGAGCCTTTTCCGGAGTAAAGCATTTCCTTAGATTATTGTATATACACCCTCCTTTTTATTGTGTGCAAATGGTTTTGGATAGTTCACCGAAGCAGATGGAATGCTTGCGTTTTGAGTGGGAGGCGTGGGGAAGAAAGAATAAAAGGCAACTGCTGTTTCTCTTGGCAGGGTCCATTTGTAGCAGCCTTTGCTTCATCAAACCTAGGAGATGTGTCCCCCAATATTCTCGGCCCACGTTGCGCCAACACGGGAGAGTCCTGTGATAACGCCAACAGCACTTGTCCCATTGGCGGGGTAGGTACCTATGCCAGGAAATCTTCGCTTTTGCATGTCATGTATCTTTTATGTTTGAAGATTCATCGTTCATTGACAGGTAGGTTTTCCTCAAGTACACATCGGCCTATTTACCTCTATCAACTGTTCTGCTCAAAAGCACCCACGAAATGCCAATGAGATAAAATTATAATTTTCTATGCGATTGTGAAGTTTTTTGAATGGTGAGGCAATTTAGGAAATGTCAGAGATTAAATATCCTTCCCCAAGCGTGGGCCCCTGAAACATGATGCCTGGGCATTTCTGCGGAAACAGTACCCCAAACTGACTGCCCGAGACATTGCTCACTGATTAGTAAAGCTATGGATTAAAAAAAACAAGCACACACACAAAAACAATATAAGATAATTTTTTTCTTTTAAAATTGCAAAAATCTTGCTGTCAGAACTCCAACGATAAGAAAGCATAGAGAACAGTCAAAAGTGAAAGACCCTATCACCTCTGTTCTGCCCCACCCCTTCCAGCAGTTACCTGTGGAATGACTTCCTATGTATTTGTCTGCGTAACCACAAACAACATTTGTAACTTACATACTGATTTTTTTTATTGGTCCAGGATTTCAGTTTCCCACTCAACTTTGTCTTAAAAATGTTTTTATGACTATATGCGGATCAGTGTGGCAAGTTTCAAAGACAAATGAGGCTGCACCATCATTTATTTAACCCCCCCAACCCTCCCAGATCATTTCGATTATTCCGCTTGGACATGAGCAGCAGATGCCAATTTCTGGGTCTTATTCTTTGTGTTTAAAGAACATTTCACCTGTAATATTGCTTTTATTTAACACTATTTCTGGGCTATTTACTTTATTCCAATCAACCCCACCCAAGGAGCAATACAGTTTCAACAATTACACTTTTCTGTTATATATTGCTATTTTTATGTAGAAAGTATTCTGTGTTACCCTTTATTTGCAACATTTCTACACATTATTAATTCACAGTAGATTTGATAACTACTTACTAAATTACAAAATTCATAGATGAGATGGTTAAAACATTTTATACTTATTTGCAGCAGAACATTATGCATCAACTTAATGTCTTCGGTTGAAATACTTAAAGTGGGAAAAACTCATAATACATGATGTTGACTAAAAAAAATCAGGATTTAATAATGTATATTCATTGTGATTGCAGTTTTGAAAATCAGTGTATCATTGTAAAAAGACAAAGTGAAACATTGACTGAATTGTTGACTATGATGTTCTCTTTTTGATACTATTATAAATAGGTTTCATTTTAGTTATTTTGTACTTATTTTTTATTTATACATTTTGTTATTTTTTACGATGAGCATAGTTTACTTTATAGTCTGAAAAAATTACAACAAAGTCATGCCCCCTCCCCCAGTAGAATTCTGTTTTCCTCTGCTCCCCTCGATGCATTGGGTCGAGTCAGCTTCCCTCAGGTTTGCAGGACTGCAGGTGGCAGTAAGGAAGGGGTATGCTCCCCTCCTCCCACCCCCATATAAAGTAGGAGAGAGAGAACTTCTCCAACATAGAATAAAAGTTCTCTCTTATCTGATTGGGTCAATTTCTGTCACATGTCCATCCCTGGAACAAAATAGTTGCTGGGGGAATGGTATGTGCTGAGTGGCTTAGGTTGGGTTCCTGGCCAATCTTAGCAAGGCCTAGAGCCTTAGACTTACCAGGAACAAGGAATGGGAACATTGACCATAAGGCGGGAGATGGCTTTCTGAAGAAAGTCAGGATTCACATAAGAAAGGGGAAGAGGGAAGGAAACAGGCAGATGCTGCCATGCCTTCTGCTTTAATGTGGGTTCTTTAAAAACACAACAGCCTAAGTTTAGGAAAAGGTTTTAATATGTTTTAGGAAAAAATATATGCTTGTTACACATTCAAATAATATGGAAAAGTTCAGAAAATAAAACTATGAAAAGGAGCACCCCTCATCCCATAAATTAACCTGTTAAAATTTTAATGAACTTCCAGATATTTTGTGCATCCATGCATATATATGCATGTAAAATTTTATGTAAGTGGGATCACACGGCAATGCTAGTCTATAACTTGCTTCCTTATTTCCAATAAATGTGCTTTAAAACATCATTTAACATCCTTCTGTGCCTGGCAAGTGTGGCTCAGTGGTTGAGCATTGTCCCATGCACCAGGAGGTCACGGTTTGATTCCTGGTCAGGGCACATGCCTGGGTTGTGGGCCCAATCCCCAGGAGGGGGTGTGCAGGAGGCAGTCAATCAATGATTCTCTCTCATCATTGAAATTTCTATCTCTCTCTTCCTCTTTATTGAGATATAATTGACATATGACCTTGTGTAATTTAAGGTATATAAGGTGGTGATTTTGATATACATATAAGATGCTTTTACTGCCCTGGCCAGTTTGGCTCAGTGGATAGAGCGTTGGCCTGCAGACTCAAGGGTCCCAGGTTCGATTCCAGTCAAGGGCATGTACCTTGGTTGCGGGCACATCCCCAGTGGGGAGTATGCAGGAGGCAGCTGATTGATGTTTCTCTTTCATTGATGTTTCTAACTCTCTATCCCTCTCCCTTCCTCTCTGTAAAAAAATCAATAAAATATATTTTAAAAAGATGCTTTTTACTGCAAATAAGAGATAATTTAACTCAATATGGATGAACCAGAAGGTATTAATAAAGATATTTTTCTTATTGACTTTTCTAAGTTCCTAATATTTTAAAGTCTTAGTTTGTCATAAACAATACAACCCCCCCCCCTTGATTTGTCAGTTGTCTTTCAGCTTTACTTATGTTTTCATTTTCCACATATGAATATTTAAAATGTTTGTTGTCAGATGTATTTAGCCTGTTCTATATAATTTTAGAAGGGTCTTCTATACCCTTAAGACTTTAAAATATATGCACTCTTGTTTTCAATACTTTTTATTTCATTTGTAATATTGAAACATCTGATTAATCTCAAATTATTCTGATGTAAGAAATAAGGTATAGAGTCATACTTATTTACTGATTTTTTCCCCCTGACGGTCAGCTAGCTTTTCCAATATAATTTTAACTGAGTTTCAGTTTAAGGTGATCATGACCAAGAGCCACAGGCAAGAACAAGCAAGTAGAGACGTGTGCAGCCAATGGAGAGATGTGGAGTTAGGTCTTAGCTATCTGAATAATCTTTGGCAAACCCTCTAACACACGGAACCTCATTTTCCTTATTTTTAAGTTAAGTGCTGGAATAGATGATTTCTAAAGGTGTTCGCTGCTCCAATTCAATTAATGCTTTTGTTTTTCGTAACCTATAAGTTGAGAGAATATCTGAAAAGAAAAGCTATAATGTGTCTTAAAATTATAGTTGCTTAGATTCACTTGTAATTGTCCATTTCTTAAAATAATTGCTTTTTAAAAAATACATTTTTATTGATTTCAGAGAGGAAGGGAGAGGGAGAGAAAGATAGAAACATCAATGATGACAGAAAATCATTGATCAGCTGCCTCCTACACATCCCCTACTGGGGATCAAGCCTACTACTCCGGCATATACCCTGACTTGGAATTGAACCCTGACCTCCTGGCTCATAGGTTGATGCTCAACCACTGAGCCATACCAGCCAGGCATAAAATACTTGCTTTATTCACCAAGAACACATCTGTCTCATTTTGTTCAAGGCTACCATGTGCATGGCTAGGGGACCTGGACAGGATATGATCGACAGCACACGAATTATAGGACGGGCCCTATACCAGAGAGCTACGGTAAGCCGTGCACCCACTCTTTGATCTTCATTTAAAACTAGAGGCCTGACGCATGAAATCTGTGCAAGGGGCTCAGCCCTTGCAGCCCCGGCTTCGTCCGGAAGGTCGTCCAGAAGGGGTTGTCTGAAAGGTCATCGGGACTGTCGTTCTGCTGTTCAGTCTATTAGCATATTAGCTTTTTATTATATAGGATTATATAGGATTGTTCTTGAAGATCTGCTGACGTTGTTCTTTAGGAAGTCCCTAACTGTGAGGAAGACAAGAGCTCAAGCAGCACCGAGGGGTCTGGAAAGCTGGTTGCTGCTGCAGGGCAGTTGGGAAGGTTTCTTGCACAAGCCACACAGGAATCTCTCTCTGACTGCCTGGTCCAACCACTTACAGGAAGTACATTTTACTTCTGCCAGAGGGCTTGCTTCGAGCAGTGGGCTGATAGCTAGATTGTAAGGTTTGCAATTAGCGTGGTATATATGACCAGACTGTTTCAGAGGCTTGGAAATCTCTCAGGGATTTGCCTGCCAAATCACTTAGCCATTTCTTTTTAAAAATCTTTATTGTTGAAAGTATTACAGATGTCCTCCTTTTCCTCCCATTGTCTCCCTCCACCTGGTTCCCTGGTTCCCATCCTGCCCCACCCCAGGCCTCCACCAACCTATTGTCTGTGTCCATAAATGATGCATATATGCACATAAAATCTTTGGTTAGTCTCTTCTTAGCCCCCTCCTTCCCTCTGAGATTCATCAGTGTGTTCCATGTTTTCGTGCCTCCGATGCTATTTTATTCATCAGTTTATTTTGTTCGTTAGATTTCTTCTTTGTTTATTTTGATTTTTAGATTCAATTGCTGATAGGTACATATTTATTTTATTGTTCATATTTTTAATCTTTTCTTCTTCTTCTTCCTCTTCTTAAAGGATACCCTTCAACATTTCACATAATACTGGTTTAATGGTGATGCATTTCTTAACTTTTCCTTCGGTGACAATGCAAAGCTGAGCCCCACAACTCACTGCTCTCACAATTTGGATTCAAATGAGTTCTAGTCTTCTTTGATATGGCAAAGATCATCCATGTTATCTTAACTTTTTTTTTTTTTGATGAGGGAACCTGGTCTACAGCAAGATTACTATGATTTACTCTAGTCTCTTCCCTCTTCTAAATTTGATCCTTCATTTAGTCCCATTTTATGTGTCAGCTTCAATGGAGAGATTTCTGACCTAAACGATGAGCTGGAGAGTTGAGATATCTCTGATAACGAGAGTTAAGTCTCTTCCTTTTCATAGCTTACTTATACCTTTGTTCTACACACACGCGGGTGCGTGTGAGTGTAAGTAAATATTTTGTTCCAATGGTTCTAAAATGTTTCAGCAGCAATTAAGGAAGATCAAAAGCACCTTTAAAAACACCAGACACTAGCCAGCCCTAATTGCTGCAGTTTCTTTTTAATTACTGCGGTATTATCAGTGGATTGCTCTAAATTAACAGATTCTATTTAGGGAGTGCATCTGTGACACAATTAGGTGTCAGAAATTTTGTTATCTTTCTGGGCCTGGGAGCCAGAGGGATTTGTCCCACATTCTGCATTCTCTTCTCAGCGAGGCACAACTGGCCTCCTCACCAGGGAGGCAGCTGCATCTGGGGTCACTCAGCTCAGAGCTCCCAGGGGGCAGTTGAAACGGGGATGGTGTGGAAATGAGTTAGGTCTCCGGCAAAGGGACTTGTACTGAAGCACGATTTGCCTCTGTTGTATACAGATCAGTAAAAACATTTCTAATCATGGGTTGACTCACTTTTCCCATAAGGTTGAAAAAGCATCAGTTGACCACATTGGGGGGAAAAAAGATCCTCAAAGAGCAGCGGGGTGTTAGGGGGGTTTATGCAGATAAAGTGGGGCCTGAAGTTTTCAAGCCGCCCTTTGGCATCTCCTCAAGCCAGCCCTGCCAGAGGACTCAAGGACTGAGAATGCCCGAGGATACACTCTTGTTCTGGCGAAGAAACTCACGCAGCCCTCCTACTTCTAATCTCACATTTTCTTGACCGTCTTTCCAGTGAGATTGGGGCCTTTTGAGCCACATCCTGGATCACTACGGGTTCATCTTTGTGGGGAAAAGCACGGGTCAGCCATCCAGGGCCTTCCATCTTCAGGGAAGCAACAGGGTGGCAGAGAGATCACCTGTGTAGTGGCTACTGCTATGGACCCAGCAGAATAAAACTTGTCTGAGAGATCCTTCTCCCAATTGGTACTTACTGGATGCAGTGGTAATGTTCATTTTAGCTCTTAACAGTGAGCGTCTGTGGGTTTTCTAGGCGCTGTATGCCTTGGCTTCCCAGGAGTTAACTGGACCACTGACTTCGGCTCATCAGTGGGTGAATATGACAGACGTCACCGTCTCACTCAATTCCACACACACGGTAGGTGTTGCTGAGTCACACTGACCATGCCACAAGGGGAAAGCTCAGGGCTGATCTCATCATTAGTGGAAGCTTAACTTCTGTTTCTTTTTTCCTCTTTTGTTCTAAACATCTTTCCTTTAGGCAAAGACATGTAAGCCAGCGCTGGGCTACAGTTTCGCAGCTGGCACGATCGATGGACCTGGGACCTTCAACTTCACGCAGGGTGAGGTGCAGACGAATGGAACCTGTGGTCCCAGCTTCTGGAGCTTTGGGGTTGTGTCCCTGAGGAGGGTTTACATGTGGCCAATACATTGACTGTATTTCTTTCTAAATCCAGGGGTGTGCAGGGACTCCAGGTTTGTGCATGACAACCAGATTTCCCAGGGACGGGTGTCTACCGTCACTCAGCTTTCCACGCATTCAAGTAGAATCAGAGACAAATCCTCTTTGTGTTTTAGTCTGTGGGAGAATAATTTCAAATTGTGCTTGGGCTGGCCCGGGGGGGGGGGGGGCGTTGGGGGTGCGGGAGGGAGGTGTCATTGTACCTTCAACAACATGAGTCGGCTCTTCCCATTGGTTATTAGTGTCCCTTTTCCTTGTCCTGTCACGGAAGACAAAATTCCTCAGGGTAGAGGCCTTTAGGAGCCTAACGCGTGAGGCCCCAGGTCCCCTTCCTGTGTATATTTCCAGGATCTTCCTTAATTTATAACTGATTGTTTTAGGTTTTATAACTTTATCCTGATTTCACTGTAATAATAGGCTTTGGTTTATGTACTTTGGTGCTCCTTTATTAGACCCACATACGTTTATAATTGTTATATTTCCCTAATGGATTACAGATTCTAAGTCGATAGGTTTTGTAGTTAACATAACATTCCCCCAGGTTATGGATCTTAGGCAAGGTTTTTGTGTTTTTTTCTGATTGTGGGTATGTGTGTAGATAAGTAAGTGGGGATTAAAGAGAGGCTTTTTCAGGGACCCCAAGCCAAACATCTAACACTTCAAATTGGAGGTGTCATTTTTAGTTTTCAAAATGGAAAGTCTACAGTAAATTGTGCCATACTGTTTTTACTTGAAATGTGGAAGAGAAGGAGCAATAGAAACAAAAGTTCAAGGATGTTGAGCAAAACATATTCTTTTAGTCTATCAACCACACTGAAGATCTAATTAAATAATGGCTCCTATTTTAGGATGCACAGGAAATTTTGCTTCTTCCATTATTCAGACTGTCTTGGAATCGTTAAATAACAATCTTAGTGAAATCTCTGAGACTCCTGAAAGCATTGTTGTACAACAGCTGTCAAAATGACGACATTTTCTCCAGAGGCTTGGAGTCATATCAATTAAAACATTCCTAACAGGGACAACAGTATCAGATCCATTTTGGGACACTCTTCGGGATCAGCTCTTTGGCAGGCCCTCTGATGAAATGAAAGAGTGTCAGAAACCAAAGCCCGTCCTTATTCACACTGGAGAGGTAAAGCATTTTTTGTTATCACGGTGAAATTAGTGTATTGCTTTTTAAAATTTATGAATTGTCGGATGTGAATGGTATACCTATATTGGCATGGGAGGTCTTACTCAGATATTCCCACATCAAAATATTTAATGTCAAAAAAGTTGCCGAAACCGGTTTGGCTCAGTGGATGGAGCGTCGGCCTGCGGACTGAGAGGTCCCGGGTTCGATTCCGGTCAAGGGCATGTGCCTGGGTTGCGGGCATATCCCCAGTGGGAGATGTGCAGGAGGCAGCTGATCGATGATTCTCTCTCATCGATGTTTCTGACTCTCTGTCTCTCTCCCTTCCTCTCTGTAAAAAATCAATAAAAAATATATTAAAAAAAAAAGTATGGATGCCATGAGTCTAAAAAATAAGGGTTATGATTATTAAATATTGTAACTTTGAATTTATGATAAATAACTGGAACAATAAGAACCCAGAGAAAGGAAGCATAAAAATAACAGTTGTCTTACATAAGATTCATTATGTTACCCTAAGGACAGGAGTTCACACAGAATTCTCTGTAGAGAACATCTCAGTCCATATAAAAAGGAACATGTCCATGTTTCCGTTTTCTCACAAGCCAGGCAATGTTATTAACCAAGGCAACATTCTTTTCCTATTCCTTTGGAACATGGATTTTCACATTCTAAATGTCAAAGTGCGATGCCAGTGTTTATAATATGAACTGTTGATGTAGAAAACAATTTAATCGAGTTTTTTCCCCTAATATTCAATTAAAATTCTTCAGGCAGAAGAGAGGAAAGGGAAGGAATAGAGGGAAAGATTCTACACTAATGTGAGCACGGAAAAGGATAGATTTTCTTGGAGAAAAGGTGGAAAGTAACTGAAAATTTGAAGTGCTTTCAGAGTAAGAAGTTATTAAGTGGAGCTAATCCAAATGATCAAGTCACTTATTTTTTGTGTATGAGGAGAGTCACCACTGTGCTCTAGTAGGTCCTTGGTCGTCGGTTACACATTGTGATTCCACACTGACAGATCCACCAGACATCATTGATGAGGAAATATGTCCAGGTTAATGGGGCATTGGCATTTGAGATTAACATGTTATGACTAGATAAAACATTTAATGTTATATCATGAATTAGAAATAAAATCTATGGTGGCAGGAGACACCCAAAGCAGGTGGAAACATTTTGCATCCTTCAATAAACTTCTGTCATCATCACAGGTCTCTTGATCATAGAAAGAATAATATTCCTAACACAGTGTTCATATTTTGGGTTCTTAGCTGTCCAAACCTCATCCCTGGCACCCGGATATTGTTGACGTTCAGATCATTACTCTTGGGTCCTTGGCCATAACTGCTATCCCTGGGGAGCTTACGTAAGTCCTTCTTTTTCATTTTGTAGTTTAAAAAATGTAATTATTGGGGCCTGGCCAGGTGGTCCCCTACTCCAAAATGTTTGGGTTCGATTCCCAGTCAGGGCACAGACGTAGGTTTTGGGTTCGATCCTTAGATGGGAAACAACCGATCTCTCTCTCTCTCTCTCTCTCTCTCTCTCTCTCTCTCTCTCTCTCTCTCTCTCCCTCCCCCCCCCCCCAATTCTTCCTGACTTCAGGCTCACTGGCACTCTCTTTCTTTAGACTAGCTGATCAAGTGCAGCCATTCAAAGGAATAAAGACTTGATCACCTCAAACCCACCTGTATATGGGCCTTATCCAAGGAACTAGAGAGAGTCAGATGCAGCTTACTGGTAGGAGGGTATCATGTGAATAATGACTTGTGACATTTCCACCTATTTTTTTAACTGCTTTATTATTTTTTATAATGTCTCAAACCTACCACCAAATAGTCTAGTCTTTGGCAGTGTACTCCTTCTTCCTCTCTCTCTCTCTCCTTTTCTCTCTCTCAAAATTAATAAAAACATATCCTCCGGTGAGGGTTAAAAAAGAATTGCAACTTTAAGAAAAAGGTAGTTATTGTATATGTGTTTCTGTTGGGGTCACTTATCATGGGCAGGTAATTCTGCACTGACCCCTTTGTATCTCACCGTGTTATATTTGGCATCGCTGACAAATATTCCCACCCTCTGGTGGTGGGACCTCAGGAGAATAACCCTCTCCATGCTTGTTACTAGTGTGTAACTTGAAGCAAACATAAACATTTGAAAACGTATCCTTCCAAATTAAAATGATGGGAATTGTGATGTCAGTAGAAAGACTTGACATAATATTAAAATACAGACTCTTGAAATAATTACTTTAGGTTTTAAAAGCATGAAAGAATGTTTTAAGTCTCCTCCTCATGCAGTCTTTCCTATCTTAGTAAGAGGCAAGTGTATAGCTTTCCTGTGGCTCAGGCCTAAATCTAGGAGTCATCCCTGAATTCTTTCTTTTTCAATTTCCCTCACTTTCTATCCTTCAGCAAATTCTGTATGTTCTTCCCAATACTTTCTATTACTGTCCCCTGTCCCTCCCCCTCTCCCCCCACCCCCAACCTAAGCAACCATTATTTCTCCCTGTCTTGCCTTCTTGCTCCCTCCCTTTCTTCTCTAGAGTGTTTTATCAACACCACAGCTGGAGGAAGCCCTTTAAAACACAAGTTAAACCATGTCCTGCTCAAAACTCTCTACTGGCTTCCCATTTCACTCTAGGTGAATCCTCAGACCCTTATAGCTTAAGGGCACTATATGATCTCAGCAATGCTCGTTGGTCTGATTTCATCCGACTCTCCCCTCTCTCCCCTGCTTCAGCCACTTTGGCTTCATTGCAGTTCCCAGACTCATCAAGCATGCTTCTGTCTTAGCACTTTTGAATTTATGGTTCCGTCTCCCTGAAACACTTGCGCTCCAGTAATCCCCATGGCCAACTCTTTTATTCCTTCAGTTCTCTGCTCAGAGCTCTAACAGAGATGCCAGTCCTGCCTATACTATGTAACATTGTCTTCATCCACCACCACCTCCACCAACACCACTGCCACATCACTACAGCATCAGCACCACCACTTCCACCACCACTGCCACCACCACCACCACCACCACCACCACCACCAACTCCACCACCGCCACCACTGCCACCACCAACTCCACCACCACCACCACCACCACCACATCACTACAGCATCAGCACCACCACTTCCACCACCACTGCCACCACCACCACCACCACCATCACTACAGCATCCACACCACCACCATCAGCACCACCACTGCCACCACCAACTCCACCACCACCACTGCCACCACCACCACCACCGCCACCACCACCACATCACTACAGCATCAGCACCACCAACTCCACCACCACCACCACTGCCACATCACTATAGCATCCGCACCACCACCATCAGCACCACCACCACCACCACCACCAACTCCACCACCACCACCGCCACCACTGCCACCACCAACTCCACCACCACCACCACCACATCACTACAGCATCAGCACCACCATCACCACCACAATGACACCACCATTCCCTTTCATTCTTTAACCTACCTTATATTCTTCATAGCACTTATTGTCATCTCCCTTCTTAATTTGCTTATTGACCCTGTCTTCCCTAGAATGTTAGCTCCACTCTGCTAATCCTTAGTATTTAGAAGTAGGCCTGGTATGTAGTAGGTGCTCAGAGTTTTATGAAGGATTAAATTAATGAATAAAATGGTAAATTCTTTGCGGCAGGAACAATATACTCTCTACTTGCCTTAGCTCTTATTAACAAAGAACATAACCAATATATTTTGTTGAATCAATGAATGGAAAATGATTGTGATCTTTTGCTAGTGATATTTATTGATTGATTTTCCCTCCTTCAAGTTATCTGTTTTCATTTTAGAATTTGTTTTGAAGATATGACAGCCAGGAAAAAGGCTCACCTTTAGCTTAGCTTTGTCATTGAGTCCCTACATACTTTACGACTGTGTAATGAGTCAGGATAACATTTTTTGTTTTATTACATGTCATTTTGCATACTTTGCACACCTTCT
The DNA here is from genome assembly GCF_014108235.1 of Myotis myotis. Taxonomy (NCBI): domain Eukaryota; kingdom Metazoa; phylum Chordata; class Mammalia; order Chiroptera; family Vespertilionidae; genus Myotis; species Myotis myotis. Next base: position 27,327,716 of record NW_023416319.1, read on the forward strand.
AAGTAGGAAAACACTTAGATAATTCTGTTTTCTTCACTCAGGACCATGTCTGGACGAAGACTTCGGGAGGCAATTAAAGCAGTAAGTTAAAAATAAAATAACATCTATGCATTTATATTTGGTGAAGAGAATTCTCTAGCTATATGATCTAATACCTTTTAAATTAATCTTTGCTAAAATAACTAGAGATTTACACTTCTTGAAAGTAATGGCTAGAGGTAAATATGAAATATTGGTGTTATAAGAATAAGTTAAAAAATATAAGGGAACTATAGTCAGGTTAAAATATTTTATTGATATTTATGTATTAATAATTTAAAACTTAATAATGATTTTATGGATTAAATGGTAAATAACCCCTGAGTATATTAATATCTTAAAGTCTTATCTAAATGAAATCTAACACATACTGATAATTCTGTGTTTTATTTATAATTATGATTTTATTTATATTGAGGAAGTATTGTAAATGGTTCTAAAATGTCATCATCAGCAAATGCCTTATTACTTGGGCCTGGGAATAGCTGCTGTCATTAGCTAGTAACCTCCCATTATACTTTTATAGGAAACCTCCCATTATACATTATACTTTTATAGGAAATTAATAAATATCTTTATTTTAGTAATAAGATTCTACATCTGCAAATGCAATCATTAAGATGTTCACAGATCCATTGATTTGTCCAACTATGGTGCAGAATTATGGCTCTAACTTTTATCCAGGACTCTCTGATACTTCTGCATTCTCAGGCAGTTTTGATTAGTAGGAAGAATGTTGTTAAGAGAGACATCCTACACTAATGATTTGTATCTGTGGTTCAGTATAACTGGGATTATAATAAACTTTAAGATGAAGAGTAATTTAACTGGGCTCTACCTCTTTCCCCCTCCCAGGAGTTTGCAACTTATGGGATGCAGAATATGACTGTTGTTATTTCGGGTCTGTGCAATGTATATACGCATTACATTGCCACCTATGAAGAATACCAGGTAAAGTAAAACGTCTTTATCATTTAAGTGAAATATACCCTGGCCAACACTATTGTATTAAATGCAGGTTTTCTTTCTAGACTTACTTAATCATGTTTTTGAGAGATGACTTTGTTTTAGGACAGATAAGAGAATGATAAGCTAGAAGTTGTGTTTGGTGGTTCTAGGTTGACCATTTACAAGTTCAGGTTAGAAATCTAGTCTCACTGGCTTTCACTTTTCCTGAAATAAGTTATTTTGTCAGGAGCCCTGGTTGTAAGTTTGGGTTGTGGCATGCAGCATTCCTAACTCTGTCCCTCATGCTTCTGGTGCCTTAAGTTTGTGTAGGACCTTGAAATGCTCCCACTGCTGGTTACCATTTATTGAATGCATTAGCTGAACAGCTTGCAAATGTGATCTTAACTAGTCCTCATAATAAGCCCTGCAGCAAGATATTATTATATCCACTAGAGGCCTGATGCACGAAATTTGTGCAAGAGTGGACCTTCCTTCCCCCTGCTGCCGGCACTGGCTTCCCTCTGGCACCTGGGACCCGGGCTTCCTTTGCAGCCCTGGCTTCATCTGGAAGGTCATCTGGTCTAATTAGCATATTATGCTTTTATTATTATAGATGGTATCCCGTGGTCGGCAAACCGCGGCTCGCAAGCCACATGCGGCTCTTTGGCCCCTTGAGTGTGGCTCTTCCTAAGCCTTAGGAGTACCTTAATTAAGTTAATAACAATGTACCTACCTATATAGTTTAAGTTTAAAAAATTTGGCTCTCAAAAGAAATTTCAATCGTTGTACTGTTGATATTTGGCTCTGTTGACTAATGAGTTTGCCGACCACTGGTATAGACTAAGCAACAGAGTCACAGAGAATTTAGGGGAGGCTGCTGGTTGGTGATGTTTCCTTGTTTACAAATAGTACAGAAAGTAGCCCAAATACTTTTTAACAATAGTAATTAAAAAACATGAGGATAGTTTAGAGTCTAGCAACTAATGGTTTCTAATGTGTTTGCAGTCCATACCCAGGCATGTAGTCTACCCCGTGGCAAATGTTCAGTGATATCAGCAGTGGAATCTGCTTCATGCCCTCTGTTGACTTTATCAAATGGCCCCACTTTCTAGGAAATCCTGTTGAATAAAGGTTCTTAATTTGGGTAAATTTGAATGGGAATACTTTTTAATTTACTCATTTTTTATTTATCTGTAACTATTTATTATTTAGCATTTCCTCCAATTATGAATATAGGTGACAAATGACAATAATATTAGCAGTATCTCTGACTTTGTCACCAATAGGAACCACAGATATTTTTAATATCACACACCATTATTTAAGATCTGGGAATATCTTTTACTCTCATCCCTATTTTATTTTACTTTTATTTTTATTTTTTTAAAATATTTTATTGATTTTTTACAGAGAGGAAGGGAGAGAGATAGTTAGAAACATCAATGAGAGAGAAACACTGATCAGCTGCCTCCTGCACATCTCCTGCTGGGGATCTGCCCGCAACCCAGGTACATGCCCTTGACCGGAATCGAACCTGGGACCCTTCAGTCCGCAGGCCGACGCTCTATCCACTGAGCCAAACCGGTTTCAGCTCATCCCTATTTTAAAATCACAGTAGTGATTAAAGTTATTGCTAAATCTTGTTGTTCAATAAAGAAGCACAAACATTATCTATCACAAAGTTGGTTTATTAGTGCGTGATTAATGTATTTCATTCTAATTAGTTGCCTTTGTCAACTCATGCATTTTATTTTATGCACTTATAAATATTAATCTGAGAAGGGTCCATAGGCCTCAGTAGATGATCAAAGGAGTTCATGGCACAAATACAAGCTTATCTCCTGGTTCAGGGACATGCTCCTGCAAGGATTGGTATTAATTAGTTAATTTATTTATTCACTCATTCATTCAACAGATATGTGTTGAGACATGCAGTAGTAGCCACTATCTGGGCATAAAAATGAATAAGAATCTGCCCCTGTCCTCAAGACCACTAGAATTTATGGTCGAGTAAAAGAGAAGAAAGCAGATGATTACATTTCTGTGAAAGGGATGCACAAAGTGTATGAAAAGAGAGAGAGAGAGAGAGAGAGAGAGAGAGAGAGAGAGAGAGAGAGAGAGAGAGAGAGAGACCCATCTAGACTAAGTCTTTGAGCATGGGGACTGGCAGATTTTTGGAAGATGTAACATTTGTCTGAGTTCTTGAGAGTGAGTAAGGGCTAATTGGCAAATAAAAGTTAGGGGAGGTGTTTAATAATGGAGGGAGCTATATATGCAAATGTCCAGAGGGGTTGACAGTACATTTAAGAGGCCATGATTAGTTGAGTTCCGCGGAATAAGCATGATGAGCGTAGTGAGACAGGGGCTAGAGTGCAAGGCAGGGTTAGTGAAGAGTCTTTTATGCTATGCTACAGAGCATTGCCTCAAGAAGGAAGGTTTTGGGGAACTGTAGAACTCAACGGAATGTTCTTATCAAATTTGTGACTTAGAACGGTCACGAGGATGGCAGTGCAGAACATGAATCCAAAGAGCAAGTGTGGAGACAGAACTGATTAAGAAGCTGTAGCAATTGGGGTGAGAGGTAAGCGTTTGGCCAAGGTAAAAGCAGTAGAGACAGAGGAAAATGAAAGGAGTCAAGAGATTTTAAGGAATGAGGACTTGGAGACTCATAGGAGGTAGGATGGGGGAGAGGAACCTGATGCCAACCAGCTAGTCCTGGCGCCGGAGACAGGAAGGCTGGCCTTCACTGAGATGAAGAACATCGCAGGGAAAGCTGGTGTGTTTGGAGTGAGGAGCTCCATTTCAGATCTGATGAATTTGAGGATTCTGGGAAACAACCAAAGGCTTGGAGCTCAGGCAAAAGGAGATGTATTTGGTTCTATTGTATAGCTTTATGGCAGGTTAAAATTTTCCCCTGCTATACTCCTCAGGGGAAAACATTTCTATTACAACTACTTAAAATAGACATACGTGCGGGAGCTACACTCAGATTAAATGTAATCTGAATGTAGTATCTACATTCAGATTAAATGGACTGACAGGCCAAATGGCACAAGCCATGAGGAGCCACTGCCTTTAGCATGTAGTTGATGGGAGCCATGTACTTTAGCTGGTAAGTGAAAATGCCTCCCCCCTCTGCCTTTGTCATCATTAATCTGGATTTGTGCCAGTTTGAATTACACACGCTGTCTGAGCAGTACCCCTCACCTAAGTGTGACACCTCTGTAAGTGGATTGAAATAAGCAGAATGGTGTACAACACGGCCTTGCCTTTCCTGCAGGTTCAGCGCTATGAGGCAGCATCTACAATTTATGGACCACACACCCTGTCTGCTTACATCCAGCTCTACAGAGGCCTTGCTAAGGCCATTGCTACGGTAATCAAAAATTTTACACGTGTGTGTCTCAGAGGTGGGGAGATACAGAGGGAAGCAAAATAAGAACTTTAGCTGTGAGTGTTCAGTTTTTTAAAAAAAACCTTTATATTAATATATATATATATGAGGTATTCCTAAGAAATGGAACAGAGAGTAAATTTGGATTTAGTAAATGCCTTTTGATGGTGGTAACCACTATTGTATAATACCATCAGAGCCCCAGGACGGTGTAAAACAATTATGGCATAGCAAAGACAGTAAAGGCCTTTTAAAGGAAGAGCTTGGATTTATTAAATTGAAAGAAATGAAATGATTGTTTCTGTAGTTGAATACTGGCAATTTCATATGCCTCCATCTAATTAATTGCTTACTGTGTGTGTGTTTGAAGTTTCAATACCAGGTATTAGGATATAATTTTGATTATTGTTTCATCATAAGGTTCTTAATTTGAGCTTTGATACATTTTTTCAAAGTAGAACTATTTTATTTTTCATCATAGAAGCTATAACTATTTGTAGATTATTCAGATTACATAGAAAAGTATAAATTTATGACCCATCCTTAGAGAAAACCACTGTTTAACTTTCATTGTTATCATAGGTCTATAGCTCTTCCTATGGAAATAGAGTCTTCAAATTTTAGAGTGGTATTTAGGAAGAAAAGTGTGAATCATTTTGTGGAAATTTGTTTCACAGTTTTATGGTTATGTATCTAAGACTAGCTATGCGATCTTGAAAAACTACTCCAAGCCTATATTCTCATTTGTAGTATGGGAGTGATAATAGATTATATGGCTGCTGTAAAAATTAAATATATCAAGTGATTATGAAAGTATATTAAATCCATATGGGGGCTATTTAAAATTTGAAGTTAACATTTTGATGATATTATTAAAGGTGGCAAGTTTTGTGGAAAACACATTAAACCAGTTGGGATATCGGCTGGTCTTAACTTTTAAATTAACAATATATTTATTATATTTTTAAATCAGCACAGAGGAGGATTTAGAAAAAAAAATCTTGGTACTGATTCTGGATAAGAGAGGCTAAACACTTTGTAAAAATTAAAAGACTGACTACAGTGTCATGTTATGAAAGCTTATCATGTGTTAGACTCCTGTTCAAAGTCACACATTTGAAAAATGGCTCTCCTGGAATCTGAAGAGTGCAACATGCTTCCAAGCTTACACTGTGGTCACTGAACTATGCTGCTTAGGGAAGTGAAAGTGTTGCCTACGACCAAAACTGTCTTTTAGTGACAGAAGTTTACCTTATGCACATCTAGGCTCACATTTTAGCAGGGGTGCCCCTCACACTTTGTTAAAGTAGTTAGCTCTTGAAGGGAGAAATTGAGAGAGGGAGAGAGGGAAGGAGGGGGGATAGATTTCTTTAATGAAGGCATTCCTGGGGATGGGGAACTTGGGAAAGAGTCTTTGTCTCTTCGTTTGTGCACTCCTTAAGCAAATGTTCTCTGTTCTAGGACACGGTGGCCAATCTGAGCAGAGGTCCAGAGCCTCCATTTTTCAAAGAACTGATAAAACCATTAATTCCTAATATCGTGGATAGAGCACCAATAGGCAAGAACTTTGGGGATGTTCTGCAGCCATTGAATTCTAAATACAGAGTGGTAAGATTCACCAAGAGATCTTGGAAAGCTTGAGGCCTGTGTTTGGGGGGGGGGGGGGGGTGCGGGGAAAGGTGTTGTTAATGGCACCACCTGCCTCTAACGATGCTATTGATCATCAGCTGTTAGCAACAATAATTTTGGTAATTGTTTTTATCTCTGTAGAGGCTCTGCAAACATGATAATGGGGAAATAATTATTTTTCAGGTGGTAATTATGTAAAATTGAATTTCTAAAATCCCAATTATTCTTTTTTCTTCTTAAATGGATGGTTATAGAATTATTCATTGGAGCTCAGAAAAGTTGTCTCATAAATCAAGGATAGGAAAAGCACACAGAAATGAATCAGGATTTTACCACTTCTATTTTATATTAACTGTCCAATCCTATATAATAAAACCCTAATATGCAAATCGACCTAACAGCGGAATGACTGGTGGAACAACCGGTCACTATGACACACACTGACCGCCAGGACAGCTCCTGCGTTGAGCATCTGCTCCCCTAGAGGGAGGTGACCAACCGCAGCAGCGGCGATTGGGGGATGGGAACGGCCAGCTGGTGGCGCCAGCAGGGGCCCCCCAATTGCCCCGCCAGCCAGTCACCCCACAGATCGGCCCTGATTGCCGGCCAGGCCTAGGGACCCTACCCTATATATTGGGAACAGTCTCTTAGATCTAAAAATTAAAATCTGGCAAGGCTACTCTAACACTGAAAAAACAGGATGATGCAGCGATGACATGCATGGACCCTGGCTTGCACATTTTGTGGTCAGCCCTGATTCTGACACTTACAACTGTGTGACAAAGCCAATTACTTAACTTCTCTCTGCTTCAGTTTTTCTGCCCATAAGATGGGGAAAATGGTACTACTGCCTCAGAAGGATCATGTTATATACTACTTTTTATAATCAGGGCAAAAAAATGTAGCATACAGCAGCAAGATGCCTTTCATCTGTATGAAAAGTATGGTCAGTGGTGCATGCAGCATCCTGGATTGTGAGAGGGATGTCCAACTGCCAGTTTAGGCTCGATCTCTGGGCCTAAACTGGCAGTTGGGGACATCCCCTGAGGGCACAGGCCACCTGAGGGACATGCCCCCCCCCCCCCGCAAGAATTTCATGCACCAGGCCTCTAGTTTATGTATAATGTCCTTCAACTTTGCTAAATTATTTATTAGTTCTAGAAGATTTTTTTTTTTGGGGGGGGGATTGAGTCCTTAGAAATGTTTACATATAATATCATATTATTTATGGATAAAAACATGTTTAATTTTTCTCTTTGGATTTCTTTTCTGGATGCTTTTATCCCTCTGTTTCTCTACCCCCCTTATTGCACTGGCTAGAATTTCCCAAGACAACGTAGAACTGAAGTTGTAACACTCAACTTCCTTGTCTTATTTCTAATCCTTGGAAGGAAAGTGTTCAGTAATTAAGGGTAATTTTTGTTAGGTAAAGGGCATATATACAAGTTTCCTTCTATTCCTAGTTTGCTGAGAGTTTTTGTGAAGAATGGTTGTTGGATTTTTTCAGATGGTTTTCTATGTCTACTGAAATGATCATGTGGTTTTTGTCTTTCATTCTATTAATATGGTGTATTGCATTAGTTGACTTTCAGATATTAAATAAATATTCATTAGGTATGGCATACGTATTGTTTAATTTGGTTTGGTAATATTTTGCTAAAAAGTTTTGTATTCATCTCCATGATGGATATTTGCAGACTCTTTTCATGTGTGGTCTTTATCTGCTTTTGGTATCAGGGTAACATTGGTCTCAAGGAATGAGTAGGGAAGTGTTCCCTCCTGTATATTCTGAGAATGTGTGCAGATTCGTATCATTTCTTCTTCAAATATTTGATGAGATTTATCAGCAGAACCATATGGACCTGGGCTTCTCTTTATGACAAAATTTTAAATTATTAACTCATTTCCTTTAGTTGGTATAGGCCTATTCAGATTTTCTATTGTCTTTGGGTATCTGTGTCTTTCTAAGAATTTGCATCTTTCAAGGAATTTTCCCCTTTCATAGAAATTGTCTAATTTGTCGGGACAAAGTTGCTTATAATATTCCCTTATAATCCTTTTAATTTCTGTAGGGTCAGTAATGGTGTCCACTCTTTCTTCCTGAATTTGGTAATTTGTATTTTCAAAGGTCTTAAGCTTCATTGATTTTATCTATTGTTTTTCTGTTTTCTATTTCATTGATTTTCCTCTCAGGTTTTTTATCCTTCCTTCTGCAAGCTTAGATTTTATTTTGTTCTTTTTCTTATTTCTTAAGTTGGGAGCTTAGGTTATAGTTTAGTGTACTTTTATCCCTCTGTTTCTCTTCTCAACACTCTATTCTCAATACTTTTGATAGCAGATGTGTGGAGGTTTTCTCCAAACCAAGCAATTATCTAGTTTTCTGTAAATACCAACTTGGTGTCCTACAATGCAATTTAATTCTGACACTGTCTTCTTGGGGTTGGTGCAGATCCCACAGGTTAAGAGATCAGTCTCACAAGACTGCATCCCTCCCCTCACTTCAGACACCAATGGCAAATCCAAGTTGTCACCAGTGCTTCTGACCAACTGGCTATAAATTGGAGATTCCCACCACCCCCTCTTTGGGTGCCATAATTTGCTAGAATGGTTCACAGAACTCAGGAAAACAGCTTACTTACTAGATTACCAGTTTATTATAAAAGGATCAAATTCAGGGACAGCCACATGGAAGAGATACATAGGGAAAGATATGAGGGAGGAACACAAAGCTTCCAAGCCCTCTTCAGCATGCCACTCTCTAGCATCTTCATGCGTTCACCAACCTGGGAGCTCTCTGAACCCTGTGCTTTAGAGATTTTTTATGGAGGATTAATTGATTAAATAATAGGCCATGAGTCTTTCACTCACCTCCAGCCCCTTTCCCCTCTCCAGAGTTCAGTGGGTTGAAGTGGAAAGTTGCAACCCTCTGACCACATGGTTGATTCCCCTGGCAACTAGCCTTCATCCTGAGATTAGTTAGAAGCCCTCCATCACAAGTCATCTCATTAGCATACAAACAGATCATCACTTGAGAGATTCCAAAGGTTTTAGGAGCTGTGTGCCAGGAAATGGGGCAGAGACCAAATATTTCTCAACCTATGAACCAGGAGGTCACAGTTCGATTACCAGTCAGGGCACATGCCCGGGTTGTGGGCTCAGTCCTCAATGTGAGGTGTGCAGGAGGCACCAATCAATGATTCTCATCATCTTCTCTCTCTCTCTCTCTCTCTCTCTCTCTCTCTCTCTCTCTCTCTCTCTCTCTCTCTCTCTCTTCCTCTCTCTCTCCCTCTCTCACTCTTCCTCTATGAAATCAATAAAAATATTTAAAAAATAAAAAAATCTTTTATTAGAGCTCATAAAATACATTTTTATTTTCAGGGAGAAGTTGCTGAAGTTACATTTGTAGGTGCTAACCCAAAGAATTCAGCAGAAAATCGGGTAAGCATCAATGATTCTTTTTATAAATTTAAATTCACCATTTAGCCTTTCATGCACTTGACTATCCCTTTTGTTAACAATAGGAGGATTTTGCGGGTGTGGGGGAAGTTTTAGTGGGAACAGGGAATGTGGAATTGAGTCTGGAAAATAAACATAGAAAACATTTCGCTGGCTCTACTTAGGACCAAATATAGCACAATGAGAATGACATCGTCTCCCGAGAAGATGTAAATTTAAATAAAATCTCGTTTATGTATTCCATTCTAAAAATTCAACTACATTTGGTAGAATAATCAAAGGCCCAAGAGTGCAGTGTTCCTTTGGCTCCCTCCTGCTCCCTCTGGCTCCTCCCCGCCTACACTGCTGCCTCAGGTCCTGCCTCTACTGTTACAGATAATCATGGATCTCTGAGTGGGGACACTCTCCTGGCTTGGAGCCCTGATCCATGCACTTTACTTTATCTTGCATCGTCCATTTCCTATTCTTTGCTACTGACTATAATAGGATAGTTATTTATTAATCTTAAAAAATGACACATCCCTAATGTGAAAACAGATAGTATAAAAGTGCTTAAGATAGAATGTGAAAGGACCCCTCTATTCATAAACCTTTTTAGAAGTAATCACTGTTAATAGTAGGTTACATATCATTTCATACCTTTTTGTTTTATCATAAGTATATATGATGAAGTGTATATATGTTATATGTCTATTAATAAAATGAAGTAATTTTACTTCTCTGCAACTCCCTTAGAGTGTTCTTATAAGTACACAAGCAATAACCAGACACGTTCTAGTTATAAAAATTCAAAGAACAAATAAATATAGAGAAAAAATGGAATGGGTATATGAAAGTGATTTCAAGGTCAGACACTCTATTGATAAGCCATTCTTCCCAGGGCCCATTGTCACTTAGAAACCCAAATACCTTTCTTCCAAATGAGCCTTCCCACTTCTGTTCATTAAAATATTATTATTGCTGTGATAACAATTGTGGCAATATGGCATTATCTAAAGGGCATTGGGGAAAATGTTCTGCTTCGATAATTAACATATACCTGTTTGAAATAATTTCTCTAGGTATTCAATCTGTGCCAGAGATTTACATGTTTATAACATTTTTCTGAGGAGGGCAAAGTGTTGTAGTAAAACTGCAGGAGTAGCTATCACCTGATATCCTTAGGGTGGAGAAATGTTCTCATCATTATCGCCATGGAGAAGCGGAAGAGCAGAATGCTTAAAGCACTGGAGTGAGAATAAAATTATTTCCTAAGAAGGCTCTGGGACTCAGCGTAAAACAGTTTCCAGTACCCTTTATTAGTAATAATCATCATATCCTCACCACTATTTATTGAAAGCTTACTATTTGCATGTACTAGGCTAAGTGTTTTATGTACATCATCATGTGAATCTAATTTAATCCTTGCTACTATTCAATGAATTACATTTTATTGTCCCTATTTTACTGAGGCCTAGAGAGATTAAGTAACTTTTATTAAATATTAACTAATTATGTAACTGGAAGAGATTAAGGTTAGGAGGTGCGGAAAGGATAGTCATATAATTCACATATGCAGTGGCCAAGACTTGTTCTCTGATTTGTACTCTAGACTTAGGAGCTAGAGCCCACTCTATTTTCTACCCCATCTAAAGCACTGCGCCCCGCCCCCCCCCATGTCCCTCTGCTCTAATTGGCCAAAGAAGCTCTCTTTACACATAACCATGGTTATAAAAACTTCTCTATTGAATATAGTCCATCAGTTGATTAACTAGGAAATAATTTGAACTAATCCCCTAGCCCATCAGTAAGTAAGTGATCCATTCAGCAGAAGTTGATTCAAATACCTGTAAATGGCAGGTATCATGGGCTGTGATGGAGAAAGGTGGAGTAGATACAAATCATGCCCTTAAGGACAACAATATAAGATTTTTTTGGTGGCAAAATGGAGATTTATGGCCTTTATAGCATTTAATTTGTTATATTATTCAAATCTGTGCTTTATCTGAAGCTGGATTCTTGGTCTGAAAGAAATTATTATAGCCATTTTCCAAGGGAAAATAAAATTTGCTTATGATGAGATTTCTAGAAATCCATGAGAAAATATAGGAATTTCTTTTAGCACCCAAGGATAGAGAGGATTTATGCATTCTTTTCAATTCTTTCACTTGGGAAGGCATATTTACTAATAATTCATATACCTGGAGTTGGAAAGATGAGGAGACCCTTTTTCCCTCCTAAATCTTGAGGTGACTAGGGAAACTCTTGGAATATGGGTCAATTAACCTGTCATGAAAAGGTTTGATTTATGCCTTTTTGAAATCTCAAGTTTTATTCTGTCTCTTCTCTGTCCTCATTACCAAAATTTGCTATCAGCTCTGAAATTATGCTTTATTCAAATTTCTTTAAAAAGTCATGGTTTTTTAATAGACTGGGTAAATTAACATTCTACAGGTATTGCATCGAATGTTAAGAGGAACACAATAAGAATTTGGGTGAAATTCTAATACATTTTTTTTTACTCAAGGTATTGCTAGGTTAGCACCAAGTCAACAAGGGGAATATTCACAGACAGGGTCCTTCTGTGACTGTTCAGTGTCTGATCAGTTTTGTTAATTGCATTTCAGACCCATCAGACTTTCCTCACTGTGGAGAAATATGAGGATGCTTCAGCGACATGGCAGGTGGTACATAATGACGCCTCCTGGGAGACTCGGTGAGCATGTCTATTGAATATTTTGTCTTTCAGGTCTTGAAAACAGTTGGTTAGTACTGTAGGGAAGACAAATGGGAAGACTGGCTCAATACATGGTATTAATGATAGCAAATTCCCAAGGAGCTGCCCGGCCATATTTAGTTGATTTATTAGACCTCATTTTGATTCTGTTTTTCTACAAAACGGTGGTGTGTGCCTCTGGAAGATTACGTGCTAATGAGGTTATGGCCTCCATTCTCATAAACATCTGTTCATTTTTTTCCCATAGTCAAAGACATTGTTCCTAAAAGCTGTCTAGCCTTCTTGCAAATTGGTTGAAAGGGGTGCTGGGTGAAGGTGATGAGAGAGCTCTGTAGAGCCTGGCATTCCTTCTGGAAAAAGAATCAGTCTATACCCAACAAATATGGTGTGTTTATATATGGTCCAGGATTCTTCATTTGAGTTACAAAACACAGGAGCTGAGTGTTTACATCAGAAAAAAGTACGCTCAGGGTCTTCAAAAGACACATTGCTGTGCCTGTTGTTACCAAATGCCTGAGCTGACTAGATATTTTGAAGATTAAAAATGTGTCTAAAATAAGACAATGTTTCTGTTCCCAATCTTACAAATTTCACCACAGGATAGTGGCATGGAAGCGGGGGACATTTTTAGCAATTTGTTTCTAATTCAGATCACCTTAAACTGAGTGATTATTTGCATATTGGTTTGGTTCACATGGGTAACTGAAAATAGAGATTTGATAGCCATACCTAAATATGGGCATACCTTTTTCCTCTGATCTTTAGGACTCTAGGGCAGTGATGGCAAACCTTTTGAGCTTGGCGTGTCAGCATTTTGAAAAACCCTAACTTAACTCTGGTGCCGTGTCACATATAGAAATTTTTTGATATTTGTAACCATAGTAAAACAAAGACTTATATTTTTGATATTTATTTTATATATTGAAATGCCATTTAACAAAGAAAAATCAACCAAAAAAATGAGTTCGAGTGTCACCTCTGACACACGTGTCATAGGTTTGCCATCACTGCTCTAAGGTATAGGTGGCTTAAAAACAAGGAGTAAATCCATATTTATTGTTAACATAAGGTTATACAGATAGTAAAAAGAGGCTGATTTATTTTCAGAAGCCCCAAATCAGAATAGCAGTCTACACAGAGATGATGTCTAGCTCTCTGCTTTGTTCATCAGCAGCAGTTCAAGAGCACCAAGCTTATTATTGAGAAACTGAATGTTGAGTTCAGGGGATTTACTCTCTACATAACTGAGGATATCAGTCAATTAGCGCATCCTGTCTCACTGTATCTGGAAGAGAATCTGAACCCCGTGTCCTGGTCTATAAGGACCAATGTGCTTTGACTCCGTCTGTTTCTGTCATCTTAACCACACCTCCACAGTTTACTCTGTCCTAATTCCACTGACCTGCGTCCTGTTCCTTGGCTGTAGCAAGTTTGTTCCTGCTTCAGACACTTTGCACTCTCTGTACCCTCTTCCTTTAAACATGTGCGGGCTCGGTTTAAATGATACCTCCTTAGAGATACCTGTCTTACTGATTTCACATATCAGTTTTAAGGTTGTTTGTGGTTTACTTGCTCATTGCTTTTCTTCTATCATTGAGAAACACAGAAACTTTGGACCATGTCTGTCTTGCTCACCACCGTGTCCTCAGAATGGAGTCTGGCACATATGCCATTAGAAGCGTCAGTTAACGCCGAGGATGACAAGGGCTAAAGGGTGCTATAGCAGTTCTAAGCAGGCGACATCCGTGTTCTGAATATCAGACAAGCCTTCCTGGGATGGCTAGAGTTTAGGACATTAGAAGATGGAACAGGCAAAGGTATTTCTACAAATGGCTGTTCCCTAAAGGTCCTTCTCTAGGAAGGAAGGATTTATCTCTGTTCTGTTCATTGCTATACTCTGAATATCTAGACTAGTGCCTTGTTCATATTCATTTAATGAGTAATCATATGTTTTTCTAACCACACATTTTTTTTTTAAGAATAAAATTGGATTTGTTTGTTTGTTTCCTACCAACAGTTTCTATTGGCACAAGGGATTACTGGGTCATAGCAATGCAACGATACAATGGCATATTCCAGATACTGCCAAGCCTGGGATCTACAGAATAAGATACTTTGGACACAACCGGAAGCAGGACTTTCTCAAGCCCGCTGTCATACTTTCATTTGAAAGCACTTCCTCTGATTTTGAAGTTGTAACTACTTAGTGAAAAGTTGGCACAGCATTTAAAGTGTTGCTCTGTATAAATTATGTCACTGATTTTATATGAATGTAAACTATTCTGATGACTTCTATAGTTGTCCCAGTTTGGAGTTTACTGCTAATGGGACAGAGGGGTGTGTGTGTGTGTGTGTGTGTGTGTGTGTGTATGTATGTGATATGTATGTGTTCCATTTACCTTGCTCTAGCAATTTTTACCTCATGGTCTACAGCATGATTTCCCTTGGGAACTTGTGGCTGTTTAAAGCAACAGTTCTCCCCATATAAAGCCTCTGAAATGTAAGAGTGGTTGAAGATGTGTGAACAATGTTTAAACTATTTATTTATAGGGTTATTGAATGTTAGCACTGGAAAAGCTTAGAGAGATCACCTAGTTTGACCCTTCATTTTGCAGATGGGAAACATAAAATTTTATGGATTTAAGATTAGCATAAAGCTACTCGACCTTTCCTGTCAGTTACATTTAAAGAACAGTATATAAATATCAACCATAAATATATAAGCCCCGTTAGAGAAAGTAGCATGAAAATTAGCATGCCAGTGTTTCTGTATCGAACACAGCCTTTCAGAGCAGTCACTCTGGGGTTGATGTGCCCAATCCAGGTTTATCATTGATGCACAAATCATTTCTGGAATTGCCTTCAAAGCCCACTTACAGAAAGTGAGACTTGTAATATTTGGATTATGCCTTGTGTTTCCCTAAGTGCCCTTATCCTACTCAATTGTATCTCTTATTCCCAAGACTTGTTCTCAGTGATTTTTGACCATTCTCACTTATCCAATTTACCCCCCAAACCACAAAGCTTTGCTTTTAGTGTAGATATTAAAATGAAAGTGATGTTGACTTAGAAGGGAGTCCTCAAAGGGGAGGCTTTAAATTCATGTTCTTCTATCGCTCACTCACTCACTTGGTTATGGACCCATTCAATTATGACATATTTATTAAGACCTATTCTCATACTCAGCATTGCACAAGTGTCTGGTACAATGACAGTTGGTGAGCTCAATTCGTGAAACCATATTTTGGATGAATGTATAATTATCAAAAGGTGGCTATTTTGTAGGAGAAAATAATCAATTCAAAATATAAATTCTGGGGAGGCATTGAAAAACCAGTAATCTTCAGGTATATCCTCTGTGTTGGGTACTCTAATTTTTTGAAAAAGAGGCTTCAGACAACTTGGAAAAAGCTGTTTTGAAGTTACGTTGGGGCATTACAAAATACCCAGCCCAATGTCCAAAAGAATGAGATAGGACAATCTGACATTGATTGCTGGAAAGTGCTAATTGCATTTAAAGTTATCCAAGTTAACTAGTTGCCCCAAGGCTGTTAAATAAACTTCCAGAAACCAAGTCATGTTTTGTGTGTGTATAAAAGATTCCACATTTTAGGGAAAAATCAATATTTCAAAAACAAACTTCAAAGCTTGAAAAAGAGTCATAGAAATAATGATAATATTAACGCCCATGTTTGTAGGACTTGAACATGCATTAGAGTGAACCTGGAACATTTTTTAATGAATCAGTCCTCTGCAGACTGTTTCTATGGAAATGAACTG
The DNA here is from genome assembly GCF_014108235.1 of Myotis myotis. Taxonomy (NCBI): domain Eukaryota; kingdom Metazoa; phylum Chordata; class Mammalia; order Chiroptera; family Vespertilionidae; genus Myotis; species Myotis myotis. The sequence goes on from NW_023416319.1 coordinate 27,343,678, forward strand.
CTGGAGAATTAGCTAATCAGGATTTCAAATGTGTAGCACTCATTTTCCCTAACGACCTCCCAGTAACTAGTGAAAAAGTTCAGAGGCCTAAAAGAGCAGGTAATTCTCAAAGTAGTTGACCCCAGACAGATAAGTTGTATTAGAACTCATGATATGATTTTTTAAAGGTATTTCTCATGACTCAGAAAAGTTTTTGAATGATTTTCTCCCTTCCTCCCCCACCCCCCAACCCCAAGCTTCCCATTGAAGGTTTCCTCAGTTGGCCAGTGATTCCCTATTGTTTACTTGCAACTGTGCCCAGACGGCCTTGGCATTACCTGTTGATGATCCTCCTGCACCCAGTCCTCTGTTCAGTACTCTTGGCCCCAAACAATCCACAGAAACCTGTTTTGTCACTAACGGCCATTTCTTCCAACCCATGCAGTTCCATTGCTGCAGTTTGTGTGTAAATGTAAGAACAAATACCTGCATTGCAGATACCACAGATTCTTTGGAGCATAAAAGAACACCATCAAGAGGCTGATCTGGTCTGTTCATGTCAAAACATAGACTCAATCTGTGTCTGTGGCTGCTGCTTCTTGGAGCCAAACCATGTGAAGAAAACTCCTGAAATTAGTGGAGAATGTGGAAAAACAGGGGATTGGGTTGATGGGAGAATTCTGCTGGAGAAGATTTTGTTTCTTGTGACAAAGTGTCTGTGTTTTGTTTGTTGTACTCTGTCTAGTTTTAAGGATGCTGTGATATCTTCAAAAAGGACTGAATAATCCCTCTATATTTTTCAATAAGTATTGCATAAATTGTCAATATTCAATAGAATGTTTAATAAAATAATAATTACACTGGAGAAAGTGTTTTCTAATGAGAGATGATGTAGATGAATGAACACTTTTTTTTTTAAATTTTAATTAAATCTTTATTGTTCAGATTACTACATTTGTTCCTCTTTTTTCCCCCCCCATAACTCCCCTCCTCCCGGTTCCCACCCCACCCTCCGCCCTCACTCCCCACCCACTGTCCTCATCCCTAGGTGCACGATTTTTGTCCAGTCTCTTCCCGCATCTCCCACACCCCTTTCCCCCCCAAGAATAGTCAGTCCATTCCCTTTCTATGTCCCTGATTCTATTATAATCACCAGTTCATTCTGTTCATCAGATTATTTATTCACTTGATTCTTAGATTCACTTGTTGATAGATGCATATTTGTTGTTCATAATTTGTATCTTTACCTTTTTCTTCCTCTTCCTCTTCTTAAAGGATACCTTTCAGCACTTCATATAATCCTGGTTTGGTGGTGATGAACTCCTTTAGCTTTTCCTTATCTGTGAAGCTCTTTATCTGACCTTCAATTCTGAATGATAGCTTTGCTGGATAAAGTAATCTTGGTTGTAGGTTCTTGGTATTCATCACTTTGAATATTTCTTGCCACTCCCTTCTGGCCTGCAAAGTTTCTGTTGAGAAATCAGCTGACAGTCGTATGGGTATTCCCTTGTAGGTAACTGAGTTTCTTTCTCTTGCTGTTTTTAAGAGTCTCTCTTTATCTTTTGCTCTTGGCATTTTAATTATGATGTGTCTTGGTGTGGTCCTCTTTGGATTCCTTTTGTTTGGGGTTCTCCGCGCTTCTTGGACCTGTAAGTCCATTTCTTTCACCAGGTGGGGGAAGTTTTCTGTCATTATTTCTTCAAATAGGTTTCCAATATCTTGCTCTCTCTCATCTTCTGGCACCCCTATAATTCTGATGTTGGTACGCTTGAAGCTGTCCCAGAGGCTCCTTACACTATTCTCGCATTTTTGGATTCTTTTTTCATTTTGCTTTTCCGGTTGGGTGTTTTTTGCTTCCTCGCATTTCAAATCATTGACTTGATTCTTGCGCTCCTCTGGTCTGCTGTCGGGAGTCTGTATAATATTCGTTTTTTCAGTCCGTGTATGCTTAATTTCTAGTTGGTTCCCCAATATAACATCGAGGGTCTCATTAGTTTTCTTGTAGATCTCATTAAGTTTATCGGCGGCTTCTAAACAGTTCTTGAGAGTCCTTAAAAGTGTGGTTCTGAACTCTATATCTTCCATTGACCATTTTGTCCTGTTTCTTTGTCTCCGTATTTTGTTATGCTTCCTTGGTGCACCCCCTAGTGGTCTTTGTTCGCAGTCTTATAGTTAAACCTTGTTGTAGCTAATACCAGGGAGGGTTTGACCTCCAGGCCAAGTGGCTATGAGAATCAGCTGTGTCAGCAGTGAGAGAACTTCTGTCCTCTAGGGAGGTGCTAATCTAGCCTTTGCCTGAGGCTATCCGGCAAATGCCTCTGTGCAGGGCTTGGGCGGGGCGGGTCGCACAGGATCAACAGGGTGGGCCGGAGAGAGCGGTTATGGCGGCTCTCAGTCCTGTCCCCAGGGGCTCCGCCTCTCTGAGTCCCAGCACCCGCTGCAAAGCTCAGAGAGAAAGCTGCACTCGGTCTGACCGAAGCCAGACAGTCCCGCTTCTCCCGTTTGAGTCTGGGTCCCTAAAGACTCGCCCGGATCTGGAGCTCAGAGTCTGCGACTCCCTCCGGATTGAAAATGCCAACCGCACCCTCCGCCGCCAGCCCGCTCCGTGCACTCCGCACCTCAGAATTTGACTTCAGCACTGCGCCTCCTCTGAGTGTCCGTATGCGTTTCTCTTTCCTCCTAGTTGTAGGACTTCCACTCAGCCAGCGTTCCTGTGGTTCTTGGTGATGTCCGTTCTGTCTTTTAGTTTCACTTTTGAAGTAGTTGTTCAAGGCAGCAAACTCCGATGTTAACCTATGCCGCCATCTTGGTTCTCCTGTTTTGGTAGGACGAAAGTGTTTTCTAATGAGAGATGATGTAGATGAATGAACACTTTTTTTTTCTTCTTTTTAAGAGGTGTAACAAATGGTGATGGATTCCATGTAAATCAGGCTGGGAAGTGATATAAATGGCTTTTGTAAGTAACCACCCAAACATAAGGGCACCACTTCATCAGTTCCTTCCTGCCTTCCAAAGATTTACTGCTGGCAAAATACATATGGTGGACATTTTTTACTACTAGGGCAACTGAGAGTTTCCTAGACAGACTTGGACTGAATTATGGCTGTGGTATTGTCCCTTGTTTATGAAATGGTGTTGGTAATAATGACCTTCTATGATTGCTATGGACTTGTGTATGTTAATGGTTAAGAGAAAATATCCTGGAAACTTACTGGTTCAAATTCTAGTTGCCATTTATTCAGTGTCAGATCCTGAGTAAATGACTCGATTTCTTAATGCCATAGTTTCTTCATGGGTCTCAATTTCTTTTATAAAATAAGAACAATAAAGTACTTACTCTTTTCATTTGTGAGGGTAAGTTAAGGTAAAGTTGTTGGTGCAGTGCGTGGCATATGATATGTGCTCGATTTACTTAGCTGTTAATTAACTTAGCTGTCACTGAGGTGATATGCAAGATGATGCATCTGAGTATCTGGAAAAGAGTAGGAAATAAAAATTCCTCCATCAAGAACTGAATCTATGATTTGCCCCAAAGACATTATCTGTTTCCTGATATTTTTCAGAGTTGTATTTTTGACATCTCTGATATTAATGTAGGAAGAATTGGAATGGGGAGGGGTTAATTCAGGCTATTAGAGTTGTCAAGACCCAGAGATAATGGAGGCCAGGCCAGGGTCAGAAGGTGGGATGGTATGAAACTCTATAGTTGAAATGGACATGACGAGATGGGGATGGAGAGAAAGACTTTAAAAACAACGAAAACCCTGAAACATTGTTTGGGTGATAGTAACAGTACAGTGGGGCCTTGACTTAAGAGTTTAATTCGTTCCGAGACCGAGCTCGTTAAGGAGCTCGTTAATTCAAATTACTCTATCAACTCAATGCAAAAAATCGGTGGAGAGACAGCTGGCATCTCAAAAAACTCGTTAGTCGGGACACACGTAAGTCAAGGCCCCCAGTATAAACAAGAGCCAAACAAAGAAGAGAATTTCAGATGGATGATAGTAAATCTAGTTTGGGATGTCAACACTTGATCTTAGACATCTAGCCTCCAGTTCTATGAGCCAATATACGTGTTACTGTTGTTTAAGGTACCCCGTGTTTGGGATTTTGTTATGGAAGCCTTGGGAAATGATATGCTGACCAATGGATTAATTTTCACCACTTTAGGCATCTGCCAAAGAGGTTCTTGGGTGCTTTCCAGTTTAGAGGACATAGTAATTATGTCTGTACTTTACTCTCCTAAATAACATGGTCACTTTATGGCAACTGTTCTCATCTATCATTGGTTGCCTATAACTGTCATCTATCGCTGTCAAGGACTATAGTAAACTCTGAACTTAATTTACATATTATAAAAAGCCAAGTGAATCAGCTACAATGAAGCGCTAAGATTTTATGGAGAATGAACATTCTATTAATTTTGGAAATTGATCTTTTATGGCTTATGGGCAAGATCATGAATATCAATTATATATTTATAAGATGACAGAATCAGGACAAATGTAATTATGCATATTTATTCTCAGGTCCAATTGAACTGAGCTATTTTTTTCCTCTCCAATTTATTATGTAAATATTATAAGCTCTGCAGCAATTATAGGACATGTCAGTGTAGAATCCATCTTTCTGTTTACATGGAGGCAAAGCCAGAAAGAAATCATGATATACTTCAAAAATTTGGTAGTGCCAGTTTTAAATTAAGGCAAAAAAAGGTTATATTCATGTTGTACTAGTAGAAAGCATTGCAAAAAAAGAGTAACTGAGGTTTTTTTCTCTGTGAGTGATTCACTTATGGTTAAATAAATGACTACTTAATTAGATTCCCACCAACAGTGCACAAGGGTTCCCTTTTTCCCCACATCCTTACCAACATTTGTCTTTTTGATAATGACCTTTCTAACAGGTATGAGGTGATATCTCGTTGTGGTTTTGATTTGCCTTTCCCTGATGGTTAATGATGGTGAGCACTTTTTATAGCCCAGTTAGCAAGATGTGTGTTTTCTTTGGAAAAATGTCTGTTCAGATACCCTGCCCATTTTTTGGGGGGGGGGGGGGTTACATGTAGTCTATTGCTTCATCTGATGACTTTGTTATTATATATGTAAAAGTTTAGCATACTATGTACTTTAGTTAGAGAGGAAACTATCTTGTTGATTTTTTTCTTTATTGATTAAGGTATTAACATATGAGTCCTTATTGCCCCATTGCTCCCCCCCACTCAGGCCCTCTCCCCCGTGTTGTCTGTGTCCATTGGTTAGGCTTATATGCATGCATACACGTCCTTTGGTTGATCTCTTCCCCTTACCCCCACCCTCCCCTACCGTCCCTCTGAGGTTTGACAGTCTGATCGATGCTTCTCTGTCTCTGGATCTGTTTTTGTTCATCAGTTTATGTTGTTAGTTATATTTCATAAATGATGAGATCATGTGATATTTGAGTGAGAGTCAGGAAGCTTGGATCCCTGTCCTGGTTCTGTCATAAAGCATCTGGGAAACATTTGGATCAGTTTCTTAACAACCCTGAGTCATATCTAGGATTTGATCTTGAAAATCTCTGAATTCTATGGCACTTATTTGGTGTCTTTGTTGACAGATTGTAGTAGCTGCTTGGAGAAGTAGATGGGAAAGGCTTGAGAGGTGGCATCTGGGTCCTGTGGGAAAGTATGATCTGATTGATTAACATTGTCTGATATGGGTGGGGTCTGGGCTAGTGGCTAAATGATGGCCCTATATTTGCCTTTCCAGATCTATGGGATTCTATAAATGCTCTTTTCCAAAGACGTAAGATATACAGGTAGTTTCCAGGAGGGTCAGAAAAAATTTCTCATCTAGCAAATTATTCAAGCTCCTCTTTTGGCTTTTAGACATTTAGACAACATCAAATACTAAAGAGGGTAAAAAAAAAAAAAAAAAAAAAAAAAAAAAAAAAAAAGGCAGGCTAGTCACCCCAGGGTGAATCTACATTCACACATTCACTCCATCGAATTTTCTCTATGTTAACTCTGCAGTGCCATCTACTGAATCGGACAGGAAATAATACAAAGACGTTAAAAAGATGCCAGATGACAGTAAGAGGAAATCTTTTACTTCTTAAGGTCACATATTTTAATTTCTTTTTTTAGCTGCACTTATATTTTGATAGGTGAACCCTTTTGAGAAAGTCTCACACCGTTTTTAATTCAATATAAACAACAATCATGAGGATGTTGTCAATACATGTTGAATCACTTGTTTCCTTTTTTGAAGTTAGTATTTTATAAAATCTCAAAACCCCAAAGTATGCTTCTGATGTCCTTGTAGCCACAAGGACCAAAGCAAAAAATCTGGGTGGGAGAAGAGAGACAAGAAACATTTGTTAAGGTCTATTAGGTTTTGCCTCAAATTGGTATTCCCAGTGCTGTTTATACTTTATGCCATAAAAAATGTTCCAAGATCCAATAAGTTTGGGAACTACTATATACTCAATCCCTCTCTCACAAGGCACACTAGGATAATAGGGGTTTTTTTTAGACACTCTTAAGGCAAGAAATGTGTTTAACTTTGTCTAATTCGATGCTTCCTAAATTTAGTTGAACACAGCTTATTTATTTTAAGGCATTTCAAATATTGGTCTCTTAATGCCAGGCACAGTGCTAGCTGCTTCATGTATATTAACTGGTTTATGCTTCGTTACTGCCTTGTGCTTTTACAGAAGAAGGAGATGAGAGTTGAAGCAACTTCTGCAATACATATAGTTAGAAAGTGGCGGTGCTAGAATGAAAACCCAGCCTGATTCTTAAGCACATGATGTTCCCAACTGTACCCCATGGCCTCTCGACAGGGTGTTTAGCGTGCACATGGCTGAGCACAGATCTTCTGCATGGCAAGGTGGGGTGCAGGGGTGATCACAAGAACCCCCATTTTAGTTGATCTTTTCCTAGGATAGAGACACTTTATTTTTTTGTTAATCCTCGCCCGAGGATATTTTTCCATTGACTTTTAGAGAGAGTGGGAGGGAGAGAGAGACAGAGAGAGAAACATTGATGTGAGAGAGACACATCAATTGGTTGCCTTTGTACACGCCCCGGCCAGGGCTGGGGAATGAGCCTGCAACCAAAGTATATGCCCTTGACCGAAATCGAACCCAGGGCTATTCAGTCTGCAGGCCAATGCTCTTTCTACTGAGCCAAATCAGCTAGGGCTAGAGACGCTTTAAAGACTCCTCTTGTGGAAGCAAGTGATTTGCTTCTCCTGGAGGTTAGGAATTGTGGCCTGCATGTGATAGGTGGACTTTGTCACTTCTGAAAACGCAACTACTTCCAAAGTTTTCACCTTGTTATGGATGTCTCTAGGGAATTCCTAATTTGCATAACAAGCATCCGCTCTAGTCCTTCCCCAGATCTGTGCTAGGTATTGGGTTTCTTAGCCATGGAAACAGAATTTATAGTCTAATTCTCTGAGGTTCAGTTTTCATAGGCACTCTCCTGGAGGAATCACAGAATTGTACCTATTAAAGAAGGTCACATGACCAGTTGCTATTTTTAGGCAGACTGTTTTGGGTACTTTATGTGTGAAAGTTGGATGAGATCAGGCCTGTAGGATGGGGCAGGACAAGATGGGCTCAGGATCCTGGCTCCATCCCTCGCTTTCAGTTTCTTCACATGTCAAAAGGAAGGGAATACTCTGTTGTTCAGGATGAATCAAGACCAAATCAGATCCTGAATATCTTCATTCTCTCCTAAATAGCTATGAGTCTATAAAAGTCAACAGAGGCAACCACATAGGAAAACAGCTGACAAGATTTATTAAAGTGTTAAAAGAATCCTGAGTGTCTGACTCATGTTGTAGAAAATATTTTGGATTTCCCCCACTTCTTCAAGTAGTGGATTAAAAGAAGGTCAACTTAAAATGTTTGAGAGACAGAAGAAAAGCTTAGACATTTTATGTGGATTAGAAATACAATTATGGAACATCATGAAAGTAAACTTGTATTATGTAAATGATATGTGTGTATTATATTCCTTTGCAATTGTGTGCTTGGTTTAAATCTAGGTACTGGTCCCTCCCTTCCCTCCAGGGACCCAAATTAGAAGTCCTTTATTATATAGCCTTTGTTTTAACGTCCATTTTGTCTGGTATAAGCATTGCTATCCCAGCTTTTTGTTTGGTTGTTTCCATTTTCATGAAATATCTTTTTCCATCTCTTTACTTTTAGTCTGTGTGTGTCTTTCCATTTGAAGTGAGTCTCTTGTAGACAGCATATGTAAGGGTCTTGTTTTCTCATCCAGGGGTATAATCTCTTTCCACTCTCTTTAAGCCCAGCAAGCCCCAAGCTGACTTATGATGGATTTAACCCTACCTATTGGTTAGGCAGTCAGGAGCAGAGATGGGAGCATCACCTTAGGGAGACATCTGTCCTGCCTTGTGGAGAAGCTTCTACGGTGTCTTCCCACACAGGGGAAGTGCTAGTTCTCCCTGGGGAGGAGTGGGCCACTCTGCAAGCTCTGGGTGTCTGCAGAGTAAAAATCCTTGGGGCATCTATTCAGATGTCCCTATTCCATGTTCTAGGGTTCCATATGTTCCCAACCGAGCCCTTGGCTTAGCTCAACTGACTTGTTTTGCCTATTTAAGTGTAACTATATGAATACAAGGATAACACTACAAGAGTCAGCAAGGTTATGTGCTGTGCATAGTAGAATCAATAAATATTAACGAAATGGAAAGGAATAAAACCCTACAAAATTTCTATTAGCAATAGGCAGACTCAAAGAGAAGCTGAGAACAAGTTTTAGAGCCACCAACCCTATTTTATTTATTATTGAAATATTTTTGGAGTTCTGCAACTCTGTCAAATTCTGAATGTGGTCCACAGCTGTGTTTGCTTTTCCACTGCAAGAGAAGCTACAAAAGAAGTCTCCTGGTTCTCTCACTTAGCCTGTAGCTGTCTGTCCACCACCCTCAGGATCACGTTATTCTTCTATGGAGCATTAATACAACTTAGCAAAGACTAACCAATTCTCTTTGTAGGAATCCGCCCCCCCCCCCCCAACATATTTCACATATCTGAGTCATCGTACTGGCAAGGGCATTTCCCCAGGTCAACACTAGTGAAATCTTCAGCAATTGGGCTGCCATCTATGCCAGGGACTATCTGTGCCCTAAAATTCCATTTAGGATGGAGTTGTCCTTGCTAGTTGGATGGTGAGTGAGCCAGTCCTGACACCTCATAACACTGCCCCTTTTCTTGGATCACTTCTGGTATCACCACTGTTTTCCAAGAAGCAGATGCCAAGATGAGATTACACGTGGAAGAGATTTATTAGCGAAAGTACCTCTTTAGGATGTTGGGAGAGGGAGCAGAAACAAGTTGAAGAACCTTCAGACTGAAAGGAGAGGGAGGAAGGAATGGCTGGATAGGAAGATCCTCACTCCACAGCAGTGTTGAGATACCCTGGGTCAGGCTAAGGGGGTCTCTGAGCAATGGTTGCTTGATGGAGCAGTCCCGTGTTGGGCAATAATATCTCAGTTCTATTACCTCTGCTGTGCTCAGTCATCATCTGGGAACAGCCTAGGGGAAGTGTGGCCTTGTTGTGAACAACATGGTAGATCCAACTATTCTCACTGTGGTAGGTGCTCTTAAAGGTCTGAGTGGCACCCTCCATGGCCTCCACAGTGATGAACCGCCTCAGTTCTGGAGCCAAGGCGCCAGGGCTTTAAACTAGGTTGTGCCACTTATTTGGCTATTCGATCATTGGCAAGGTAATTCCTCTCACCTTAGTGATTACATCTTAAATCAAGAGCTTCATAGTAACTGTCTCCTAGGCAAGCTGTAAGGCTTAAACAGAGTAACGCCTATCAAATGCATACAATGCAGGTTGGCACACAGAAAGGGCATAATAATGGTAGCTAGACACAACAAAATTGGTGGCTCTAGAACCTGTTTTGGTATTTTTTTGAGTCTACCGGTTGCATTTGGAAATATTGTAGGATGTATACCCTGTTTCTCTTTATTTATTTCACAAATATTTATTAAGAGTCTCCTATAACAGCATATAACTTTGCTGGCTCTTGCAGTGCTATCTTAGAAATCATAAGCTCAGGAGTGTTCTGTGAATTCTCTGACATACTTATAAACTTGAAATGTGTGGTTACCACCACAGTTACTTCCACTGGATTAATCCAGATGCATTAAATATAATTGAAATACAAAATTGTAAGATATTCAAGGTCTACATCATAGACAGGGTCACTTCCCTGTTCTTTTCTAGATTATTTCCTTTTATGGTCTTCATAAGGCAGAGAAAAATCTCATTCATACACATCAACACCCCGCCCCCCCCCCCCAGGTTTTCTTTCTAGGAGTTTGAAATTTAGAGCTATTCCTACCTCCTGCTACCATCCAAAGCCAAATTAATCCTTGTATATTTTATTTCATCTCCCAAATATTCATTAAGCTCCTGGTTACTGGTTAGGCAGCCAATGAAACACAGGATAAACGTATTTGTAAAATGATGATCAAAACATTCCCAAACTTGCAGCCTCCAGGGGAAGGTAGATCGGGAAGAACTCACAGTGCACTGGGGAAAGCCCAGGAGAATTCAAGGGCAAGATGGGGCAGGGACAAATCTCAAAGCACATTTAGGAAATGTCAAATGGTTCTGCCTGACTGAGATCAAGGCATCTCAGAAGCCTTTGCAGAAATAGCAAATTTCTCTTCATTTATTTTTTTCAAAGCCCTTTGCAAATAGTGTCCTGGTAATAGCACTGGAGATGCTGTGGCTTGCAACGATTATGCAAAGTGACCCTGATACGAGTTTAGGGTCATCTATATACATGCCCGTAACACGATTTGATGACACAAGTAATGCTTGCTTTTCGTGTGATGGTGATATCTACAAGTGCTTCCAGTTTGGGCTCCAAATTATTAGCCAGGCAACTGCTGTCACTTAGGCAGAGGTGGAGAGAATCATGAAATTAATCACAGCAGTCTTACATTCCGAGCTGGCATGGAGTGTACTTGTGAAATGGACCCTACAATGGGTTAATAGAAAGCTGGGTTTTGTGCTAGAAATGACTTTTTATTTTTTCTAACTGGCCAAACACGGTGCCCTCTCCCAATTAAACAACAAGGGAAAGGGGCCCGAGTGGGCATTTCTTCCCATCAGAGGAAATTACAGATATACGTCTTAGGAGAAAGGCGAAAATAAGGAGAGATTTGAACAAAATTACTGGATTCACATGGGATTATTTTCATTTTTCTAGATAATCAAGTCTTTCCTGATTTAAATGAGAGGCATTCAAAGCTAAACTGAAGTATATGAAACCTTTTAACAGTTTATTTGAGCAAAAATCTATTGGAATTGGGCTGCACCAAACTGGAAGTGGTTAGGAAAGACCAGGGGAAAGACTTACGTAGAGAAGGTGTGGAAACAATGAAAGACATGTAAGTATTTGGTTGGCTAAAGCGCAAAGCTTAGTTGGCTGTTTGTGATTGGCTGTCCTTGGAATTTGATTTGGCAACCTGGAGGCATTTACAGGTTTAGATTTCAGTTTGCTTGCTTACATATGCTGCCAACGCATTCTCATAGCCTCCTTGTTTAATTTAACAGAGGAATATTTTACTTCTGAAGGTGGTCCTGTTGGGGGCTTTCTGGTTGAGAGGCAGTTTTGAGGGGAAAAAAATCTTTTACATTAATTGTGGTCCAGATCTCCTGTGGAACTTATCAGGTGTGTCTTTAAACAGTTTTCTTCAATAAAGATCAGTTTAATACCTACAAACCAAAACTAGCAAGCACCTCATAGGGTGGCTATAAATAAATAAAAAAAGATGAATGCAACCATTTAGCAAATAATCTAAGCACAATACATGCTTCAGAAATGCTAGCTCCATGTCTGTTTGATAACAGACATGGCAAAATCTTGGTTAACTAGAACCTAACTTCCCAGAAATCCCAATATACCACAACCTTTTCTCTGCATTTCATTCAAGAAAAGCTGGCATATTGTTTGAATATTAGTTCATAAACTTGAAGCCCAAAGTTATACATGGTAGGCTTATGTAGTGACAAAAAAGAAAAAAAAAGAAAAAAAGAAACAACTTTAGTTTACTATGGAATCTTCAACACTTAGAACCATTTAGTGCTCAGAAAATATTTGTTGAATGAATAAAGACCCCCAAATCTTCAAAGAGCGTTTTTAGGAATTCAATGATATAGTAAGTTAGCAAAGTGAATGAGCTCATTTTCTAGAGGTATTCAATGAAAAATATTGCAAGTAAAACAATTACTGGAGATTTCTGTGAGTTTCTCTGAAATGCTTAATTTGATACAACAAATTATCAATATTCAACAATTCATCAGTAGTTCTTGTTTAACTACTCTGTGCAAAACAGAACAAGAGATACAGTGCTTTCTCTCAAGGATCTCAGATTCTAATGGGAGATTGAGCTATGGGAAGGATAATTGAAATGTGGGGCATAATTGAGAGAAAGCAGCATGAGAGCATAAATGAGGTGTGAACTAAAAATGCAATTGTCATGCAATAGAAGAAGAAATTTATTTTCAATTTATTGACCTTAGAGTTGACTTGGAAAACATTGTAAAAAAAGCGATTAGAGATAGGAGTATCAGGGAGAAGTGTCGAAAACGAACTATTGAGGACTTGGAATGCCATTCCAGAAAATTTTTTCTGTTTAAAAAACTTTGCAACAGCGTTACCCTCCATGTTTTCATCCACATATGCTTGTGAATCTTTGTTCTCAGTGATGAATTTTGTTAAGTCTCGTAATAGGGGTAGCCCGATGGATGAAAGTAGTAGCTCGTGCATATCTCTGAAGGTCACGAAATATAAACCTGATGTAAATCTCTGTCATCAGTGATGCAGCAGCAAAAGTCCCACTGATAATATCAAACAGTCAGAAAGTTTTCTGTCGGACTATCAGTGTACATGTATACATTAAAAAATAAATGTATTTTTCATCATCATATACTGTGTTTTTGTTGTTCGAATGAATTTTATTATTTCTTTAAGGTTCTTCACATACGCACACCTTAAGAGATATCAAGTAGGCATAACATGTTCTCAAAAAATTAGGGTTGGCATGCAGAAGAATTTTGAGTCAGAGATTTTGCTGGTTTTGGCATGCACTCACAAAAAGGTTGCCCACCCCTGGACTAGGTTCTATCAGGACAAAACAGGCAGAGGGCATTGGAACTAGCTCTTATCTGAGAGCAGTGCCACCATATTTGTAGCATAAACCAGAGTCTAACAGTAGAAGAATTTCTGGCCAGGTAGGAAATGTCATCTGACTATGCCATAGATTGTGTTCAGGGGTTCGAATGTGGCAAAACAAAGCCAGTCTTTGAGATAAGCTGTTTAACTGCCCAGAAAAGGTTCACTCTTATTATTTGGGATGTTCAATCTTTCTACGTTAGAATACATATTTCTTTACTTGGTTAAACATAGAATGCTAAGAATAATTTAATTGCTCTTAGTGACTCAGGGTCATCATTATGGACATTAACTATTATGTCAGGTTGTAAAGAGTGAAACCTTTGGAGCTTAAAGTGTGTCAGATTTTTTGCCGCTGTACTAATGGTACTACCTACACATTCAAGTTTATTATTATTATTTCTTCATTTGTCTTCTTTCTGCAGCAAACTCTTGTATAAAGCAGTTAGTAAGCTCATTTCTAATCTTCCAATTGTCAGAGTGGGGCTTTTCTTTGAAGTAAAGCAAAGGGTGTCTGTTATCAGAGTTTGTGTTTCAGAGGCCTTGGTGGGGGTAAAGAAGATTTACATTAGGGAAATTTAATTATGGAAAAAGTAATTGGTACATCTTCTTTGAGACTTGAATTCCAGCCTCAGCCCTTTCCCTAGCTTGTTAACTTTTTGGCATCACTTAACCTTCCTCAGACCAATTTCCACATTTGGAAAATAGAAATTTGGAAACATGGTCTTTGAAGTCCATGATAGATGGAGTATGGGTTCAGGAGTCAGACTGTATTTACAGCTTCTTACTTACAAGCTGGGCGAATTAGCTGGTAAGTTAGTTAACCGCTGTGCCTCATCCATTTTGGTCGATAATAATATCGGTCTGACAGTGACTGTGGAGTGTGAGTGGGAAATACGGAACAAGTTCCTCTCACAGTGCCTGCAGTTCAATGGAGAATGCTTATTAGTTTCAACTCCCTTTCTTCAACTGAAATCTTTCTAGCAAGATTGAGTGCCTAAGAGGTCAGGATTCCCAGGCTATGTGAAAGTCTCTAAGTGTTATTAGCCAGAGAGGCCACTGGATGTCACACTTGATCTAAGCTACCACGCGTTCACTGTCCAGTGCCCTTGGCTTGGACGATCTTGGGCTCTTCGAGCTAGGCTGGACCTCAGTGATCTTTGAGGTTCAGAGTTTGAACCAGAGTTTGAAAACTGCAGGCCATGGCCAAATTTGTTTTGCACACATTTTACTTTTTTCCATTACAATGGAACTTGAATGCATTTAGGCAGATGGGCCATTGCACTGTGTTCTACCTACTCTGTAGAGCACTGTTTGGGCCTTTTCCTCATTTGGGTTACTCACCTGGTGGGCAATAGTATGTGGAGCACCTGATTTCATCTACAGAAGAGGAGACCAACTACTCAGACACCTTAAATGGTTGGACCAAGGACACAGGTTAAGTTGGTAGTAAATCTGGGACTAGAACTCAGGTCACTTGACTCCTAGGTTGAGCCAAGCACCTCAAAGATACATGAAGATTACACACCTTTAGGAAATGTCTACTATGCAGAAACAGATGAGAAGGCTCATATTTGACTATGGCTCCCCCCTGAGCTCTGTCCAATCACCAGCCTCAGCAGTAGGTTGGGTGTTTAATGTCATTAATGTTTTATCACGTGAATTTGGTTGGCAGATGGGACTATGGTGAACACTGGAACAGGTTTCCCAAGGCACTTAGCAGAGACACATTAGACTAACAATAAAGTCCACAACCTCTAACAGGAAATCAGTGAGACAAGCCAAGGGTCATGATTTATCCCAGCTCTTATCAGAAAAAGCAAGCCAAGAGAGCTCACCCTGAGTACTAAGTTATAATGTAACCGGACACACACACACACACACACACACACACACACACACGAGTTTAAATTTTCATAGCTGCCAGATGGAGGATGTGGGCTATTATTGCTCACACTCTACCCACTGCCTTTGGAAAGAACAGGTCAGAGAGGGTAATTATCTCTCAAACAGATTTCCCTGGTTGTGTTCTCATCAGAACAACAGAAGGTTATTTTCTGGGATTATGTTGGCAGATTTGCAGGCCTGTAGGGCTTACTGAGATAAGAGTAAATCAGGTTTCCCTTGAAAACACGTTACTGCATAAGGCACTTGTTATTAGAGCCTGTATATATGGGGGAAGATGTGGTCCCTTTCCTGGGGACTGGAAATGTGGAAGGTGAGATATACTTATCTCTTTAGTTGATATACATTTTGAAGATTCTTAAGAAAGCTTCCTGGAAGTCTCCTTAAAGTCTATTTAATCTTTTTTCCTAATTACAGTTGACATTCAATATTAGTTTCAGATGTACAGTATAGTGTTAGACATTTCTATAACTTATGAAGTGATTGCCTCAATAAGTCTAGTACCCCCTGACACCACACATAGTTATAATATTGCTCACCATATTCCCTACGCTGTACTTTACATCCCCATGACTATTTTGTAACTGCCAATTTGCTACAACCCTTCACCTTTGTTTCATAGTCCTCTAACCGCCCACCCACCTACAACCATTAAAATGCACCCTGTGTCTATATTTTGTTTTGTTTGTTCATTTTTTTTTTTTTAGATTTCATATACAAGTGAACTCATATAGTATTTGTCTTTCTTTGTCTGATTTATTTCACTTAGCATATTACCCTCTAGGTCCATCGATGTTGTTGCAAATGGTAAGATTTCATTTCTCTTAAAAAAAAAAGAGAGAGAGATTTTATTTCTTTTAAATAAATGAGGAAACAGTTTAATTATGTTTTTCCAAGTTCCCAACCATTAGTAATTGGAAGAGTGAACTCAGATCTGAATGGCTCCAAAGCTTGTGCTCTTAGCCAGTCTGGGAGGCAGCATGGGATTTAGAAGAACAATAATGAAGTGGACCCTGAATGCTAGCGTTACAGGTCTCCATCCACAAATCAGCATGAAAAAAGCAACCACACTTGATTGTTCTATAACTCAACTTGATTCATGACGAAGCTCTCATCTTGTGGGACAGGTAGAAGCAAAACCTTGCCGAGATTCAGCCTCTCATTTCTGAGGTTGTGCTGCAGTCGTTGGCATCCTACAGAGAAGTGGGAATGGAGGAGCAGGTCCTCACTCATGGGTGACAGAGATAACTTCTGAGAAGGCCAATGCCTCTGTCCCTGGAGCCCCTTTCATTTCCTTGGATAAGTCCCTGCTTCTTGGGGGCATGAGCATGTATTCAAGGCTGCCCGAACTCACTCTACAGCCATTCTTCCTCGAGGGCTTGATACCTTATGGTTGATGCTGCTGGGAAGCAGGATCCAGATTCCCTATGTTCTTTTTTATCCATCTCTTCCTTTTCTCTCTCCCTGTCCCCATTCTATTTTGGGGACAAAGGCATGCATTTTCTCCCTTGCTTCTCCATGATACTCTGTCTCTACTGCAGATCACTCTACTCCCAGTCTTTTACTCCCCCCCCCCCCTCCCCACACACACAAACCCTATAAATTCTTTGAATTGCTAAAGCTTTTGGAAAACCACAGACAGAAAGGCTTGCATGGAATCTCTTTATTGAAGCAGTGATAGACAGAGGGAACTGCTGGAAAGAGGGGAAATTCAGTGAGAATAGAAGTAAGTTAATATCTTCCCTTCTCTTCCTTTCCTTTTCTTCTCCTTTTCTACCCTGCCCGCTCTCACTTTCTCTTTCTAAAATAATTTATTTACTTTATTGTATTGGGCATATGATCCCGTATACTAACAACAGCAAGTTATTTATAAAATTAAAAATTGAATTGGTTTTCCCGATTTTGCATAACAGCTTCAGTGACTCTCAGATGACACACACATTTGTATTCACTGTAACTTCATAAGGTTTCACTGTTGTATTAGTTATCTATTGCTTCATGACAAACTATCCTGAAGCATAGCATCTGAAAAGAACAACACTTATCTCACAGTTTTGATGGGGCAGGAATGCAGGCACAATTTAGGAGGGTCTTCCGCTGCAAAATCTCTCAGAATCTGCAATCCCTGTGTCAGCCCAGGCTGCAGCTTGTCAAGGCTCTACTGAGGGGGATTCTATTTCCAAGCCCAATCACGTGGTTGTCGGCAGAACTCAGTTCCTCACATGCTGTTGGCTGGCAGCTGACTTCATTCAGCTCCTGGCCATATGGCCCTTTGCATAGCATAGCTCACAACGTGGCAGCTGGCTTCATCAGAGTGAGCAAGCAAGGAGGCCCAGCAAGGTGGAAAAAATAATCTTCTATAATTTAATCTCAAAGGGACATCCCACATTTTATTCATTGGAAGTGAGCCACTAGGTCCCGCCTGCACTCAAGGGGAAGTGATAGTACGGTGTGAATACCAGGAGGTGGGGTCAGTGGACTGGACTCTACCATAGCTGTACTTTCAATGGGTGACAATACTTCGAGAAATTCTAAGGTAAATTGACAGTTTCCTTTTAGTTGGTAAAGGGAAGCCAACACTCATAGGCATCAAGCATGTGCCTTATTTCATTTAACCTCACATCTTTCCTGTGATGCAGGTATTTGCACTAGTTTTTGTCAATATTCATTTTTTTCCATCCTTTCATAGAAAAATAATTTTTTATGGTTGCCCAGATAAAGATTGCCCATTTTCCATCTACTCTTGCATCAGGCGTGGCCATGTACCTATGTTCTGACCACTGAGATGCAAAGCTTAGTGTTGTACGGCAGCTTCCAATAAATCTCCTTAACAGAAAGCTAGTTGTTGTCCTTTCCTCTTCTTTGTCCTTCCTCTATCCTTCGCTTTGGAATGTAAATGCCATTATCTTGTCGCAAATATAGTGACAAGAAGAAAGACCCTCTGTTCATGACACTGTGAAGCATAGTACTGGCACTGATCTGCCATTTGGGAGTTCGAGACAAGGGACAATAAAATGATATCTTATTTATTTAAACCACTGGTGTTTTGGGTACTGTCACTGGCAGCTTAACCTAATCCTAGCTACTCAGAATTTGGCACCTAGGAGTGTGGTGCTACCTGTAACAGAAATCCAAATATGTGGTGTTGGCTTAGTGCAGGGTTGGCAAGCTTTGTGTAAAGGGTCAGATGGCAAGTGTTTAGGCGTTTGGGACACCTTTGGTCTTTGTCACAAATTATTCCTTTTATCTTTAAAGCACTTTTTAAAATAAAAAAATCCTAGCTCAGTCCTTTAAAAATATAGTAACCATTCTTAGCTCGAGGGCTAACAAAGCACACGTGGCTGAATCTGGTGCTCGAGGGGTAGTTTGCTGACCTCTGCTTAGTCCAGTGATGGCGAACCTTTTGAGCTCAGCATGTCAGCATTTTGAAAAACCCTAACTTAACTCTGGTGCCATGTCACATATAGAATTTTTTTGATATTTGCAACCATAGTAAAACAAAGACTTATATTTTTGATATTTATTTTACATATTTAAATGCCATTTAACAAAGAAAAGTCAACCAAAAAAATGAGTTCGTGTGTCACTTCTGACACACGTGTCATAGGTTCGCCATCACTGGCTTAGTCCACCAGGGGTCAGCACACCCTGGCCCTCCTCCACCAGGGCCAATGACCTCAGAGCCCACTTACCTTTCTGGAGTCATGTTTTCTCTTTATTTTTAGTTTCTGAGTGTTCCTCTTATTTTCTTTATTGATTAGAAAAGAATGCACTTAATTATTCAGTGACATCTACTCTCAGAAAGTACACCAAAGTGGACTTTTATAAAAGATGGAAATGTAAAGAAATCACCAAAAGGACATCGCAATGATAGGTCATTAATATTTAGTATTTACTCAAAAAAGAGTCAACGTTTAGTTTTTAGGAAAGAAAAAAATAAATCAGCAACTCAGGTTATTAGTTTTTAAAACTTTATAACAGTACTTGACAATTCCATTGTAATCATTTTGCTATCCTCGAATTACACTAGTCATTACAATATTGTATTATTGCCCATTTCATGTGATTTATGATTCCATGGTACCCATTATGTTTATTGCTTCCAAGCTAATGATCAGTTTCCCAATAAATGAATGTTGTAATTTTACTTAGTATATTTAGATAGACCACAGAGTTCTATAAAACATTGTACTCAAAGTATAAAAATAAGTGCTTTAGGCATACTCTTTAATACTGTTTTTGTATCTTTCTTTTGGTGCCTCAGCTAACTAACTTCACATAAATAAAGTCAATAATAACAAAAAGGGAAACAATCAAGAAACTAATGCCTAGAAACTAGAAATGCATTTTGCTGACAGTTTGCTTTTCATTAAAAGATAGAAGATAACCTATCTGGTTATATTGCAGCCAGAAAAGTCAGAAAAAAACTCATAAAGGAATAGGAATAAAAATACCAATAATTATAATAAATATTTAAATCAGTAATCATGATGGGCTGATTTAAATAGACGTATCTGCAGCCTGTGCGCCCAAAGATCTCTTAGGAATTATAGTAGCAAATGTTAAGTATCTAAATAAAATTTACATTTGAAAAAAGTATGTATGTTTTGTTGCAAATCACTTATTGCCAAAAAATATAAGTATAGGTAAGGCTTGTGAAATAGATTTTGAATTTTATAAACACAAGTATATTTAGGAAACAGAGATAGTTAATGACCAAAATGCTTTCAAGTAGATTAAAAAGCATGGGGATCTGCTCATTAACATCATAAATTAGTATGTGAATATGACAAATTCATGTTTTAAAGCTACCTCTGGATCTTTATATTTATTTCCTTTTTAAAAATTTTGCATAGTCCTTTAAATTTCTTTTTAAGGTGAAGGAAGTCCTTTCTGGCTTGGGGTATAAATAGCTCGGTTCAAGGAAGAAAGGAACCAGCCAATGGTTTATGAACCTCCTAATGCCCGATGGTTGTGACAGGCCAAGAACATGTCCCTAAGAGCTGTTTCACATCTTGTCCCCTGCCTAATCTAGCCTTGTGGCTGCTAGCTCTGTCCCTGATGGCAGAACTCAGGACCTGTAGCCCAGGGGCAGTGGGAGGGAAAGCTGGACCAGCAAAGACTGGGTAGAGGGACAGCTAGATGGGGAGTGGATTGAGGAGAACCGTGGCGGAGAAGATGACACATCTCTTTCTCTGATCATTGTGCTCCTACCCCGGCCAAAAAGGAGTAGCTGGGATCTTGAATTGAAGCTGTGTCTGCTTTGGGGAGAATAAAGCCAATTCTACAACATTTTTTAAACGGCCATAATGAAGGGGTCCCTGTATAATTTCTCATCTACACTGGACACATTTGAGAGTAAGAGGAGCTATTGTAAGTATTTATAACATGGGCAACAGATGTAAGCCAGCACTGTCCTGGCACACCCAGATGTATTGTCACACCGGAAAGACAAGAGACGTTGCTCAACCCTGAGTGGGATTGACATTCTTCAATCTCTTAGCTCCTGTTGGCAGCTTACTTTCTTTAAATGAGGTAGCTTTCTAGCAGCAGTTTTGGGTGCTGTTACACAAACATAGTGTGGTTTGGCATGATACCAGGTTTGGGCAGGGGTAGGAGGGGAAAACTAGTCACCTAGAGAATTACATTCTGTTGCAGTTAAAGGTGGTCTACTAGTTATACTAATGGGTTGGTAGCAATTTGAGAAGAAGCAGCATTTTTATAGGTAGGAAAACAGACATCTACTCTGACGGCTGTTCCATTTCCTCCTAAGTAACACTGCCTGATTTTAATTCTCAGTAAGCTATTGATGACCAATATTTAGAAACCCAGTTCTAATGTACTGGATGTTTCTAAATTATTTGCTTGGATATTTTGTTATTATTGCTTGGTTGGTTGACTCATTTTAATTTTTTCTATGAAAATTTATTTCTAGGAAGCAATAAAGTAAGAAATAACTGAAAAATGAATATTGATACACAAGTATGATAGGTATTAAGTAGGTTCTAATATCTGAAGGCCAAAAATGTAAACACCATGCAAAGGAAACCTTTGGTTCTACACTTGGTTTTCAAAATCCCATTTTTAAATTTTCAGAAACTATAGCAGGACTTGGTCTACATTAATTAACGTGGGCAAAGTAAATGCAAACATATGACATGGTAGACACATTGACACTTTCTATAAATATGTTCTAATAGAATTTGAAGTATCCTCTGGCTTTTACTAGAATGAAGTAACATTTCAGCAAAAAATAAAGCCACATCTACTTACTTGAATAAAATCAGTCCTCAGGATGTAAATATCATGAATACTTATGTTTTTTCCTCAAGAAAGTAATGAGATGGGGTTCCAGTGGTAATCTTCTTGATATTTTTGTATTATTGTATGTTTAAGTCTTTACTCTTAACATTTATAATTTAATCTGGAATAATGACTTTTCTCATAAAGAGATTCCTATATTTACTAAATGTTCATTTTGATTAAATTAAAATTCCTCTGGATAAAACCTCCTATTTTGCAATGGTTAGACATATAGAGTGCCCTTTCCATTCATTTTTAAAGATTTTAAAGAGAATTACAACTCTTGCTCTTGGAATTTTTTTTGAAATGAGTAGGAATTTGCCTGACCCCCAATGCAATTACTGTCATGGAGTATAAAAGCTGGTCTGTGGGGAAGTGTAAATTTGGACCTACACATTGCTTAAGGAGAACTTCTTCACTTTCTCATTTTTAGAATTAGCTTGACCCAAGAATTAGTTTGTAGCCAATATGCATTATATTGAAGTTCATACTTTCATAAGATAAATACATGTAAAAGTATGATTTGGCTATTTTGTTTTAATTTAGACAAATTTTTCTTGCATTTTTCTACTTAACAAACATGAAATAGAAAGGGGAAAAAAATAAGCAGTTCCCAAACTTAGTTGCATAATTGGAATCACCTTATCTTTAAAAAACAATACTGATGTCAAAATTACTGACCCCAAGACATTCCGATGTAATTGGTATGAGGTGTGATCTTGGCTTTGAAAGTTCCTCCAGGTATTTCCAATGTGTAGGCAAGTTTGGGGACCACTGTCCTAGGGGGTCTGAGAAGGGAAATACAAAGCTAAAAACAAAGGCCTTTCAACATTCCATCTGTAACATCGAGACCTTTGACATCTGATTGGAGTTCACAGAACTGAAAGGTAACAAGGACTTTTAATTGTTTTTGGAATTTATCTGATTTTGATTGGAATCTGGCCTGATTTTGAATCAGAATTCCAGTCAAGAGTTGATATTTTGTTTATGCCTTTGTACCTATGTTTTCCCTTGAGTCCTGTAGAATTTTACAAGGGCCAAGGGATTTTTAAAGATGGAAATTGTAGTACTGTTGTGTCTTAAATCACTGATGAAACTTGAGAAGTAGTAATGGGTACTGGGTGGTTGGAATTAGGTTAGTTCTGCTTGGAACAAAAAGCAATCGCATATAAGGATGGCAAACGAGTAGAGCCTTCTACTCCTCTCCATTCTGACTTTTGTAGCATCCTTCTCCCCATCAGATGTTTCTGGAGAAGAGGCCCTCGACTCTAGGGGCTTTTGGTAAATCCCACCCTTGCTGAGTGTCTGGAGAATCAGCCTCTAGTCAGCAGTGACGAGGTAAGGTTTTCCTGTGATGGCTCTAAGGCCACAGCACTCAGCTCTGCCGAAGCTGTCTGATGCTCATTGGAAGTAAAAGGAAGGGAAGGTAGAGGATTTCCTGGCAGATTCAATATAAGCGCGTGAGATAGTCCAAGGCTGAACCAAGTTATTTTAACTGTCTCTGAAGCTGGATGGTGGCCTGAGTATTGCAAAAAGGTCAAAGAAGTAAATCTTTATTTCTTGCTTTGTTTGAAATGACTTTTCAGCCAATTTGCCAAATAGCTAAAAGTATCATAGGTGATAGTTTATAAGTGGTATTTCCTTTTTTAAGATATTGGAGAAGAGCAAAATAAGACTGAAATGAAAATAAATCAATATGGACACATCAAACGTTTAAAATAAGAAAAAGTCATTTCAGGTTGGAAGGATGATTGTCTTGTGGGGATGCTTGGGAAGGGCAGGAGTTCTAGGGGCAAAGAGGTGGGCTAATGAGTTTAATAAACCATAGGCCTGGGTTGCTTTCACCAGGTCTGCAATATATCACATCCATTTCCAGGAAGTCCGCGGGGATTGCAGGGGACAGGAAGATGCTGACCTATGACAAAGTGACTGGGCGGAATTTTCAAACTGCAAATGCTGAGTCATCAAACCTTGGACATTTTTTTCACAAGCCTCAGCCTGTGCACACACTCCACTTAGCGGGTAATGGAGAGCATGTTTTGAAAAGCATCCTCTCACCTTCCCTCTGCCTTTGGTGACTTTGGGGATCACAAAACTCAGGTGCAAGCCAGGGTTAAGACTCTGGAGTTGACTTGGCACTCTGTTGTTACTGACTGGGGAGGTCAGTTAAAAGCTCTCTCTCCACTCGTCAGGGTTCGTAAATGTGCTCCCAAGACACTCAGCAACCGTGCAAGAACCACCTGGGGGTAGTGGCTCTTCAGCCTTCTGTTAGAGAAAAGGCTCCTTAACATTGGATTGGATTGGCAATCATATTCTCCTATCGCGATTCCACAGTTAGTAGGAACTATCGTCTCAGGAAGGGCATCACGTGAAGAAAAGCATTACGTGTGATCATTAGGGGACTGAGTTAGAGGTTTATTTCTTCTAGATAGAGTTTTGTGTCTTAATATTAAAATAAAATAAAATAAAAAGATATCTTCAGAAGGCTCCATATGCATCGCCCCGGGCGGTCACTGCGAAAGTGGGGTAGACTTCATACGTTGTGTATGCTGCCAAGTCTTGTCCGAGGGTCACTGCTTGCTTGAGCTGGGCCGCGGACACGGGTGCAGTTGCGCTAGGGACGGCATATGCTGGAGGAGGAGGCAGAGAAAACTGCGTGAAAGGGATTCCCGTTTGCTTCCCTTGGGCTTACCGTCTTCCTTCCGGAATATGTGCCTATTCTCATCTGTGCATTTTAAACGGTGCTCTCAGGGGACTCATCCTTTAGGGGGCAGCATTCCTCCGAGTGAGGTCCAGCACCTGTGGCAGAATCACTTCACTCTGAGAGAATTAGAAACCCGGGGGACAGGGTCCACGAAACAGAAACTTAATAGGATGCTGAGTGGAGGAAAGTGTGGGATTTAGAGCTTTTTCAGAGGGTCTCAGAATTTATAAAGGAGGCAGGGATGGGGGGTGGGGCTCGGTGGGTCTGCTTCTCCTGCTTCCCTAGCCCCACCTTAATGAAATGATAAGACATTGCTTTCACCTGGGAAGTATGTGTAGGGAGTGGGTAGACCAGTAGGATAAATATTTACAGTTTTAGCAAGTTTTTATAGCATGGCACCATGAAAGCAAATACTAAGTAGCCTTTCCACAATGAGAACTAACCTTGAAGGGCAAATAGCATCTTCTCCCCCTACCATCAAGCTACCTTTGGTGTATTTGGATGCCTGTCCTCACCCCCCCTCCCCCTCCTCCCCTCCCCCCTGCAAGCCAAGTTTTGACTTACAAGGAAATCATTGTGTGCTATCACCTTA
Source organism: Myotis myotis (assembly GCF_014108235.1). Lineage (NCBI taxonomy): Eukaryota > Metazoa > Chordata > Mammalia > Chiroptera > Vespertilionidae > Myotis > Myotis myotis. Next base: position 27,368,372 of record NW_023416319.1, read on the forward strand.
GTATTATGGTTTTACATATTATTGATTTCAGACAGGAAGCGAGATGGAAAGAGAGATAGAAAGATCAATCATGAGAGAAAATCATTGATTGGCTGCCTCCTGCATACCTCCTACTGGGGATCAAGCCCACAACCCCAGGCATGTGCTCTTGACTGGAATCGAACCCGGGACCCTTCAGTCCACAGGCTGACGCTCTATCCACTGAGCCAAGCCAGCTAGGGCTTAGTATTATGTTTAGTTGCTTAGTAATCACTTTTGAAGAAGAGAGCATAGCAGCTCTTATCTTGAAGCAATATTAACCCGTTAGTGTTTTAGAGCAAAACTAGGTATTTGAGATGATCCAAAAATTGTAAAAGATGATGAGAAAAAGAGAAAGTAATTAAGCAATAAACAGGGATCTGATAAAAAAACAAAAAACAAAAAAGCCACCCACAAAAGCCCATTTGTATTATGTGCTGTGGAAGTCTGCCCGACCCCCCAGACACATTGATTTCTTTCTGGTGGCTTTTCAGGAGGTGGTGGCTGGAAGCTGGCTGGACTATTTTTTTTTTTTTTAATTGAATCCACTCCTTGGCTCCTGCACTTTGAGCAGTAATGCTGACTAATGCACTAGTGAAGTTTGGTACATTTCCCAAGGATATGAGAAATGTGTTAACAATTACTTTCATGATCTTGGAAACAGAATATCTAAAGTAAGTAAGTAATGCATGCATATGTGTGTGCGGCATAGATTTTATCTTTAGGTGTTTTGAATTTTTCTTTTGCAATTTGGCTAATTTCTTAGGCACAAAAGTATTTGTGTTTTAAACAGATTCTTCCCTTGAAGCCTATTATTCTCTGCTTGATCCCACTATAAAGTTGTGAGAGATTCTTAAATTCTTAAGTATTCCCAAGACACAGTCATGCCCTAAATTTTTTTGCTTCTTGTAGGAGCAAATAAGTATGGATAAGATACGATAATCTTGGGAAAAAGTAAGTCCTTTCCAATGTGAAGCAAGCTTTAAAGTTCTCCTGACATTGGCTCATTTATTTTTATAGTACATTTGTTAGGGGTTGTTGGGGTAGTTTTCTGCAAGACAGGGGTTCAACTTTCTTCAAGAACTGAGAAGTCCTGGCCATGTCCCCAGTGCACAGACATCAACACCCTATTTTATGGGATGCAATTCCGGGGTTGGTGGCCCTAGTACAGCCCAGGGGAGACCATGCCCTCTGTAGTGGCAGCTGGAATTGGGGTCACATCCACGTGTGAAGCGTTAGTTTCAGCCTCACCTGCCAGAGTGGAGTATCTATTCAGAATTTTGGGGAAATAAAAATAAGTGAGATTTGGCCCAAGGACATGGATGTGTGGGGTATAGATTTCTCACACCTTCATATAACCAATGTATGGATTAATCAATCAATAGGAATGCCATATTTCCAGGTCTAGTCAGAACTCTCTGACTGGGCTTATGGGGGTATCTGGATACAGTGACAAGTCAGAATGAAATTTTTTAAGGGAAAAGAAATAAATGTTTATTACTTAAAAAAAAAGAATGGAGTTATTCAAACTGAATGCTGAGAAAATATTTCCAAAAGAAATTTGGTCCTCTCTCTAGAAGATTCATTTTTTAAATTATCAGCATTTATTGTAGGTATATGATAAATGCGGAAAGGTCTTTAAATGTGACCCTGAAGGCTTGTTGATCTACAGATAGACTTTATTTTAAGCAATCAGCATATGTCCTGAACAAAAGTTATAGAACAGATAAAATGAGGCTTGATTGTGCACATATTGACTCTCTCTCTCACCCCCCCCCCACAGTTTTTTGACTTAAAATAATTTAAGAAAAATGTAATCTACACATCTTTCATAAATCAAAGTAACAGAAGTAAAATTGAAGATTGGATTTGGGGAGGAAGTGCAAGGATTGCTTAAAAGCTGATTGACCTTGGCCAACTGACTTAATCTTTCCAGGACTCAGGTTCTTCATCTAAACAACAGGCATTATGCTAGAACCTACCTCTGGCGTCGTGAGCATTACTGAGACAACCTAAAGTACTAATGCGCTGGGGAATTAGGTGAGTGCCTGGCACAGGGTAGGAGCTCAGATAAACATCAGCTGTTAATAGGTAGTTCCAAACGTTCTTACTGAAAGTAAAAACCAAACCAAAGCAAATCAGCTGCAGAGACAGTGGCTCATTCAAGACCACATGGCCCTAGCCTAGACCCAACCCACTCTGCTGCCCAGCTCTATTCTCTTGCCTCAGACTTTAATGGTTCACTTATCTGGCAAATTCTTTTTGGTCACCGATGGTATAAACTGCATTTATTGTAGGTGGAGATAACAAACAACTCTATGAGTCCATGGTACCAAGAAGGGTTTCCAAGACACTCTCTGCAGGGTGCCCTTTCTGGCCCAATATTTTCATACCTGGAAAAGCAGCCGCAGAAGCGGCAGCAGCTGCTGCAGTGGGAGCGCTGGCCCCATCGGTGGGAATGCCCAGGGTCTGCAGGGTGTACTCGGCTGCGTATGTCTTTGCTTCATCCACGTAGGCACTTAGCTTTGGAGGTGTGAAAGCGTGGCTGGAAAGCACAATCAGGGCGAGCATTTTAAACTCATGCTATTGAGACAGGTAAACATCTAAGGCGCTGTTAGCTTTTGAGGATGAGAGGATGACAGAATTTCGTGTGGGTATGTTCATTCTCTTTGCCATTAAAGTTTCTACATATATATGCATGTAGACATATCTATACATTGGCCAGTGGTCGGCAAACTCATTAGTCAACAGAGCCAAATATCAACAGTACAACGATTGAAATTTCTTTTGAGAGCCAAATTTTTTAAACTTAAACTGTATAGGTAAGTACATTGTTACTAACTTAATTAGGGTACTCCTAAGGCTTAGGAAGAGCCACACTCAAGGGGCCAGTTTGCCGACCACTGGTAGAACAATGGTGGTTGATGTCATTCCTGGAGCATACTTGTAACTCATTATATAGCTTTTCTAAGGTGCATATGAGCCATGACGGTTCCTAAAATAATGCGGAAATGCAGGTTCCAGGTAAAATTCAGAAGGTGATATCCACTAACAGAGAGGTTGCATCATTGGTCCAAAATTTAAATCTCAGAGCATGATTTTGTATAAAATGGCTATTTCATACAGTTCAACCTAAATACTACACAGATCAAAGAATAGATTATACTTTTCATTCCTGTTAAATTTTACAGCTGCAGTTTTCCATTGGTTGATTTTACTACCAGGTCTTCATTGTCTACACAAAATTTGGGGGTTTTGAGATGACAGTCTCATAGTTGGCACATACATCCCAACTCTACATCTCAATGTTTCATTTAATGAAAAATGAGTGGGTAGTAGACTTGAATATTTATCTTATTGAGAAAGTGTTAAAATGCATTTAATCTATAAGAGTCTCTTATTCTAAAATTGATATGATTAGGAATTTGGAGAAGTTACCCACATTGCAGGATTTTGGCTGGCCAGAGCAGGAATGGTTATTTTGTATAAGAATAGTTGCCTTTGATCTTGTCCAATGGTAGAGTGCAGTTGATATACTGGCTGTCCCCAGTTATTTTTCTGACAGATTTCCTCTAATACCTACAAGAGTGAAAAGAAAAAAAGACTTTTCTTTCAAATGTCACATTTGCATTATTTCTCTAGCTTTCAGGTTTTAACTCTGTCCTTCAGAGTTTAAGCTAATATAAAAAGATATAAAATGCCACATGGTTTAATGACTCATAAAACTTAAGATGAACTTAATTTGAACTCTATTTAAAATGTTAGGTCTATTAATTCATAAAAACCATCTTCACACCACTTAGTCTAATATGTTTTTAGTTTAGTCCATTAGCTGTAACTTTTTACCAATAGTTTAATTTTGTGATCTGTTTGATATACTTATCCCTGCTTAAAAATTTGATATCCTAGCACTGTGTGGCTGGATTTACTCATTATTATCTTCAATCCTTCTGTTTATAATGGTTTAGAGAAAATAACCTAAGGATACAGTATATTCTTATTTTATGTTATTTATCATAAAGTTTAACTTCAGGTTTTCATAAAAATAGAGTTTTAAAGTTTAATTGGTTAGTATTTATTGATGAGGATTGATAGGTGTTGACAGTTGCAATGTTTTTGGTGAACAACACTTCTGGTTATTTTTACAATTGTCTGGTTTATGGCAACTTCCTGGATGTTTTGTCTTTTTCTATCATTACTGCAAACTGAATCATGTCTAAAAGCACATATTTTCTTCATCTTGAAGCCAATTTTTGGTGGCCCACAAGCCCTGATACTCCCATTAGTTGGAAGATTCAATAAACTGTGCAAAATCGGGCATAAATCTGAAAAAACAAACAAACAAAACTCGTTGGGACAGAACAATGTCCCAGGATGCCCGTATGGAGCTTATCTCATTTGTTCTAACACCAATCCAGCTGCAATAGCATAACCTTTTCCAATTTATTCAATTTATAGATTGCTCCTATCTTCTTTATTAACTTTTCTTGCAATATTCTCAGTTTTGTAGCATCTCTTGTCATCTACAAAGCATTCTCTGAAGTTCCCGAACAATAATAAATTGCTTTAGCTGGCAGATAGTCTGTAACGTGCTAACGGAGTAGCAGCTCTAACTGCTGACTGCAGGTCAGCATGTGTCCCTCGGCTCTTCTTGTTGGAAGTTCACAACTCCACTGTGGAGTTCTTAAGGCTCCATCATGAAGGTTGGGGTGACATGGTCTTCAGTTTCTAAGCCATAGTTGCAGAAATTTGGGGACAAATTAATTAAAGAATTTTCATTAGTTGGTAGAGATGGTTACTCACATCTTAATAAAAAGCATGACCAGTTTCTAACCTGGGTTTGATATTAAAAGCAGAGATCTTTACTCATGCTATAAGAGCTCTCAGAACTGTTCTACAGAATTTATGGTGATCATTACTTTTTATTTTCTTAGAATATATCTAGTTTTCCCAGTAGCTTAATTAGGTTTCTTATTTTGGGTTTTAACCCAAGGGAGATTGGGTGACTAGCTTTGTGTTTTCTGAGCAAAGCTCTGAGTGCCAAACTCATGGCATTTACTAGATTTTTTTAATAATGATCTGTGTACCTGTTAGTATCTTCTCACTGAATTGCCATATAATGTTTTCCCAGTTTTATTGAAATACTAGAGGCCCGGTGCACAAAAATTCCCCCCTGAGGAGGGGGATCCCTCAGCCCGGCCTGCGCCCATTTGCAGTCCAGGAACCCTTGGGGGATGTCCACCTGTCGACTTAGGCCTGATCCCCGGGGGATCAAGCCTAAGCTTGCAGTCAGACATCCTTCTGGCAGCCAGGGAGCCCTCGGGGGATGTCTCTTAGGTCCCCAAGGGATTGGGTGTAAACTGTTAGTTGGACAGTCTTAGTGCTGCCACGGAGGTGGGAGAGGCTCCTGCCACCACCTCTGCTCTGGCCAGCCATGAGCCAGCTTCTGGCTGAGTGGCACTCCCCATATGGAAGTGCACTGACCACCAGGGGGCAGCTCCTGCATTGAGCGTCTGCCCGCTGGTGGCCAGTGCGCATCATAGCAACCAGCTATTCTGCCGTTCAGCCAATGTGCATATTAGCCTTTTATTATTATTATATAGGATGTCCCCATTTCCCCCCTTTTGCCCCCTCTACCCAGGTCTGCTCCCCACTTTTCTCTGGCCATCACCATACTGTTGCCTGTGTCCATGGGTTGTGCATATATATTCTTTGGCTAATCCCTTCTTTAAATTTTTATTTTCAGATAAGTGCTTATAACTGCACTATTATATATTTTCTATTATATCATTTAGAATTAAGATATTTTTTAATTGAACCCTTGTAAATTTTAGCACAATTTAATAAATTATGCTAGAAGCAATTAGGAGATTTTTCATGTAATGCAGATACATTTCAATTAATATTTTATTAATTTTTAATTTTTTAATATTTTAATTTGAAATAATCTCATACATGTAAAAAAAAAAACCTATAAAATACTACAGCATATTATATATACCCTTCACCCAATTTCTTAGGTGTTAATAATTTAAACATAACCATTATACAACTAACAAAATTTGGAATATATTTTTCTTATAACCTCTTTAATGTTACTTAATCCATTTACTTTGTTTTTGTTAATCTTCACCCAAGGATATTTTTCCATTGAATTTTAGAGAGACTGAAGGGAAAGGGAGCGACACATTGATTGGTTGCCTCTTGCACATGCTCTGATAGGGACTGGGGATCAAGCCAGCAACTGAGGTACATGCCCTTGACTGGAATTGAACCTGGGACCCTTCAGTCCACGGGCTAATGCTCTATCCACTGAGCAAAACAGGCTGCAGCTTAATTCATTTACTTTTCATCTATATGTGTCTTTATATTTAAAGTGGTTTTTTTTTAATTAAATCTTTATTGTTCAGATTATTACATTTGTTCCTCTTTTTCCCCCTCATAACTCCCCTCCTCCCAGTTCCTGCCCCACCCTCCGCCCTCACTCCCCACCCACTGTCCTCATCCATAGGTGCACGATTTTTGTCCAGTCTCTTCCCGCATCTCCCACACCCCTTTCCCCTCCAAGAATAGTCAGTCCATTCCCTTTCTATGTCCCTGATTCTATTATAATCACCAGTTCATTCTGTTCATCAGATTATTTATTCACTTGATTCTTAGATTCACTTGTTGATAGATGCATATTTGTTGTTCATAATTTGTATCTTTACCTTTTTCTTCCTCTTCCTCTTCTTAAAGGATACCGTTCAGCATTTCATATAATACTGGTTTGGTGGTGATGAACTCCTTTAGCTTTTTCTTATCTGTGAAGCTCTTTATCTGACCTTCAATTCTGAATGATAGCTTTGCTGGATAAAGTAATCTTGGTTGTAGGTTCTTGGTATTCATCACTTTGAATATTTCTTGCCACTCCCTTCTGGCCTGCAAAGTTTCTGTTGAGAAATTAGCTGACAGTCGTATGGGTATTCCCTTGTAGGTAACTGAGTTTCTTTCTCTTGCTGTTTTTAAGATTCTCTCTTTGCCTTTTGCTCTTGGCATTTTAATTATGATGTGTCTTGGTGTGGTCCTCTTTGGATTCCTTTTGTTTGGGGTTCTCCGTGCTTCTTGGACCTGTAAGTCCATTTCTTTCACCAGGTGGGGGAAGTTTTCTGTCATTATTTCTTCAAATATGTTTTCAATATCTTGCTCTCTCTCATCTTCTGGCTCCCCTATAATTCTGATGTTGGTACGCTTGAAGCTGTCCCAGAGGCTCCTTACACTATCCTCGCATTTTTGGATTCTTTTTTCATTCCGCCCCTCTGGTTGAGTGTTTTTTGCTTCCTCGCATTTCAAATCATTGACTTGATTCTTGCGCTCCTCTGGTCTGCTGTCGGGAGTCTGTATAATATTCGTTATTTCAGTCCGTGTATGCTTAATTTCTAGTTGGTTCCCCAATATAACATCGAGGGTCTCATTAGTTTTCTTGTAGATCTCATTAAGTTTATCGGTGGCTTCTAAACAGTTCTTGAGAGACCTTAAAAGTGTGGTTCTGAACTCTATATCTTCCATTGACCATTTTGTCCTGTTTCTTTGTCTCCGCATTTTGTTATGCTTCCTTGGTGCACCCCCTAGTGGTCTTTGTGCGCAGTCTTGTAGTTAAGCTTTGATTGTTGTAGCTAATACCAGGGAGGGTTTGATCTCCAGGCCAAGTGGCTGTGAGAATCAGCTGTGTCTGCAGTGAGAGAACTTCTGTCCTCTGGGGAGGTGCTAATCTAGCCTTTGCCTGAGGCTATCCGGCAAATGCCTCTGTGCAGGGCTTGTGCGGGGCGGGTCGCACAGGATCAACAGGGTGGGCCGGAGAGAGCAGTTATGGCGGCTCTCAGTCCTGTCCCCAGGGGCTCTGCCTCTCTGAGTCCCAGCGACCGCTGCAAACCTCGGAGAGAAAGCTGCACTCGCTCTGACCGAAGCCAGACAGTCCCGCTTCTCCCGTTTGAGTCTGGGTCCCTAAAGACTCGCCCGTATCTGGAGCTCAGAGTCTGCGACTCCCTCCTGATTGAAAACACCAACCGTGCCCTCCGCCGCCAGCCCGCTCCGCGCACTCCGCACCTCAGAATTTGACTTCAGCACTACGCCTCCTCTGAGTGTCCGTATGTGTTTCTCTTTCCTCCTAGTTGTAGGACTTCCACTCAGCCAGCATTCCTGTGGTTCTGGTTGATGTCCGTTCTGTCTTTTAGTTTCACTTTTGAAGTAGTTGTTCAAGGCAGCAAACTCCGGCGTTAACCTATGCCGCCATCTTGGTTCTCGGGTTTTGTTTTTGATTCACCCTTATAATCTGTGTTTTAATTGGCGCATTTATGCCACTGACTTTCAGAGTGCTTACTGATAGAGTTACTGTCATATCAGGTGGCTTCTGGGGCTTCTGGGGCCCGCCAGCAGCCCGGACCAGATCTGGTCCCAGGCAGCAGGCAGGAGGCTCCTGGGGCTTGCGGGGCGGGTGTGCCTGTGGCCCGGGACCAGATCCGGTCCCGGGCAGCAGGCAAGTGGCTTCTGGCGTCTCCCATGGGGGCCTGGATGGCGGCTCGCGCTGGCGGCTCACGCTGTCTCGCCCTGCCTGCAGTATGTAAATTAGCTACCATCTTTGTTGATGGTTAATTTGCATATCTCGCTGATTAGCCAATGGGAGGTGTAGCAAAGGTATGGTCAATTACCATGTTTGGCTATTATTAGATAGGATAATTAACATACATCACGGTGTGAGTTTCAAGTGTACACATATTAGTTTGACTTACATATATTATAAAATGATTACCATAATAAGTTTAGTTAGCATCAATTATCTAATACAAATGCAATAAAAAGTAGGAAAAAGAAAAAAGTTATTTTCCTTGTGATGAGAATTCTTAGGATTTATTCTCTTAACAACCTGCATATATATTATACAGTGGTATTAATTATAGTTATTATATTGTACATCACATCCCTAGTAATTCATTATCTTATAATTAAAAGTTTGTATCTCTTGACCATGTTCCTCCAATTCTCCCACCTCCACCATCTGCCTCTGTTGACCATAAACTTGATCTCTTTTTTAGAGTTTGGATATATTTTTTTAAGATTCCACATATAAATGAGATCATACAGTATTTGTCTTTCTCTGTCTGACTTATTTCACTTAGCATACTCAAGGACTATTCATGTTGACACAAATGGCAGGATTTCCTCATTTAAAAAAATATGTTGACCATTTGTATAGTTTTTTTGGAAAAATGTCTATTCAGGTCTTTTGCCCATTTCTAAATTGGATTACTTTTCCTGTGCCACATAATTTTTGATGGTAAGGGATTGTGTTATATTCCATTTTCTATCACCAGAACTCACAAAAAACTTGTTAAAGAATGCCCAATGAACGGTTTTTGAACAAACAAATGATTGCTGTTTACCACTCTGATAGGAGTTATTGTTTGTTTTTAATTGTCTGGGTAGGATTAACAGGAAACTTTGATGTACAAATTTGTGTGTCTAAGAAAGCCAGCGATTCTACAAAAAAAAAAAAAATACTCAAGATGAACATTTAGAAAAGCAACTTTTCTACTTGCTTGCAATCATAAGGCTACTTCCATAAACTTAGAGCCTATGCCTTTGGGGTGAGAGTAGAAAAATTTCCTTGGACTATACAGACTGTAACTCTGAGCAAGTAGATATTGGTTACTCAGCCCAAGTGTCTCTGCAGAGAGATCAGCATGTGCTGCACAGGGAACAGTCTACTGGTTAACTTAGAACCAGCTTTGTGTTATTTTGACTGTGTTTATTATTCAGTTTCCATTCTAAAACAACTTTTATCACTTTTAATTTTCCAATAATAAAAAAATACAGCCTCATGCAGAAACTTGGAAAATTAGAACTGTGAAATAAAAGCAATAAAAACTCACTGTAGTGCTACTGTGCAGATATCATCACAGTAGAAAACTTAATTTGATATGACTGATGGCGCCTTAGAGTTAATTGAGTAATATCACCTTAGATGACATGGTATTTTCTCGTAAACACAGTGTTTCTGAGAAAAGATGTCCTAAATGCTCCATTCATTGACTGTCATGAATATTTATCATTTGCTAACCAACCTGGCTTACATACAATTGCCATTTATTTTGAACTAAGGTCTTGGCTTTATATTATCTTACTTAAGGTATTGGTTGATATTCTCAATAGCTCTCAGGATTTTTGCATTTCAGTGGAAGATTATTTAAGGTACCAAATTTTATAATTGAAAAAAAAAAAAAGAAAATTTATAATGGAACAACACTTAGCACTCTGACAAGACATTATGTTGATTGGTCACTTTATCTATTAAAAACAAACAAATAAACAAAATAAAAGCTAGACAAAACAAAATAGTAACCTAAGTAGAGATCAAGTCATGTCATTTGATGAAAGGAGAATAATGAACGTTGGCTCAACTTAAAGAGACTATCTCTGGCATAACGTCACGTACCTGGGGAGCAACTTTAATTCCGTGGGGTTTTAAGGTAACAGGATTCATCGGGGTGAGTTCCATCCCAGGTAAAAGATCATAGAGTTTCTCTTCTTTCTTGTCTCCTTTGACCTGATATCCACGACCCAGGCCTGTGTATGCCAAATAGCCACGGCCGCCCAGTCCTCTCACTCCCGCAGCCCCTACAGGTACATTCATGTAAATTTCTAGGAATGTAAGAAGGCATTAAACTGAATCAAACCACCAGAAAATCACCCTGAATCTTACTGTAATGGAAAAGTTAGCCCAAGCCACATTGATTATTGCCCTGAGGATGGGTAGAAACCCCTAGGATTCTAATGTAATGAAACTCAACATAAGGTAGAGTTCACCAGAGGTGTCTTTCTTTTTTTTTTTTTTTTTTTTTAAAGGATTTGTGGAAGAAAGCAGTACTATCAAAGCTATTGATAATTACATAAGCAACTTTAAAATTTAGTATAGAGAAAAAATTTTCCGTTTCTGTCTTCAGTTAACCTTTTATTGACATTATTTTCTGTAGAATAATTAATACTGGGAAGGTATTTTTTTTTTTTCTTAAAAAAAACAGCCCAGCATGATATAACCACATACAGTGGTCATATCAGTTTTGCATTTTGCCATTGAGCAATAAGTCAGAAATGAATTCTAGTTTTCCCAATAATGCCGTCCTCAATGACCAGTTGGAAAACCAACATTGAAAGCATTTTTAAATTAACCATTTTCTATCTTATGTTCTGTCCAAGTGAGGCTTAAATTTCTATTGAGTTTCATTAATAGATTCCTTTTGATTTTTTTTCCACATTGCTACTTTGATTTCCTATTGTTGGCATAAAGATAAAAATAGTAAATTGATTACCCTTCATCCATGAATATCATTCATTGATTTTTTTGGTTTTGTTATAAAGGTGTTTTTTCTCCCTTGGAGTAGAGTTTGTTTTTCCTTACATTACAACTGGTTGACAATTTATATTTAATGTCTAGATTGTTTTATGATGTGATTTCAGATTATAATGTTTTAATTATATGACATAATGTTTTAATTATATGACAAGTTAAGTATGATTGCAATATAGTGATCCAATGATAAGAGAGACATGAACAATTGTGGACCTGAGATTTAGGTTGTGCAAATGTTATGGGTCCCATGCAAAGATAAAAGGTGTGGAAAGACTCATTTGTACTATGCTATGACCAAGTTTTCTCAACCAGTTGTAATGTGAAATAAGATTCCTATGGAAGGATAACTATTGATAAAATATTTGATTTTTTTAAAAAAACTTTCGAGTTCTTTTTTCTCAGTGGACTCATCCAGTTTGACTAAGGCTATTGCAATACAAATCATTTGAAATCATGCAGTTATTCTAAGGCAAGAGCTGATTAGTATTACCTCTAACAGAAGGGGCTCGGATAATGGCCCTGTTGCCAAAATGTCCTTTGGTGGCTGGGAAATGAAGGCTAGGAATCGTATAGGCCTGTGGGGCATAGAAGACAGGAGCTCCGAGGTAGGCTGTGGTAGGATCATAAACATGGCCCAAAGAATAGGTATACTCTCCTTGCAGCATGGCGCCCCTTCCACCTGTGCCTCGGGTATACCTGACATAGCTGTCCTTGTCCACTGGTTTGGCTAGCGTCACTTCAATGGGGGAGCCATCCAGCACCTGTTATAGAGAGCAAGGAAAAAGCAACAAGAAAGCTATGAAGATAACCACGGGAGGCTGAACCCTCGTGATGGGTCTCCTTCTGTATTAGCCTATTTGCTGCTATGTGTACTGGCTGTTTTAATTATATGTACTTGTCTCTATAGGTTGATGGCGTGTGTCATTTAAATTTTTGCCTGAATAGTTTGGTTGAGAAGTTGCCCATAAACTGCCAATAGGTTTTTACAGTGACAAATTGGCCACCATCCATGAACATATTGGTTATAAATTTATTGTCTGAATACAGTCACTGAGACAGAATTATGTAATATTTTTAATGTGATGTATATGGTTTAAATTACATGTTTACATGTTTATGTAATTATATAATTCTAAGACAGTTTAGGTTAATTATGGAGATTAAAATCTCCACTACCTAGCAGGGTACAATGAAGATGAAAGGAAACCAATAAAGAGATCTTATCAATTATTAACTTTTTGATATGGGTAGCCCAGTTGGGCCTTTCTGGCTGCTAGCCAACTAAAGGTCTTGTTCCTTAGAGTTGCTACACAGTAAGTATGTTTCCACTGGGAAGGAGGAGATACCTAAAAGGTGAGGCACTACCCAAGGAAGAGGCATCTGAGGCCATTACCTTGTCCCCCACATGGACTTCCTTGGGAAGCAACCTTTTGGCCTGCTGAACAGTCGGTAACTAACAAATGGAGATGGTGGATAGTACTGACGTTTCTCAAGTCGCGCACTCCTGAAAACTTGTCCTCAAGAATTATTGAATTGGCCCTATTCTGACACAAATTTTTGACATTGAAAACAGCTCCAGATAATAGCTGAAGATAATAGTTGAACATAATAGAAGTGCTTAGCTCTACATGTGTGACTCACTTCTGTGTAGCACTGTCATACACAGAGACAAGGATAGCTCTCAACAAATACTTGATAGAGTAATGTATTTCTTATCAAAGAACAAGGTGTTATGAGAAAGCTTTTGTGGCTTCTTTCTAATGATACGATGGACTCCTATTTTATAAAAATGAAAGAAATTATATAAAATGTTCCTGCAGAAATTGCCTGCCATCCTTGTTATCTGATGTCATGAGCAATTCCTGGGTCATTGAAGTCTGCTAGATGGAGCTCGTGATTCACCCTGACCATTTTGTTCAGTCTCTGGGGCAACTTATCCCTCTTTCTATGGATCTACCCTACTTTTTGGTAGCAGGAGCCAGTGTCAAATGGAACACACGGAGAGAGAATCCAGCTGATATTCAACTGTTACATTGTCATTCATGTGAAGAGAAGAAATGGAGTATTGAAGGAATGAGGTAAACTTGATAAGATGCTTTATATCACCAGTCTTTTCTTAAAATGAGAGACCCAAATAGGTCTCTGCTTATAGGCACTTTCATATCAAGAGACCTTTGTAATAGAATGATTACATACTACAAAGTCAGATTTCTTATTGTGATAGATTTGTTTTGTATACCTCTGGCACCCAACAGTGTTTTAAACTCAAAATTGTATTTTAGTTATTTGGTTTAGACATTTCAAGAGCTAAGACAATATCTCATTAATCTGTATATCCCAAGCCCAGCAAAATTTTTTGTACATCATAAACATCCATAAATATTTATAGAATAAATATCCACATCCAAAGCTCAACTCATCACTTTTCTCTTTAAATAGGCTCTCCTGCCTGGCTTCCCTAACAGTATTATTCTGGTTTCCCATATTGAAAATCTATATCTAATGAGTGAAAATTGGAATGGGTGAAAAACACCTTGAAATAATCTACCCTAATATCCTTCTTTCTAAGGAAATTGAGTGCCAGCAACTTGCCCAAATCAGCCAAAATTAGAGATAGAGTTGGACATGCAAGCGACATGTTTATCATACTTTCTATCACTTCCTTTTTTTCCTCTTAAATGAACAGAGGCAGCCGTGTCAGTGTTGGAGAAAGCCTGAGTGAGGTAGACTTGCAGGACTGTTCTTTTGAATAAAATTTCCACACCAAACTTTGATGGAATCTGTACATGTTTTTTTCTTTGTCTACATTACCTTCCCATTTAAAGCTTTCATGGCCTCAATTGCATCTTCTCGGTTACTGAAGTGCACGAAAGCATAGTCTCGGATTTTCTTCACCCTCTCCACAGCACCTATCAACACAGTGAAAGAACCATCATTAACCTTTTGTTCAAGAATATTGTTGGTTGCTCAATTTTAAAAATTAACTTTTGCCTAGAATGATGTTAAGGGGGAAACTTGTTCAACATTAACTTGTTAGCGGTTTAGCATGTTGCTATCCTGTTAGTTATACTCACTTGGGTGTAACTTCAGAGACCGCGTTCTCTTTTCCTGAAACTCTTAGTTTCTAGAGACAGTATAGGATGAGTCCCTGTGCCAGGGAGAACCAGAAGAGGCGATAGGTCCTCCTTTCTTCCTCCACTATCAAAGTTCAATTATCCTCTTACATCCAAAGTCACAAAGCAGAGTTTCTACTCAGCCACGTGGCTTAATAGTTATAAACTGTCTTCCTTATGATAATGACAGTGCTGTAATGTAAGGATAATTTAAAAACATAGCAGTCCTCTCTTCTCTCTCCCCTCGGCACTCAACCCTTGACTTCTTACGACAATGGTTGTACAGAGCAAGACTGTCTTGTCAAGCTGAAAAAATAAATAAAGGTAGTGAAACCATGAAGCATGGGACATGTAATTAACCGAATTCCTGCACGGTCTCTTTGTTCCTTCAGTGTCAGGTGGGCTAATTCTTTTTTTTTCCTTTAAATATATTTTATTGATTTTTGACAGAGAGGAAAGGAGAGGGATAGAGAGTTAGAATCATCAATGAGAGAGAAACATCGATCAGCTGCCTCCTGCATGCCCCCTACTGGGGATGTGCCGCAACTCAGGTACATGCCCTTGACTGGATTCGAACCTGGGACCCTTCAGTCCGCAGGCCAACGTTCTATCCACTGACCCAAACCGGCTGCGGAGGTGGGCTAATTCTTGACTCTAACCCATGGCTTGTCTTAGTCATTGAGAAGTAAGAGCCAGGCCTTGGAGGACCTTTACCCTTGTCATCTTTGATTCATTTATTCATCAGTGCAATCCTCCATCCAGGTTTTCCTGGACTGTTAGCACCCTGGGGGCAGCATCTGCTTCAGAGGCATCTTGGGGTAGTCTCCACCCAGTTCCTCCTTGTGCTGCTCAGCAAATAGACATGGAATGAGCACATATTATCAGTCAATTCACTCTCCAACTTCTATCATGCCCATTAGTTGGGTGGCATTTCAGATGATAATGATTTAGGTGTCCTAAAATTCATCTTGCAGATGTTGAAATCAGCTTGCATTTTTGAGCAATAATGTCCACCCACACCTGATTTTGGAAGGGTTGATATATGAAAATTTAGCCTCATAAAACAGACAAATGAGAAAGTGAGAGTTTGTTATCATAAAAGCTGTTTTTCTCTACAATAGTATTCACCACATGGCTACTTTATCGTGTTTCTTCTTTAGCGTATAGGAATTTATTTTGATTGATATTCATTGGGTAGA
Organism: Myotis myotis; assembly: GCF_014108235.1. Taxonomy (NCBI): domain Eukaryota; kingdom Metazoa; phylum Chordata; class Mammalia; order Chiroptera; family Vespertilionidae; genus Myotis; species Myotis myotis. Next base: position 27,384,088 of record NW_023416319.1, read on the forward strand.
AGGTGAGGCAATAAAATATCAGTGGTAACCCATCAGCAATAATGAAGACTCTCTGAAATCATAATTGGAAAAATATGACTTTGTTTATTATCAATTTGTCAGGAGACATAAATTACCAGAAGAGAAACACACCGGTAATCCAAAGGGAAGATTATCAAAGGGCCGTGATTCTCAAAGTGTGGTCCCCAGACCAGTAGTATCAGCTCCAGCCTGGAACTCAATAAAAATGCAAATACCTGGACCCACTCCCCAGAACTACTGAATCAAAAACTCAGCAGGCAGGGCTAGCAATCTGTTTTAACATGCCCTCCAGGTGATTCTGATGTTAAATTGTTTGGAAAATCAGATTCTGAAGAATGCCTAGAGTCAGAATTTCAGCAAATACCCTTGGGCTACACTAGGGAAGAGCACACATTTTTAAGGCCCCAGTTTCTGTTCTGATTGCCATTTATTTTTCTGAGTGGCATTGTACTATTTTCAGGTTAATCAGGGTTAAAATAACACATGATCAAATATTTGCAGGGAATGCTCTGATTCCTCTGAGGGATCTAAACTCGTCTTTTCCACTGGAAAAGAAACTAGTTGGCTCTGACTTTTTCTTTCCAATACAGCAGGTGTCTGCTAGTCTCCACCCTCTGCAATTCACTGATTGTTTTCATATAATTAACTGGGCCTGGCCACGTGTCTCTCTTCAATGTGCAGACTTGGAAAGCTGATAATCAGTAACCGAAGGAAGCAGCCTTTTAGTAGTTTCTCATTCCTGTCCTTTTCTAAGAAAGGTAATGTCTTCAGTTACTGTAGATAAAACTAAGAGGTATTATTTGCTCTGGGAAGATAGAAAGTCAACACAAAGTGTGTATGTGTGTGTGGGGGGGTGGTGGTGGTGGTGGTGAGGAAGTATTATTTATGCACACAATGTCAGTTCCTATGCGCACGACTCGATCAACTTTCAGATCTCAGTTTACATGTCACTTCTGCTAAACATGAGTCTCCTCTGCACCCCAAGAGTATACTTTCATTCCTGTTTCTCTTCTGGAGAATCTTAAACTCTTTACACACACACCACACTTGTTAGCTTCTCCCAGTGCTTGGCATATAGGAGCTACTAAACTAATGACAGTTGAATGAATGAGTGAGCAAATGGAGTGGGGATGGAGCATGGGATGACAGGGTTGCTAAGAGCAAGCTCTTTACCGGACTTGGATTCAAATCTTGTATTTGCCACTTGCTACCTCTATGATCCCAGGCAAATTACTTAACTGCCTTGGGTCCTAGTTTTCTAATCTAGGGAATAATTTAAGTAATAAAGTAACCTACATGCTAGGGTTGTTGTGATAAATACATGACACATGCTGTGAAAGTGCCCACTGCAATGCCTGGCACACAGTGAGGCAGTTAATCCTTCCCAGCCTCTGGATTGATAGCTAGTGGTATGGAGACACCATATACCAAAATGGCAGGGAAGGCAGAGTTCCTGAAGGCTGCAAATAGACAAATCTCTGGTGAATCTTTGAAAAGGGAGAAATGACATCCTTACTAATTACCTTTAGAAAAAATTAGCTTATTCTGTTACACCTGACACGGAACCCAGGCAGCAGGACTATGTGAAGTGAGTATTCTCAGGCAGTTTGAACATGATGGCACCATGGCTGATGTCAATCAACTAACTACTCCGAAGTTACTGCTGGAGACAGAAAAATTCTCATTTTTAGAAAGGTGTTAACACAGTAATACATGTAGGCTAGAGTGTGTTCCAAGACACAGTAATCCCACAAGATGGTCTGCCAAAAAAATGGGATGCAGGGTCAAAATATTTGGTAAATCCAGCATCCTCCATCTCTTTTTTCAGAGACTTTCAAAGCCTATTAGAAGGTTAAGGACTCTGATAAGTCCCACAGTAAAAAAAAATCTGTCTAATTTTGTTTCTAGTGTTTGCAAACTTATTTGACTATGAACCTCTTTTATCAGTAACATCTGCTAACAGTCTGTAGAAATAATGTTCTACAGAACTTACTTTGGGAAAAGTTTGTTTGCACTTTGCTTCTTGAAATGCTTTACCTGCCTCCGTGGGGTAGTTCTTACATGAGAAAAAAAGAGAGGGGTTGTCAATCTCATGACTTCAGATTGATACTGAAAAGTATTGATAAGATGAGCAGCAGCTAATTATTGCCCTCCACCTTCCCTCTTTTCCTTCTCTTTGCCCAAATGAGTTTTCTAGAATTAATTGTCACCTACTTACTTATGAACCTAAACTCACAATCATATTCCATGAGACCAGTGATTCCAAACTGGGGGCATCTTTGCCCTCTACAGTACATTTGGCAATGTCTGGAGATAGTTTTGGTTATTACGTATTGGGGGTTGCTACTAGCATCTACTGGGTAAAGGACTGGGATGCTGCCAAATCTATAGTGCATAGGACAGACCTCCACAACCAGAAATTATCTGGCCCCAAATGTCAAGAGTACTGAGATTGAGAAACCATGTATTAGATTAGGCCATGTATTCATTAATGCAGTAAATACTTGTCAAGCATCTAACATGTTTCAGACACAAAGACAGGGGCTGAAGAGACAATAAGAGCAAAAAGAACTCATGAAATTTATAGTTTAGTGACAGAACTATGTATCCATTAAGTAATCACACAGATAAATGTAAAACTATAATATTGATAAATGTTATAGGACAATATGTCCCTATTTTCTAATCTAAAGGTATAAGTATAGTTTTAGTAATTTGCATGCAATTCTGAGAATGATAACTGAAAGCTATATTATTTGAAATTATGAAAGTCATTGTAAGCACAAGTGTTTTTCAAATATGTTTTGAACAAGTTTATCTTCTATGGTATGTCTTACCTGGTTTAATATTATTGAATTCTTTTTCAATCATCTCTTCAGAGGTAGACAGCATTAGGTTTCTTACATACAGGATTTTCACTGAAGACATTGTGTCTTCATCAACTTCTACTTCTGGTTCTGCCCAGTCTACTGCAATGGGGTGTCCCCATAACTGAATTCTTCCTACAGAAAGGATCACAAGTGTAATTAGTTATACAGAAATCAGGACAACATTATCTCAGTTCAGACTGATGGCCTTTTACATGGAACTGACCCTGGAGAGCTTAACTGAACAAGAAGAACAATATTAAAACTGTAGATTATTTATTTTAACAGACATTGCAAATAAATGTAGGAACTGGTTAGAAGGGAGTTCTGTATTATAAGTGGCTTATTATAATGATGGAGTATAAAGGAAACTAGGATGTGATTTGGAACTGATCAGAAATGAGGCAGCAATGGGCAAGTTGGGTCTTAGAACATCTCCTACAGGGTAAAGGTCGGAGGTGAGATGGCAAAGGGGGAGAAAATAAAATAATGGATGTAGCGCTCAGACATCAAGTCTGACTTCATGAAACACTATAAAGGTCACTAGGAAGTATTTCTGCTGCTGTTGGAATCTGTGCGGCCAGCTGCCACCACTGAGCTGTCCAAAAAATGGAGCATAGATGCAGGTGGGGGGGAGGGGGCGGGGCGCAGGCACCCCTCGTTTGTCCTGTGTCTATTTCTCTTGGTCAGGGCTCCCATCCACTCACTGTCTTCCCTCCGAGTTTTCTCTCTTCCAGAACATGGACAACTTGGGAATCTGGAGAAGAATAATTTTTTAGCCAAATTAAGAAGACAAAGAGCAATGGGAAAGTCTAGAATGAGAACCTGAACTCTTCTCAAAAGGCTGGTTGTTATCCATGCTTACGTATATTGTTGAATTCCTATAAATTGCAGTTTACTGAATGTCTTGCCCTATACCAGCGGTTCTCAACCTGTGGGTTGCGACCCCTTTGGCGGTCGAACGACCCTTTCACAGGGGTCGCCTAAGACCATCCTGCATATCAGATATTTACATTACTATTCATAACAGTAGCAACATTACAGTTATGAAGTAGCAACAAAAATAATTTTATGATTGGGTCACAACATGAGGAACTGTATTTAAAGGGCCAGAAGGTTGAGAACCACTGCGTACTATGTTTCCCATATGCCATCTCAGTCCCTTCTCACAGCAACTCTATGGGAAGGGAACGACTTTCTTACTTTTATAGATGAGAAAATGAGCTTTCTAGAGGATCTGTTTCACTTCGCACCACTCCTGTTATGCCTTCATCACGGCCTGTACCCCTACACAGTACAGATCTGTGTTGAAGGGATGAGAGGAGGGTGAGGGTCGGCTCAATTTCAAACTTGATTGAAATCTTGTTGCTTTATATTAGTTGTTAAAGAACAAGCTATATTCCAGAAGCAATAAAAAGCTTGAGGAAACAAAATCAGAAACTCTCACTATTGGTAAGGGTTTATATGTTTAATCATTACACATGGGAGGCAATTATTTTCAATCAAAACGCATCTTCTTTTTCTTTGCAAAGTAGTCAATGAAAGCATCTGTGGCATTGGCATTTTAAAACCCGAAGAACAGACTCACCCTAATGAATTAGCTGATGCTAGAGAGCCTGGCCTTTGCTACCCCAGCTGGCTAGGTACCTTGTTCTGCATTGCTTCCCATAGAGAGTTTCTTTCTTTACTTTTTTTCCCTTCCCGCTCCTCCTGTCCCCTTCTACTCCTTCCCTTCCTCTTCCAGGCTTTACATAGACTTTGCTGTTTGCCTTATCCCAGGATCTCCAGGGCTCCCAGGTGACTCTGGTTTCTGTAGGCCAGTGGTTCTCAGCTGTGGCCCCACATTGGAAGAGCTTTAAAAATTCCTCTCAATGGTGCACTGGATCCAGCTCCTATCTACTTGCAAGAACAGATTGTTACATTTCCAGAATTGTGTGAGCCAGTGGATATCACCTTGGTAGCTTGAAATCAGCCACAGTGGGAGTGTTAATACCATGAAATTGGCAAATGTTACAAGTCAGGACTTTTGATTTTCTCCTGGGAGTTGGCTGTTGAAGCTTTACCAGCTCATCGTGGACCCCTGGACTCGCCTTCTCAATTCTGGAATAAGTGGTCTGGGCCTCGGGACTCTGATAAACACCTCGTTTCATTTTAATACGCAGCCAAGGTTGAGAACCACTGTTCTGTACACTGGCTTTTGCCTTCCCAGCCTGGTACCATGGTTAAGTCATCCATGAGCCTGAAGATTTGCAAAAGGACAGAAGGGAGAGGTGGTATGGGAAGCAGTGATTTCCATGAACATCCCTGTGGAAGTCAGTGCTGGAGAGTAATCTGGTAACATAGGCTTTGAAATCAGACAAGTTCAAATATCAGATCAGTGATCCGGGCTATGAAACATAATCTTTCTAAGCACCAATTTCCTCAACTGTACTTGCTACTATCTGCTAAATTAAAATCTTCATTTAAAATACAGTATTCTCGCCGAAACCGGTTTGGCTCAGTGGATGGAGCGTTGGCCTGCGGACTGAGAGGTCCCGGGTTCGATTCCGGTCAAGGGCATGTACCTGGGTTGCGGGCACATCCCCATTGGGGGATGTGCAGGAGACAGTTGATCGATGTTTCTCTCTCTTCGATGTTTCTAACTCTCTCTATCTCTCTCCCTTCCTCTCTGTGAAAAATCAATAAAATATATTTAAAAAAAAATAAAAATAAAATAAAATACAGTATTCTTCCACCCCATCGGCCTCCCATAATCTGAGCTTCATCAGAGGAGATGGGGCTATTCCATCTTGTACTGTTTCCAATTTCAAGACCCAAAAGTGAAGGTGAGACAGTGGTGAGTTCAATGAGACAGGCCTCACCTGAGAAAGCCCTTCCACGTGGTTAATGCAGGTGGGATGGCATCAGAGGGCCTAGCTCTGGGGTATGATAGCTGATGTTTGTAGGCTTCATCTTACACTGAAGCAATTTGATAGAAAACTTACTGGCACCTCCTGGAAATTTGGAGGTCTTGTTTGATTTTTTAAAAACATTTATTTTATTGTTGAGAATATTATAGCTATACCCCATTTTTCCCTCTTTGCCCCTCCATCCAACTCCAGGACAATTTTTTATTGATTTTAGAGAGGGAGCGGGGGGGGGGGGGGGGAGAATTAGAGGGAAAAGGAAACATTGATTGGTTGCCTCCTGTATGTGTCCAACCAGGGATAGAACCCCCACCCTACATATGTGCCCAGACTAGGAATCGAACCCACAGTCTTTTGGTGTACAGGATGATGCTTCAACCAACTGAGCCACCTGGCTAGGGCTCCCATGTCATTTAGAAGGTATGTTATTGATGTTTAATAAATGTTTCCATACTGAATAGTCCCTAGGTCAGTGGTTCTCAACCTTGGCTGCACATTAGAATCACCTGGGAATCTTTTTAAAATCCTGATTTCTGGGCCTCATCCTCTGGAAATTCTGTTTCTTTGTTATGGGGTGGGGCCACAACATTAGTAACAAAGAAACAGAATTTCCGAAGGATGAGGCCCAGAAATCAGGATTTTAAAAAGATTCCCAGGTGATTCTAATATGCAGCCAAGGTTGAGAACCACTGCTTTAGATGGTTTTCTCTGTCTTCATGTCTGGGTCAACTAAGAAGGAAAAGCTTCCGTGGGCTGTGCCTATCATGTTTCTTAAGGAGCTCTTTATTCTTTAAAACCAGGCTGTCCAGAAATCCTTTGTTGTTGTTGAATCTACAGGGGGTAATAGGTAGACTCTCCAAATGATAATAGATTTTGCTCTCAGGCCTCAGTAGAAATGAATCTGTTTGCTGAGACTGGCGATTCTCCACTGTGCCCCATCTTGTTGACCTGCTGATGAGGCAGGCTGCCTAAACTCCAGCTGAATGAAACTCCACTCAGCTGAGGCCAATTTAAAGGACTGAGGGCGAGGGTGCTGCCTTGATCGTGATAAAGATCGGCAGTGGGTGGGGAGAGTGAAGGAGCGAGCGTCCATCTTGCTGGATCCGGACTGAGAACCCAGGGGGAAAAGACCTCGAGTGACGCAGCACAAAGTGCTTGGGGATTTCTGAAGCCCAGCCGCTCAGCCCTGCCCAGCTTCGTCAGCTCCACTCAGGTAAAGACGGGCGCTCTTTCTGGGGTCCATGTGTATTTTTTTTTAAGAGAGGGGAAGCTAACAAGAAGTTCCGAGTCTCTAGAACAGCGGTTCTCAACCTGTGGGTCGCGAACCCTTTGGGGGGTCGAACGACCCTTTCACAGGGGTCGCCAAAGCCCATCAGAAAACACATATATAATTACATACTGTTTTGTGATTAATCACTATGCTTTAATTATGTTCAATTTGTAACAATGACAGTACATCCTGCATATCAGATATTTACATGATGATTCATAGCAGTAGCAAAATTACAGTTATGAAGCAGCAACGAAAATAATGTTATGGTTGGGGGTCCCCACAACATGAGGAACTGTATTAAAGGGTCGCGGCATTAGGGAGGTTGAGAACCACTGTTCTAGGAGCACTGGCTGTCTGGCCCCTGAAAACTTTCCTCCTTTCTGGACTCCCTTTCATTATCATCCTCCCCCAGCGTCAGAACCATCGCACACATCTCCTTTTACAGAGAATTAAGAGAGAGAGTGACCCATGTGGGCTGGAAGCATGGCGGCCGGTTTCTCAAGGGAGCAGCAGCTGAGCTGGGGCTTTGAGCATCATCAGTCAGCAGAGGGGAAGGGGTCTCCTTAGGAGCCCGGGAGACAAAGATGAGCATGGTGTTGTCTAGGACATTGAGGGGTTTGTCCAGCCAGGAAAGAGTTTTTATTGGGAAGTAGAAGGTAGAAAACATGGTTGTAAAGGTCTAGGGTCATGGCTGGCAGGCCTTGAATGGCAGGCTGAGAGTTTACTGTACTCTTTATCTCAGTGGTTCCCAAACTTATTTGGCCTACCGCCCCCTTTCCAGAAAAAATATTGCTCAGCGCCCCCTGGAAATTAATTTTTAAATTTTAATAGGAATTAAACAGAAAGATATATGTATTAATGTTTCTACCTTTTTCGTAAAATATAGTAAAGAAAGGTGTAAATTAGAAACATTGAAGTTTGAAATTATGAAACTATTTATTGAACTCAGAATAGAAAGGTAATATACAAAAAAAGTTAAAACAAATGCACCTGTGGCCATCACCGCCCCCTGGATCGGGGCAGCGCCCACCAGGGGGCGGTAGCGCCCACTTTGGGAATCACTGCTTTATCTCATATGCCGTAAGGGGTGGTTGAATGCTTTAACTTATCAACAGATAGAGATTGAATTTCTGCTGTTTGCAAGAATTTGTGGAAAGGATGGTACAATATTTTGGGAATGCTAATCTCATAGTAATGTTGAGGATGGAGTAGGCAGAGGTTGGGGGTACATCAGAGAGAGAGCAGAAATGGGAGAATAATTAGGAGACGTTGGAAAAATAATCTAAGTGGGGAGGCGGGAGGGGATATCTGTGCTAGATTATAATGATGTCCTGAGAACAGAATTGAAATGGGGACTTTTCAATGGCAGAATTGTTGGCTTTGAAGAAGAGAGGAGTTGAAGAGGACAGCAACATATTAAGCCCCAGTCACTGAGCGGTTAGGTCTGCCCCATGAGGAGCTTTAGTGATTCTATGAAGCTGTGAGTCAGATGACAGGACCACTGGGTAGTGAGCAAAAAGTAAATGGAAACTTCAACATTAAAAACATGCGCCTCTCTAACAGACTCGGCAATTTTTGGGGGAAGAGGGTGCATCTCATATTTTTTCACTTTCAGCTGCCTTTATGAAAATATTCTTTAAAAAAAATTTTCCCCATGCTCAGAAGCCATCTTCAATGTTGGAAACTTCTAGGGCTAATCCTACTGTTGGTTTGTTTTGTCTTTAAGAATGTGTACCAGGGCAACCTAACTTCTGCTGTTTTTGTTATTTGGTTTTCAGTTCTGGAAGCTCTCCCATAATGTTCAGGAGAAGAGTTGATTCTGATTGTCCAGTCTGTTGTTATGGAAATCCTCTTATTTTAATATTAATTCATTTTAATATCTTACTCTGTGTAAGTCTGAGCAAATACTTTAGAATGAAGACTTTCAACAATTATTTTCTAAGTTGATGTGACCGAGGCAGATCTTAAACTTAGGAATCAATGGTTATTGCCCAAGTGGGACTTACCCTATGGTTGTAGCACCTAACAAAGCTCCCTTTCTACAGAGGGTTATTATGTCTGTTCCTCCAAGTTATGCAGAAATTATTAGATACTAGGAGTCATAAAAGAATATCACTTCATTGTCATGGGGGTAATGTATCTTTGAAGATTTATTATTTCTACATTGTAATGGATTTCTAATAAACCTGATAACAAAATATCTCTATAAAAATAACTGTTGATTGATATATTTAATTTTAAGAAAATTCTTTACTTTTGGGATTCATGATAGGATGGCTAGAGCTGAGTTCTAAATTTCTCCGATGTGTATAAATTAGACTTAATGCATAGAATCAGAACCCATTCTGCGAAAACTTCAGGGGGCTTAATGTATTTTGAGATAGATAAGAAGGACAGAGAGTTTAAAACGTAACACAACAACAGCAAGCACTTGTTTCCTTTGCTAGGAGCACAGCAGCCGAGGCAGGCAGGATGGAGTGGGGAGACTCAGGTGTGAGCAGGGGGTTGCTAACCTGGGAGGAGTTTCCTCCGCGCCATGGCAGCTGCCCGGTGACTCTGGTATTCCACGAAGGCGAAGCCTCGGTTTTTGGTTTTATCTGCAGCACTCGGGTAGACAATGACGTCCACAACGCCTTCGGTTACCTTCTTCATTTCTGCTAAGATTTCTTCTCTCTTTTTGGTTTTGGGAATTCCCCCAACAAACAATCGGCAATTGTCCACGCTGGCACAGACCCCTAAGAGACGCCCATTTCTGCAAAAGGAGGAATGGCGAGAACCCATGTGTGATTAACAGAGGTTGAAAAAGTATGGCCTTGCACCTGATACGACCTACAGACGTGGGATGTTTGGTCTTTACGGTGGTTAAACTGTTTTGGGGAAGTTGTGACTGCTTTTGAGAAACTGGAAAATCTGTCAACATTTTCTTTCTCTCTCTCTCTCTCCCCCTCTCCCTCCCTCTCTCCCTCTCTCCCTCTCTCCCTCCCTCTCTCTCCATATATATTTAAAGTACACTTCATTCCACATGAGGTTACAAGGCTTGGGAAGGCTGCTGTGGAACCTGGATCTCTCTCTCTTTTATTTTTTAAATTGATTTTTAGAGAGAAAGGGAGAGGATAGAGAGAGAATCATTGATGAGAGAGATACATCAATTGGCTGCCTCCTGCATGCCCCCAACTGGGGATGGAGCCTGCAACCAATCGAACCAGTGACCTCTTGGTTCATGGGTTGATGTTCAACCACTGACCCACACTGGCCAGACTTGCTCTGTATTTTTAAAGGAAAAAAGGTATTTGAAGCTGAGTAGCATCTGCTGTCTTTCGATTAGATGTGGATGCGCCAGTTGTCAATTCTCACTCCTCCCTCAAACATCCCCATTGCCGAGGCCTTTATACCTGCCCACATTGCTCAGGTTTCTGCCTGGCCTTGAAGGTATTTGAATTTGCAACCTCTGGTCTCTCTTCTTTTCCATCCAAATTGGGAAGCTATTCTGACATGATTGCTATTAAAAATAGTCACTTATGCTTGAACAGATTTTTACATATTATCTTACTTGGCCTCCACTGAGCCTGTAGGTATGCGGAGGTGTTCTTTCCATTTCACAGATGAAGAACTTGAGACTCCAAGAAATTAAGTGACTTGCTGGGTTCTCGGTTCAATTCCTGTTTCTCCCACTGAACCGTGTTGCTTAATAGCAAGTCAAAGTACACCTTCCTTGGCAGATTGATTAAATGTTTCTGGGGAACATTTGGCAAAATGTCTCAAAAGTCTCAAGTGTGCATAATCTTTGACCAAATAATGCCCCTTCTGAAAGGGACCTTAGGAAACAGATGAGCACCAAGTATTATGTATAAGGATATTTGTCCTTGTTATTTAAGATAACCTGAAAAGTTTAATGCAGTGGTTCTCAACCTTCTGGCCCTTTAAATATAGTTCCTCATGTTATGACCCAACCATAAAATTATTTTCGTTGCTACTTCATAACTGTAATGTTGCTACTGTTATGAATCGTAATGTAAATATCTGATATGCAGGTTGGTCTTAGGTGACCCCTGTGAAAGGTTCGTTCGACTGCCAAAGGGGTCGCGACCCATAGGTTGAGAACTACTGGTTTAATGTGTCTCGCCTGAGATGTTACTGACTTTGGGATTGGACATTTCTTCATTGTATACCATTGTATACCATAGTATAGTTGTCACCCTGGTTCTTGCCCACTAACTGCCAGTAGCTACCCGTTAGGTCATTGAAAAAATGCCTCCTCATTTTCTAAATGTCCCCTAGGGTGGACAATAATGCTGCTGGCTGAGAAGCACTAGTTAACAGAAGACGGGCATTCATAGTATAGGATGCGCTACAGTCATTGGACATACTAATGTAGAAGCATATTTATTGGTTAAAAAAGGCAGTTCACGATATGCTGCTGGGTTAAAAAAAAAAGGCTACAAATTAAATATGTGAGAAGGCTATTTTTATTAAAACTATGGAAAACCCAAAAAGACAATAAAAAATCAACAGTGATTATCTTTGGGCAATGGGGTTATGGAGGAATGGTTTAACTTTTATTACTTTGTAGGATTTTTTTGTTGGTGTATGTGTGTGTGTGTGCGTGTGTGTGTTGCGAATCAGGCTGTGTGACTTTTGTAATAACACAAAATTATTAAAATCGGCCCAAATTCCCTTAACAGAAACCGCTTGTTTGTCATGGTCGAAAAGGCCCACCCAGGTGAGTGGGAGAATGCTGAGTTCTTGGAAATAGTGGCTTATATGTGCGGCAGGTATCCTGGCCAGGTTGGGCCACTGTCCTAGTTGCCTTCTCTGCTTTTCTGAAGAACCAAGGACCACGGATCAGATCTGTGACGGGTTCATCTCCGTCGCTCTACAGGGGTGGGCAAACTTTTTGACTCGAGGGCCACAATGGGTTCTTAAACTGGACCGGAGGGCCGGAACAAAAGCATGGATGGAGTGTTTGTGTGAACTAATATAAATTCAAAGTAAACATCATTACGTAAAAGGGTACGGTCTTTTTTTTTTTTTTTAGTTTTATTCATTTCAAACGGGCCGAATCCGGCCCGCGGGAGTAGTTTGCCCACGGTTGACTAGGAATATGGTTTATGGGAGTAGGGTGGAAGCGAAGAGTTGATAAAGTAATCTTTTCTTTTTAAACTTTACTTTAAAAAAATGGTTTACGACTAGATCTTTAGAAATTATTATTTTTGATAATTTGGGGCTGGTCAGCTATCAGTTACCAGCAGGGGGCGCCTAGGGGCTCCATGTTCTATTTCTAAATGTGGGGTTTGTCAGGCACCTTCCCTAGAATTGCTTGGAGAAGAAAAGCCATCTCTCAAAAGCTGAGGGCTCGATTTTCATGTCTCCAGAGCCAGGTATTTAGATGATTCTCTGTGACTATTTGAGGGGGAGGAGGATGCTCAGACAACTGTGGGTCTTTTCCGGATGAGAACTTTATCATTCCCCTGGTCAGAGCAAATCAAAGGTTATTCTCTACAAGAAAGGTTCTCTCTCTGGCAGGTTCCATTGAAACAAGGCTGAGTGGAAGCAGGTGAGGTCAGCTCTGGGGTATCTGTTCTGCTTACCTGATTTCATAATTATTAAGTTGCTTGATTGCATTCTTGGCCTCCTGTTTATTTGAGAATGTTACAAAGGCATATCCTCTATTGTTGCCATTAAAATCCATCATCATTCTCATTTCATAAATTTTACCCATCTATAAATAAGAGAAAAAGAGAAATTCATATGTATGCATTTGTTCTTCCAAATGAACACACACGTGCACACGTGCACACAATGCTTTCTGAAGTCGGTCACTGCCATATTTGGCATTTGCATCCCAGGTGGAATGGTTTGCACATGCGGGGTTCAGATCCATTACCTGACTCTTGGGCAAAGGCAAGTTAATTCTAAAAAAGTGTACAAGTGGCATTTCAGCCTGAGGTAACGGAATATATTTGTTGACAGAGCAAATGACCTGTCACCACACAACTATCGGGGGATTGAGACACTGTTTTAGGGATCTGAAAACACATTTGTCACCAGAAGTACAATTTCTTGATAGATTCATCCTTGCCCCCTTCATTGGCCTCTGAAGTCTCCTTAGTGTTATCTTTACTTGGTAATACTCTGCCATGGATACTTAAAAGAAAAAACAGGAACACTAATTTGGACCCTTGCTGAATCTTCTTAGCTGACTTTCCCCCCCACCCAACCGTGACATCAAAATTAATACAGATGATGTGTTTCAGAGAATAATCTGGGGAGCCCTGTTATTTCGCAGTCTGTAGGCTGAAGGGAAATGCAGGACCCCCACCCAGGAGGGTACTGACTACATCTCTGGCTACAGCCATTCTGCTTTGCCAATGTACTACTTGATACTCCAAATGTTCTCCAGAAATACAGGCTCAGCAATTCACGCTTGCCTGCTGCTGCAAGAAGGGGAGCCCAAATAGATATGAGGGGCATGTGTGGGGAGAAGAAGCATCATTAAGCATATGCTGTGACACACTGGTTGGTTACCCCTCAGTTCAGCCTCACCTGCCCCTGCCCACCCCAAGGTATTCAAAGAAGGACACCTATTTCTTTTGGGCTTATTGGGAAAGAGTTCAACATGTTTCACCTGTTCCAGGTGTTTCTTGCTGCTCACTTTCAGGTTTAGTGTATAAAATCTACAGGATTAAGTCCATAATTTGGCCACAGCCCAAGGGGGATTGTATATATAAAATTAGACACGGTTCTGAGGCTGAGTTACTCTCTCTCACACACACACACACACACACACACACTCACAGCTGGTTTGGGCATTTAGGGAAATAAGTAGCTAAACTAATTTTACTGAATTTTCTAGGAATGTGGTTGTTTAAACACCACTTGGTAAATTATTGAAAATAACTGTTAATTTTGTATTCTCCATTTCATTGGGGTTTAGTAACAAAATATCATTTGGAATTAAAACTGGGGAGGTTTATCCCTTAACAATTGCATAATTACTTTGAGAACCTTAATAATTATATACTACTTAATTTTATTGATACATTAGGGTGGACAAGAAATTCAAACTTGTCAAAAAATTTTTATTGTGGACCAATACATAATAGACACAGTTCTGAGCTATGACAAACCTCCCTATTATTTTTATGTAAAAATGTTGCACACATATTAAAATGTCAAGTTGGAACAATGTCTGTTTTTAGACAGGATGTTGTAGTGTTAGTCTGTATTGACAGACACATGGAGTTGGCAGCGAGATGGCATGCCAGTGGAGATCGGGGTTTGAAATATAGATTTGATAGTCATCAGCGATGTCAGTAGTAGGGGATGTCAGGCTGTCAGTAAAAGGATAGAGCTGAGACCATCGCCAGCAGGTAGGAAGGTTTTGTCTGCTTGAGGAATAGCAATTGGGAGAAATCATCACTGGCCAGGAAATACGAGCATGAAAGCAAAGTGAAGATAGTAGTACATTTCCCTTGAAATATAAGCAAATTTAAATATGGACTCACTTTTTCACATAATGGTATAAGTTCATCCTCAAAAAGGTCTCGGGGAAGTTTCCCAATAAAGATTTCACAGCCCCTTTCTGGGGGGGCAGCATCCCAACCAGGTGGAGGGCCCCCATATTTTCTTTGTCCATTTTCCTGCAAATCCAGGGGAGGTTGTACGGGGGACAGAAGAAAACAAGAGATCTTTAGTCCAAGCTTCTCAATTATTTTTTCAGAATTATTCACAGTAAGAAACACACTTATCATTGACAAATAAGGGTGGCCTGGTCAGAGGATAAAAACCATAAAAGTCTCTTTGTATGGATTTTAATATCACACTCTATGCTTCAGTGGCTTGCTTGAGATGAGCATGTGAAAACTGATAAATTTCTGAGTACATAGAAAGGGTTCTTATTTTCTGGTGTCACTCAGAATCACCTAATCACCAAAGGATCTGACTATCCTTTGGATCCACTGTGGAGGCTGTGTGGTGTGGTGGTAAAGTGCTCTGGAGCTGGACTACTTGGTTCTGTGACTCACTAGCTGAGGGGCCTTGGATGACTTCTCAGAACCTCAGTATTCTCAGAAGCACAGTGAGGACAATATCAGCCTTTGATTCTAGGAGAGAATGCATCAGATATGTATGGTACGGCACTTGGCATGTGATATATATTTCTTGGTTATTAATTCTCTTCTTGCGTCCTTGAATTTTGGTTGTTTCATATGCCAAGGAAGGCAACACAAGACCCTGAATAGAAACATTATCAGATTACTGTTGGAAGGAGTGGTTGGCTAATTTGGGGGGTAGCTGGTGAGGGACTTCAATCTATTTTCAAAGCTGACAAATGATGAGAGGTGTTTACTAATGTTGGATCTCTTTGTGGGGAATAATGCTGTTCTCTGTCCAAATAGAATTAGTTGCTATTTTTTCGTTTGTCCTAAAAATCCTTGGTTAATTTGATGTCCTTATTTGGGGAGGAATAGCATTGGTGCTTCTCTGCAATGCCAGCGATATTTCTCTAAAGGTTAAGGACCTAAAAGTAACTCAGGGGCCCAAAGTGACGTGTAGGCCTAATCCACCACCCTCGATCTGCCAGAAAACTGTAAATTTACTTTACACTTAGGCATAGGCAGAACTCTTTGCCTTTGTGCATTTGTGATTTTTGAAGAAAGGAAACTATAAGGAACCAGACATCAATATGCATTACTAACTTCTACAAATAACACTTTAAAATGTTTTATACTATAAAATGATACATGTTGGGAAAAACTTAGTAATGCATAAGGTAAAAAGAAAAGTTCCCAAATGCATTACCCTACCCATCCATAGATGTAGTTACTGTTAAAAAATTGCACTACCTTTCCAAATGCTTTTTATACATATTTAAAAAAGATATGTGGGTTGTTTAAAAACATTGTTGTGCGCCCTGGCCGAGGGTGGCTCAGTTGGTTGGAGCATTGTCCTGTACACCAAAAGGTTGCTGGTTCAATTCCTGGTTGGGGTGAGTAAGGTCTCTCTCTCTCACTCCCCCCTCTCCCCTTTTTTCTCCCTCCCTCCCCCCCATCTCCACCTCTTCACCCTCCCTTCCTCTCTATATAAAAATCAATAAAAATATATTTGGGTGAGGATTAAAAACAACAACAGCCAAGCCAGTGTGGCTGAGTGGTTGAGCGTTCAACCTATGAACCAGGAAGTCACGGTTCGATTCCCGGTCAGGGCACATGCCTGAGTTTCAGGCTCAATCTCTAGTAGGGGTGTGCAGGAAGTAGGTGAAAAATGATTCTTTCTCATCATTGATGTTTCTATCCCTCTCTTCCTCTCACTTCCTCTGTCTGAAATCAATAAAAAAATTTAAAAAACAGAAATATTGTTTTGTACAATAATTGTTGTTTCAAACAAAGTAAAACAGCTTCTAGCTTCACTGATAAATCTTTATATATTACCAACTTGATTCTTTTCTCAATTATTTTATGTGTTAGCACCAAAGCAATTTAAAGCACAGTATTTCAATGATGTCTGTGGTTGCGATCACATTTTTAATCCTAGTAATTTATATTATGTTGCTCTAAATTTAAAAAAAAAGACATCAGATGGGTGAGCTACCTTGCCTTGATTACGTTTTGCTTTAAATGACTGGATGTTTTTCATTTTACTAAATATTAAAATATTTGCCTCAAGAGTTCTTGTATTTTTTTTCTTCCCTGTATTCTTGCAGGATTATCCAGTAGCAAATATTTGTTATTACTGAGAAATAAAAGAAATGAAATGTTTCATATTTTTATTTTAAAAAGTTAAGAACCCAGTGAGTTATATGTCAACTAAGAATGCCCTGAAAAGTATAAATTGCATACTTTTGGAGACATATTAAAATTTTATTTACTTACCTTCTAACAAATGCCTATCCAGCCAGCCACTGTTCTAATCCTCAAACACCATCATGGGTTCTGGACTGTTACTATCCCCATTTTACACAGAAGCCCAGAGAGATTTAAGTTATTTGCTGAGCTGGGAACTGAAGTCAGGATTTGAAATCGGGCAGGCTGGTTTCAAAGTCCATCAGCTACATTTTGTTGCCTTGTTATATGGAAACCTAATCACTTATAACAGATCCATACCTTTAAATATTTATTTATGAAAAAAAAAACACACATCATGCCATTAACTTGAAACCTCTCTGTTGCATTTAAAATCCTTTTCAATTTCCAATTATTTTATTACACAATTTTTTGGGGGGAGGGAATATCTCACACTTATTGCTTATAGAGAGACGTATTTCTGTTTCCAAACTAGGGTCTGCCTCCTTAGGCCAACTCTCACCATGTGGTTGGTTGATGGTGATCCCTCAGGCCGTTTTTGTTTATCTCAAATGTCTAGATACAGACTACTATTCAGTGGATTATTGGAAACAACATAGATTGAATGTGACAGTATTCTTATTCTTCCGGTTGAGGAAACCAAATTTTCATCCCACAATAGTAACATACCAGAATTTCTGATTTGACAAGCTTCGTGTGTTCGAAAATAAATAGGCAGTGAGCACAATGACCTTTGTAAATTTTCCCTTCAACTTTCTTTCTTGCTCTAATTGCTACAGATGTCACCAAACTATTTTGTGTGAATCATGTGTATATGAGAATTCATCTGCTTAATGAGCCAAAATGATTGGGCAGGAAAGCTTCTTAATTGCCTTTCTGTGGTTTCTATAAACACTTGAATTAAGTTCCCCAAGAATATTTTTGGGATCCCAAAGGGTCAGACTTGTTCAGAGATGCCGCAGGGTTCACGCACTGAGGGGGTGCGGCGGTGGGGGGGGGGGGGGCGCTACTGCTTTATGAACCACCCACCGGGCTTGTAATGCACCAGTGGTGGAGATCCAGGCCCATTTGAGACAGGCACCGGGCATTAGTCATGGGGTCAGTATTTCTGTCCCTTGCTCAGAAAGGACAGTTGGGAGCTGGATTGCTGGTATTTTAGGCACTATTTTTTTTACAGTTGAGTTTAAAATAGATAAAGCCCAATTATAATTGCTCTTTCCCCTCCTGGCTGATGTCCTCCTTGTGGAATGCACCTCCCCAGCCCCCTGGCAGCACAGATGTATTAATAGTTCAGAGAGAGAATATAGGATTTTTTTTTCCATGAGAGAATGTTCATTCAATTTTGAGAATTTTTATTTTCCCAACTGACGACTTGGAAACCATTCACTCCCCCTAGTCATGTATGTATAGGTGAAAATCTTCAACTATGGAAATTAAACACGGATGACCTAATGCTAACTATAAATCTAGTGATTTTTTTAACTTCAACATTGGATACCAAGCCTGCCTAGTAACTCTGTTTATATGTCAAGGGTATTTGGAAGTTCCTTCTGTCCCCGGGTATTTTAAGCCTTTCCTGATGGAACCATGGAGTCTTTAAAGGATTATGAAAACCTTATTCTTGACCTTGAATAAAATCACACAACCTTTAACAAATGACTCCAAGCAATAAATCTTAGAGTAAAAGTCAAACAGATTGAGTTCATTTTGGCCACCTGGCATCTGATTTTTTGTTTTTTATACATCTGGAGAATCTTGGCAGAACAGCCTTCTACAAGATTTTAAAAGGCCAGACAGTTGATTTTCTAGTTCCCCTTGCAGCTGGGACAGCCATAGTTAGAATAAAGGAAAACTGAGTTCTGGTGCAGAAATTGGAATGACACAAACTGTAGTTTTGAGCATTCTGTGATTGTGGATGCATTTTCATATCATTCAAGATTTGTGATATTTGGGGTTCATTTCTAAAAGCTTATCTTTGAATCTGGTTCTTGAAATCAATTGTTTCTGTGAACCAGTATCCTTTCAATAAACCCCTTTTCTGCTTAATCAACCAAAATTAGCTTCTACTACTTACACATAATACTAAGTATGGCAGAAAATCTCCCAACCGCACCCCCCACCAAAAAACCCCCCCAAACAAAACCCTGCTAAAACAACAGCTAACCCTAATTGAGTTGGTCACTGTGCTAAGTGCTTTTCACGTATTAACTTATTTAATTTTCTCAATATGGTTAGTTGATGGTATGTGGATGATGCTATTTACTTTGCATTTATAGATGAGGATTCCAAGGCACATAATGTGCCCAGATTTGTACAAGCAGTAAATGACAAAGACAGTTTTTTGAATCCTGAGTCCATGCTTGTAGTCATGACCATATTCTTCTCTTGTTTTTATTTTAACCCAGTATGTTCATTGTACAGTTGAGGAAACTGAGTTCAGAGAAATTATGTGAGTTGTCTGAAGTCGCACTGGTTTAATTTATTACAAACAACACTAGAACGAAGCTCCTAAGATTCTTGATCTCGTAAACTTTATGGTATATATACTGTTCAAAAGTCATGACGGCTTTCACACTTACCAGCCTCATGATTCTGTATGTTGTGTGTTACACCTACTTTTGGGTTCAACATGAAGACCAGATGGTTTGTGGTCTACCATAAATGAGTTCATTCATAAACTGGAAGGACGTTAATGAATGAACCCTCATTCAGTCTGGTTGCCTTTTTTCCCCATGAGTAGTAATTTCAATTCCTTTAATGGTTCTTTGGGAATTTTATATGCTAAATCTGTAATCATCTTTATGGTTCTCTTTGGTTCTTTGTTGTTGTTTTTTCCCTTGCCCAGAGGGAAGAAACTGGATATCGTCCCTTCCTAATCTGCTTTCAGGTGTTCTATCCATTTTCCAGTGACTACGAATTTATTTCTGCTCCTGTTCTCTCAGGTGCTGGGTGATATACCCAGACCAGGTGGCATTTCTAGCCTTCAGAAGCATGCCAGTCACCAGGGCCATACTCAGAACAGTAGTTCTAAGGCAAACTCATGGGGACTGTTCTCACAGTGGGTGCTGATGCATTGAGAATGTCTCTCTGGACTCTAATCTATTGCAGTTCATGAATTAACAGTGTATTTTCCCAGTTATTGGTTTGTAAGAGTAAATAAAATCCTTATTAGACATTAATATTTTGTGACTTTTCATCTGCATAACACCTATATATCTCATTATGTGATAGGGTTCAAGGCAAGTCTAAAAGACCTTAAATAAGATGTTCTAAAAGGAGTCTTAGATGTGAGTTTTACCTTGGTTCTGCTTATGACGTTTTTTTTTTTTGCCTGAGGACAATAGACAGGGCTATGGGGAATATTCATTTATAATAGATAATTATCTGTCTTGTGTATTTAATTTGTTCACCTTTATATTCTGTTAAGATCACTGACTTAATGTTGGTAAATCTATTTTAGACTGGGAATATTTTAGAAAGCAGAGTTTATTTAACTTATATACTATGGAAGTGGGCATCAACCTTATTAGTATTTTTTTCTACAATATTTGCAAGGCATATGCAATATGGATGCCAGTGATTGCCAAGGTTTTGTGAGGGTGTTAAGAGGCAGACTTTGACACCATATTAAAAGGTGGGAAAATGGTTATTTTATGTTTTGTGAGTTTGTCAATAGGATCCTTAAAAAATATTACAGAGATTTAAAAAATCAAAGTATCTTTCATTGCATATCCAAATAGCACCTACTTCATTAACTACTTAAAGAAATGTATGCAGAAAAGAAAATGTATATCATTCTTGTAAGTAGAGTATCAGTATCCTTTTCCACAAATAGAAGTTAGTAATAAAAGCAATTACAAAGGATAGAAATCATGATTAAATTCTAGCTAGACATTGTTATCTACTAAAAGCTGAGCCCCAGTCCCGCTCTCTGTTGGAAAGCTTAGCAGGGCCTGGAGAGGTATTTAAAGCATACCTCCAGCCACGGACTTTCTTCATCTGAGTATTCAAATCAATTAAAAATGGAATACTTTTCTCGGTCTGAAATTCAAAGTGATTTAATATTGTATAACTCATCGCAGCTCTCTCCAGGCACCTCTGCAACAGTGCTAACAAAGATACGAGTTGAAGTCCTTGCACATTCTTAATTGTATGGCTCCGTGATGTCACTTTCCCCCTCCTTAGTCTGTTAGAAAGCTGTCTTTGCATCTCACAGGGGTAAGCTTTTAGGTTCTGAAGATGAAGAGTCACTTATTTTTGGCTCTGCACTATATTAAACAAAGAGGTAACACTTCAAAAAAAATCCCGAACTTGCCTGCAAGCAAAGTCTAAAGTGCAGAAGAGCTGCCCATGCTTTTTTTTGTTTTTGAGTCATGAAGTCCACACTGATTTTTAGGCGGATAAAGTAGAAAACCGCATGTGCTTCTAGTTTGGGGGGAACCGCATAGCTTGCAAAGATTTTGAACTTTATTTTGAAGACCTCATAGAAAGCCAACTGTCTACTGGTATTTAGGCTATTCGAGGAGAAGTTCATGGCTGTTGGAAAATAGCTCCTGGGAGGAATTTCTATTGCTTGGGATGCTGCCGTTCCCATCCCATGTCAGGCACACACATCTCCACAAAAGCATCCACAGGCCTGTTCTTCATGTGGAGTCT
Organism: Myotis myotis; assembly: GCF_014108235.1. NCBI lineage: Eukaryota > Metazoa > Chordata > Mammalia > Chiroptera > Vespertilionidae > Myotis > Myotis myotis. The sequence goes on from NW_023416319.1 coordinate 27,405,611, forward strand.
CCCACACCAGGCGGTGGCATTTCCGGCTCGTAGAAGCAGAGCTCCTTAAGAGCTTTAAAACAAAGCTGGCCGGTGGGTGGCTGGGGTGATAAGCTTAGGGAAACACGTGCCTGTGATGATGTGCTCATCCCATCCTGTTCTCCTGCTCAGGCTACCTATTTAAAGAATTGGTATTCATGCACTTGGTGAATGACCTAAGTCCTGGGATAGCAGGGACATGGGCAGGTGGTGAGAACAGGCAGTAGAAGAAAATACGGGACCCAGGAGCTATATTTTACCATGAAGTCCAATTCCTATTTCTGTCCCTAGGATTTTTGGGTGGTGGTTGGAAAAGAATGTCAGTGCCACAGTGTTTTTCCATCTGCCTCATCCTGAGCTAATCTAGATAGAGCTGATTGTAAACACTGAGGTTCCTAAGTTACTTGTTTTTATTGCATTACTTGTAGGGGGAAATATTGCAATTTGAGAAAAGCCTACATAAAATTCCCAAAGTACCAAACCAGAGAGATGGGGGATTTAACTTAATTTGGGGTACCCTTAGAAGAGGGGGGTGTATCCTAATCAGATTTATGGTGATCTAGCACCACCCTTTGTACCTATGACTTGCACATTTTCACTGAGGAATTGAACGCATTAGAATAAAATAATGTGGTTGCATTGAAATGCCATTTAAAGGAACATGCGTAGAAAACAAAATTTGAGGAGTAGGAATTAAAGACTAGGAATTTTGTTCCTAGTTTGAGGGAATCGAGGCTGATGGCCAATTCAAAAAGGAAGAGAAGGATGAAGCCCACTTATTTTCTCTATCTGCTGTGAGTCTTAATGGATCTTTGAACTTAAGGCACACTGTCTTCACTGCTCAAAGGTATTCTGCATTTTACAAACATTTTGGTTAAGCAGTAATAAGAAATTTTCTTTAAAAACTGTGGGTTAGCTTCTAACATAGAGTAATAGATTAAGGGCTAGGGCTGTGGTCAGCAAACTTTTTCTGTAAAAGGCCAGCTAGTTGACATTTTAGGCTTTCAAAAAAATAGCCCTTTAAAAATGTGAAAAACATTCAGAGCCCGCAGTCACTACAAAAACAAACTGTAGCCACATTTAAATCTTGGGTCATTGTTTGCAGACCTCTGGCTTACGTCTTTTGAATTGTATAACTATGGGGCTATTCTAACTCTGAAATAAACTATATTCAAACATATAAAGAATGAGAAAGAATAGCCTAATGAACCCGGTACCTATTATCCAACTTTAGTAATACAGTGTTATCTATTAAAATTTCCCCTTTTATTCTTCTCTTAAATGTATACTCCTTAGAATTTATTTTTCTAACTTGGAGATTTTTCCTTATAAAAAATAATCCACATCATTATAGGAAGTTTGGAAAATAATAGTCTTATATATAATGGTTGTCATTTCTTCAGCACTTTTAATTAAAAAATTATCTTTTAAAAAAAGACATTTGGTGGAAAAAAAGAGTATGAAACAAAAACTTATTCCAAATCGGAGATTTACATTTTATTATTTTTCAATATTTTTTACTGTGTGAATAACTTCTTAAAATATTACTTGGAAGTTTATATAAATTTTACATTCTGATTTTGAAGTAAACATAAAATTAGATATTTCTCCATGTCTTTGTTTGAAATCAGAGTTTTACATGGCTGTATAATTTGAAAATATAAGGATTTTATGTAACTAGTAATATTTTATTGGGCATTCAGAATATGTTTCATTTTTAAACATCATAAATTTCACTATAATGAACATCCTTATGTCTAAATATATATCCTCATACCTTAGGTCAGAGTATGGTCAGGTTTAAGCCTCTAAGTAGAGAGGTAGCACCCACATCTGTATTGCGCATTTGATGCATTTTAAATTTTGGATAAATTCATCCTCATTGCTACTATTTTAAATGCATCATGTCAAGGCCTAGTAACAATGCATTGTGTTCAATAATAGGGACTAAGGAAACAAAACAGAAAAACAAAAAGTGATTAAGTTTACCAAGGACAACCATTGGATTAAGAAAACAATAGCAGCATAGAGGGACCTGGAGAGTTTTATGCTAAGCAAAATAAAGCCAGTCAGAGAAAGACAAGTATCACATGATCTCACACATGTGGAATCTAATGAACAAAATAAACTGAACAAAATAGATCCAGAAACATAGAAGCATGGAACAGACTGTTGAATCTCAGTGAGAAGGTGGGGGTGGGTGGGGAGAGATTAACCAAATAATTTATATGCATGTATGCATAACCCATGGACACATACAATAGTGTGGTGAAGGTGGGGGAGAGGAGGGATGAGGGGTGAGATGGAGGGGGCCAATGGAAAAAGAAAAGGGGACATCTGTAATACTTTCAACAATAAAGATAAATAAAAAAAGTTTAAAGCTACAAGTTGCAAAAGCAGTTCAAAATAAATAATGCATATTTGGTATTTTAAAAATTCTAATTATTATAAATTTGATGTAGTACATTTATAGTCTAATATAAATTAATGACATTTAATGTATCTGAAAGCTAAAATTAAAGCTTAACAATCTTTTTTTTAAAAGAAAGCAATGGTACTATGATACTGACAAAAATTTATTGTGTTGAATTATTTTTTAGAAAATAGATTATCAATAGGGTACCTGGAAAAACAGTGCTAATACACACCATATTTTAAATAATTTAAAATTATAAGTATTCTGAGTCTACTTTAAAAATATATTCAGACTATTTCAGGGTGATGTTTATTAAACATATATATATAGCTTTAGTAGTAGTAGATTTATAATTAATGTAAACTGACCCTACACTGTGTAGAAAGTTTTCTGAAAATCTATAATAATAAAAGCTTAATATGCTAATTAGACAGGTCATCCTTCCAGATGTCCTTGCTTTCGGACAAGGCTGCAGTGGGCAGGGGCCACGGCAGAGGTGGCAGAGGCCCCCAGCAGCGGCAGCGGCAGCGGCAGGCGGAGGCCGGGGCCAAGGCCCTTGCACGAATTTCTGCATCAGGCCTCTAGTATATCTATAAACAATCTATTTGTGCCTTGACCGGTGTGGCTCAGCTGGTTGAGCATTGTCCCATGCACTGAAAGGTCACCGGTTTGATTTCTGGTCTGGGCCTATGACCAAATTACTTAGTTTGGTCCCCTCAGGTTGCATTTGGAGGCAACTGATCAATACTTCTCTCTCTCTCCCTTCCTCTCTCTCTCTAAAATCAATAAAACATGTAACATTTGCCTAGTTTTCTAATTGAACTTATTGGGGTGAGATTGGTTCACCAAAGTATACAAGTTTCAACTGTGCAACTCAATCATCTGCACTGGGTATTTGTGCGCCCATCACCCCAAGCAAAGTCCCTTTCCGTCCCCATGTCCCTCCTTTGCCCACCTCCACCTACCGCTTACCCCCCTTTCCCTTTGCCTAGTTTTAATGAGAAGCTTTCAGATGGGAGGAGCATCACCTGTCACAGATGTTTGACCCACATCATTGGTGACTTCGTGAGGAAAGAATCATCACAATGTGATTTTTTTTTTCCTTTGACTCTCAAAGAAATATATACTAGTTTTAGCAAATCTGGGAAGTACAGGTCAGAATTAAAAAGTAGGGAAAGAGAGCACTACACGTAATCCCATTGCCTGGACACAAAGACTTTTTACAAGTTAGCACTGCAGCGCGCTTACTTCCAAAATATTTCTATGTGGCATAAGGCAAGCTATGAAGTTGAAAGCTAACTTGTCAACATCACACATTTTTTTTTAAAGATTTTGTTTTTACTGACTTTTTTTTATAGAGGGAGAGAGAGTGAAATGTCAATGTGAGAATGAAACATCCATCGGCTGCCTCCTGCGTGCCCCCTACTGGGGATCAAGTCTGCAACTTTGCCATGTGGCCTGACCAGGAATTGAGCAGGCAACCTTCCAGTGCAGGGCATGACCCCCAACCGACTGAGCCATACTGGCCAGGGCCACACAATTTGTATCAATAATATTTATGAAATAAATATTATATATTTATTGCATTGTTTATTTTACTCTCTGAAGTAATTTTCAGCTATCATTGTCCACAATGACCCAATTATTTAAAGATGATATTACAAAGTATATTTGTTGTATCAGACCGGCTCACGTTATTAAGTAACTTGCAAAATTCTATTTTTGACAGCTGTATTTGTCTTGCTAGTGATAAGCGAGCACAAATTAATCACCCTCTATTTTTTTTTTAAATTCTTGTTTTGCAAGTATTCAGCATTCAATATCAGACTATAATGTAAATCTTTCAAACCCTAGCTTAGTGAATACCATAAAATTTGAAAAGATCACTTTATGGGTATGCTCCTTGAATTGGCTTAAGACGTTTGTTTTCATTTTTGGACAGATTTTTTTTTTTTTAAAAAAGTAAACTTGATGTTGCCCCCCTTTTTTGATAATAATATTAATCTTTCCTCCAAACCAGAGTAGGAAGAATGAAATATAGAGAAGGCTAAAAGATGTTTCCTAAATTACAAAGAGGTTGAGGCTGTGTTTCGATACCTGTTGGTCTCCTCTTCCAATCAGTTAATACAGTTTGCTGACTAATGATTAGACTGAGCAGATAGAATCACAAAATCATGGCTTAGGGAGTGGGGGTATGGCCCAGGCAGTCTGGTGGGAAATTGAGCTCTGCAGGGTTAAAGGACATGTTCAAGACCACATCATTTGGATGTGTGGTAGAGACCAGTCTCTGTCAGTCTCTGATTTGAAGTCTTGGGTGGTTTTCAATACTTTGCAGCCAAAATCAGCAGAGACTTTCCAGTTTGTTAAAAATGATTGAACCAGGCCTTCAGCACCCTAAAACGAGGGGGAGGGGTGCTAAAGGGGGTTAATTGGTGGGGGGGTGGGAGGAAGGGGACATATGTAATACTTTGAACAATAAAGAATTATTTAAAATAATGATTGAACCAAAGTTATGTGCATATTTACATCTTGAATAGAGGACTTAGATCTAGGTAACTAGGTTTTAGAATTGTAGCTTTCTACATTGGAGAATTTCTGATCTAATAGTCATTCTGCCAACAAATAAGTATTATTTAAAGTGAATCATGTTACAATGTTTAGGCTCAACACAGTATTTTTAGAATGCCCTAACAGGCTCACCTCTAAAATTGCAATTTTAAAGAAAACATTATAGCAGCTCTTAGTTTTGTAAATCTGGTCCAAAATGTGGGCCAGTAGCACTGGAATTATAGCCTTTAAACCTTGGACAAGTTACCTAACCTCCTTGTGCCTTGTTTTCTTTATCTGGAAATTGATGATGACATAGTAGTCACCTCATGGTGTTAAGGATTAAATGAATTAATATACATGAAGCAGTCAGAATATGTGCCCAATAAATGTTTACTATTATTTTGTTATTGTTATTAATGTGTAATCTAAATCCTTATTAACATTTTCTCAATGTAATTGAATATATGTATAAGATCAAAGTAATATACAGATTGACTCTGTATTTTTAGGGGTATTTTATTTGAAAACATTTTAAATGATAAAGCCTTTTCCTTTATAATGCAGATGCTCTTTTTTGTTTTTTATACTTTACCCAAGGATATTTTTTCCCATTGATTTTTAGAGAGAGTGGAAGGGAGGGGGAGAGGGAGAGAGAGAGAGAGGAGAGAAAGAGAAACATTGATGTGAGAGAGACACATTGATTTTTTTGTCTCCCACAGGCACCCTGACTGGGAAGTGGGGATCGAACCTGCAACCCAGGTACTTGCTCTTGACCCGGCCGATGCGCTAATCATTGAGCATTGCCAGCCAGGGCTGTAATGCAGATGTTCTTAACTCATAACATTAGGTTTGTAAAATGATCTCCAGGGCTGCTTGAGTCTTTTTTTTTTTTTTAATTATTTGTAAGCTTTTTACAGAGCTGTAATAATGTTAGAATTTTCTGTCTTGCAGACTGTTTCAAATGATCACATGGTGACTGAATACAAGTTCATTTGTAACAGGATATTCAGATAACGAGGGTCTCCTTTGGCCTCTGATTTGGATAGGAAGCCAGGTCACTGGACCACTGAACAGGGCAAAGATGTAGAGAAAACTATTTAACTGTTTTTTATTCTTAACCGAACACCCCACGGCCTCCTTCTACGCTCCAGTTTAGAAATGAAATTGAAGCGTCTGAGAGTAGTTTGTGGAGCTTATTCAAAGATATTTGGAGACCACTGCTGGTATGTTGTGGAGCCTAGTTACCCCTAACTGGCAGGAATTGCAAGGTGATATTCAACTTACCTAAGGCCGGGGAGAGGGGTGCGAGGAAACCACTCTGAGAGCTTGGTGGGTGTTCTCTGCTCCTGGGAACACACCAGCTGGAGGGTCTAACTGCCTGCTGAGAGCTACTGTTGGGCAGTGGGCTGGCCTGCTGCTGTGATTTTGGCAAGAAGGAGACTGGGTCGTTGTGTCATTCACATTTCTAGAGTTTGCTGGGTCAGAGAGTGTGTGTGTTTCCAGGGAGTGGAGTTTGGCCATATGTTGGAATCTGGGGTTGTTTTCCATCTCCAAGAGAGCTGCTTAGAGTTTCAAAAGCTCTGCAGCAGGAGGCTGAGGCTTAGGACAGTGGCCAGCCAGAGGAGAGTGTAGCCAGGTGAGAGATCCCCAGCCATGGAATTAAGAATGTCTCTGGGGATCCTATAAAGCAGCGGTTCTCAACCTGTGGGTCGCGACCCCTTTGGCGGTCGAATGACCCTTTCACAGGGGTCGCCTAAATACATCCTGCATATCAGATATTTACATTACAATTCATAACAGTAACAACATTACAGTTATGAAGTAGCAACGAAAATAATTTTATGGTTGGGGGTCACCACAACATGAGGAACTGTATTAAAGGGTCGCGGCATTAGGAAGGTTGAGAACCAGTGCACGTATCCCACGGGCTTTACACACCTGCCAGGCCCAGACAGCCCAATGTCAGTATCAGTCAATTTCACAACTTTTCTGACCCTTCTCCTTTGCTTTCATCCCTCCCTTCTGCTCTGAGTCAGGAATTAAGTTAGCAAACCGGCGTAGAAAACTAAGCTTCTGAAAGCATAAAGGAGGAAAACAGAAAAGAAATCGCACTCCACCTCCACATTGGTGGGAAAGGGAAGTGGCTGTAATTTTGAATAAAGTTGTTTTTATTATACTGGACTAGGCCTCATTATTTAGTGGAGATTCTTTTTTTTTTAATATATTTTATTGATTTTTTACAGAGAGGAAGGGAGAGGGATAGAGAGTTAGAAACATCAATGAGGGAGAAACATCGATCAGCTGCCTCCTGCACACTCCCTACTGGGGATGTGCCCGCAACCAAGGTACATGCCCTTGACCAGAATCAAACCTGGTACCCTTGGGTCAGCAGGCCGACGCTCTATCCACTGAGCCAAACTGGTCAGGGCTGGAGATTCTTTTATTACCCGAAAGTTGCCAGGAAAGTAATAAGACTTGCCTTGAGTTTTATCTGGGGGAAAAGGAAGAACCAGAGACCAGAATAAAATTAAATGAACAATTTATATTGTTTTAGGATCATTTCTCATAAAAGTCTGCTCCATGAAGGCACTGATTATATATTCAGACCTTATTTATTAATTTCCTTCCTTTTATTCATTTAGGGTTGATTGCGGAGGCATTATAAATAATGTCAGACTAGGCTTATACACATTCTATCATTATGTTCTGGATCATTAGATTCTTGCTTACAGAAGGGGAATACTCATATATCAATATTGGCAAGTTGCTTTTCAAAAGGGTTTAGGCGCTTTCCACTACTACTGTTTTTGCATGAATGTTTCAGATACAAAGACGTTTAAAAAATACTTAAGAACAATATTTGACTTTATAACATCTATGGAAGGATTGACTATAAAAGGAGAAAATCCCCACTATTCAACTGTACTAATCAGCTGCTAAAAAATTACTCCGAGGGTATCCGTTTTGCAGACTGTAAACTCTATAGAATTTTCTCTATGAATTATAAAATACCATTTTATGTGGGAGAAGTCTGCACCACAATTTTTCAATCAGTCATTAATTTTAAAGTACATTGAATTTGCAGATAAAAACACCTAGACGAATTTGACTTTTATTAAGTATTAAAACACGAACAGCTCTTTCCAGCCGGCGCCAAGCCATGGATTGCCATGATCTCACCAGCATGAGCTCCTGTGGATACACTTTCAATACACTGAGACGCGCAGGCAAGGTCAGGGGGCTGCGCCCCCACCGTGGGCCCCGTGCGGAGCAGCCAACTCAAGTGGAGACACAAGAGAGGGAAGAGGCTCTCGCGGACTCCTGGTGGCAGGCAATCTTTCTTTTCCTTTTTATATGTTTCTTGCTTCTCTTTATTAGTTTATACACCCAGCTGCTCACATCGCTAAGGACGGTAACATATTTTGCATTTTTTAAGCCTTATACAATTGGTGTCACACTGTGTATATTTTATATGGCTTTCTTTATTTTACTCCACCATTTGTTTTTGACTTTCATTCTGGTGGTTCTAGGCTATTCGTTTTCAGGCTACGGTTTTATACTTGCTACATGAGTTTACCAGAATGTATGACTCTCCTTCTGAAGAGCAGTTTGCTGTCCTTACCAGCTTAGTGCCACTTAGACATGCTTTGGTAAATGCCTCGTATTGTTGCATCAGGGCCAGGGCAGCTGGGAGGGGATCAGTGACATGGGACGCTGCTTTCCTTTTCCTCTGCTGTAGTCCTGCAGGGAGCCGGGAACTTTTAACCATCCGTCTCCTTTCTGCTTATGGCTCCTGTGCCCTGGAGAGGGCCTGGGACCTAGTGAGCGTCACTGAACCAGACAGAGGTGGAGTGTTCCACACGTAACTGCAGGTGGGGATGTGGCCTCGCAGGTGGAGGACAGAATCAGCGCCACCCGGAGTTGCAGTGGTGTCCTTAGTCCCAGAGGGCTCAGACACACCCTAAGCCATTGGTTCTCAACCTTCTGGCCCTTTAAATACAGTTCCTCATGTTGTGACCCAACCATAAAATTATTTTCGTTGCTACTTCATAACTGTAATGTTGCTACTGTTATGAATCGTAATGTAAATATCTGATATGCAGGATGGTCTTAGGCGACCCCCGTGAAAGGGTCGTTCGACCGCCAAAGGGATCGCGACCCACAGGTTGAGAACCACTGCCTAAACCAGGGGTGGGCAAACTTTTGGACTCGAGGGCCACAATGGGTTCTTAAACTGGACCGGAGGGCCGGAACAAAAGCATGGATAGAGTGTTTGTGTGAACTAATATAAATTCAAAGTAAACATCATTACATAAAAGGGTACGGTCTTTTTTTTTTTTAGTTTTATTCATTTCAAATGGGCTGGATCCGGCCCGCGGACCGTAGTTTGCCCACGGCTGGCCTAAGCCCTGCCCCCTTGCCACCCAACAGGATATTTTCCCTCTTGCTTTATTGTTAGACACAATGTATAAACACAAAACAGAAAACAGCAGGGATTCTCTTTGACCTCAAAAAACAGCAAGGAAGGAAGAAGTTCCAGAAATTTTTTAAAGTACAAGACATATTAGTGCCCAGGCCAAGGCTGTGGATGGCAGACCACAGTCAACAGAGCTGGACTAGAGGCTCTTTCCCTCTCCCCAGAGCCTGGCCAACCTCAGGGAGCCCTCCACCAGCAGCCAGTCCATACAGGCAGAATGGGAACACTCTACTACAATGAGCCTTCTCCACTCGGAGAGAAGGGCCACAGGTGCTGTCAGTTACAGTCTGCTCAAGCCATGCTGAAAGCTTCTGTGGGAACACTGACAAGACAGCACTTGACTTGCTAGACAGGAAAGGATCTGATGGGCAACACCAGTTTGGTCTTGAAAAAATGAGTAGAAGTGTCCCAGGTAGACTGAGGGATCAAGCATGGAGTATAGACGTTTGGGGGATCAGAGGACTCTAGATTCAGTGCCATGGAACATGACTTATCTAAATGGTGATGTGCCACTGAAAGGTTTTTGAGCCCTGGCTGGTTTTTCTCAGTGGTTAGAGTATAGGCCTGCAGACTGAAGGGTTGTGGGTTCGATCCCCAGTCAAGGTCATGTACCTCAGTTGTAGGTTCGATCCCCATCCTTGTTGGGACATGGGCGAGAGGCAACCGATTGATGTGTCTCTCTTACATATTTATCTCTCTCTCTCCCCTCCTTCCTTCCACTCTATCTAAAAATCAATGGGAAAAAATATCCTTGGTGAGGATTAAAAATAAAATAAAATATGTTTTTGGCCTCTGACCCACACAGTGAAATGTGTTTTAGAAAGGCCTCGGAGAGATGTGTGGGGAGCAGGGGGCGCGCGGGCTCCTGCAGAAACTCAGGGAAGTGGGGGGGGGGGGTTTGAACAGACCAAGTCATGGCCTCTAAGCCTTGGTTACTTCATTTGTGAAATAGGATATTCTCTACTTCATGGTGAGAGAATACATGCATTTCAGGTACCATTAAATAACCAAATAGAAGACCTGGTGTTAGAAGTTCAGCTGAATCAGTTGTTGGACAGAAATGGTACTGGCTTTGAGGTCTTCAAAGCTTCCAGATATCCAACCTTCCCCTCATCTATAAAATGTGGCCATCAATCTCCACCTCACAGAATTGAAAAGATTAAATGAAAGAATGTCCCTAGCCCACGCCTGATCTGGAATACCTACTGAATCCCTAACTGGTTTCCTGTTTGAATTCTGGATGCCCAGTGACCCATTCTCCTCAACCAGCCAGAGGAATCCTTGTAAGTTATTCCCTGCTTTGGACCCTTTAATAACATTCCTTTGCACAAAGGATAAATTCTGAATGTCCTACGGTGGCATGGTAGGCCCTGCCCAGTCCTTCTCTACTGGTCTAGTGGAAATGTAATTTAGCAGAACAGTTTGGAAGCTAAGAACCCAGCTTGTGACTGCAGAGCCTTAAGTGGGATGTTTAACTGCTTTGTGCTTTCTGTGAAGTGGGGATAATACTGGTATAGAATTATGAATACTGAGTTAATATACATATATCAGTAAGTACAATGTCTCACATTTAATAACTGCTAGCTAGCTATTTAAGCACCTAAGGGCAATGATTTTTGTTTTATTTAATAACTGTATCCACAATGTCTAGAAAATACAGTAAGTATATCATATATATTTTTGAATGAATGAAAAAAGCCCTAATAATACATTAGTATCTCCTTTGCCCTTGACTTAAATGAAACTTTGAAAAGTCTATCATGAAATAATATTTTCTGAAATCTTAAAAAAGCCTAACTAAACACTTCTCATTAGGTTGAAGAATTAGGAGCAATGTTGAGCATTATATTATCTAGAACAAAACATGCCATGACTTATAAGATTAATTGAAAACTGAATGTAGCACATTTTGCAATAATCTGACAAAGGGCCATGTAATAAAGAGACACTGTTGACTGTTTTATTGTCACCCACATAGACACTGGTATTTATAACAACGCACAGGTTTGGTTAAGTTGGAAAATTATGTGGGTGTGAAAGACAATTGAATCGCCGAGAATTACAATACTCTGCCTCGCTGTAAAAAGAGGAACATTTTTTCTTCAAATAAGATCATTTATGTTGAATACTAGCTTGCTTTTTAAGGTAGCAAAAGCTCTCTAAAGGAGGTTATCATAAAGATAATTATATACAGGTAATTCTTAACATCTATGAATAGACAATTTAGGATTTTTTTTTCAAAATGATGAACATGGAGAAAAATTACTATATTGTCCTAAACTATTGAGTAGATGTTAGGAGAAATAACTGGAATAGTTAGGCTGACCAGACAGTCAGTCCTTCAATCCCACACCTAGAAGTCCTTCTACATTTGCAACGATCTCTCTGGAAACTAAGGTTAGTGCCTAGGTAGTCTGTTTTCTGATGATTCTTGAAACACTGGTCTGGTTCTACTTTCACCGACAGCTTTGAGTGGCAAATTCCAGCTGCCTTTTCATATACTAATATTCCCTTTAAAAACTGTGATAGTCTCTATGACTGTGGATACTGATTCTGCTTTCAAATGATAAGTTACGGTTGAGTTGATAACCCAGTGTAGAGAGAACACCACCTGCAGGGTCACCTACAAAACTGAAATGATGCAACTTCCTCCCCCATCTAAAGAGCTATATGACTGACTGTTCCCAGTTGGCATCTCAGGACCACTCATATTCCCACTGTGAGTACAATGTCTCAGCACTGAATCCTGTGGGTCTCAGCAGACATCATAAGAAGTTCCTACCTGGACCAGACTATATCCTGTGCGCTGGACCAGTGCGCGAAGGGCTGCTTCCTTCTGGGTGCCGCTCAATCCATCCCCGGATTTGTGATTTGATTCCATTGAGAGTGATTATCAGCAAAAAATCAGGTTAATTAGGGTTGCTCACTGAAACCAAATTTAAGATAAATTAAGTAAATTGCTGTTGCCACGTCCAAACTTGTCCTTTTCATGAAGGACATCTTTAGGAAACATTCTCTGCAAATGAGACATCGGGTTAAAGCAACTAACAGCCACACAAACAAGGCCAGTTACACATCCTCATTAAGGAAGAGATTAAAAAAAACGTTCAACTTTAGCTGAAATTTAGAAGTCAAAAATGAGTAGTATCCCGTCTCCAATTAGAATGCAGATCAGTAATTCTCAATCCAGTGACCTGCGAATGTCACCAAATGCTCAGATACAAATTAGCTTTTGTCAATTAAAGGTCCTCACAGATGTGGGAAGGAGGGCACTATTACTAAATCAGTAAACTAGAATAAGGTATCAGGATCCTGAGAGTGTTAGCTTCATTTATCTATTCTGTGTGTTTAACTAAGACATTTATCTTCTTACTAGAGGCACGAATTCATCCACGTTGTGGTCTCTCGGCCTGGCCAGTGAACAGGCCAATAAGGGCTGGCTGAAGAGGGGGAGGGGTGGGGAGCGCAGGAGGTTGGCCAGCTGTGGGGAGGGACTGTGGGAGGTTGGCCTGTCACAGGAGCTTGGCTGTGGAAGCGCACTGACCACCAGGGGGTAGCACCTGCATTGAGCATCTGCTCCCTGGTGGTCAGTGCATCATTACAGCAATTGGTCGATCAGTCGACCGGTCATTTGGTGGACAGGTTGTAATGGTCGCTTAGGCATATATATTCTCCAAAGATAAATTTCTAGAACAGGATGCACTGGGGGCAAATACAGAAGTCCTCATGCAAACTACTTTATGTAATAAAAATGTCACTTAGGTTTTAACAAAACAATAATAGATCCTTTTGAGTTATGTTGAAAGGGCTTGCTAACATCTGGATCATGTACCACACAGACCACTCAGTAGAGGACATAAAACCCTTTGTAAAAATCTAAGAAACTATGGAAGTTTATGTCCGGGTTTATGTAGATATGAAGGTGCAATTTCAGCATTTTATTAAAGTCTATGCTTTCTGTTTGGGTACAGATTTGAACCAATTTCAAATGTGATGGCTGTTGCAATTCACAGGTTTCCAGGGTAAGGATATGGCCGTGCTGAAGGCCCCTGCTACAGTGGTTGATGTTCTGAAGTCTCCCACGTGCATAATGGGAGCGCACCTGCTGGGTTAGAGCATGAATGGCTCAGTGAAGGTTCCGTGCTGGGTTTCCACTCTGCTTAATGTGCTCTGCCAACCAAGACAGTGGAAACGTGTTTTATGATGGTTTGAATCAAATGCAAATCTAATGTGTTTGACTCTAGGCCAGTGGTTCTCAACCTTGCTAATGCCGCGACCCTTTAGTACAGTTCCTCATGTTGTGGTGACACCCAATTTCATTGTTACAAATTGAACATAATTAAAGCATAGTGATGAGTCACAAAACAATATGTAATTATATATGTGTTTTCCGATGGTCTTAGGTGACCCCTGTGGAAGGGTCATTCGACCCCCAAAGGGGTCGCGACCCACAGGTTGAGAACCGCTGCTCTAGGCCCTTTAAATTTTTTTTCTGTCCTGCACATTGAGATATCCCGTACTGGTTTTGATTGTCATTGAAAAATTCCCAATGAATGAAGAATAAAATAAAGATTTGGAATGAATGAACCATTAATGAATAGAAAACTGGCCCCAAAAATAGGCGACAAAAAAAAAAAAAAAGATGAAGAACCTGAGGTGATCATTTCAGTAAAATGTAGAATTAAAATATACTAAAATAGTAGAATTAAAAAATGCCCCAAACTAATAGACGAGCATCATTTAGAAAACAACATTTTCAATAAAGTTAAGAAAACCAAAGGAAAGAAATAATGAGATTCCAGGAAGATAATACCCATTAGGTGTTATAGGGACAGACAGTTTTATGCTCTTCACATACGCATGGCCATTCTTGCCCTTGCCCTTTCTAGTCTTGCTTGCTACTGACCCAGGTCAAGTCAGTCTTCACTCACTCACTCTCTTTAGGAGTATTTCCTTAGTGCTGTCTGTATGTCAGCCCCATCCCCTGCCCAGTTTTAGGGCATTGAGTTTTATGGGCAGCAGGCTAACATACCCCTTTCTGTATCTGTACTTTGCAAACTGGAGTGATTTAAAGAGAAAAATAAATCCTAACTTCACATCTTGGCTACAACAAATTGAAGGGAATCTTTATGAATTACAGTGGTGATTTGGTATATGTGTAGCAATCCAGGGAGGGACATGTCACTTTCTAGACACATTTATAGTATAAATGCTCTTTCTCTGGACACTACAAGGTAGGGGGAAATGAGACCTGTTTTCACTCTATAATCCCAACCTGCTGGTGAATACAGTCATAAAACCTCTACAAAAAATATAAATCCTCTTAAAAACATAAACCTACAAAAAGGATTTTGAAGATTTATAAAGAAAATTAGCCTTTAAGACAAATCTAATTCTTGCCCTGTTCCCAAATGTTACTAAAATTGTTTTTTTTTCATCGGGACACTCTCAAACTCTCCCACAGTGCTGAATTTAACCTGCCAAAGCAAGGAGGCCATAAATGGACTTGGGTCTGATGAGGTTAGTCATGAGTGTCTTACAGATGTTGGTAGGCAAAGTCTGTTGTTTTTTGGCCAAGTTGTAGATTTGCTCTTTGCTGAACTTCATCTTTTCTATCAAAAGATAACAGTTCGTGGTGAAACAAGTTTTATTTACAACACCTATCTTTAGTTTTGGTTAATAATTAGCAAAGGGGATCAAAGATACTTTACATCAGAAAAGCCTTTTGATTACATTTAGATTCACTTTGAAATTATTAAGAAAATCTGTATGGCATCTTAATATAATGTCAAGTCATTGGAAATCAGAACATTGAAATAAAATTCAGAATTTGCCATAAGAGAAACTTGATCTTCAAAAACAAATCGCTCTCCCAACATTGAACCTGAATCCCAGATAAATGTTTTTTTAGGCAAGTCAAACTTTTGTTTCAAAAATTGGTCAATTTGAAACAAAGGTTTTGCAATATGTTATCTAATTTAGCACCTTGTGAATTCTTCAGATCTTCGGCAGCTGCATTTTACAGATAGTTCCTGATGTAATTTATTGAGGCAGTAGATCCACAACCTATATATAGCAGGCTGTAAGACCATTGGAGCTAAAGGAAAGCATTCATGACTATTTATCACTATTCATTCAAAAATTATTTACTGAGTACCTACTATTACCCAAGCAATTTTTGAGACACAGGGATATAACAGAGAACAACACAAACCCCTCTCTCCCTAAAATCTCAGCTTTATAGTAGTTGATGGAGTTGTAAAGTGGTTATGACAATAAACAAATTAGTGATATATGCAGTGTGCTTATGATAATTTCTGTGAACAAAAAATAAAAATGAGAAGAGGAATAGAAAGTGAAATATGTAGTGTGGGGGATGACATTTTCAGATAGTATGGTTTAGATAGAGTGAATTTGGGAAGAGAACTGGGTGAAGTGAGGGATGTATTTGGGAGAGAGCATTCAAGGCAGTGGGCCTGGCAGGTGCTGGGGCTTGCTGGTGAAATAGTGAGGAGGCCCATGTGGAGATAAAGCTGAGTGCGTGAGGAGAGAGGTGGGAGTTGGGGTTTGGGAGATAATGGTGGACCAGGTCATGTAGGACCTTCTACTAGTACATCATGAGAAGGGCTTTGGATTTTGATCTGAGAAGTGAAGCCAGACAATTGACAAGATTTTACTTAAGTTTTAACAGAATCACTGTAACTGTTGAGAGAACATTGAAGGGAGTCAAGTGGTACCGGGACTAAGGTGAGGAAAAGGAGGTGAGTAATGCAAACACAGGTCCTGTTTTTATTTAAAAATTTGCTAGTTTAAATTATGAGTTTTTAAAAAATATCACAGCTCAGTGGTTGAGCGTCGATCTATGAACTAGGAGGTCACGGTTTGATTCCTGGTCAGGTCACTTGCCCAGGTTGTGGGCTCGATCCCCAGTGTGGGGTTTGCAGGAGGCATATGATCAATGATTCTCTCTCATTATTGATGTTTCTATCTCTCTTTCCCTCTGCCTTCCTCTCTGAAATCAATACAAACATATTTTTAAAATATTACATTAAAATGTCTTTTGTCTTCATTACTGAGTTTTGATATTTCTTAAATTTTACATTCACGGTGATGCCCCACTTCTCTCACTCAAGTTGCCAGGGGAGTGACGGGGAGAAGCAGGGAGACCAGTTAAAAATTATTGCAACATCTAGGCAAGATAATCGTGGCTTGGACTATTATCTTGTGATAGTGGGGAGAGGTGATGAAAAATGGTCAAATCTTGGATATAGTTTACAGATGAATGTGTTGTGAGAAAAAATGAGGAGTCACGGTTGACATCCCAATTTTTGGCCTAGACAACTTTAAAAGCAGAGTTGTCATTAACTGAGTTTGGGAGCAGCAATTTCATGGAAGAGAAGCAGTAATCAGCCATAGGCACGCTGATTTTGAGATGCCATTAGATAGCCATTAGTAGAGAGGTTGAGTGGACAGTTAGATATATGAGTCTGAATTTTACGGGAGAGTTCCAGACAGGACATATTGATTTGTAAGCTATTTACATAGAGCTATTTAAGCTGTAACATTGGATGAGGTCATCTAAGGACTGAGTGTAGAAAACAGGTCCAAGGACTGATCTCTGGGGCACTCCAGCTTTTGGAAGTCAGGGAGACATGGAAGAACTAGCAAAGGAGAATGGGATGGGATAGCCAGAAAGGTAGGACAAGAACCAGGTGAGTAAGGTGTATTGGAAGCCAAGTGAAGAAAGGATTTGGGGGAACAATTGAGTGATCAGGTGTGCTAATCCTGCTAAGTCATGTAAGATGAAGCCTGAATAGGAACATCGATCCCAGAGCAGGACATTCTGGGTTCAGATCCTCATTCTGATTCTTACTGTGTATTCTGGGAAAGTTCCTTCTCCTCTTGGTATCTCAGTATCCTTGGCTTAGGAGGTAATGGTATTTCTCTGAGGGTCTTTGTATTGTATAGGTCAATATATTGAATGGACGGCGGACGATTTCCTGGTATATAATCAGTGCTAGGCATAGGTATATAGTAATCAGCATAGGCATATAAAATATAAAAAGGAAAAATAGAGAGGCAACATGATCACCAAGCACCTCAGCTTCTCAATTCAGAGATTCTTCAGTAAAAAATTCCACTGACTGGTGGAACAATACTGTTATCCAGGTGAGAGTGGCTGAGAGAAGAAAGGGGCAAAGGAATGAAAGTTGGCCGAAACCGGTTTGGCTCAGTGGATGGAGCGTCAGCCTGCGGACTGAGGGGTCCCGGGTTCGATTCCGGTCAGGGTCATGTGCCTGGGTTGCGGGCATATCCCCAGTGGGGGATGTGCGGGAGGCGGCTGATCGATGTTTCTCTCTCATCGATGTTTCTGGCTCTCTATCTCTCTCCCTTCCTCTCTGTAAAGAATCAATAAAATATATTTTAAAAAAAAAAAAAAAAGGAATGAAAGTTGGATGGAGTAAGGTCACAGGCAATTTTACAGATAATAATGAGGACACCACCCCAGCCCTACCCAAGCATCAGTTTCCTCCCTTGTGAACTGGCTAACAAGCAGGTTGTGAACCATGCTGCTGTGAAGATCATATGAGAAAACACCCACGAAGTGTTTACTTTAGGTCTTGCCTACGCAAGCATGTCCACATGACATGACTTACTATTGTTACTACTAAAATGATGTTGGAGAGAAAAGCAGTGTAGGAATCCCAGAAGGGGCCTGCAGGAGAAGACAGCACTTCCTTGTATAATTTTCTTTCTTCTCCTTCTTCCTTATGTTCACTCTGAAAATGGTGTGAGGGCAGGGATAATGATGTGAAAAACCAGGGGGGTCTCCTTTAGCTCTACTAATTTTTATTAATCTGTGATCAATGTTTCCCCATCCTCTAAGAAAGTGCTTTTTTTTTCATAGCAAAGGAATGTTTTGTTCAAATTTATACTCACCACCATAGGTGCTAAATAATATTGTTCCCATCTTTTGTTCTTCTGCCTCTATCCCAAGGGAAACTCTCTGAGCCTCAGTTTCCTTACCTATAAAATTAGGGTGATAATAGTGTCTACTTCACAGGGTTGGTATGAGGATTAAATATGAATACATTTAAAATACATTTAAAGTGGTTCCTGCCAAAACCGGTTTGGCTCAGTGGATAGAGCGTCGGCCTGCGGACAGAAGGGTCCCAGGTTCGATTCCGGTCAAGGGCGTGTACCTGGGTTGCGAGCACATCCCCAGTGGGAGATGTGCAGGAGGCAGCTGATCGATGTTTCTCTCTCATCGATGTTTCTGACTCTCTCTCTCCCTTCCTCTCTGTAAAAAATCAATAAAATATATTTAAAAAAAATAAAAAAATAAAGTGGTTCCTGGTATTTAATAATTTCCCAGTAAGTGTTGGCTATTATTTTAATTATGATTCTAATTAATCTCTAATTCCAAGGTGTAGAATTACTTGCAGGAAGGGAGGATCAAGTCCCATGTTCTTGGCATGATATCCTGTTTCTTCAGGGCTAGATCCTAGAATCCCTCCCAATGTCATTCATATACCCTGGGGATTACCACCCTTTCTGATAATCTAGGGCTCTGTGCTTGGAATGACCTTCCCTTCCTTTCTCACATCTCCTCTCTCCACTGTATTAACCCTACCGATTCTTCTAGATTTGATTGCAATGTAACTTACATTTATTTCTATGTTTACTATTAGAAGGGTTGGGAATTTATTTAGAAGTTTGGTTGCTTTTGTGACCAGAAATATGCTGTGGGAATTTACAACTCTTGTTTATATCAATTAGCCTGTGGTAAAATTGGATCCATTGTAAGTCATTTTGTATAAAATCACAGTTTCCAAGAACCTATCCATGATGTTAAGTGAGGACTTACTATACTGATCTTTTGACATGTGTTAAGTGCTCAATAAATACTTGTGGAAGAAAAGGGAGACTTTGGATCAGCATTTGAGAAATTACAATAAAATGAATCTGCATCTGATCTCCTAATACTTAGTATTCTTGTTGTAGTCACTTCCAGAAAATTCTATCCTGGAATAAACTTGCTTCATGTGAGAAAGTGACTTGAAAGGTTTTTCTGCATTTATGAATATATTATCACTTTTGTGTGAGACAGAAAAGTAAAATTTTAGGAAAGCAAAGAGATTGAAAAATAGAGTTGACATTTGCCTTTACATTTTTTCTTCTTAACATGTTTTTGGTTTTATAGTTGCAACTTTAGTGCCTCTGTGGTCAAGAAAAAGAAGGAGCTAGAAGTTATCAGGGGTTCATGATTTCTGCCTTCCTGAAATCATAGGTGGAGCGGAATGAACAGCTCACCTCAGCACTTGATTGAGAATACTCAATAGAAATTTCCAGAGTTCACTGTTGGGCAAGGTCAGAGCTACTGTTCCTGACTTTTGACCCTGAGGCCCTCAGGGACCAGTGGGTCCTGGCTCAGGTTGTCAGGGAAACAGAAATAAGAAGAAAGCTGGAAGAGAGAAACAGGTGGAAGGCTTTTTAAATCCAACATTTCCAAATCTAGACCCATCAGGGGTATATCATGTGCTACTCTTTAATTATAACCCTGATCTCTGAAGAGGAAAAGCACTTTTTTTGTCCATAAAAATTGGTCCCACTCATATCAGGCACTGCACAAGATGATTTAGAGTTAGGAAGTGAAGTAATTTTGTTAATATTATAGTTGTGGAAGGGAAAGAGGAGAGAATTTGGAGTGGTATTTGTTATGTAGATTTGCCTGAAGTTATGGTAATCCTGGCAGATTTTCATGCCCTAGCCTAGTGGAACCCAAGTTGACAGCGAGGGGAATAAAAAAAGTGGGAAAACAAGTTTCTGTATTTTTTAAAAAAATCTCTCAACATAGTAAATTGGGCAACACATGAGACAAAGGTAAGAGAAGTCCATGATGCAAAGGTAAGAGGAGTCCATTCTTTCTTCACACTTAAAGGGTGAAGAAAGAATTGTTTGGAAAAGCCAAGCAGAAATGGCAATCGTGAATGACAGACAGAGAAGAACACAAAGATGCTGAAGGATAAAGACAGAGAACTGAAGTTAGATCTCATGGTTAAAAATTAAATAAAGTAATTATTCTTAACTTTAACCAAAAGGTGAAAACACATTAATTTAATATCCACTACATATCATTTAGTGGATACTAAATCTAAGATGATTTAGAGTTAGGAAGTGAAGTAATTTTGTTAACATTATAGTTTCTATATTACTTATTTCATTTGATTATTTTTTCTACAGAGGATAAATAGGGAAACTGAATGGGAAGAAAGACTGTTTCTTTTCTTTTGAAAAAATATTTTTATTGATTTTAGAGAGAGGAAGGGAGAGAGAGAGAGAGAGAAACTTCAACGTGAGAGAGAAATGTTGATAAGACCAGGGATTGAAATCACAACCTGATTATGTGAGCTGATGGGAATCGAACCATCAACCTTTTGGTGCACAGGATGATGCTCAATGAACTGAGCCACACTGGCTAGGGCAGAAAGACAGTTTCTGGCTCTGTAAGCAGAGGAGAGGTGCTCTTCTGTAATTGAGCAGGGAGAACGTAGGGCTTGCACTAGCAATGTGCCCCCCACACACTGCAAATGGATAATGTTTGCCATTGGGACCTCTCCAAACCAGTCTTTCCCAATGTGTTATTCTGCACTGACGTTGCATGATGTAGGCTGGACATGACTCTTATGCAACATGCATAAAACCAACAAGTGGTTTTATCATGAATTTGAGCCTTCTAGTATCTCCTGGGAATTTTACATGGAAGGAGTTCCAGATCATATTGAAATGGTTTGTGAAGGATTTATGACCTAAGTTATACATTTGCCTAAATGGTGCTGAGGAAATATTACTTTGCCTTACTTGATAAAGAAGTATAAATTAGCTCTATTATTCTCTTTAGAAAATGTTTGCAATTGGTCTTGAGCTTATTTTGGAAGCAAATTAATGTGTTAGTTCTTTATTTGGTCATGCATCATGAACCATAGCCCAATTAACAGAATATATGCATACATAAAATTCCAAAATGTAGCCATAAAAACATTACACAAAGGGCCCAAAATAAAGAAATGAAATTCACAGCAGATATATTTATCTTACGTTGTTCCACAGTTTTAGGGAAGGACAGGCTTGCATTTAAATTTTAGTTCTGCCACCAGGATTTGTAATTTTGTGAGATCCTGTTTCCTATTTTAAGAAAAGAATAGGGGCACTAACACCTAACTTGAAGTTTTGTTTTGTTTTGTTTTAAACAAAGGATTAAATAAATGAGGTCATGGATGTTGAATATGAGAGCACATAACATGATGTTTGGTATACCAAACGTGCTCAATAAATACTCCCTTTTTTGTTCCTTCTCTGTTTCTGTGGTTGACTCATCTGAGCCATCATCTGTGGTTCTCTGGTTGTTTTCACCTCTAGCAATTGTCTGAGAGGAATAGAGAGATAGTTTTGAATGCATTATCTTAACCTCGTTCAGATGGCTTTAATATTTAATCTAGTTAGATATATCTGTTTTCATTTTTTGATTGGAAAAATCCTTAAGTTCCTGAGTGTGTGTTTGTCTCTCACGGAGCCTCTTACTGTTGTAATGTAAAGTAGGCACAACAAAAATATTCAATGCTGAAGAAATATTTGAATTAAGTAGTGGTACATTGCAGCCAATACAAATGATGTTATGGCCTGGCCAGTATGGCTCAGTGGTTGAGTGTCGGCCTATGAAACAGGAGGTCACGGTTTGATTCCTGGTCAGAGAACATGCCCAGGTTGTGGGCTTGAACCCCAGTAGGGAGCATGCAGGAGGCAGCTGATCAATGATTCTCTCTCATCATTGATGTTTCTCTCTCTCCCTCTCCCTTCCTTTCTGAAATCAATAAAAATATTTTAAAAATAACGTTATAGTAGAACATGTAATGATTTAGATAATTCATGAAATATAACCAAGTAGGAAAGGAAGGCTACAAAACAGAAGGCATAGTCTGATTTCATTTGCGTTAATTTTTATATTTGTAAAGACTTTGATTATAAAAGGCTAACTAGTTATAGCTAGGTGACGGATTAACAAATTATAGTTATCATTCTTATCTAACTACTTTCAGCTTTCTAAAATATACAACTCTTACTCTAATCATTAAAAGGTAAGTTAAATTACATTAATAAATAAATGTCAATGATAACAAGTCATATAAAAAATGATTAGATGTGGCCAAGATTCTTTTATGAGGAAACTGTATCATTTATTAGAAAACAAAAAAATGCTGAATATAATATAACTAAGCATTAAACTAAAGAAACTAGGAAAAGAACAAAATAGACTAAAGCCGTGGTCGGCAAACTGCAGCTCGCTAGCCACATGCAGCTCTTTGGCCCCTTGAGTGTGGCTCTTCCACAAAATACCACGTGCGGGCGCGCACATACAGTGCGATTGAAACTTCGTGGCCCATGCGCAGAAGTCGGTATTTTGTGGAAGAGCCACACTCAAGGGGCCAAAGAGCCGCATGTGGCTCGCGAGCTGCAGTTTGCCGAGCTGCAGTTTGCAGACCACTGGACTAAAGAAATTAGAATAAGTCAAAGATAAAATTTAAAAAAAAAGAAAAATCTGTAGACTTGATAAATAAATGTAAGAGCTGATTGAAAAGATTGGCAACTTAGCACGCTTCTCTGGCAATCTCGACAAGGTATGAAGGAGAACTTTTAAAATGAGGGAAAAATGAATATAAGCACAGATTGAGAGACTTTTAAAGAAAAGTATTTTTATCAATAAATTGAAAAATATATGTAGTAGACAATTATCTAAAAAAGTGTGAATTCTCGAAATTACCTCAAGGGTAAATTAAAAATTTGAATAATAAACTATATTTAAAAATTCAATGCTCTCCTCTCAAATAACACAAGGTCCAGATGGTTTTATTAGGCAAATTGTATAAATCATTTAAGAAACAAATAATTCTTTTATCACATAAAGCCTTTTGAAGCATAGGATAAATGGAAAACTTATGAAATTATCTATAGGCTTATTTATCATATGTCTGATAGAAGGCCAGACACACATATCACAAACTTAAAACTATCCACCAATATTACATATAACTATAGATATGACCTGTATAGAACAAAGTAACAAAGTACTAATATACAATAACATGATGGGTTTATTACAAGGATATAATGATTATCCAATATTAGTAATTCTATTAGTTTAATTTACTTCATTGATATGAAAGAAAATACATATTATCATCCCAGTAAATGTAAAAGTGGCACTTAACAAAATTCAACACCCACTATTGGATTAAAAACCCCAAACTCATAGTAAGTTAGAAATAAAAGAAAACATTTTTATATTGATAAAGAACATCTATCCGAATTATGAAGAAAATATTATGCTTAATAGTCAAACATTGCAATCATTCATTTTCATTAAAAACAAATCAACTATACAAAACTATTAGAATTAATAAAAGAATACTACAAAAAGACAGTTATAAAGTAAATGTTCCCTATTTAAACTGAAATAACAAACGTAATAAAAAAATCTGAACGGTATAAATAAAGCAAAATAAATATGAATAAACGTAATGCAAAATATCCAAAATTTATATGAAGAAAATTATAAAATTCTACTCAAGGATCTGAAAGCCTGGATAAATGTGGGAAACATTAGTTCTTCCAAAATTATTAATCTAATGCAATACCAATTTAAGTTCTAATAAAATTATTTTGAAATTACAAAAGTTGATTCTAAAGTTCAAAATAGATTCAGAGACATTGAAGCATGGAACAGATTGTGAAATCTCAGGAGAAGGTGGGGGAGGGTGGGTGGGTGGGAGGAGATCAACCAAAGAACTTATATGCATATATGCATAACCCATGGACACATACAATAGGGTGGTGAAGGCCTGGGGTGGGGGGCAAGGGTGGGCTAGATTAGGTCAATGGGGAAAAAAGGGGACATATGTAATGCTTTCAAAAATAAAGATTTTTTTTAAAAAAAAACAAAAGAAATTTAAAGTTCACTTGGGAGAAAAAAAATGTGCAATAAATGCCACAAAATGTATTAAAAATACAGAATTATTTGGAACCAGCCTAATCAAAAGTTAAAACAGAAATAGGCACAGAAATGAACAAGTAGATTAATGTGATAGAAAAAAATCTAGACCCATTGTATTGTTTATATTGGAATTTTCCCATAGGTGCTATTTCAAATCATATAAATATCTTACACAATTTGACAAAAAGATAAAGTTGGCATACCGTCTTACAACATATCCCCAAAATTCTAAGTGCATTGACGAATTAACCTTTAAAACCATTGTGTAACTACTAGGAGATAATATGGGAGAATATTTTTGTAGTCTTGTGAAGCAGAAGGGCTTCCTAACCAAGCATATCAAGAGCCATAAATATAAAAGATGAACAGATTTGACTGCATAAAAGTTACAAACATCGATAATGGCAAATAAAGTTAAAAAGAAGCCACGGACTGGGAGAAAGTGATTGCTATTTGTACAAATACAGAGAATTATTTGTAATATGCAAAGAGTACTTTAAAATAAAAAATAGACTCACAAATCAGTGAACAAAAGAGCAAAGAACATGAGCAGTCAATTCACACACACAAAAATATAGTTTGTAAACGTGTCATTTAAATAATGTATGGTCATCTTCAGTGATTAGAAAAGGCAAAACAAATAAACAAATTTTTTTGACTTTTGTCTCTTGTGGCAAACTTTGAAAAGATTTCAAATAAGAACAAAATGTAGCTAACATACACTGAACTCTTGGTATATAGGCTATGTCCTTGTCTATGTACTTGCATATGCACACACAACACACACCTGAATTAAATCAGGGCATTATAAACATGCAGGTGTTGAGGAGCCATGTTCTCCCAACTTCTTAAATTTTTTTTTTTTAATTTTTATGATTCAATATCAGGCATCACACACAATCTCATTTTAAAAGAAAGATACACACACTCTTGGGAAAGTTAAGCACATTCATCTGGCCCACAGATCATCATTCTTGCGAAATAATTCTGACAGCTAGAAATCTTTCTTTTTGAGGAATAAGTAATTTCAAATAGAATAAAAAATAAATCTATTATCATTTTAAAGTTCTTAAAATATTGCAAAATTTATGGTCTAGTAGAAATACCTCCAGATTTTTAGCATGCTCTCATTAAGTAAATATCATAGAGATACATTTTACCTGCCTTAGAAGACATTTTACCATTTATTTGCCTTTACATGTCAACAATCCCTGGAATTTAGCTTGACACAGGAAATTACACAAGAAAAGACAGGAGAGAAGCATTAACCTATGCACGTCTTGTCAAAATAGGACTTTGAGACTGAACTGCAAACGTTGCTAAATTTTAGCAAGTAATATTCACTCTATTAAATCTCTTATTCCTCTATTTTATCATGCTCTAAAAAACAAGTTCACTGCAATCTGCTCAGAGTGTGTTCAGTTTTCGCGAATTCCTTAACTGTGGCTTGCAATACCTTGCTAACCGTGCATGAGTGAGAGAGGGCTTTATCTTCAAAATATTGTAGCCCTGTTAAAACATACTTCACACTGGCACTAAAGGATTAAGAACAGGTTTAGTCAAAGCCAGCTGCCAACTGGTATGAGATGCAGGAGCTATGGAGAAAGAACAGACTCCCTACCTGGCCTCCCATTATCATCACCTGTACTTGGGCATCACCCTCCCCATCCCTAGAGAGATTCCGATTCAACTGGTTTGGAGTGGACCCAGGAAATGGTATGTTATCACCTCTGCAGGTGATAGTCGGCAGCTGAATGAAGCTCTAGCCTGTGCATGTTACATGTCAAACAAAACGAAACAATGGAGAGTAATTGAATTTATTCTATCTGCCATCTATTGGATGGATACATAACATTTTTTAGTAAATTTTAGAAATGTTAGTAAATTTTAACAAAAGTCTATAAAAGAAAGGTAGATTATAGAAGAAAAGGGGAAATAATAAAAATATATAAAAATTCTCTAATAATTGTCTTGTTTAGATTTTCATTATTTCTAATGAATAAATGTTTACCTAATTGCTAGTATTTAGGAATACTAACCTTGATATAACAACAATAAGAAATTATCCATCTTTCCTAGATTCTGGCTGAAGTGATGTGTTTTCAACTCAGTGTCCATGAGGACCAACCAATAAGATACTCATATTCCTACTGTGGGCACAAAACTGTGACTTGCCGTGGTTTTGTGTATGAAGAGGAAGCAGAAGCTGTGAGGTAGAGAAAGTATTGAGATTAAAAAGTAAGGATAGCTTTTAGAAGAGGGAGGAACTGATACTCGGGTCAAGTTAACAGAGAAGTGCCTGAGCAAATCTATATCCCTCCTGCTGAAGTCCTCGCTGCCTCTTTATCCAAAACAAACTCCAATGTAGGCTCCTCCTGAAGTCTGCGTCTTGACCTCTTCCTGCTTCCTCTAGGAATAGGTATTCTTGCTTATTGCTCCTCTCACAGCCCTACCTCCATCCCCCACCCCCTCTTCCATGACTGGACTTAATCTGAGCTCAGCCGAGGTGCCAATGAAACCTCACTGCTTACTACCCGGGGGCACTGCCTCTCTGTTTTGCATACCATTGCTGTTCAATCTCCCTAAAATGTCCCTTCCAATATTCTTCTGCTCAGAAACCTTCATTGAGCTCATCAATAACCATAAAGAAACAGTCCATTCCCTTAGTCTGACATTCAGTGCCTGCCATGATCTGGCCCTAACTCTGCTCAAGGCTAGAGCTGTTCTATGCCTGAGCCCAGGTGGTCTCCCAGACAGACATGTTACTTCTTAGGTCCCCTTGTTCTTGTTTCCCATTTGTCCTGTAACTAGAGTTCCATCCTTCTTTCTACAATCTCTCTGGCTGAGAAAAATTCACGCATGCTCCATCAGGGTGTGTGTGGTTATGTGGATGTGTATGCATGGATGCTCAGGCATACGTGAGTGGACATGAATGTGTACATACACACAGGGTGAATAAACTCCTGGCGGTCAGTGTTGGCAGCACATCACACAAGACCTCCCTATGCACCCCTTTCTTTCTGGAACCCTCTCTGACACCACCACTCCTCTACAAATCCTCCGGCCTCAGCCCTCAACTTGTATAAGAATATCAGAAACTCTGAAACAAACTCTCATAAATGACCGTTCTTGGTGACTTTGAAGATTGGGAGATGAACACTGACAGTTTTTTAATCCAAAAAGGGATTTTGGAAAATTTTAGTAGCAGATGGAAACGGTGCATGTGTTAGAGAGGAAGTGTGTGATGGGGGGAAATGGAAAGCCTTAAAATTAGAAAACATGAGGAGTTTTCTGCTCCCTTAGGGTTATGCTGTAATGGTTCATTTTATGTGTCAACTTGACTGGGGCCACAGGGTGCCCAGACATTTGGCCAAACATTATTGTGACTGTGTCTGTGAGGGAGTTCAGGATGAGATTAACATTTGAATTGATAGACGGAGTAAAGCAGATTGCCCTTCCCAATGTGGGTGGGCCTCATCCAATCAGTTGAAGACCCGATTAGAACAAACATGTTGAATAAGAGGGAGCTCTACCTGCCCTGGGACATCACTCTTTTCTGGCCTTCAGACTTCACTGAAATACGGGCTCTTCTTGGGTTTTGGGCCTGCTGCCTTTCAGATAGGAACTACCCATTGGCTTCCCTGAGTCTCCAGCTTGCTGACTGAAGACTTTGGTATTTCTCAGCCTCTATAATCAAATAAGCCAACTTCTTCTTCTTTTTTAAAAAAATAAATTTTTATTGATTTCAGAGAGGAAGGGAGAAGGGAGAGAGAGATAGAAACATCAATGATGAGACAGAATCATTGATCGACTGCCTCCTGCATGCCCCCTACTGGGGATTGAGCCTGCAATCCAGGCATGTGCCCTTGACTGGAATTGAACCTGGGACCCTTCAGTCCATAGGCCGATGCTCTATCCACTGAACCAAACCAGATAGGGCCCAACTTCTTATAATTAATCTCTTTTGATAGATAGATGATTGATAGATGATAGATGATAGATAGATGATAGATAGATAGATAGATAGATAGATAGATAGATAGATAGATAGTTGCTGGATCTGGTTTGCACTGACCAGGCTACAGATGGCTGTTGTGTTATCTTCACTCAGTTATGATACCCAACTCTTCCCCTTATGCCTGCCTTTCTTAAAGATACCTGGGAAAGAGAACTGTCAGAGTTTAGAAATTCTCGAATGGCATAGCCTCATGAGAAGAAAATTTCTTTGCATACATGTTTACTTACTTATGCAGGGTTGATTCTTGTATGTACCCTAACCGGGGATTGAACCCACAACCTTGGCTTATAGAGATGACACTCTAACCAACTGAGCTACCCAGCCAGGGCATCTTTGTATATATATTTAATTTCTAAATTGATGTACAGATTTGAAAGTGGTAATCACAGCATGCAATTTAGATATCCTTCAGCTCCAATGCAGGTGTTTATGCAATAATCCTGAGACCAATCATTTCTGTGACAGATTATAGAAACCTGATGTCTTGTATTTCAGTAATTCTTGGTCTCATGTTATTATTTCTATCTTTTTTTTTTTTCCTCATTGAGATTGTCCTTTGGAACTTATTTTCCTCATTGAGATTGTCCTTGTATCTGGTTTACACTGACCCATTTCAAAAAATTAAATTGAAAACTCCATTCTCACCAAGACTGCCAATCACTAATTAATAAACATATTTAATCATTGAATGAAGTTTTCTAAATTCAACTATCTAAAGCTCTGTATTGCAGTGACCCCGAAGCAATCTGAGACTTGTAATGAAAGGCAGGCAGGCTTATTATGTTTCCTTTAAAAATGCCAGATTATATGCATACTGATCTTATGCTAATTTGCAATATATTGCCTTACTAAATTCTTGCTCCTTATTTCCAGTCAGCCATTAAATCCTGATACTTTGCCCTTCTTCGAATTCCCACTGCCGTTAATTGTAGTCTATGCAACTACCATTTAATACCTAGATTGTTATCTTTATTCAACCTCTAATCTTTTCTAATTCTAAGACCATATATAGTATATAACACTGGCTAATTTTAAAAATATTTATTTGATATTACTTTTCTATTAAGAGAATTTCAGTGACTCCATATTTCATAACTATCAAATGTCAACTTTCTATTTCATCCCCTACCAAAATTACCCAATTTTGTACTCCATTTTAATTTTCAGTGTATACCTTATCTCTACAGGCAGTTTGAAAGATGGTGAGGAGTTAAGAAAAGAAGGGAGAAGGAAGGGACTCTAGGAGACAGAGGGGGAAGTGAAAAGAGCATGGATGGTTGACAAGTTGAGTATATTTAGAATGTTGAATGAAAGTTGGGAGGGGGGATAAGGAGGGAGTGACAACAGATAAGGCTTGTTAGGTAGGCAAGAATTAAATTAGTATTGGCATGATAGAATATTCTTATTTTATCATGAAGTCACTGAATCCGCATGGAAAAATGCTAATAGGACCTGGAGTACTTTAAAAAGATGACTCCAT
This sequence comes from Myotis myotis, assembly GCF_014108235.1. Lineage (NCBI taxonomy): Eukaryota > Metazoa > Chordata > Mammalia > Chiroptera > Vespertilionidae > Myotis > Myotis myotis. Next base: position 27,435,619 of record NW_023416319.1, read on the forward strand.
GACTTCTGTTGAGAATAGTTTAGAGGCAAAAATCCTAGTTTAATGATAGTTGGGAGGAAAAGAAGGGCAGAACTATGATTGTAATGATGAAGATGAAGAGAGGCAGGGCCATAGCCTCCCCAAGGACATATACTCATCTTTTTAGCACCAGCTTTTATTACTGAGCCTGGTGCTTAGTAGACACTTTGTTTGTATTTTCTGAACAGAACGGAAATTTCATACAGCCTCCCTGACTACTATAGACAGTTTTGGTCCCAATTTTCTAGTTTCACTGAATAATATTAAAATACACAATGTTTTGCTCTGTGTTGTTGATTATTGATTCACAAGTAGGAGGATATCCATAGGAAAACCATGAGATCATGGATTCAAACTGACAAAGGCTCAAATGTCGGGGTTCCAACCCATAAGAACTTTGCAAACTTGGGTCAAGTTATATAATCATATCCCAGCTTTTTTTTTCATTTTGAAATTGGGGATAATAGAGTGGTTACAGTTATTCAAAAAGATCGAATCAGTGCACAGCTTAGAGTCTGGAACATGGCACTCAACCAGGTTTTTCTTTATCTCCTACCTCTCCCTTTGTTCTCCAAGTAGGTGGTTAATTCATTTAACAAGCAGTATTGTCACCGGTTATTTGCATAACACTGTTTGGTCTGAGAGTTGAAAAATAAATAGGATCACTTTCTTGTCCTTCAGGAACTCCCAATTTAGTATTGGAAATAAGACTCGTTTTCTAGCAAAGTAGGAGTCCTTGGAGAAGGGAGTGGCCAGTTATTCTGGGACTCCTATGGCAGCTCTGGGGAACCCTTTGAGAGTTTCTTGATTTTAGGGGAAAATGTACAACATATCTTCATATCCAGCACAGCAGCTAGGACAATGTTGAACTTAAGCCAGGAGGCAATAGTCAAATTTTAATGGGTAAGTTAACATGATAATTCCAAGGGATCTTCTTGGTGCCCTTTCCTCTAATCACTTCCCTTGAAATGGACACTGACACCAGCCCCTTCTGATGCCCCTTTTAGCTTCTCTCCACATGAGTCTCTCCTCAGAGGTCTGATGCCATGCCTGTGCAGGGGACTGACTTGGGGACAGGCGATATGAGTTCATGCTATTCTTCAACCGTCTGCATCTTTATAAGTGGCTTTGAGTACCTGGATGGTTTTTGCTGTAACTAGGAAACTAGCAGAGCTGTAGAGATTTGCATCCTGATGTAAGGATTCTGATTTCTATTCTGCTTCCCTTACAAATTACCCAGGTTCCTTTAAATCATTCCAGTGATCGGCTAACTGTGGCTCGTGAGCCACATGCGGCTCTTTGGCCCCTTGAGTGTGGCTCTTCCACAAAATACTGACTTCTGTGCATGGGCCACGAAGTTTCAATTGCACTGTACATGCGCACCCGCACGTGGTATTTTGTGGAAGAGCCACACTCAAGGGGCCAAAGAGCCGCATGTGGCTTGCGAGCCGCAGTTTGCCGACCACTGTTCTAGACCAACTTCATTAGGAGGCTCTGTGATAGAGAACATCTCTGCCTTGGAAAGACAGCAACACAGTCAAGGAGAAATTGTTTCAAATTTTCACCACAAGCAGTGGTGGAGATAGTGAATTTCTTAGCTACCTGACTTCCAGTCTAAAAAACACTTTCTCCAGGTTGACCTCAGAGCCTCTCTTTCTTCTGGTAAAGCATCATGTAATCATTACAGAAATAAGATGAAGATTATAGCTGCAATCGCTAAGGTTTATGTACACTTACTTGGTGTTGTTGTAAGCACTTCTTGTGTAACCTGTGATCTGATTCTCACTACTTTGATTTGACAGAAGAGAAAACAGGAAAATTATTTTGGTGACGGTCACATAGCTAGTAAGTAGTGGAGCCAGAGTTTCAGCCCAGCCATTCTGGGCCAGAGCTTCCTGATTTAACATTATAATGATCTCCCTCTTTGCCCTACTAACACTATGAATCAGAGCTCTGGTTCATTGGGCTTTAGGAAATCCTTTGAAATCTTAAGATATGGAATAAGCATTATGGGAAACATTTGGCTTTATGGCTTATTTGAAAGGCAAGTAATAAGAGTTTCTAGACATTATAGGATTTTCCTCGAATCTTTAAATATCCTAAGGAGCCAAACAGTGGCATTCCCTGGATGATTCCAATTTGTCAATGCACCTGTCTTAAGTAATTTACATAATGTGTCAGAGACATGGGAGAATTAATATCTGGTAAGTGTGGAGCTCAAATGACATTAGTAATAAATCACAATTATTTAATAAGTTAAATAAATCCTTCCTCCAAGATCAGACAAATATCTACTACTCAGATACCTCATATTCTCGGGTTACTGATGACACGTCCACCCTGGGCAACCTCTGCTCTTTGCCACCATCAAAACTCTACTTGCCCTGTGTACCATTGCCACAAGGCTTTCCCAGGCTAACCTGCTAAGTGACTTCAGGCTAAAGTGTTCCTGAGCGCCCCTATCACTCACACTCCGCATCCCAACCAATCTTTGTATTGTAACAAGGAACTTCTGAAAACATACTCTTACTACCCTAAGTGAATAGCTGTACTGAGGCTGGCAGAGCTCCTATTTCGGAGCCTTTGGGTCTAAATTTAAAACTCCAAATTAGGTCAGTTTAAATATGGGACTCCCTCAGCATTCAGAGACCTAGCAGCCCAATTATTCTTTCCCGGGGGAGTAGGGTGTGTCCGTCCTCCAAGTGGGAGGTGCTGTGTCCTCTTCAGACACCAGCAGGATTTTGGTGTCGGGCTGCCAAGTCATTCATGGCAATTGCTGTGTATTTTCAGAGATGCCTTTGCTATGTTCACGGGGTCTGTGCCTATACATGTTTCCTCTGTGATCTGGACCTGGCAGAGTGAAGGGACTATTCCTCTTAACCATGGAGGCCCTGACTGTGTCCCCTGGAACTGTGCCATTCAGCTTGAGTTAGAAATGCGGGTCAGTGGGAGGCGGTATCATGGGAAGGGCCTGCCTGAGGGTTGGAGTCCTGCACTAGAGCTCCCACCCTAACAAAAACTCTTTCATCCTTGGGGGAGGCATTTAGCTTTTCTCTGTTAAAATAAAGGACCTGAAAGTTTCTTTCTCATTCTAAGACTCGGTGCTGCTCAGTGGTCCATTTATACTCTGTTTCCAGGGTGGTATGTGCCAGGCTGCTGGAGTTCACCCCTATTTCTCCCACTTATTAACTGTCACTTTGGAAAGCTTCTACAGGTCCCTAAGTCTTAACCTCTTTATTGGAAAATTGGCATAGCAAGGGTCCTATTCCCTCGGTTTCCACAGGATTAAACAAGTTGATCTCTGTGCCTGGCACATGGCAGGAGCTACTCAAGGATGAAGAGCTATTATTAACACCATTGTTATCATCATCGTAGGTGCCCATTCTAATTGGTTCAAAGTAGATGCCTGAGTTGTGAGTCACTGTTACAGATCTTCAAGAAAGGGGATTGCTGAGATAAGCATTTATATGTGCCAACAGTTCCCCCTCCATGGTCTCAGGTTCTGATTTCTGACTTCCACTGCAAGTAATTGGAGACATTAAGCACATCTAATAAGCCAATTTGCTTCATGCAGAAGGCCCCAGCTGAAAAGATAAGTACTAAACACAATCCTAATAGAAGAGGTGGATAGAATACTAAAGGTGAGTTAACAGGAGTGAGCATCAATTGCCTTTATACACAATACTTTGCCGGTCTCTTAGGAGATACTGTAGAATCCTCGTTTCCTTCACTTCTTTCCCTATGTTAGATACAGCATCTGTACTGGCTTAAAACTTCTTAGGGTTGTTTTCTTCTGAGACCTGCATGGGACTGGTTTTCTGCTCACCTTCCATGGGGACCCTTAAGATCTCTCTTCGGAGTTTCATCTAATCTCTTAATTTATCAACAACTCGGTTCATGTCTAGAACAGTAGTTGAAGGTTCCCTAGATAATGAGCGCTTTGCTACATAAACGGAGCTCGGCTGGTGTACTCCAGGTGAGAGCATCTTCCAGTTAACTAACTTTGTGCAGTGGGGTGGTGAATAAGGAGCCAATTCCCTTGAAGAAATTAGGCACTAAATTGACTATGGAAAACGTTGTCATTAAAAAAATCTAAACAAATTCTTCTGTGTAAAATACTTTGCAAACTAGAATATTCTATGGAAACAAGGTACTATTGTAGTGAATTCTGCTGTGCAAATCTGATGTTCTGTAAGCCAATTGGGCATCCCAAAACAGTGATCATTTTTTAACTGCTGGGGGAAGAGAAGACATTACCACGTCACTGAAAGTGGTATTTTATGGAATTGTTCACTTACTCATTTCCTCTGGCCAAATCATAATGTACTAATTCTCTTTAGCTATGTTATTAACTGGGCAGAACATTGTACATAACCTTGCAAACTAGAGGGAGTTATCCTAATCCTTATCATTACTTCCCTCTAAATATGATCAGGGACCAAACCCTATTGAAATAAGCAGAAACTGAAAAATGTTTTCCATCTGATCTTTAATACCTACATATATAAACTTACACAAACATATTTGTATGAGGGAAAAAAACCCTTAGTTTATGTACCTTTAAAAAAGTCAGATTAGAGAGCTCAAGATGCCAGAACATTTTAGTCAAGGCAAGCATTTTTATGAAAATATTTTGATTTTTGCTTTGGGTCAATCAAAAATACCCAACACAAAATTTTGTATTAAAAAATTCTATCTACTTGTTAAATGCTGATAACCTAGTTGGATTGGGTTTGATGGAATAAAACGATAAGGGAGCTTTCCTGATCCAATGAGCAGAAAACATTTGTTAATAGCGGCCTGGATTGGACGGCACTGGGCCAGGAGCAGATGGGCCTGAGACTGCGAATGCAGAGCGTCACTGAGGCTGTGAACTCCTTTCCCAGATGCTTTCCCGGGGGGGGGGGGGGGGGGGCGGGGCGCGGGGGGGAGTTCAGATGGATAGAACTGCACTTGAGAGGAGCCTGGTTACTGTTTCCATGAGTGAGATAAAATGGTGTTTATCCTCTGTCAATCAATATTGTCTTGTTTGAACTTATTGAGTCATTTAGAGGCGCATAGGTAATGAAAACCATTGTGCAATAGTACCCAGTGCACTACCCAGCTTTTTGAGAGAGATGGCAATATTTTAAATGAGTTATTGAAACAGATTTTTAACACCAACTGACTATGTGATGAAATGAACACACACTGTGACAGGGTGACTCATGGACTTCAGTGTACAGGGAATTGGGATTTTAACTAAGACTTTTCTTAAGCAACATTCTATAAAGTATATTGTTCTCTTGTTTTGTTTAGAATAAAAAAAGTATAGGTTGTCTCTTTCTCCTAATAAATGGAATAGAGTTACTACTTGTGGTTAATCAAAGCTTCATTATTTATCATAAAGATCAACTTTTAAATTTTTATTAGCAATGTTTTGACAAAGAGGAACTAATGGGTAGGTTCAGAAAATTTTAGGACATTTTTTCTGGAGGTTGTTACAAATAGAGGGATGGAAAGGGAAGAGAGTTTGCTGAAGTCCTTGTGTGCTAGGAACTGTGCCATCTGCTGCTTTGCTATATCATCTCATTTAATCTTCACTACATCCCCTGGGGTGGATTTTACCTCTGTTTTATAGGTAAGGAATCTGAGATCCAGAGAAGTTTAATATTTATGGCCAAGGCTGTAAAACTAGGGAGTTTGGGTACAGGTATCCCAACTCAGCTCTGCCAGGAAAACAGTCCAGCATTTATGCCACAGTTAATTTTGAACGTCTTGAAGATAGGCTTGGTCCCGAGTGATGGGAGATGGCTAGACTGTCGGGTCCCTTTTTAATTGTGATGATTTCAACAGTGATGATTTAATCAATTGTTGTTGTGAATGTTGGATATGGGCTATAAAAATGATTTGTTCTTTCTTAATCTGTGTTCTGAGGAATATTATTTCTGAGAGACATTTATAGGTGCTCCTGGAAGATGTTCTGTTGTAAATTAAGCTTGGGAAACCAAACACTGCCTACTCTCCTAGATATGTACAATGAATGAACATATTTACACAAGTGTAAATGCCCAGTCATTATGAATACAGTACAGTGGTTACTTGCTTAGGGCTCAGGAGTCAGGCACCTGGCTGGGGAGCCTGGCTCTGCCACTCCCAAACCGGATGATGTCCAGCCTGTTACAGCCTCAATGTTCTCACTTGTAAAATGTTAAAATAGTATCCATTTTACATAGCTTTTCTAAGAATAACACGAAAGACATGCATGGAAAGTGCTAAGATGTGCACTTGGCAATATAGTGCTTAATACATGCCTGTCATTATTATTCCTACTCAAAACTCTCATGTAGGAACAAGACCTGTGTAGCCACCGTTTCCTCAACTTAGTTGACAAGAGAGTCACTTTTTCTTGAGCCACATTTATTAGGGTCCACTGAATATAGTATAAGAAATGTATTTGAAATGACATCAAACCAATGTGGTATTGGTTGGAAATAGTAACAGAATATTCAGTGGTTTTCTATCCATCATGTCATTTTATATTTGCCTTTAACAACTAATTATTTTTCTTGCCGACTATTTCCCCTGCCCTTACACTTGATGAAGAACAAATTGGAACAGCAAAATGTGAGAATTGTCTCAGATGGGCAGTATCAACATGATCCCAGAAAACATGGCTCTTTCCAATGAACCTGTAAGTTATTTATCTCTTACTCTGCATTTGGCAGGGGGCACCTCCGTGGTTTGACAAATAGGTGAGATCACTTTCATTTTCAGGCCTATGGTATGCATCTCAGTACATACGATAAAGCATGTTTCAGACCAGACCAATACAGCATTGCCCCTAAATTATAACTAGAGTTGCATTTGCCAGTGTATATTTGGCAAAACACTAATCCTGCACAGATAACATATTCTTCATCTTCTAGGAGATACACAGCACACAACAGAAAAGCTCTGTAGTAGATAAACTTGTTTAACTTGAAACCCATTCTCCTTGGAACTTCCTTTGGTAATCATGCAACAAAAGTATTTCAATCAGAGGTTTTTTTGGTTTTTTTTTTTAGAGATTTCTGGTAGGAATGGGATAATACTGATAAGGGCCCTGGTAGATTTATTTTTTAGATAAAATACCAGCTTATTCTGGTTATGAATCATCTTTTCTTTGGAGTGAACAAAAAAATCATGGGAAAATATATCCACTGCAGCACAAGTACCCCAACCACCCTGAGAGGAAAGAATCTAATAATTAGCCATCACAGGGCTGAGATTTAACACTCTCAAAGCCGAACATTTTTGCCCTGGCCAGTTTGGCTCAGTGGATAGAGCTTTGGCCTGTGGACTGAAGGGTCCGGGTTCCAATCCAGTCAAGGGCACATGCCTGGGTTGTGGGCTTGATCCCCAGTAGGGGGTGTGCAAGAGGCAGCCGTTCAATGATTCTCTCTCATCATTGATGTTTCTATCTCTCTCTCCCTTCCTCTCTAAAATCAATAAAAATATACTTAAAACACACACACATAAAAAATAATCCCAGCCATTTTCTATGACTGTTTTTTTTTGTTTGTTTGTTTTGGTTTTTTTTTGCTAAAATGAAAAGTGAAAGCTTAAGGCATTCCTTTGTAACCAATAATGGCAGAGGAAACAGCAAGAATTCATCAAGGTGTTTGTTTTTTGTGGTGGTGGTACAAGAAAAAGGAGAAAAAAGATAACTGAATATATGGACTTTAAGTATGATAGGAATTGTGACCCGTACAGAGAACTCAGAATCGGCCAGTGACATTAATACTATTTCTCTTTAGTACATTTTTGTTTCCAGGATCCTGGGACCAGGAGAGATAATCAGCCACAACTCTCTGCTGTCTGGCTATTGCTAAATAAACATTTCGGAAGCATTAGCCCCACTCTTGAACTCCGAGTGGTAAATCTACATTTTTTAGCCTCAGACAAAGATTAAATTAAGGCGCAAAAGATGGCCGCCATCTCATTCTGAGATGATATGATCATCCCAATACTTTCTTTTGTTTTCAGGTTGCTTCATAGTATAAAAACAAACTGGAGAAATCCCTGAATTAGGCTCTATAGTAGAAGAGGGTGAAAGCTGTTTTCACTGCATTGCCACTGACCCACACTGTACAGTTTGACAGATTTGAAATAGAAAAAGCGAAACACATGGACCATACCTGAGTGATTTCAGAGATCCCCGCCCGGGAAAGGTTTCCTTGATTATGGCGAATTCAACGTGTCACTCTGTTATGCTCTAATCATCATATCAAACTCCAAAGGTTCAGTGACTTTGGGTTTGGTTTACAATTCTTGGGAGTTAAACTTTAACTCACCCTGTCTCTTGCATCCATGCAGCCCTTTGACCAGATAACTGGGTCGCTACAGCTCAAACAGAATCTACAAAACTACTGCTGCCGTTTGTGTACAAAATGAAAATGAATTTTGCATTAAACACATTGATATGAATAATATTTCGAAGCCATCTCAGTGACATCTATTTACAAAGTAGAACTCATGGCAATTTGGCTACCTAAGCTTTTTTTCTTGTGTTAGTTCCCAGTTTTCTGCTTATGCCAAAATGATATTAAGGCTAAGGGAATTTAGGAGAATGTTATTTTTCACACTTTTTATATCACTGTACTACATGGAGTAAAGTGTGGATTTTTAGGTCAAGTATGTAGCTAGATGGTAGCTTACAAAACTAAAATACACAAAAGCATTTACATAACCAAGCAAATAGGGTCCGATCAGGTTGAACAAGCCTGCTTTTTATACACGTTGCTCATTCAGATTTTAAGAGAATGAGCAACTGTGAAAGCATAATAATCAGTTATGTACTGGATTATACAAGAGCCAAGGCCATTGTTGGTAGCTTGAATCCAAGTAGTAACTGTTTCCTAAAGAACAGAGATATGTTACTTTTAAAGATATAAAGTCTACATTCTAAATTCGCTGGGAAGAGCTCTGGTGTACAACATATTAAAACCAGAACAGAATAGAACATGTCAAGTGAACGGCATCTAGAAAGTGTATGCAGTGTTCATGAAACCTCTATTTTAGCTACCTGTATGTGTGTACTGGTTGTAAATTTTATTTTATTGATTGGGGAGCATAATTTTATTTATTTATTTACTTACTTATTCTTTAAAATATCTAAGAGAAGAAGAGATAGAAACATCAGTGACGACAAAGAATCATTGATCCTCCATCTCCTGCATGCCCTCCACTAGGGGTTGAGCCTGCAATCCGGGCATGTGCCCTGACCTGGCATAGTACCCTTACCTGTTTCATAGGTCGATGCTCAATCAGTGAGCCACACTGGCCAGGCAGGGAACACAATTTGAAAAGCTTGCAAAATACTGTGTTAATCTTTAGGGATTAGTGGTTGACAAGCCAGATATAGGGTATATGTATTAAGCAGATACTTCCCCCAATGATTAACTTAGTTGTAACAAGTATTACAAAGAAGTACAGGAAGCTAAACAACATAAGACACATGGACCTAATCTAGCTTGAAACTGGGGCGAGGGGGAGGAAGGGGTGTTGACAAAAGTCTTCTAGAAAGCCAGATATTTCAACTGAGGATAGGGATGTCAGGGACGGGAGGGTGGGCATTCTGGCAGATAGAAGTAGCACATGTGGTTGCCCTGAGTTTGAGTGAGTTTGGCACATTTAATGAACTGGTAGAGGAGTTGAGTTGTGAGGGGCAGAGGGAAAGAAGGGAAAGTGGAGGAGGCCCATTCATAGTTTTCAGTGTTATCCTGGGGCAATAGGAAGTCACTGTTTTAAGAAGGTGAGTCACATGATCTGCTTGTGTGTATTCTGGGTGTAGAGTTGAGAATAACTTGTCATAAGATGACAATGCCTGTCCTCCTTTTTTTATTGAGTTATAATTGACATATAACATTATATTATTTACTCCTTTTTATAAAATCAAAATATGCTTAAGTTAGAATTATTTTTTATGCATTTAAATAAGAGTTAGTGATTTGTATTTGAGGGAGGCAAAGCAGATAATAGACTAGTTAGAGAGAAGGTGTTAGTGGTTAAGTTTAGGGTGGTGGCATTAGAGCAAGAAAAATGGACAAAAGAAGAGGTTTGCAAGTGGACTGTAATCACGTCAATAGTAGGTGCTCATTAAATGGTAGTTGTTATCAATCATTTGCATGTGCTTTATTTGGCTTGTGGATTTTAATAAATTTGGCTTTAATAGCAGACTGACTTTTCCACCCAGCAGAATTGTCATATTTAGCCCAGCCAGTGTGGCTCAGTGGTTGAACATCAACCCATGAACCAGGAGGTCAGGGTTCAATTCCTGGTCAAAGCAAATGTTCTGGTTGCAGGCTCAATCTCTAAAAGGGGGCGTGCAGGAGGCAGCCAATCAATGATTCTCTCTCATCATTGATGTTTCTATCTCTCTATCTTCCTTCCTTTCTGAAATCAATAAAAATATATAAAATAAAATATATAAAATATTTAAAAAACCATTGATTATTGCTGGCTTAGGTAAAACACAAAGCTTAAAATAAACTAAAATATAATTCAAAGCCAGAGATGAGCAAGTGTAAGAAATGTCCCTCCCAGCCATCCTCCTCCTTACCTAACTCAATAAAAGATTTATTTACTATTTACTATTTTCAATTTCCTAGCCAGTGGTTGGCAAACTAATTAGTCAACAGAGCCAAATATCAACAGTACAATGATTGAAATTTCTTTTGAGAGCCAAATTTTTTTAACTTAAACTATATAGGTAGGTACATTGTTATTAACTTAATTAGGGTGCTCCTAGGCTTAGGAAGAGCCACACTCAAGGGACCAAAAAGCCGCATGTAGCTCGCGACCTGCAGTTTGCCGACCACGGTCCTAGGAATTCAAAATTCATTTTTGATGTTGGGTGGTTGGATTTGGGTATTTAATTAACTCCAGGGAAACATTCTAAAGAATGAAAGGGCCAAATCAGACACACTGCATAGGGCAAAAGCCCAATTCTCTCTCCTTGTCTATTGTGTAGAAAGAGCTTTGATCCTGAATCTGGCACCTGAGGGACATAGTCTTAATGGCCTCACTTATGAGCTATGTAACCTTGAGTGCGCCTCTTCTCTGAGTCTCAGTGTTGTTGCCTTTAATGAGGAAAACATCTCCCTCCCTTATCTACCTCATGGACTATTGAGAGGGCCCAATGAATGTGTATGAAAATAATTTGAAAAATAAATAATAGTTCCATAAGAGCACAGAGTGGAATCATTCATTACAGAGCAAATTAAATCTATATGTTTCAGTCTATGTCTGTGATGCTTCTTGCTTTATTCTGTGAATGAGGACTTCTAGGATTTATGCCTGCTCTTTAGAGATTCATAGCATTCAAACCTAAAAGCTGGATGCTATTCTTAATGCTTACAAGACTCTGAAAGATAGCAGAATTTGAGTCTGTGAATTAGAATCCATCTGTTCTCATAATGTCATAGCCTAGGATTTTAGACTTTTAAGAAGTTTTGTAACTAGAGCCATCTAGTGTTGAACTGATCAAAACACACACACACACACACACACACACACACAGCCCTTCACTTTGTGTTTTAGGAAATTGCATTTGGTTCTCTTGAATGACATTTTCAATATCACACAATTGTAGGGTTAAATGAGTACATGAAATTTACCTGAAGTCTAGACTAAAAACCATGGCAGCTAGTGAGATGTCCCTCCACCCCTCAGGCCTGCCCTTTAAACATGAGTCGATTATCTCCTACTTCTCATTCCCTTTTATTTTTCACTAGGGGCCCAGTGCATGAATTTGTGCACCTTGAAAGGAACTGTGGGCTGCAAGGCTGCACTGGGCACAGGGGTGGGTCTCGGCCCATCCTCTGTGCCCCCACCCGGCCCCTCCCACTGCGGCCCCCAGTCTCCTGTCTGCTGGCAGCCCCACTCCCACCGCTCCCACGCACTGACAGTGCCGGCCCCACTTGCACCTGCTGACGGCGCGTAACAATTGGGGCTGGCGCCAGCAGTGGGTGCAAGTGGCAGCTGCTGCTCCAGTTGCCCCTCAGGGGCAGGGGGAGGTGGAAAAGTCCTCAGGGGTGATACAGATGTGGTCAGTGGGTGGGACTGTGGTGTGCGGGATCAAAGAATTTTCAGTAACTACCAGAGGCTCGCCTGAGTGAAAGCGACTGGTGCCCCACCTTGGTCTGGCACTCCTGCTCACCTGCTCCGCCATCCCACCACGGCTGATGCCCGCTATGTTCCGTGCATGCCCCCTGGTGGTCAGTGCATGTCATAGCAACTGGTTGTTTGGTTGTTCAGTTGTTCTGCCGTTTGGTCTATTTGCATATTAGCCTTTTATTATATAGGATAGTCACGCCCGTGTTTCATGAATGTTTTTGAAATCAGAGTTTTTAAATGTCTTCTTGTATTTTAAAAGCGATATTATTTAGCTAACCAACCCAAAAGAAAATATTGATTTCTGAAAAAGAACAATTTTAGAAAGATAGAGTTGCCACATCCAGTTTTCTCCCTTATAAACATTAGAAAACACATATAATTAGGTCTTTAATCTGTACTGTGCTCTATTGTGTAAAGAGAATAATTCCCACAGAAAATTTCCACTAACTTTCAGATAATTTCTTGAGATTGTTATTACATAATCTCTCTTTTAGTGATCATATCATTACTTATTCCCTTGAGGTAATTTTACTAAATTTTGACAAAAGTAGATATCTTCCTTTCAGAAGATAGGAGGCATTTTGGAGGAATAAAAGTTAAAACACATATATACATATGCCTGAGTGTACACACACACACACACACACACTAAGACTGTGGCATTACCATAATCTTTTCCTGCCTTTCGCACAATTGTATAACTCTTCATGACCAATTGATATATATATTTTATTCTTTATTGTTCAGATTATTACAGATTTTCCTCTCCCCCACCCCCATAGCTCCCCTCCACCTGGTTCCCACCCCACCCAGTCCCTCGCCCTCCAACTGTCCTCATACCAATTGATATTTTGAATTATTCAGGTTAAATAAAGAATCTGAGAAGTTAGCAGTTTCTAGCAATGTAGGCACCATCTCAATTTTTTTTTCCAGTAAAACTAGATCTGGCCACTACAATAGCCTGAAATAATATCAGGTTTAAGTTAGCAAATTAAAACTTCCTACAACCAAGTAAGAAATCATTTATCAATGAATTAAAAATTAGGGCAATCTTTCTAATTTTATTAATAAATGCTAAAATAACTTGGGGGTTAAGAATAATAGAATAATAAAATGCTAATTGCATACATGAATACATTTTATTATTTATTTTTTAAAATTGATTTTAGAGAGAGAGAAACATTGATGTGAGAAACATCGATGGATTGCTTTCTGTATGCCCACTGACTGAGGATCAAACCTGCAACAAGGGTATGTGCCCTGACCAGGAATCGAATACCCCACCTTTTGGTGTACGAGGCAATGCTCCAACCAATTGAGCCACACTGGCCAGGGCCATTTTAAAATGAAAAAGGGAAGCTGAAATTAATGCCAAGATTGTTGTGAAGGGAACATTAACTTTCATATAAAACTGAGGCTCCTGCTTAATGGGCCTAATTCCTAATTTGGGTCCATTGTGGCTTACACAAAGTGGAAATTTACCTTCCCAATGTGCTTTGCAGTTTCCAAAACACAGCAGCCATATTGGTATTAGTAGTTGATAGGGTATAATGTCTGAACACTTGGGTTTTAAAGTGCAGTTGCTTGGATAGAAATCTCATCTAACCACTCACTAGCTAATTAACCTCAGACAAGTCTTCCAACCTCTCTCCGCACATTTGGAAATGAAGATAATGACAATACCCACCCCACAGATTTCCCAGGAGACTCAAAGGAGAGAAGGCATGGAAAGTGCTTAGCCCAATTCTTAGTAAATGTTTACCTATATTACTTTTATATTAACCAGTTTTAAAAGGAGTCTTGAAGCTTAGCTCTCCTTCTTCCATTATCCCAGCCAAGAGAAAACTGGTTCCATGTGGTCTTAAAATATACTTCTCTGAAAACTAGTGTAGCCAGTTAGAAGGTTCAACCAAGATCATCTGCACGGTTTGCTTACCATTTACATTGGGAGTGAGGGGGGGGGGGGTACACAATGTGACGGTGCTTTGAGAATCATGGATCACTGTAGAATTGAAAGGGGAAGATGAAATAAGAGATTTAAATGTTTGTGCAAAGTGGCCTGATAGCAGGAAACAGCACAGAGGTGCAACAAAGAGTGTAGGCTGTGGCCTTTTAATTTCTGAGTGACCTTAGAAGGGTTTGTAATGTCTTTAAACATCAATTTTCTCCTCTGTAAAATGAGACCGATAATCTCCGATTTATTATATTTTGTTGGGATTAAACATGTTTGTGCTGTGCCTCGCACATCACAAGTTTCCGTCTCATCCCCAGGTCTCTTTCTATTACACTACTATCCACCCAGAGTAAACAGGCCTGTTCTCATCCTGGTTCTTCCACTAACAAATCTGTGCGTTTTTAAAATGTAGACTTTCTAATAGGCTTTCTGCTTCCCGAATCTAAAGGCATATGTCTGTCATCAGTTCTCTAATATTCTTTGTCATCATTTCTTCAAATGTTGCAACTGAAACCATTCTCTTTAATCTCTTTACCTCTCTATGTACATTTTGGTAATTTCTTGAGATATACCTTCCAGTTCACTAATTTCCCTCTCAGTACTGTGTAATTTACTGTTTAGCCTATTTTTTTTTAAAATACATTTTATTGATTTTTTACAGAGAGGAAGGGAGAGGGATAGAGAGTTAGAAACATCAATCAGCTGCCTCCTGCACACCACCCACTAGGGATGTGTCCGCAACCAAGGTATGTGCCCTTAACCGGAATCGAACCCGGGACCCCTCAGTCCTCAGGCTGATGCTCTATCCACTGAGCCAAACCGGCCAGGGCTGTTTAGCCTATTTTAACCCACATATTAAGTTCTTAAACTTCACCAAAAATATATGTGTATATATATTTATATGCATATGCACACATATATATGTAAATGTGCATATATATATATATATATATATATGAAGTTTTTGTTTTTTTACAGGACTGTATGTACATTTTTGTTTATTTTTCTTTGTTTTCAGTTCTATCTTTTAGTTCATGAATCATGACATAAATTTTTTTATAGTATGTATATGATAACCACTATATCTGAAATAATTAGTGGTCAAATTTTTCTCTTTGTTGTTTGTCAACTCTCTCTCAAGCTTTTTTATATCCTTGTAGCTTTGTCTTTGTAGGCTGTGAGGTTTTACTTAAAGATACTTTTATATGTGGAATCCTGGACTACTTGAGTTTGCTAACTGGATTGAGGGAGGGTATCTCTAGAGAGGTTTTTATTTGCTTTTGCTTCTTCTGGATACCTTTCTATATATTTTGTATCTTGAGATTTATAAGATTATGCAGGATATATATATATATATATATATATATATATATATATATATATATATATGGCATAATATGCTAATTAGACTGGACGTTCTTCCAGACAAACCTGGGGCTGCGAGGGAGCCCAGGTCCTGGTTGCCAGAGGGAAGCCGGTGCCGGCAGCCGGGGGGAAGGAAGGCCTACTCTTGCACGAGTTTTGTGCATCAGGCAGCTGGGGTGTTATCCTGCATTTAGAAGGGTTCTGGAATCTGGAGAAGGGGCTGTGAGTAAATTAATAAAGAGACTAGACATGAAATATAAATTTGAAAGGCATTTTTTCAGGGGAGCCAGGGAAGGCTTAGCTTTTGTAGCTAAGTTCTCCAAATCTCCGGTCCCCTTGCTTTTTATTAACACATCATGCCCTATAGAAAAGCAGATATACATATCAAAGGTAAGGTTTGGTAAACATATGTACACACATATCATATAAGATATGTATATATTTATATCTCATAAATATATATGTTTATGGTGTATATATGCATACACACATTAAAACTTGCATTAGGAAATTTCAGTGGTTATAAATAGCCTATCTATTAATAGACAAACATGGTAATTGACTGTACCTTCGCTATGCCTCCCATTGGCTAATCAGCACGATATGCAAATTAACCACCAATAAAGATGGCAGCTAATTTGCATACTGTAGGCAGGGTGGGCCAGCGCGAGCTGCCATCCGGCCCCCGTGTGCCGCCTAAGCCCCGCCCCCAGCTGGCACCCCCATGTGCGGCCCTGGGCGGCGGGACCCTGTGGCAGTGATCGTGATCGGAAGCTGGGCCGCAGGCAAGGCGGCACCCCGGGACCCAGGAGCCGCCTTGCCTGCGGCTCCGTGATCCTGATTGCAATCGGAAAGCTGGGCCACAGGCAAGGCGGCACCCCGGGACCCAGGAGCCCCTCGGCCAGGTCTGCAGGAGAAGCAGCAATCAAGCTATGAGGGGGAGGGTGGGGGGCAGAAGGAGCTATAGGAGTAGCTCTGGCAGGAGACTGAAGACTCGCCAGAGTGAGGAGCAAAGACTGAAGTCTCTAGCCGCAGCGAAGACTGTGTCCAGAGTGAAGATGGAAGGCGGTGGCCAGAGTGAAGGTTTGGGTCCTGGGTGCCAGAGGAAAACTGGTGCTGGCAGCCAGGGGAAAGAAGGCCTATTGCACGAATCTGTGCAACGGGCCTCTAATCAGGTTATAATTATCTATCTCATCTAGATCTAAGATTGAGACAAATTCCATTTTCATTTCCCTTTTCCAGTTGGCAAATATTTTCTGAGTTACATTTCATTTTGGGTGGTGCCAGTTCCATTTAAGAAACCTGAATTTATGAAGGAGCTCAACACCAATACCAATACCAATACCAATAAATACCAAAACAAATGCCAGTACCAATGCCGGGCTTCTTTCAGGTCCAAGGTCCTCACATGGTTACTGAGGTCCACTCCACTTGGTTACTAATATCAACGCCTTCCAGTTTTTGTTTTCCTTATTATTTTTACCCCCTTTGGATTTCCATTCCTTCTTGTGAGATCAGCTGTGCCTTTATATGAATGTATAGGGTGTCCCAAAATTCATGCAAGAAATAATTTTGATAGAAAACACAGGTTTATAATTAAAAATTGTAAATATTTTATTGATTCATAAAGTATACAGTATAGGGTTATGTATGGAATAGTACATCAGGTAAATGGCCTCCACAACTTTGCTGGCACATATGCAAAGCTGTGGTCTTCATTGGTCTTCATTGTCCCTGCTCCTGTGCCATAATTGGTACTTGGTAATGCTTATCAAATTGAAGGGATTAAAATCGAAGGGCAACAGATATTAGAATCTGATTCAATAAGCCAAGTAAAATTAGGCTTTTGTTTTGTTGTTGTTGTTGTTAATGCTCACTCAAAATTCAAATCTTGCGTGAATTTTAGGACACTCTATACCAGTGATGGCGAACCTATGACACTCGTGTCAGAGGTGACACACGAACTCATTTTTTTGGTTGATTTTTCTTTGTTAAATGGCATTTAAATATATAAAATAAATATCTATGTTTTACTATGGTTGCAAATATCAAAAAATTTCTATATGTGACACGGCACCAGAGTTAAGTTAGGGTTTTTCAAAATGCTGACACACTGAGCTCAAAAGGTTCGCCATCACTGCCCTATACTATGTTCTATGCACATGTCTTGGTCTTCTTATGGAAATTTTAAATATTTAAATTAGGTTTGAATTCATATAATACGAAACCCAAAATAACAGTGATTTAAACAAGATATAAGTTTATTTCTTTCTTATGTAAAATAAATCCAAAGGAGGCAGTGAGGTCTGGCTTGGTGGCTATCAGATTTTATCAGGGACCTGGGCTCCTTCCTGTTCTCAGCTAGGTTGTTAACCTCTTCTTTCTGCATCTGGACCCTGACTGAACTCAGCATCACACCTGAAATCCAGACTGCAGGATTCATAAATGGCTTTTAGAAGCTGTGCCCTTCTGTTTATGGAAATTCTCCTCTAAGTCCCACTCAACACTTCTGCTTACAATTTATTGGCCAAAATTTGGTCACATGGCCTTACTTACATGCTAATTAGGGGAGTTATTCTTCCAGGGCTTCCCCAAATAAGATCAGAATTCTTTTACTATGAGAACAGAGTTGGAGTGGGCTACTAGTCCTTTCTATTACAAGAAGTTTGTCAAGGGCTTCAGCTAAAGAAACATTTTTCATTGAATACTTGAGTCACGTTTGATACTGGGATTATTGGAGCCAGCAGTCATCATCTCTGCTCTCATTAGGCTTTTATCTAGAATGATATGTTGTCATATACATAATAACTTAATTTTAGGGAGAAAATTTCATGTCTTATTTTTTGCATCCAATTAGGGGTCTTTGTGATGGTTTAATTTTTGTGTCAACTTGGTTAGGCCATGGTACCCAGATATTTGGTGACACATTATTCTAGATATTTCTAAGAAAGGATATTTTTTAAGTAAGATTAACATTTAAGTCAGTAGACTTTGAATAGAGCAATTTATAGTAGCCAGAGGCAGTGTACTATAAAACCAACATTAGAAATTTGATAATAATCAAACAAAAAAGATAAAATTAAGAAATGAACAGACATCAAGGTCAGTAACATTTGAGGAAATTCAACTTTGCGAAGTAGAAGCAACAAATTCAGAACATATAATATCTAAGAACTAGAGGCGCAGTGCATGAATTTGTGCACCAGTGGGGTCCCTTGGCCTGACCTGTAGGATCAGGCTGAAACCAGCTCTCCGACATCTTCTGAGAGGTCCCGGATTGCGAGAGGGTACAGGCCAGGCCGAGTGACCCCACTGGTGCATGATTGGGGCCGGGGAGGGACACAGGAGGTTGGCCAGCTGGGGAGGGACCACGAGAGGGCTCCAGGGCATGTCTGGCCTGTCTCGCTGAGTCCTGATTGGCCCAACCCCAGCAGCAAGCTAACCTACCAGTCAGAGAGTCTACCCCCTGGTGGTCAGTGCACATCATAGCGACTGGTTGACCGATTGCCTGTCTGCCCCCTGGTGGTTAGTGCATGTCATAGTGAGGAGTTGAGCGACCTTAGCATATCATTAGCATATTACGCTTTGATTGGTTGAAGGGACCACTGGAGGACCGGACACTTAGCATATTAGGCTTTTATTATATAGGATTATTAGCCTCAGAGATATTTGATAGAAATTCAGATTCATAAAAGAGAATGCTATTAAAAGAGAATGTGGAGCAACTAAAAGTATTCACTTCAGTATTTGAATTTTAACAATAAGAATTTATGTAGGTATTATTTATAATACTAATTATTCTAAAATTTATATATTATTATTGATAAAGAGTGTCCTAAATAAGCTTATTGGTAAAGAGATATTCAATAAAACGGAATTTGATATGTTGGAATAGGGATAGGTCAAGAAAAGAGAAGGCAGCTGGAGGGGGTGGTGTGTGTGTGGGGGGGGGCTCACTTTAAATTTCATTCCTGTCATATAAATGGCAGTTATACCATAAAAAAGACTTTGAAGAAGGCTGTTGCCCTTCACCCACCCTGGATGATCATAAGCATCTTTTAAGCATTAACTTCCTTCCAGCAGTAAAACTGTGGTTCTTTTGTAATATAAGCTCCTGAAAGTTAAGTGCACTGTTGGGGCTGTAGCTCTTGGCCAACAGGAAGCTCAGATGGCTTTCATGTGGACCCACATCAGAAGCTCCCATGCACAGGAAGGAAGAAAAAGAGAATATGAGAGTAGGAAAAGCCTTTAGTCTGACCCTCTCATTTTATAATTGAAGAAACTGAGTCCCAGAAAGCAACCTGTGCAAGGCCAGTGAAAGGTTCAGTGTAGATGAGAAGTTTTAGATCTGGGGTGAGCCCAAACTTGAATTCTGATGTTTGAACTTGGTTCTAGGTGTGAACTGTGGGGTCAGTCCTGGACTTCATGGGGATGATATGGGTCAGTAGTCATGTCTAGAGGATGGTGCAGTGGCTAAGCATTTGGGATCTCAAGCTGGAGTTCCTGCTTAATTAAATTCTAGTCCCCCCCCCCCCCCCCCCACACACTAGGTGTGACATCTTGGAGCAATTGTTTAATTTTTTTTAAATAAGGGAGAGGAATAGAAACATCAATGATGAGAGATAATCACTGATTGGCTGCCTCCTGCATTCCCCTTACTGGGAATGGAGCCTGCACCCCAGGCATGAACCCTGATGGGAAATCGACCTGACCTCCTGGTTCATAGGCCAACACTCAACCACTAAGCCACACCGACTGGGCCAATTATTTAAATTCTTGATGCTTAATTTCCTTCTCTCTATATTTAAAGTGCTTAGCCCATTGTCTGGCACACACTAAGTATTCAATAAATGTTCAATAGGTTATTGAAGTAAACATGAGTTCCAATGATCAGTTCAGTATCCAGAAGATTTACTAATAAAGGGGATGGAGGTTCCTTTATGTTGTTATTTGACAGAAATATAAAGGCGAGAGTGTAAGGGCTCAGAGTATATTCAGTTTGTGTCAAAACACGGATTAAAATGTGTGCTTGGGCTCAGGGTTGCACTGTTACGCCTGAATCCTAGGGTGAGAGAATTGGAGAGGAAGGCAGCTCGTGATACAAAAGGCATCCCAGGTTGTGTTTGCTTTGGCCAACTAAAATATTTCTGGATTTTGTTTCTGGAAATGTCTGGCCTGTCTACACAAATTACTTTTAACCCATTACCTTCTCATAACAGAGCACCACTGAAAAGAAAACAACCAGACTCGACAGCTTCACCCAGTTCTGTTCACTGGGTTGGAAAACGAGCTCCATGTTAATGGCGGTTATTGTGGATTTGTTTTTTGCAAAAGGGACATTCAACCAAAACATCAATTAAAGACACACTTAATTCAGCAAGACCTACTTCGCTGAGTTCTTTTGAGTTCAGACATCTGACTGCTGACTTTGTGCCAGAGGATTTGTTTTTCTTTTTCTTTTTTTTAAAATTATTAGCAGGGAAGTAGATTGACATTTTCACCATCCTGTGAACTTTATACATTCTCATATAACTGTGGCTAGGACAGGCCTTCTAAATGATTTCATCTCATTAGAGCTATCATACAAAATAAGCTATTGTTCCAGGTCAGATAGAAAAAGCAGGGAGCCAGAAAGCTTTCTAATTAAATCTGAGTTCTGGCAGGTCTGCCACATAACTTCTGAACTTTAGTTTCGCCATCTGGAAAATGGAGTTTTCATACTCATCCTCAAAAATGCCATGAAGAGTAAGTGAGGTGGATTCTCTGTTTAAAAGGCGCACGACTGTGCTGAGCACACAAACATTTAATACCTGTAGTTTCCTCCTCAGGCTGGAGGGCTAATGGCCCCTGGCCAGCCTAACTCAACTTGGTCAATCTAGTAATATACATGTCTGGCTAAGAAGGGAGATCCTTTTCTGTTTTCCCTAAAAACAGGAACGATTTATCAGAATAGAAACATAGCAGCTCTTTTAGTGAGTCAAAACTTAGTTCTTCCAGCCCTGCCTCAGGAAAACCATTTATATACATACAAAGTCAGAAGCCGAATCTAGACCTTGGCTGGGTAGCTCAGTTAGAGAATCATCTTGATACACCAAGGTTATTGGTTCAATCCCCAGTTAGGGTAACTACAAGAATCAACAATGAATGCACAAACACCAAGTCAATGTTTCTCTCTCTCCCTGCTTCTCTCTCTCTCTAAAAAACAAATAAATAAAAATCAATCAATAGCCGAAACCGGTTTGGCTCAGTGGATAGAGCATCGGCCTGCGGACTGAAGGGTCCCAGGTTCGATTCTGGTCAAGGGCATGTACCTGAGTTGCGGGCACATCTCCTGTGGGAGGTGTGCAGGAGGCGGCTGATCAATGTTTCTCTCTCATCGATGTTTCTAACTCTCTATCTCTCTCCCTTCCTCTCTGTAAAAAAATCAATAAAATATATATAAAAAAATCAATCAATAAATAAAAAGAATTTAAAAAGTCAAATCTAGCAATTGCCTGTTCTATCCATTCCACATGCCTCTCTTTAGGAGCATTTGAAAAGATTTAAAAGAATATTTATCAAAGTTTAGAATAAATACTTTCTATATTTCTTTTACAAATGTTCCTTTAAAATAAACTTTATTTTTAGAACACTTTTAAATACATAGAAAAATTATGAAGACAATGCATAGAGTTCCATGTATCCAGCACCAGGTTCCCCTTATTATTAATATCCTACATAATAAAAGCCCAACGACCAAACAGCAGAACGACCAGAACAACTGGTTGACCAGTCACTATGATGTGCACTGACCGCCAGAGGGCAGACGCTCAATGCAGGAGCTGTCCCCTGGTGGTCAGTGCACTACCACAGTGGGAGCGCTGCTCAGCTGACTGGGATGAGTGCCTGTTCCCACTGCGAACCCCAGGCCGATGGGCAGGAATCCAGGCTGCAATCGTCACCTCCTCACCCCAGGCTCCTCCCCCTCGCTCCCTGCCACCTCCTCCGGATGCCTATAGGCTGCAGAGCTGACCCCAGAGGCTGGGAGGTGGGTTTGTGGCCGCCACTGGACTGAGGCCTACTCCACTGCCTCTCAGTGCGATTGTCCCTGGGCCTGGCCCC
The DNA here is from genome assembly GCF_014108235.1 of Myotis myotis. NCBI lineage: Eukaryota > Metazoa > Chordata > Mammalia > Chiroptera > Vespertilionidae > Myotis > Myotis myotis. Next base: position 27,458,195 of record NW_023416319.1, read on the forward strand.
CACTAGGTCCCCTGGTGAGGAGAGTGCTCTGGCTCCATGGAAGATGCCGGACCAGGGAGCAGTCGCTCAGAGGACGGGTCCACAGCCACTCTGCTTACCAGAATGAGTGGTGCTCCCACAGTGGGCTAATCCCCACAGCCCACGACCCCACCAGTGCACAAATCCCATGCACTGGGCCTCTAGTCTTATATAAGTATGGTACATTGATTGCAGTTAATGAATCAAAATGGGTACATTATTTCTAACTAAATTACTTACTTCATTCAGATTTCCTTGAATTTTACTTAATAGTCTCTCTCTATCACAGGATCTTATCCAGGATACCATACTATATTTGGTCATTATGTTCTTCATGGTTATGGTCATTTTTCAAACTTTGCTTGTTTTGATGACCTTGATAATTGTGAGTACTGATCAAGTATTTTGTAGAATGTCCCTGAATTGGGACTTATCTGGTGTTTTTCTCATGATATTAGATTGGGGTTGTGGATTTTTTTCTAAGATGACAGTGGTAAAGTGCTGTTTTAATCACATCACATCAAGGGTGCATAGTGTCAATATGATTTATCACTGTTGATGTTGACCTTGATCCTCTGGCTGAAGTAGTGTTTATAAGATTTCTCTACTGTGAAGTTACTCTTTATTTTCCCCTTACCATGCTGCACTCTTTGGAAGGAAGTTACTATGCACAGCATACACTGAAGGAGTGGGAATTTATAGTCCCCTTTCTTTAGGGTGTAGTATCTACATAATTAATTCTGAATTCTTCTACATGAGAGATTTATCTCTTCTCCTCTATGGAATTATTTAGTTATTATTTAATCATTTATTTAAATCAGTAAGAATTCAGGGATATTTATTTTATACATTAGACTAGAGGCCCGGTGCACGAAATTTGTGCATGGGGGAGGGGTCCCCTCAGCCCAGCCTGCACCCTCTCCAATCTGGGACCCCTTGGGGGATGTCCGACTGCCCGTTTAGGCCCGATCCTGGGAATCAGGCCTAAACCGGCAGTCAGACATCCCTCTCACAATCCTGGACTCCTGGCTCCTAATCGCTCACCTGCCTGTCTGCCTGGTCGCCCCTAACTCCCCCCCCCCCCCCACTGCTGGCCTGGTTGCCCCCAACGGCCTCCCCCCCCCGCTGGCCTGGTTGCCCCTCACGGCCCCCCCCCCCCCCCCCCCCCCCCGCAGCCTGGTCGCCCAAGCAGCCTGCTGTTTAGTCGTTTAGTTATCCCTCACTGACCCCCCACCCCCACCCCCCCCAGTCTGGTCTTCCCAGGCAGCCTTCTTCTTCAGTCGTTTGGTCATCCCTCACTAACCCCCGCTGCTGGCCGGTTGTAGGCAGACATCTTGTGAGGATGTGAGGGTTAATTTGCATATTACTTCTTTATTATATAAGAGGATTATACGACTATATGATTTTTATTTTTTTCCCCTCAACTTGTTTGAGCTTTGGCTGTTGGGAACTCTTTCAAGTAAGTTGTTCTGTCCAAGCAGACTTTCAATTGTAAGCTTACGGATATTTGTATGATTTTAAAATTTTATGTAGTTTTCCTCACGAAGTTATAAATTTTATGGGGGTAGGATATGTGTCTTATTTTGTTTGATTGTTTACTACTGGATCCTTAATACTTAGAGATGTGACTGAAATATAGTAGGTGCTCAATAAATATTCAGTGGGTAAGTACACGAATAAAAGGGTGTTTTACACACTGTGTAAGGCACATCACCTATACCAGTGGTCAGCAAACTGCGGCTTGCAAGCCACATGCAGCTCTTTGGCCCCTTGAGTGTGGCTCTTCCTACGCCTTAGGAGTACCCTACTTAAGTTAATAATAATGTATCTATCTATATAGTTTTAGTTTAAAAAATTTGGCTCTCAAAAGAAATTTCAATCATTGTACTGTTGATATTTGGCTCTGTTGACTAATGAGTTTGCCGACCACTGACCTATACCATTTCTAAACTTCAAAACAATACTGAAAGGAAAGCATTATTATTCCTTATTTTATTGATGGAGGAGTTAAAGTCCGAGAAGTTGAGTGTTGTGACCAAGGTCGGTCACACAATCAGTGAGTGAGAACTTGAACCCAAGATTGCCTGACTTTATGCACATAGGCAGCCCTGAATGTTGCTATGGACAGAGATGTTAAAGGTCCTCAAAAGTCAGTTATAAGGTTATATCTATGTGCCTATAAACACCAGTATCACTATTTCTCTGATTCTTTCTCTTTATCCAAACTTAGATGCTATCAGGTATTATCTATTATTGAAAATTAAATGAAAATATCAGTATAAATTTGAAGAAAATACTTAAAAATTTCCAGTCCTTTCTCAATGGCTAAATTATACATCTTCTAACCATTTCTCACATATCCCCAGTTTGCAAGAGTAATTCCAAAATTTGAATAAGCTATATACTGGTATTTAAATCAACATAGGTTATACTGGTGAAAATTGAATAAAGGACCATTCTGATCTGCATGGAAGTTCTCAGCATGGACTCTTGGCTTTATTTTGTCACCTTACAAATTAGTGAGGAGGGGCAGTGAGGTAATGATGGAAAGCATACAGGCTTAGGGAGCAATCAAAAGACCAGGTTTAACTCATGGCTCTGGCATTTCCCAGCTGGAGACCTCTGTCAAGTTCCCTAGCATTTCTAAGCTTGCTCCTCTAAAAATGGTGATATTAAAGGTGTCCACTCTATAAGTGAAGATGAAATGGGAAAATGTATATTAAGTATAAAATATTGTGCCTGTCACATACAAAGGACTCAATACGTGATAGGTATTATTTTACGTTCATTATTATTGTTGTTCTATTTCTTCTCTAGAGATCAAAATATATTTGAGGTTTTTTTTAAGTGTATTATTTTAAAGGAGGACTAATGTGGAAATATGAAGAATCAAGCTGAGGACTCATTAACTGTACATGGCTGGTTTTGGAGAATATTTAGTGTCAAGATGAGGCTCTATTTTTCTTGCAAAAGTATTATTGACTTGACTATATTTATTCTTCAGTTGTCTTCTAATTTATAAAGACAGCTCCCAGGCTCTGTTCAACTGCCATGCCTCATACTCTCTGCAAGTCACATGCCCATCCCTTTCCAATGACCCTGAGCACAGATCATTACTTATTGAACTTTCTTAGAACGTTGCCTTTTTTCTAAATCAATGATACTAAGCTCCCCTTGGTATTATGATAAACAGTGTCAAACACCTCTCGGTCAGGTTGGATGTGTTGGACAATGGATTATAATGAGGCTGTAATACCTACTGCCAGCCAGTCGCCAGGCCCTTTAAGAACTGCTTTAGACACTGTGTAAAGTTTCACCAATGATTCATCATTCTTACAATAAATCACTGTTGCCTCACAGAATCCTTCAACTCAGACTTCTTGACTTGGCTGCACCTTTTCAGTTGTTTGACCTGATTCTAACGATGCAATTAGCAGTCAGAGATAGCAGGAGGTAGGGTGGCCTCTGAGGGGTCATGTTCTCACATCGACAGGGTCCACTGCAGCAGCAATGACATTAATTGGCACAAATGCTATATCTTAGTGATTTTGGCCTGTACATTTTACATGTTTTAATTGCCACTCTATCTTACAGTCACTGCTGGTCAGACTGTAGGTGTGATATTGTCATTGCCTCCGCATGCACATCACCATTTGAAGAATGGATGCCGTCGGGTTGGAAGGAAATCCTGAAGACAATTGTTGACCATTCTTTTTAAAAATGCATCGTTGGTGGTCTTATTGGCACAGTGAAGGAGAGTGTATAGAAAAACCTAGACGTGTCTGCTCTCCTGAGTATGACTGAGCCAGGCAGAGTGTGAAGAAGTTTTGAGATGAACTTAAATTTGTTTTTCATGCAGCCTTTATTATTATGTATAAAGAGGAGATATAATTACATTCCTTGCCCAAATAAGTCTAACAGTGCTATTTTAATTAGAAAATTTTTTTAGCAGAAGCTAAGTGATACGAAAGCATCGTGTCGTAGGGACTGTATTTTTCTATGCTGTGTGTCACAATGGACGGCATGTTAAATCTCATAAAATATGGCCACTGGATGTCCTCAGTAGCACAGGCTTTAGGTTTGTTCTAGAGCTTCTGGTTTCACTTTCGAATACTCTTGATTTACTGTGCCAGCCTCATGCTTAGGTGGGCTCAGACCTCACACCCTCACACAGCAGCATCTAGAGAAAGAGAAAGATCTCAAAGAGCCCATTCTTCAATTAACCTCTGTCTGCAGAAAAGGCTATGCACTGCTCGGTTAAATCTGGTTTCCTAAGCCAAGTACATTGTCATGATTAAGGTTAATCAGGGTCAAATTGAGAAACCACATGGGCTGGACCATAATGGGAAAAGGTAGGACAGATGTTGAAAGGCAACCACACAGTATTCACTACAAAGCTTCTTTCCTCTTTGTTTTAAACTAATAGTGTCAGGGAACTCCTCCATCCATCCCCACCCTCCACCCCGCCGCAAGGTGCACTTTTATAGCTTAGTACTATTGTTGAAACACAAATCTCTTCCCATTGCCAGATTCAATAAGCATCAAATTTTCTGGTATGTATTTGCACCAACAGGAATATATTCGCAGTTGTCATATTTAAATATGGGCATAGTTGTAAAATACTTTCTTGGGACAAACATGAATGGTATTTCAGAATAGTTGTTAGAATATTCTTGTACTTGACTATTTCTATTTGCCAGAAATGGTTTCAGTGTGTCAGAGAAAGGGGGGTGAGGGTCTTTAGCACATGTGAAAATTAAACACAGGTAAAGTCAAGGCTATGTTGCAGGGACTGAACTTTGAGGAGCAAGGCCTAGAGAAGTGATTGAGTCAGACACTACGGAGATGGGACCAAGGAGCTGTGCTATAGAACAGGGGTTTAGCTACATCGTGGCACTTAGCACACTGGCTTGTAAATATGTTTACTTGTCTTTCCTCCACTGGACTATGCATTTTGGGGGGCCAGGTGCCGTGTATTTCATTTTTGTACACCCTGTTCTAGAATTGTAGGCATTGAACACCTCACCAAAGAGTGTCTCAATCATGGGATGGGGGTGCAGGGGAGATTTGTTCTCAATATCAGTGCAGAGCTATGGCTTACAAAGTGTTGAATGAAATCAGACCAGTTCAGTGATTTCGGATGTTCTCTTGCTTGTGTGCCCTCAGCAGGAGTCGGTAGTAGCACATGCCCGAGCTCATTCAGGGAACTGCGTTTCTTCTTTGCTTAGATTTCTCCAGGCTTCTTCAGCCCCCATTTCTGACAATAAGTAGGAACACAGGCTAATTTTTATAAAATTCAGATACGAGAAACACAATAGGCTAAAGGCAAGTTTCACACTAAAAATCATCAGAGCACAGGGCTTACATTAACTGCTTCTACCAGCGATTCAAAAACAGGTCACCGACAAATTTAGGTCCTGATCTAAGCAGGGAGTCTGGAAGGCAGCCAGCATGGCAGGCCAGCTCAGATAGCGGCCAGAGCATGCCTCTCCCTTCCTAGCAATCTGCTCCGAGGCTTTTAGCCTCCATTCCTCAGCAAGAGCCGCTAAGTACTTGAGTGCTTTACAAAGCACTTTGAAATTAATTCCAATCAGGCTATGTAGGTGGTTATGATGGAAGTTGCTGAATCAGAGTCAACAAGGACCTAGAATCATTTCTCGGATTTATTTCCCTCACCTTTGTCCCTTCAAAAAATCAATTGGCTTTCTCTGTAGCCAGAAGTTTCATGGGCTGGCAAAATGTGGATCTGAAATAAGCAAGCCTTAAAGGGTCCCTAGCCTTTGGAAGTGCTTGGAGCCAGAGGTAGACCAGCTTCACACACAACATACAGAGCCAACTTCTGGTGTCTGGAGGAAGATGCCCTGGCACTGAGGCCACATGGTGGGTTTGGGCTTGTTCCCTGAGCCTCCCCAGGCTTAGGTGAAATTAATTTTTTTCTCCCACCAAACCTTGCTCAGGGCTTCAGCCCCACTCCCATGTTCACTCAGAGTGCTGTCTTTGCGTGTGGATAGGATGAGGGTTCAGCTCATTATTACACATCCTTACTAACAGCTGGGCATGCACACCTGAGTCCAGAAAAACGTAACCCAGGTTGGGTTTGTATTTTGTAACTTACATGGAATCTGCAGGTGGGGTAGAGTGTGTAAGTGCCTCTGCACGTCCTCCCCAGCAAGTGAGGGCCCTCACAGCTCCCACTCCACGGGCCCTCTTTGTTAACTACTCTTCTTAAGGTCACTGGGGGAGAATTCTTTCTTTCTGAGGATGATTCTATTTTATTTTTAAATATATTTTGCTTGATTTCAGAGAGAAAGGTAGAAGGAGAGAGAGAGATAAAAATCAATGCTGAGAGAAAATCACTGATCAGCTGCCTCCCGCATGCCCCACACTGGGGATCCAGCCCACAGCCTGTGCATGTGCCCTGGCCAGGAATCAAGCCATGACCTCCTGGTTCATAGGTTGACGCTCAACCTCTGACCCTCGTCAGCAGGGCTTGAGGATGCTTTTAAATTTCTACCTGTTCTACTCGCTCTCTTTAGGCCCTGCCTCTTTTCTGGCGTGGGTGTCAATCATGCAGTTCCATTTCTTCCACCCAGTGTGGACCATGGTGGAGGGGGTACTGAGGAAGATGCTCAGAGCCTTCAGGTGTGACATCGACATGGCAGTCGGATGCTGCCCGATGGTCAGCCTCTTAGAGGGCTTTTTGTGGGGCATGTTCTTCCTTTGCTTTGAGTTGCATTACCAAGTGCCCTTTGTTCTCTAGGTGTTTGAATGGACTGGGCCCCAAGAAGCAGATTGGAAACAGGCTCTTCCTTCCAGCACACATGTGACCCTGCCTCCTTGGCTATTACTTCCATAAGCGAGATAATCACATTTTCTGGGTCTCATTATTGGGAAGTTATTTCTGAAAAGAATATGCTTTCAGGGATAAGAACATTCAAGGGAGGACTATTTGGATTGGAGTTTTTGAAATATATGGTGGGTCAATGTATCCAAGAGCTATGATATCAGATTTCCCTTGACCATCAAGCTGACTTTTCTCTCATTCCTTTCAGCCTCTGATAGTAACAGGCTACTTCATTCATGTTTATCAAATAAATATAATTTGCTCATCTTAGTGATTTATCCATGTGGAACAGTATATTTTCATTTTTGGAAAGACTTCAGTGCTGTCAACTTAAAGGTAAAATATCAGCATTAAATGACCATTTGGTGAATATTTCAACAGAACCTGGAATTTTGTTCCAGGTTTGGCACTAGTAGCTATCTGACTTTGAGTTTCTCATTTAACTGATCCTTAGTAATCTCCAGCTGGAGGTAACTGGAGATAATAATAATTCTATCCCATGGTTTAAAAGTGTGCAACCCAGTACTTATCAAAGTATGTTATGCTAAAGAATGACATCTGAAGAATTTGTTAAAACACAAGATTCCTAGGCCCCTGCCTGGGAGAGGATCCAATAGGTAGGTCTGGAGTAGGCCTGAGAGTTTGCATTTCTGAAAGACTTCAGGTGATGGGGCTGGTAGTGGACCCCACTTTGAATAGTACTGGCATAGTCTCAAGTTAGCAGTTCCCAAAACAGCCTGTGAAACAGGGCCATACTGCCTTTAGAGAGTGTGATTCTATAATTCTGGGAATCTCTGTTTTTAATAAAATCCCCCAGAGAACTTTTTGTTGGTGGTGTTTACATCCTTAATAATATTATTTTGTGGGTTTTTCCCCACTAATTTTAGACTTACAGAAATACCAGTATTGACAAAATCAAGGAGTTCACATATACCCCTCATTTGACTTCTCCTGATGTGAATAGATTACAGAATCTTAATAGAATCATAAAACTGGGGAATGAACAGTGGCATAATACTATTAACTAAACTACCCACCCCACAGGAAAGTCAGACACAACCAGTCTGTGGTAGGCTGAATAATAACTCCCAAAGACGTCCCCCTGCTAATATCCAGAACTTGTGAATATTTCTTATGTAGCAAAATGGACTTTGTAGATATGACTAGTTTAGGTATCTTGAAATGTGGAGATTGTCTTGAATTATCTAGATGGAACTTATGTAATCATAAGGATCCTTCTAATCATAAGGAACCAGGAAAAAAAATAAGAATTAGGGAAGAAGGAAATGTGCTGATGGAAGCAGAGGGAGGAAAAGCATTTGGATGCAGGGCTCTGAGCCAGGGAATGAGGACAGCTTCTAGAGTCTGGAAAGGCAAGGAGATGGATTCTTCCACAGAGCCCCCAGAAAGAACCAGCCTGCCCCAACACCTCGATTTTTATCCCTCTAAGATTCACTTTGGGGTCTGGTCTCCAAGCCTTTAAGAATGGATTTGTATTATTTTAAGCCACTAAGTTTGTGATAATCTATTCCAGAAGCCACAGGGAACTAACTCACAGTGTACAGATGATGTTTGAGAATCACTGAACCTCACCAGAGTTGTTGAGGGAATTAAATAAGGTAATTAATACGGAAGTGACTGGCTTCTTAGTGACATATGTAGAACGGTTTCCAAAGGCAACAAAAGCAAACATGAAGACAGTTATACGCTTGCCAAATTGCTGAGTCTGTGTTTTCTGAGACAGTGTATCATCTTAATTGGATAAGATTGAAAAAGATAATTATCCTGGGGAGTTATAGATGGTCTTTGCTTTGCTCTCTGTCCCCTTGTCCTCTGCTCATGACTGGTTTGATTTTTGCTGCCTGCGTCAGTTGTTTATGTCTTCCTTATCTTTGCTGAGAATGGAGTTCTATTTAAAACACAGACACACACACATACATAAGCACACCATGTAGAGCTTTGCAACATTTCTTAGACTTTCTTATTTTGAATTAGTTTTTCAAAATACTGTTTCTTTTGGGATTCATATTATTATTTTTTATTTTTTTAAAATATATTTTATTGATTTTTTACAGAGAGGAAGGGAGAGAAATATAGAGAGTTAGAAACATCGATGAGAGAGAAACATCGATCAGCTGCCTCCTGCACATCCCCTACTGGGGATGTGCCCGCAACCAAGGTACATGCCCTTGACCGGAATCGAACCTGGGACCCTCCAGTCCGCAGGCCGATGCTCTATCCACCGAGCCAAACCAGCTAGGGCTATTTTTTATTTTTATCTGTTACTTTCTCTTTATTTTCACTATTCAGATCAATATGATCATTCGATTTCTTTTTATCTTTCATCTATTTGAATCTTGTGTTTTTCTTTCACTAGATTATAATTTAACTGTCCTGCTTCCTGTTTTCTTTTTAACAATGTTTTTTCCCTCTTATTTTGTTCATTGTCTGTGGTTTTTAACCAATAGTATTAGCCTGTAATGAACACATTATCTTTGTTTTGATGTTACTCTCATTTGTGTTTTCCTTTCATTTTATTTATTTTAATGTTGTTACTTGTTTTCATAACTGTAGCAGGAAGTCTGGTCTTTGGAGGACAGGGAAACAACTCCACCATAAATGGAAAATGGGAAGGTCTCTTTCTTTCTAACCAATTTTCAGGTGTTACTTTTAATAAAACCATATTCTACTCAATGTTTCTCAAACACCCCCCTGTCTAATTTTATGTCAGAAACACTTCGGAAGGACAACCACAGGTCTCCTTGAAAGCTGGAAGTGAGGCATGAGAGTGCTGGTGCCCCGAACGGCCACTTGTTCAGAAGTCTTTGGGGGCAGCTGTTTGCAGGAAGGACAGCAGAGATGCTTGGGTTGCTCCTGGGAGGATGGACTCACTTCCCCCAGTGCCTCCCAACTGGTGCTCCTCTCCTGGGTGGGGCCAGAGGGTATTGTAAAGCTCCCGCTGTTCTTCCAGAGTTTCAGCTAGTCTTCCAAATTTTATTTTCCCAATTTCTTATGAAATGTAGACTTCAGAGGACACATTTCTGACATGAATGACTTTGACTCTGTCAGTCAGGTTATCAGTCAGGTTTTGTGGGTATGATAAACAAAATCAGACTCTGATTTTCCAAAACCAGGAATCAATTTATTTGAAATATCTTGGGAATCGCTCCCAGAAGTTTTTGGAAGTTGGGAGAATGAGGCTCAAAATACAGGCAGCACGAAGGGAGACTGGGTGTTGGGAATTATTATGCAAATTCACACCATGGAAACAGTCTGAAGGGGACCCACCATTGGTGATGTCTTCACTGCCTTGTCAAAGCCAAGGATTCTGCCACCAAGAACTTTAGCGTTACCTTAGCATCCCTCACCTCCACACCCCAAGATTTAAAATCCCAGGTAGGAGCATTCAGCTGGTCAGGCCTTGGCATCTTCCCTTACTCTGTCTGGCAGGGCTCGGGAGAAGGCAAATCTCCCTTTGACATCTATAGTGGGAAGCAGATTCCTAAAAGAGGAAGGGTGCTCACATGATGGCAATCAATGAGAGGTTTGTACTATAGACACTTCTTTTCCTAATCAGACATAAAGGCAGTGGGGATGGTTGGAGTAGGTTGGTGTCTATGCTTTCCAAGTCATATCACATTGTATCAGAAGCTCTCTACTCTCACTAATTGTAAGTCAGACCTATTGGAGTATCTCTTTTTTGAAGTCTCTTAACTATTGATCCTTCAAATCAATATTTGCAATTTATTTATCAAGGGGAAAACTTTATTCTCTCTCTTTTCTCCTTATTGGATCATTTATTCTTAAAGCTGGGAGGAACCTTGGAGGTAGATAATGGCATCTATTCAATAAGGACATTTTGGCTATACATGATGGAATACCCAAATAAAAATGGATTATGGAATGAGAAATTGTTTAATGACTTCTAGGGTTGGTAATTCAGCATCTCAAAAGTGTCAGGGCTCTGGGTCATATTCTACATAATCCTCGTAGCTCCCATGTCAAGGTTGCATGATAGCTACCACCACGCTAAAGGTGCATAGGAGGAAAATTTATTTTCACTAGTGATGAAAACATTTCCCTGAAGACTCCAGGCAGTTTCCATTGGCCAAGACTGGCAGGGGCCCATGTCCTAGCTGCATAGGGGGCTAGAGAAGTGAGAATGGTCATTTTCAGCATCTATGCTGGAAAATAAGCTCTGCAAGCAAGGAAGGAGGAGAGAGAATGACTCCTGGCAACCAAGAGTGTTTGCTTAAGCATATAACTCAGCACTTGACTTTTGAGAAAACCAAGTCCCAGCAGGATTAAGCAATTTGTCCAAAGTCACAAGATCAGTCAATGGCAGACCCATTAATAGAGCCAGCAGACTTAGTTGAGTATCTTCTACTCTTGTTTACCATGTTTCTAATATTTCAATAGGTTTCTATTCATCAAAGAGTTGTTTCTGAAGGGCAAAACATGATATTTATTTTGCAAGTTTTCCATGTCATCAACTACATCACTATTATATGAGGTCTGTGATGTAACCATAGGATAGTTGGATCTGTGGAATAGTCGAGTGTTTCATAGGGGAATTTATAACGGGAGATTTTAGTTTCTATCTTCCATAGCACAGTTTCTTGAAATACTGTCTAGCATGTACAAGTCGACAAATTGCCATCAGTAGTAAAATGATTTGTTTCTTTGTCAATAGCTGAGGTTAGGGCTAACATACTGGGAGGAAGGAAAGGGAGAGAAAGATAAAAGGAGATAGAGATTTTAAAGAGATGAGGTAGGTGTAGAGAAGAAACCAAATTATATTTTTATGAGTCAGGGCCAGTTCAGTCTTATTAGTTGAAAAGAGGATGGTGTAGAGGCCCCTTGGCTCCTCTCTGGATCTTTTGTGAAGGGTGCTTATGAATAGCCCATCCTCTTTGCCCACTTGTCTCTATGGTACTTAATGTTAAGGTCACGGTGTGCCATGGCAGATGGAGATTGTCTGAACACCCTCTTATCATGATTGCTATAGAAGTGGGCAATCATAGTCATGAGATGATCCATGTGGATTTTATTTTGTTTCATTACTAATTAGGTTCTAAAGGTTGAGGGCTTAAAGTAAAAGAGAATAAACATGATCTGGGAGGTAAGCCAAAAATGGAAGGGAGTTGGGCTAAGAAAATCTGTAATAATTGGGAAGAAGGAAGAGAGACAGGGTTGATCATACTACAACCTACAGATATTTCGTGGTAAGAATACACAGGCTGGGTCCACTAAAAATGTTTCATCACTGCCTTTATTCACAGTCTTTTTGAACATTCTGCCTTATCCAGATCCCATGCTGACAGCCCTATGTGTCCTGAGATTTGGGTACTTTCTGGGCTCAGAGTAAATGCCTTACGCAGTACCCGCCTGTGCATTGATTTAAAAGATGAACTGGGCCAATCAGACTTTGACTCACACCCTCTCTCTCCATTTCCCTTCCTCATATTTGAACTAAGGAACTAAGAATGCTACTCGTTGGGGATAGGTAGAAAGCTGAAACTATGATATAGAGTTGGGACTGCTGAGCCATGTGCAAGGTCAATTCGGAGAAAGAGAGGCATGGAGAATAAGAACTGTCTTTGATCATTCTGCTTTCCAATTAAAATGCCACTGAACACTTTCTATTCTCACTTTCTCTCCTGGTCCAGGACATACTAGGACTTATCATTATTCCGACTTTGTATTGCTGTTAGTATATTTCTGCGTCTGTAATGAGAAGAAATATAAGACATTAGGAAGTTAAGATGCCTGATAGCCTGAAACGTCATTGATGGGGGCTTCATATCTTGAGCTAAACATTATCGTTTCCCATCCTCTCTAAAAAGTATTATATCTTAAAGGGCAATACTTACATATATAATTGTGTATCTTCTATAATGGTACATTCTTATTCTATTGGGGAAGACAAATTATAGGTAAAGGCAAAGAGAAGGAAAGAAGGTTCGTCATTATTTCCTCACATCAATGTGAATTATTTTTCAAGTGACACAGGGCAGAGCCTTGGGAGAGAGCAAAGCACTGAAAGGGGGGCGGGGGGAAAGTTGAGGGTTTCCAGAAACAAACAAGGATAACTTCATCATTCTAAGTAGGGGCCCTTACCAGACAAGTGAGCATTCAGACTGAGCTATTGTTTTGAATGTAGAAATAAAGTTAACTTTTTACCCTCAGATCCTAGCAAAGAGCTTGGCCTCTGGCAAGCACTCAATAGTTTAAAAACATTAATTGAAACTGGAGAAAACAATGGATGGAGTATAGTTGTCCCTGAGGCATCATGAGAGTTCCCTAGAAGATCTTTAAATAAACGATGACCCCAGGAGCTACCTCATGGTTTTTTTCCCTCTTCTTCATCATCAGCAAAGTTTAAATAGCAAAGGAGATCTTTCTAAAATGCTAAGGTACAGGTCAGGTACTATCGACCTGCAAAACTTTTTTTTTAAACAAACAAAGCTTTCATTGCAGAACTTCTCAGAGCCTTGAACATGCTGATATGAACCATGAAAAAAGCACAAGGGACACAGCCCCTCTAGCCACATAAGCCGAGCATCATTTGAGACTAGATGGAAAATGCTGCTTTAAACAAATAATGCAGGAACACACACACACACACACACACACACACACACACACACTCACACTCACACACACACACACACACACACAATTTCTTTCCATTTAAGTCCTTGGGGCAGAAAAATAGGAAGAAATGGGTTTGGCCTTTGGCAGCCCCATTTTTCTACACACAGAACCAGAACAGCAAGATCAACCCTTTGGTCTTGACACTCGGGCATCTTCCTATAAGCAGGTAAGGAGATTTCCCAGAGAAGATTCCATGATATATTTAAGGTTTGTGGCCATTCGAGGACTCCCAGGTCTGATAGATTTTTGTTTTAATTCTAGGACACAATTAAGAGAGAATTATCGCTGTGAATAGCCTTGGTGTATAAGACATGCAAATCCACCAGAGATGAGGAATATTGTGACCATTATATTTTGAGCTTCTAGGTGGCATTAATACAAACGCCTTTCTTCCTCATAAAGCATGTGATAAAAATAGAAAAATGGGGACATAAACCTAGCTGTTACATGTAGAATGACTCAAACATTTTTAAAACTATTAAATGAATTAAAATAGACCCCTTTATATTAAACCACTGAAGTAAGCTGATATTAAACGAGACTTCGCCGTTCGTTCCCACTTCTTCTACCTTTAGGATATAAAGAGGACAAGGTGGCCCCTAAAAACAAAAGATTAATCTGGGTTGTCCTGCAAATGGCATAGTAATAATTAGTTCTTTTTAGAGCTCTGATGTTCTTTGCTTATGAAACCTTTGATCTAGGCTTAGAAAAGATAGCAACAAGTTTTAGTCATATTATTAGTTCCTCAATGCGAACTCATATTCTAAAATTATGGTTCTAAAATTACTGCAGAATTTAGGACACTGATGAGATTTTTTAGGTCATTCCTCCCTCCCTGATTTAGAATTCTTTCTTTAAGAAATATTAGCAGCACCAATTTCTGTGAAAAAGAAGACATTTTTGGCTGGACTTCAGGTATGGGTGTGTGAAAAATGAGTGTTACACTCTCTAAAAATAATAGTTTATGTTTATCTAAAGATCAGTCCTGTTTATGTCTGTTTATTGAATCAAGACCCATTCATTTTAGGAATGTGAACTCAAAACTGCCCCAGGGAATGTGTAAGGAAATAAAATCTACACTATCTCAGCCAAACCAGGTTGATTGGTAAAAATCTACCAATGATGGCACACACTCGGGAATGATAGACTATTAAAATATATGTGGCAACCAGAAGAGAATACATTTTATAAAAGGATAGAATTTTTATTTCTTCTCAAAAGGGCTTTCAACTTGAAAGCTTATCTGGGTTGGGGGTGGCAGATGGAGGTGAGGAAGGGAAGCATGTCGTTGGGGGAGATTAAATGAATAAAAGGAAAGGCTTTGAAATTCTTCAGTGTTACAGATCCACAAAGCTAACAGGCTTCCAGGGACTTTTGCCTGATTTTAAATTCTCTGTGATCCAGGAAGCCCTGGCATTTTTAAGCTACAGACTCTGTGGGGCCAGAACAGACAGGGTTGGTGAGGTATTTCAGGGTCACTAACGACTTGTGAAATGAGAGGGTACCAACAGCAGAGACTCAGACTACATCAGGTTGGTGAGCAGCTTAGATGAGCTTGTTTCAGTGCTTCCTTTGTGGACGGGATGGCGGAAAGAAGAAGAGGGTAGCTATTTGTAGCCAGGTTCTCTCTTCTATCTTTAGGAGTAAAAGAAGAACGAATGGCATAGGTAACAGGCCGACTCAGAGAGGGACTTAGCTAAATTTAAAGAAATCTTTTCCAATGACACAACACTAGCTTAATTGAATATGATCATCCCTCTTGCCAATGAGACAATTCAGTTTGTTTCTGGCTCAGCTAGTAGGGAATTTCCCACCACTGATACCTATTGATCTGGTAGCAACAAACCTGCCAACCTTGAGTGGTGTCCATGCTTAAGACAAATCTCCTTAGTCATTCCTGTTCAACAACCAGTTGTTTCAGCTCTGATGATTTAGCTGTGACTCTGATTTTATTCAGGCCATGATTTTAGATTAAACAAAGTCTCTAGACATCTGTGAAGCTGATCTTTGGCATTGCTGGTTTCTGTGTTTCTATAGGGCTTTTAGTCATAGAGAAGACATCATTGAAAAATTATTTAATGAAGACAAAGACGACCTTATAAATATTTTCTTCCAGGAACATTTACATTTTTAAAGATCATACAGAGACAGAGAACTCTAGCTGAAAAAAACAGTAGACTTTCAATGCTTGGGTGGACTCATGAATTCCTGGCACATAACCAGTAGCTTCACTGATGACGTGTAAAGCCTCACTTTACACTGCCTTTGGTATCTCTGGAAAGGTAGAAGAATGACTGAGGGGAAAGGAACATTTGTTAAATATCTCCTAAGTTATAGTCTCCTATCTAGCAGATTTACCTAAATTATCTCAATTATTTCTCATGACACCTACTGGAGGAGGTGGTAAACATGCTTACTTTAGAGACAAACAAAATTTGGGTTCAGGGAAGTTAGACAACTCGCTAAAGGTAACACAGCCTGGAAGTGGAAGAGCTGGGAATTGAGCCTAGGTCTGTTCATTTTCTTACTTCATTCATCTATTCATTCACTCACCCACTCACTGACTTACTGACTTACTATGTGCCAGCAACTGGGGCTACAGCAGAGTTTGAGAAGATAAGGTTTTGCCCTCATGGACTTTGTATTCTAGTGAGGAAGAAAGACAATATTAGCAACAACTTAAACTCAAACTGACATCTTTTTGACACTCTGCTTTCTCCCCTTTACCTAGAATAGTGACTTATTTTGTCAGACCCAGAGAATATGTGTGTGTGTGTCATAGATGGTACACGCACACACACATATGTACAAGTTGTCAGGAAAATACATGCTATATATAAAAATATAAGCAGGTAAGGGGAATAGAGTGACTGGGTCAGGGCAGAGATGCCAATTTAGATACAATGGCAGGAAAGTTCTCTCTGAGGACGTGACAGTTGAGTTGAGACCTCTCTGAAGATCTTTGCAAAGATTTGGAGTAAGCGCAAATTAGGCAGAAGGAACAGCTCCGGCAAAATCCCTAAAAAGAACAAATGTAGTGTAGTCAGAGCTAGAGTGGTAAGGCAGAGTGAGCGAGGGAGAAAGTGGTAGGAGTTGAGGTTGGAGAAAGAGAGACACAGTACGTTGGGCTTTGTAAGCTAATGTAAGGAGTTTGGGTTTTATTCTGAATCTAATGGGAAATCAAGAAGGTTTAAAGTATAGAGTGACACAGTCTGACTTATGGTTTCAGCAGGTGACACTCTGGCTATTTGGTGAGGAGCTGATTGTAGGGAGACCAAAGAGGGAACGGGGACTATTAGGAGGCACTTGGCTGTGCAAGTTAGAGGAGATAGCGGTGTAAACTAGGACGGCATTGGGAAGTGGTGACAAGTGGTGTGATTCCTGATTGATCATTTCTGCAAAACCGTGCTGCTCTCGTTATTTTATTCCAGGAAGAGGGCCACTCTCTCAGCCACTTGGGGCCTTCTCTTTGACTTTCTCTGACTCACACTTTGCTATCCTCAGACCCCATGAGAGAGACCAAAGCAGGTGCCCAGCTAGTCCAACTCAGGAAATAGAGACAAGGATGAGAACTTTCCTCATCCCTTATGAGTATGAGGCAACTCAGGGCTCAGGCTCTGACATTTTCCTAAGTTGTCATTTTCTTATCTTGCCTCACATATCACTGCGCCCCGTACTTGAGACTTTAGGGATAACACTTTCCTACACATTTGTGTGTTGTTGTTGTTTTTGTGTAGTTTTAGTTTATAAATCTGTTTTCAACCCTGGACATCTACTAGTAAGCCTGTATCTGCACTGTGATTTCCAAACCAACCAAGAGAGCACTTAGATTAGAACTTTCCCGGCACCAGGGAATCTGAACGAGTCATTGTTGGCCTGAGAATGAAGTGTGCTCATTAACAAAGAAAATTGGAAACTAGGCAGCACTTTTCCATTAGTGCCGTGCCTGCTGAAGCATTAATGGAGGAGCCTTGCTACTGCTCCAGAAACTATTAATAATGCTCCCTTCGGCGCTCAAATATGATACTACTGACCCACCATCAGTAGGGCATGAGATTTAAAAATTTTAAAAAACTTATTTGGCCAGTGGTGGTGATGGACATTACATTAATAGGAACCTGCCACCACTAATTTAAACCAAAACAAGAAATAAATAAAGCCCAGGCGATCTGTTCTACAAGAGTATTTTATGTGAGGAAAAGAATAGATCGCAGCTGGTCCTTGTCTATCACTGAAATCAGAAATCAGGAACCCATCAGGGAGCCAGGCACTTTCCCTTGTCCTTTTCTCATCCCGGCTTTTCCCTGCAGGTCTACTCAGTTCTCAGCAATGAGACCAAGCTCAGTGCATCCAGCTTCCTGGGTGGCGGACCTTTGTCTGTGGACTTTTTTTTTTTTAATGAACAATAAGCAGCTAGTGTGACCAACTGTCCTGGTTGCCTGGGATTATCCTGGTTTTCATCCTGAAAGTCCTGTGTCCTGGTAATGGAAAGCTTGGTCACCCCACATGCTGCCATATTACATATGGAAAATGGATGGCTATGGATGTTGGTAGTAAAGATTCAAGTTCAAGTTTAGGACCAGATAACTCCTAAATTAAGTAAAAACAAACAACAAAAATATTTTTAAAACTTCACAAGTGGTCTCTTAGTGTTTTCTAGTTTGAATTCAACCAACTCAGATTTTCAAAGATAAATTTAACATTTATGTTAGAACCATGCAGACACCAAGTATATCTTCCAGGACGCAGCTCCTCTGGGTCTGTTTTCGCCATGGCTGTCACCTCTGTTGAAACCGATGCAGTGACCCCCCCAACTAGGAAAGAGTTCATGTCCACCAAGACAATTACACAATTATGGCTGTTTTTTTATTTAATTTATTTTTTTATATTAGCAGTGGCTCAGCTGCTTCCAGCACTATTTGATTTTCCTCAGTTTCTCTCTATTCAGATGTAACAGAGAAAGTAAACCCTGTACTGTGATGGGAGATTTTCTCATCCTTCTTTACCTTCATGACCTTAGACCAGTTAACCAACTATCTTTTCATGTGCAGTTTCATTGTGAGTGTGGCATCTGCCTGGATATTTAAATGACTGAATTATCACTGAATTTCAACTTCCTCTGAAAGACTCCCTAATATAGGGAGTAACCTTGATATAAAGTACGCATTTGTTTGAAGAGGCTTAGGTCCCACAAAAGGGTGATTTTCCCCAGGAACATCAATTACATGGCTGTAAACTAGTACATTGGATGGATGGATGGACACTGAACTATAAACCAGTTCCCTCCCATGGAGCTTTCAGGATATATCTAGTTTCCCTAGCACATGCAGTGCTTCAATAAATATCCTTGTGTATAAATATATATCTTGGCATAATTTTGGGGGTATTTCCAAAAGGAAATTTTGAATAAAGTGAAATACCAGGTCCAAGAACTGTCCTCCAGAGTGACTCCACTAATTATATATTCTTATCAATAGCATATGAGAGTACTTGGTTTCCCATATCCTAGATAATATACAACTTAAATATTTGTAAATTTGTATGCAAACAGCTGGTTAGAATCATGTTTCTCTAATTATGAGTGAGGCTAAAATTGATTGCTATGTTGATTGTATTCTTTTGTGTGTGTGTGAATTGGTTGTTCATATTTCTCACTCTTTATTTTCCTATTTCACTGTTTATTTTTAATGGGTATAGCTAATGATTTTTGAACTTTATTAATTCCTCAAAAAACAGGGGAATGGGTACTTTTTAATATTTAAAAAGATACGTTTTAAGGAACTTGGCACATGGTTTCAAATTGAAAAAAGTCTTGTTGTATTAAGAAAATTACAAATCTAAAATTTCCCTGATATCAGGTTTTATCTTTTAAGAGTATTGTTTCCACACACCTAGTATAGTTTCCTAACACTTAAAACAGTCTGGAATATAAGTATTCTAAAATAATTTTGTGCGATGACATATGGCCCTACTTAGGGTTTTATTAATTGAATTATTCCCAAACTAGAGGCCCGATGCACGAAATTCATGCAAGCATAGGCCTTCCTTTCCCTGGCTGCCAGCATCGGCTTCCTTCTGGCACCTGGGACCTGGGCTTCCCTCTGGCCACCAGCAGGCACCCGGGACCTGGGCTTCCCTTGCAGCTCCGGCTTCTTCCAGAAGGTTGTCCGAAGGCCATCCAGTCTAATTAGCATATTATGCTTTTACTATTATAGATGAGTCATGAGCCAAGCTATCAACAGAATATCATCTTCCTTTGAGTACTGATTTGTGTCCATAACGCCAAAGAAAATGCTCTTGCTATTTATCTTTTTTGTTTATTTTCTACCCTTTTAGCAAAGTAGGTGGTGAGTATATATGCTAATAAAATCCCTGTTTTTGTGGCCTTTTAAAAGAAACTGGTTGATCTTAAACCTTTGTAGGGAATGGTGGTGATGCTAGCAGTGGTAGGTGTGTGTATGTGGGGGGAGGTTGGCAGGGATGAGGACCAGGGCAGAGAGTCACTCTCCTCTTTTACCAGTTTAAATATTTAACAACGTTGGCTCTTCAATATTCTTTGTGATGTCTTCAATTACAACTTAATTAAAAGGACATAGCTATAAGTTCGCAATATGGACTTTGACCTAACTATACACTCAAGATAAATCTCTGTGTCCTTAAAAAAAAAGTACATGTTTGGCTCAAATTGCCTATAGAATTATAAATTGAAATACACAATCTGTTTGATTTGCAAATTTTTATCAAGATATCACAAGTTCTTAACACTAGATGGCATGGTAGAGTTATCATTCTATTCTTGGAAAGGGAATTCTACTCCAAAGCATAGGAATGTTCAGTTTTGAGAATAGTAGACAACAGAAGTAGGAAAATATAGCTTTGATGTAAGTACAAGTGGGACATCTCTATGCTTTTAAAAACTATTAACTGAGTGTATAGTCTGACTTTTTTCAGCTTTATTATAAAAGTAATAACACTTACTTAAAAATTTAAATAGTATAGAAAATAAAAGTGAAAATTACTCATAATTTCATTACCTCCAAATTTCTATTGTTAATTAAGGGTTTGGTAAATGTTCTTGAGATTTTGATGCATGTATAAACATTTATAGAGAGATAGATATAGATGTATAGAAAATTATATTCTTTAAAATGCATTTTACCAAATAAACCACAGCTATCTTTCATGTCACTAACTAGACCTAACATTAAAAAGTTGTGGTTACAGAATTTTCCATAGACTAGTTTTGCTTTATTTATTTATTCATTTATTTATTCATTCATTCTACTAGAGGCCCAGTGCACGAATTCTTGCATGGATGGGGTCCCTAGGCCTGGTCAACAATCAGGGCCAATCAGGGCTAGACCAATCAGAGCCTGCTGGCTGTGGGGAGGGTAGGGGCGTGGGAGATGGGCTGCTGGCCCCAAGGAGGGGGCCAGCCCTCAGCCCCTCTGGGAAAGGGGCCATGTCTGCCGCCACTCACCCCTGGTTCCCCATCCCAGGCTGGGGCCCAAAGGCCCCGGTGGGTTGGGAGAGGAGGCGATGGTCGCCAGGCCGGTCGCGGAAGGTTGACTGTGGTAGCACACTGATCGCCAGGGGGCAGCTCCTACATTGAGTGTTTGCCCCCTGGTGGTCAGTGTGCATCATAGCGACTGATCAGCTGGTCATTCCGGTCGTTCAGTCGTAACTGTCGCTTAGGCTTTTATATCTATAGATTATTGTAACCTCAGATTGTTTTAGAATTTTGACTGTTGTCAACAATGCTAAATAACATCCTTATTCCTAATAATTTTTAAAATACTTTCCCGACTATTTTCTCAAATTAAATTTATAGGTCAAATGACGCACATTTTACAATATTGACACATATATTGTCAGATTGCGTACCAGAGTTATTAGACCAATTTATTGCCATTCTTGTAGAGAGTTCTTGGGAAGCCATTTCTCTAACACTTATGTTAACACTGGGTATTCTTATTCTTTTAAGTATTTTTCAACAGAAGAGGGAAAAATCATATCCCATTGTTTTATTTAACAGATTTAAAAAAATTTCTAGTGAGATTATACACATTTTTGCCATTTTTTAAATCACATGCTTGTGTATGATCAGCTGATTACTCCTTGGAAATATTTGTCTTTTTTCAATAGATTTATTCTAAAGACTTAATTTTTAAAAAAGCAGTTTTAGGTCCATAACAAAACTGAGAGAAAGATATAGAGATTTTCCATATATACCCTAGACCCATATGCATATCCTCCTCCATTATCAATATATGCCTCTAGAGTGTTACATTTGTTACAATTGATGCACCTACATTGACACAATATAATTACCCAAAGTTCATCATTTACATTAGGGTTCACTCTTGGTATTGTATATTCCATGGGTTGGACACATGTATAATGTGTATTTATCATTATAGAATCGTATAGAGAGTAGTTTCACTGCACGAAGTATTATCTGTGCTCTTCCTATTTTATCCCTCTTCACTGCCCCAATACCTGGGGACTACTGATCTTTTTTACTGTATTCACATTTTGCCTTCCCCAGAATGTCATATAGCTAGAATAATACAGTGTGTAGCCTTTTCAGACTGGCTTCTTTTACTGAGTACTACGCATTTATGTTTCTCCGTGTCTTTTCATGGCTTAATAGCTCATTTCTAGCTTATTAAGTACTTCTTTCATGGATTATGATTTTGGTGTTATATCTAAAAAGTTATCACCATACCCAAAGTCACCTTGACTTTCTCCTATTTTATCTTTTAAGAGTTTTACATTTTATATTTCTACCTGTAATCAGTTTTGACTTAATTCTTGTGCATTAACTCAAGGGTGTAAGGTCTGTGTCTAAATTTAATATTATTTTTACATGTGGCTGTTTAATTATTCCAGTACTATTTCTTGAAAAGATTACTTTTGCTTCCTTATATTGCCATTGCTTTTCTGTTAAAGATCAGTTGACTGTATGTATGTGGGTCTATTTTTGGACATTCTGTTCTATTCCCTTGATTTGTCCATTCTTTCACTGATACCATGCTGTCTTGATTACTGCAGCTTTATAGTAAGTCTTCATGTTGGGTGAGTAGTGTCAGTCCTCCAACTTTGTTTTTCTCATTCAATATCATGTTGGATGATTTCAAATCCAAGATCAATAGGTAATCACCAAAGGGTTTTAAAGTTGGAGGGTCACATCATAAGAGTTGCATTTTATAAAGTTCACTATGACTGTAGTGGCCGTAGTGGATTGAAAGGGGCTAGAGTAGATGAGAGGGCTAGACCAGTGTGAGAGCTCATGTAGTGGTCCAGAAGAGCGATGATAGTAGCATGAACTAGGGTAGTGCTTGTGAAGAGCATGGAAAGTGATGGCTTTAGGAGATGTTGAGGAAGTGGGATTGACAGAACATGGGAGTAGGTTTAAAATTGTTTTGAGTTAGAAGGATATGTCAAGGATGACTCTTAAGTTTATGGTTTTTGCAGCTGGATGGAGAGTGGTGTGCCCTGGAAGAAAGGGTAGACTGGAAGACAGACAAGTTTGAGGCAGAAGAGCATAAGTTAAGTCCAGAATGTGTCCCAATTGAGTTGCCTCTGGACATAAAAGTGGAAATATCAAGTTGACAATTAAATATCAAATATATGGAGCTAAAAAAACAGATCTAGGCAAGCGATACACATTTGGAAATTTTTGGCACATGTGTGTGAACTGAAGCCATAGGCATGATAGAGATTCTATAAGGAAAAAGTAGTGGGAAAAGAGAAAGAGGCCTAATGCTCAGCCCCAAGGAAATCCAACATTTGATGCCTAGACAGAGGAGCATGGGCTTGAAAAAGAACCCAAGGAGCAGCCAGAGAGGTGGTAGGACATGCAGGAGACTGTGGTGTCCCAGCGCCGTGGGCAACTGCCTTCTGTTTGCAGTGATCCCATTAGTCTGGTCATGGCTATTGGCCAAAGGGTAGACATTGACCTAAAGACAGCTGGTCTGCGGGCTAACCAGAAACATATTAGGTTTTCTGACACAAATACTCCTCCCAGCTGGAGCTTTCTACTGTACGGTGGATTAATGAACAAATTGGATCCTGTGCATTGGAGATGCTGAATGCCAGACACACCGAAGCAGGGAAGGGCAGAAGCCAGTGACTTACAGAAGGGAATAAAGGCAGCGAGGGTAGGTGAGTTTTGATCATGACAGAGCAGGAAGCAAAGAGATCCTATTGCCCATGGGAGGGAACAACACAGTGTCTCTAGACTTAGGCTGAATTCCAAACAAGCTTCCAATTTCTGAATTATGTTTCTTTCCAGGTGAAGCCAATATGCATGGCTATTTATTGGGATTTGTAGGCCCAGGGCACTGAGTGATTAGCCTCGTCATTCTCATTTCCACATGTACCTTATTAAAAAAAACTTACTACAGCAGAAACCTAAACGTGTTCTTTACAATTGAAACTGCTCAGTCTCTCCCTTCTGCAGGAATTTCCATGTTTCTTTTTACTTTCTCATTCTTGTTTTTACACAGATTTTATCCTTTCAGCCCCTACCAGCCTCACTCTGATTATGTCCATATGTATTCTGTGGATTTATGTACAAACTGCAGTAAAACACGTAAACCATGACCTGCCAGTCCAGTTCTGGAGTGGTTTTGCATTTAAAGAAACATGGTCCCAAGAGGAATTTTCATCTTATCTCTTTAATGAAGCTCAGGTACTTGTCCCCACCCACTTTTATCAAAAGCTCCTTTTCCAGCAGCCCAGCTCCAGAAAGGGCTTGCTCTCCCACCACAACAGATGGTGGCAGCACCAAGTGATGGCCAGAGAGTGGGCTTTAGCGAGGGTGACTGAATGTTCAGAGCATTGTATCTGTCGACTCATCATAATCATTATGATTCCATTTCCATTCTCAAAAGTGCCTACATCGAAACAGAATCAGACTGATGAAGCCTGGGCACCTCAGAGACCATGGCTCTCAGCTCATTCAGTTCCATGACGGGCCTTCAATGGATTAGTTCATAACAATGTGACGTGAAGAGCCTGTTAACCAGGTTATGATGCCTCAGTTCGGGAAACAGATAACATAATTACAAAGTGTGTCATTGGAAACAAAATGCATATATGTTTTTCTTCCAGTCTTTAAAAACCAAATGAGTTGGGCACAGACACCTCTCCTTTGTAAAGTATTGGAAAACTTTCTAAGTGCTTAGCATAACAGACTCTACTTACCAAGATTTAGTCTCCTTAAAATAGTTCTAACGTAAAGTCAACCATTTAATTTTATTTCCCCCCCCCCAAAATGCTGACTTATACCAAAACTGAAAGGGAAAAAATGGCTTTCTCTTATATATATTTAAGGGAATAAATAAATATTCACTAGCCCTCTTTCTTGCTGTTGTATTAACTCATTAACCATTATAAATGGTCTTCTAGGTGAGGGTTATTATTCATTATTATAACTGATACCTTCTGTTTTCCTTATAATAAGGGTTAGGAGTATTAAAATCTGATCTCAAGTCTCCTGAATTTGAGCCCCACCACTGCCATTAATAACAGTGTGACTTTGGAAGCTTAATGGATGGCTTTATGCC
This sequence comes from Myotis myotis, assembly GCF_014108235.1. Taxonomy (NCBI): domain Eukaryota; kingdom Metazoa; phylum Chordata; class Mammalia; order Chiroptera; family Vespertilionidae; genus Myotis; species Myotis myotis. The sequence goes on from NW_023416319.1 coordinate 27,483,287, forward strand.
TTAGTTTTTTCCTCTGTAAAATGGATACCATAATAGTTCTTCCTGGTCAGGTTCTTGGGTATATTCAAAGATAAATGCATACAAAGCACACTGCCTAGCATAAAAACTCAATGAATCTCGAGAATTCTTGTTACTGTGACTGTAGAACAGCAGGTGACCACGTGTGAGACCAATGCCATCCTAAGCAGTTCTGATGATGATTCTTCCATTATTTAATGTCAAACCAATCAGATTAAAAAAAATTTAGATGCCCATAGTGGAGAAAAGAATAGCCAAAAGTTTCATGTCATTGATGACAACAGAAAATTCAGACACAGAGTCCGTCTGAAAAGAGAATTTGGCATCCCAGGATAAAACAGCAAGTCCCTCTAGACTTTGGGCTTCTGGACTTGAGCAGTTTGTGGAGCTGGCCTGTTGTAGGCAGATGATTTTACTGTCAGATTGCAGTGATTAAGTAATAGGGGAAGTCTTATAAAATACCAGTCTTAACTTTGCATAGTCAGTCAGCCCTCAGAGATGGTAGTTGTCATAAAACATCTGAATGGAAAAGTTGTATTGGAGGAAAACATGAGCAGCTTTCTCATAAAAGTTGACTCCATCCTCTGTCTGTCTGCCTCCCTAAATTGCTTTGTTATGAAGCAACGGCTCAAAGGACCTGGCATTCACTGCTGTCAGTTTTGTTTCCTCATGAGCAGAAGAGGGAAAGTAAAATGCAAAAGAGACAAGCCCGTAGCTGTGGAAAACCTATAAAAAACAGCTGAAATTGAAGATAGCAATCCCTTTTCTTTTGAAGTGTTTTGTAATAATTTATTTGCTGTTTCCATTCAAAACAGTTCTGTACACTACACATCTAGACCATTTAAAATATGAGTGGTTGACTTCAAACAAATACTTAAAGATCTCTGTCCCCACATTTTTCACTGTGATGATAACATAATTAATATACTGCTTATTATCACAGACGAGGCTATTTGCAGGGCCTCCACAAGGAATATAGAATGGCCCGTACAATTTGCATATGGTTGATTGATATACTGGTACCACTTAATTGCACTCCTCTTCCCTACAGCCCTTTGCTAGAGAACTTCTCTGTATATCAGGTTATCTCTTTTTCAGCTACAGTTGGCTGGAAATTCCAGAAGGGGCATGGTTGGATAGGAGGAAGGGATGGACCTCTCATCCTAAGGATTATGGGGACTAACCCTTTTATTCCTACCTCTTGGAAGAAGTATTGACCCAAGGACCTCTATCCAATCTCCTCTCAGATGTTCTTTATTCGGTCTTGGCGCTGTGGAAGGGAGGGTAGGTATATTCATATGGAAAAACTAAAGTCAAGTTGGCATTTATAAAAGTGGGAACTGATTCAGATCAGAAGTCACAATGGTGAAGAATGTTGGCTTTGGAGTCAGACCTGAAATTGAAGTCCAATTACCTTACAAACTAGTGTGACCTTGGACATACTATAAAACCCAAGGTCAAGAAGATAGTAAGACTGGAGTTAAGACTAAATTCCAGGCCCAGCTGGTGTTGCTCAGTGGTTGAGTGTCAACCTATGAACCAGGAGGTCATGGTTTGATTCCTGGTTGGGGCACATGCCAGGGTTGCAGGCTAAATCCCTAAAAGGGGGCATGCAGGAGGCTGCTGATCAATGATTCTCTCTTATCATTGATGTATCTCTCTTTCTCTCCCTTTCCCTTCCTCTCTGAAATCAATAAAAATATGTATTTAAAACATAACAAAACAAAAACACACACAGAGTTTAAAAAAAGATTAAATTCCAGGTTGAATTACATTCATGAGATTAAAGAATTCATATTACGTACATGCATATGTCCACATAGAAAGATTAGACACCACAGATAATTTAAGAGGTGTCTGAAAAGACATAGAAAATGACCACATTGCCTAAAATTTCTATAGTTTTCATTATTTTTTTATTAATATACTAGAGGCCCAGTGCACGAATTAATGCACCAGTGAGGTCCCTCAGCCTGGCCTGAGGGATTGGGCCAAAACTGGCTCTCCGACATTCCCTGAGGAACCTGGATTGCAAGAGGGCACAGGCCAGGCCGAGGGACCCCACCAGTGCACAACCAGGGCAGGGAAGGAGCCACGGGAGGGCTCCAGGGTGTGTCCAGCCCGTCTTGCGCAGTCCTGATCAGCTTGACCCCAGCAGCAAGCTAACCTACCTGTTGGAGCTTCTGCCCCCTGGTGAACAGTGCACATCAGAGTGACTGGTTGACTGGTCAACTGTCCCTTGGTAGTCAGCGCACGTCATAGCAAGTGGTTGAGTGGCCTTAGCATATTATTAGCATACTAGAGGCCCGGTGCACAAAAATTTGTTCCCTCGGGGGGGAGGGGGGGGGTCCCTCAGCCCGGCCTGTGCCCTCTTGCAGTCTGGGACCCCTTGGGAGATAACGACCTGCTGGCTTAGGCCTGCTCCCGGGTGGCAGAGGGCAGGCCCAATCCCTAGGTGCAGCCCCTGGTTGGGCTCAGAGCAGGGCTGATTGGGGAGTTGGGGCACCTCCCCCTGTCATGCATAGAGCAGGGCGGATTGGGAGGTTGCGATGCCACCCTCAGTCACGCTCAGGGTGGGGCTGATTGGGGGGTTGGGGCACCGCCCGCTGTCACACTCAAGGCAGGGTCGATGGGGAGGTTGCAGCGCCACCCCCTGTCATGCACAGAGCAAGGCCAATCAGGAGGTTGGGGAGCTCCCCCCTGTCACGCACAGAGCAGGGCCAATCAGGGGGTTGGGGCGCCGCCACTCTCACACTCAGGGTAGGGCCGATGGGGAGGTTATGGCTCTACCCTGTCACACACAGAGCAGGGCCCGTGGGGTGGGGGGGTTGGGGCGCCACACCCTGTCACACACAGAGCTGCAGGGCGATCAGGGGGTTGGGGAGCTCCCCCCATCAGGCACAGAGCAGGGCCGATCAGGAGGTTGGGGCGCCTTCCCCTGTCAGGAACAGAGCAGGGCAGATAGGGAGGTTGTGGCCCCACCCCCTGTCACACACAGAGCTGCAGGGCAATCAGGGGGTTTGGGCGCTGCCCCCTGTCACGCTGATCCCAGAGCTGGGAGGCATATTACCCTTTTACTATATAGGATAGAGGCCTGGTGCATGGGTGGGGCTGGCTGGTTTGCCCTGAAGGGTGTCCTGGATCAGGGTGGGGGTCCCCACTGGAGTGCCTGGCCAGCTTGGGTGAGGGGCTGAGGGCTGTTTTCAGGCTGGGACTGAAGCTCCCAACTGCTCCTTTTTTTCTTTTTTCTTTTTTTATTCTGGGCCAGCTTTAGCTCTGAGGCTCCAGCTCTGAGGCCTCTGCTGCTGAAAGAAGGTATCTGGTTTGTTTCGGTTCTATAATCAAAACTCTGTATCAATTCCAGCTCTGAGATCCGGGGCTGGCTGAAAGCAAGTTTCTGGGGTTTTGTTTAGCTTCTATGTTTGTTACAATGTTTTTTAAACTGCAGGATCAGAGGCCGGCAAGGCAGGCGGGGAACGTTGGAGTCCTCCATCACTGAAGCAAGCAAGCCTCATGTTAGTTTCAAGCTGCCTGGCTGCCGGCCGCCATCTTGGCTGGCAGTTAATTTGCATATCGCCCTGATTAGCCAATGGGAAGGGTAGCGGTCGTATGCCAATTACCATGTTTCTCTTTTATTAGATAGGATTATGCTTTGATTGGTTGAACAGACCACTGGACGACTGGGCACTTAGCATATTAGGCTTTTATTATATAGGATTAAAAACTTTAGTGATAACCACATTTTCTGTATTATGTGTCTCTGTGTATATGTCATAACTTATTAAACACTTTTAAACCAAATTTCTTTTCCTTGGTCTCATTTATTCTTAGACCCACTTAATTTGGTTTAATTTGGCTTTATCTTAATCATTTTATTGAAAATGCTACTGCCAAACAATAATATTCTAATTATCCAAGTGTATCACTTAAATTTTCCACCTTCATCTTATTTGACTTTTCTATAGTATTTGACATTCTTTTTCAGTATTTTCTTCAAATATTTTCTGGATTTTCATGATGTTACAGTAACCCGGTTTTCCTCTTATCTTTCTGACTTCACTTTCTGAGCTACCTTCCAGGGTCTAAATTTCTCTTCCCATCCTTTTAATAGTGGTATCCCACACTAGTTTCCCTTCTCTTTCTCTCTTTGCACGTTCCCAGATGATCACATTCAAATCCATGATTTCCACTGCCATCAAATACACTGATGGCTTTCACTTTGTTCTCCAGCACACAACTTTTTCCTAAAACCTAGTTCACATTTCCCCCTCTCTGCATGGGTGCATCCACCTCACTGCACCACAAACATTTCAAAGTTTATATGTCCCAGGATGAAAATCATCTCTCTCCCCCACTCCAACTTGCTCAAATTCCAATACTGTGTATTATGTACCAAATTTCTAAATAAATAAAACCCATCACATCCATATTCTTCTCCCCCTTCATGAGGGGAAATGTGTCATAAACTGTTGTTTGCCTACTTAGAAGTTATACCTGAATTTTTTCTTGATAAGAGTGCCCTGACTTTGTTTGGAGTAGCCACGTGTTTAGGTCAAAGGGATGAGGTGTGGATTGGTTATTTTAGTCTTGGCAAACCCATTCATTTTGCCAGGTACTCATTTACACATTCTTTTCTGAACCTACCAGTAATCAAGTGACTCATTTGGGTCCAATAAGAAGTAAAATAAGTTATGTGGGGATTGTCCTGGAGAGTGCTTCTTCCTTGATAAAACTGGAGAAAGATACACTTTGTCGTTGTCCATTTTCCTCCTCTTTGGCATACTGTCATGTGAGATTATGATGCTTGGGCAGTGACCACTATCTCGCTACTGCTGGAGAAAAGCTTAGAATGAAAGCAAATGTGGTAAGGATGGTGAGCCAAAAGAATGGGAACTGTCTATGAATTGAGATACAGTGCCCAAATTCAAGATTCTTGAAAGCTACTGGCAGGATAAGTGTATCTGAAGAATGGAGGAGAATTTAAAAGTTAAAATATCAAAATTTTGCCAGCCTTGGCAGTCATATTATATTCAGTTTTGTGTACCAAAATGTAAGAGAAACAGATGACTTAATGGAGAGTCATAAATGTAATTAAATGGTTGGAAAGGAAAGGCTACTAAAACATTGAAAAATTTACAATTATTTATTAAATACTAAGATATTAAAAGTTTAATTATGGTGTAATTATGAAGAGATTTATTCTAAATAGGGTTTTGATCAGTTCTTAATATATGCTTTGATGATGATATAAGTAAACTAAGATTTCACATTTAATATCCAGCTATTTCTAATCTAAATCAGTTGTTATTTTTCTCTTAAATTCTGTTACATTTCAGTATGCCATTGCTCAACTCACTACCCAGGTTGTATATCTCAAAGTCATGTTTACTGATTGTCTTTATTTCCCTGGCATATGCATTGTATAATAGCATTGAAGGTAATTCTTTTTATAATGTAAATTTCTCTCTCTTTTTAAATTTGGCTAGTTTATTATTGAATATATTCAAGTACAGATCTTTCTTTGGCTTAAAAATCTCAGGAAAGCCCAAGAAAAATCATGAAAAAAAAAAAAGAAGTCAAGTCTATATGACTTGAATTACAAAGAATCAGAGGTTAGCTCCTAAGGTGATAATGTTACTTGCCAATTGGTAGGTCAATATCAAAGCAGCCATTGAGAGACTCATTAAGTTACAGATGGTATTGAGGTGAGAGGTTTAAGGAGTATAGATGGTTGTGCATCAGTTAAACCTTGTACCAATAAATTGACCAATGCTATTGGCTAAATCAATATATATTTCAGCCTCAGTAGAATGCTTCAAGAGAACCAGGGGGACAAAACAAATGCTGTGAACATAATACCTAATATTAATCAGTGATTTCTCAGGATATAGAAAAATGGGCCAAATTTAATAAATATACTGTTGGTATAAAATGCATGTATTTGAGGCCATATCTGCCAGAGACAAAGTACTTTCAAACTTTCAATAGTTTCTCATAGCTAAAGCAGGAACATCAGAACGTGGCCTATGTACCATCTCTCTCTCTCTCTCTCTCTCTCTCTCTCTCTCTCTCTCTCTCTCCCCTCTCTCTCTCTCTCTCTCTCTCTTTTTTTTTTTTTTTACCTCTGATCATGTTATTCCTGATGAGTCCAATGCAACCCAGACTCGTCCTTTACGCAGCAATTCAGGAAGCTACAATTACTGGACAGGAGGAATTGGTAATCCTTGGCTTACAAAGTGGAATTGCAACGTTTAGACACAGCAAACAAGACCTGCCCATTCATACCTTGCTGCTCAGTGTCTTCAAACTTCAAAGTACAATAGGAATGAATTACTTGAGATTCTTCCAAACATTTATCACTTTCTTAAGCATTTACTCAGACCATCTGCTTTGCCTGAAATATCCTCTCAACTTTTCAAGTCTTCACCTGGATAAATGTTACTCAACCATCTAGTTTTATTTATTGTTTTTTTAATGAGAATGGAGCCGGCTGGCGTGACTCAGTGGTTGAGCATTGACCTAGGAACCAGGTGGTCATGGTTCCATTGCCAGTTAGGGCACATACCCAGGTTGCAGGCTCGATCCCCAGTGTTGGGTATGCAGGAGGCAGCCAATGATTCTCTCTCATCATTGATGTTTCTATCTCTCATTCCCTCTCCCATCCTCTCTGATATCAACGAAATATATTTTAACAAATAATAAAAAATGAGAATGGAGTCCCTAGAATCATATTCTGAAATTCCCTTTGGTGATATTTTTAAAAAGCTATTTGGGTATTAAGTCAAGGTACAAACTTGGTTACCTTGGCCACAAAGTAGCTCTGTCTCATAAAATCATTCAAGAATCTATTACACTATGAATTTACTGCACAACGTTTCTTCTTCCCAGGAATTAGATCGAATCCTGGGGTCTGTGCTAGGCACCTGATGTCACCCTATTCTTGCGATTGCTGCACTTCTCCCCTCTGCCATAAGCCTGTCTGCACACAAAATCGTCTCCTCTGCATCCTGTTCCCCTTTCCCTACTTCCCCACAAAGGACGGCTTTCCAGAGGGGTCAGTAAAGCCACCAGTTCCTCACATTCAGGCAGACTCTGAATCCCACTTAGACTCAGCTGGATCCCCCAGACATGCTGAAAACACCTGCCATGAAGAATTTAATTCATCCTCTAGCACTTATAGCAGGTCCCTCATGGTTTTAGGAACATGTCAAGGAGGGAGAGAAAGAGACACCGAAGTAAAGAAAATGATTTGTGTATGGGTTTAGGGTGAAGAATGGAGCAGACCGTACGAGGAGAAAAGAAGGATATTTAAATATTGACTCAAAGCTAAACAAACCCAAGAACCTTTTAAGATTCATTACTGTACATCACAATCAATTGGTAGTCTTTGTATTCGGAAGGTGTGTCCAGTTCTGTGTCAAGGATAGGGAAAAACTCTACAGAAACAGTAGATACTCATTTTAAGGAACATGATGTTCTTAGAGATCAGATCTCCACAAGTGAAACAATTAAAAGGATTCAAAACAACAAAGGAGCAAGTCTTGTCATCTGTGGCTTTGAGAACCCCTAGGCTTTCCTGTCTTATTTTTGCTTTGTTGGAGGAGATAGCAAGGAAAATTAGTATTTTTAGCTCTTAAGGGCAGGATCAATGTCAATTCTTCCAGCACTAATGAGAACAAAAATCCAACCAGTCATTTTAAGTAGTAAGGAGCATAAACATAATTAAGCCTACTGAGAAGTATGTGACATGGGTAGATATGTTTTTCCTCATTGTCCTTGAGCTGTAAAATTAAAGGCTACCTTTAACTCCCATGATTGGAGAAGGGCTTTCAAGGACTTCGGGAAACATATGTCCTACTTGGCTTTTTTAATTATTTTGCTGTAGGCAGAAGAGCCTGCTCTTGGTGAAGTTGATAACTGGCTCAAGTGAAAGAGAGACTCAAGCTACTGTAGGGAATGCAGTCCGCCCTTGTTATGCATATTCTAGTCATCAGTTTTGCACCTTCGTGTGGACACCAGATTAATGTACAAACAGATTAATTCCCAAACTGAAAATGTCTCCAGGAGGAATAATTAAGTGAATTTAAAATATACACTTTGCATTTTTTATGAACTGCTTTGGGTTCCTGGAAATGTCAGTTATATAAATATAGTTGGATTATGTCACTCTTCGGCACCATTACTTGGCTAGAATACAAGTATTTTCGCTTAGCTATGACACCATGTGACTATCTGCCTAGAAACTTAAAATTACACCACAAACCCTAACATATCCCAAATGGAGCTACTGCCCTTTCCCTACAATCTTTTTTCATATCCAGCTGTCTCCTGGTGAATGACCTCACTAGCCACTTGCTCAAGTTAAAAACATGAACATTATCTCATTTCTCACCTCATAGTGTCTCTCAAAGCTATCTGCTTCCCTTCATCCTCACCGTTACTACCCGAGTTTAGGCCGTGGTTATATCTTACCAGATTAGTCCACCAGCTCCCCAAACTGATCTCATGCCCCCAATGTTTGATGTGCCTGATTCATACTTTACACTGGAGCCAGAGTGATCTTTCTAAAGCACACTCCTTGACTTCCAATCCTTTTGATAGACACTTAAAAACATGCACACGTTAAAATTCACTTTTTACTCCTACAGTTCTGTGAGTTTTGACAAATGCATGGAGCTTTGCAGCCAAAACCACAGTCAGGATACAGAACAATTAACCTTCCTTTCAAACAGTTTCCTCATACTGCCCCTTTGTTGTCAAATCCTCCCCCCAATCCTTACCCTTGACAACCATTGATCTATTCTTCATCTCTAGTGTTGCCTTTTCTAGGAAGTCATAAATGGAATGATACAGTATGTAACCTTTGACTCTGGTTTCTTTCACTTGTCATAATGCATATCAAATTCATATGAAACATATGCTGAATGTAATATTTCCTTTAATTGCTGAGTAGTATTGCATTGTACCGTAAAACTGGTTCATGCTCACTTCATCTGTTTTGCATGATGGTTGTTAGTATAAAACATTTCCATTTGGTGTAAGCTAATTGAAAAAACAAAAGGTACCAGATTAATGTCAGCTCATGAGGGCACTTAGCTCAGTGGGTCCAGACTGACCTCTTTTCTGTGTTCCACACCTGTACATCCAATGCCTCCTGGACATATCCGCTGGGATGCTTCAAGGGCACCTCAAAAGCAACATGTGCAAAACTCCTACTTCCCTAGTCTCTCCACCTCTTAGTAAATAGCAACTTGTCCACACAGTTCAAATTGAATCCAGAGGATTGTCTTGACAGCTCTCTGAATCTTACTCTTACTTCTTCTATAAAAATAATCACCAATTCCTATTGATTCGTCCTCTAAATTAATCTTGAATTGGTGTTATCGTCTCTTCTCTGGATTACTGCAACAGCCCCCAATGTGGTCTCTTAGTTTCTATTCCCCCCCCTAAACTATTTTCCACGGAACAGTTATCTTTGCAAAATTTATAGATTTCTTTAATAAGTAATGAGATTTCTGAAGGGGTCTAACTATAAACATGTCTATGAGCAAATGTTTCACTAGTTTATCCAACAAGAGGTCACAATTCTGAACCATCCCCAACGCTGAATTTTTCTGCAGGCAATTAGCCTACATTTAATGCTGTAGGATAAGATGTGCCAATGGGCACTTTTTCAAGATACACATTTCTTAGAAAATACTACCAGATCTTGCCTTACATATTGAATTACAATCAGTTGCCATCTAAATTGTTGTGGATGAGCAGGATTATAGTTTCAAAAACAATGACTATAAAAGTAGAAATGTTTTATCCTTCATCAAGAAATTATTAACTTTTAAGGTAATTTTTATTCTTAATGTAAGGAAAAAGTTTATATTTTAGATAGAATAGATATATACTAACTTAATATCATGTAAAACACATCAGTGTTCCAGATACAATGATTTTTTCTTAACTTGATCATTCAGGATATAGATAGCTTATCTATACTACTGAGGACAAAAAGGGGGGCACATTTGACTTATAATTTCTGGGATTTAAAGTAATATTTTAAAGGTGGCTTTATATCTCCCCTTCAATATGCTTTCTAATTATAAATGGAAAAATATTAGCTTTATAATAGGGAAAACTGGCAATTGCCACTTTAACACATGATCGAAGTTAAACATTCACCATTAAGGGAACACATTGCCATCAAGTTCCTCCTGGTACAGTGCATGGAGACAAACACAAGATTACTGATTCCTGCCACAAGTGTAAACCTGAGCCAAATCTTGAAACATCCGCAAAGGCCCAGCAGGCTGACCTATGCTCTTCAAAATATATCAGTGTCATAAAACATGAGATATACGGGTAAGCTTGTCTAGGATTAAAAAGACATAACTGAAGACAACTCATGATCTGGGACTGCCTTTTCCTATGAAGGATTTAAATGGTACAATTGACAAAATATAAATAACATTTGTTAGTTAGATAATGGTGTGTATCAATATTAATTTCCTGATTTTGATCATTCTATTGTGGTTATCTAAGAGACGCCCCTGTTTTAGGAAATATACACTAGTATATTTAGGGGCAAAGGGATCTCTTGTCCACACAGTCTCAAATTCAGAGGGAGAAAAGTATGTGTGTGTGTGTGTGTGTGTGTGTGTGTGTGTGTGTGTGTACAGAGAGATGTGGAGGGAGAGAGAGGAATAAAATAAAATATTTGCATTTGGTTAATCTGGGTAAAGGCTATATGGAACTTTTTGTACTGTTCTTGCAATATTTTTAAATCTGAAATTATAGCAAACTAACAATTTAAAAGGAAAAATAGATACTACATATCTTATTATGCTAAAGCCTTTTAGAGACAGTCTCTTTGAATTAACATTTTCCCACCTGTTGGAGAATGATTCTCTTCCTCAGATAAATGGTCACCTTCCTCCTCCCCGCCTGTGTTCAAATGCATCTCTCTTCAGACGCAAATGGGATTACTTCCTTCCACCCAAGCAGGGTAGTCTGTTTTGGTAGCTTTATAGCACCATGATTATAATTGTACAGTTCAATCTATGACACATATAATGATTTTTCACATAAAATTTTACTTTTAACTTAGTAGAATTATATTTACAGAAACCTGGGGCTCCACCTGACTCTCACCTAGGAACTTTTCATTTATTGTTAGCAAAAGTTCTGTGTTGCTTAATGTCATTATGCCTCCCCTTAACAAAGCATGCAGGCCACATGCTGGCGAGGGGGGTGTAAGGGTGAGAGAACCACTCTGTGTGCCCAAATGTTTACAGTGAACTTAGGAGAAGATACGACAACACCATCAAAGTCCAGATACCCAGACTAATTTACTGTTGACTTATGGGCAATACATGTTGGTTAGATGTTCAGGTTCCCATACAGGTTAAGGTGGTGTGTGAAGACCCAAATTTCCTTGAAAGGCAGAAGATCATGGGTTCTGAGGGCAGATTAAATTGGATCTTGACTCTGCTCTACTAATCTGATGATCCTGGGAATGTTCCTTAGGCTCTTTCAGCATAGTTTGTTCATCTATAAAATTAATAAGATGCTTTCTTCCTTACAGGGTGTTGTAAAGGGGCAACTTTGGCAAATCACCTGATATAGACAGGGCACTTTATTCATTAAGTAGTTTAGGCTCAGTGCTCACAGCCTTTGAACTCTCCATAGACTTATCTGGAAAAGAGTATTGTAATAAAAAGTGAGCAAATCCCTTTCAAAATTCAAAAATTAGATTTATTGAGAGTTTTTAGTCTGTTTTAATATCTTTGCTGTAATGAAGGTTTGGGTTCTCAGGGGGAAGCTTCCTTACTGCCTAGAAGTGTTTTTAGACTACACTACTTGTAGGTATTCAATAAAGTGTAAGAATTATAATTATTTTTCATTTTTAAATGCTCATTTTTCTTTCTAACGTGAGAATCACCCAGGCTGGGCTGATTTTGCTTCAGCATCTATAGAACTAAGACAAATAACCAGTCCCAAAACATGGATTGTGGGTGTTAAGACACTAAAGGGTATGGGAAAGTTTTTATAGGAACTCCGTCTCATGTGTTCTGCTATGTCCGCCCTCCAACTTTGAACATGACCTTCAGTTGTCAGGCTTAAGTGCAGTAGTTTTATCTGGCTGTGGGACCTAATTATAATGAGTGAAAGGCTCTAAGACTTATCACAGATGAGGTGATGAGCCTTTTTCAGAAATGTTGCCTTCAAATAGACTTTTGTGGCTTAATATATTTGTGGCACCTAACAGCTGTATGCTACTCCTAGAAACTTTAATCTATCACACTGACTATGCGGCACAGAAAATAAAACTGGGAGGAAGCCTTAGGTTTAAATTGTATATATAAATATTTGTGTAAGCATAAAATACTGTCAACAAATACCTTGGTGCTTTATTCTTTAGACAGCATGGTGAGGAGTTGAAATTTTAGATTTGACATTATTTCAAAGATTCTTCTCACAGGAGTTCAAATGGTTTAGGTAGACAGTCTTTTAAACAGCTTTTCATTGACATTAATGATTATTCTTTATTTATTGAGAAAACTTCAGGGAGTTAAAGAAGACAAAGAACAATGGAAAAATATAGGGCCAGTCCTCAAAGAACGGTTTATAGTGTTTAAAGTAAATTAAGGCAGTAACATGTGCAAACCTAACAATAGTAGAACTTTGGAGGACATGTTTCCTTTCTGTGCTTTACAGATATAAACTTTTAGAGGCAGGAGATCTAAATATAAAGAGAGACCTGAGCCCAATGACAGGTGTCCTTGGAAGAGAACACACAGGCACAGAGTAGAAGGGGAGGAGACACAGACACAGAGGTGATGGCCATGTGGAGATGGAGCAGAGACTGGAGAGTGGTTTCAAGGCAAGGAACACTTGGGACCACTCAAAACTGGAAAAGGTTAGGGAGGATTCTCTCCTAGAGATTGCAGAGGGAATGCAGTTCTGCTGACATAGTAATGTCAAACTTCTGGCCTTCCAAACTGAGAAAGAAGATATTTCCATTGTTTTTAATTCACCAGATTTATAATAGTTTGTTACAGCAACCCTGGGAAACTAACACAGGACAGTCTTGACTTACAACATTTCTAACCTCATCCTTTCCCTTGGAAAGAATTTGTCTCAGTGTTGACTACCATCTCAGTCAATGTGGTAGGCATGGCTAACTGTGTGCTGCATCTTCCATGGAATAGAGTTGGTCCTAAGCAATGCCTGAGCAGTGAGGGTCTAGATTTCCTAGTGCTTCTTGCATCTTGGTCAAGCGTGTATCTACTTCTGACCAATGCAATGGGAGAATCAATGATGAGTGTTAATTCTGAGGAAAGGTAATTGGGAAGAATGCTCTTTTCCCACTTTCTTGAATTTTCTCTGATGGTTGGATCAGAGGATTCTGTGATTCTAGCAGATGGTAGAGCCATGAGATGACACTGCCATCATAACCCAGCGAGTCACATGGCACTATGGAGGAGAGTGGATTTTTTAAATAAAAGTAGGGTTCTGCCAGCCAGGATGAAGGGAGGTGTGAAATAAAATATCTATTACAACTGCTGTGTTATGTTCATATACTTTGTTGTTGGAATTGCTTTGATGGAATTCAGATACTTAAAAAATGCCTTTCCAAGAGAAACATTCCCAGCCTCTTAGATAATAATGATAGATTTAACTATAAAGTTTTACTCAAATGTTAATGAAACACTTTCACTGCATACTCATTTACTGCTTACAAGAACCTTGTTATGTAGCTAAAATCAGTTGAACTAACATTAGAACTAAGAAATTTATTTTCCCTTTTAAGCCACAGCCCTTTCTACAGCAGCACCCCACTTAAAGTGAAAATTCTTATTTCCTATGGGAGATATAAGCTTATTGCCTGTGGAGAACACGTGCTGTTTTTTTGGCTGCCTCATACATATTTCTCTTTCTTTTAGTTAATGCTAACCTAGTCTCCTGGGAGAACCACACCTTTTACACTCTCAGCTCATGTGCTTCAATTGGAGTTGACTCTACCCCAGATTCCAGCAATGGACACGTGACTCAGGCTGGCCAGTCAAAACTGGCATTCCTCTGGCATGTGACCAAACATAGACCAATGTAAGTCAGGTTCAGAACTGTCATTGTGTTGGGGAAAATATAAGAAATTATAGTGTGGGTAGCCATCTAGCTAACCATGTGGAGTCCAAGAAAGAAGGCAAGGGATGTTATATCAGACCCCAGTCAAGGCTACAGCCAAATTTGCTTATAGGTTTTCACAAATTTCTCCCTTTGGTTTAAACCAGTTTAAGCTGGCTTGTCTCTATCAACTATTCATGAAATTGAATGTTACCTCATAGATAAACAGGTTTTTAAATAAGAAAAGTTCAATACTAAAGAAGAGTTACTTTGTTCTTAGTTTTTTTCTATTTCAGAACATTGGGCCAAAAGTTTGAGAAGACAATTAATCTATTCTCAGGAACAGGATCTGAAAATACCCGGCTCAGGATTTTGTGTCCTTCCCCAAGTAGTTTGAGTAAAGGAACCCAAGACAGGGGGGAAAAGCTCGGTGAAGAACTTGTTGGGTTTTGAGTGAATCTGGGGCAGTGTGGACTTCCATAAAGCTCCAAGTGTGTGTTCATGCTTTATGCCTGAAATAATTTGTTCATACTTGTGCAACAGCTTGCGACTTAATATTCAGTAAAATAAACTATCTTTTGTTCTGTTGCTTTGAAATATACTTTTTGAAGAATAGTACCCAAAATTTAATAGGGTGAATATGTGTTAGTGTGTGTGTGTGTGTGTGTGTGTGTGTGTGCGCGCGCGCACACACACACACACATCAGGTGTGTTGGGGGGCCAGTTAGATCTCTCTGGCAGGTGGTAGAATTTTAAATGCAGCACCTGATTTGTATTTGTTTTATTCACATTTATCCTTTATTATAATCTAAAGTCAGGCTATTTAATATTATTACCAGGTCATAGTTAGGGCTTTGAATGATCTTCACTGAGTTTGTTATTTCATTTCTTTAGTATGTATACAGCAATTTATGCATCAAGAAACACAGTTGTGCTATTTCTGAATTCATGCTATGTTAGTGTTTATAGACATTAATGTAATTTGAGAAATACACGTTTCTGTTTATTCCAGGAAAAGGGGGTGTTTTTAATTGCTTTATTTGCATTGATTCCCTACCTATAGATGCCAGAAAAGGTAGGGCCTTTGGCTTCTGCCTCCAGTGAACAACTGGAAATCTGCAGTGAGAATAGGGGTGGAATAGCGTGTGAAGAACACTGTTTAATAATGTTCAAAAGCAGAGGACCCTCCAGTTCATTTGTTCCTTGGTTAATGAGCTCTCACGCAGATAAGCTCCTTGAGGCCAAAACGTTTTCTCTCCAGCTAACTCGGTATTTAGAAGAGCCTAAGTCATAATAAAGACTCAGTAAATATTTTCTGAATGATGATTGAAAGTATAGGCTGTGAATAAAAAACTCTTCAGAAATTAGGCAAGTAACACAATGCTAAATTTCTTCATAAAACTCAGGCTCTTATCACAAGTAGCCTACTTCAACCCTCTTAACCGTAAGTTCTGACCAGCACAGGCACAGCTATTTTATTTATCTTTGTATTAGTTTATTTATTCAACAAGTAATCCCTGAGTGCTTACAAAGTGTCAGCCAGGAGTTGTCAACAGAGAATGATAACACCTTCCCAGGGGCATTTGAAAATGTTGGAGACACTTTTGTTGTTTTTATAATGACTGCCTCTACTAGCATTTAGTGGGTAGGGGCCAGGCATACTAACATTCTGTAATTTCTTTTACTATTAATGGAGATTGAGGTTTGCTCCCAGTGATTATAAACATTCTATACTTGTCTCCCGGAAAGATTCCATTCTTGAGACACATGTACAGTCAGAGTTTCTCTAGTGCAGTCAGTGGCTTTAAAATGCTTAATCATGGTGAACATTAATTAATATATTTTATGTCACAACCCTGAAACACATGTGTGTATAACAAACAAAAATTTATAAGACAATACTATGCTGTGTGTTATACACTCTGTTTTATTTTACTTAAAAAAAGAACTGCTTGCGATACACTAAACTGATTTTCAAAAGCTACTCATTTGTGAAAACTCATTTGAATGGCACAGGTTTCAGGGCATGCTTAGTGTTATACACTCTGTTTTATTTTACTTAAAAAAAAAACTGCTTGCGATACACTAAACTGATTTTCAAAAGCTACTCATTTGTGAAAACTCATTTGAATGGCACAGGTTTCAGGGCATGCTTAGTGATGGAAATATTGGGTCTGGCAGTAGGCTCATATTTCACTTTCCCAGGGGATGCCAAGCTATTTTCAAAGTTATTCTAACTTATACTTGCAAAGAATAGATAAGGGATTCTGTTGCTCTACAACCTTGCTTTTTTACCCGTATCATATGTATCATATTATATGCAATTTCATATATTTTTCACTTAAAATTAATGTGAACAATTTCTGGTCTAAAATATGAGATTTTAAATTATGGCATATTTCATTTTAAGAATATATTATCATGTATTTGACTCTTCTCCTGTTGTTGACATAATGATGCCTCCAAGGCTTTTGGTAATTTTGTAATAAAATTATTAATTATGTACTTCAAATAATCTTCTGTTGCATCTTAGGACAGATGCGAAGTCTCAGCACTATTGAGTCAAAGGATATGACTGTGTTTATGGCATTTGATATGTATTTTCAAAATATACTCCCCCAAATTTTGTACCTCCTTGCTTTTAGCTGAATCCAGGTTTTTGTCATTTTGACTGGGTAAAATCAAGTTTGACTGAACATATAGCATGAGACAGTGGTGTTCTGTTTATGAAACATTACTCGTAAGTAGATTTGAAAATGTGTTTTCCATTCTCCATATTTAGAACTGTAAATGTAAACAGAAGTATGGAAAGAATTTCCAGCCTTAACACTGTATTAATTCATTTCACTTTAATAGTTGTTTGTCTCAGTGAAGATAAAAATAACACTGTAGTAGCCACCAGAAGGCCTGACTTTTAATTTTGTCCCTTCTCGACCATGTGACCTTCAGCAAATCATTTACCTCTCTGAAACCTCATCTACAGAATAGCAGTGTTCTGCTCTGCTGTACCTATGTTGATATCCATGTGAAAATTAAACGATAGAGATGAAGCCATCAATATTGAGACTGGCCCAGTGAAACAAATGAAATCATAAGAAATTCATATGGAATATTTTGCGTCCATTCAGTAGATTTGCCACCAGGACATTGGTTTGAATAAGTAACTAGATTATCCAGACTTTTATCAGTGAAATGAGATTAGGTTTCATTCCTAATATACAATGTCTTTCTTATTTTTTAAAATTAAAACTGAAACATTAAAGAAAAGTTTAGCTTCCCATAATTTGAAAAACCACACACAATAACAACAACAACAACAACAAAAAACAATGCCTGGGCCATAGCAACTAGAGATCCTGATTGGTCCTAGGTTGGGGTCTGTACTATTAGTATGGTACCCACTAGCCTCATGTGGCTACATATATTTAAATTTAAACTAAAATTCAATAATATCAAAAGTCAGTTCCTTGGTTCCAGTAGGCGTACTTTAAGTGCTTAGTAGTCACATGTGTCTGAGTTGGTAGCTGCCACATTAGATGGCACACAAACTTTTCTATCATTGCAGAAAATTCTATTGGATAGCACCGCTACTTAAAAACGTTTTTTTCTTTTCCTTTAAAAAAACTTTATTGTTTCAAGTATTACATATAGTATTACATATGTCTCCTTTCCCCCCCATTAACCTCTCCCTGGCCACCCCAACCCCCAGTACATGCCCCCTAGTGTCTGTGTCCATTGGTTATGCTTATATGCATGCATTCAAGTTCTTTGGTTGATCTCTTACATCTCTCCCCCTCCCCCCACGCCTCGTCTTCCTGCTGAAGTTGGATGTTTCTCTGTCTCTGGATCTATTTTTGTTCATTAGTTTATGTTATTCATTATATTCCATAAATGAGTGAGATCATGTGATATTTATATTTCTCCAACTGGCTTATTTCGCATAACATAGTGCTCTCCACGTCCATCCTGTTGTGAATGGTAAGAGTCTCTTCAATAAATGGTGTTGGGAAAATTGGACAGATACATGCAAAAAATGAAACTAGACCATCAACTTACACCGTACACAAAAATAAACTCAAAATGGATAAAGGACTTAAATATAAGACAGGAAACCATAAAAATCTTAGAAGAATCCATAGGCAGCAAAATATTAGACATATGACCTAGCAATATCTTTACCGATACAGCTCCTACGGCAATGGAAACCAAGGAGAAAATAAACAAATGGGATCACATCAAAATAAAAAGCTCCTGCACAGCAAAAGAAACCATCAACAAAACAACATGAAAGCCCACTGCTTGGGAGAACATATTTGTCAATGTTATGTCTGAAAAGGCCCTAATCTCCAAAATTTATAGAGAACTCATACATCTTAATAAAAGGAAGATAAACAATCCAATCAAAAAATGGGCAAAGGACTTAAATAGACACTTTTCAAAAGTGGACATACAAAATGCCAATAGGTATATGAAAACATGCTCAAAGTTACTAATCATACGAGAGATGCAAATCAAAACGACAATGATATTCCATCTCACACCTGTCAGAATGTCCATCATCAACAAATCAACAAGGGGCAAGTGCTGGCGAGGATGTGGAGAAAAAGGAACCCTCATGCACTGCTGGTGGGAATGCAGACTGGTGCAGCCACTGTGGAAAACAGTATGGAATATATCCCAAGAAATCATAAACACCAATCAGAATATATGCACCCTTATGTTCATAGCAGCACAGTTTACATTAGCCTAACTGCCCATCAGCAGATGAGTGAATTAAAAAATAGTAGTACATCTATACAATGGAATACTACACTGCTGTAAAAAAGAAAGAACTCTTACCATTAGCAACAGCATGGATAGACCTGGAGAGCATTATGCTAAGTGAAATAAGCCAGTCAGAGAAAGATAAATATCACAAGATCTCACTCATTTGTGGAATATAATGAACAACATAAACTGATGAATAAAAATAGAGCCAGAGACAGAGAAGCATTGAACAGACTGTCCAACCTAAGAGATCCAAGATAAACAGGCCAGGTTTCATTTTGTGTTTCTTCAGTTCTCTCTCGTGCTCATTCTCTTGCATTGGCGCCCTGGTGAGTGTGTAAACATCTCCCAGGCAATGTGTTCTGAGAGAACAAACAGAAATCAGCAAGCTTCATCAGGAACCTTCTCCCTGGTTTTAATTCTTGTGACGATAACCATTGCTTTTGCAGTGGCCTGTCCAGCTGTTCTAGTGGAATTAGATTGGTGGGGGCAGGGGCGGGAGAGCCAGTACACTGCTTCAGCATATCCTTGGTTGCATTCTTCAAAACAAAGTCTGTCTTTCCAGTGAGGACAATTATACAGCATATTTGCACGATAGCTTTACAACCTGAACCAAATCATTTAAGAAGGTGCCAATAAGTGGGAAAAAAAAAAGCCTGAACTGTGAGCTCTGAAGAGAGATGGTCAATGCAAGTATATAATGAGTCTCTTTTATGCACACCCATAGTTCAAGTGCGGCAAGACTTGCAAAGGCATGACCAGCATGCACTTCCCACCCCCTATGAAACTAGACATGGTCTCAGAATCTCTAAACACAACACTGAAAGTCACCATCATTTATTTGATTGGAGTTAGTACAGAAGGTCAAGTTTGTCTTCCATTGTTGTGTGGCGAGGAGGATCCTACCTTTCCATATCATCCCATAGTCCATTGTTTACCATGTAAAACCAAATGGACTGGTTTCAGTTTATTAGTTGAATTACTCATTGGTATTGGCAATGTTTTATTAAAATGTCAGTATTTTCAGTTAGAAGTATGAATTTAGAACTTAGCGACCTTCTGAGTTATGATTTTTTTATCCTTATGTATGCTGCTCAGGGGGACTGTATCAGTTAACTTTTCTGTGTAACCACCACACAATGAGTGGCTTAAAGCAACAATCATTTGATTCCTTCATGATTCTGTGGGTCAGCATTTTGGACTCAGTTCTTCTGGGAAGGGCCTCTTTTCCTGGTTCTGTTGGCTATGCTCATGCATATTTGCCATCAGCGAGGGCTGATGATCTCACTCACATGTCTGGCTGTTGGCAGGGACAGTGGAGGTAACCAGGTCATGTCCCACTTATCATCAAGCAGGCTAGACTGGGCTCCTTCTCATGGTGACAGTCACAGTGTTCCCAGGAGCAGCCAGAGAGGGTTGAGAACTACTCAAGTCTCAGTCTGTGTCACATTTGCTGTTGTCCCATTGGCCAAAGCAAGTCACACGGTTAAGCCCCGAGTACATGGGAGATTTCCCAAAGGCATGGATCTGGGAACAGAATTTTTATGGGGACTCTTGTACTAAACTACCATAGAAACACAGATTTAAAATGATAATGCATAGTAATGAAATGATATGCTTATAGTATTCAGATAATTTTTCAGAAAAGCCTTACTATAAAACAATGGTTTTACTTAGAAATTAGATGGGAACATTAAATATTATTATTTAAATTAAATACTATGCCAAACTATTGTTCTTAATAGTATCACTACTAACATATAATTTTAATAATCACCCAATGATGAAAGTGCTACTATTATCCCCAGTTTACACATCAAGAAATTGAGATTAAGAGGATATAGAACTTGCCCAATGTCACCAGAGCTAAGGGAATAACATTTGAGGAACTCTAAGTATATACTAATTTAATGTGTATAAGGAACTTAGTATGAAGCCTTCCAAGTGTCCAATGAGTATACAGATACTATATTAATATTATAATAGTAATAATCAAACATGACAGAATATTTTATTTTACTTTAAAAGTTAGACCATCTATAGCTATAAAACCAAGCACTCACTGATGTATTAAATTTCCCATTATGGACATTTTTATAATTGGTTCTATATTTATTTCGCTTTAACTGGAACTGATTGCAAATACAATCTAAACTCTAATTTTCAGAGGAGTCATATACCTTTTCTCACTACTAAATAATCAAAAGTTTCAAGTACCATCTGCTAAGCTATGTTATTAAATCTGAAGCTACATTACCAAAAACACTAACTGATTAAATAACCTCTACTTTTTTTTCCATCAATGATGACAAAAAGATGTCTTTATCAAATCTCTGTGGATATCATGTGTTATTCATTTTGATTTAAAATAAAAGTGTTTATTTGTGGTAGGAAGATTACATACCACATATTGAATATCATTTCAGCATCAATCAAATGTTTAGAAAATATAGAACCGGAAATACTGTTTAAAAAAATCTTTAAAAGGATAGCTTAAGGAAATGAGAAACAGGTTTAGGCTATGCTTGATAACATTGTTCCATTTTTCTGAATGGAGTTTGAGGAAATATTAAATGTCACATCTAGTCATTGAATGATAAATCTCAGGTTTAAGTTCAGTGTGAATGACTCATTAATTCTTCGTTGGTTCTGTTCTTTTATAATTAACTTGAAATCAAAGAAAGCATAAGGCGCAGTATGATGACTGGAGTTCCCAATTCAGTTATTTGAAACTCTATTAGACAAGAATGGCCGAGAAGTGAGGAACCACACCAGCTTGTGATACCCTGACCAAACAAATACGTATGGCTTTCAAGGACATGTTCATAGAATAATCCATTCAAAGGGATGATACTAGTACATATGCTATTCAAAAAGATCTCTCCTTAAATAATGTTTTGGTAAATAAGAAACTATAAAAAATCAACTAATTCTTTAATTTGGCAAATTAATCCTTTGGTTTCAACAAAGTGGACACATCAAATTGGTTGTTTGGTAATTTTAGCTTAATTCTAAGCAACTTTATCTCTCTCTCTCACACACACACACACACACACACACACACACACAGACCCTCTCAGTGTGTAGAAGAGTGCCTGGAACCTATAGAAAAGTAAGCAAAAATATTTGTTGAATGAATGAAACCTAGTACATCTGCTCAGGTTGCACAAACATTTATTTTTAATTTTCCTTTCAAAGGAAGAATACCAGATCCAAAATATCTTACTAAAAAAGATTCCTGATGTAAATGGCTGTTCTCCTGCATCTTTCCTAGAATGCTAATTTGACATTTGCACCAAAGGTAAATCAGTGTGGCCATGGAGGGGAGGATGTTGTTGCTCCTGATTGATCATGATGCCATAGAGTGTCATACCCACCTGATTGATAACAATGTGCTACAGTCCAATGCCCACCTGTGGCATTTCATATTTTTAAAAATGAATTTATTGAGGTGACACTGGTTAATAAAATTACATAGGTTTCAGGTGTACAATTCTATAATACATCATCTGTATATTGCATTGTATGTTCACCACCCCAAGTCAAGTCTCCCTCAATCACTATTTATCCCGCTTTACCTTCTTCTACCTCCTCCCACCCCCTTTCCCTATGGTAATCACCATACTATTGTCTGTGTCTATGAGGTTTAATTTCTTTCTTAATCCCTTCACCTTTTTCACCCAGACCCCCAAACCCCTCCCCTCTGACAGCTGTCAATCTGTTCCCTGTATGTATGAGTTTGTTTCCATTTTTTTTTGTTAGTTTATTTTGTTTATTAGACCCCACATATAAGTGAAATAATATGGTACTTTGTCTGACTGGATTATTTCACATAGCATAAGACTCAGTCTCATTTGTTCTTAATATCACTCCATTTCTGTTCTTACAATTAAAATATCCAAATGTTTAGAATGGAGACTTATTTAAAGGAAGAGCTTGTTTTTATTAAGTGCATTCCCCAACTAGAGAAAATGATTTAGAAGGAAAGTACTGTGACAGAAACACACACACACACACACACACACACACACACACACACTCACTCCAACACCACCTCATGTTACACGAAGGCATTCCTGGCAGAGTTTCTTACTGATGATTTTAGCCACAGTCTGAGTAATGTCTGCTTGCTGGTGCATTGTAAAATGACCTCCCATTATTAGATGAAGTCTTGAATGAAGGGTGGAGGGTACTGTGTCTTCTTAGTTCAATATCCTCTGTCTTTCTGCCGCCTCTTTGCTCTCTGCAGACTGCTGGTGCCTGAAAGGGATGCTGTGGAAAGGCAAGAATTCTGCTGAGCCAAAGCTCTTTTCAGTGCAAAGATAGACTTTTCATTGTAACTAATGCAATTATTTAAAATTATTGTGGGAAAGTTTTGAGTATTTCTTCCACCTGCCCAGTTTTATTAGGGCTGCTAAAATGGAGCCCTGTGTAACATGGATGGGAAAATGGAATCAGGATGGCACTAGATGTTACCTGTAACTATGGGAGTTTTCATTCCTCTTGGAATACCGGAGGTTCAGTGGAACTACTTTTTTACAGATACAAACACAAGCTATAATTTGTTTTTCTAATACATGACTAGACATTTTGAGAAAATAATTTCCAAATGAATGCGTCCTCATTGAATCAGAGATAGTAAATGAACTATTGAGCTAACGATGCAGTCTTGATTAGAGACCAAAAACATCGTGATAAATAGGGTTGAGGGACTGTCCCAACAGAGCTGCTTCTGCCTAGGAGTGGTTTGTTGGCTGTTTTACGTGGGAACTGTAAATGTGAAGTAACCTGAGATACACACAGATGAATGTGTCTATCACCAGAAAGCAGGTGGTGCGAATTAGGACCAGAGATGATCTTATCATACCCTCAAAAACACACACATTGGTGATGATGTTCAGCGTCTCTCGAACCATCAGACCATTGTGAAGTTATTGAAATATTCACTAAAACAACAAATGCCACATTTTTTAAAGAAGAACTGTAGACAATGTTTATAAAGGAGGGCACAGGCTCTTTAAATGCAGTCTTGCCTCCTTGTTACTAAGCATTTTAGCACAAAAGGGAACACTTATATCACGTTACATTGGACTAATGGTCTGGGAGTCAGGAAATCATAGCACTGAGTCAGGGAATAGGTTGACAGCCAAACCAGATATTAAGTCTTTTGTGTCAAATTTGTGTGAAAATGTGTATTTGTACATAGATATGGTTATATATGACTATAATATTTAATGAGGCTTACACAATTAATGGTACTATGAATGGTTGGCTCCACAAAATGGGCCTGGGTAACTGGGGAATGGGGATGAGAGGGAGACTTACCTGGCATCGTAAATCCTCTTGTGTTCTTTGAATTCCTTGTATCTATTTTCAAAATTTTATATTAATTTATAAAAAGATGTTCCAAATAGATGAGTCCAGTTTCTCTCACATTAAAAATCAACCCCCAAACTCAAGTCAAATCAAATAAAAAGCTGAACTCAGAAGAGGATTTGTGTTCCTTCCCCACCCCGCTTCTCAAATATTTGATTATTTCCTGAATCTGCAAGACAGTGGGATATAGGGACACTTCATTTCCATGGGTGACTGTGGAAATATCCAATTAATGAATAAAATTCCAAGACTATTTAAATGTATTCCCAGAGCCAAACACGTTATCAAAACCACATAATATGACAAAAGAATTGCTATTTTGCAGATGAGAAACCTCAGGCTCAGCAGATGACCTACTTTGCCCAAGGTCACACAGCTAGTTCACCACACCAGGTAAACTACAGTACCATTTCTATTCTGTAGTAATTTAAACTCATGAATGGTTCTAATCCTCCCTAGAACCTATGGTCAGGAGGATTTATATTTCAATCATATTAAGATACACTTTAAATATATGTATCTTTTATGG
The DNA here is from genome assembly GCF_014108235.1 of Myotis myotis. Lineage (NCBI taxonomy): Eukaryota > Metazoa > Chordata > Mammalia > Chiroptera > Vespertilionidae > Myotis > Myotis myotis. The sequence goes on from NW_023416319.1 coordinate 27,508,095, forward strand.
AAGAGAGTTTTCCATGCTTAGAAGACTATTTTAACTGTCATCAGTGTGCTTGCTTTAAGCAATTTATAACAACTTTTTATGTCTCCAAGTATACATTTGAACGGCACTAACCCAGTTTCACTAAAAATGACTCTTCTAAAGTCAGGCTCTGAGAGTGGTAAAATATTTCTGGTATTTTAATGGACATTTTTTGTTTGTTTGTTTTGTTAATCTTCACCCGAGGATATTTTTCCCATTGTTTTTTTTAGAGGGAGGGAGGGAGAGAGAAAGAAAGAAAAACAGCAATGTGAGAGAGAGACACGTCGATTGGTTGATCCAAGTGGGGCTGGGATTAAAGCTGCAACCCAGGTATATGCCCTTGACCAGGAATCCAACCCCTGACCCCTGACACTTTGGTGCATGAGTCTAACCACTGCGAGATAGCAGCCAGGGCAATGAACACTTTTTAAAATGGTAGTTGAATAATTCATTAGTTTTATCAGGTTGTCTAACAAATTATCACAAACTTAGAGCCTTAAAACTACACTTATTTGTTATCTCACAGTTCTGGGAATAAGTCTGGGCACAGCATGGCTGGACCCTCTGTCAAGGTCATATAAGGTTGAAGTCAAGATGTCAATCAAGCTGTCTTCTCATCAGGAGCTCAGGGTCCTCTTTCACTCCCTCATGGTTGTAACAAGACTCAGTTCTTATGGTTGTAGGATGGAGGTCCCTCTTGCATTGCTGGCTGTTAGCGGCTCCTTGCAGCACCTACATTCCACCTGCATTTCTTGTCATGTGGCCCCTTCTGTTTTTCTGTTCTCAAATGCAGCAATAGGGAATCTCCCTCAAGTCAGATTCCTCTCAGACTTAACATCCTGGTCTCCACATAGAGACCACTCCCTTGTAAAAGTTCCCCTGATGATTTTATCTTGAAAGTCCACAGATGGCTTTTATCTTAAAGTCTCAGACTCACTTGGGACTTTAATTACACCTGCAAAATCATTTCACAGCAGTGCATTGACTGGTGTTTGAATAACTGGAGGTGTGTGTGCATGAATATTACCACCACCACCACCACCAAGACTGTCCACTCTGCCCCCTGCTGGGCTACTTTTCTGTCAAGAATCAAAGCTGGGGAGGGGGGGGGGCATAGCCATTTTATTTACATTTATTTATGTAGGGTCACATTTAAATAACATCTTGTTTTCATCTTACTTCGTTTTAGACTTAAAGACCCAGGTGTAAGAGAATTTAATATTCATATCTACATTTTCTGTTTGGGAAAAGTGAGGCTCCGTTCCGTGAGGTAGGATATTTTGCGACATCTCATAGCATCTCTGTCTCCGGATTCCACATCAAAGGTTCTTCAGATACTGCAGAATTTGGTTTCTTCAATATTTAAGTGCTATCATCTCTTATTTTATTTTTTAGAGTTTCTGGGAAGAACCTTTTTTCCCAAACCTGTAGATAGAGATCACAAAAACATTATAAAAAACATTATAAAAGGCAATGATCTTGCTGCATCATGACAAAGAACTCCAGTTACACTAATAGAAAAATCATTTATGTGTGTTTTACTTTTGGGGGCATATTTTAGAAAATACATAAATCTGATTGATTAAATAACTTAAGTAAATGGAAACAGACTCATTCTGAAGTTTAATTAAGGCAACTTTAATTTCACTTGCCATGTTCATGGTGGTTAACATAGACATGGGTGTATCTCAGGACTTAGAGCTTTACCTTGCCCAAGGTGTGACCACACTTTGTGGTCACAAGAATATGATCTAGGCAGCAATGTGCAGGCCACATCTAGTATGATGTCGAATTAACTGAAAATGCTCCAAGCTTCTATTAATCCGAAAGTACACTATAATCTTTATAGAACCAACCAGACTCCATCTTAACTCAACATTTTAAACTCATCTGAAGTTCATCAATGAGTCTTATCTGTAAGAAGAGACTGACAATTTCAACATGTGAGTCACAGGGGAAGCGGAATTCTATAGAATCATTGACAGTAAGAAGACGAATTAGACCCTGGGTGACTCCCACTCCCCATTTTACAGATAAGGAAGGTGAATACTAGAGAAGTTTAGGGATTTGCCCAAGAGTACACAGCCAGGGAAGTAACAGATTTGAGACATAATTATACATCTTTTGCTTCCAAGTCCAGTACTCTTTTTTCACAATTGCATCCCTTGATGGAAAATGTATTGCATACTGTTTTCCACACTTACTGTCATTTTTGTAAGAAAATGTTTGCATCTAAGTTATTGGAAACAGATAGATAGTTTAAATCTTTCCTCCCTGCCCATCTGCAGATGATGTTTTAATTTTTGTTTTTGCTCTGGATCCTTGTAACATGCACTAACGTCAGTTTTGTCCCAGAAGTAGGGTGACGGGAGGGGTCTACCTGCTCAACCGTAAATGCAGCAACTGCTTGAACTGAGACCAATAAAATTCTTTTGGGGCGAGGAGTGTCTGACCACTGCATTGTTTAGAATCCTGGCATATGGCAATAATAAAAGCAGACTGACTTTTAGTCAGTTTTATTATCTTAAAAAATGTTTTTTATGACACTGGCCTGGATTAAAGAGCAGCAATCCCCTACTCACATCTGTAAGATTTCAGGTTCTTTAAAAAGTGTTCCTTTTTGGGGGGTGGGGGGACGGGGTAGAGGCAAAGCACCATCATAACACCTGAAGCTACACGTACATTTTTAAAAAATTGAATTATATATGAAATGTATTATTATCACAATAAAACAGTATTATATGGAAAGCACCTTCGGAAAGATATTTGTTATTGAGAAGCCAGAGTCTTAGCAACCGATCTGGGTTTATATGGAAATTTACATTTAGTGTGTCCTCATTAACAAAGAGCATTTAGTTTGCGTGTCCTGGGCTGACAGAGAAGGGGACATTGGAATGCATTTCAGATAGAAGCAGTGCTACAAGGGGGATTAAGACAGCCTGGGTCAAACCTGGACACTTTTAAAAGTTACCTAATCTTGCTAAGCATAAATTTCTCCATCTGTAAAATGGGAATGAATAATAATATTTACTTTATAGCGTCACTGTGGGTATTAAAATGATTTAGTCACATAAAGGATTTAGCCCTGTGCTGGCACATATTAAACACTCAGTAAATGTTTACCATCACTGTCGTCATTATCCAGGGGCTAAAAGATTTAAGTTTTCTCATCGTTAAGAATGTTTTGCTGTGACACAAAATTGTGCATATTTTTTTTATGTCTCTCAAATATGGAACAGGAAAAGACTTACAGGTATTTAAGGACATTACCTCATTTCTTTGTGATTAGGATTTTTATTTAGCGAATTTCTCCAAGGGCACTAGATGGCGACCTTCTCCTTTAAGGAAAACACACACACACACACACACACACACACACACACACACACACACACACACCACCGAGGACTCATAAATACTTTGGTTTTGACAGCTGAAACTCACTGTTGCAGACTTAAAATCAACATACAAGGAGGTAAAGTCACTCCTTGGAATGCTAGATTGTCAGAATCTTGGAATTCCTAGATTTTCAGGTTTCTGGCTAGGAGCCACGCGGTGGGGAAAATACCCTGTATGGGCAACCTTGGATTCTGCCCTTGGGTGATCTTGGACTTTACCTTTCAGTATCTCATTTTTTCTCCTTTATAGTGTAAGCATGTTGGGTTAGATCATCTTCGAAGTTTCTTTCCGCTCTAAAATGCTAGGAGTTTACATACTTCAAGGTTTATTCTTCTACCAAGCCATCTTTTCTCAAGTGTTTCTTGTGCTTTATTTCGTAAGCCAATGGGCAAGATTTACTGTCATAGTTGTTAACATTACTGAAGCCAAAACGGACTTATTCAAAAAAAGATTAATTTTGGAAGATATGGATAAATTTAGGGTTTGATATCCGTGTGTGAAATCTTGCTCTAAATGTTTCTTTTTTAAATAAGTATGAGAAACATACTTTAATAATATCTTCATTTAAGACAGTGTAAGACTTGGAAAAAAAACCTGTCTAAACATCATTTAAAATCTATTTATATCTCTTCCATAAATAAAGTTGAACCTATGCCTAGATTATTGAATGTGATGAAAGTGTTTTCCTAATGTATTATTTTAAAATGTCAATTCATTTGAGTATTCCTAAAAAGACTAAAGCAGGTTAAACTGTTCATAGATAGAAGCAACAGAATAGTAACTATCAACAAGACAGGAGTCCTTTCTCAAATGGCCCGTACACAAAGCCAGTCTTCAGCATCTGGTGCGATGAAGAAATTCAGATGTGGTTTGAAATGTTTTTAATTTAAAATAACCAGAGGAGTAAAACTAACAGTAAGTAACAAATCCCCAGAATAAAATATATATTTGGAATTTATTTATAAACCTGCTTTTACTCTACTGAGGTGTTTCAGACAAGGCAGGAAGATTTTCTTTATAAGTAGTCAGTGATCATACATTGATCTGTCTTTTTAAGAAAAGTTACTATTTCAGAGAGAGTTATTTGGTATCTTAGTTTGGATCTATTTTTTTTTTCTTAAAAGAATGTACTAATTTGTTGATCATGACCTGAAGAAATGCTCCTCCCACATTCCCAAACTCTTAAACGCTGACTGATGTTATGAAAAACGCTCCCTATGACATATTCATATGAAAAATAGAAAGTGTGGGAATTAGCAAATAGTCAGGCTCAAATGGATAGAAACACCTCATTACTAGGATATAGGGTGAGGTGACAGATGCACAAGTGAGGGAGAAATCTGGATTACAGAAGCAACTCCCCTGTCCCCCCCTTCCCCCTCCCCCCAACCCGGAGCTGGTAGAGTGAGCCAGCATTTAGCACTGGAGCCAGTACTTCACAGCCATGGCGATGCTGTGATGTAATTGGGATGCTCTATATACAACTTTTAACTGCAGCAGATAAAATAAAATCCAGATTCTAAGAAACTTACAACTAGCTCATGGCCTTTCTCTTTTCTTGTAAACATTTGGCTCATGACCATATGTATATTCATCCAACTTCCCCACCAACAATCTTAGTTCACTATTTCCAGTAAAATTTTGGGCTGAAAAAAACCTGGAACTGCTATTGCCCTGTCATTCTTATTAGTGGGGGTCATAGCTACAGGACTTCACAGTAAGAAACACGCACACACACACCCTCCCTTATCATCCAGCGCAGAAGGGGAGAAAAAGGTGAAAGCAAAGATAGATTTATGCAGGTTATTGTCTAAAGGCAGTTTAATATTTATGAACACACACACACACACACACACACACACACACACACACACACACACAGTCTTTAGGCTCCAGTTACAAGCGCTGCGTCATCTGTCAGATCACATGGTAATTGTTGCTATTTCAAGGATCAAGTGGCATAAAGCTCTCCCCCTACCCCCCCCACCCCCTCCCACCCCTTCCTTTGGTACCATATAGCATGGAGTGATTATTGTGTGATGGGGTGAGATCAGGCTCTCTGGTCCAGCCCTCCCAGCCAGAAACCAGGCTCTCGGTGGGGTGGCGCGTGGTGTTCTCACGGAGTGATTGGGAAGCGGGACGAGGGAGGGGGTCTCCGGGGAGGAAGGGCAGCTCTAATTGGTTTCTCAATGAAAGATAATCACCGATTCCCCGGGGAGGCTGGGGATTAGCACTCTGCCTCTCCTCGCCCTCGCCTTTAGACTTCTCATCCTGCCCTCGGTGCGGGGCTTTCAGTCCATTCAGCAGAAGTGGATCGAAGACGGCGGCTCCTGGCGCGGCTGTAGGGGCAGCGCCGGGCTGCGCGCGAGTACTCGGCGCCCATTCACTCCCTCGCTCCGCGCTCGCCTCGCCCGGCCGTCGGCGCAGCCACCGCGACCGCCCCAGGAAAAAGTTTTGTGCAGGGGGCTCCGGGGGGGGAAAATGAGCGAGCTGGAGGAAGACTTTGCCAAGATCCTCATGCTCAAGGAGGAGCGGATCAAGGAGCTGGAGAAGCGGCTGTCAGAGAAGGAGGAGGAAATTCAGGAGCTCAAGAGGAAGCTCCACAAATGCCAGTCGGTGCTGCCCGTGCCCTCCACCCACATCGGCCCGCGGACCACCCGGGCGCAGGGCATCTCGGCGGAGCCTCAAACCTACAGGTCCTTCCACGACCTCCGACAGGCGTTCCGGAAGTTCACCAAATCCGAGAGGTAGGCGCGGGGCGCGGCGGCCGGAGCGGAGGCCACCGCCCCGGGGTGGGGGGCCCGGAGGCCGTCCCGGGTGGAGGCTCCGGGGCCGGGGCCCGGCTGCAGCGGCGGGGGCTGGTCCGCGCCGGGCTGCGCTCCTGCGCCCCGAGTGGGGGTGGCCCCGCCGCCCGGGAATGGGAAGTGTTTATTTTTATTCCTGCCCATCACGTGCTGCGCTGGTCTCCGCTGGGCTGGGAAAGGCGAGCTCCTCCGGGAGACGCGCCCCGGCGGCGTGGGGGTGGGGGTGGGGAGGAGGACCACGGAAAGTTTTTCCGCGCCCCGAACTCGGTCCCTCCGCGCCCGGCTGCAGTCGGGCTGTCTTTCCTTTGCGCGCCGCGGTGGGGGCACCCACCCTGGGACCTGCCGCTGACCATCCTGGGGCCGGGACAGCTTCCCCCGAGGCGACCCGAGACCCAGGCCGCGGGGGCATGCTCAGTGGGGCTACTGGAGCCGCCTGGGGAGGGGCGACCGACTGGACAGGGTGGGGTTCAGTTTAGGGACTGCACGTCCCCAGAGCCCAAGCCCGAGGGGGAGGGCGCAAAGGCGGGGCAGTGACTTCTGGGGGCTTCGGGGATTCGGCCTCCGGGAGGGGATGGGGGGTGGGGGGTTTATTCACAGGGTCACTTTCCAGGCATCTGTGATGTCAGCAAGAAACTGCAAAGAAACCCCACTTTCTGGATGTTTCTTTGCTTTGTGTCGCTTTCCGAAGGGCCACATCTTGGTTTGGCTGGTCTGGGTATGGAGGCGGCTAGGTGACCCTGCACCTGAGCGGGCTTGGGGCTACTGGTCGGCCCGGTGCGAGGTGGATTATGCCCTTTCCTGGTCTGCCTGCTCTTGGAGTCTCTCCCTGGAAAAGATAGCGTGAAGGGGGTGGGGTGGTATTTCTCCAGGCGCCTCCAGGCTCCTTCCTTTCCTCTTGTTGGGAACTCAAGGAGCCAAAACCTGCCCGTGCAAAGTTCTGTTGTCGCTTGTTCGTGGTGTGCAGACGGCCCGGCTGATTGTGGCCACAAGTAGGAAGCTTTTGCACTCCACTCGCCGCCTTCACCGGAGAAGGCTGATCGATTGGCTGCAGCATTAAAGCGCCTCTGGACATTAGGGAGAGGAAGTGCAGACTCCAAAGCCCATTACTGGCTTTTAGTCTCTGGAAGTGCATGGCCCAAAGTGCATTTTGCAGGATATTGAATATTCCATTAGGCGTGCCTTCATGCCCGCCTACCTCTTACCCCTTCCCTCTTCTTAGATCACTTGGTGTCTGGGTTTGGGGCTCAAGGGACCCCTAAATTAGTCCCCTCCCCTTAACTGTCCGACTCAGTGGCAGCACTTCTAAAGAGCATGTCCTGTTGTCGGTCTCCATCTAATCCAGGACCCTCAGTGTCCCCCACTCTTTCAGTGCACCCCTTCCTTGTCTGTTTCCCTTGCGTATTGATTTCAGCAGTTGTGTGGGGGTGGGGTGGGGAGGAAGTTGGGCAGCCTTTAAGAGCTATTAAGAGAGGGCCTGGAGCTGGGACTGGGTGCAGGAGGAAAACAGAAAGGATTCGCCTCGGGAACTCTTAGGAACTGTGGGCCCCTTCTGAACAGACGCCTTTGGGGGCAGCTTTCGGATTTCCTGAGTGACGCTCCACTTCTAAGATGACACCATCCACATGCCACTTTCTGGGCCAGCCCGCCTTGAGATTCCCTGTCAGATGGAACAATGGATTTCTTCCTTCTTGAGGCCAAGACTGCAAACGGAGCTGTTTGCCCTTGCCCTTGGTCGGGAAGCTGCTGCAGCATCTTGCCCCAGCCCTCAGCCGGGCTGCGCATTCCTCGGCCGCTGCCCTGCCCCGCGCAGCAGCTGGAATCAATCTGCCCACCTCCTTACGAAGCCACTTCATCAGCGGTCACCGGCAGCTGCTGGCCTCCCGGGGCTGCCGGGCTGGGGCTTTATCGCATTTTTGAAATTGCAGATCTCTGTCTGGGCCGTGCCCCTCAAAGAGTGCCCGGCACCCCTGCCCCGCACAGAGATTTCACCACGGTCTGGAGAGGACAGGAGGAAACCCTCGCAGAGTCCGCTGTCATTCAGGAGCTAACTCTCAGAGACACTTTAATTGTCCTTGACAAGAACTCTCTCTAGGAATGAGAGGAGGTTTTGTGTGTACTGGGAGGAGATGGCTGATCTTTCCCGTGTGCACCTTGTCCAGTCCCCCCTTTTCTACTCCTTTCTCCCACTCCCCATCGTTTCTGTGTTGGGGTTAAGAACACCCTAAGACTGAGTCATGCGCAGTGTTGGAAGCAAGGAGCCTGACTTGAATCCGTTCCTTACTTCCTCTCCTCACTGATTTGACCTAGGACAGAGGGTAAACTTTTTCTAACTCAGCACTTAGCTTTATGCTTTCAAATGGAAGCATGGACTGTATTTTCAGCAGCTGACTCAGTAGAGTGTAAATAATTTTGACAGGTATAATACATGGGAATAGGAGCCATTGGAATTAGGTACTCATCCTAACACTTAAAGAGACTGTACTAGCAATTATCATTGGCAAGACCCCTTATTTTGGCCAAGAAAATAAAAATTTAAAAAGGGTTTATAGGGTACAACAGTTAACAAACAAGGTACCTTTAAAATAATTTTTTTTTAATTTTTAGATATTTAGATTTGGGGAGTAGCTACCCCCTCAACTCATGCACCATTGGTTAAAAGGTATGCCATTCTGATGAGCTTACCTAGTCTGAAAGAGACGGCTGTTTTGCAAAGCTAATGTTCAATTGCAGTTGCCCTAGGATTTGAGTGATAGCTATTCATGCTACAGGTTTGTTTCAAACTTCACTAGAACGTCCAGTTTCTATACTAACAAGAAAAGAAACATCTTTTCAGAGTATAGGAACTGAATTTGATGGGCAGAATCATAAAATAATTTTTGCCTGTAATCCCTCTTTTAGAAAATGATTACAATCAAAAACAATTACCTACTAGGTGACAAAAATATCTTAAGCATTTATTGCTGTGGAAAGAAATGGGAAAATTCACCGACTGTTGTAATCAAGTCAGTGCAATTAACCAGGTTTCCATGTGTCCATAGAGGGTAAAGGCATAATTTCCATTAAGAATGATCTAAGCATCTAAGAAATACTTAGATGAAAATTATACGAGGAAAGGGAAGATCTGAGCTCTCAGCATAAGTATCAAGTGTACAATATGATGATCATGTTTAAAACGAAAACATCCGACTTATTGCAGTGCTCATGTTTAGTCCCTTTAGAAATGTCCAGTAGGGATCAGTTGATTGTCATGGAAAACTGTAGGCTATTTTGGAGGATGATGATATTTTAAAATTTATGTGTCACTTTTTGGCAAAAACACCTCCAAGTGTTTTACATGGTTTTCTGTGAACTCTTGATGCCCTGCGTGCATATACTCCTAATTAAGAATTACCTAATATCATAACTCTTACCCTTAGTTCTTTATACACACTTAAATTCCTTATTTTGTTTGTGCACTTAGCACATGGTTGTTGTTTTTAAATTACCTTGAGCAATGGCTGGAATCAATATTAATCTGTTACAGGAATAATATATTGTATTCCAAAGCTATTTAAGCTATTCTTGTCACAAATCCCTTGATTCTTGATGATGTAAATTCATTACTTTGAACTTGAACATCCTTCCACTGGGACTGGATGCTTTGGGATGGATGCCCCAGAAAACTCATTGCCTTTTGCATTTCTGATTTGATTCAGGTCTGGTTATCCTGCAGACTAAATCAGAGGACTTGGCCTAATTTTGATATAAGTAACTTCAATAAAACGAGTGGGTACCAGCTGAATTGTGGGCCCAGCTCAGTAATTGTTCATATAGAAAATACACAGTGCTTTAAAATAGCAATGACAACAATAAAGATAGCTAATCTCGGCCATGCTCTTTACCTACCTTAATCTTTTTCTCATCATTTTCTCACAACAATCCTGAATGACATGCTTTTCACAAGAGGAATCTGAGGCTTGAAGAAGTTGTCACTTGCCTAAGATCTTACAGCTAGCAAGTGCTGTAAGTTTCAAACCCAAATCTTGCATTTTTTTAGAGGCCAAGTTCCAAACTGCTACACTACATAGGCTTGGAATGAGGCCAGTTCAGTCTCAGTAATTGGTAAATCATTTCTGTAGGAAGACATGAACCTGCCCCAAGTAAAAATAGGATTAAAAAAAAGTCTTAGAGCCAGCTCTAAACTGTGAACAAGTGACCAAAGTTTCCATCATATATTCCTTGAGTGTGCTGTGCCAGGTTGGAATTTCCTCAGGCTGTTCTGCTCTTGGGATGGCCATCTACCTCTTTCCATCTTCTTCCCTCCTAATCTAGCCTCTCCGGCTCAGTGACAGGCCATAGGCAAAGCTGATGACTAGTGCAGTTGTAAAAATGATCTTGGCTGCCCTGACTGGTTTGGCTCAGTGGATAGAGTGTTGGCCTGCAGACTGAAGGGTCCCAGGGTCGATTCTGGTCAAGGGCATGTACCTTGGTTGCAGGCACATCCCCAGTAGGGGGTGTGCAGGAGGCATTTGATCAATGTTTCTCTCTCATCGATGTTTCTCTCTGTCCCTCTCCCTTCTTCTCTGTAAAAAACCAATAAAATATATTTTTTAAAAAATGATATTGGCTGCCTCTTTTGGGTACCATTCACTCTACCCTTTTCCTGTTGCCTTGCAGGTCCCTGATGCTAATCCCTGCATGCCTACCAATCCTACCATCAAAAGGAATTTATTACTGACTAACAGCATGTCAACATGTTAGCCAAGTAATGATTTCTCGATTAACATAGTGATGTTCAACAAGAGCTTCCGGAGGAGGACATTCCTTTAGTATACTTAGATAGGTAATATGAATGAAAAGAGTTTCCGGGGAGGCAGGCTGAAGAGAGGGGAGGATTTTTAGGTAGGAGGGCTTCTTGAAAGCCTTGTGTGTTGCCTCATGAAATTTGAAGATAACAGGTTCTGAGTATAAGCACGTCACCCCTACTTTCAGTGAAAGCTGTACAGGAGGTGGGGAGTACCCTGATGTTAGTGATGACAAAACTGAGCAAGTAATTACTGAAGTGCCTTTTAAAGGGTCTCAGAAATGGGAAGATTACTTAGGTTTCCTAATTTTGCATCGGTTCCAGAGTTGATGTCTTCAGTTTATCACCTGTTTATACTGCTTGTTTAAGATATAGAGACTTTGCTTTGGGGTTTGTTTGGGTTCTGGAATTATGTGCATTTTATAAAAATATATTCATAGTACACCAGAAGTTCTGTTTCTATTGGAATCATTGATTGAAAGTTAGGTTGATCGTTTATATTTAGTCATGTTCTCATTGGAAATTTGACTGACCCTCATGAAACTATTTCTAACAGACCTGGAAAAACAAAAGATGTCATGTATTTTCCCTCTTTGTGGCTAAACGCCTCTCACCATGGTGTGTAGGAGATGCCGAGAGTGCATTAAAACCCTTTCTGTTGATAAGATTTTCAGGTGATTTCATCATTACTCTGAGCATGAATAATTATTTTCATTTGCCATTGAGAATTTGCTTATCAGAGTTCAGGACCCTCTGTTATCTAGGATTCTTGTAGCTCTTGGAAATTGCTGTGAGCTCTGAGATAAACCAGGGGTAGCATATCCTGTTTCACAAAAGTGAAAGCTCAGAGGTTTGGGAATTGTCAAAAAAAATACTGACCTTGAGTCTAGGTTTGTTGGTGTGCTCTGCTGTGGAGTTCCTGAAGGGAAAAGAGGCTTTACCTATATGTATACGCTTTTCTGTGTGAGTAGTGTGTATGTGTATGCATGTGTCTATATGTACAAATATGTATATACAGATATACACACACATATATTCATTTTTATGTTTGATACTTCTTATAGTAGTTAGCATTCTGAAATCCTCCAGGTTGGTCCAAACCACTGTCTTGGAGAAAGGAGGATTTACTTCTTGGGCTATTACTGTAAGATGGCTCTGGCATCTTGGAGTTTGTCAAGTGCTTATGCTTCGCGTGAGGGCACACGGTCCAATATTGCTTCTCAGAGCAGGGTGCTGCCACTGGACCCAATCTTTGTTGCTCCTGGTTGAAATGCTACCTTCTGTTTTTTACCCAGTGATAATGTCTCACCTCCTTTTATTTGTTCTTGGATGTGCTTTGTTGTGTGTCTCTTTTGGGTCCCTGTGTTCTTCTGTTCTGGCTTGACATTTGTAACTCCTGCCCTATCAATTTCACTTGCAAACATCATATACAAACATAGAACACAGTTCCTGCTCAAGATATTACTCTAACCTTTTAAAGTCTTTCATGTCTTTTGATGCTTCAGATGTTATACAATTTAAATTTCCTAAAGTTTGAAAAATAATTACTTAATTGTCCATATTGAAAATATACAATAGTTTAAAACATTTGCTCAATGAAAAATTGATATTTCCAGAAGTGTATCTTGAAATAGATTTATTTTAATATATAAAGACTGATAGTAGAACTAATCTCCCTACCTTACTTATTGTTCTTAAACAATAGATTCTTTTTTTTTAAACCTTACTCTACACTACTCAGTAAACATTATTGGAGGGCCTCAGACCAGTATTCACTATGCTGCTTTTCTTTTAAACATTCACATATTATTTCTTACATGGCAATATGATATAATAAAAACTCATACTACCTTAGAAAATAGTGTAGTTTTAAATGCAATCAGTATAAAGTTTTGATTGACTAGAAGGCTTAAGAATACTTTCTGTCATTTGTCTTGTCCAGAGTGCTAGTTGTGTACTTAATATTTTTTAAGTGCCTATTGAGTTGACATATTCTTGGAAATTAGTTCAAAGTTGTTAATATGTTGATACTGGGAGTTGATTTAGATTGAATTTGTTATGTGTACGAACACATTGAGAGCACTTAGGCATGCAAGGTGATATAACATCAATGTGCTGATATTAGCAATGTTTATTAAGGCAAATCCAATAAGAGTTCTTCTATAATTAAGTTTTTACTTGCGATAAAGATTATACTACTGCATTCTTAAATTATTCTCTCAAATGGTCCCTTTTTTCTAGTGCAATTTAGAGAGTGCTTCAGAATGTGTTTCAAATCCTCAGATGTGCCTTCATTTGAGCATTCTGACCTCTAATGCTGCCAAAATGCTGCTGATAAACTTTATAGGGATCCTAAAAATACTTGTATGTTTGCTTCTTACAAATATTGTTGTTCAGCTACATGACACAGTGATTGTCTAATGAGCAAATCTAAAGCCTTCGGGTAAATGTTAATATTTTTCTGGATGCCGCTCATTGCCCTCTTGGTGTGGATAATGTTCATTTCATGCATCACACATCACCCAGGAGCTTAGCTACTTACGCTGAAATCTCAACATAGAAAATTTTTGTAGGTCTTAGGTTGTAAACTCCTGGGTAGAAACCATGTCTATTTACAGTAAAAATTCCAACCAAATAAAAGCCTGAGCTTTCCATACTTTCCTCTTTGCACATGCTAATTTCAGAGAAAGGGTAAGAGCAGCGCATAGCTAGAATGTATTAAAAACAAACAAAAATTTTAAACATGAACCTTTTAGAGAATAAAACCAGTTCATATTCTCTTGAATCACCTCTCAGAGAATAAAGTCACTCTAAAATAGTCAATACAGTATCCTATGTCTTACTCTGGAAGATTTTAGCTGTGAGGCCATGACACGTAGTGTGTGTATTTGATTCGTTGTGAGGTCCTAATGAGTACATGGTAGTTTAAAAATAAAAAAAAAATGTGAATTATCTGTTTCTTAGGAAAATAAGGTTGAGGGCATTCACAGGCATCTCCCCAGGGATAGCTTTTCACTTGCATTCCCATTGGCTTTCTGGACTGGTGGGATTACAGATGTATGGCAGGAAATTGTACACAGTCCACAGGCGGTCTTGTCTTTTCACAAGAGCGTGTTGCACATGGGAACATCATCCATCTTGTGAGTCACTGCAGAAAGAATGCCTGAGAACCTCTGGTCTGAACTGTGGTTCTAAAAAAATCAAACATCTTGACCCCATGTCCCTGAAGCTACATATTTATAAATAATGGTTGTTAGATACACCGCAGAGCAGCATTTCCCAAAGTGTGATGTTCATATGACTAGTGGCATCAAGTGAATTTATTTATATTAACAGTTAGGGATTTTAATGGTGTTGGAGGAAAATATGTTACAATTACATTAGGTCCATTCGGTGTGGCGATTATTAGACTGAAGCTAAGTACTGATGTGTGTGACATAGATATGGGTACGCAGATATGGGTATACAGAAGATTGTTTTCAAGTCGTTTTCAAGAAGGAGTGAAATGAATTGTTTTCCTGTTTGTTTTCTTGCTCACCTCTACTCTGTTTGGGAAGATTCTGGCGAATTGAGTTCTCTGTATCTATCCTCCGGGGACTCCTTGGAGGGTTGTCAACTTCTCCCCAGGAGTGGAGTGGGGACATAGAGTTAGACAGAAATGGTGGCTTTTATGAAATATACTATTCCTCTGATGATAAATCAGTCTGGCTGAGAGTTCGTCATTTTAATATGTCATCAGAGAAATGTGATTTCCTCCCAGATTTATGAACTCCTTTGCCATGCCACAGGGGCCTCAGAGGTGAACAGGGCAGCCAGGACATAATAAAGGGCTGCTGGGCGCCTGGTCTCCATCCAGCTGGGGACTGCTGGGAGCTCTGTTTTCCCAGCATGAGTCTCAGCCTTCCCCAGGTTCTTGCTCAGATCCCAACAGTCCGTGCCTATGGCTCTGAAGGGTGATAGTGCAGTACTTTATAGCCAGAAATACATGATACTTTTCTTTTCTTTCTTGCTTTGTGAAAATACAATTTGGGAAAAGTTGAAAAGGGGAAATTTTCATAAAATACAAATATATTTTCCTGTAATCTGCATTCCCTTTGCTTGAAGGGATATGCTAGATTAATCAAAATGATGACAAAGAGTTTTGTTTTTTTAATATTAAAAGAATGGTGTTGTTGTGCCCTAACTGGTTTGGCTCAGTGGATAGAGCATCGGCCTGCGGACTCAAGGGTCCCAGGTTCGATTCAGGTCAAGGGCATGTATCTTGGTTGCGGGCATATACCCAGTAGGGGTTGTGCAGGAGGCAGCTGATCAATGTTTCTCTCATCGATGTTTCTCTCTCATCAATGTTTCTAACTCTCTATCCCTCTCCCTTCCTCTTTGTAAAAAATCAATAAAATATATATTTTTTAAAAAAAGAATGGTGTTGTGTATAAATGAGAAAAATGTAAGGGAGAAGGGAATATTTTATAGGCAGTAGGAGGAATTTGCAACAATCCCCCCCCCCTTTTTTTAGGGCATAATGAAAGGTGTCTTTATATCTACTTAAAAAGGGAAGTTGTTAAGTTTTGAATATATTTTGGTACCCTCAAAAAGATTGGGTTTAAGGGGAGAGGCAGAGGATGGGAGAAAGGGAGAGCCAGAGGGAAAAGGAGAGGGAGAGAGATGGAAATATCAACAATTACCACAAGATGGCAGCAGGAGAACAATATTTAAACAATTGTGCAACTAATAGTTTGAAATGGCCTTTAGTTGAATTTTAAAATCTATTCTCAAACACATCTTTCTTAATATTAGGATTCAAGCGTTTGGAAAATGTATCATCCATTACGTATGGCATTTTATTTTTCCAATTAGTAGTAATCTTGGGGAATGTGTTTAAAAAGCCAAAGTGAAGTGTTCTTAAAGAAAAGAGACATGAACAGTGCACTTTGCATGGTGGGGTCTTTGAATATGGGTCTCGGTCTGAGGGAAATTCCTAAAGTCCCTGTGAGGAAGCCTCTGGACTTATACTTGGCTGAGAGAAATAGTGGAAAATTAATAGTAAGAAATATGTGTGTGAGTTCAGAGAGTAATAATGGAAATGGTTTCCTACTCACTCCTCCTCCCCACATAAAAATGAAAAGTCAATTGTTACTGGAAAAAATTAGATCAGCTATTAGAAGAAACTTCTACTAGCTTCTAGTAGGTTATTTGATCTTCTTGATAGTCCTGTGATTCTAGCATATAATTGAGTGAAGTTTAACATGGCCAGTTATAGTTAGTCTGAAATTCTTCTTAGAAATTAAAAAAAAAAGATGTAGTTAATATGATTATTTATATCTAAATATTTTTGAAAGCAAAACAAAGTTTTATGGGATGCTGTAAATATCAACTGCCTTTTAACAATTGTAGGGTATAAATTGTGGGTCAGATCTCATGGAACTTATGTTTTTGAATCAGTATTCCCTTAGAATGCCATTCAGTCTTCTTGGAAAAGGCTATTTCATTCAGTCTGTGACCGCTCTCATGTGAAACCCCTGGGGACCGGAAGTGAAGCAGTCTTGCTGATGGCATCATTTGTGATTTAAGACTGAGGAGAAATGTTCTTATTTTGGTCTGTCCCAGTAACCAAGGGTCAATGCCAAGAACCAAGTTGTACTCTGGGTAAAAAGAAGTCCGTTCTGAATTCATGCGATCAGTTGGCCTCTTCAATCGGTCTGTTTGCTCAGATGTTGTTAGATGGTGCCTAGATAAACAATCACGACTGGACATGGAGAAAAGTTAACACAGAGCAAGTGCATTTGGACACTACATATGAGAATGAAATTGCCTTTGTAAAAAGTGTTTTGGAACTCATATTCATTTGAAGCTGGCAATATCTAAACAATGCTTTAGGGGCCAGTGATTTATATTTTTGCTAGGTTAGGAAAAAGAAATGTTATCCCGTCTGTAACTGTGAGACAGGATCTAGGGTAAATCGAATGTAGGCTGTGCTTTCTGCTGTCTGCAGGGCCAGAAACGAAAAATCTAGTTTCTGTTAGACATGGTGAAGCAGGAGATAAGTGGCGATATCTTTTGTTTTCTCTGATCTTTCTGGTTATCAAGACAAATCCCTGAAGTCTGGAGGCAGGGCTGGAGGTATCCTGTCTTTAAATCTTCTGATTATATAGCCTTATTCTTGGGCTCCAGATATTGTGATCCGGGATGTCCACACAGAGTCAGGCAGACTGTGCACTCTCTGGGTTTCTTGATAGTAAAGAAATCAGGGGGAAAGTGCTCTTGTGTGTGGTTTTGCCATCTCTACTCACCATGTTAAAATCTGGACATACTTTTTGATGCTTACAAGCAGGTACTGCATCTCAAATTTTAATCTTTCCTTGGGCTAAAGCTACTTCCTTGACTGTTTTAATGGCCAAAGTGATGCCTGCTGGTTGCCAGACAATGAAAATATATGCACCATTTAATCATGCTTTCCTCCCAGTCTTCTCCCACTTGTCCTCCAGCTAATGTTGACCTTCCTATATATTTATGCAAACCTTCTTATAGAGAGAACTTCCCTGCCCGCTTGGAGTTTTCCAATTGTTGTTTTTTAAATTGAAAGAGAATCATTCCACAATACTCATTAGCATTCTGCTGGTTTTTTTTTTTTTTTTTGGTTGTTTGTTTAATAATAGCTCCCAGGATTCTTTCCAGACTAGTCCATATTGATCTTTCTAATAGCCACATGCTATCCCATAGTATTTATGTACTTCAGCTTATTAATATAGATATTATTTGTTTTTTGTAAGCATAAACAGCACTGCAACTAATATGCTTGTACACATTTTCTCATAGTTTTTCATTTATATATGGGATAAATTCCCAAAATTGAATTGCTCATTTTCTATATGACCTTTTTAGTTTACATGATTATGCAAACACTCTATGAGAGAAATAACCTCTAGTCCTTTCTGTTAAAAATAAAAGTATGCTGGTGGCATTGACAAAGTTAATTTTCTATATTAAAGGCAGAATTTAAAAAAATCAAACATGTTACCATAGCAGTAACATGTGGAAGGTTCTTATTTCTATCTTTTTTATACTTGAGTTGCTTTCATGAGAACACTTTTTATTAAATTCTTTATATATATATTGTGATCTCAGACAGGAAGGGAGAGGGAGAGAGAGATAGAAACATCTATGATGAGAGAGAATCATTGCTCGGCTGCCTCCTGCATACCCCCAACTGCTGATCGAGTCCACAACCCAGGCATGTGCCCTTGACTGGAACTGAACCTTTCAGTCCACAGGCCGACACTCTATCCACTGAGCCAAATGGGCTAGGGCTCATGAGAATACTTTTTGAAGCAATGTTTATAGGCACTTTGTTTTTCATATTTAGAAAGTCCATATTATGCTTTTGGCTTGATTATATTTTATTTTTTTAAGTTGAATAAAACTCTTGAATTCCTACAATGTGATTTTGGAAGTAAGGGTAAAATTGTTTATATATAATGCTCTCAAGTAATTAGAGATTTTCTTTAAGAATCACATTGATTTGTTTTTCTTTCATCAAAATAAATTTTTGATACTTTAAGGATTCAGAGGAACTTGCTCCCACTTGGGAAAATACCAAATTCCAAGTCTCTCAGCTGCTTTTTTTTTTTTTAAAGACTAGTGGGACGATTTGGACTTATATGGTATTGAACTACTCAGTGGAGCTTTCTTTTTATAGGATGGTAACCTCTAGTAGAGTTTTCTTTCTTTTTTAAATCATTGTGATGATATTACACTGGATTTACTGAAAAGTAACTTTGCAAACATTTTCTGGGACCAGAATTCAGTCATTAAAGGTAATCAATCATGAAGTAGAAGCCAAAAAAATGAAACGGAGAGTAGAAAGAATAATCTCAGAAATTTTAGCCTAGTTTTATAGAGAATGTGTTATGATGATTAAAATAATAGTCTTTAGAGTCACAGATCTGGGGTTGAACTCTGGCTCCTCCTGCATATACTGGCTGTGTGATTTTAGATGAATTACTTCATCTTTCTGAGCTTTAGTTTCCATATCTATAAAATAGGAATAATGATAATTTCTTCCCATAAGGCTTTACATGCAGGGCATACTCCATACAAATTTGTGGAATAAGAGGAAGAACTTGTACAACTAAACACCCCTTCCAAAAAAAAATCCAATTAAAAATGGGCAAAGGAACTGAATAAACAATTCTTCAAAGAGGACGTATAGATGGCCAATAGAAAGATACTCAGTGTCACTAACCATTAGAGAAATGTAAATTTAAAACCATAATGAGATATCACATCTGTCAGAATGGCTATCATCAATAAATCAATAAACCACAAGTATTGACAATGATATGGAGAAAAGGGGATGCGGATTGGTGCAGCCACTGTGGAAAACACTATGGAGTTTCCTCAAATAATAAAAAATGGAACTGCCTTATGTCTCAGCAATTTGACTTCTGGGAATATATCCGAAGAAACCAGAAACACTGAAAGAATATATGTACCCCTCTGTTCATTGCAGTGTTATTTACAATAGCCAAGATTTGGAAGCAGCCCAAATGTCCATCAGTAGATGAGTGAATAAAAAAGCTGGGGTACATTTATGCAATGGAATATTACACGTCCATAAAAATGAAGGAAATCTTTTGGGACAGCATGGATTGAGCTGGGAAGTATTATGCTAAGTAAAATAAGCCAGTCAGAGAAAGACAAATATCATATAATTTCACTTATATGTTGAATCTAATGAACAAAATAAACTGACAAACAAAATAGAAACAGACTCATAGAGACAGAGAACAGACTGATAGCTGTCAGAGGGGAAAGGGTTTGGGTGGCTGAGTGACAAAGGTGAATGGATTAAGCAAAAAAAACCAACAAAAAAAAAAAACCACATCAAAACCCACAAACAACAACAACAAAAGACACAGACAGACAACAGTATTGTGATTGCTAGGAGAAAGGGGATTAAGGAGAGGTGGAAGAAGCCAAAGGGAGAATAAATGGTGGTGGAAAGAGACTTGACTTTGGGTGGTGATCAGAAGATGCAGTATGCAGATGATGTGTTCTTGAGTTGTACACTTGAAACCTGTGTGGTTTTACTAACCAACTAGATGCCTGGTGCACGAATTTGTGCACAAGTGGGGTTCCTAGGCCTGACTGGCGATCAGAGCCAATAGGAGCTGTCTCGCCCAGTCCCGATTGGGCCAGGGCCGATTGGGGCCTGCCGGCCAGGGAGAGGAGAAAGGGAGGGACTGCAGAAGGTTGGCCAGCTGGCCTGGGGGAGGGAACAGCCGGGGGAAGGGACTGTGGGAGGTTGACCGGCAGCATCTTCTGTGTTGAGTGTCTGCCCCTGGTGGTCATAGCGATTGGTCGACCAGTCATTCCGGTCATTTTGATTGTTTGGTCATAAAGGTTGCTTAGGCTTTTATATATATAGATACCATCCCAATAAATTCAGTAAATAAATAAAGAGTGACTGATCAACATACCTGCAAAGACAAAATAAAAACAATCAATAAAAGTGCTAGCAAGTGTATAACAGTGGAAAGTTTAAAAAGTGTAAAGCTTTTTTAAAAACTAGTTCTGGTATAAGCAAATCATAAAGCCTTATACCTAGAAAGGATTTTAGGAAATATCTTTGTTTATCTTCTTTGAGTAAAAAAACACTAATGACAAAGAATCAAACAAAAATCTTAAGGTTCAGAGCGATTGTCATTTGCTAATGACAGGAAGCTTATTAGTGACAATCTGTGTCTCTTATTTGCCCATCTTAAGTCTACTATGAACATCTTCACTGATGCTTGAAATGAAGTAAACTAGACATTTGTAACTTGGAACAATGGGACAGATGCAAATGAGATGGTTAAGTGGAGTTTCCATGTTTTTAAAAATATATAAAATGTATACTATGATTGTTGCAGAGCAAAAGACACAAAATGTACTGTTACCCAGGTTAGCATCCCAACCAACTCTAGAAGGCCATTTATATAAGTTGCTTTAGGAGAGCTATTTTCTAAAAGGCCCTGGGTTTATGAAACCCTGCCATGACCTGCCCATAGTGGGCAGTAGTAAGTAGGAGCATTAGCAGACCGGCTATGCCCAGCTCAGGGAGAGACACGAGAGGCCCAGGTAGAGCTGCTCAGAATGGAGGCTCTGCACAGCTGGAACATCTCCATGGCCAGGGGTTACAGTTGTCATATTCCTTTAAGCTGGAAGCCTTGTTTCCCACAGCGTTTCTGTTCCTCTTCTCATTGTCTATTTAGTGTTTAGCCCTCTGAAATGAGGAGGCCATGACTTTTCAGGCCTGGTGGAGTTGTGGGCCTAGTGATTTGGGTGGAGGCTTTTTGTATGTGTTTAATGGCGCCGTAGACAACTTACAAGCCTGCAGGTGGGGGAGAGGAACGTGCTTTCACTGGACTTTCCCTGTCTGTGTCTGTCTCCCCATGTTGATATCAAGTTTACACATTTACATATTCTCAGTGGCCATTTGCAATTTAGAGACTGGCTTTACTGTATTTGGGCTTTTCAATTGGACAAATACTATCACAGAATTTATTTCTCCCAAGACAGTTTGGTCTGTTAGTCAATCAAAGATGTGAGAAGACTTATGAAGTTTTTGGGCAACCTACAGCAAGTTTCTGTTCTTACTAGCCTGCCGCTATCATGTAAAAATACATCAAAGCATCCATCGCTTCAATTGTTAAAAACCTCATAAGATTGTTGAGGTTCAATGAGCTCACACATGTAACATTTAGAATGGTGCCTCATACAGTCATTTCATAAATGTTAACTCTCATTGTTCTTATTTATTGATTCTGACTTCATTCACTAAATGTATAATACATTTTTTTCTCATATTTCCAACTCCATACCTGGTTCTAATTCTGTTCATTGAAGTGGCCTGACTCTAGTCAGAGTTATTTCATGAATCACAGATGACACTCTGACATTGGCCATATTTAGGACCTACTTTTCCTGTCTTTATTTTTCTTCCATGGTATAGTCATGGCTTCCTTTCTACAAATTTCACCCCTCCCTCCCTCACTACCTCTTCATATTAGAAACTTATGTATTAGATTTGTTAAGACCTCCTCTGCAGCCATCTGCTCTCTGAGCAGAATAAACCCAGGGCTTCCCAAACTACGTTGTATATGGATCACCTAGGCCAGTGGTTGGCAAACTGCGGCTCGCAAGCCACATGCGGCTCTTTGGCCCCTTGAGTGTGGCTCTTCCACAAAATACCGCGTACAGGCGCGCACATACAGTGCGATTGAAACTACGTGGCCCATGTGCAGAAGTCGGTATTTTGTGGAAGAGCCACACTCAAGGGGCCAAAGAGCCTCATGTGGCTCGCGAGCCACAGTTTGCCGACCACTGACCCAGCCAATCTTATTAATTGCAGATTCTGAATCAACAGGTCCGGAGAGGGGCCTGAGATTCTGTATGTGTAATGAGCTCTCACATGATGCTGATGTTGCTGGTCTTCAGATCATTAAATAGCCAGGGCTTAACCAATGATTTTCTCTGGCTCCTTTCTCCTTCCCTTTCCCCCCCCACTCAAGATAAGTTTTGTATGCTTAAAGTACAGGCAGACACACTAAGGCAAGCTAGTGTGTTATTGATACAGTAGCATGGGTTACGTTATAAGATAAGCTTACTATCTAGGAAAGCCTAGAGGAAACATTCTGGTATTCTTCCCCCTTCTAGACAACGGTGCTCACAGCTATATATTGAAAATGCTAATAGCAGAGGCTGTGCTTGGGTTTAATGTCTCATATTTTAGTCATGTTGCTTAACCTCTTTGAACCTCAGTTTCCTGCAAGTAAAACAGGAATAAAAAGGCCCACCTGAAACTAACTGATGTTATGCAAAAGATCTAGCATAAGCATAAAGTCAATGATAGCCATTGCTTTTGTAGTTTCCATGCTAGTATTCTGGAGAAACAGTCAAATGTGTCCCGAAATGACCAATGTGATCCGGAAAGAACTTTAGTCCAGCTACAATGCGAAAGTAAGAAATACAAATTCAGCTTTGGTACGAGCTTAATGTGTGCAAGGCACTTATTGGAATGTCTTATTGCTCTTCCCTACAATCCCATGTTTTCTCCTGGTGCCTCCAAGCAGGACCTATTCCATGTGGTTTGCATAGGTGAGGAGACTCATTCCAAACACATGAAGTGACTTATTCAGAAGCTGGCTGGCCCAGGACCATCTGGGTATAGAACCCTAACAGTATATTAAATTGTAATCACGACAGGTGCATAGGGACAAATATGAAGACACTGGCTAAGGGGTGGGACCTTAGATCATTCAAATGCCTAGTGCTTCTTAAACAACTGCTGGGTAGCTCAGTTGGTTAGATCGTCACCCTGATACACCAAGGTTGGGTGTTCCTTCCTTGGTCAGGGCTCATATAGGAATCAAACAATGAATGCACCAATAAGGGGAACAGCAAATCTCTCCCTCTCTCTCAAGTCAATAAATAAAAAATTAAAAAACTATCCAAAAACTGCAGTGCTTGTAAACATCTCGTGGGAACTCTGTGTTATAATGAAGATTCCTAGGCTCTACTCCCAAAGATTCAGACTTATTAGAGTTGGCAAGTGTGGTAACAGGAAAGTTGCCAGACCATGAGAAATGTACCACCCTTGTACTGGATGTATCCTTAAGGAAGGTGACCAAATGTATTCATCTCCCAGGGCTGCTATGACAAGTTACCACAAACAGCATGGCTTCAAGTAACAGAGCCATGTTCTGGAGACTAGAAGCTTGAATTCAAGATGTCAGTAGTGTGTGCTCTCTCCGAAGACTCCAGGGGAGGATCCTTCCTTGTCTCTTCCTAGCTTCCGGTGGTTGCCTGAAATCTTTAGTGTTCCTTGGCTTGCAGGTGCATCACTCCAACCTCTGCCTCCAATCACATAGCTCTCCTCCCTATGTGTGTGTCTGTGTCTAAACTTGCCTCTTCTTATAGGAACAAAGTTATTGAATTTAGGTTCCACCCTCACCTAGAATGACCTTATTTTTTTAAATAAGTTTTTATTGGTTTTAGAGAGAGAGGAAAGGAGAGATGGAAACATAGATGAGGAAGAAGCATCATCAATCAGCTGCCTCCTGCATATATCACTCCTGGGAATCAAGCCCACAACCCCGGTATAGGCCCTGACCAGGAATCAAACCAGTGACTTCTTGGTACACGGGACAGCACTCAATCCACTGAGCTGCACCAGCCAGTCTAGGATGACCTCATCTTGATCACATCTTGCGAAGACCCTATTTCCAAACAAGGTCACATTCACAGGTTCCACATAGACCCCAATGGGGGTGGAGCAGTGTTCATGTCTGTACACCATACTGTCTGTGTGTGTGTTTTTTAAAATCTTTCTTCAAACTCAAGATATAAAGCGGTGACTTCTGAAGTCTGCTGAGCCCTCTGGAAAGCGGTTTTGGATGAGGTGAGGGGTGGAGGATATATCTAGGTAAGGATATGATAGAGATTTTATAGAAGCTTTTCCAAACTGCTGTTTCTAACTGCCCTTTCCTCCTCCCACACCTTTTTTATGTATCAAATGATAAGGTGTTTATTGATAGTTCAAATGAAAGTATTAGACCCTTGTGGCTCCACAAAATGTCATAGAGCTTTGGTGGTATTAGTTCTCTTTTTTCCATGGTATGAGTTTTATAAAGATTTACGGGGAAGCAAAATTGAGCTTCAAATGAGAGACAACTAGTGATTTTCATTTCTGTAGACTATAGTTTCCTTATCTGTAATTTTAGGGTGAAAGAAACTTTTATGTTGTAATTTTAACACTTAACTTCCCTATAATTTTGGTAAATTGTTCCTTTAGGGTTACAAGGAACAAGTGGAATGAACATCAAATAGGGGTATTACGATATGCACAATTTTGGGGGCACATTTATCCAAATGATGTCAAAGTATAAACTAATTTAGAAAAGCTCTAAATGTTTCAATCAATTAAAATTATATATTTTAAAACTGCAGTTATATTTAGACATAGACTATTTTTTAGTGGACATTACAGTAGGCCCTGGATTATGTGGGAGATCCATTCCTATGACATGATGTAACGCGATTTTCGCCTACATAAGCACCTACGTCACTCACATGGAGCACATACACAGCAGTAATGAAGTGAAACAGTAAAAAAAAAAAAATTAAAAGAAAGATAACAATTCCTGACCTTTACTTGTGGTAAATAAATAATAAAAAAAATAAAGCACATATGTACATATGTCGAAATGACGGATTTTTTTTTTTTTTATAAATAAATGGGAGATGGTGATGCAACCACAAAATGACATACATACATCAAGTCCAAGGTAACATGAGGACTGCCTGTATTTTATGCTAGAGGCCCAGTGCATGAAATTCACGCACGGGTAGGGTCCCTAGAATGGGGAACCGGAGTGGGTGGTGGTGGTGGGGGGGGGCCCGCGGGACTGGCAAGCAGGCAGAATGCCCGACCTCTTGGTTCCTCCCCCCGGCTGGCAGGCTCCGATCCATCAATCCATCACTGTTGGCGAATGGGGAACCGGGGTGGGTGGCGGGGGATGTGGGCAGTGCCAGGCCAAGGCCCCCGCCCTACCGGTCTCCCCCCCATACAGAGGGCTATCCACGGATGGGGTGCGGCTGGTGAGCAGGCAGAATGGCCGACCTCTAGGTCCCTCCCCCCAACCTGCAGGCTCCAATTAGCAAAGGGGAACTGGGGTGGGTGGATGTGGGGGGCAGGGCTGGCTGCTGGCATCCGGGGAAGATGACCCCGATTGCAGGCTAGACCTAGGGACAATACCTACGCATGATTTCATATGTTGGGCCTCTAGTATATTAGAAAACAGAATCAAGTTTTCAAAAGGCTCTGATGGGCAAGAGCAGTGAGTTATAATCCCTATGCTCTCCTGTCATATCAAATATTTCCTAATGCTCTGACTATCCTGAAATGGAAACCATCTGCACACATAATTACTGTGTATTTATGTACATAGTATCCTAATGATAATATAAACAAAAAGAAGAGGAAATAATGTATTATCAAATAATATGTGCTTGGATTGTCTAAGCTGGAGATGATCACAGGAAAAGGACTACACAACAGGTTTAACTGAAGATGTAAAGTGCTTGCACCTCCTCCTAGAACCATTTTAAATAGCAACTGAAAACATACATTGATGTGTTGGTCACGCTGATGCCACTAGTGGTGTTTCTGTCAAGTAACTCAATTTTCCAAATTTGTGAACACTCTCTGTAAAGTTTCTTACAAAAGAAGGTATCTACTTCCCTTAATTTACATGTAGTTGCATTATAATAAACTTAATATAATTTAAGACCACACAAAAATGAATATTTTGTTTATATATAAAATGGATGTAGGTTCTAGGGTTAGAGAATTATATACAAACTTCTGCGTGAATGGCCAGTGAGAGATTTGAAAGCTATGTGTATTGTGGAAGGATTCTCTAAATGTCTGATAATTCTGTGGATTGTGGGAACTCATAACCAAAGAGCACCTTGCAAATTTCCAAACTTCCCACAAGGGGGCAGTACCACCCCCATTGAGAATTACTGGGCTAAAT
This sequence comes from Myotis myotis, assembly GCF_014108235.1. NCBI lineage: Eukaryota > Metazoa > Chordata > Mammalia > Chiroptera > Vespertilionidae > Myotis > Myotis myotis. The sequence goes on from NW_023416319.1 coordinate 27,534,674, forward strand.
GTGTTTCTCACCTTGGAATTATTGACATTTTGGGTCCAATAATTCTTGTCTTGTTCCAACACCTGGGGGTGTTGGAACAGGTTGTCCTGTGCATTAGCGGTTGTTTAGCAGCATCTGGGCTTCTACCAGTTAGAACAACTGAAAATGTCTTCAGACACTGCCTGCTGTCTCCTGGGGGACCTAGTCACCCACAATTGAAACCACTAACGTAACCAAAGATGTTTATTGGGGAATTGATGGAAAAAACACTCCCTTGGAAGTGACCCTGTGGAAGCATTTGTGGAAAGATGTAGGGATTTTCTATACGTATTTTATGGGTCAACCAGGAGATGTGATTCCTGTACATAAATACATGAACATCTTTAGTTTTTATTTTATTGTTATCCTGTTTTATTCAATAAAGGACTTATGGCTGCTTGAAAAAAAAGTGTAGAATCACTAAAGGAAGACATGCTATTTTTGCCTTACTCTTAGCTATTTATTCTCCAGCAGCATTGTGTTCCATCCTGGGTACTTTAACAAGAACAGTTATTTGTGTATTGGAACAAAGTTATTTGTGTATTCTATGGATTCTTCGTGGTTGCAGCAGGCAGAATGAAGACAAATGATTGCAAGTGTCAGTCAAGGTGGCAGTTTCCAGCTTAGGGTAGGGAGGAGCTTTCTAATAAAACTTCCTGATGGTTTGGACTAAGTTGCTTTTGGAGGAACCACAAGTGATGATGGTCAAGGAGGGATTTGACAACTGGCCTTGAAAAAGTGGAATCATTTTTAAGGTTGCAAATTACTCAGAGATTTGTGTATCTGTCCATTCATATTGTAACCCTTCTACAACCACCATACTAAGTAGTCATTACCTCTGTAATTGAATACTTCCACTACCAGATAATTCAATAACTCTCTTCCAAACCATCTATTCCAACTATCCCTGTGTGCATCGTCAGTGAGTGGCTGAGAAAGTATAGTACCACCAGTCCTCAGAATTAAAGCACACATTTTAAAACATACTTAATGACTGTTAATGAATTAACTTATTCACTCAGCACGTAATCATTTATTGAGTGCCTACTTTGTGCCAGTCATATTCAAGGCCCCAAGGGCACAGTGGTCTCATCATATGTTGCCTCTGGTCTAGTAAGAAAGGAAAACCATAAACCAGAGAACAATAAAAAAGTAAAACTTCAAACTGTGATACATGCTAAGAAGGTAATAAAGATGCTAGAGTAGAAAATAAAAGGGAGAAGGAGTTTATTTTAGATGGGTTAGTCAAGATGACAACTCTTATGAGGTGGCATTTAAACTGAGACACAAAGGATGAGTAAATTGTTCTAAGAATGAGGAGAACATTTTAGACAGGAGCAAGGATATGTATAAAGAACCAACATGGGGAAAGGCATTGGCATGTTTGAGGCCCAGAAAGAAGGGCCATGTAGCTGGAATACAGTGGGTGACCCGGAGTGTGGCATGCAATGAGTTTCCAGAAATAGATTTTAACCCATGCAGGGGGGGCAGTAAAATTTAGGGATATGAATGTGCATCAAGGTGCCAAAGATCATGTATTCTAGTTAAATCACTATTTTTTTCTTGTTGTTTCATCTGCAAAAGTATATGCCTCATAGAGTAGTTGTGAGGATTAGCTGAGTTACCGTATGGAAGATGCTTAGCAGGGTGCTTGCAATGGTAGATGTTGTTACTGATGCCGCCGCTGCTGCTGCTACTACTACCCACCACCTCTGGCCTTGAAAACCATGTCAAGGTATTTGGATTTTATTCTAAGAAGGTAAGACCTTTGAAGGGTCTTTCAGTTTGGACCCTTTTGTAAAACCTTTTAAACAGGAAGCAATGGTGTTAAGCTAATAAGAAAACAGGTGATCACGTACAGTTTCAAATGGACCATCCCCAGTAACATAGGTTGAGTTATAAAAAGGCACCTTTTCTTTGTTGTCCCTTTAGATGACTTGAGTCATTTGACAGTAATGTAGAGAGAGTCTCCTCAACACCTGAGCGGCATTCACTTTAAACCGTCTAAGTTAATGGCTGTAACGTGCTTTTTAGGTTGGAAAAAAAAACACCCTTCAAAATATGCAGGAAGGTATACTTGAATAACAATAAAATCTAATTTTTAGGAACAAAGTGTGCGGGTTCTTTAGAAATAAAAAGGAAAATTTTAGACACTTTCTAAAGCTCTGGAGGAATGAAAAACGTTATTTTCTTTTGACGTCAATATGGCTAATGTATGTTCATTGCGCTTCTGCTGGTCTATGTGCTTAGCTGCGTTGCATCTTCTCGCCTTACTGGTTCTGGTTCTACTTTGAAATCCTTGATGTCACTTCCTGATAGAAGCACTCCAGGGCTTTAGGCTTATTGATTACAGCTGATGAAAGATGTTATTGCTTTAAGGGAGCCACTGCTGGGTGCAGGCATTTTTAAACATTTTTACTGTTTTACTTGTTGAGATGCCCCAGAGGGCACAATCAGTTCCTTAGCATAGCAGCCAATGTAAGATGGTGTTATCTTTATTTTTATGAACCAGAGTTGTTGGCTGTAGCTTGGCAGTGAGGATAATCATTCTTTAAAAGACTACTGATAGTAATCAAATCCCAGCTGTGACAGGGCTTCTGCAGGAAGAAATTACCTTGAAAACAGTTTTTTTGGGGGGACTGCACATCTCAGTGGTGCTCCCCATCAGTGATGAAGCTGTATGTGCATTGGCGCCGGTCAGCTTTTGGTCTTCCTGCACATATTACCAAAGGGGGTGGGGACTAAAGAGATGAAGGACTGACAAAGCTGATCTGCCACCTCACACTTGTTTAATCCTGCAATTCTGACTGACTCTGTAGTGTGGTGGGATTTAGATGTGGCTTTGGGCGAAAAATAAATAAGTACAGAGACTGGGTTGAAATATTTGCCTTCTTCCTGTTTTTCAAATGATATAGGGTGAGGCTGATGTTTTTACTTCTTAGAGGAGAAGTGTCTTTGATTATTATGTGATAGGAACTCACTGTTTTTCAAATGATATAGGGTGAGGCTGATGTTTTTACTTCTTAGAGGAGAAGTGTCTTTGATTATTATGTGATAGGAACTCACTGTACTTCCCTACCAGGTATGTTTAGTACTTTGCAGAATTATTGCTAAGTAATCCAGCGAAAACGCCACACCTGTGATTACTATGAAACAGTCTTTTGGCTAAATAATTTTTTTTAATGGGAAAACGTTTTCATTGCAACCCTTATTGAAAATGTTTCTGAGGACAATAATGTCTTTACTTAATTGTGAAAGAATGTCCAGATTGCAGTTAAATTGTTTTCCCAGGCGCTTACAAAAGTTTCAAATTACAGTTACTAAGCCTTGTTTCTCCCTATATATTCATCAAATATTTATTTAATACCTGCTGTGTTCAAGATGTTATGCTGTTTTCTAACACTGTTCTGTATCAAGCATTTCATTCTGTCATTAAATTATCCATTTCATTTGTACGTTAGGAAAAGAGAGCCCCCCTTATCTCTCAAGTCAAGCCACCACTCTTTAAGACCTCCATCTTAGTTCTATTTTGGGTCAGTGTAGCTCAGTAAATATTTAAATGTGTGTCTACAGTATTCCGGACACGGTGTTGAGTCTTGGGGGGAACCAAATTGAGCCCAGTACAGTTGTTGAGGAATTCACAGAAATGGGTGGAGAAAGCTCACTAAAGAGTCTTTTCATAGGCCACATAAGTGCTATGATTGAACCATGCAAGGGGAGGAGGTGAGGGGACTTGGAGAAAAGAGAGCATTTGTCCTTGCAATGAGGGGAAGTCAGGAAAAGTATCTGTAGGGGATGATCATCTAGGCAACAGGTATTTCCACATGTGTGTGCAGGCCCTCAAGCATCCAGAAAGTAATTAATTTCAACAAACATTTAATATGCTTCTTTTATTGAATGCATTGCGATTGGCAAGGGGAAAAGAATGTAGGTTTAGAGATGAATGAGCCAGGGTCCCTCTCTTTCATTTGTTAGTGAAGTGGTAAAGCATTATTAAATTGCATTATATTCAATGCTCTGCCAGCTCCGTCTTACCTGTAAGATTTAAAACTCATATTCTCTGACATAAGACATTGGGGGATAGGGGAGGCTAGGGGACTGTCTAGGGCGGGGGGATAAAATGGACACATATGTAATACCCTTTGTAATACTTTAAGCAATAAAAAAAAAAAAAAACCTCATATTCTCTGTCCTTCTCATCCAGTGGCGCTGTCTTGTTTCTGTCACCATTACCGAGATTGAATAAGATTCTTATTTTTTGCTGACAGAAATGCAGTTCATATTTCACGCCAGAATGATTAACTAAAGATTCATTTCAGATTTCTGTAATAAACAGAAAATGCTGTTTTACTTTTCTACTTTTTCCAAATATCAGTTTATTTATTTCCTAAAGCATTTCAAAGGCCAAGGGGTAATACCCGTAGCCGGTATTTGTGAATTACCTCTGTATAAGATTTCACTGCTTTTAAAGCATTTTTTTCTGTTACTCCATTTCATTAATTCTAACTACAGTTCATTGAAAGAGGTATTCTCCCCATTTTAAAGCTTAGAAAAATGAGGCTTAGACTGATCAAATGACTGGCTCAGGATCCTATAATAAATTCTGCTCATTTAACTCCTCCAGTTTCCAATCACTCCTGACTAAATTCTTTTTGTTGTTGTTTAGAATACTGTCTAAGTGCATCTCCTCTAAAATAATTCTTTGCTCCTTCAGCACTGGGAGGGCTGTGCCTCTGATGGGCTCCCCTGGTGTCCTGCACTGATCCATACATAGTACTTGGGATTTGATATTTTATGTGCCTCTTGACAAGTCTGTCTCCTGCACTCTATCTCCAGACAACCTAAGAAGTATCATGTCTTTGTTCTCACTGAACCTCTAAAGCTAGTAGAGTAAATAGTACTTGCCACAGAGATTTCCAATAACTAGTTTTAGAATGAGAAAATTAAATAATTAAAACCTTGTTGTTGTTTTTTAAAAGAAACTTTTATTTACTTATTTTCATTGATTTGAGAAAGAAGAAGGGGGAGGAGAGAGAGAGAGAGGAAGAGAGAAAGAGAGAAAAACATCTGCTAGTATGTGAGAGAAAAACATCTATTGGTTGCCTCTCATAGACTCCCAGACAGGGGATTGAACCCACAAACTAGCCATGTTCCCTGACCAGGAATCAAATCAACAACTTTTTCTGTACAGTTATAGCTATATAGGCATCATTGTAGGATTAACAAAACCCATCACAAATGAAATTCACAATGATGGTGCCTTTAATTTGTAATTAAAAAGAACAGCAGCAATTGAAAACCGTGGCCAAGTCCAGGCAGCATTTTGCAGTGCTGTCTTGAAGAAAAATCATCAAAATTCTGAGTAATTGCATGTTGCTTTTGCAATTGAGCTTTCCAAAGTTGCCAAAGGAATGGCAAATTTTTTGATAAAATACTGAATGAATAAAGTCAGTAAACTCTCATAATGCACTAATTTAGGTTGAATAATACATAGTCTTTATGGCTTTAATAATTTACTTGGTAAGTTACAACTAAATAACCCTTACTCATATCATCTATTAGATATGGCTATGAAGTTAGCTCACTAGCCTATAAAACTAAAAATAGCCTGGCTTAAAAAAATCAACTTATAAAATACCAAGGAACGTTCTGGGGCTATGGACCACACTTGAGAAACATGTAATTTATCTGTAATTAATCCAATGTGTTTTAGTAAACTGAGACAAGAAATAGACTGTTAGATGCCCCAGTACCTATTATGTCATCCTTCTGCATTATAGCAACAAAAGCTGTTGTTATTCTACAACTGGCTATGAAGCCTGGAAAATTTCTCACAATTATATCCCTTTGATTTCTTCTTTTTTCTAGTTCACATCCCTTCTATCCTTTCTCTGCACTCATTCATGAAATCTCAAAGGATTCTATTCATTATTGCTTACTTTCCAACATCTTCTATTAGTGAAAGAAGATGTACTCTCTAACTGAAATGATATAGTCATGTTTTCAACCCCATGAAGATTCAGGGAAACCTGTGGTATCATTATTTTATAAAATTATAATTTCAAGATTAACTGTGCATAGCTCATAATCTGTGCTTTGATTTAAAGTCGCATTATCCAAACTGTGTTTGGGAAAACTTAATTTTATAGTATGAAAATGGTTATAGTTGGGAACTCTATATGTCATATTCCCATCTTAGAAACATACAGCGTGCATTAGCATATTAAGTACTCTGAGAAATACTGCTTTCAGGAAGCTTGAAAAATTCTGTTAAAAACTGCATTTCCCAAAGTTTTGCCATGGAGCCTGTCTTCTGCTCCAATTTTATTTTTTCCATACGGAACACTTGACAGGATTGTTGTCCTCTAAGAAAATCCATTGGGAATGGTCATGTTAGAGTAATTTTAGGGTATAAGTCATTTCCCAGATTCACATCCCAGTGTTACTGAAGGCTTCCCCCCCCCCAATCTTTACCAGCCCCAGTGCCCAGGTTTTGATTGATGTCTCCTCATCACTAAGCCTTCTCTCAAATTTAGTCATCCTGGTCTTAATTAGATTTCTCCACATTTTACTCATAACTCTAGTTAAAAATTCAAACTACAGTTAGAAGAGTGAACATTATCTTACAATTAGTTATCTTTTTATTGCTACTTATTGGATGGTATATCCTGAATCAGCCTTTCCATACAAGAGAAAAACGATAGACTAGAGAAAGAAGGTGATGATGTCAGTGTTAAAGTGTTTAAGTATAAAGCATAATGAATTGTAAAATATAGTTCATTCTTCCAACTGTAGTTTATATGGCTAGGTAGAATTATAAGTAAACTGTAGAGGAATCATGTAAGATGATAAAGATAGAATTTTAAAAATACCTGTGGGTCTAGAACATAAAGCAGTCTTCTTCAGATATTTCTTGGGGGATCCTTGTTTTTCTTATAACTTTTCATGCGTTTTGTTTTCTAATTCATAACATGTTGATGCTAATTTTACTATAAGAATGTTTTACTCCTTTGCTCTTATATGTAGGAAATGTGGCCTTGTGTACCCAGGCATTGGGCCACTTACTTTGAAGGGCCAAGGGAACTTCCATTTAAGCAGTAGAATTAGGAAGTGATTTTTATATCTCAGCATCTATAGTTCCTTCAGTCTCTCTTAATCAGTGCTCATTTCTTCAAGGTAAGAATTTCTTAGCATTCCCTCTATGCCCCTAATATTGAAAACCTGACTATGTTGGAACTACTCCATGTACTATCTTAGGGGTAGTGACATTCATGTTCACTAGTTAGTTTTCATTCTGAACAATGCTAACTTCTGGAAAGAATCTTCTCCCGTGTCTAACAGAAAGAACTAGCATGCCCACCTCCACACGGGTAGCAAGTACATCTTAAGTGAATTTTAAGACTGTTATATTATTTTACACACCTTCCTGAATGTTTATTCTTAAAAACATTTCACATCTAGGAAGGCCGTTCAGATTGATAAGCCAACTGGACAATCACCCATATGTTAAGGTTTGAGGGTACCATAGTGATCAATGACTGCATTTAAAAACACACCCCAAGACAAATGACTTAGAATAGCTACACCACTTGTTTTTCTCATAAATCTACATTGTAGCTCATCTCCACCCATTTATTGCCAGCTGGGAGCTGGGGTCATCTGAGGGCTTCCTTACTCACATGTCTGGCAGTTGATTCCAGATGTTGACTGATTCCTTAGCTATGGCACCAGTGCTGGGACACCTAGTTGTAGCCCTTCCATGTGGCAACAGCATGGTGACTGGGTGCCAAAAGGATCTCATCCCAATAGGACTAAGCAGAAGCTTAGACCCCATCTTTGGGTGGAGGAGTGTCAATACCACTGTAATAAGAGCATGAGAGAGAGATGATATATGTTGGTGAGAACATCTTTGGAATTTGGAGACCAAATATAAACTTTAATTTGGCATAGCTTGTGTTTCCAAACCATTCCTGTTGAAATTCTTGTGTGTGTGTGTGTGTGTGTGTGTGTGTGTGTGTGTGTGTTTGCACACAGACAAGTTAAAATAGTAACATCCCTATGCACATGTTTTGTGGATTTATTTATTTTACTGTAGATCCCCATGAAATGTACATTTTATCAAGTTTAACATATTCAATCAAGACCAGAGTTATCAAATATAGTTTATGGCTTATTCAAATTATTTTGTAGGGTCCTGGAAGAAGAGGTAAATCTTGATATAGAAGGAAGAAATATAAGGTCCAAAGCAATCTTATGGGGACAGTCTCACTGTAGGGTTCGAGCTGCTAATGGTAATCTAACTGGGTGTAAGAATTATGGAGAATTCCTGATGACAACTATGCCTCTTTCACAATTTCATGAAAGGCCAGCCCATCCTCTTGGTTCCCATAGCATTTCTCAGCAAATATAATTTTTGCTAGAACTTGCTTCCAAATGTAGGAAACTGCCCTATTTGTTTATTCAATGTGTTTCTCTATCACAATTCTATCTTCAGTTAATAATTCTGACTCATTTTCCAAAAGACAGGACAAATTTTTGCCAGTTCAGTCAAGTGCCTTGGTTGGAAGTCTTTCGTCTTTACCATATTTGGCAGACTGCACAGAATACATAAAACATAAAATGGTTTCTTTTTCTCTTTACTTAATTGCCTGCAGATCTTCCATCAACTTAACATAAAAGGCTGATTTGTGTAGTGGATATGAATCTTATTCCACAAATGCAGATGTTCAAGAAACACATCTCTCTATTTTTATTAAATCAGTACACATCTGACCTTGAGCCTCTGTTGGGATCAATCATAGTTATTATTGGAGTTCTCGCTTCCTTGTGGCTTTGCAAAAGTTCTATGTTCTTGACCATCATCAAATCTCTGGAGAGGTCCTTCCAGTCATTAGTAATCAGACTACCTTAGTGGTTGCTGAAATGCTCACTGTCCTACTTTACATGCAGACATCAGATCTGTGGCTCTGCTGTTTTGGGGTCACTTTTAGGGCTGGAGCCCCCTGTGTCTGGGTTCCACATCCTAGGCATTCCACATTTCTGGACATCTCCTCTTCAGGGCACTGCTGCTCAGCCTTTTGAAATCCCTTTCACCTTTAAGACACCCTGATTTCCCTTCTCTCCCAGGTCTCAGAAAATCTCCTTTCCTTTGGCTGCCTCGCCAAGGACTGCCCCTCTCTCTACTTCTTCCTGGGCACCCAGTGTAATGGGATTTCACCAAAGATAGAAAGGGAGTGTCTGGCAGACAAGCTGTATTCTCAGCCCTTTAGTATAAACCTCTGAGCTGCTTGACATTCGAGAAGTGAACACAGTATAAGAACATACACACCTTGATATTTGAATTCATTTTTGCCTCATCTGTAAATCCATTAGGAGAAAAATGATTCTTGTTCACTCTTACTCTGAGTAACAAGTATAGTGGTATAAATGGATTGACCTAAGGTAGAATATAGGATTTAACATATATGTTGAAATACATTTGGATAAGTTAACACTTAAAAAATGAGTATCCATAAGCATGTATTCACAAAACCAGTGAGGCAACTGACTAAGTAGAAAGGGCATTTGACAAAAGATAAATTATCTGGATCCTAATACGCATGCTCTCATGCTAGGTGGTATGCAGCCCAAAAGAGTGGAGGGAGAATATGAATTCTGGACCTCAGTTTCCACTTTATCCAACTAGGAAGCAAGATCTTCCCTAATGCCCTAGTAATTATAAAACATTTCATGATCTTCACAGCTCTTCTACCATTTGAAACATTGTATACTAAAGGGCTCTTGTAAATTTGCCCTGTAAAAAATACAGCCTGAACACTAGGCCCTTCCTTTGTGCTACTTACGTAAGGTCATAAGGAAAGTGGTAGCCCTCCCAATAGTGACATTTTCAATGGGATTTACTTATAGGCATTGAGAAGTTTAATACAATAATTGTGTCATAGGTCAGGCTTATGAAAGCAGAGATGAAACCTAGAAAACAAGAAGAAATCATGACCTGTGCACTAATACCATCCTCACTGGTTTCTTTTGTTACTGGGTAAATTCACAAAAATGATTTCCAGTAAATCGAATCATAGGGAATTGTTTACATTAATTACTTATTTCATACAAAAGCAGATTAGAAATAAAAATAATGCAAAACCTGGGCATTTTCGGTGGGCTCTCACACTTCACTGCTTTACATAATTCAATTCAAATTTGAATTTAAGCCAAAGTTTTCCTCTAGTACTTACCAAACTATCTTTATAGCTTCGATACCCCTGGCTATGCCCTGAGGAAAACAAAGCCACATAGCACAGAACAATGTTCACTTTAAAATTTAGCCAAGAACATTCAGAACTGGTAAAGTGTCTGTTATTTCAAAGATTTCCAGGCCAATATGCTGTGTTTTAAGCATTATAATTTGAATGTTGAAACATTTATGCCATTTTAATTGACACTGTCATTTTCAACTTATTAGGATAATAGGTGATATTCAAATCTTACCTCTCCACTTCTCAAACACATCCCCTCTATCAGAAGTCCAGATGTCCAAGCAGCCTTAACTGCTGAAGTGTGCTTGGTACAACAGTGTGTTGATTTTTATTTACACGAAAAGGGATTACCTCTAAATTTAAGTCAGGATCTTTTTCTGTATTGGTCAAAACTCAGTACTTACAATAATTTGTACTTTTAAAAATGGAGCTTTATTTGAGTAATCAATATTTTTTGTTGTTGTTGGAGTCAAAATTATAGGCAATTATGTCTGGCTAATTATGTTGAGGGTTGGTGTTAAATAGAACAGACATTTGTTTCCTTGCCCTTGCCTGGATCACCAGCAGGATATATACCCCCATACATAATGCAACTGCTCATGTTTATTAAGATTATGCTGCATTCTCCATACTTTACTTAGATTCTATTTAATTTAAATTTTTACAATAATACGATGACAGATATGTTTTAGATGAAGAAATTACAGCTGAGTGATGAAGTAATTTGAAATATATAAAAAAACTGTGAACATTGAGCCCCTACCTGACAGGCTACCCACCTTGAGCCCTATGAAGTCCTGGTACCCAGCTGATTGATCATGGGCTGAAAAGCTATTTCTTTTCTTTCTTTTTCACTACTTCCTTTTAAACTTGCTCCATAAACCTGTTCTTTCTCTCTCCTGGATGGAATATTTCATAGGTATCAAACCTTTCTAGTCCCTTTCAATCACAAGAAAAGTCCCATTTTAGTAAATTAAAATTTCCCATCTGGCGAAATATAAAAATTCAAAACTCACTCAAATTTAACAACACCCCCCCCCCCCCCCCGTCATATCCTGTAGAACAGTGGTTCTCAACCTTCCTAATGCTGCAACCCTTTAATACAGTTCCTCATGTTGTGGTGACCCCCAACCATAAAATTATTTTCGTTGTTACTTCATAACTGTAATTTTGCTACTCTTATGAATCATAATGTAAATATCTGACATGCAGGATGTATTTAGGCGACCCCTGTGAAAGGGTCGTTCGGCCCCCAAAGGGGTCGCAACCCGCAGGTTGAGAACCGCTGCTCTAGAAAGTTGTATTGAGAGGGTGGCATATCTGGCTTCCTTTTTCTTGCTTGCTGTCCTCTTCCTGTATTCAATAGCTGCTATTTATGATCAGGGGACAGGGCCTGACTTAACTTGCAGGTCTGGTATCATGGGGACATTGGCACCCTCTGATTAACGTTGATAACTAAAACCAGTTCTTTCTGCTTTGGACACTGAGGCACCCTGGCTAGGAACCTTTCTGAGTTTCTCTTTTCATATGGCGGGCGACACACTTCTTTGGTTGGCTCCTTACCTATGTCCTGCTCAGACCCTTTGCTGGCATGCTTCTGCCCCTCCAGATGATTTTCCTGGCATGGCTCCAAGTGTGGTCCAAGTTTGGTCCCATGAAACTCTCCCCTTTGCCCTGCTCTCAGTGATAGAACAACTAGAGCCCAGGCAGCCAGCCGCCTTCACTGTCATCAGGCTGCATCTTAGACTTCACAGTCACCCCAACTCCTTCAGGCTGTGGAAGACAAGGGCAACATTCTTTGAGCCTCATGAAGCAGATCTTCTCTCTTGGCTTGAAGGAGGATGTTATTGTTTGAGCTTTATCCCTCAAATTCATGTGTTGAAGTCCTAACTCCTGGTACCTCGGAATGTGACCTTGTTTTAAAAGAGGTTCATTGTAGGTATAATTAGTTCACTGAAAATGAGGTCATACTGGAGTAGCATGAGCCCTAATCTAATATGACTGGTGTCCTTATAAAACGAGGAAATTTGAACACAGACAGGAACATAGAGTGAATGCCATGTGTTTCAGATGCATGAAACACATTCTCTCTCCCAAGCCTCAGAATGAATCATCCCTGCCAACACCTTAATATTGGACTTCCAGCCTTCAGAACTCTGAGACAATGAATTTCTGTTGTTTAAGACATCCAGTTTGTGGCATTTTGTTACAGCAGCTTTAGGAAATGAATACAGAGGAAATAAATATCCTGTGTCTCTTTTTCACACCCCATGGGTAGGGATGGAACAGAGAATGCCAAAGAAATTCTTTTTTTAATCTCAAAAGTCAACCTCTTCTATAGCTGGGGGGTGGGTGAGCAGCTAAAATTAACAATGAATTTTAAACTACTACCTTCACAAGTCCCATCTGGATGGTCTAGTTAGTGCCTCACTTTAGAATGTTAGGGCACATGGAACCTATGTCAACCAGCCACACTAGTTTCTTTTTTTATGGGAATGACAAGCACCAAATAACAGTTATTGATCCACACTGTCTTGCTTTCAGTCTGTGTGCTGAGATGTGGCTTAAATCTGATCTCTGTTTTCTTTTCATCTTTCCAAGTCAGGCCAGCTAGCTGTGATTAACTTCAGACACTGACTTGAAGGTACAGCTCATCCTAGCAGTAGCATCCTTGCAAAAGTTGATGGTGATCGTGAGAAATTGAATAGGGTGGAGGAGAAGACAGACTAATGTTTACTAAGCACCCATGTGTAGTAGGGACCATGCTGCACATTTATAGTCATTTATCTTCCTTAGTTATTAAAACTCTGAAAGTGGACATTAATATTTTCTTTTCCAAAGAGAAAATGGGGGCTCAGAGATATTGTATAAATTAACCCCATTTCCCTAAGGTAGGGTTAGTCCCAGAACCGAATCCACATCTCTCTGAATCCAAATCTCTGACCCAGGACTGGCTACATAATTTGTGGGACCCAGTGCAAAATGAAAAAGTGGTGCTCCTTGCTCAAAAATGTTTAACAGTTTCAAGATGGCGGTTGCAGACCATGAAGCCCAGGGGTCCTATGTGGCTGCCTAGGTTGCATACCAGTGCTCTGATGTCTCCACAGCACTCCATTAGTGAAAGAGCTGAGGAGTCTGAATGCCTCGAAAATTCTCCTTAGCGGGCTTAGCATCTCATTGATCCTGTGTATTTCAGGGGAGAAATAAGATGATATCTGTATCAGTACAGTTCTCAAGGGTATGTTGACCTACTATTATTCTTTGTGAAAGGTTCATGTTCCACAGATTTCTCAATAAATGGGCCATTTATGTAGCTTGCTTATAGGCCCCTGGTAGTTACCTGAATAATATTAATTCCCAATCAAGTTTGGTACTCTCTTATTCATGCTCCTTTTACAGACCCTTACTTTTTGTTAACACCAAAGTTAAAGCAAATAAAGCTTTAAAATCATGTAAGAGAATCCTAATTTTCACTAGATTACTTAGGGTTTCACTAGCACAGGAAAATAATCCTCACATTTTTACAGATTACTCAGTCACCCGGATTAAGATGGCACCACACCCGGAGGGAAGGGAGTATTTACTACCAGGAGATTTTGCTCTTTAAGGCTCTTAGGTTCTTGTATGCATCACAAGAACAAAACTCCTTAATTGTCCTCGCTGCCAGCTTATTTTTGACAGCCATTCATTCTTCAAAATATCACACTGAAAAGAAATGATCCCCTGGTTGTAATAATTACATGCAGTTGCTTTCGCTCTGGTAGATAATGCTAGACAAAGACAAGGCATTTATCACAGATAAACACACTAAGGCCGGGCTGACACAATCAAAGTGAAAGATCTTTTTTCTTGAGGAGGAGCTTTATTCCAGTGACCTTATTTTTGTTATTCGAAGCCACTCAGAGAAAGCTGATGAATATTTGAAAGACAAATAGCTCCAGAGCTTTATATTCTTCCTTAAAAAAAAAAAAAGGTCCTAGTTTGACAATCAGATATGCTAATTTATTAAAATGCTAGACATTCCAAATGAGCAATACCTTTGAGGAACCTTCAAGTAATTTTCCTCCTGGCTCTCAGTAATGGAATGAAATTCTTAAATACCAGAGGACATAAAGTGACCTTTTCTTATATTTGAATCCAGTGATTCATAAGCTCAAAGCCAGAACCACAGCCACAGTGAGTGGCACTGTTTCCATTTGTGCCTACCTGTACGTCAGCCTGTAATTACCTGTTGAATGGATTTGTCTGTATTCTCAATGAAAAACTAGAACTTAACACATTGCAGGCGGATCACGAGCATTCTCTTGTTTTCATATTACACAGTGTTTCACATAAATGTTAAAGCCACACCTTAAAATTAAACACCCATTGCACTTTGAAGTTATTTATTATATGTTCTTACAAGGTAATACCTTTTTAAAGTATGATACTTTGTAAAACGTTTTTTTGTAATTGTTCAATAGAAACTTATCTGGCCACTGGGTAAAACTAGAAATAAAACTATTGGTGCACAATGTGTTAATAAAAAAAGAATGAACAATGGGGAAACAACAATAAAATCATAATAATCTGCTTAAGTTTTACTTCTATGAGAAGAGAGGGAAGAGAAGGCAGAAAGAAAAAAAAAGAAGAATTCAGATAGGTAGAGTGGAAAGACAAAGAAATAAGAGAAAATGGTCAGAGAAGACGATTGAGTACAATACCAGATCAGTCTAAGGATAGATTTCAGCTTGTTGGTTCAAATAATTGAGAAATGCCTCCCTGGAAGACTGGCAAAGCCAGGCAATGTAATTTTTAATTTTTTTTTAGAAATATGTCTGATTGCTTATTTTTGCTGCTATTCTTCAGTTACATGTTTGATTATTCTATACTATTAACTTACAGTTTAATAAATCACCTAAAATAATTTGCCTTAATGAATTTGTTTCAAGAGCCCCATAAGTAGAATCCTCTGTGCTTATATTATTTTAATTAATTAATTAACTAAAATAATTAATGAGTTCTCTGGTATTTTATTCATGTTCACTAAATCTTTTTTTTTTTTTTTTGACAACATTACATGTGTCCTCATTTCCTCCCTTTGCCCACCTCTACCCAGCCCCCTCCCATTCAACTCTGGCCATCACCATACTCTGTGCTTATTTTTAATCAAATTTTTATTTCAAAACAATCAGTGGATTATTAGCAGCTGCCCCTTCAAAGAATAAAACTTTCTTTCTTCCTGCTCCCTGCATTCACAGGCAACTGCGTAGAAATGGAAAGATGCTCAATAATGCCATTTTATTCTTTCCATCTTGGTGTCAGATATTAGATTTGCAGTGTAAGGTTACAGAAAGCACAAGCTGCCATTTCACTCTTGGTGAATCTGCTTCAAAATAACGGCTAGGAAAATGAAGACTCAACCTTCATGGCAACAGTTCCGTAACAGGGAGGTGATCAAGGTCACTCGACTGCACCAACATCCATCACGCAGCTGATCACACAGGTATTACTCACTTGGCATCACAGAAATGAAGTCATTATAGCCACGGTCTGCTGCTCTGAAAGAAGCTCCTCATCTGTGCCTGATGGTTCATATTTGAGAAAGGGTTCAGCACCCAAAGTTGAACAATCCATATCATTAGCCTGTAACTATTTTTAAAAACAGTCAGCGCTTCTGTTTCCTTTATTGCCATATTTCTGATGCCTGAATGTCAGAAGTCATCAAACCTCTGAGATGTTAGAGAATGTACGGTAAGGGACACATCGCAATGTAGGAGAACCCACTAAAACAATAGTCGACCACAGGAGCTGGATTCCAGTCCAGACTGTGAATCAACAACTTGTGACCAGGGATATGTTCCTTATATTTATTCTCTGTTTGTTTGTTTCGAAACAAACTCTTTTCCCATTTCATACATTCCTCCTGAGGATCTAGGAAACTATGGCTTTGATGGAATTGTAAAACATTATGCAAATGTAGGAGTGTGAGCTCAGGTTCAAACCAGATTCCCTAGGTTCAAACCAGAATTCCCCTATTTGCTGGCTGTGGGACCAGTAATGAATATCTGTCTCCCAGAACTGTTTGGCAGATTAATTAGGATTCTGCCTGTCACATAATTCACAGTCTCCTGACAGAGAAAGCAGCCAACAAATATTAGTTTCTGTTATTGTTGTTGTTAGAAAAAAACAAGTACAAGTCATTCAATGCATTTAGTACACTTCCTTCTATGGTGCTTCCCTGACAGTAGGTGTTCAATATTAAATGTTGGACAAGTAGTAAGTTGAACACTGTATTTATCTTTGGGGTCAAATGAATACCAATGCCAAAATTTGTTGTTTTTTTGCGAGAAGTCTTGGGATAAGTTACCCATAAATTACATCTCTCAAAGACTCTTCTCTTTTAAAAACTGATACCAGTGTATACTATTTACAACAATTATGACAATCTAGACATGTGAACTGTTGTCACTTGTTCTTGCTTACTTTCTGCTACATGGGACTGCATGGATTATGACAAAATCAGAAAGGGAATTGATTCAAAGGATCAGATTTCTTTCCAAAATATTATTTTTTCCTTTTAAATTTGCTTAAGGTCCATATGATAGAAAGTATTTCCTAATGTATCTCACTCTCCATAACCAAAGAAAGAAATATATGAAAAATTTTCAGGTGGACTATCATTCAGTTTCAAAAGGTCCCATATGATCTGTTGATTTTAATTTGTTTACCAATAAGAGATCCTGATGGGAAAGGGCTAAAGAGATCACCTGGTTCCTAGACTGCCTCCCACTTTCAAGGATTACATCTTCTGAGAAGGTTCAGTCTTGACTCTATTTCCATTTTCAAATAGTATTCATTAATGAACCTTTAAAATTTTCCCTTTGGTATTCAGTCCTATATCGTAAAAATTCCTAGCTGGTAGCGTGTAATTCATAAAAGATGAGTAAAAGGTTATTAGAATTAATTCCCTAGGCTGTTCTTATCTGAAGTCATACTTATCCTATTTGTAAAATGGGTCAGCTGTAATTCTTGAATTTGTGTTAATGTTGATTTCCTCAACTTAATTGCTAGTTTCCTTAAGAAAAGCTCCTTTTCATAGACCTTCATCTTACACCAGAGACTCTAAAAGAAAGACAGAGATGGCAAACTTTCAATAAACACTTTACAATGATTATAAACAAGAGTCTCTATCTAGATATTTATTCCCTAGGCACAAGGGATAGAGTGGAAGGCAGGGTGTTGATGGGAAAGAATAGAAAAGAAGGGAACTAATATTAATGAAATGGCTACTCTGCATAAAGCATATTGTTTTTTACTATCTATGTCCAGTATCTTATTTTATCAGCCCTGCAAAGCAGATACAGTGACCCAATTTTGTAAGTAAACTAAGGCTGAGAGAAGTTAGGTGACTTATTCAAGATCACACAGCCCAAGTTAGAAGTCAACATGCAGATCTGTCTGATACCAGCCTATGTTCTTTTCCTGTGAACTAAGGATTATACTATATCAGTGTTAATTGTACATCTCATCATATGTGTAAAAAATTACCAGGGATGTTAAACTATAGGACCTTGACTTAGGAAATTAATTAACCTTGTGATCTTATATATTTTCTCAATGAATAAGAAAGCCTAAAGAAACATTGAGGAGCCTATTATAATAAACTAGAGGCCTGGTACACAAATTCATGCACAGGTGGGATCCCTCAGGGTGGTCTATGGGGATTGGGCCGAAACTCCTACCTGCCGCAGCTCCAGCTCACCCTGGCCCCACTGTGCCTGTTGTAGGCTCTCGCCCAATCAGTCTGGATTGGGAGAGGCTTGCGCTGCCACAGCAGCACTTGCCAGCTGTGAGCCCTGCATCTGGCACCCTCCTGAGGGGAGTGGCCTGTGGGATTGGGCCAAAACTGGCTCTCTGACATCCCCTGAGGGGTCCCGGATTGTGAGAGGGTGCAGGCTAGGCTGAGGGACCCCACCCGTGCACTATCAGGGCCAGGGAGGGAACGTGGAGGGCTCCAGGGCGTGTTTGTCCCATTTTGCTCAGTCCTGATTGGCTGGACCCCAGCAACAAGCTAACTTACTGGTTGAAGCATCTGCCCCCTGGTGGTCAGTGAACATCATAGTGAGCAGTTGAGCAGCCTTAGCATATCATTAGCATATTACACTTTGATTGGTTGACCAGTCACCAGATGACCGGACACTTAGCATATTAGGCTTTTATTATATAGGATAGGTTAGAAAGCAATACAGAATACTATTTATGTGAAGCAATTTAATTTCAAAGCTGGTTGGATTCTCTGCATGGGAAAAACATTAAAATTGGCGGGCTTCGCTGTTGAGTGGGGGAACTAGAGGTTTTCAAGTGGTCAGTGTCTGCTGAGAACATTCCAGTCTCCTGAAGTAGTTGTCAGTGTTCTTGGAACTGAGCAGAGAGACAACAGGCCGCCCTACCTGCTGTCTCCAGTCCCTGCCTCTCAGTTCTGCAGGTGTTTGGTATTGGCGTTGTCAATTCCGCTGCTCCTCCAATGTTTAGTCCCAAAGCTCTGCCCATACCCCTCACCTGCTTTTATCTCCTCTCTCATCTTCTTTGCCCTTGTTGATTCTTAAAACATCTTTGAACTTTCAATGCAATAGGTTTTATTTCTAGAGATAGTGGAGATAAATGCATGTGCTTGGTGTAGTACACACACATTTGGGGGAGAGGGGTGGTGGTATGTGTGTGTACTACACCACGCATATGCAAGTGCTCATTCTGAGGTGACTTTTTGTCATTACAGTTCATGACTACTTGCCGAATCACTGAGTTTTTTCCCTCCTCTTCCTGTCCCCTAAATTCCATATCTTTCTGTATTCCCTGAATGATGCTTATCCTCAAAGTTGAAGAGCTAATACTCACAAAAGTGGCACCCCATTTCCATTTTTTATATTGGTACTCTTCATTAATAATAATAACAACAGTAACAAACATTTATTGAAAACTAACATGCCAGTCATTATTTGAGCCTCTTTTTGTAAGGAAACATGCAAGTGAGTCCTAAGTGATGGAGCCAGAATTCGAAGTCAGTCTGACCACACAACACATGCCCTTACCCACAATGCTTTGCTTTATCATTGATATTGAAGGAAGAAAGTTCCCTCTTCCATATCAGGGTGCAAGACATTTAAGTTGGTCGGTTTTAGACACTGCCTTGCACATGGCAGATAGTAAATATGTGTTGTTTTATCCACAGTCTTCTAGACACATTTCAGAGTGAAGAATTGTTTTAAACCACGTATCACATACAGGTATGGCTTCCAAACATTGATAATAAAGGTTGCTGCAGTTGGTATCTGTCATACAGAGAGCTGTGTTTTCGATGTAAACACCATTCTTATGCTAATCCAGTTGAGAAAATGGAGAAAGGAAAAAAAACCAAATACCCCCAGCTCATTGTATGTAAGCATTCCATCTCACTATACCTTTTCATGTTTGCTCTTATTTCAAGTTCATTTATTCATTTCTGTGGTTTCCAATATCCCTGAGGTCCCTTTTAAGATTTAAATTTCTT
Organism: Myotis myotis; assembly: GCF_014108235.1. NCBI lineage: Eukaryota > Metazoa > Chordata > Mammalia > Chiroptera > Vespertilionidae > Myotis > Myotis myotis. The sequence goes on from NW_023416319.1 coordinate 27,554,474, forward strand.
GAGGCAACCTCTTTCTTTAAATCACTTTGAGTGTTTTATGGAGCACAGCATTGTCTCAGACCAGAAGCAATGAGATGCTTCTCTGATTAGAATTCAAATACAGGAAAAGTAATACAATTATTAAGGGATATAATATGAAAAAAAATCATATTTGGAAAGTAAAAGTGTTCATTTACTTTAAATATTTTTATTATATAGAAAGCATTCTTCATGGACTTGCCATTAAGACCCATAATATACTCCTTTATACTTTATACTTTAATGTTTTGTTTTTCACCTGGGTTTGAAAACACAATCTCTTCTCTCAGTTTCTGAGCAGTGGTAAAGTTGAAGAGTGAACTGGGACAGAAACTAATGGAAGTGACTTGATATCTTCATTCCACTGGCAAGAAATAAGGAATATTTTTTTGGGGAGTCATGTTAATCTAAATATGAGACAGGCAGGATATTATTATGCACTTCACAGTCTGTGTCAGCAACTCTGCCATTTTTAGAAATATACAATTATCCATATCATTTTTATGAAAACCTAAATTTATATAATCATTTGATGACAATTTAGTTTTGTCCACAATTTATACAATTGATTTGTCATAAAGCTCCAAGATCTAGCCCAACTCAAAAAAATCTAAATGCTGTGTATGTTAGCTAGAGGAATTTATACTTCATTTTTCAACAGTCAAATAAGCAAAATTATATATGATATGTTGTATATTAACTTTTAGATTACTACAAAATTGCTATATAAAATTTAGAAAAAATATCAAGTAAACCCCTAGTTAAATAGACCTCTCTCTATCCTGCACTTGTTTTGTAGAAGAGGAACATGTTAAAAATATAAGCTGATATTGGTCCTGGGACCTTCAAAAATGAACCGGCTTTCTGGATCATTAATAGAGCAAATTACTTAGTGAGCCTCCATGTATCCTGAGCCTGTACTGAATACTGATGATACCAGCCCTGCCCTTGGGCTGTTTTCTTCAACCTTTTCTAACACTGACTCTATTATGAGGGTTTGTTCTTACCTGGAATTCTGAAAATAGATATGTGACAGGACGGAGACAGAAATGACACTAATGGTCATAAAAGGGTGACAGCAATGCATAGTGGTCAGAGGCTTGGGTTCTGGGCTTAGGCAGCCTGGATTCAAGTCTTGGTTCTCTTATTTATAAGCAGTGCACCCTTGACCTTGACCTCTCTGGGCTTTATTTCCACATCTGGTTATCACCGTGTATTTAAGACTATTAACAGTTTCCTGATAATTGTAGCTCTTGTTGGAACAGGAGATGGAAGAGTCATCTCAACATCTTGTTTTATAATTTGTGAGCCTCAAAAGACAAGACAACATTAAATCTTCCTGTTATCTCTGTTGTAGTTAGTGGTCAGAGAAAACTCAGTTTCTGGATGAACAATTGGGCTTTATTAATATAGCACCTGGGTGTTACCTTACTTGTGGGTATTTACTATGCATCCACATCACAGGCATAGAGTGGTACTTTGCTCTGTGGCTGTGGCACTTAGCACAGTCCTTTATGCATACTAGGCATTTGCTAAATGGGAGTTGCTCAGATAAATGCTTTTAAAATATTTTGAATAAAATAAATCTTTACTAAATTACAAAATTACTGTGTGCTCTTTGTGGATCACTTAGAAACTATTGACAAGTTTTAAAAAGTGAAATCACTTATAATCTTGCTACCCAGAAATAACCACTAATATTTTGTTATATATCTTTGGTTTTTGTTACATATTTTTCTCTGCATACACATATTTGCTATGAACAAACATGGGATGATAGAGTAAATACTTGTAGTGGTCTGCTTTTTCAGGAAGTAATATACAGTTGATACCCTGTAATTAAATATTTTTTGGAAATATTATCTTCCATTAATGTGGTACAAATTATCCAATGTTTATCTTTGAACATTTAGATTACATTTCATTTTATTTTTTTATATTAAAACTAGTGGCCTGTTGCACGAAGAGATTCGTGCAATAGACCTTCCCTTCCCCTGGCTGCCGGCACTGGTTTTTCTCTGGCACCCGGGACCCAAGCCTTCGCTCCGGCCCGGAGCCTTCCATCTTCGCTACTTTGGCCTGGAGCCTTCCGTCTTTGCTCCGCCGCTTTGCGCCTACATATGCAAATTAAGGATCATCTTTGTTGGGTTAATTTGCATACTCTCCTGATTGGCTGGTGAGTGTAGTGGAGGGACGGTCATTTTACATGTTTGTCTATTATTAGGTAAGATCACCATTTGCATATTGCCAGACATGTTTCTTGCTGTCCCCTTATCCCTGCCAATGTGCCTTCATAGTACTGTGTACTTAGCTTATCATAGTCCCTATTACATCTACATGCTAGTAGTCCCCTTGGATAACTACCTGTTGATCTCTTTGCTCTTTGTTTCTCCAGCAGGCTATATCCACCATGAGAACAGAGGCCCTATCTAGTTTCACAGTTTTAACCTGTTTCTTGTATACTGCTGGCTCATAAAGGGTGCTCAATGCACAGGGTGGGGGAAAAAGTAGGTTTACAGTTATTTATATGGAAAACTAGAGGTCCAGTGCACAAATTCGTGCACTAGTGGGGTCCCCTGGCCTGGCCTGTGGGATTGAATCAAAACCAGCTCTCCGACATCCCCCGAGGGGTTCCAGATTGCAAGAGGGCGCAGGCCAGGCCGAGGGACCCCATCAGTGCACCATCAGGGCCTGGGAGGGATGCGGGAGTTTGGCCAGCTGGAGAGGGACTGCGGGAGGGCTCCAGGGCATGACTGGCCTGTCTCTCACTCAGTCCTGATCATCTGGGCCCCAGCAGCAAGCTAACCTACCAGTTGGAGCATCTTCTCCTGGTGGTCAGTGCTCATCATAGTGAGTGGTTGAGCATCCTTAACATATCATTAACATATTAATCTTTGATTGGTTGAATGGACGACTGATTGACCGGACAGTTAGCATATTAGGCTTTTATTACATAGGATAATACAATCATAAATAATAATACAAGAATAAACCCTGTGTTTCACATACTCACAATTATACACCTACATTTGCCTCACCCTTTATATTTTTTAAAAAATATATTTTTACTAATTTCAGAGAGGAAAGGAGAGAGAGAGAGAGAGAGAGAAACATCAATGATGAGAGAAAATCATTGATTGGCTGCCTCCTGCATGCCCCATACTGGGGATCGAGCTCATAACCTGGGCACGTGTCCTGATGGAGAATTGAACTGGAACCTTCTGGTTCATGGGTCCATGCTCAACCATTGAGCCATGACAGCCAGACCCTGTATACTTGTTGAATACATAAATGAAAGGTATAATTTTCACTGATAATGCTAAACGATCCATTTGGAAAGTTCCTATGAAGGTTTGTTATTTGGAACTGGATGTATCAGGGATATGATCCTAGGGGAAGGGCAGGTATGAAGCTTGGAGGTGGCAGGGCAAACTGGGGAGTGGCCTGGGCCTGAAAGCTGAGGGATGAAGTAAAAGAATCTGGGAAGGGGAGTGACAGTTTTTCTCTTGACTCATCTTTTCCCTTTAAGCTTTCCATCAGGAGGTTCGGTTCTTCCCACTGACATTTAGAATAAAATGCTTGGAAGCAAAGAGAAGGAAAACAGAACCTTTATGAATTTATTGGGGGATTAAGTTAATGGGGGCGTGTGTGCGCACTCCTACCTAAGACTGCCTGAAGTATATTCAAGGAATTCAGTCCAAAGCCTGTGTCTGGCACACAGTGGTAGTAAGGGGAGGGGACTACTATTTATGGAGTGCCTATAATATGCCAGTGACTTTCCTACCTCATTGCACACAGTGCACTCAACAGCTCCGAGAAGTAGGATTTGTTAAGGCCAGGACCTGGACTATATGACTCCTGAACCTCCTTTCCCAGGTCAAAGCATTAGAATGAATTTTTGAATTAAGTAAGAAAATGCCTTACAACTAATGCGAACAAAATCTAAATTCTCTTTAACAACAAAGCTGCTTATTTCTATGTTTGTTTAGGTGTGTCTTGAATGATTCTGACTTGTGGATTAGTTTAGTAAGTGAAAAATAAAAACACTAATATATAGAAATAAAACCATTTAAAAACCCGTGTCTAAGAAGACAGGTCCTTTGATCAATATCAGCAGAAGCTATATAAAAAGTTAAAAAGATTATTAGACCAAAAATATTTTATTCTATTTATAAAAGTGTTCATTCAAAGGCAATTACTTAATGGCCCCACACTTTAAAAATGTAGTAAGAGTGTCTTTTTATTTTATTTTGTTATTCCTCACCTGAGGATATTTTCTTCACTGATAGTTTTTCTTTTAAGAAAAAAAAAACAATCAGGGAAGGAGGCAGGAAAGGAGGGAAAGAGAAAGATGGAGATAGAGATGGAGACAGATAGATAGGTAGATAGATAGATAGAGAGAAATATTGATGTGAGAGAGTCACATCCATTGGTTGTCTCTCACACATACCTGGAACAGGGCTAGGACGGAACCTGCCACACAAGTGTGTGCCCTTGACCAGGAATCAAACCGGAAACCCCTCGGTGAAATGGGGTAATGCTCTCACCACTGAGACCACTGGCCAGGGCAAGAGTGCCTTTTAAATACTTATTTTTTAACCAGATGTTTATGAATCTAGCAGGAGTGATAAATATTTGATTTTATTGTTTTTAAATTCCATAAGTGATTTCATTTCTTAGTTTCTACAATTTCATGCTAGACCCAAGGTTCTTTTCATCTGTTTGTCAGGAAGTTGCCAGCTGACAACTGGAGATGCTCAGGCCTCTTTCTGCTCATAGGCTTAATAAAAACAAACATTTGTTGAGATTCTTACTCTATGTAGGGTGCTCAGTTTAGCGAGACAGTTGCAGATAGCAATGAGAAACTCTCAATTCTCAAATCACAAGTTCATGTACAGGGACTAGTATGGAAGAGTATGCAGGTGTGTTGCATAAATCTCACCAGCTTTTATTGTCCACCTGCACATATTTATGGCATCCTCTTTGGCAACTAGGGATGAAAATCATTCGTAGTGTCAGTAGAGTTTGTTTTTAGCCAGGAGACTTCAAGGATTTCAACAGAAGGGCTTATAACAATCATGTAAAATTTAATTAGTTGTGCGTGTTTTGAAAATGATCCCAATGTTTTTCATTCATTTTAGTCTCAGACTTTATTTGTATTTTAAGAGACCTTTTTGGGTGCATTCTACAATTTTTAAAAATCACCTTTTAACCTTGTAATTAGTCTAAAAATAGTCTGAAGCACTGACCTAATTTGTGTAATCATTTAAAACATTATCCTGGCACCCTAGGCACTTGGAAAATTTACAGGGAACACATAAAACATGTACTCGCACTGGATTTTATATTTAGTACCTTGGCATCATATTATGTTTTCTTGCCTTTTGAGTTTATTGTTTCTTTTATTGTCAGACAAAAATAATGAGTTTGCTTTCTGAGGCTTGTTGAAAAACCGGTCTTTTGCGTTGGGTTTGGCAGAGCATGCAGTAGGAGACCAATAACTATAATCTGGGTAAACAGTAAATTAATTACATTAGGGTGGTGGAGCTTCCCATGGGACTCTTGGTTCAGTTACATGGAGGTCCTTGAAATAAATGAAATTTATGTGTAATTTGTTAATGTTCTGGGTGCCTCCAAATCTAATCTATTGAGGCTATCTTGTCCTTTAATGTTTCAGTAAGCTTGGCTGGAGCCCCCAAACCTAGCACTCTCTCCATTGCAGGAGATTCCTTGGAAACTTCTTATTCCCTCCATCACTCTGGTTGGGAGTCCTCTACAGCCCTACTTCTTCACCTGTCCTTCCATGTCCACAATACATCAGGTCATAATGGATACTATTATGATTATTAAGTTTTCCTTTATTCAGCTTTTTAAAAATGTACCATGAACACAAAATGGTGTAAGTAGCATACTTTTATTAAGATCTGGGTAATTTAAAACCAGATTTTCTATATTTCTCTGTTGTTGTTTTTAACTCTATACTCTACATTTCTAGTTGTTTTTTTTAAACTCTTGTTATTCAAATCATTGGATATTTCTTACTGGCTATCCTTTTTCTTGAAGTCCTTGCCACCTGAAATTTACTGGATGCACTCACTTCTCCCTCCTTTCTAAAATACAAGAGTAAGTAAGCTTCTTTTTATTACTCAGAAATTTTATTCCTTCATGCTTTTCTTTTAATCTACACCCTGAGTTCTATCATTTTTACATTAATGCTTTTGCTAAGCAAATAATCTTGATCCCCCTGAGAGGAATTCTGTCTCCAGTTAAAAAAAATTTTTTCTCCTAGAGATGCAAAGTTTTGTGTGTACACATATTTTTTTTCAGGGAAGAGTACAGTTAACTTTAATCATATTCTCAAAGATGAGTAGGAGTTCTCAAAGGCGTAAAGCTGCTGCCTTAGGGTTTTTCTGATTTATGAGCTTAAATAGTTTCCTTTAACATTTCTGGCTGCTAAGGGTACTGCATTGTATCTACTAACATTCCATTGGCCAAATCAAGTCAAATGGCTGTAACCAACCAAAACCAGGGGTTAAAAAAGTACATGCTGCCCTTTGATGGGAGGAACTGCAAGGTCACATGGGAAAGGACACAGATACAGGAGGGGTGCTATCTTTCCGGATTTGCTTTGAACAAGTTAATCTTTTTTCTCTTTACTTTACTTCCATCGCCATTTATCCCCCCATATCTTTCTGCCCCTGTAATCACAATACCTCGAGCATTTACAATCTCAAGTGGAGACAGGAAGTGAAGTCTTCAAGTCTAATGATTGTCAATCCCTTCAGCTCTGTTTTAATCAAGGTACCTCTGTTTTTGAGTGGGGCCACAAGAGAAGAACAGAGGAAACCCTTCATCAGCATTAGAGCCCTGCCCCCCCCCCCCCCCCCCCCCTCCCCCGCCCCATCCCTCGAGCCAGTGGATTGGAGGAGGTTGTCCCCTTTTCACACACACACACCAATCAGCTCAGCTCACTTTGTCAGGAGCTCTGCACATGGGTGCTCTCTATCCCTGAAGTGTTTTTCTCTTCCTCACAATCCTCATAATCCGTCCTAAGAGTCTGACCCATAGAAAAACATTAAGTAGTAATGAGTACAAGAAGTAATCCTGGCAACCCTTCCCTGGTAATAAAATGTGTTCACCATTAAAAATAAGTTTACAATACCTGCTTTGCCATGCTAGCACCCTTAGCTGATCATCTCACTCTGAACACCCCTTATACTTCCCACCGTCCCAAGATAAAGCCCTCATTTGTTTATTATGACTTATTATATCTTTCAAGACATGGATTATTTTTAGCCTCCTCTACCTTCAAACTGAGGTATGTTTCCTGAGTGAGCCGTGCTGTCTCATCCTCATTAAGTTACTTAACCTTTCAAAGTTTGGTTTCCTTATCTGTAAAAAGGGAATGTTGTGTCAGATTTGCATATGGATAGTGCTCTTGGAGTTAACATCTGTAGGGGAAAGAAGAAAATAGGGTTTAATAGAGCAAGATGTCACCTGCCTTGCAGTCACAATAAAAGCCACAGCCAGCCCTGTAGGAGCCACCAGACCGAGTGCTGGAATAGGGGCAGGGGGACCACGCCCAATCATTGAGTGTGGGAGTGAGGGTGACTTTGGGTGAAGGCTCTCTCTTCAGCAGAAGGCAAGTCCAGAAGAGGGACTCAGTGAGATCTGTCTGCACCCACAGCCCCAACAGCTGGGGGGTAATACCTATGTTCTGGAGTGGGGTGTCTAAAGGTGTTACCAGAACAAATATAAATAACTATCTCATAGGGTAATTGTGATAAATTTAATTATTCCTGCGCGTGCACACACACACACACACACACACACACACACACACACACACACACACACATGCTCATCTTTCATGTCTCAGCTTGTCTATTACTTCCTGTGGAAAACTTTCTCTGACTATGCCCCTCCCATCCTAAGCAGGCTAGGGGTCACCCCTTTTGCTTCCATGGTGCTATTTACTTAATCCCACTGTAGCCGTTTTCCAACATGGCAGTTTCTAGTTTTGTCCATTGGACCACAGAAAGGCAGGCACCACAGGTCTTTGTCCTTTTCTTACTATCAACACTTCTCCCACTATATTGTGATTGGCTGCTAAACCACCTATCTGACCATTAACCACAACCTCCTCAAGAATAAAGTCAACACCTGTTTTGTTTATTATGTTATCCCATAGGACAATACCAGTAATGCATCTTGAGACTGATAAACATTTTGCTGGATGAGTGAATGAATGAATGAATGAATGAAAGACTATTGAAATTTCCCTGGGGAAGAGACAATGACATGGAATCGGGAGCATATCCAGAGAGCCCCACATTCCTGGTGGCATTCACTGCCAGTGATCAGAGCTCCTGAAGTAGGACCAGTAGCTTATATGCAGCACAGAGTAATACTAGCTAGACTCCGTGTGGGTAAATGTGCCTAAACTGGGTTGTGAGACAGCCATGTGAATGAGTTAGCAGAAGAGTTATGGTGGATATATGCTGTGGATGTCAGAGTTGCCCCAAATAGAATAATTCCTCTGACTAAGCATTGAAGGAGTCATGGTGCGTGGTTGGAGGGCAGTAAGAATACGCACTGGGGCACCCTGTGCACTCAGAGGCTCTTCCTCCTGTCTTCTGGCAGCATCGTTTACAGTGAAAATATAACCGTAAGCTTTATCAATCAGAGCTCAAAAGAAAGAACTTTTAATGCAGGAGGCAGAGCAGGAGAGCCTTATTTTCCACAACCGGTAGTTTACAGACTCTTTTTTAGGTAAAGCAGGCTGTGGTGTCTTGGATCAGTCACTGACAGATATCAATCTGCCACAGCACCCTAAGAAGTGATGGGCTGGGTAGGGATTGTAGGGAGTGCTCTTCTATGGCTATTTCTAAGCACCCCACTCTCCTCCAAAGCCATGCCCTTAAGAAAGTAATAAATTATTTTACTTCAAGGAAAGATTTGGAGTACTGGATTGAGTGTGAGTACCTGGTGATTATGCCATGTTTTTAAAGGACTCCTGAAAGCCAAATGTCTAAGGATGGATTTAGCTGACTTGTTCCAAAAAAACATTTGAGGAAATTATTAGGCTGAGCTCTGATATTTTAGTACATTTATTTGGTAGCGCTTCCTGTGGAAAGGAATGCATGTTGTTTTTAAAAGTAGTCATTTTTATTCTTGGAAGAAAATTGTCTCTTAAAACACTTTTAATATGTTTACTTTTACTTATTTTTATTGCTTGGTAAAATTCACAGTGGTGATAAAAATATCCTTCTGGGTCATGCTTGGAAACTGCTAGAAATGGGTTCTGAACATTTAAATCAAATATTAGTAGGCGATCTTTTATTTAAATTATGTACACATGCTCCAAAATATTCTTATTTTAGAACCACTGTAAAAACACTATTTTAAGGTCAGAAGTCCAACCATTGTGAAGGAGCTGTTTCTATTTCTCATGGTTTTTCCTCTCCCTATTCATATGCATACCGCCCTCCACTTCTACCCCTGTGCTCCATAAAACTCTGTTACTATCTGTTTTCAACAGAACATCATGTCATAAAATCTTTCCTATACTATGGCAGTCTTTATACTTTTAAGGGATTTAATATTTCCATGAAATCTATTTTCTGGAAGTGATTGATCATTCCCTTGTGGACTAATCCATTTATAACTTAAATGTATAATATAAAATCAACAAATTTATAGTTTTAATCCTCCCCCTGCCCCCTTTAAGACTTGAAAGAATATTCCTAATGTTGAATAGTTGTAAGACACCATAAGGCCACCTAAGAAATAAGGGTACTCCTTTCGTGAGCAGTGTATGTAGAGGCAGATGCTAAGCTTTCCTGAGGGTGGTAGTGCCAGGATATAGACCTGGCGTCAGACACGGACATACTGAAGCCAGCAAGTTTGCAGAATCAAAGGGCACGTGAAAACACTTCCCTGCATGTAGCAATTGTGTACAAGGGAGCTTTGGTTGAGTTAAGCTCTCAATATTGTGCTCATCTTCACCAACAGTGGGTTTAATAATTTAACAAACCAAATAAGCACCTTCTAGATATTTTACTGATTTGTTGTGTTTTTTCTTTTTTTTTTTTTTTCCCGGTGGGTGTCTTCTGTACATAGCCCCAAAGGCAGGGACTGCTTATTAAAAATGTGGACTCTGAAAAAATAAACTAGCAAGGAATCTAATGAGCAAAATTAACTGATAAATAAAATAGAACCAGAAGCATGGAAACATGGAACAGACTAGTGAACTCAGAGGGAAGGGGGTTGGGGGTGGGAAGAAATTAACCAAAGAACTTATATGCATATATGCATTATCTATGGACACAGGCAATAGGATGGCAAAAGCTTGAGGTGGGGCGGGAATGGGATGAAGTGGGGTAATGAGGGAAGAAAGGGTGTCATCTCTCTCTCTCTCTCTCACACACATCTTAATAAAGATTTTAAAAAATGTGGACTCTGATAGTACAAGTTTTGAATCTGAAATATCAGATCATCCTGCAGTGCCTCCTTTGGCATTAGAGAGAAATTTGGAGAAGAATCTAAGAAGAAAGGCAGTGTTGGGTCACTGCTAGGGCATTTTGTTGATGAACGATGTGAAACAAAAATCTTTATTTGACTCTGAAGAAATCCCAGGGTAGTATCAGAATGAAAGGCAGGTTAGCGTCCAAGAATTTGGGCTAAATCTTTCCCGGGAAAGAAAAAATGATCTTGACTTTGGCAGCGGAATCTTCAGTTTGCACAGGCCTGGGCTGTCGCGTTTGCAGAAAGACCACAGGTCTGAAACAGATGCTGCTGCAAGGTTCACTACACACCGCGGGGCTGTCAGGCCAGCGGAAATGGAAAAGGTTTCAATATTCAACCTGTGGCATTTGGGCCAGACAAAACCCCTGGGTGGAAAGCCTGTGTCAACCCTGCCAGACAGCACAAACGGATCAGGGTCTCCGTAGCATGCGAGGAGGAAGATCTGGGGAGTAGTAAATGCTCTTATCACTGTCAGATGCTTCATGCCTCTAGTTGGCAGCGCTCATTGTGGAGCACGCTCGGAATGTGCTTTCATTGGAAATGTCAGGCTGCTTGGAGGGAGCAGATGCTCATGGGATGTGTCGGTGCTCGGAACTCAACCAGAAATACCCATGTTCTTTTTCTGACATTTTTGATAAAGCAGGATAACAAAGTGATACTCTTTCTGGAAAACCAGGCCGCAATATTTCAGTGAAGGAAACAGTGAAAGGGAAAGAAATGTTTTGGTTTTTTTCCCCCCACATCAGATGGAGGGTGTTTCCTTCTTCTTTGTTAATTCTCAGGTTTTAAGCGGATACTGTCTGTAGGTGAAAGCCCTGAGGTCCGGGTTTGGGCTATGCGCTTAAAGGGCTGGGGTACATTTGGCATTGAATCCCAACTCTGGCCACTTACCTTGACCTTCAAGCAAGTTCCTTAAACTCTGCAAACCTCAGCTTCCTTGTGTGTATGCCTGGGGTGTTTATGAATTGCAAATGAGTTGCTTTATGCAAAGCACTTGGCCCACTGCCGGGCACATCATGTAAAATCCATGATGCTAGTTGATTGGACTTGATTTGTGGATGGGTAGCCTTTGTCAGTTTTCTCGAAAGGTGGCTAAGAGGGGTGTCTGGCTCGTGAGCCTAATTGAGCTTGCAGATTTATCTTTGCTCCTGACTTAAAAAGAAAGAGTAACGTTTTGAAGTGGACAGATTTCACATAGAACCTTATCCATTCTCTTTCCCCCAAAAAACATCGAAGATGTTGCACCACCAGACATTAGTCCTCCCAGAGAGCCATCTGCAGGAGCTGAGTATTTGCTGGCTCCTTTATAAAGGGGCCTATACTTTTCAATGGACCACAGTCCCCAACACTCTCTATTGCTCTGGAGTCGGATGCCAGTTGGCATTCATCATGGCGCTCGCCACACTTTTTATAGCAGAGAAAACATTTCCTATCAACAGTGAGGGCAGAGTTTACTAGAAAATTAGGTGAGAGCACATTCTTTTGTGGAAGTAGGGAATTACTTCGTATTTCAAATGCAAAGACAGTCTAAAATGATGTGCTTGGCCTACTTTATTCATTGATGGTATCTCTGTGGTCCCTACAGTCATATTACTTTGTGACTCATAATTGCAGGGCAGAAGGAAGGATGGGGAGTTCCCTGGAGCCTGGAACACCGGAAGTGGCCTATGATACTTAATTCTCATAGAAGCACCTAAAGCCATATGCTGCACTTCACTGACTCCACGTAGCCCTGTTATTCAGGAAAAAAAAAAAAAACACCTTCGTGATTTTTGTAAATAACTTTAAAACCTCAGGCCTCATTCTTCATCATCGTTTCCATGGGTTGGGCTAGAAGTCTAACAAGTCATTCTCTCTCCCTCCTTTTCTCCCTTCCTCCCTCCCCTCTGCCTCTTTTCTTTCATCTCTCTTTTCACCCCCCTTTCTTTCCTTCCCTTCCTTCCTTGTACATGTGTATGTATTTTAGTACCTGTAGTTCAGTTATATCTTTCTTCTAAATTCCATTTATACAAAAAATATAATCATAAAAAAGTACTCCAAATCCTGCCTCCATTGTACTGTTTTCCATGTCGTAGGCATGGAAATTACCTGTCATTAATTCCCTGATTAATTCTTTATCACTGTCTCCGTGTCTTAAATAAATGCTGGTTCATATGATTCGAGCTTCTAATCAATGGTGCAACAACACCCACTGCCCCAAAGGGTATTGAACTTCATGTGGATTTTCTGTGGAAAAGGTCGCTTTCTTTAATTTAGCAGGGATCTACTAGTTAGTCTTTTGTTCATAGTGCTAAAAGCATGAGTACTTAATTAGACATGTCATCCTTATAAATCACTACTTGCCAAAGGACAGTAATAATTTCCACAACTGGCCAGCAGCGATAATTAATTTACTTCAGTAGTATGTGTGCACTTTCCAGGAGGTGACAGAACTGAGAACATAAAGTCAAAACTTAAGAGGAGATAGTGTCTTTTCCACCCCCAGCATTTTGCAATGCCATTACCATGCCTGTCAGTAAGGCTTAGGGGGTGGTAACAGACAATCCCAATTTCTCCGTCACTTAGAATGCTCAAGATTTCATTTTTCATACTTGCCCTTTGTGGGGTTTGCTGGTCTCATGAACTTGAGCTGACAGATGCTCTGTCTAGATGACACTCATGGCTACCGCTGCAGGTGAGGAGAGAGCCACACTGTCCCACACTGGCCATGTAATGCCTCTGCCCAGAATATCACACGTCTACTCACTTGTATCAGTGGAATAGAGTGACCTGGGTATGTCTGAGTTCTAAGAGGTAGGGAAATGCCACTTTACCACGTGCCTGGAAAAGGAGAGCTTGGGTGTATTGGTGTATATCCTTAATAACTACTACGTTCCTCAGCTACACCTAGGAACATGCCAAATTAATCCTCCTGACTGTCACTGGAGTATGAGGAACATCGTGTGGTGTCATAATTCATGTTGAGGTGGATGGAGAGCCGTAATCTTACATGCAGAGCATAAGAGTAAGGCTACTGATTTTGGGGAATCACCCCCTCCATCTCTGTCAATCTTTCTCATTCCTCTGCTTCTCTGACAGATTGATCCTCATTTAGTGAGATGTGGCTCCTGTATATCATTTCTAATGTAAATACTAAGTTTCTAGATGATTAGAATGTCTACTAGTTTGCTTTAAACATCAAACTCTAAGCCACTATGTGAAAGGTATTTGAATGTCTGTTTTGCTGCTGCTACTGCTGATGATAATAAAAAACATCTGTCTTCTCTGATTTGCATTTTGGCACCTTTCACAGTGTTTTGTTCCCCATTAAAATATCATTACTGATCATAAAGGGCATTTTTTTTTTGTATATTGTCCATTTCAATATATTTAACATTTTATTTTTGTAATATTAAAATTCTTGCTTTATGGACATTAAGATAATACTTAAAAGTAGCCATATATATGGGAAGGGTATTCTAGACTGAATACATGGTAATATATTATAGGGTTTCTAAAATTAGGGCTTAGTTAAGCATATCATTTCTATTTACAGAAACATATGGAGAATTCCAGTTTCCTTACCTGTCATTAAATTCAGGTCATGGGAGGTCCTTTGCCAACTTCTTTCCCCAACTCAAATGCTCTCAATTTTTCTACATATTTTCTCTTCATCCCAACAGGGTGAAATGTTTATAATCTTCCTCACATTCTCCCTGGGAACAGTAACACATTTCATGACTTCATATTACATGTATTGCTCACTTTCCTATTTGCCAATCACATTTGTTTTAATCATTCAAAGATATTTTTCCTTCTACCATCTCCAAATAAGTCCTACTTGATCCTATGAATGCAATAGATCTGTTAACACATGTATATTCCTGTTTAGCTGTACCTGGCCTTTAAAAAATACTGTTCATAGGTTTTCGAGGGGTTTTAGGTTCATTATCCTAAACCCTCTCTTCTAAATAAACTAAGAATCTACTTTTTTTTTTTTATAATTCCCCAGAACACATCAACCTGTTATCTCTCCTTGACCTATTACATGAAAAATAAATATCTTTTAACTCACATTACAAAATTGCACTTTTTAAGGCTTTTGCATGTAAGTCACAGATTAGTACATTCCCAAGGCCTAAAAAAAAAAAAAAAAAATCCATGCAGGATGATAACACTAAAAATAATTATCCCGTGTGAGTAATTTAATTGATAAGAAAATGTTGATAAATAAAAATCAATACCTAAAATGCAAGTTACTGCTATTGGTAATAAAAATAAAAGATACAGGATTTATTGGATGATATTTATTTGAAGAATATTTTGAAAGTTGTTTATACCACAATCAATGTGGATTTTATGGCACAATAAAAATAAAAGGCAGTCAGTACATTTTATAAATTATATCATTTTTCAAAAACAATTTCAGTGAATAGATTTATATGTCTTTCACCAGAGTTCAGACAAATTCCAACCTCTAGCATTGGACAATAGTTCTTTTATTTCTTTCTGCACCAAGGGGAGTAAATCAAATGTAAAATATAGTCAAAGATAATTTTTGGAAAAAGAAAGACATCTCTTGGCAAAAACGTAACCTGGAATTTTCTTATTAATAAACGAGCAGGGTGTTTGGTGCACTGGATTATGTTGCACAGGCTTTCCCATGGACTAATGCCCAGTTTGAATATTCTTTTCCTGAATACATAAACAGATGTGCACACATTCTTTTTTACCGTTTTTTTTTTTTTTTTTTCTCAGAAGCTTTCAGAAAAAAGTTCTCAAAATAAAATATTGAATGTAGATTAATTGAGGCAGGATAGTAAGAACGCTTGGGAAAATTCCTTGGGGAGTGGAATAGGGAAACTGAGACAGACAGCTGACTAAAACTGGCCTTATCCCACTCCTTGACTCACCTGCCTCCTTTTCCCTTGCATGGCCACTCCCTTAAGCATTAGGACAATTAGGTTCTGATCAACATCAAATAATCTTAGGAACAAAGCCTTGAGTCTGCTGACCACAGAGACAAAGTTTTGGTCAAACTAGAGATAACATCTATGCCTCAGTTGTGTTTCAGCTTCAGGCCCAGAAAAGCAGCAAAACCAAATGAAGCATTGCTATGGCTGTCATCCGGACCAGATGCAATGACTAATGACCCCTTACCCTGGGATTAAGCAATTAGCAGAGACCACACCCTGAGAGGACACACCTGGAAAGCGCATGAATATTCTTTTAAGATCCTTCCCTTAAATATCCCCTAAAGTTCCTGCCTTTAGAAAACAGATAAAATCCCTTAAGGCAAAGGACCCAGTGCACTCACATCCTCCCCCCCCCCTGGAGCATGCCCGTGCCTTTACTCTCCTTCCTTACTAAGGTATGTACTAGTATTTTTGCTTTTTTTTCTTTAAGGGCCCTTATTCTGCCTCAGTAACTTGTTTTCGGAGTCCATGCAGCTTTGCTGGCTCATTTTTTTCTGCCTCTGTTCTAAATCAACTGCCACTTGCACTAGAGTTCTTGGCTCAGAGATATTTCTTTGCCAAACTCAAGAACTGAGGTTGATGAACAGAGAGCCTACATCACCACATTACAAAATGATTTAGGATACAAAATATGCACATTTGTCTTATTTTCACCTAACCTTAACCTATAACATTGCTTTTGATTTAGTAAACTTACAACTGTGTTTGAGTGGAAAGAATCAGTAGCAATTCAAAATGGTAGAGAATAAATAGCTACTAGAGATTATTTCCTAACATGAAATCAGCTCTACCATTGAATACCTAGTCGATAATATTTCTATTTGCAAATGAAGTTTTGCCCTGTGAGAAGAGATTTATTAACCAAACCAGTTAATTTTCTATAGAGTTTTTAAAGTTTTGTCTGACATTGGGGAGATAAAAGGTTTGGGCCATTAAATTGAAAGGCTTTTAGTGACTTTTTTTTTAAAAAAAAATAACTAGTAGGTGATATTTAAAATTATTAAAGTGTATTTATTTTTATCTCAATTCTCTACCCCACCTCCATCTCTTAATTCTAAGCAGTAATTATTATGTCATGTAGGGGGTGTACAGGAGACAGCTAGTTGATGTTTCTCCCTCTCTTCTCCCTTTCCCTCTTTTTAAAAATCAATTAAAAAATATTTTTTAAAAAGTTAACTGCAATTTAACAAAAAAAAAATCTTTCTCTTTAAAAAGGAAAAAGTTAAAGTTTTTGGCTTAAAATGTGAGTAATGTATAGAAAAGATAAGATCATAGTCTAATTTTTTTAACTGGAGGGCCACACAGCCTGGTGGTGTTTAGTAGTTCATTTCAATTTTTTTGCTTTTGAATATATTGAGACATTGTGGAACTGAGTTTGGAAAAGTTGGTGGTTTGTGGGTTTGTGTATTGGCAGCCGGCTCTTCTCAACCTCTTGGTGAAATGAAGTTATTTGTAACTACTTCTTTAGAGTACTCTGTTTTATGTTGTGTCCAACTTACAGTTTCCAAAGCTAAGTACAGTAAAAATGATGTAACTACGTTCTTCTTCTTTTTAGAAGAAGATTATTCATGAAATGAGCATTTTTTTAAAGGTTTTTTTTTCTAATTGGAAATACCTTATTTTGCCCTTTTGAGCTTTAACTTTTGATGATAAGTCCTAGTCCTGAGAAATTTTCTCCTCTTGAACTAAGCCTCAGCTCGAACTAAACCATACATACACACACTTTAATTCTCTAATACATTTTCATAGGAAAAATAAAAGCAGCCCATGGATAATTCTAGCTTTGAGGAATATGTTCCTATTCCGTTTGTAATATGTGATTACAGCTCCAACAAGACAGCTCAGTTGGTTAGAGCGTCGTTCCATACACCAAAAGGCTATGGGTTTGATTCCCAGTTAAGGTACATATCTAGGTTGCAGGTCTGATCCCTGGTCAGGGCACGTACAGGAGGCAACTTAATCAATATCTCTCTCTCACTCTCTAAAACCAATACATATATCCCTGGGCGAGGATTAAAAAAATAAGTGATTTACATAGAGGGCATCAAAATAGTATAAAAGTAGCAAAGCTAATTTTGAATAAAGTATAAAATAATTTCTTTAAAGTGATTTATTCTTCTAAAAATGTTTTAAGTTCTGCTCTTATTTAGACTAAAAATTAAATGCCGGTAGACAGACAGGTGGATGCTGTATTGTTATATAATTAGCTTGAGTAGTTGATGCAGGTCAGTAAGTAGGGGCCCCACTCTAAGAAGTTGGCTCCAGAACTCTAGGGGAAGACTGCCCTTAAGAATAAAGCTCAGTCTGTTACTTAGCCGTTATTATTATAACTTTATGTGGGGCTCAAATCCTGAGGGAAAAACAGTAGTGCAGTATATTGCCAAAGCATGGGCTTTGGTGTTGGCATAGGGTAGATACTAATACAAATTTTATCATCATCATTATCATTACAATTGTTGGAGCGTAGTTATAAACACTGTGACTCTGGAGTTAAGACTTCCTGAGTTTGAAGTCCAGTTTTCGTACTCACTAACTGGCCTTTGACAAGTCACTTAAATATTAATCATTCTCACCTTTAAAATGGGGGTAATAATAAAAAGACCTACGTCATCAATTTGTGAGGTTTGTGATCAGCTCTGGAAAGCATTCAGCATAGTACTTCACACTCATAAGATACTGCAAGAAGGACTCAATAAATGTCAGATACTATAATAATAATCTGAATGATTATTTACAGTAATTATTATTATGATCTCCTTCCCTCAATTTTTCCTTGTATTCCGGACCATAACCTGGTTTTGAGAATCTAGCATACATACCTGCAGGAGCTTCATGAATGGAATACTTTGTTGGTTTCCTCTTCTAATAAAATTTTAAGTATCTCAGCAGTGGCGTTCGATGCAGCCATGTGAAGCCTCATCAGTGCTCAGCGTGATGATTTGGTTTGCTTCTCCTAGAATTATTCATTTTTTTAGTGCCTGCCTAAATTGCCACACAAAATCAGGGCTGGAGAAGTCAGTGTGGCCAACTCATTTTCTGGGTTGATTTTAAAAAGCAACCAAAGTTCTCCTCTTTCTCTATTAAAATATATATCTAAAGTGCTTTCATGCACCATTATCATTCCTTTAGTTTATTGTATTCATTTTAATCTTATAAAACCAGAATCCACCTGGTCCAGTTTTAGTGCAGGGCCAAATGAGCAGGTCAACCATAAACAGTTAGTTAAAAGAACTTTGTTTAAAAACATTCCCCAAGGGGAATACTTATAAATCCCATTGTCTTCTTCTAATCTCATAGCTTACCCACAACTGCTACTCCTCTCGGCACACTGTATCTTAGTGAAAATTCCTTCATTATCCCA
The DNA here is from genome assembly GCF_014108235.1 of Myotis myotis. Lineage (NCBI taxonomy): Eukaryota > Metazoa > Chordata > Mammalia > Chiroptera > Vespertilionidae > Myotis > Myotis myotis. The sequence continues at coordinate 27,573,335 of NW_023416319.1, forward strand.
AGCCCCTATGTCTCTTGTTCCTTTCCTCTTGATTTTGTGTCACATGAGAGTCAACTCTTGGTCAAGTAAAAGTCCTCTCCTCAAAAAAAAAAAAAAAAGGGATGGGAAGACCGAGCCAACGAAGTCATGAATAATTAGCAATGATAAATTCACTAATTTAGAATAGTTTATTGGGGAATCTAAGGAAATGCTTAGAGCCTTGGACATTGAGATAGCCTAAGCCAGTGATGGCGAACCTATGACACGTGTGTCAGAGGTGACATGCGAACTCATTTTTTTGGTTGATTTTTCTTTGTTAAATGGCATTTAAATATATAAAATAAATATCAAAAATATAAGTCTTTGTTTTGCTATGGTTGCAAAAATAAAAAAAAAACCCATATATGTGACACGGCACCAGAGTTAAGTTAAGGTTTTTCCAAATGCTGACACGCCGAGCTCAAAAGGTTCGCCATCACTGGCCTAAGTGGATATGAAGGACAGTAGTAGTCAGGAAAGCACTTAAAAATGGGGTTTGTGTTTAATGGGATGTGACAAAGGCACCACCTGGAGGAGGGGCCCTATTCCAGACTGGATATGCTCATAAATGATACTGAGTAAGAACAGTTAACTTTCTTAATAAGTTGCTTCTAGTTACACAGGTGCTTGATCTCTGTTTACAGTTCACACATACAAAAGTTGACAAAACAATGACTAGGGAATACTTGTGGATTGTAGGAGCAATTAGTGCTGATATTGAGGAATGAATGATGTTTTCAACAGTTCACATGGACTGTATCTTGTCTTCTCCAAACTCTATCCTATTATCTTGATTAGACTTATAATATTGCAGCAGCTAGTTAACTAGTGTCCATTTCAATCTCCCATTTATTTAGCATGATGCTCTTGGATTGATTTTCCTAAATCACAGCTCCGATCATGTCACTTCTCTGCTCAGAACTGTAGCTGTCTTCCATTTCTGAGAGAACATAGTTCACATTAGTCGGTTTGGTGTTGTAAGACTTGCTTTGGTCTGGTCCTCATCCACTCTCCCAGCTTCTTTATCCACTCACTCTCGGCTCTCTAGAGCTTTCTAATCCGTCCACAATGAGCCCCTGACCCCAGGCCTGGTTTCTCCACTCTGTACCTTTGATTATGCTCTTCCTACCCACCCCTCAAAACATCTTCCTTTTCTTCCTCCTCTTATTCAGGTTTTACTTTATCCTTCTGAGTTGAGGTTAAATAGAGCCTTTTCTTGTTTTACTTCGGTTCTTAAGGAACGTTTCTGCCAAAGGTTTTTTCCTGATTTGTTGAAAAAAAATATATATATGAAAATTACACCTAAGTTATACACATTAAATAAATTATTTTATTGAAACTTTATATTAAATCAAGATTTTTTTGTAATCTGAAATGTATACATTATATGTTTATGTATATGGTATGAATATGTGTGTTCACACATATATATGTTTATATACATAGTGAAATATGGTTTGATGCCAGGGTGTCTACATAATGCTATATCTGTCATTTTCAGGGTACAATGTATATCCAATCTATTTTTTGTCCTAAATCTAACAATTAATTTTAAAATATAAAGTTTGATGGTGGGATGTATTTGAAGCCTTTGATCATCAAAGATAGCGATTTTCAACAGGTGTGGGGCAGCATGGACCACTGGTGTGCTGCAAGGAGTTTTTAAACATGCAATACTTGACTACTTAGGGGCACCAACCTCTTTCCCGTAGATTGTCAGATAAAAAAATGACCACACCCAGCACAATAATATCTATCCAGTGTGAATGAATCAAAGTCATATACCTAGTTTTTGACAGATCTGCAAAATATATATTTTTGGTATGCTGCAAAATATTAGTAATTAGTTTAAGTGCCATAAAATTGAAAAGATTGAAAATCACTGAACTAAGATATTGTAGATGTCTAAAATAATATTCAATAATTCTTTGCCAATTATTGATCATTATGAACTGAATAAGGCTTTTGTTTTAAGCTTTCTTGATGTCATGACACACATATAGAAATGTGCATGAGCCATAAGTTTATAGTGCAGTGAGTTATCTGAACACACACTGGTATAACTCCTACTCAGATCATGAAACAGAACTTTCCCAGAACCTCAGAAGCCTGCTCTGGGTCATTTCTTAGTTACCAGCCCTGCTTTCAGCCCCCAAAGTAACCTTTGAGTATATTTACCATTATTTTTTTGGTCATTTTTTAAATGAAACCATACAACATGTATCTTTTTATGTCTGGTTTATTTTGCTGAGTATTGTTCATGAGTTTTTTGTTTTTTTTTTAATATATTTTATTGATTTTTTACAGAGAGGAAGAGAGAGAGATAGAGAGTCAGAAACATCGATGAGAGAGAAACATCGACCAGCCGCCTCCTGCACATCCCCCACCGGGGATGTGCTCGCAACCCAGGTACATGCCCTTGACCGGAATCGAACCTGGGACCTTTCAGTCCGCAGGCCGACGCTCTATCCACTGAGCCAAACCGGTTTCGGCTGTTCATGAGTTTTATTACTGTTATTCCTTGTAGCAGTGTTTACTTATTTTTATTGTCTTCTGTATTCTATTGTCTGAATGCAGAATCTGTCTATTCTAATGTAGATAGACATTTGTGTTGTTGCCAGTTTTGGTATATTATAAGTGATGTTTCTACAGATATTCTTGCACACATCATTTAGTGATAATATGTATGCATTTCTCTTGGATAGATCCCTAAGATTGTAGTTTCTAGATAATAGGGTATCCATATGTTCAGTTTAGGTAGAAATTGCAGTAGTTTTATCAAGTGGCTATAACAATTTATATTCCCAGTGCACCAAATGTTACATTGTTTTATAAGCTCCCTGACATTCGTTGTTGTGATTTAAAAAAAAAAAATTAGCCATTTCGGTAGGTGGCTAGTGGTAGCTCATTGTGTTCAATTTACATTTTGCTATTCAATTTCTCATATGTTTGTTGACTATTTGGATATGCGCTTTTGTCAAAATACTTCAAGTTTTCAATTACTTTACCCATTTCTCTATGGGATTATCTGTCTTCACTTCTTAATTTTAGGAATTAGAGATATAGTCTGGGTATACATTTTTGCTTATTAAATATATAATACAAATACCTTTTCCTATTTTTTTGTAGTTTGCCTTTTAACTCTTTTAATAGCATGCTTTAAAAAATAGATGATGTTTTGAGACGTTTTAGGTTCACAGGAAATTAAGTGGAAAATACAGAAACTTCCTGTAAACCCTTGACCCAACCTACACACAGCCTCCCCTACTCTCAAAATCCTGCACCAGAGTGGTACGTTGTTATGTGATGAGCCTTCATTGACACGTCATTATTGCCCAGTCCAAAGATTACATTAGAGTTCACTCTTGGTGTTGAACATTCTATGAGTTTTGACAAATGTAATGACAAGTACTGATCTTAATAATGTCTTTTGATCAAAAAAGCTTCCTAATTTTAATGTGATTCATTACATTAATTTTTTTTTTCCTTTTGGTGAATTCTTTCATTTTCTTTTGTCTCTATGTATGTTTTGATTTCTTCTTTTATTTCTTTTTTGACCCAATAGTTGTTTAGTAGCATGTTTAATCTTCACAAAGTTGTGATTTTTTCCCCAGCTTTCTTCTTGTAGTTGACTACCAGTATCATATTGTTGTGATCAGAGAAAATGTTGGGTATGATTTCAGTCTTTTTTACATTTATTGAGACTTGTTTATGTCCCAACATATAGTCTGTCCTTGGGAATATCCATGTGCACGTGAGAAGATTGTATAGGTTGTCATTTGCGGGTGGAAGGTTCTATAAATATCTTCAAAGTTAATCTAATCTAATGTGCCATTTAAGGCCAATATTTCCTTGTCAACTTTCTGTCTGGATGATCTATCCCCTAGATGTGAGTCGCATATTAAATCTCTGTTGTTTAGATACTGTTTTAGTCTTAACAATTTAGCAGATTGGTAATTACAGGCCTCTCTTTTGTTTTCCATTAGATGGTGATATGACGTTAAGCTTTTGTTGTCTCTTACCTGTGGTGCCTGTGCCTCCACAATCACAGTAGAGGGCCTGGACGTGAGGGTGAGTTTAGAGGGTGGGGATGTTCAGGCATGGAAATTGCCTAGTACTCACCAGGGTGGTGGGTGTTCCCAGTGTGTCCAAGTCGCCTCAATCAGGGACCACCACTGTGGTGGGGGGATGTGGCAGGTTGGAGAAGCTTGGCTCACAAGCCCTCAGGGCTTTCTCCTTGTTACTAGTGGCCACTGGTTACCGCTGTGCTGTCTGACTGGTTCTAGGTTATTGCTAGAGGTTCAGCAGCAATAGAGATGCTGGGAAAGGGCTGGCTTCTCTAGCAAGATGCTGTTTCTGACACTTACCCTCGGCCAGGCCATAGTTTGAGGCCTGAGGCCTGACTCCGTCACTGCTACTGCATTAGTTGGGGTGGCAGTGGATGCCCAACTGCCTCTGGGGACACTGTCCCTGTGTTTCCCCCCTTCCACCTCGCTTGCTTGTTCCAATGCTCCCACCTTCAGATTTACCATGGATCTCTCAGGTGTGTGTGTGTGTGTTGAGCAGAGGAACCTTTGTTGGATTATAGTTGTTCGACTAGTTGTAAATTTAAGGAGAAATACAAAGGAATCTTCTCGCTGCACTGTGATACATAGTAGTATTTTAAGTATTAACAGTAATAGGAGGACCTCCAAACTAATATTTTAGAACTTCAAAGTACAGTTTGAAAGAAACATTAATGTTTATTTTAATTTTTAACTTAAAAAATGCGTTAACTTTATATACTATTAGAAAAGTATACTAATTGTTGCCTTGAATGACTTGATATTTTTTCTTGTTAAGACTAATCTTAAAAAGGTGATCAACAATGCCGTGTATTGTCAGTAAATTACGGAATACTTTGTTTCAAGTGTCTTGCTAAGTCATTTTTCTAATTTAGTTTAGTCCCAATAACTATATAAATATTGTTTCCATTTGTATTACTAATGAAATACTAATCACTAGAGTATTATTTTGAGGTCCTGCTAATTAATGTCAAAGGAAGCCAATATGATTTACCTGTTTATTTTATAATCAGTGTGTTAAATAAACACACAGTACTTTGTTCAGTATGAAATAGAACATTTGAACAGTAGAGGGTGCAATTGTACCTTTAGTTCTGTATTTTTGCTCTTAGAAATTAGTATTTAATAGCTGAGAGGAAAATTCAAAGAATGTACTGTTTGTTGAAACTATATACTATTTAGGAAGTATATTTAAAATAAGATAAGCCATGTAAAGGAGAAGTATAAAATTTCACAGTCATATGCAATGTCAAGAGTTTTTACATTCAAATAGCTATAAACACTCGGGTTTTATTGATGATTTAAAACTTTCAGGCAGTTGCAGATCAGAAACTTAAATTTCTACGTAGCCCAGAAGCAGAATTAATCTATTGCAGTGTAAAAATTCATTTATAGAGACTTGTGGGGTTTATGTGTACAGAGTTTTGAATCTTTATCTCCAAAATTGACTCTCTTCCATAGATAAGGGATTCTTTTTACTTTTTAATAGGAAAAGTTTTGGCTTAGGTTTTTGTAAGTTTCACACAAGTTACCCTTATTACAAAATTTATAGTCAGGTACAGTAAATTTGAAGAATTTAGGAAAACTTCTAGCTAACTTTTTGAAATAAGAAACATATATCTGAGAAATATTTCTCTTTTTTTGCATTAACAAACTATATACCCTGTCTTTGATTTAATTGAACAACTATTTAACATTTAGATTATGGCTAACATCCAAAGTTTAGCACTTTGTGTTCTATTAACTTAGTATTAAGCTTTTGGTTTTGTTTGAACAGGCTATTCTGATATTCCATAGAAAGAACATAAGAAAGAACAAGAGAAAGGAAAAGGATATCTACTTTAGGAATTAAATAATTGAATCAAAAGTACTTTTGGAGATATATTTGTTTTTTGAATGCTGTTTCAATCTGAACTTCCAAAGCTATTGTAAATGAGGCAATCAGGTAGGGCACATATATTGGCTATCAGTACCTTCTTTACAAGAATCTGCTTTCAAAATAATATGCAATAACATGAATAGTTTTCAAAGAGCGGTAAGTATTAAGAAGGACTATTAAAAACAGGCCAACTCAGTGGATAGAGCATGGGCCTGTGAATGTATCTCGGTTGACGGCTCCTCCCAGCCTGGGTCCTTGTTGGGGCCTATGCAGGAGGCAACCAATGTATGTGTTTCTCTCACACTGATGTTTCTCTCTGTCTTTTCCTCTCTCTTCTACTCTCTCTCTAAAAAAAAAAAAATAGAAAAATTCCTATGGGTGAGGATTAAAAAACCAACAAAACAAAACAACAACCAAAAAACAGGCCAACTCCAAAGAAAGCCATCAGTTTTTTGAAGTAGTTACTAATTGTGAAGAAACAAAAGAAATTGTACAACTGCTATTTCTATAGATGCTGCCAGTGTTATATGAAAGAGCACTGAACCTTGAAGACAATATCTTAGAAGCCTAAACGGAAGAAAGGCTCTGAGATTATGGTGAGCTGAAAGTTCATTAAAGGAATTGATTGTCTAGGTGTAATCTGAAAAGGTGTTATGAGTATCAAGAAATATTATTTCCTAGAAATTTCAAGGTGGCAGATTGAAAACGCAGTTATCATGGATCTCAACAGGCAACTGTGTTTTTCAAACAGTGCTGTCTATGTTGGTTTTTCTTCAGTAGAAGAAAAAATACATTTTGAGTGAATCTTGTGATATATGTGATTTATTAAATACGGAAAAGACATGCAAGAATTACAGAGCTAAAACATCAATTTTCAGAAAAAGTCATATCATGTTTTTTCTGTCATCCTTTGTTTCATGTTACAGAGAAATTCATTATCTGTATTTACTTTTAAGCTGCATTTAGCACATATTTCTGCCTAATTTTGGTCATAATAGTTTAGTTTTAAAGGTTTTACCTAAGATGATTATTTAGATCCGCATTTGAACTACTTATCCAAGGACAACAGATATCACAAATATTTTCTAGAAAAACATAGAAAATCAGTGCTATTTAAAACCTGTTTCAAACATGTGACTTGCACTGAGACCTGGGATATACGGTAGCAGCCCCTCAAGGGTAAGCAGACTGAAGTTTCTGGTACTTATGTCATTCATATATTTATGAATGACACTCAGCTGAGGGGTGCGCACCCTGAAGACCATATCCATATTGCATCAAAGGATATTTAGTTCAGCTTGTTTGTTGGGTCTCTTGATGGAGAAGAGGGAGAAAGGGTCAATTTTTCTGTTTATTGGTAACAGTGTGTTGAGATACTAGTAAATATTTCTTGAATTCATTCATTTAGTCTTACTTTCATTCATTCAATGAATTTAACAAATTATAGAGAGGGCCTATTTGTTCTAGGTATTGATGGACACAATGGACGGAGTTGCTTGTTTTCTTAGAGTTTACAGTCTAATGGATAAGAGCTAAATAACAAATGTTCTCGTAAATAATATATAATTATAAATCACGATGTGCTGTTTTAATAAAAAATATTATGGGGATGATTCAGAAAGATTATCAGAAGAAATGATATTTGAGGGGGGCACTGAAGAATGAGTTCATTGAGATAATGACTCAAAAGCTGGAAGGATGGTGATGGGCAAGCGATGGGCTTGGGATTTGAATGTAGTGAAAGGGGTTAGGAGAGGGGTCTTACAGATAGAGAATCACCATTGGAAAGGCTCTGAAATATGAAAATCAAATTGCTTGGTACCTGAAGATTTTAAAGGACTAAAAGGTCAGTGTAATGATTAATCAATTGCTCTCCTGATTTCAGTCCCACTGTAATTTTCCCTTTACTATTTTTATAAACTGAGCAGCAATCCTGTGACCCAGCTTAATTTTAAAGAGAGGAAATGTGATTAGTAGTCACATGGCTATGTTAGTCCTTCCTGTAAGCACCAAATTTGTCATATGTTCATGGTTTGCTGTCATGTCATTGGCTGTGGTTACAGGCTGGGTAAATTGTGGTTTTAAAGGGGAGATACTGTTGTTGGCAGTAATTTGGTGGGACCGGCACTGTGTGTATGTAAATACTGATAAGGAATTTCACAAATGGGGTAGGTGCTTGTAGTTTGTAACGAGTTGTTTTAAAATGATTAAATGTTATACTCAGTTTCAACACTTAAAGTATCAGATGAAAGTCTACTTGTTTAAATCAAATGTAAATATTTGCTAGGTATTTATTTGAGATTCATAATACATACTAGAAAATAAAAAATGCTGAGAAAATAATGCCGAAAGGGTTCTGTTTTATTAAACATTTCTTAGTGTCTACCAAATACTGTTGACCATTGGATCCTTTTTGTTATACTAATCACCATTTTAAGAAACTAGTGTTCTTTAGCTCACACTTTGATGAAATTCTATGTTGTTTGGCTGAGAGCTCTCATTCAGAGTTACTAGGTTGCTGGCAAAGCTGTTTTTTGACCGCTGAGTTTGGCTGTTGCACCAGCCATAACCATATGTTTGTTTTTTTTCTTGGTCATTTTGTCCTTTCTTCATCAATTATTACAATTTCTCACAGTTGAATAGTTCATGATTCCAGATTATGAAAATGATGTAATGTGTTAATGTTGATAATTTGCTTTGTAGATATATTAGTTATTAAAAGAACATATACTTAGAATATTAAAATACAAACTTATTTTGAGAAAATACTTATGTAGTAAAAATCTAAGTGTTTTTAAAATGTAGTTTGAAATAGAGCTTACTAATTTTTATTCATTCGCCAATTTTGTTGAGTATTCCATTAGAAAATGTTAAATAAATAAAGTTACCTTTTGGCATATTCTAAAGTTTTTATATCTTAAAAATGCCAAATGGTCTTAGATAAATGACATGAGTTTAGAGAATCAAACAAGTATCACCATTTGAATCCTGAGAGAGTTGTGTGTGAGATTTAGGGTGTTACCCTTTGGTTTCTATGAGTTGGAGAAAAATTTCCTCTTTCTCGGTAATGATTGTTGTTCATATTTTAAGGACTTTCAAAACCATGTAGTGTGAGGAAACTTAAGCTGCTGTGTGTAGAGAGAGAAAAAATGAGCAAGATGCTTTACTCTACTTCCCCACTTAGATCTTGGCAGGGAGATGTAATACAAAAGATTTGGAATCCACCCATGTCATGGGCCCACTTTACTTTGACATTAATGCAGGTTTGTTGATTAGAAGCATGTGGTTTAAGTTTCATATGTATGGTCTATACATGCCTTGTGTAAGCCTGTACACGGGCATGTACACACACATCCCACCCCCACACCTCCATACCCTTCAGATAGATCCCCATAGTAGTAACAACAGTTCTATATGGTTTGAATATAAAAATAGGCATAATAGAACTAATCAGACACTTCAAAGATATTTTAATATATTTATATTAAATTATAAATATATAGCAAATTAAAGTGTTCTGAATTGGCTTTAACAATGATCAGTAAGAGATATGCAGTCAGATTTTCATGTGAGCCAAAGCAGGCTTCTATGTACAGAAATACTGAAATGCCAAGTGAAAGAATAATATAGCTTTAATATGCTGATAATTGAGAGACTTGGGTTCTAAATTCTCCTCTGCCTTAGTCTTTAAGTTTCCTTAAATTTGAAATTAGGATGTTGATTAGATCATTCTGTAGTCCATTCTGGCAAAATTTTGTGATATCCATTATGAATAAAGAATAAGGACACCTTTGCTTCCCCCGCCCACCCCCCCCCCCCCCCCCCGGCCCCGGGATATGGGAAAGGATAGAGTATGAAACTATAGCAAATGTTGGTATCAGTTCTTTTGAAATCTATTTCTTGGAGTGCCCATGAGAGTAGCACAAAATAAATAAAGCAATGGGGTGCATGTGAAGATGCTGTGACATGCGTGAAGTTTCTGTGCTGTGACGGCTGAGAGAATGTAACTTGCTGTGTGCTGACAGAGGGTCTGACCAGTGGAACTTGCAAAGTGAAAATAAGCAATTTTTGCAGTTCTCTATGTTCCTAACAGCAGCAGTTGCTTTTACTATCCCACAAATAAACGTTTTGTAAAGTTCCCTGTCATTTTTTTCCACTTAAAATTGATATTAACATAGATGCTTTTCTAAGGAGCTAGATTATTAGAATTTTGGCTGTATTATAATCTGTGGAAAATTTAGATGACTTTTCCATTAACTCTGATATTTGAGTACAAATATTCTTACATAATGGAGTGACTCAAGACAGACACTGAACAGTCTGCCTAATACCAAAAATGTGTAAAAGTCCCTCCTATTTTATATTTATTTATATGGAGCTTTAAAACCAAATGAGACTTGGTATATTGCTGTTTTTTGCTACTTATTTATTATATAGGTGTTTGTATATATGTCTTTTAAGTTTAAATTTGAACCACTAATATTTAAAGTAGTCCTACCCACCAGATAAATGCCTATACTTTGAAAAATTAATTTTTCAACCCAATCTGGGTAAGGAATAAATTGTAGTTTTTCTAAAAATGTGTATTAGGCAAAGTGACTGATAATTTAACAGTTGGTTTCAAATGCACAGTGACTATACCAGTATGCATCTCCTGAGCCCCAGCTTGAGGCTCTAGCGATTCTCCGAGGGTAATGTTTTCATAAACTTGAGATACCATATATTGGCCTTAGATTAATATCCATTTGTTTTACCATCCCTATGCTTCGTTTAGTTATCATTAGAGATGGATTTCCATCTCATGATTCTTTTATGAAAGGCACAATATTAAGCATTAATTCAATTGGAACTTAGGTGATATTTACTTGTCTACTAAGTTAATGAGCCTGGAGATCTCTGTGTATTTCCCTACTTAGCCTTTTGGCCTGCAACTTCCCCTCTCCTCCAAATCTCTGACATTCTCACAGTATAAGTGTCTTGCCATATTTCTCTTGCCCAGTTCATTCATTTTAGTTACCAATAAAATCCAGTTTACTCAATATTCCATTTTATCGTTTCTTATAGCCTCATTACATTCCCACATTCCCAATTTTAGAAAGTTCCTAGCAAAATGTAGTTTTATTTTTTTACTTTCAGTTTTGATTACATGGCATGTAGGGGGAAAATGGTAAGTTGTGGAATCTGTTAAAAGCTATTTAATATAAAAGCAACAACAAAAAATAATTGACTCCAGAGCTATTCTCCCATAAGCCACATGATATCAAATCCATTTTCAAAAGTAAAATTATTTTGCAAATGTTTTTGACTATTTTGTGAGGAAAATAATGATGCATTAACTTAGGAAATAATGTGCTTGATATACCAGAAGGTTCATTGAAATGGAACTGAGAAACTATAACTTATTAATCAGATTCAGAGATATTATGATGTTCATACTCATGCATATATTCACTGGGCTTAACATGCAGTAAAATAATATTTAGTGGAAAAATCATTTTAAATTCCCTTTTATGCATTTAAAATTTTTCTATTCATGAAAAAATACAGAAAACCCAATATTTTTCTTCTTAGAAATCTTTTATTCCTTTTGGTCTTTGGAAACGGGAAGCTTACTAACAGCACAAAGAAATGTTCTTTTTGTTAGCTAGTGCATGGATTTTGGGGGGGAAACTAGTGCAGGCTGAGGCCCAGTGCTAACTTACCATCATTTGAAGCTGCGGACTATAAGAATTCATTTCAATGAATATTAGGCATGACACTAATTTGGTATTAAACTCTAAGCACATTAGCAATTACTGTACAATGCACTATTACTTTCCAAGTCTCTGCAGTAAGTTTTTCATCATTAGTGGTTTATTTTTTTTTCTTTTTATGCTGAACATATAATTCTCAGCAGTATGACTTCAAAACAGCCTAACCATGAGAACTTTTACTATATCCATTTAAACATGCATTCCTGATGGCTGAATCTGTCTATAAAACACAATCACAGAGTGATATAATTCTATAAGTGATAAGCAGATAGGTGCTTGACATGCGGTGCTTAATCCATAGGAAGCCCGTGTGTCTAAACTCCAGATTTTTATTACAAGGAAACGAAGAGAGCCTTGAATTCTTTTCTGACTCATCAAACTGTAATTAAAATTCTGTTGTCAGACTTGTTCCCCTTTACAGTCCAAAGACAATTTCTGTGGTGTATTATTAGGCTTTGGAATAGAATGATTGCTTTCCTAAAACATATTTGCACAAACAAATGCATTAAATGGATTTGTAATGTGCCTAAAATAATAGGTATTATTGTTATTTATATTCCTTGGCTTTACTTTTCTATCAGTAACTTTGAAAGCAAAATTTGAAAATATTTATGAAATAGAGAGGCTCATTGGTCCTGAATTAATTAGGGTGACCAACTGTCCTGGTTTGTCCAGGATCAAGGGGTACCAGGACTTCAGTTTTAAAACCAGGACAGTCCCAAGAAATTTTAGTATTAAAACCAGAACAACGTCAGGCTAATGGGTACAGATGATCATCCTAAAACAGGATGAAATGGTGCTGGAGTGAAGACAGTTTTAGGAAAAGGAACCTGTAAAACATCTGTTGTCTACTCTTGCTGGATTTTCCAATTTTCTCCTCTTTTTATGTCCCTAGCCTCGCTCCACCGTCAGGCTAGTTAATGTTAAGAACACTCTTATCTCTCTGGGTCCAGAGCCAAGGCAAGAGCAACAATTGGAATTCCTATAGAGGGCAATGCACAGAGAGGGTAAGGGTCTGGATTCGAATCCAGGCCTTACCATTTATTAGGTGGGTGATTTTGTGCCTCTGTTTTCTCAAATATAAATGGAAATAATAATAATGTCCAATTTGTAGGGTTACATGAACAGTGCCTGCTATGCATTACGAGTTCAAGGAAGCTAGGTATTTTTATTATGATATTGGTTAGGATTGACAATTTAGAGCAAGCTAGTATGTCTACCAGTAATAGTAACTTCCATATCTAGATTCTTACGGGTACTTGTTACTGCTACCAATTTTCTGTAAGGGGTGGCTTTCATGGTCCAAAAAGCTAGCTATGTTTTTTTTTGTTGTTGTTTGTTTGTTTCTTGCAGTTCAACATATGTACATGAAATGGCAGAAGAAAATGTCAAATTTAGGACTATTCCAAGAAATATTCCATCAGTGGAAGGGGCAGACTGGATGGCAAAATTATCGCAGTTCTTTTGGGGCAAGTTATATTTTTAGTAAAGGATTATAACTTCTTCAGATTTTACTTTTTAATAGGAAGTATCAGGGTAAAGCTGCATTATTGAATACTTTATTGAAGGATTCTGAGATTTTAAGGAAGGCCTGGTAATACTTATTCTCATTCATGAGAGTTGGATGCAAAATTGAAGAGCATCAACATGCCACAATTTGGTCTGGCTACTGGTAGAGCGTTGTTTCCATTACAGTTATGACAAAGAGAGACTGCTGAAAAGTAGGTTGTGAGTTGACTATGGAAAGCTAGAGTATGAACTCAGTTCCTTCAAAATTGCATTGTTCTCTGTTTTAACATCTAACATCAAGACATCATTCCAGGCAGGCAGTGGGAGAGTCAGTATATGTCATTCAACCCCGGTTCATTCCAGATTTGTGGCAGCCATTTCTAAATGAGCAGAAAGTAGACTTGTGTCTGATCTTTGATATTAAATTTTACCCAATTAAATTTCCTGTAAGACACATAGGAAGATTAGTCTGTTGAAATTTAACTGCAGGACCTTAATTTTTCATATAAAATTCATTCTGAGCACTTATCAAGTACAATGCAAAAAGGTGGTTAAGAAAACATTGGAATCACTCAAAAGTTTAAGCTGGAAAATCAGGTGCCTAAAGCCCCAAACAACCAGTTAAAGACATCATTGAAAACCTTTCTTAAAATATTTATGTTGAGTTTTAAGAACAGAAGAGAATAGCCTAGAATTCTGGATTTTGTATATATAATTTTAAAGTATTTGAGGAAATTAAATTATTTTTCATAATATAGGCTAATACAACCAAATATATTCTTATACCTTGAACATTTTTTAAAGTATGTCAACTGTAATAGTCATTTCTTCTTGGCTGTTTACTTTCTTTGCATTTATTACAACTGATTTCTGAATTTCAATATGGGATTAATCATGGAATATATTTTATATCACAAGACTTCCATTTAAAATGAAAATGCCACATGAATATATCCTATGGCTGCATGTAGATATGATAGCTTAAATAGTGAAACAAATTATGTCAGTTAGTGTAAAGAAACAACCATCACTTTTGTTCAAAGATACCTGAATATTTTTTTGGTTAAAATGCAATTTTAATTTTGATGGAAAAGTGCTTTTATTTCTATTTTCATTGCACATGTAGCAGGCTTTCTACTTTGTGCTGCCCAAATACATTAAGTAACCCCCTTGAAGCCTCAAATGAACCTTAAAATATAACCCTGCTTAGCAGTTAACTAATGATGTTACTTATACAATGTTTTGACATATTTTTAGACATAAACTCTTGGCCACCTGGACCCCTATAATAGATTGGTAGGAAAAAGTTTTAAGCATTTTCCCATGGAATCAAAGAATTCCCATAGGTTAGAAAGATAAGAACTTGGCCTTTTGCCTGGGGAAAGACAATATCACAGAAGCTCTTTTAAAATAGTGTCAGTTATGCAAAGCTATAGTATTTCTGCTTGTTTTAGTTTTAATTAAGACAACAATGAAATTCAGAACTATTATTTCCTGCTCTCAGTATTTATGTTATTCATGTTTTGTGTGTTACAAATGAAATGTTTTGGGGATGATCCATTTTGTGTATTATATACATTCATGTTGGAAAGCAGAAAACCTGTCTTATAACATCTGTACTAAGAGAATTAGATCATAATCTGTGTGGAAGAATGTTTAGGATTATACAGTATATCCTTTGTCATTTACACCTCTTTAAATCAAAAAGCTTAATAACTTGCTGTTGGCTTGCCCCCTTTTTCCTTCTCCCTTCTTCTTTTCTTAGCTCAGATAGAAAAAGTTGTGCATTCAAAAGTAAAAGAAAGCAAGTTTTTATTCTTTTTTGAGACTAATATATCTGTCCTTGGCTATGGTTCTAGATTGCAATTCAGTTTTAAACTATTACCTATCTACTTTGTTTTAGTGTTCAAGATGGCCAAGTGTAGCATTGAGGTTTATATCATTCAGTGCCCAAGAATAATTAGAAGGCTGCTAATAAAGATGTTATAAAATTGGAAGAGTTGGTGAAGATTTAGATAAATATTATAAATTTAGGTAAGCATTAAGTAAATATTTGGCGCTTTTAAACATCATGTGTTTCAGTGATGTCAGAATTGCCCTTGAACAGAAAGGATGCTACTTAATTGTCATCACTTCAGGAAATAATCTAGTGGGCAGGAATAGGGGTGAGGGTGGGTAGAGGTAGAGTGAGTGGTATAGCCCTCCTTCTCTTTAGAATCTTCTCTCTTTTTCAAAGTTTGTGTCTTGCTATTCAAGTGGAAGGGCACAGACCTAACAGCTTAGTTGTCAGGGAAATAATATTTTTAAAGGTATGGTTCAATTTTAGGATGAACTTTTTGGAGATCAGCAATGATTTTTCCCATGCTCCCTATACCCCCCACACCGAAAATAGTTAATTAACCTGAGTTTGGAAAAGGTGGAAAGGGGAGGAATTAGCAGGAGCAGGCAGTGTGGGAATGCTTGGGGGGCGGTGGGGGGGGGGGGGGGAGGAAGTCAGAAGCCTCCTCCCCCTTCCCTTCCCCAAAGACACCTGGATGTTAGGATGTTCGGGGAATCCAGAGTTGCTCTATCTCCTGAGAGGCAAGTTTCTTTTCCGGCCTTGGCCACCTGTGTGCTGCGCTCCGGGTGGGAAAGGTGGCCTGGGAGGAGGGAGAGTTCAGACATGTGACTCGGGAGCCTTTCCTGGTGAGGCTGGTGGTCAAAATACCTCCAGAACTCAGAGCTTTTAAGATGCAGAGTACGCTTTGTTCGCCCACGTTTCCAGGATTGTAGTCCCTTGTCCTCAAGACTCCTCTGCTCTGGAGCCGGCTGTCACCTTCCCAGTTCTTGGGGTCCTTGCTGTCTTTCCCCTCTCCCCTCCCCACCCCCAAAGTGGTGCTCCCGCCTCGCTCCGCCTGCACAGCCCCTGGCGCGCCCCGCAGGGTTATCAGGCTCCGCACACGCACCACTGGCTTCCTCTGGCTCCCAGCGCGAGTGACCCCGGCAGCCCAACCGCTGCCCGGGAGCCTCATCGGAGTCCCGGTCTCCTGCTCCCTGACCACCGCGCAGCTGCCCTTCGGACCCCCTGCAGCGCCCACCGCGCGTCAGGCTTCATCCCGGGTTGGACCTGCCGTTCTGCTCATCCCCACACTCAGCCTCTCCATCAGCCCCGAGAAGTGGAATCTGCACAGAAACTCTCTGTGGCTGGAGCCCGCGGACTGGGCATGCTCAGAAGCCAGGGCTGGCTTTGGTCTCAAGTAGGAAGCTTTTGCACTCGGGAGGCAGCGGCGACTTTGGGGAAAGTTGATCGGAGAGGGGAGGAAGCCCCGAGACGCGGAGCAGCGCGGGGAAGGAGCCCCCGGCAGCCGGGAGGAGCATGGGCACCCTGCGGGATCTCCAGTACGCGCTCCAGGAGAAGATCGAGGAGCTCAGGCAGCGGGATGCTCTCATCGACGAGCTGGAGCTGGAGTTGGATCAGAAGGACGAACTGATCCAGAAGCTGCAGAACGAGCTGGACAAGTACCGCTCGGTGATCCGGCCGGCCACCCAGCAGGCGCAGAAGCAGAGCGCCAGCACCTTGCAGGGCGAGCCGCGCACCAAGCGACAGGCGATCTCCGCCGAGCCCACCGCTTTCGACATCCAGGATCTCAGCCATGTGACCCTGCCCTTCTACCCCAAGAGCCCACAGTAAGCCGGGGTTACGCGCAGGGGGCCCTGGGGCACCCTGTGGGTGGGGAGCTGCGGGTCTCTGTATTGTCTCTGTGGGCCCCCGCCCCTCCCGCTTGCTATGTCTGTCCTCATCCTCAGAAATGTTTCCTTTACTTGCGGGGCTGTGCACGTTTCTAGAGCCAGACTCAGCACCTATGCTGCCTTCCCGTCTTTGTCGGATGTCGAGCTATTTTTTTAAAAATATGTGCATTCATATATGCCACCTACTGTACAGAGAGTTTGAATGCGCCCCAGGTGTGTGTCTGGCTGCGTGTATGTGCGTGAGTGTGAGAAGCGGAAGAAAAACCCCATCTCCCAAATGCCTTGGCAAAGCTGCCCAGCCGGAAAATCCTAAATGCAGGCTCATCAGACTTGAAATGAAATGCGTCTGATATCATCCTTACTTTCTACGCGTTTGTGGCTCTCCCGGGTTTCTCTACACGCTGGCCCTTCTCACTGGTACCCTTCAAACCTGATGCTCTGTCATCATCAAAGTGTCAAAAACAAGCCAACGCGCATATCTAAGGGAGGATTTTTTTTTTAATTTCCTCAATTGGATGACATTTGCAATCCACACATGGAAGCCTAGTCTGTTGATTTCTTAAAGATCTTTTCATAACATCCGAGGGAGAATATTGCTTGTTTTCCTTCAGGAATTTGCATACTGTTACTAATGGGGCACCTCCTCCCAAGAGGCTTGCATGTTTCCAGGCTCAAAAATAGAGAAGTGCTCGACCTTTATTGAAATGGGAGACACATTGTTTGCCTTATTCCCGGCTTCTGATGCAACTGATCCGTGTTGTTCCAGCATTTTAGAGAACTATGTGGTTCTGATGTCAGTAAGCTTCACAACTTGGGTGGAAAGATTGAATGAAACTTGTTCTACACCACTTAACTCTAGAGTTCTTATGGAGAGTAAAGGGACAAGAACTTACATTAATAGGGAATGAGCACCCGAATGAAAGTTATTTTTAATTAATAGATATGATAATTGATAAAGTAAAAGGTTTTGATGCTCTATTCCTAACTACATCACATTGGCTAGATGACGTGTTACATAATAATACAAGGTCCCTTGGAATCCTTCACTCCGTAAACACAAGGGACTGATATAAAGAGAAAGAGTAACTACTTGATTATCTTCATGTATATTTGCTGTGTTGGAGGGAGCTTGGGAGTATGTACTGATTATACTTCTGAAAACTTAGAGTTAGACCTATACTTGTTGGTTCCCATAGAGCATGTGCTGTTTCTCATGCAGGTTGAGCTTAATGAGGAGATTTTATTCCGAGAGAGTGAGGAAGAGACCGTAAGGATAAATGCTTCTGAGCTTCTGACTTCACCAAGTTGCCCTAATAGTTTGTTGTTAGACTTAGATCTGCCTTAGAAATTTGCAGTCCTGTTATGCTTGCCTGTTTTAGCTAACCAGGTACATGGCCATCGCTCCTGGGCCAAGTTTTGCATAATGAAAAAATAACTCAAAGGCAGCTCTGCATCTTTAAGGATTCTGCAGGATCTCATTTTAGTATTTGCAGGACTTTGGAGTAATACAGAGCAAAGTCCACTTTTATAAAAAGACCAGTTAAATAGGGTTTATAATGAAGCATGATAAGTCTAGCTGATAACTGTAGTGAAATATATCAGACAAGATCCAAAGGAATCTAGGCAGTAAGGAATGAACTGAAGTTTTAGAAACCGTTTAGTGCTTGACATGGAGAACTACTAGATTTTTTTAAAAGCCCATGGTGGAAAATGAAATGAGTGTGGCAAATAATTCTATTGTAATAAACATTTTATCTATGGAACAATGCTGTGCTTTCTGATATTTAATAACTTGGGCTTTAAAGAAGTCAGCCACTAAGACATCAACATGGTGATTTTGGTGATGCTGAAGGATTATATTGAAGAAAATGATAGCATGTCTTCCAAGCTTAAATAATTTTGGAAAAACATCTGTTCTTTTTTTCACACTTACATAAAATGAGAACAAAATTGACTTAAATGGTAGAGTGTACCTCTCGAGAGAAAGAGAAGTATATTGTATGCAAAATGATTATTATCATGTCATTGGAATGATTGTGCAAGATAGCTCCACAAAGAATTAGGAAAACTTGACAAACTGAAGATGTGTTTGAACTTCAGTTTATTCCACTATAAGTAATTTGATGACACAGACTTACTGTTAACAAGTGTTTGTCTTTATATTTCATCTTTAGTGCAACTTAAATTCAGTCATCTTTCTTGAACTTACACACAGGTTATCACGGCTTCAAGTTAAAATGAAACCATTTAAGTAACATAAAACTGACTTTAACTCATGATCTTGTTAGTTTTCTATATTCTCTTCATTACATGTAGGTAACTGTTCTGCTCAGTTATTTGATGAATGAAAATATGTTCCTGTTTACTTTTTGCTTATTGAGGTTGCCTTCTGAGGATAGTTTTTAAAACTTTTTTTAGTGATTTTTGATCCTTTAAAAAAAAGTAAAATAAAAATTAACTCATCCACTTCGATTGTCTTAACTTTTTTGGTTTGAAAGTTTCCCCATTAAAATGGGAATTGCAGGGGAGGCTTGGTCAGATTCCAACAGAAGCCAGGGCCCTCCTGCTGCATCTGTGAGGTGGGGAGAGTGTTTTTGTTTCTCTTTCACATGTGTATATAAACAGCCCTTAAGCTGTTTTTGTGTTATGAATGTGAAACAAAGAACTGAGGTAGCAAATTGGAATCTGTATTCCACTGCTACCAAATAATGACTTGAGAGTGTAAAATTATTAGTCTATATATTTTGAAATAAATTGAGCAAATAAACTCTTAAAAATGAGAAAAATATCCATTTTATGAGATCAGCCTGTTGATATATATATATATATATATTTTTTTTCTTATGGACTTTTAAAGTAATTTTATTTCATGCTATTTCATTCCTGAAAATTAACTCCATAATAGGTTAGCACATTCAGTCTCTCCTATTATGATCTAAACCCTTTACCTATGGTAAATATTCTCACATCCTTTCTGTTTCGCTGTCACAGGGTTCTGCGTCATTCAAGTTGGTCTATATAAACTTGAGTTTCTATCACAAGTGGTTAGTGTCTCTGTATTCTTGTTAAGCTGTTGCTTTTCACCCCTGAGGTAGATGCATTTCAGAGAATGATGACGTTTTGTTATATTTCACTTTTGATTGTGAAGTACTTTGGAAGAGCTGAGGATATTGAGGAATATTTTCTTATTTTTAGAGAGGCATTCATTTTAAGATCTTATGTGAGCTTTTAAACCTTGACACTAGAACATCTCAAGAGAAATGGAGTCTTTCTACAGGCTGTGTGTTAAAGTTTGTAGGAAGTTGAGAGAATTTTAGCATTTTAGTGTAATCTTAGATGGCATAATATTAAAACAGATTTCTTCAAAGGTAACCATTAAATTTCAAATGTGCCCTACAGCTCAGTTGAATACTTTGGTGGGATGTCTTTCATGTATAAGCTATCATCAGGCATTAGAGGTCAGAGATACATAGATCCTATCATCAAGGAGTTAATAAAGGTTTAATAATGCTGCACAAGTATATATTCTAGAAAGTAGAGTAGGCAAGTCATAGAGGAGATACTCAAGACAGCAAATATAATCGAGCCCATTTAATTTTATGGTTTCAGGAACTCATGTTGAAATGGAGATATTTAAAGTAAATACATATTTGGAGGATGGCCATGATTTAGTGCTAATGGGATTAGAGGGGTGGGGGTTGGCAGGGCCATCAGCAAAGGGGATGGACAGCAAAAGAAAGCAGAGGGTACATCTGGGGATTAACAGCAACCAGTGGCTGTACCAGACACGGTAATGCGGTAGTGGGAATTGAAGAAAAGCTAGTTTAGGCCAAGAGAATGAGCATATTAGTTTCTATTTTATAAAGTAGGTAAGGGGGCATTTTTGTTGTTTTTAGAATAATCAAGATGTGTGTGTGTGTGTGTGTGTGTGTGTGTGTGTGTGTGTGTGTGTATGTGCGAGCGCACGCATGCGCACATTTTACTGGAGGACTACTTGTTACCCGTTAGTAAAGCTCTGACTCTTTGAATGTCAGTCCAGTCCTCTACCCCTGACCAGCACCATCCTGCTAATAGCCATACCTATTCCAGCTTGGTAAGGGCATTTAATTTAACCAATCAGCAGATGGTTAAAACCCTTAAGGAAACCCAGTTCCACTCTTAATAGAAAACAAGTTCCTTTACCTACTCACTTCAAACTGTTCCCACTGAAAAGAATCTAATTTTATTTTTAAAATACTCTAACTAGATTCCTCACGTACCTGGGCAACTGGGACAGGAGAACTGAAGTTGGTTTCTGAAATTCATCTTCCTTGTTTTTGTGGAAGAGTTAAATTCCCACTTAAGTCTATTAGTTATTCTAATAGACTTCCCCATTTGAGTGTGTTGGTTTGATGTTAGTCTATGCAGTGAATGGGAAGCTGTGGAAGCTTTTATAAAAATATATATGAGAGCAGGTTGCTAAAACCCTACGCGGGTGATTGGAAGCACAGTCAAGTTGTGCGCCCCTCAGGGGTGGCTTGTAATGAAAATACTGACAGGCCCGGAAAGAGGAGCTACAGAGACTGCCTGAGAATGTAAACGACCAGTTTCCTGGCCCTACTGAGCCACATTGCCAAGCTCCTGCTGCTTGTTATTTCACTAAAGAGTTGGGTTTGGATTCCTAATGGGAAAGGGGAGAAGAAGGCAGACGATGTTTCTATTGTTGCTGTTTGCAGGTTATAAGGCATATGGAAACATTTTTTTCCCCTGCCTGCTTAGCAATGGAGGGTCTCCATGGTATCCTAGCAACCAGTTGGAACACTGGGCTGCTGCTCTTCCTGCCATCTCTGCCATAGGTACTGCTGCCCATCCCAGGGCACCAGACCTGCTGCCTGCATTCCAACCCTCCGACTTGAACCTTCCAAGCTCTGAGAACACAAGACAATGTGATACGTAAGCACATGCTGCAGGCAGCATTTACCAGTAGGCTCAACAGCTTATTATGCAGTCACATCTGTGGCATTTTGAATCCTAATCTGAATGGTTGAGCTGGCGCTGTTGGCCACCCCTTCCCTGACAGCACGTCTCGACTTCCTCACACCCAGCCTTCTGACACCCCTTCTTCTTTCCTCTCACCATTTTCTATAATGACTGCCTTCCTCTGCATCTCCTTAAAATTTGTTTTCTGAGAAGAACGGGCAGCCTGTTTGAACTCTCTAAGTATAACTTTGTTTGTAAGAGCAGAGGAATGTTCTCCCTCCAAAACCCGTCATGTAAATATGAACAATAGCACAAGAACTGTAGCCACACAGAACAGATGTTTAACAAAAGGTGGGGCTAATAGTATACTTCCACAAGTGCCTTGTTTCTGAATGGCTTTTATAATCATAGTCATTTGATAGAGGCAGGAGGGTAGAGTGGGAAGAGGAGATGTGTGTGTGTCGGGGTGGGGAGGGGAGAGGTGGGCAGGAAAGTTTAAAGCAAGATGATCATTGTTAAAGCTATGCTATATTTGCAAATAAGTTGGGAAGGAGTAATGGGCATGATGGGTGAATAAGACTGGAATAGAATTTGCAAGTTGAATAGTACTTTGTGGATGAAGAGAGGAGACACCCAAACTGGAGTATATGGAGGGCTTGCCTCCTCTGAGTGTGGGAACTGTACTGGGATTTTGGTAGAAAACCATTAAAATGTTTCCCTTTAGGCCAATGCTTGATTTGAATAAATGTATTGTTCCTTTCAAACATCCTATAGGCTGATACCAGGGAGGCTTGGTGGTTCAGGAACAGTCCACAGGGCAGAAAGGAATGAGGAGAGCAAGTCAGCACATCACTGTTTCTGAAAGAATGGGTCAGAATGGCACTGCCCTTCATCATCATAATGGCTAACATTTCCTGAGCACTCACTCTGTGCCACGCACTGCTCTCTGTGCTGTCCATCGGCTGTAATTTTTATCAAATGACCCTGAGAGGAAGACTCCAGAGTATCCCATTCCACAGCACTGAGCTACAGGCCAAGTAAGTTGCTCAAGGTCACACACTTTGTAAGACGCTGAATCTGAATTTGAACTCCAGGGCTGTTCTCCTTAGCCATTAGGTTCTCCTGCTTCCCAAAGGAGTGTGAGGATTAGGCAATTGCAGGAAAACCCAATGAACCGCCTATAGGCTGTTCTCTGGGGAGTGTATCTGTTCCCCAGTAATTAAATGAGAAGTGAAGTACTTAGGGAGAAGTGGAAAAAATAAGACAGGTCAGTGGTTTCCAAACTTTGCTGCAATTAGAACCACCTGAGGGGCCTTTAAAAAAAATCCAGTGCCTAGGTTTTACCCAAGCCAATTAAAATTAGAATATCTGGGGGTGGAAGCCAGCCATCAGTATTTTTTTTAAAGATTCCTCAGATAACTTCAGTGTGCAGCTAAATTTGGGAACCACTCTGAGAAGACAACAGTGTGTGTGTGTGTGTGTGTGTGTGTGTGTGTGTGTGTGTGTTATTAAACAAAGGCAAGGATAAACTTTCCACTTAAAGAGTAGAGTGTTTCTGTTGGCTAAAACTTTTCAGCACCAGGGGCTTGGCAAAGCAGATATCCCCCCTATATTATAGGTGTGCACAATTTAGTAAATGTCTTATTGTTTATTCTCATTGGTTCCCGTCCTTGACTGCATATTAGAGTCCAGGTAGGTCTCTCTAGGAAATGTTAAAAATATCTTTCCTGGGGTGCCACTTCCAGAGATTCTATTTCATCGCTCTGGGGTGGACCTGAGGCGTAGGGATATTGTTTCAACTTCCGAGGTGATTGCAATATGCAGCCAGGATTGTGAACCTTTTCCATGGAGTATTCAACTGCAGTTGTTACTGGCTATTTGAATTCCCATCCTTTGGAAAAGCACTTTCCTCGGTCCCTTTCTACCAACCCAAATCCCTGCTTACAGAGGAGCCAGGCAGCTCCAAAGCCCCTCTCCCCACAGAATCTGCCCCTCTCCCCACAGCATCTGCCCCTCTCTTGATCTCTGGGGTTACCTGTGTGGGCCTGGAGCATGATCATTGTCGGCAGCTCCGGTCAATGGAAGTATATTTCCTCTTTCCCGCCAGCCGTGAGTCCTGGCCACTGTTCAAATATGACACATTAGGATCAGCCATCATCCCAAGTTTGTTTCCACTCTCACTGGGGCAGCTGCCTCGTTAGCCAGTAAGACTGTTCCCTTCGGCCCCTGATGCATCTATGAAATTTTAATGTATGAAGGTGAGACAATGATGAGCCCCCTTGGAAGAGCAGGACGGGGCTTGTAGTGCCTGTCCTTCTGGTATGTGAAGTCTGTGCAGCCAGCTACAGTGTTTTTTTTTTCCCCCCTCTACAGATATTTTATCCTTTTAAGGCAAACAGCCTGAGATCAGGCTGAGGAGTACTTTCCAAGGAGGCTTCAGAGAAAGCAGAGCGAGCACATCAGGCTCTCAGCCTCTTTTCCGGCCAGGCCGGGTGGGAGTGAGTGGACAGGTCTGGGCACTGCTGGCTGATGAGAGGTCTGAGATGACACCCACAGTCTCCGTAGGTCCCACAGGGGGGCTCCTAGGGAGATGGGAACTGGACCCCCTGTGATCACCACCTCCCTGCTGCCCCATTGCCAGCTCTTTGGACTCTTTCTTGCTCTCTTTCCCCTTAGACTCTAAGGCAGGGATCCTCAAACCTTTTAAACAGGGGGCCAGTTCACTGTCCCTCAGACCGTTGGAGGGCCGGACTATAGTTTAAAAACTATGAACAAATTCCTATGCACACTGCACATATCTTATTTTGAAGTAAAAAAACAAAACGGGAACAAATACAATATTTGTGTTTGCATGTGGCCCGTGGGCCGTAGTTTGAGAACCCCTGCCTAAGGCTTAGACTCTAAGGCTTAGCGTGTTAAAAACTCCTCTAAAGACATTCCTAATTGTCTCTGATAGGAGCCTGTTTACATCTGTAATTTAATCATCATCTTCTCAGGTGAGGACCAGCCAATATAAGACTTTATATAAGGGATGAAAACAGCTGGTATAATTGCAAATACTCGGTGGCAGAAATCCTCTCAGAATGGAGTCAGTGAGGAGCCCTCTTGTCTCTTTCCCCCTCCTTCTAAAATATGAAAATGTATTCAGCTGACAGATAGCATGTTAGAGCAGAGTGGATGTAATAAGGCTGCCCAGAGGATTGGGGACATTAATTACGCAGGGAAGTTAATCATAAGGAAAGTAAACACTTTCATTATGAATCCAGCTTCATGTGGTGCACATGGTTATTGGACCTAAGTGGGAAGGATAAGAGGAATTAGCAATAATAAGTAAACGTGAACAAAAGCATGTGTTCACTTATATGGCTTAGCCATTAGACAGGATGATGGGCAAGAGCTGGTGTTAGGACACTGTTTCTTAAAGTTGTTATAATCCAAGATATGAAAGGATGGGCATTAGCACAGAAAAAAAAACTCAGTGCCAGTTTAGTGTCGACATATACTACTTTCAGCTGCATCAAATTTTTTAAGAATGTTAATTTTCTTTGCCAGTCTAAAGATGATAAATGCTAATTAAACTTACCAGCCTTGCTTCAAGACAGATGTAATTTTATTGACTTCTCTGTAGAAATTGAGTAACTTAAATCCAGCAAAAGCAGATGTAAATAGGTTAAATTATTAATATGTGTCAAAAGCAGATTTCCTAATGTTGTTGACTTTCCGATGTTCAGTTTTCTTACTTCTAGTCCATATCTGCTCTTTCAGGGTAGCTCTGAAGTTCTTTAAATGTGAAATAATGATAGTATCAGCCAGTCAGTTTAATTTGGTTAATTGTATTAAATGTCAGTGATGACGAATACACCTCAGCGAAGCAAAATGCTTTTGCTATTTTTTGAAACAATCATAATATGATAATATCAAGCTTTCTCCAGATTTAGACAAAGGAATAATGAGATATTGTAAAGGGAAAAACATCTCCTTTCTGGATATGCTGCATATCATCTTAATGGTCCAGCTCGATCAATAAATTATGGTTTTCACATTGCTTCTAAATCTGGAGTGAGAGGAAAGATAAAAAGATTGTCATGATGAGAAAGAAAAAATTGGAATTCTGGATGTTGCCCCTCTGGAGTTAATGTTACTGATGGACTGGAGCGTGGATCGGTCATTCTCCGCTGTGTCTGCGGGTGGCTGGCAAATGCATTGTACAAACTAGCACACTTCCATCTTCAGAAGACACACCTTGCCTAAATGACTGGTGACTGAGTAATGCATTTTATATTGTGGCGAGGCAGAAAAGATGGCCTTCTATTAGACTTGTGCTGGTTTGACAGGATGTCACCATATCCTTTACAGAGGAATATTAAACATCTGAAAGTGACAGGTACCATTTTGCTAAGTCGTGATGGCAACTCATTAGGTCAAGGGGGAAGAAAGAACAAAATGCATTAGAATAAACCCTAGAGTGTCGGGAAGGGAACATTATTTGAATTATGTTCTTTATTCTGGGCCCCTGCTATTGTCTTATTTAGGAACTCTCTGAGGATACGATAGCTCAGAAAAGTAAGTCCATGGACCCTCAGATATGTAAGAGTAGCTATTGGCTGGAGGATCCACTCAGTGAATCCCTCTTTATTTTGAGTAAATAAATTTTAATTAAAATAACTTTTTCAGTTCTGAATTGTTAGAGGAAAACCTTTTCTTTCTTTCCTCTTCCTCAATAATGTATGGTACAGTGCAAAATGAAAGAACTGCTTAAAGTTTCCAGTCATTCAGTTAACAATTACCTTTATAAAACTGTAGTGCTGCCGGCTGGCATGGCTCAGTGGTTGAGCATTGACCTATGAACCAAAGCTCACGGTTTGATTCCTGGTCGGTGCACATGCCCGGATTGTGGGCTCGATCCCTGGTGTGTGGTGTGTGGAGTGCACATGGCAGGTGATGGATGATTCTCTCTCATCATTGATGTTTCTCTCTCTCTCTCTCTCTCTCTCTCTCTCTCTCTCTCTCTCTCTCTCTCTCTCTCTCTCTCTCTCTCTCCCTCTCTCTCTCTCTCTCTCTCTCACTCTCTTTCTCTCTCTGCCTCCCTCTTCTTTCCTCTCTAAAATCAATGAAAATATATTTTTTAAAAAATGTAGTGCTGCCCTGGCCGACGTGGCTCAGTCGGTTGAGTTTGGTCCTGTGCAAGGAGAAGATACTGGTTTGATTCCCATTCAGGGCACATGCTTGGGCTGCAGGCTCAGTGCCCAGTAGAGGGCGTTTAGGAGGCAGTCAATCAATGTTTATCCCTTTGGCTTCCTCTCTCTCTCTGAAATCAATAAAGACATATATTTTTTAAAAAATGTAGTGCTGAACTCCATCATCCATTTATATGAAAAATGTTTCTTGTTATAGATCTGAAAAGCTTTAGAATATTATGAAAGAAACTTGCAATGACTTTTTGTTTACTGTGGTAGCCTTGATCAAGAAATAGTTATTTTTCTTCAAAAAATCTCATTTCAGACTTTCTGTTGTTCTTCATAAAAGGGAAATATTACATGAAAATTTATAATCTGCCTGACTCTGCCTTCCAGATGTTTTATCATTACTTAGTATGGAGACCTACATTCTCTTGTTGAAAGAAAGAAACAAGAACTAAATGACTCCTTGTTCATGTCGCACTGAATGGCATACAACTAAATGGATATTATTTTCAAACAGTCCTCATGAAAAGGAATGACAAATAAAATAAACCACTGTGAATAGAGCATCTTTGATTAACTTTTTGCCACCTCTTTGCATATTTCATGAATTCATCTAGCCTTTGCCTTTTCTTCACTCTGCTTAACACATTAACACATTCATTCCCCCTCTTTTTGAGTTTTGGTGGGAAATGCCTAGCCTAAAAGAAAAGTGTTTTTCTTTGTTGTTTTGTTTTGTTTTTTTATAGGGAACTACTAAAGGAGTACAGTCTATTGCCTTTGAAATAATAATAATTAAAGAAAAAACTTCCAGAAATGGAGAATATAGTTCTTGGAAGCATTATATATGTGTGCCTGAGTGTTTTTTATGTGTTTGTGAATAATTATAAGAAATTATTTTAGAAAATTCTGACATTTGAAAGGTATCCTGTTATTTCCATTCAAAGTTATATGCTGTCTATAATATAATCATGATTATTTTAAGCAATGCAGAGTTACCCTTCTGTACTCTCAGAAATGAAGAGCTTAAAATAACTTCTACTGAAATATTTTGGGGAAGATACCACTGCAAGATGTGCAGAGAGGTGAATGCAATGTAACATCCCCAGAACCTTCGTCCTAACGTATAAAACAAAACACTGCTCATCCCAGACGTGGCCACCTTTCTCAAGTCATCCTTCCCCTCCCATTACTTGTCTTGCTGTTTGGTACCACCACTGAAGCCATGTGCCATGTTAATCATTTGTCACCACAGAGCAGTGCTCCATCTTCTGGCTTCCTAGGGGCTACTGTCAGGGTGATGGATGGAAAATAACTCAAGTATACATTTATTTGTCTTGGCAAGAGTGACATGCTCTGCTAGATGAGCTCAGAGGTTATTAAATAATATCTAGGTGAACCCCTGATAGTGAGTTTTAAATCATCTATGGCAGCTATACTTCCCCTCTACCCCTGTTTCATTCCTTCTTGACTTTCCTTGCTAGATTTCAAAACCTCTTTTGGGAGTTCAATCCATTTCTTTCTCATCATGTAAGGGGAGAACACAGTATTAACCATGTCTTTGCTCAAAGTAGGCTCACTTTTTCTTTCTTTCTTTCTGGACATAGAGAAGAGTTTTCTCATCTTCACAGAAATCCTTTCTAAAGGGAAGGCAGTAATTGTTAAGTTTTAGCCTTGTCTTTACTGGTCAGTTAGTGATAATGATTATGATGATAATGACTCTCTCTCTCTCTCTCTCTCTCTCTCTAAGTTTTAGCCTTGTCTTTACTGGTCAGTTAGTGATAATGATTATGATGATAATGACTCTCTCTCTCTCTCTCTCTCTCTCTCTCTCTCTCTCTATATATATATATATATATATATATATATATATATATATATATATATATCTTGTTATGTGCTGCATATGCTCTCTCATATAATTCTCACAATCATCCCATTTTTTCAGATGGAGGAAATGAGGCACAGAGAAATTAAACACCTTGCCCAAAATAAAACAGTGGGCTAAAGCACTCAAACCCAGCACTCAAACCCAGGTCTGTGTAACCCCAGGGCCCATGCTTGTTCTCCACGTGCCATGTGGCTCAGCTGATTGTCCTAACAACTCACTAGGTTTTAGCACAAGTCCTATTTTCCATTCCCTTTTATAACTTTACTAGAGGCCGGATGCATGAAATTCGTGCAAGGGGCTTGGCCCCCGCCCCCACGGCTTAGGTCGTCTGGCCTAATTAGCATATTACACTTTTATTATCATAGATTCCTTTTATATAGCTCTTTGGTACATTTTTTATGTACCTGCATTTTTATATACTATACCATTTACCCATCTACCCAGGGGAGCCATGGGGGCATTCTCTTTAAAGCTAGCACACCAGAGTATCATGGCCATTCTCCTGTAAATGATACTGTATTTCTGCTATATTCAAATTGTTAATCAAAGACAACTGCTCATGCCTACATCATTTTTTGCTGTATCATACTTGTAAGTTTTCCTCATCCTGTACTTCCATATTTTGTTTTATTGGCTTAATAATTTTAATTAGCCTGTGCTTATCCCTATTGAATCAAATTTCCATTTTAAAATCTGCTGCTTTGGAATATATGCTAAAAAGGACACTGCCTTTTCAGGGGTTCTTCCAACATGGAGTGGGCCCAGTAAACCTGGGCTGGAGTCATGTTTTTAGTTTTCAGTATCTGACTTTATAGTACTGTATATTTTCCTTCTTCATGTCCATCAAAGTTTAAATTTCTCTAAGTTGGTCATTATTTGGTTAACCTATACTTTCCCTCAAAGATGGTGAAGGCCATGGAAACAAAGCCAGTACTCTTTTTGCTCCATGTTGTATTCTGGGAGCCCAGAATAGGGCTGACACACAGCCCTTAAAAATTCTTTGTCAAAGGAAGGATGAGAAGAAGCCTTTGCATCTTTGCCCTTGGATGCTTCATCTTTTCAATTAAAATAGTTTTAAATGAGAAACTTCTGTAGAGCATGTTTGGTTTGGCCCAAGAGTGCTTTCCAAACTTCTGAACTTGAATGCCTTGGCCCACAGTTGAGAGATTCTCTGTGTTCCTCAAGGTCATCATAGCCCCTGACTCTTCCTACTTTCTTATCAAGCTCCTGTTCTTTGTTTGTTTGACCTGCTTTCCCTCTGAGGACATTCGAGTTTTTTATAGGAAAACCTGGGGTTACATAGTCTTGAAAAGTCCTTTTTAGTTTGAATAACATGTGATTCTATCTTTCCAAGGAAGCATACTTGTCCTCTAACTTAAATAAATGTCTCATCTCAAGCTCTGCAACATAAAACCGTGTAAACTGGAAGCATAAATGGGTTGATTGCTGACAAATACAAACATGGGATTAATGGAAATAGTTATAGAGACGCTTTCAAATTTTTAATTTCTTTTACAGATGCAGCCAGAAATCTCTCTAACAAAATCCTTTCAGACTGAAGATAATAGCTTGCTAATCTTGATTATGCAAAAATTCACATAGATCTTAATATTGTGAGATGGTAGAGAATCAAACTCATGATAAAATACAACTTCATTTGGTGCTTGCTTCAAGATTAACCAAAATAAAATGGAAAATTTAAAGGCTAATTTTTGTCAGGATAGAACCTGGGAATACCCAATCCTGGAAAACATTTTTTTTTTTCATGTGACCATGTGCTTCAGTGAATGTCTGAGGTTATTTTCCTAAAAGGCCTCGGTGCCAGTGCAACTGTATACCTGTAGTTAGCAAAACAGGGCCTGATAACAACTTATATTCATTAGCTAGAAAAAGGAATATATGTGTGATCTCATTTTTGCCTCGCAATATCTGAGTGTAAAAAGGAGAATGGATCATCTTCATTATACAGAGGAGAAAATTAAGGATCAAAGAGGTGGGGTAACACAACCTAAATTCAACAGCTCTTCTGTGATAACACTGTAAATACAATAGGTTATCAGATTCAATTTACCTTCTTTCCACACTTTATGCAGTGTTAATGCATTCATGTGATTGCCTTCATACTCCACTGAGTCCTGTGGTTCAGCCGTGCATTATGGAAAATGCAAGCAAGAAGGCTCAGAACATAGTATATACCAAGGAAAAGGGCATGGGCTCTGATTCAAGTGCAACCTTACCGCTTACTAGGTATGTGGTATTGAATCTGTCTGAGCTTCCATTTTTCTCAGTAACAACAATGATTAAAATGTATGCCATGATTAGAGATCATGCTTGTGAGTCCCTCAGTGCAGAGTTCAGTTATGGCATGGGCTCCATAAACAGCATAAAGCATAAGCTGTTGGGGATTACTTTTATATTGTCATTTTAATTGAGTTCATTACACCGAATTCCATTATTAAGGTGCAATAACCATCCCTCAAACAAATTGAAGAGCATCAGGTGGAAAGAGTTTCAGTAATGAGAAGATCTTAGAGCAGCCCAACTTGGCTTTGCTGGGTCTGATTTAGAGGAAGATTGATTGACAGCAAGAATTCGACATGACTTCTCTGTGGGATGACCGTGGGCAAGGAAGGGAAAGCACAACCAAGTTTAAAGTTCTATAATAATGCAGCTTATTTCATCAATGAGCAGTTGCAGGCCTACAGAGACGTTAAGAATGGATTGGCCGAGGGTGAACTGAGATTTATGTATTTAAATTATATTAAAGGATCATAATGAAAATAGTTGTGGTGGTACCTGAAGGAAAAGCTAGCTCTGTCTGTGCTCTCAAGACAGGAAGAATACTTGGTGGTCCTTCTTTGCAGATGTGTTTATGTGAAATGGTAACAACATTGTTCTTAACCTTCATTTTAACATGAACGGCCAACAAACATGCAGAATCTGGCGCTGCTGCTCTGGAGTCCTGTGCAGTTTTAAAGACCCACTGCTTTGATGATTGGTTTTAGTCCATCAAAAGTATTTAGAGCAAAGTGCCTTTTCTGTTTTCTGAAATGTCTGCATAAAAGTTATGCACTGATAATGGATTTCTTTTGAAAACCATTCATTCCTGACTTGAGAATTTCCTGTTCAGGCTGAGATGCCCTCAGATGCAGAATATAATCTTAGCCTATAAGTGCTTTCTGTTAATGATGTTGATCCTGCATCTCAAGATGCCTTTTCAAAAACAATATGATTGTGGGTGAAAGCAGTGATAACAGCCTTGTTAGCCGGTGGAGGAATACATTAATGGTCTTGGACACATTCTTGACAGTTGGGGTGATGAGCTGATAATAGAAAGCTCTAGAATAAAAATAAAAATGCTAGTTTATTTTGAAATGTGTTGTGTAGTACAAAAAAGATAGATTCTTTTTAACAGCTTTATTGAGGTATTAACTTACACGCCATAAAATTTACTCAGGGAACATGAGCAGTACAATGATTTTAGAAAATTCATAGAGTCAAGCAACTATGACCACAATCAAGTTTTAGAACATTTCTATTATCCTCCTAATTTCCTGGGGACCATTTGCAGTCAATCCAAGCTCCACCCCTGCCCCAGGAAATCACTGATCTGCTTTCTGTCTTTATAAATTTACCCTTTCTGTACCTTTCATATAAACAGGTATCTTATTTTTCAAATTATATCAATTCACGGCTTATGACTATGTAACATCAATTTATGGTTTACTTAATGCGAAGATTGAGGTTTAGAAGTTAAGATTGTATTGTTGTTACAGTAAACATTAAATCTCATTAGTGTCAGAAGAGTTCAACGGAATGATTTTTGTACCTAGATCCAACATATTAGTGTGGTAACGACAGGAATAATAGTAGCAGGTTGCCATTTAGGAAATGCTTACTGTGTTTAGGCATTCTGTTGGGAGATCAATGTACCTGTCTTTCTAATCCTGATAATAGTTCTAAGGGCAGAGAGTGTTTGCTTCATTGTAGCAATAAATGAAGCAAACTCAGAGAAATTAAGTAATTTGCCCAAAAGCACACAATCTGCCTGTATGAAGTCTATGGGTTTGGCTGCTATGCCAAGAGGTACTGTGACAAGCGGGGTATGGCTTGTACCTGTCTACAGCTTCCCAACTCTTTCCACTTTTTCAGCACTAAGATATATCCTTGAAGTTACCCTCTCACTTGCCATTTTGGCTTCCCATGTATGTCCAGCCGAGGAGCAGCAAAAGAGAGCATCCTTGTGTTAAAGAAGAGCATCAACCCCTTCGGGGAACAGGGAATTGATCAAGGAGCTGTTTGTGAAATGAGAGAGGCAAAGACAGGAAGTATTTGAATTGTGAAATCAAGGAATGGAAAAGTGTATATGAGAGAGAAATAGAAGGCAAAAGAACTTGGGAGGAAGGGACACATTTCAGTTACCTAGAGATGCCTGAGGTGGTGATTTCAGGAAGAAGGTTGAAGATTTCAATAAAAACTCTCTTAGTGGCAGAATCTTTTAAAAAGGAAGAATTCTAATGGGTTCTTGTGCCTGTGGGGCTGGGAACAGATGAACAAGACTAAATGGTCTCAAATGCAGGTGGGCCTGTCCCCAGTGGGACATAACTGATGTAAGTGACTGCGGCTGACCCCAGTTTTTCTCAGTAGAGACCCTGGCGTGCTCCCTGGCTGGCCGTATTCCCTAGAAGCCTTTATGCTGATGCCAGTTAGTGCTGTCTGGTGCAAAGGCTTCTGGGTTACGAGCCAATTGAGAAACTTGCCAGATCTGTTGCTTATTCAGCAGTGAAATGAGGTGGCACTTTTAGCTTTCGTTCTTCTTGTATAGGTACCAAGAACAAAGTTTCAGTTTGAGAGAATAAAGCATACTTTTACTTTGAGGATCCACTGGAGATTGATAAAAGGGATTTCAGATACGATAAAGTCTTTCATGTGTTTGCGGTAAGCGGCAGATGCAAGCTTTAGTTACACAAGTTGTTGGAAGACTTAACTTCCATTGCACAAATTTGAATTTTCTCATTCAAATAAGTAATAGTGCAGACAGCGGTGCTTGTGTATAGGAACAAGTTTTGATAAAATATGCCTATGAAACAACTGGGGGATTAAAATATTATAGATACATTACATTTCGGATACACAAGATTTAGAGCAATTTCATAAAAATGCGTACTATGCAACAACATTTTTAAAACACCTCATAAGTCTTTCAGCAGGCTGATGCTGTTTATACGGGTTTGGTTCATTTGCAGACTCCAGAATGGTGGGCAGAACACAATAGAGATGAAGACGTTGGTGGTTCTCTGGACTAGATGCATCAGGGTCACTTGGAAACTTGTTAGAGATGCAAATGTGATAGTCTCTTCCCAACTCATTGAATCAGAAGCCCTGTGTTATGGCCCAGCCATCTCTGTTTTAACGGTCTCTCTAAGTGAATCTGATGTGCCTAACATTTGAGAACCCCTGAAATCATAGGATGGGGATTTAGAAATAATGGTGTCAGACTGTACCATAAACATGATTAAAGGCAGGTCACTTCAGTGCCCAGAACATTGGAGCTGGGATTCATAGTTAGGAGCTCTCTCTGCTTTTAATCTGCTACCAGTGGGAATATCACCCTTTTTTTCTTCAGTTCTGCCTGCCTTTCCCTTCCATTAAGTTTCTCTGCCCACACCAGTCTGAAATGATTTGTCTTTTGGAATACCCATAGATCCAAATTCTTCTAGGTCTAATGTTCTTTTGAAACTGTGGGGGAAGGAAACATAGTAATTTTCTTCCAACCTCTCTAAATTCTTCTGGCTAGACTAATAATGAAATTAACATGAGACAGATTAACAGGAGAAAATGACCAAACGTATTACATATGTACGCACAGGGGTCCCATAAGTGTATGGTACCAAAGGATAAATCATGTAGTGAGGCTTATATGCCAACCTGGCTTTAGAAGGAGGAATAGAGGTGTGGTTTGGGACTTTAAATGTCAGGAAGGCGATTTACATGCAGATGGAAAATCAAATGTGTGGTAAACACTTGTTTGCTGGCCCATCATTTTTTCCAAAATATATTTTTATTGATTTCAGAGAGGAAGGGAGAGGGAGAAGGAGAGAGAGAGATAGAAACACCAATGATGAGAAAGAATCATTGATCAGCTCCTCCTCCACGCCCCCCACTGGGGATCGAGCCCGCAACCAGGCATGAATCTAACCTTGACCAGAATCGAACCCAGGACCCTTCAGTCCACAGGCCAAGGCTCTATCCACTGAGCCAAACCTGCTAGGGCTTGCTGGGCCATCTTTAACAATGGGACCCAGAGAGGACTTTGAGCAAATGGGCCTTGCTAGGTTTCATCCTATCACACCTTGTTCATTTAAACTATAGTTACCTATGAGGACATCTCTTCCTGGGGCTGGTCTTCTATCTAAATTCTTCCAGGCAGCTCAGAGGAAGGTCAAACTTCCTTCCTCTTTTGTTTTGTGAAAGTAACCAGCTTTAGCTAACCAGTATGCCAAAAGGTGTACTTGGGGTGGCAACTTCTGCTTCCCATCAATGCTTAATATTAACTCTGTTTTGTTCATTATTATTTCATAGACACACACACACACACACACACACACACACACACACACACAGGCATGCACGCAAACACACTTAGGAGCCACTTCTTCAAAGATAACTTTCTCTGTTTAAGAGTATGCTCATGGTCACCTCAAATACTTTCTTTTGTGTTACCTTCCCTTGGTTTCTCCATAGCACATCATCTGAAATTACTTGTTTTCTGTTCTTTGTCTTTCCAGAGGGCTTCACATAAGCTCACCTCTGTTGATCCAGGGTCCAGGACAGTGCCTGGCATATGATAAGGGTGAAATGAATAGCAAGTGTATAGGTATCTCCTGATCTGGATTGTAAACTACCCCGGGACAGGGCTTATATCTCAATGTTAAATTAGAAATAGAAATGTAAAGATATTAGGGTAGTGTCTGGGGTATAGAAAGTACTCACATGGCATTATAATTTATTTTTCACTTTTTTTTCTTCTCTCATTGTTTTCCACTTCTAACAGTTTTTTGCACCGACTCTGTGCTTGGGGAGAGATGAACATGACAACTGAGACAGGATTAAAACTTAGTATTAGTAATTAGAAGACATAATGGAATAGATCCATGTTCTCTATGTTTTGATTTGAATGTGTTTATTGAATTGATAATGTTTGGTTTTGAGCTTCAAATAATAAGTTGAATTTTCTAAAAATTGAAATATGGAAACTTTCTGTTTTCTTCAGCTCTAAGGTATACCCTTAAAATTACTCTCACACGCCCTAGCTGGTTTGGCTCAGTGGATATAGTGTTGGCCTGTGGACCGAAGGGTCCTGGGGTTCAATTCTGGTCAAGGGCACATACCTTGGTTGGCTTGCAGGCTCCTCCCTGGCCCTGGTCAGGGTGCGTGCAGGAGGCAATCAATCAATGTGTTTCTCTCACATCAATATTTCTCTCTGTCTTTTCTTTCTCATACACTCTCTCTAAAAATCAGGTGAGGATTGAAGAAAAAACAATTACCCTCACACTTTATTGCTAAACAATTAAAATCTATAACATAATATAGGTTTATAACTCTCACCTGAAATCTTTGGGTCCCAATGTGCTTTGGAATTCAGATATTTTCCTTTAGATTTGTCAATGATAGCATGTCAATGATAGCATTCTCCTTTAGATTTGTCAATGATAGCATAGAATGGATTCTGTAATCCCTCAAGGGGATCTAGGGCAACTCTTAAAAAACA
The DNA here is from genome assembly GCF_014108235.1 of Myotis myotis. Taxonomy (NCBI): domain Eukaryota; kingdom Metazoa; phylum Chordata; class Mammalia; order Chiroptera; family Vespertilionidae; genus Myotis; species Myotis myotis. The sequence continues at coordinate 27,610,088 of NW_023416319.1, forward strand.
AACATATCTGCATTTTTCAGCAAAAGATGTAACTCTTTGATTAGCTAAATAGGGAAAATAAAAGCTACAGAGCTCCTCATGGTAAATTCAGGTTAGGCTTTGTGACAAAGTGAGTTTCCTATAAACTTCCAAGACTTTGGTTTTTAGATGTTTTGATTTTAAGTTTACACACCTAAGGTTTTGGACCACTATAGTCTATAAGGGGAGCCAACATTTACATTCCAGACTTCTTTTCAACTTCAAAAGCTGTATTAGTCAACAGTTTACATTGGAGGCACTTAAAACTCAGCGAGGTTAAGCAACTTGATCAAGATCACAGAGCTGTATACCTACAAATGAAAACAGAATTTGAACCCAGGACTGATTGGCTCCACACTTCCTGTTCTTTCTACTACAGAGCACTATCCCTTAGTGCTAAGTTAGGGCTAAAAATAAAAATCCCAAAAGGACAGCTTAGTGCACCCCCTTCTTTTACAGGTAATGACAAAGAGGTCCAGAGAGTACTATCTAGGGCAGTGATGGTGAACCTATGACACGCGTGTCAGAGGTGACACGCGAACTCATTATTTTGGTTGATTTTTCTTTGTTAAATGGCATTTAAATATATAAAATAAATATCAAAAATATAAATCTTTGTTTTACTATGGTTGCAAATATCAAAAAATTTCTATATGTGACACGGCACCAGAGTTAAGTTAGGGTTTTTCAAAATGCTGACACGCCGAGCTCAAAAGGTTCGCCATCACTGATCTAGGGTAATGTCACTGGGGAGGGCCGAAGCCCAGATCCAGGTCTCCTGAGACCTAATTCTGCGCTCTGTCACTCCCATGCTGACTTCTAATTTCTAGGTGCTTCTAAATTATTGTTCTTGAAAAATCACAGTTGTTGCAGATGTCAAGGCAGCTTTCTGGCAGTTTCTGTTTTCCTGTATCAGCTCCCAGAATGTTTTTCGATCAAACAGTTTGGCTCTCTGTGTTTTTGTAATCAAATACCTAAGTGCCGATAATGCACACTTTCCCAGGTTCAAGCTGGGGGTGTTATTTGCGTGGGCACAGCCAGTGCCTGCTGCAATTCCCCGTTTCCTTAGTTGCCTTCAAGAGTAAAATAAGCAAGTTCATTTAAAATTAATAACCCCAAACTTACCCTGCCGTATTCACCGAGGGAAATCGTATAGTGAACTGCAGCTCCCGTTATTCTCAGTGCAACTGCAAGCGGGTTCTTTGATAGGAGCCAGCCAGCACACTGGGCTTCGCTGTGTCCAGACAGGCTCACGTATCAGAGCAGGGCAATACTTGAGGACCTGCTTCTGGAGTCCAAGCAAATGACCGTGCTGTCTGCCTGGGCATCCTACAGGTTGACACATGTCCTGGACAAGATGGGTAGGCATCGTATTTTGGTAAACGGAGGGCTTGAAGCATGCTAGAGACACTCACATTGAAGGTAGACATAGGGCAGTGATGGCGAACCTTTTGAGCTCGGCATGTCAGCATTTTGAAAAACCCTAACTTAACTCTGGTGCCGTGTCACATATAGAAATTTTTTGATATTTGCAACCATAGTAAAACAAAGATTTATATTTTTGATATTTATTTTATATATTTAAATGCCATTTAACAAAGAAAAATCAACCAAAATAATGAGTTCGCGTGTCACTTCTGACACGCGTGTCATAGGTTCGCCATCACTGACACAGGGTTTTTCTTTTTGTGGAAGCAGCTGATTCAAAGTAAAAGAATTTTAGGGCTTCTGGCAGACCATAAGGATCTGGAAAACTTTAGATATAATGTTTTCCCTCTTTTTTATTGTGGGCTTTTATGATTTGTTTGTGCCGAGATTCATAGGCTAACTAATTTTATGAAGGATATGTGTGTGATGTCATGAAATAAGAATTAGATATAGGCACTGCATCGTTTTATTTTATAAATTTAGTGTGTGTGGTTTTTGTTTTTTTTTTTTTTGAAAAGCTAAATAAAATCAAGGCACATAAGCTTGCGAGAGATTGGGTTGGAGAGAAAGGGAAAGAGGAGAAAGGTGAAAGGAAATGGGCATTTCAAACAGATCCGGGGCTCCGTGTAATGTGCTCTTGGTCCCATATTCCCCATTATTCTAATCATGAAGCTAAAGAAATGAACCCTTACCGTGTATTTGTCCACAGACTGAAGATTCAGCCTGTGTTTAGACACTATGAGTAGTAGCTTCTAGGTCAGTAGCCCAGTCAACATTCCTGCTGGTCCCACTCTGACAGAAACTGGAGAACCAGTAAAACGTGGTGAGTGCTTGGGCTCTGGAGCCAGGGAAACGTGAGTTCGAATCTCTTTGCCACCGATTTTCGGCATTACTTCTCTGTACTCTGCACCTTGGATTTCTCCTCCATAGAAGCAGGGAGATTCAGTAAGGGAGTGTCCCTATATGCTTAGGGAGGGTACCTGACTTTTGAGATAGTCTAGGGAGGAAAAAAGGCAAAAACAGCAACTAACATGTTAATTCCTTAAACTCTCTATTATTTGAAATTTGTAAGTCAAGTAGAGTCATGCTTCACCCAGATAGATCCTCTTGCTTCCCTTTCACAATCTCTGTGCCCCCACTTCAACCCACTATTGGTTTGAATGCCTGTCTGCTGCTTTTCCTTGGACAACTTTCCTTGGGCGACCGGCTGTTTCTCAAGCATAGGCAGAGGCCTGGAAGGGCCTGGTGTTTCCATCACCTCAGGGAGACCATGCAGTGAGTGATAGGGATGGGATCATGGCTGCCTGGCTCCCTTGTTTCCAAGAGATACAGTTTTTCTTCCAGAGTGTTCTTGTGCTCTGTGGAACTTGGCCTGTAATTGTGTTGCTTGGCTTCTTTTATGGGAGCACTTCTTTAGTACATTTCTTGCTCAGGAATTCTTGACTCAGGGCCTGCTTCTTGTCTCAGGACCAACTTAGGGCAGCCCTTCTTTGAAGCTAACCCCATATCTTAGCTTTACACCAACGAATACTCCCACACCTAAGGAAGGTTAGAAAAGCGAAGGGAGTCAGAGATGGGTAAAGCATTGGAGAAAACATTTTTACACATTATATGGTAAGCAAAAAACACTCTTTATGATTTGACATAGTTGTAGGTAGTAATTAAATTGCCTTTGTCTTAGATACCAGCATTCAAATAAATACATTTATATATATATATATTTATGTGTATATACATACATGTATATATACATAAGTGTATGTGTGTATATGGTGTCCCTCAAAAATGTATACACACTTTTTAAAAAAATATTTTTTTATTGATTTCAGAGATGAAGGGAGAGGGAGAGTGAGATAGAAACATCAATGATGAGAGAGAATCATTGATTGATTGCCTCCTGCATGCCCCCTACTGGGGATCAAGCCCACAACCCAGGCATATGCCCTTGACCAGAATCGGACCCGGGACCTTCTCTCCACAGGCTGATGCTCTATTCACTGAGCCAAACCAGCTAGGGCTGTATACACACTTTAATAGCTGATAGCTTATTTTTTAAAATGAAATGTATTTTAATAAACACTGCCTGCCTTTATAATTATTCAAAGTATGTGTATACATTTTTCGGGACACTATATATATACTATTATATATATTCAATTTTAATAACTAGCATTGCAACAACGTTAGAAATTTTTCCCCTCTAGTTTTCAATATGTTTTAGTTATATAAATGTTAAGGGCATGTTTGTGGACTCCCTTGGGAATCTAACTACAATTTATGATCCTCATATTCTGGAAAAAGAATGTGTCCCTTCCTCCAAATATTTAACCTGAGGAGAATGGCTGGGTACTATAGCAGAGCTAGATGATCTCTATTGAGGTGTTCTTGACCTGGCACTCTGTAGAATAAAGTTAGTGAGGAATTCATTTATATTACAAACATTTATTTTTGTGCCAGGCACTCTACTGTGCTAGATACTGCTAATAAAGGAACTGCCATTAGAATATATTCACTTCTCTGGAAGCCTGTTAGGTGTTCTCTTTGTCCCCAGCCTACTAAAATGTTACTATGATGCGCTTTGCTGTGAGTATAATTCCATTCGTTGTGTTTGGTCCACTGTGAATGCTTTCAGTAAGACAGTTTATGCCTTTAGTTCTGGAATGTTTTAAAAAATTACATGTTTGATTGACTAAGAAAATAGGGACGCATTAGGAATTTGAAAATGGTAAGTGTCAAATCTATCCTTGAAATGGATGCTTGCAGTTTGTAAAGGAGTGTTCTGGAAAAAGCTTTTGAATGTGTAATGTTTTAGATATGGCAATGGTTGAAGAAACCATGCTCAGCCATTTAAATACAAGTTCCTTGAGATACCTGTGTCCTGTTTTCTTTACTGCCGGATCCTTTGCATTTTCCAGTCCAAATCCTACAGTTTCTCCAAAATGTCACACGGAATGAAGTACCTTGTTTGTTGGTAGATTATTAAGATTATTTAAACTGTTACAGCCATGACTGTCAGTAAGCGTAGCCCTTATTTAATATATGTTTCTATCAAACTAAATGCATCCCTTAAAATAACCACACATCACTAAATGCCAGGGAAGAAACTTTCAAACCTTGGGGATTTGGAACAAAGTAATTGATGGAGAAGTGACGGACCTAGATTGTTATCCAGATTGTGGTGAGAAAGGAGTATAGAAGAAGATGGAGTCAATAATCAAGAATTTTACAGGAGTTGTTACAAATGTTGTAAGGAAGAAAAACGATACCCCCTGGGGATTAGCCCAAGGCGAAGGCATTGTGCGAACAAGCTCCTGGAACTGTGTACAAAGGATGATTCTGAGTCTTGTTACTTTTTTCCTGTGACTTTATAGTCACAAACTGGTTTTCATCCAACATGATGGTGCAGAGGTTCTGGCCAAGGAAACAAATCCCGGCTCATTTCTGTAGCCTGGTGTGTGTCCCCAGGCAACAGAAAAAGGTGAAAAACTATTTTCCTGTTTTGGACTGAATATTTGTATCCTCCCAAAATTCATATTTGAAGCCCTACCCATCCCACCCCGCCCCTCACTATGTGAGCATATTGGGAGATAGGGTCCATAAGAAGGTAATTATGGTTAAATGAGGTAATAAGAATGGCGCCCTGCTTTGATAGAATTATCGTCCATATAAGAAGAGACACTAGATAGCTCTCTTCCTATCTCTCTCTCTTGGTCATGCGGGGACACAGAGAGAAGACGGCCATCTACGATCCCAGAAGAGCTCTCACCAGAAATTGAATTGACGGGGCCTTGATCTGGGACTTCGAGACCTCCAGAACTGTCAGGAGTAAATTCCTGTTGTTTAAACTCTCAGTCTGTGCTCTGTTGTTATGACACTTCCAGGAAACCACAAACTCCCCAAAGACAGACACCAGATTACTTGTGCCTTTATTGAAGAAGTTTATAATCTGCTTTTAGGAATTAAAATCCTCTCCTTTTACTATTAGGTGATTGCCAGGTAAAGATGAAAGATTAAACTGCTATGTGTATTTCCATTCCTTTCCAAAACTTCAATGAAATAACAGTAAGAATATTTTTGAAAATGCTCAATTCCATAAAGACAGAGAAAACAGAAGACCACAGGGAGAGGATTCTAAAAGCTGGGAAGGGATGGAAGAAAGACTTCTGATGTAGAAGACCAAAGAAAACTACAGTTGGAGAAAGCTGAGAAAGATCTGGATTTTTGTTGTTCCATTTCAGAAGGTGAAAGGGTTGGGGGCACTGGTTTACCTTTGGATCCAGTTAAACACGGGGCTACAAGAAAATGAATTGGTTAAAATGTGTTTAAGAAGCAGTAAGACCCCCAGGTCTCCTTGACTTTGAGAAATGGGGCATCTGCCCAATTGTGTGCTGGCAAATGTTTAACAACCAGTTCACACACACACACACACACAGTGTGATTTATGGCATTTGCCAATCTCTGTAGTGTAAATACTTGTGCTGTAGCCAATTTTAAGCTAATAACATCACATCACTGAATGCAGAGTTGGGAAGACATGTGATTAGGACACTTTTACATAGTATTCTTCCCACAGATATGACATAAATAACCCCAAGAGCATAGATGATAGTGAATTAACAGGGACATGATGAAATGTTTATTTTTTACAATTTTTTACAATTTTTTTACAATTTATTTAATTGCCTATTTATATAATTTAATTTTAATAATGATTGTGTTTAACCAGTGGCACGACAACTTCTAAAACATTTGCATTTGGCTTTTGTGCATGGGACAGGTTGGCTCCTTTAAACCACTCTGATAGCCCCTTCCTCCTGCTGGAGGCTTATTATCTGCAAGTTTAAAACACAGTGTCTCTAGACTTGGAGAAATGAGGTGGGTTGGAAGCAGAGGAAACAGCGGGGATAAGTGGAAGACTCCAACTGAATTTAGAAACCTCTCAGTGTTCATCTTCCATCCAGCTCCCCGTACGTTGGTAGCCAGACATATTCCCTCCTGGTGGGAGACTGGAAGAAGGATCTCTGGGTGATTTGACCAGCCTGGGAGCAGAGCGAGGGGCAGGAGGAAATAACCCCTAAGGATCTCATCATTCAGATTCTGAAAGGAAACACACTAGCTAGGTCACTTGGTAGTGAGGACCATCATCAACAAGCCCTCCCCATGCACTGAGCTTCTAATCCACATTCTCAGTGACACAGACTTAACCACTTATCAGGGTCACAAGATATTTGAGTAAAGGATGAAATGTGAAGGAGAAACATACACGCACACATGCATTTATCACAGAAAAGAGTGACTTGAAGGAGACAGGATTTATGCAGGAAGAGGGAATCTTTGTAAACAATTCTCTATCCTCAAAACTTTAGAGAGATAAGAGAAGATATTGGATGCATGGAGCGAGAAGAGGATGCTGCTAAAAGAAAAAAAAAATTGTCAAAACACAAAACCAGCTTTTAGAAATGAAATGAAAAATATTGTAGCAGAATGAAAAGCTCAAGAGTTGGAATTGAGAAAAATCTTCTAGAAAACTGGACAAATGGCAACACACTGACAAGTAGGAAAAAGTTAGAAAACCAGGAGATTGAAAAGAGAGAAGATTCATGAGAGGGAATCACTAAAGAAAAATGTAAAAATTTCCCCAGAATTGAAGGAAGTTTACAAATTGCAGAGTCCCATAAAAAAAGCACAATTCAGTGGTAAATTAGACCCACTAATGAAGGTATTTGATCATGAAATTTTAGAATGCAGACTTTCGGGAGGGAGTGGGAATAGATTCCTATCCAAAGGATCAGGAAGCAGAATGGTATAATATATCTTTGAGGTAAAATAAGTTGAGTAATGCCTTCATTTTCTAAAGAGAAATGATTCCTTTCCATCCTCAGTACAATCATTACTGATTATGATTATAGACTAAAGACATTTCAGGTATCAAAAACTTTACCGCCTATCCACACACCCTTTCCTGGCAGGTATTGAAGACTGTGCTCTACCTGAAAGGAGCGGGGAGATCAAGAAAGTGAAATCCAAGAGTGAGGTCACAGGAATCCTCAAGTTAATGGGGCTGGCAGACCCATGATGAAAGGGGTACACCAAGCTTAAAGAACTGCTGATTCTGCCTGAAGCAAGGCTACCTGTCATTCCTGGCAGTGATTCTTGTAGATGAACTTGATAGCGTGCCTAATAGGTATGAATACATTGAGAGGAGATTTACATGCCTAGGATACATACCTAGGGTTAAATAATTAAAAAATGAATTACCTAAAAAACAAAGAAACAGACACAAAACACAACAGCTGTTAATAATCAGAAAAACAATGCTCTTCAAAAAACCATGTGCTCAGGATGCTTTGCATCAATTAGCTCTACTGAGAGCATTTATATGGTCACAACAATGTCAGCATTCAGCAATGATCTGACAAAACAGTATTTTATAATACTGGGAAGGAGAGGTATAGGAGAAATGTGTGTGTACGCGAACATGCATGTGGTGGGCATGGCAGGAACAGGAAAGAAGGCTGAATCATTTTTCTTTAGGAGGTCAATAGGTTAATTCCTAAACTGGAAACAAAAAGTAGAGATATAAATGTTAGATATATGGGGAAAAAAGAAACATCTAAAACAAAACCTTTTTTAAGTGAAGTTTGGCTCAGGGGATAGAGTGTCGGCCCGCAGACTGAAGGATCCGGGTTCAATTCTGGTCAAGGGCATGTGCGTCCGTTGCAGGCTCGATATATCCGGCCTTGGTCAGGGCCCGTGAAGGAGGCAACCAATTGATGTCTTTCTCTCACATCCATGTTGCCCTCTCTCTGTCTCTCCTCCTCCCTTCCACTCTCTCTAAAAATCAATGGAAAAATATCCTCAGGTGAGGATTACCACCAACAAAAGAAATGGTTGAGTCTAGGGATCAAAACGATTTGGGGTCTAGAGTGGGAAACTTGTTGTAACGAGGTTTGTAGAAGTACTCTTTAACTCATCTTCATGTGTAGCTTTGCTAAAAATGAAATCCAAGTGATTAAAGCATATTATCATACTTAGACATTACTGGACAAGTAATGAATGGTAAAAGGTAGTTGCATACGTACATACTATAAGACTCTGAGAGGAAGCAGAAAGTCTTTGGAATATATTTTTGATGCTTTTGAATAAAGCTGTACTCCTTTCTTTCCTTTTGAAAAACCTATGTAGTATTTTATTTAATTAACATTTATATAATTAAATTATGGATGGACTTTAAACACATTTTGGAGTGAATAAAGATGTCACAAAAGAATATATACAATGATCTCCAACCTCAACCATGTCATATTATGTGAAGAAGGAAGGAGGGATCAAGCTGGTTTGGCTCAGTGGATAGAGCATCGGTCTGTGGACTGAAGGTTCCCAGGTTTGATTCCAGTCAAGGGCCCATGCCCAGATTGCAGGCTTGACCCTAGTGGGAGGGCATGTGGGAGGCAGCTGATCAACGAGTCTCTCTCATCATAGATGTTTCTATCTCTCCCTCTCTGAAATAAATAAAAATACATTTTTTGAAAAGAAAAGATTACCACTTAAAAAAAAAAGGAAAGAGGTAATAGGTATATAAAGTACAGCTTTTGCTATATCAAATTATTTTTGACTCAGAATGAGAGAAAAAGAGGAACAGAGAACTGAATCAAATATTGCCAAATGTTAACACCCACTAAAATTGACTAGTGATTTATGGATCATTGTAATTTTCTTAAGCTTTTAAATGTTTCATGATTTAAAAAAGAAATGAATGAGCACTGGTGTTTAATAAACAGTCATCCTAAATCTGGAAATTAGATATGAATAGACATGTTAAATCTGTGTTTTACTTTATATAGAAAAAATATATAAAAATTGGTTCTGGATCTGACAACATATAATTACAAGGTCAGCCAGATTTATTGAAAACTAGAGGCCCGGTGCACAAAATTCATGCATGTGTACGGTCCCTAGGCCTGGCCTGCCATCAGGGCCATCTTCCCCAGCTGCTCGCAGATGGCCCTGCCCCCTGCCGCCACACACCCCCGGTTCCCGTTCACCATCAGGTGAGCAGGGCCTGATGGCCAGGGGAAGGAATCAAGAGGTCAGCTATTCCTGCCTGCTCGCTGGCCCCGCCCCCGCAGCAGGTGACCATCAGGCGATCATAGCCTGCTGGCCGGGGAAAGAAACCAAGATGGGGTCAGTGCGCCTCATAGTGACTGGTCCAGCCGTTTTTCTGGTCATTCTGCTTTTAGAGTCAATTTACATATTACCCTTTTATTATATAGATGTTACTAAGTTTTGTCTTTTTATTTTAGTGAAGAGAGAGCCTTACACATTAAATTATCTATAATAATAAAAGCGTAATATATTAATTAGACCAGACAGCAGAAAGACCTTCCGGACGTCCTTCTGGATGAAGCTGTGGCTGCAGGGACTGAGTTAGAGGTGGTTAGGGGCAGGCAGATGAGCAGTTAGGGGCGATCAGGCAGGCAGGCAGAGTGGCTAGGGGCAATGAGGCAGGCAGGCGAGTGGTTAGGAGCCAGCAGTCCTGGATTGCAAGAGGGATGTCCGACTGCCTGTTTAGGCCTGATCCTGTAGGGGTCAGACATCCCCCGAGGGGTCCCCGATGGCGAGAGGCCGGGCTGAGGGACCCCCTCCCCCTGTGCATGAATTTCATGCACCAGGACTCTAGTAACTAGATATAGAGATATATAAGATTTAGTGCTCTGTGCTACTCAGCTGAATGATAAATTAAAGCATCCCTTATAAACATGTGATTTAGTCTAACAGCCAATTTAATTCAGTAAATATTTACTGAGTTTTTATTTATGGGAAACATGACAAAAAAGCTAACAATGATCAAGTCAGTGACCTATCCCCCAGAAAGCTTTTCAAGGTGGCAAAGGATGCAGTGGAAAGTAATGAGGATAAGATAACCAGGTTAGGTCCTAACTCTGCCCAAGTTAAAGTCACACATTATTTCACATTTCTCAGCCTCATTTTCCTCATTGTAAAATGAGAACAATAACATTACATACCTCACGGTATTGCTGCGGTTAAATTAGCTCATCCAGGTTTAAACACATAGTTCTGTGCCTGGCACTTATAGTAAATTCTCAGTAGATGTTGGCTTGATTGAAATGTGAAGAGATTAGAGTGATAACTCTTGGGAGAAAAACCATTCAAAACAGAATGGTTTGACTCAGAAGAACAGATGTGCACAGATTTATATGACTGAACATTTTTTGCTGGACTGAGAAATTCTAAGAAACTCCCCCATGAAATTTCAGCTTGGAATTAAATCTTACTCAACTTCATGGACAAGCAATTTCCTATGAAATTAGTACCTTTCCTGGAAGGGGGGAAGAAGTGTATGTCAGTCATGCTTAGGTTCACTAAGGTCTTTGCCTTTCAGTATCAGAGTTGGTAATGAAAGCCCCATCTGGGACCAGACCTAAACCAAGCTGAGTCTATAGGTGAGGGCCTTACTCCTTCCAGAGGACCTGTAGAAAGAATCCAGGAAATAGACACAAAAAGACTTTTAGTTGTAGTCTGAAAATGCCACTGAAATATTACTGGGTACAAATCTTAATGGTGGAGACAAAAGAGAGGTTCATTCCTAAGCACCTGGATAGTAATTCACCAAGCGTTTACTGAGTAGCTACTGTGTGCTTCACAAAGGGCACAGCGTTAGGGATACAATGAACAGACAAAGGTACATTAGCTTTTAATTAGCCCACAGATGCGGGGAGACAGATACCCCCCAAAGCCCCAAGAAACCACAAGCAAACAAATCAAGATGGTAAAAGTGCTTTGTAGGGCACTATATTAATGACTGAGGATGATGAGGTGGTGGGCTATTTTAAATGAGAAAGTCTGGGAAAGCCTCTTTAAAAGAGGATCTGAAATTGCACTAATAAAAAGGAGGCAGTCAGGTAAACACCTGAAAGTTTCAGGGAGAAGAAAGAGAATGCACACACCATTGAGTTTTTTAAAAAATATTGTCATCTGTGTTGGATGGTTGTACAAGTACATTTCAACTCTAAGGAAAAATGCAGAGAGACAAAGCCATATGGTCCTTTGGGGGAATCTATATATATAAAGAGCCAGGGGCTGTCACATCCAAAACAACTGAATGGACGACTGAACAGGCTGAGTGGGGCGACCAGCCCGGCAGGGGGGTTAGTGAGGGACGACCAAATGACTGAGCAGCAGGCTGCGTGGGGTGACCAGGCTGGCAGGGGACTCAGTGAGGAATGACCAAACAACTGAGCAGCAGGCTGTATAGGGCCTCCAGGCCAGCGGGGGTGGGGGGCAGTTGGGGGTGACCAGGGAGGCGGGGGGGGGCAGTTGGGGGTGACCAGGTAGGCGGGGGGGGCAGTTGGGGGTGACCAGGCCAGCAGGGGTGGGGGGGCAGTTGGGGGTGACCAGGTAGGCGGGGGGGGGGGGGGGGCAGTGAGTTGCAACCAGGTTGGGAATGGGGTAGTTGGGGGTGACTAGGCCAGCAGGGGAACCAGTGAGGAATGACCAGGCCAGCAGTGGGGCAGTTGGGGGCAACCAGGCTGGCAGGGGGCACAATAAGGGGTGACCAGGTTGGCACGGGGGCAGTTGGCGGTGACTAAGCTGGCAGGGGGGCTGTTAGGGGTGATCAGGTTGGCAGGCAGAGGCGGTTTGGGGTGATTAGGCTGGCATGGGGGCCAGTTAGGAGCGATCATGCAGGCAGGTGAGCAGTTAGGAGCCAGTGGTCCTGGGTTGTGAGAGGGATGTCCGACTGCCGGTTTAGGCCCTGAGGGGGTCCTGGATTGTAGAGGGTGCAGGCTGGGCTGAGGGACAACTCCCCACCCCCATGCACAAATTTCATGCACCAGGCCTCTAGTCATGAATATTATCTTGAATATTTAAGTTCTGTTAAAGCACAGAGTTGATGAGGGTGATGACTGGGGAAATTTGGAAACAGAACTGAGCCCAATTGTGAATAGCTTTGAATGTCACTAAAGAATTTATGACTTCATGTAGCAGGTGGGCAGTAAAAAAAAAAACAACTATTAAATAGTTTTGGTTAAGGTGGCTACTCCATTGGTTTTTGGAGGAGATTAATCTGTAGCTGTAGGATGGTCTGAAGTGTGGCAGCTGTTTAGGGTAGTGAGACTAGATAGTGAGACTAGAATGAAGTGATAACTTGAAACTGGTGAACTACAGATGGAAAGGTGATTGATACAAAAGGGACTACCTGCACTGTTGATTGACTGATAACTGATTGAGTTGGTGTGTGACAGGGAGAACTTGTCACGATTGGGCAAATGGTAAAATGTAGGAAGCTCAACATTAGCTGGAGGCCATTAATTTTGCGCCTTGACTGCTCAATAAAATCTTTCATAGTATTTTTAAAATATATTTTTATTGATTTCAGAGAGGAAAGGAGAGGGAGAGAAAGACAAAAACATCAACGATGAGAGAGAATCATTGATCAACTTCCTCTTGCATGTGCCACACTGGAGATCGAGCTTGCAACCCAGGCATATGCCCTGACTGGGAATCGAATGACCTCCTGGCTCATAGGTTGACACTCAACCACTGAGCCATGCCGGCTGGGCTCAGATGGATTTTTAAAAGAGAGATTTACAAAGCTCTCTGATAAAGGCAGAGAATGAGAAACTGAAGTTCAGAGAGGTTACACTTTTTCCTCAAAGGGAGAAAATGCAGAGCTATAGAAGAGTTCGGTCTTGTGTGTGTTTGTTTTTCTCTCTTCTGCTCTGAAGCTCGTTCTTGTAAAGCTACACTACATGCCCACAATCGGAGGTGAGGGTGTGTGATTTCCCTTTGCCATGCTGCAGTGAACCATCTACAGAGCCAACCTGAGTTGGGGTGGAGTTCTGTATTTTGTGTGAAAAAGCATTGTTTTATGGATGGAGGATGGATTGTAGGACAGGAAATAGGTTAAGTACAGTTGTGTGTGTGTGTGTGTGTATAATAACAGAATAGAGCCTTTCCAATATAGTAAATTGACCATAGTAATTTTTACCTTTCCTGTATTAAGGGGCTATGGCAGTAGAGGTCCCAAATCATCATTGTATCACAGTGGTAAACACTAGACTTTGTACATTTGATACAATTTAAAAGATTTGCTGGTTTCCTAGGAAACCATTGCTTGAGTCCTGTATAACCAAACTTTACCATAGATACTAGTTATACACTGTCTCAGCAGAAAAAAGCCTTAGGTTTAAAAAAAGGAATACAAATGTAGGTTGTTGAAATAGTTATATGTATTCTGCATTTTCTACTCAACACAGAAGGAAAAAAACCTCAATCTCACAATACATCTTCCACTCAAAAGGATTGTATGTATAAAATAAGGATGTGTGCATAATCTCATCAGATTTTATTATCCTGATGAGTTTCTGGAATTGGATTTTCTTTTCTTTTCTTTTTTTTTGCTTTTCATTAAATTCATAAGCACATTTTCCAGGGATGTTGCTAGTTAAATCTACAAAACTGTTGTGACATATGAGGCTTGAACCAGATCTGGATGTATTCTCAAAATAGATTTGATGATTAAAGTGCCAGACCAGTTTGCTTTGTTTGGATACTTAATTTTTATTTTATTACATAAGGAAAATTGGAACGTGGTGGAATTAGAGAGCTAACTGCAATATTTCAAATTTGCAATCTCTCTTAGTTCACTCTCAAACATATTAGGTTCACGGGGGTATGCTTTGGGTATCAAGCTGATTAAGTAGTTTTCATTTTCTAAATTCATATTAATGTTATACTAGGTTGACATGGTACAAAGACTGATTTTTTTAAAAAAAATACTGTCATCATATTATGGTGTCATTCAGTATATACTAGGTTGTAGTCAGCAGACATTGGAATAAAAAACTCTATTGGGTTTGTCTTGGCAACAAGAGGACTTAATTTTGATTCAACAGCTACCAAAAGCTCTCATTAATTGGCGACATGGAACAATGATTTTAGACTTCTGTGCCAACTTCCGTTTTTCTCACAAACTACCAGCTACCCGTAGGCTGTTCGTAATTTAAACCGGAATATGCAGGACAGTGTGGTGGAAAGAGCTACTGGCTTTGCAGTGAGACAGACATGGACATTGATTCGGTCACTAGCGAGTGAGGTCCAGAGAGGGTAAGTGACTAACTCAAAAATGCACAGCTAGTCAGTGGCACAGGTAGAAAAAGGAGCTAGTTTTTCTGACCCTTAGGCTGCTTCAGTACCTACTCTATTCTTTTTTTTTTTTAATATATTTTATTGATTTTTTACAGAGAGAAGGGAGAGAGATAGAGAGTTAGAAACATCGATGAGAGAGAAACATCAATCAGCTGCCTCCTGCACATCCCCCACTGGGGAAGTGCCCGCAACCTAGGTACATGCCCTTGACCGGAATCGAACCTGGGACCCTTCAGTCCGCAGGCCGACGCTCTATCCACCGAGCCAAACCGGTTTCGGCACCTACTATATTCTTATGCCTTTCTGTAGGGACAGCAGTGTGTTATGCAGGGCATAAACTGCGAATACTTGTTACCCTAACTATGAAACCAAGCAGAGGTACCTTCTATCTCCCCTTCCCACTTCCTTATTTCCCCCCTTGACATGTTTGGCCCCTCCCAGGAAAGAAAATCATCAAGTGAAAACTGTTGATTAAAAGAATTTTCAAAAAAATCCATATTCACACATACCTAGAGAGCAATGGGTTTTCTAAGGGAGATCCTATTTAAAATACAAAACAATTAAAACTTGCAATTTGCATAGTCAAATTACATTAGCACGTTATAAGTAGAAAGAAGCTGTTTTAAGCATAAACCAGCCGCAGCAGCCAGAATATTTTGAACGTTCTATTTCAAAACACTTAAAAAAAGGAAGGAAAAAAATGAAAGCCTCAATTTAAAAAAAAATGTCATCTTTGCTAAACATAACTGTCTTCCATTGAAAGTAGCTATTCCTGCAGTAGCAGTTGGAGTGGCACCTAGGAGTGTCACATTCAGAGATGCATTTAGGGAAGGGGTGTTTCCAGTGGAGCACTTCAGAGACAGCCAGCATGTAAGTACATAACACAGGCTGGATGGATCATTTGTTTAAAACTGTCTCCCTCCTGCCCTATGCTCACAGCTTAGTTAATTGATGATTTAGCCCCAAATGGTCTATATAATTCCACATCCCCGAGTGTTTAGCGTTAAAACATCTATTTAACTCTTTTCCCTGTCTTCTGAAGTGAAGATTGCACCCTTGCCTAAATTGTTTCAGTACTACATTGCTCCTGTATGACATAATTTAGGTTAGAGATGCAAAAGGAGTTACTCATATGAAAGCTTGGGAATCTGCAAACTTTCTCTTGAGAGTTTTTTTAGGATTCAGGGAGATGGCGTTTTTCTCTGCAATAAAGACTAGAAACAGCCATGTTGATTAAAAAAAAAATGTTAATTACAGTTTCTATTCCATATTAATTTTAGATATAGCGGTTAGAAAAGCATGTACGTTAGCCCAGTCGGCATGGCTCAGTGGTTGAGCATTGACCTAAGAACCAGGAGGTTGTGGTTCGATTCCCGGTCAGGGCACATGCCCAAGTTGCGGGCTCGATCCCTAGTGTTGGGTGTGCAAGAGGCAGTATCAGTGATTCTCTCTCATCATGGATGTTTCCATCTCCCTTCCTCTCTGAAATCAATATAAATATATTTAAAAAGAAAATCCTGTACTTTACAGAGTGATCCCCGATGTTTCGAATACCCACCTGGAGATATCACAATATCATTGACTATATCTCTGTGTAATCTGTGTCTGTTTTGTAACTGCCTGTCTGTGACTGTTTAATCCCTTTACCTTCATCACCAGCCTCTCAAGCCCCCTCCTCTCTGACAGCTGTCGTCCTGATCTCGGTATCTATGAGTCTGTTTCTAGTTTCTTTGCTTATTTTGTGCTTTAGACTCCACGAATCAGTGAAATCATATGGTTATTGTCTTTCCCTCTGACTTATTTCGCTTAGCATAATACCCTTTAGGCCCGCTCATTCAAAAGAATATATGGTCCACTGTGTTCACGGCAGCATTGTTCACACCAGCCAACATATGGAGCAACCCAAAAGTGCCCGTCAATAGAGTAGTAGACGAAAAAGCTGTGGTACGTAAACACAGTGGAATACTACTTGTCTACAAAAAGTAGTGAAATCGTACTGTTTGTGACAGTTGGGGGTGGGGGGGGGCATGTTGATTTTTTAAAGTGAAGCTTTACAACTGATTTCCTAAAGGTAGGCACTGAGCAATTGGTCAGCTGTATTGGTAGACTGCTGTCCCTGTGTCTGCACTGTGTGCAGCACAGGCCCACGATGTTTGGGATGCGGAGAGTCTAAAGGAATGGGGGCGGGAATGTAAACGACCCTCTTTCTTTTTTGGTTATTTGTTAGTGACCCAGAAACATTTTGAAAAGGTAATAGGAGAACTCAAACAGGTAACAGCAATTAGGATGGATGGGGCTGGTGTTCTAGAGGGTTATTAAAATAGAAAATATCCTGATTTTCCTGAGAATAAAGGAAGAGGCAGATTTAAATGGTTTATTTTATTTTATTTTTTTACTGTTTTCCAATTGAATGGTAACTGAAGTAGATTGAAGGGTTAGATAAAACTTATCCTCAAATGTTTTATTTTTTTCCACAAACAACTTAGAGCTCAGGTACCTGGGCAATTAAATTCAGCATTTAAGGATTTATCACTAAAATGATATTTTGTTCTGAAAAATGTGTTTATTACTGCTGGGTTAATGGAAACTAAATCTTATCTGAATATTTATTTTGACTCATTCAGTGAATATTTAGTGATGTACGAGGCTCAAAGTACAGAGAAGCATAAATTTAAAGTCTGGGAGATACTATAATAAGCATTACTTTAAAAATTATGAAAATACAAATTTGAGAGAGAGAGGGCAAGTGAGAGTGAAGAGAGATTGCTGGGAATAACCTCCGACTTGGGAAAGATAGGGCATAGAAGCTAGAGCCTAATAAGTTAATGTTTGCAGTTAACTTGTAAGAATAATAAAGTGCTACCAAAACTTCCTTTCAGGAATTGTGATAGTGCAAGTCCAAAGAAGACTTGGGTAAATAGTAGCGAAAGAAAGGCAAGGCAAGGCTGGTGGGGGCAGAAGAGGCCGAGTACATATACAGGCTGGGGGAAGGAGAGAGCTTCCCTGTACGGAGGCAGCTCCATTATAAGGGGGTGGATGTGTGTGTGTGGGGAATACCTGGCTTGTATTCAACAGATCTGGAGTTCTTTCTCACCTCTGTCAATTGATAGCTACTTGGGAGAGGTAGGCTACTTTGCATAACTTTTTGAGGCTCAAATTAAATAACAAATGTAAGGTCAGTTTATGAATGGTAAAGGCTGTATCAATATGAGATATTATCCTGTTATTTTACAACAGATCGGCAGGGCATGTAGGCAGGGCGCTCTTCCCCTCTAAAGAGTTTCAACCATGCCTCCTGCCAAGAGAAACCCAATGGAGGACATGGGTGATTTTAGCCTCACCCTGAAAGAGCAGAATGTCATTATAAACCCCGTGGTTCTCAACCTTCCTAATGCCGCGACCCTTTAGTACAGTTCTTCATGTTGTGGTGACCCTCAATTTCATTGTTACAAAGTGAACATAATTAAAGCATAGTGATTAATCACAAAAACAATATGTAATTATATATTTGTTTTCCAATGGTCTTAGGCGACCCCTGTGAAAGGGTCGTTGGACCCCCAAAGGGCTTGCGACCCACAGGTTGAGAACCACTGCCCCACAAAGAATTGGGACTCTTTAGTCCCTCGAGTCACTGCCTGCTGGACTTGTGTACAACATGAAGGACAAGGGCTAGTCCCGAAAAGGTATTCCTGTAAGTTTAGGATAAACAACAGTTATGCATCATGAGAATGAAAGCAACATAAAAGGAGGTGGATGTTACACAATGCAAACAGAATATAGAAAAGCTGAAGGTGAGAGAATAAATGGTAAAGGTTATGAAGGAGTTCTTACAGGAGTTGAATTCTGAGCTGGAACCAACTGAATTCAAGAAGGAAGTAATGGGCCAGTGGGAAACGATGAGAGAAACTAGAAGGCCAGACCAAGGAGATGGGATCTGATGAGATGAGAAATAGGGACCTACCAGGACTTTCTAAGCTAGACAGCGCCTTGATGGATTTGATATCTGAGGAAGATTGTTCTACCATTGAGCATCCTGGCATAGGATGAGTAAGGAAGGGGGCTGGAGGGTCAAGTAGGACGTTATTGAAGGCAGCAAGTTTCAGGGTTGGTCGAGGCTGTGGAATCATAAAAGGAAGAGAGTGGGGAGATCTGAGAAATGGTGGAGAAGCATACTAAACAGCATATTTCTGGTTTTAGTTAACCTGTGTGTGACCATTTGTTCTGCTTCCTATTATTATGGAGCCCGTTCTGAAGAAGTAACATTTCCATATTGTTATGGACAATGAAATACTTCGTGAAAATTCCCAACTTTGGTTGCCCTGTGTCCTGATTATAGACAGCCTGGACTACTCAAACAGTGTGTGACTTCATCTCCGTTTTAAAGCAAACAAAGATCTGATTATGCAATGGGTCCCCTCAGGCTTCTGTTTTTCTGGTAAAGTGAATTTTTTCTTTTTCTTCTTTTTTTTTTTAATATATTTTATTGATTTTTTACAGAGAGGAAGGGAGAGAGATAGAGAGTTAGAAACATCGATGAGAGAGAAACATCGATCAGCTGCCTCCTGCACATCCCCCACTGGGGATATGCCCGCAACCCAAGTACATGCCCTTGACCGGAATCGAACCCGGGACCCTTCAGTCCGCAGGCCGACGCTCTATCCACTGAGCCAAACCGGTTTCGGCTTTCTTTTTCTTCTTACCCAGAATGTGTGCGTGGTGTCGTATTCCTGTCCTACTATATCAGCATTTTAACCAATTCCCTTGCTCCCGATGTGTTAGTATCTGTCAAGCTATATTTTTTTGGCAAGCAGTAATTGAGGATTTGGGTAACGAAACAAATGGCCTAATGAGTAATAATTACATTTTTGGAATGCACACTTTGTTCTGAGCCTGTTGCTGGGGACTTTGTGGGCATTGATTGCTAGTGCTTGCCACCATTGATTGAAGGCTTTCTCTGTGCCTGGCACCGTGTGCTAAGCATCTTACATGGATAATCTCATGTAATTTTCATAACAATTAGGAACTAGTTAGTGTTATGCTCTTCATTTTACTGATAAAGGAGAAAAGACCCAGTGCTAAGGGAGGCATTGCTTTACTACAGCAGAATCAATTCTTGATAACTTTCTAACAGGACTACGGTCATATAGCATCTTATTGATTCCTTATGAAATAGCATCTTATTGATTCCTTATGAAACATTTAGCAGCTCTCAATGGAGTAAAGATGGCTGTTTTTAAGTTATTGTTTTAGATATAATTAATTTCATTGCTAAAATGAGTCAGCGACATCTACCTGTTTCTTTTTATGGAGCTATCAGCGACTTTTGAACAACTGCCCTAAGTTTTGTGGCTGACAGCATGCTACCTGTCAAAGTTGTTATGTCTTTATCCCTGGGGAGTTTTCATATAAAGCTCAGTGACCACTTAGTGCAGGTCTCATAGGTTTTGGGTGAAAGGAAGGGGGAAGTACAATTAATTGAACCTTGAGCAACATACATGGGTTTGAACTGTGTTGGTCTGCTTATACATGAAGTTTTTTCAATAAATATATTGGAGGATTTTTTGGAAATTTGACACAATTTAATGATTTGTGATAAATTTGACAATTCAGAGATTTGCCAATGAATCACATTGCCTCAAAAGATTAAAAAATTTAGAAAGAGTGAGGTATGTCATGAATACATAGAATGTATGAGCATATTTTCTTTTTTATGATTTTCTTAATAACATTTTCTTTTCTCTAGTTTATTGTTAAGAATACAGTACATAATACTTATAACACACAAAATGTGTGTTAATTGCCTGTTTATGTAATTGTGAAGCGTCTAATTAGCAGTAAGCTATTAGTGAAGTTTTTGAGGAGTCAAAAGTCATCCAAAGATTTTGAATATATGGGAGGGGGTATTGTTGCTATTTCCCATGTTGTCAAGGGTCATCTGTAGTAGTTAAGTGGCTTTTGAGATCTCTCCCAACCCCGAGATTCTAAATTCCATTAAAACTATTTCAGCATGCAGTTCAGAATAGAGCAGCAATTTTTAGGTCACTGTTTTATAGCTTTTGGCCAAAGGCCATTCAAAGGTTAACAGAGCAAAGGAAAGAGGATATAATAGGATTTGGGGAAAATAAATTAAAACAGAAACAAAGTCGGAGTAATTTTCTGTGGAAAGTGGGTAATTTTTAAGGATATAATTTAGAAAAGAAATTCTTAGATTAGCATAGGGTCATGCCATTTTAATTTTGGGGTATAAAATATTCTCTGATTATTTTTTTGGTGGATCTCTTCCCACCCCTCATCCCCCACCTTCCCATTGAGATTCAACAGTCTGTTTCATGCTTCTGTGTCTCTGGATCTATTTTGTTAAAGCCACTAAAAAAAAATGGCTTCTGAAAGTGATGTTTCTAAAAGGTGAAGGGATTGAGAAAAAACAAACAAACTCCTAATCACAGACAAAAGTGTGATTACCAGAGGTATAAGGGGCTGGGGGGAGGCAGATGAGGGTAAAAGGGGGATAAATGGTGACAGGAGACTTGACTTGGGGTGATTAACACACAATAAAATATACAGGTGATATAGAATTGTACACCTGAAACCTATATAATTTTATTAACAAAGTCACCCCAATAAATTCAATAAAAATAATAAAAATAAATAAAAATAAAAGTGATGTTTGTATTCAGTGAGTTTTTAAAGTAGCTAAAATTCTCAAGGAAACATTACCATGATAATAATAGCTCTGCTTATTATCATTACAGAAAACTTTTATTGAGCACTTTTATCTGTGCCAAACTGCACTTAATGTTTTACATGGCTTTTTCTCTATACTTTTTATACGAACCCCACGGGGTTAGTATCATTATTAGCATTTGTTTTCAAATGAGGATTTCAAGGCTCAGGTAAGTAAAGCAACTTTTCTAAAGATAGTATCTTGATTAGAACACAGATCTGATTCTTGTGTCAGCCCTCTGCAGCCTACTGGTGTTCTCATTGCCCCTGCAGAATATTCTATTTCATCTATAGTGAAGGACTGTATCTGTTGTGCTTATTTATGCTTTAGCTTGCCATAAAGTTAAGCATCTTTGCTTGGATAAGCTAGTTAATTGAAGGAAGAAGCAATAGCACATTATTGCTCCTGAATGCTAAGCTTCAAATTATTTTAGAACCAGATCTCTTAGTAACTGGATGTGTGGCTGTTACATTTTGGATAAAATGAAAAGAAAATTAAATAAAACCCTAAGCTTATCTTAGAATTGAATATAGGTTACTTTGCTCAAGGTTACTTTTGCAGGCTTACTTGCAAAATCCATATTATTGTTAATATAGAAGGCATGGGGTCACTATTCATCAGGATGGGTCAGTTGTAGCAAATCACGTCTTAAGGAAAATAAAATAAAATTCAAAAAATTACAGTGAGTGATAGAAAAACTAAATGAAGTATTTATAGTTTTAAAATATTGTTTATTTTTATAGCTTTCACTTTTTTGTACTTTTGCCTGAAAATATTCATTCTTTGACAAATCTTATTTTTTTAATATATTTTATTGATTTTTTTACAGAGAGGAAGGGAGAGGGATAGAGAGTTGAAAACATCGATGAAAGAAACATCCATCAGCTGCCTCCTGCACATCCCCTACTGGGGATGTGCCTGCAACCAAGGTACATGCCCTTGGCGGGAATCGAACCTGGGACCCTTCAGTCCACAGGCCGATGCTCTATCCAGTGAGCCAAACCGGTTAGGGCGACAAATCTTATTTTTAAAAATATTTAGATAAGTGTTCCTGATTATCTAGAATGCCCAATGAAATCTTGAAGGAACATCTAGAGCATCAAAAATACAAATTTTACATTCATTGTACAGACATGTACAGTTAAATATGCTTATCAATGAAGAAGAACCATGCATTAGTCTCAGAAATCTCATATTTTGATGGAGAATGTTTTGGTCAAACCAGAAAATATAGATCTACTTCCTACTCTGATTAGATGACCCTATTTTCTGTTTTGACTTTGAGCATTATTCCAAGATGATCTCTCTAGAGAGCATTAAATTTCATGGCCTAAAAGTATAATAACAATTTTAACTTCACCACAAGGCAAATCTTTCTATAGTTAAGTTCATGTTGATGCACTTTAAAATTTTGAAAAAGACACTTAGAATTAAATTATAGGTTTTGGTATTTTGAATTAAGACTTTTGGATTCATATTGACTGAGTTATATTTTTATCAATAATCTAGGAAGGTTATAATTTATGCCCATCAATGGAGAAGGAGGTATCCATTTGCAGGTAGGAAGCAATTAAAGGGAAGAGATAATAATGAACTTGGACATGAAAGTTTGTAAATGAATTCAAGTTTCAAGTGTCAAAGCGTTCTCCCATTTTATAAATGATAAAATTGAGGATTTGAAAGGTTAAGTATTTTTCCAAAGGCCACCAGCTAGTGAGTGACAACTATGATAATAACACAGGCAATGTGACATCAAGACTGGTGCCTTTATACTCTTTGAAGATAGGGATATTTATTTGCAAATATCTTCGCTCATTTGCACATCACCCACAATGGGCACCCACTGCATGTTGATTGGATTCATGAATGGTCTTACACAGTAACATACTCCATTAATTTTCTGACTGGTACCTTTAATGGGTGAGATCCATATGGACTTAATGACACAGTATTCAGGAGCATTGAATTGTACGTAGTGTTCTCTGTGATGGTGATTGTTGGCATAGGCCTCAAGAGTAGGCTCTCATCAATCGCCCTCCTTCTGCTCCTGGTATTGTGCATACATCTGTCGTACCTTCTGCTGTACCTCTCACGTCATCTTCTCACGAAACATTTTGGCAGCAACTTTAGAAACATCTGTTGCTCTGGCCTAAGAACAAACCAGTTGCTCCCTATCAAATGAGGAAGGCACTTGGCAGTTGATGTTTTCCTCCTCTTCTGGAATCCCTTTGGTGTAAATATAAAGCCCCAGGACTGCATCCGTAGAGCGCGCCCACCCTACATGTGTAGCAAAGGGCAAGCGCCATGTGAAAGGCATATAGTAGGACAAGTTGAAACGATGCAGCATGACCCTCTCCCACACAGTAGTGAGGCATTCATTGTATTGGGATGTCACTTGTAGACACTTTCAGCATAGCACCAAAAGGCTTCTGTACAAGCACCGGTCCCAATCCTGAGTGCCAGATGACAGCTGGGGGATGTTAGGCATGTTCCTTAACCTCTTCGGGAAGAGAAGAGACCTTGACCTGTCTGCATTAATTCTTACGGGTATACAATTATAATTAAGATTCAGACTCTGATCTCTAAGGAAATCATCATTTCTTAAGGAAAAACAGTAAAAACCTAATTCATGTAGCTCAAAATTACAAATTATGGATAACCATTACTGGACATATTCTTCTTGGTTTCTTTTTAAAAAAGAAAAATAAATAGCCATGACATTCAGGAACCGATGCTCCTAGCTAGACTTCAAAGTTCTTACAAACTGATCTCATACTTTATTTTAAATCTTTATTGTTGCAAGTATTACATATGTCCTCTTTTTATTTTCTCCCATTGGCCCCTGATAGCCCACTCCTTCCCCCCACCCCAGGCCTCAGATCGCACACTTTAAAAATAAGCCATGTGGTTCTTCTGCTGGATATGAACACTCTCATAGACTCTTTCTTTCAGACTAGGTGCCTATGAAAGCAACCAAATACTAGACATTTCCCTCTCTCACTAACTGTGTGACTTTGGCTTCTTCCCCAATTACAACCTTAGGCTTGCTCTGGTGTGTAGGTAAGATTCATTGAGATATCCGGTCATGGAACTGCTCCTGCTTTCTGACAACACTTAATCTAGAATTAGCCTCGATTTCCTAAGAACCGCCTCAAAATCATCTAAGAAAAGCCCAGATCCTATGACAGGTTCTTTGTAACACCAGTTTCCTGAGACACCTCACAGTTCCCAGGGGTGTGGATTCTCCCTCCTTGCAATGAGTAACAGAGCCAACGTGTTCAACTATAGCTAGTGATCTTTAGCTGAAGTCACTGTCATTTCCAAAAAATGAAGTCAATAACCAAGTCAGATAGTTGTATGAAATCATAAAATGTTAAAAACAGTGTTTAACTTTGTTCCAAACAGTGTTTAACTTTGTTCTATTATTTTTATTTGTACATAGTTTACAGAATCAGCAAGAATAGAAGGACTTATATATAGTGAAGAATAATATTTCCTTGTATGTTTCTTCATCCCAGTCTCAATTGGAAGCATGATAAGGTGTCAGTCTCATTTTAATTAGAAGCTTGACTGCTATATTTAATTGCTAAGAACCCTTTCTTGTATTCTGATTATCTTTTCTTCATTGTATTCTCTTAGATGTTTGTCTTTGCAATATCCTCTTGACATTCTCTTCTGTGGACACAAATTTGATGCCATTAGGATTTTTATTATTAATCTTATTTTAGGTAATTTCCTGTCCATGAAATGCTGTGTGTGTATGTATGTATTTTGCTTTTACTTTCTTGATATAGAAGTAATTCTTAATTGTCTGTTTATACTGACAAGAATGAGGATTTAGGAAATTTGTCCCATGTTTGTTGGGGTGGGCCTTAATAGCATATTTTTGACCCCTAAAGACGAGACTGCTAAGGATTTTGTTCTTATTTATTGATTTGTAGTTCTATCCTAATTGTAAGCAGTCATATATGAAAATTTTATGTTCAGAAATTTGTTTTTATATTAATTACAGTATAGCATCAAACTATAAAAACAAGAAGGCTTCAACCCTGATTTGTCTTATAATCTTTTTGTTTGCTTACAGAGAAAAATAGGGAAACTCCCAAAAATCTTTATTAAAAAATTAAATTGCTGTTTAGTGAACAGTCTAGTTTGTATATCATTACTTTTTCTGACCTCTTATGCAAAAAAACTCAAAAATGGCCTTATTGTGTTCACTTGAGTTCTATCACACACAAAAGAAATCTCTTCATTGAGTTTACATCTGACCCCAAGTATTTTATGTATTTTAACTCACTTCATTTTCACACCCTATGAGTTGACTTATACATTCTTCATATAGATTTTAAAATATTTGCATTTAAAATACTTTTTCATTCCTTTAAAAATGGAAAAATTATAATACTTAAAAAACCCTGGTTAGAATTATGGGTATGAATCTAAATTCCCTGTCTAATTTAATTTTAGTTAAACTCAAAGTTACATGTATACCCAACTGTTTT
Organism: Myotis myotis; assembly: GCF_014108235.1. NCBI lineage: Eukaryota > Metazoa > Chordata > Mammalia > Chiroptera > Vespertilionidae > Myotis > Myotis myotis. The sequence continues at coordinate 27,635,930 of NW_023416319.1, forward strand.
TACATTTGTACTCTAAGATCACTTGGTCTTCATGGAAACCAAAAGCTATCCTAATAGTTTAAAAATAGATTAGTTACTTTTATCAGTATCTTTGTGTGGGACATTCAGATGATCTGCATTTACATTTATTGTCTGTTGTAATAAGTTCCTTTATTTATTCTGTATCTGTGGTATTGCTTTGGGGAAGTAATGCTGTTTAAGCTTTTAACTCCTAATGTACAAAGTAAGGGGGAAAATAAACAAAATGGCAAAATCATAGCAGCAATATGATCCCTGAGCTGCAGAGTCCAAGGTGAAATGCCTTATACCTTACAGTTGGGAGCATAAAGTTACAAATCAAATGCATTTAGTTTCCTAGGGTCTGAAAAAGCCTTATGTAAAATCATACTTTTAATTGCCATGGGAATATATTCTATATTTGCAGTAATTTAATTAATTATGTGATAATTAGAAGTTAGCTTTTATTGCTTATTTAATAAGAAAGAATAAGGTAATGTATGTAAGGATGAACAGTAGAAATTCAATATTTATGTCTCAAGCTTAGTGCTAATAGGCATGGATTAAGCAGCAAAGACTTTAATTTGATGAAAGCTTATGCTAATATAAAAACAAATATATTTTATTGAGAGTTGTTCTTAGTTACTGGTAATGATGACCTGCAAAAGCCATCTTTACTTCCAAATTGTAATATAGAAGATAGAGTCTTGGTGAATTTTTTAGGCGGCCTCATAAGGATTATGATGATATTGACATTTCACATTTGTAAGCACTTTGTGGCTTTTGAGCTTTTGACATACTTTCATACGCATCATCTTATTATCTTTTCCATCACCTCCAAGGTTTTCAAAACAAGAAAACACAGCAGAAAATATAAACATGAATATGTTTAAATATCTGCTGGGAAAAGCCTGGCAGTCTAACTGAGTGACAGTTCTCTCACTTATGGCTACTTCCTAAAGTAGAGTTGGGTCAGAAAGTCTGGCAAGCCATCTCGAAGAGAGCCTCAAAAAACGTCTTCATGAATTCATACCTGCAAATAACTCAAACTGGAGAACTGCACATACATTTTGTATTGGAACTGTACATATATTTTATTTTGCCAGCATGTCATTTTGAATTTAGTGCCTTTTAGTAGCTAACCTGCCTGAATTCCCTCCAATCTCCCTTCCCTTCCCCCTGGATTATGGTTACTGATTTGTGATTACACCCCTAGTTCTGAAGAAAGGGCCACCTTGTTTCCTGACTCTGGAAAACTCCATTCACCTCATGTTCTATGTGAACAGGACTCTCAAGAGCATCCGAATATAGGCCTTTTGAACACATTGGAGTTTTCTGCCTCCTGGTATGGAGGTTGGAGAACCCATTTCTTTAGGTGCCAGTAGGAAAACCTTCCAGGAGGGGATGATTCTAGGATGGATCTTCAAGAATTGACCTCATTCTACTGTTTTTTTTCTCAGATGGTCTGACTCATAGGAAACAACTGGAAAATTGGGGGCTTGGGTTGTTTAAAACTTGGATTGCTTGTCTTTATACTACTTAGTCATCAACTCAATTGTCCAAATCAAAAGCCTGTGAGTCATCCTAAACCTCTTCTCTCTTCTACACCATTTGGCTGTTAGGAATCCCTGTAGCTTCCTTTTCTAAAATTTTCTTCAGTATCCTCTCTACTGTCCCTCATTATAGACTCTGTCATGGTCCAGGCCTTAATTATTTCATGACAAATTATCTTTCTATTTGACCATGAGACCCCCCTGTCTAAAAAGCTCCAATGTCTCTCCATAGCCTTCATAATAAAGAAAAAGCGTCTTGGTATGACACAGAAAGTCCAATATGACTTAGCTCCTTTCTCTGTATTATCTCTTAATGTACACTTTCACTAACATACTGTATGTATAATTTTATTTTATGTCCTATACCTTTGGTCATATTACCATATCCTTTGTCTGAAACAACCTCTCTCCATGTTGCTGGGAAAGTCTTATTTTCTTTTTCAAAAAAATATTTTTAATGATTTTTAGAGAGAGAAGAAGGGAAAGGGAGAGAGAGAGAAACATCAATGTGTGAGTGAAACATTGATCAGCTGCCTCCTGTACACCCCGCACCGGAAATCAAGCCCACAACACAGGCAGATGCCCTGACCAGGAATGGGGCCAGCAACCTTTTGGTGCACAGGACAATGCCCAACCAACTGAGCCACACTGGCCAGGGCTGTCTTACTTTATTTTAAGTCTTACATTCAGTATCACCTTCTTAAAGAAGTTTTTCTTGGTCTTCCTATGCTAGTGGTCTTCAACTGGGACACAGTGAGGAAACTCTTAAAATTTTACAAGAGAACATTAGGCAGCTCTGTGTCCAGATTCACTTGCCTTCAGCCCACCTCTTTAATCATTAGCCATTGTTGCAGCAATCAACTGTGCACAGGTGTAACCTGATAGCACATGTCTCAGTTACACCTCACCCCTGTTTTTCTCTTCCTCACCCCACTTCTAAGGTGTACCTACATGTGTGAACCTGGAAAGAGGTGAGAGTTACTGGTAGTGATGGGGAGCCCTAGGCCAATGGGAGATGGGTGCCAGTATAGAAATATTATCTTCTCTGTCTCTCCCACAGGTGATCTTGAGGCCCATTCTATACTGCTCTGGCATTAAACCCCCATTGTCCACTGTGGTCACTAAATAAATGACTGCTTGAGTTGGCTCTCTCTTCTTTCCTTCTTTTCTATTATTTCTCCTTTATCTTGGGACCGATTCTTCAAAGAAACTGTCCACACACAAGCTCTTTCCTCAGGCTGCTCTCTGGGAGATACAAGGCTAAGACAAAAGATAGAAGAGTATGGACATATGTAAAGAAACCAGCTTCTCAATTCAGTATGCATTTTCAGAATTTGAAAAATTTTTTTTTTTAAATATATTTTTATTGATTTTTTACAGAGAGGAAGGGAGAGAGATAGAGAGTTAGAAACATCGATGATTGAGAAACATCGATCAGCTGCCTCCTGCACATCTCCTACTGGGGATATGCCCGCAACCCAGGTACATGCCCTTGACCGGAATCGAACCCGGGACCTTTCAGTCCGCAGGCCGACGCTCTATCCACTGAGCCAAACCGGTTTTGGCCAGAATTTGAAAATTTTATATGTATCATTTTCTAAAATTGACCTGCCTGAAAATAAATGTGAAGAATCATCAACAAAAGACTTTCAAGCATAAAAAAATATTTTACATTCTGTGGGGGAATTAGAATAGAAATATATTTTCATTTAGAAGAAAAAGGAGTGATATTTCTCAGATTTAAGAAATTATACATGCACTTTAAAAAATGGATAATAGTGGGCAATAAGTGATACAATAGCTTTATTTTGCAATGTCCATATTAACTCCTTTCAAGAAATTACATTCATTGCATTTCTTTAAACTTTGATGAAAGATTTTGGCTACCAATTGAGGCTCATAGTTCAAAAAAAAAAACTACTTTAGGGGAAATGTGAGCCAAAATTTGAAGACCCTTGGTCTAAACCAGGTGTTATCAACTGTGGGTTGAAAGCCCATGAGGAACATTAAACATACTAATGCCTGGCCTTGGCTGGTGTGGCTCAGTTGATTGGGTGTAGTCCCATGTACCGAAAGATTGTTGGTTCCATTCCTGATCAGAGCACATGGCCTAGTTGTAGGCTCGATCCCTGGTGGGGGCATGCAGGAGGCAGCCCGTTGATGCTCTGCTCTTGTATCAGTGTTTCTCTTCCTCTCTTTTCCTCTCTCTCTAAAAACTATATATATATATATATATATATATACTAGAGGCCCGGTGCACAAAAAAATTTGTGCACTTGGGCGGGTCCCTCAGCCCAACCTGTGCCCTCTTGCACAGGGACCCCTCGGGGAATGTCCACCTGCTGGCTTAGGCCCGTTACCCAGGAGATTGGGCCTAAACTGGCAATCAGACATCCCTCTGGCAGCCCAGGAGCCCTCGGGGGATGTCCACTTGCGAGTGGGGAGCAGGCCTAAGCTGCAGTCGGACATCCTTAGTGGTGCTGAGGAGGCAAGAGACTCCTGCTATCACTACTGTGCTGGCAGCCGTCAGCCGTCAGCCTGGCTTGTGGCTGAGCAGAGCTCACCCTGTGGGAGTGCACTGACCACCAGGGGGCAGCTCCTGCATTGAGCATCTGCCCCCTGATGGTCAATGTGTGTCATAGTTACCCGTCATTCCCAGTCGTTCTGCTGTTGGGGTCAATTTGCATATTACCCTTTTATTATATAGGATAGATGCCTGGTGCATGGGTGGGGGCAGGCTGGTTTCCTCTGAAGGGTGTCCTGGATCAGGGTGGGGGTCCCTGCTGGAGTGCCTGGCCAGCCTGGGTGAGGGGCTGAGGGCCGTTTTCAGGTTGGCCACACCCCCTTCAGGGAGGGGGGTCCTGCTGGAGTGCCTGGCCAGCCTGGGTGAGGGGCTGAGGGCTGTTTGCAGGTTGGTCAAGCCCTCCAGCAGGGACCCTCTCCCATTGAGGGTGTGGCCAGCCTGGGTGAGGGGCTGATGGCTGTTTGCAGGCTGGCCACAGCCCCTTCAGGGTGGGGGAGTCCCACTGTGGTGCCTGGCCAGCCTGGGTGAGGGGCTGAGGGCCCTTTTCAGGCTGGCCACGCCCCCCGGCAACCCAAGATACCAGCTTCTCCTTTTTTTCTTTTTTTCCTGGGATTTATTTATCTTCTATAATTGAAACTTTGTAGCCTTGAGCGGAGCCAGGGGCCATCCAGTGCAGGAGGGAAGCTTGGCTTCCTCTATTGCCAGGGGCAACCCAAGCCTCCTGCTCACTCCTGCTCTGTGGCCACTGCTATCTTAGTTGGATTAATTTGCATACTCGCTCCTGATTGGTTGGTGGGCATGGCTTGTGGGTGTGGCTTGATCATGGCAGAGGGATGGTTAATTTACATATTTCTCTTTTATTATATAGTATATATATATATTTGAAAAATTACTAATGCCTCAATTCCACTGCCAAAGATTCTAAATGGATTGGTCTAGTACAGAGCCCAGGAAATGTTACTTTAAAAAGCTTAATAAGCTAATATACTATTAGCCAGAGGTGAGCTCCATTGTCCCAGACTGTTCTCAGCCCATTAGTATTACACAGCACTTACCACATCATGCAGAAATATGGTTAACTTAGATGCCAACAGGGGTCAGGGAGGATCTACAAATTAGTCAAGTGGACCAGATTGGGGAACTGGATTGAATTATAGAACAAATGCCCCCTCCAATGGAAGCAGCTCATAATCAGTTTTGTCTGACCTTTGACTTGATGAAAAATGGGCCCAGAGGAGCCAAATATATTCATTTCCCAAGAAAAGCAGAACTCTAGTGTGTGTTTTTTAATATGACATAAATAATTTTAAAGCATTGCCTAAAATTTTTCTCACCTCTTCTTTATTTCATTGTTTTAAAATGCCATTACAGGCCAACTATAACTGTGAGTCAAATGGCATCCATGGACCGGCAGTTTTTCAATCAGTGGAAAAATTACATGAGAGTCTTGCCTCCTAGCATGTAGGGTTTCCAGTATGGGCTAAGATGTCACTCCTGCCTTCCTGTACTGACACTTGGGATATGAGGGATGCGTTGCGTATTTATAGCAATGACATTCTTCAAGTTTCTGTGTGGGGTTCTCAAAAAAAATTGGATAATTGAGACTGCCTACCATATTCATTATTGACAGTTATTTTACTCCCAAACTATAAAAATTATCTTGCCTCTTTGTTCTTTAGAAAAGAAAAAAAAATCATTGTTATTCTAGAAAAGGTGAGAAACTAACTTTATTAGTGAAAAATCCTGAATGTTAAAGAACAATAAACTCTACAAAAAATGTTTATTTGTTTGACAGGTTGATTTATATGTGAAATAATTCTGGATACTTCCAATTATATTTAAAATATTTGATGCTTGAGGATCAAGAAGTAGAAAGGAGACTAATGTTATGAAGGAAACAAATTGAGCCAAAAATATGCTATATAAGTGTTTAAGAGGCTAGAAAAAATCTACCAAAACATTAATCATCCCTAAGAGGGATTAAACACTTTGACAATTTATTGGTTAAAAAATCACATGTGATAAGTATTTGGAGTTTAATAAAACTCATTAGTATTCTGCACAGTTTTATTTTCTCAAGTGGAATGTATGTCTAATTTATCACTATTTAGCCTTTATTTATTTTTAGTGTTTTACCAGGAAATTGAGTGGATGATACAGGGCAGAAAAAAAATAATCAATTGCATTTCTTGTTCCAAAATATGTTAAAGTTATTTCTTCACGTTTTATTTCTTTTTCTTTTATCAAAATTCTAATTATTTTTCCATATGCAAAATGTCAAAGTCCACACAACAAACTCCATATGACAGTACTACAAGTGACTTCTATGTTTTTGTTAGAATTGACCTATTAATTATGGTTCATGCAACTTTTGATTTGTTTAACCTTTTAAAATGGAAGGTAAATGTGACAGCATCAGGTACAGTTTATTTGTTTTAAAATGAACATTACAATACCAATTGTCAGTCTCCTAGTGGCTGTTCATAGCATATGGTTCTTCACTCCCTTTTCATTCAAACAACTTTCACTGAGCACCTCATAGGTGTGGGAGATAAGGAAGGCTCAGCTAATTATTTAGAAAATGTCCCACTCTGTTGCAGGCTTTCTTAAAAGACTTTGAAATTATTTGTGTGTGTGTGCCGGGAAGAAGAGATAGAGCATATATGTAATAAATGGCTATTTTATTAAGCTTAAGAGGACCCACTTCATTACCATCCCTGCCTAGCCCAAGAAATAAACAAAATCAGAATTGCCTGTAAACTTTGTGTGTGGGATTGAAGTGAAAAGTTGAGCTGAAGTTCTCTTGCATAGAGGCATATTAGAAATAGATCCTTCTAGAGTCAAGGGGAGAGCCTCCCACCATTTCATCTCATTTCCACTTTGGATCATCTGGGTTTGGGTCTGATTGGGCCAGGTAGCTAGTTGGCTGCTGTCTGCCTGAGGTTATTTGCCCCAAGGCAGAGAGGTTCCTAGTTTTCATTTGTAATATATACAAATATAGTATATAAAAGCATAACTTAAATATATATTTATTACTTATAGCTCATCTGCTTTTAAATTAAAATATTAAGGCAGTTTATAATAAAAACCTATTTAATCAGCTCAGTAAAAGAGATATTGAAAAACCTAACATAGTCAACATCTTACATGTTACAAATGTTATAGAGCTGTTTCTTATGTCAATGCTTTCTAAAAGTGAAAGGTTTATTATTAAAATACTATAGTTTTTGAGGATATCTCACTGTGGAAACTAGAGTAATTCTGAAAAACAGAACTCTACGCTGATCTGATTTCATATAGAGACAGAGTATAGACAACCTAGACAAGTGTTTCTCCACGTGTGGTCTGTGCACATCTGCATATAGATAATTTGAAGTACTTGTTAAGAAGGCAGATGGCTGGATACTAGCCCAGTTCTGCTGAATTCCAATCTCTGGACTAGAGCTTCCATGTCTGCATTTAACTTGTCTAGATGAACCTTACAATAAAATTTGAGGCGTAGAAGAGTGCATAGAGAAGAGTGCATAGTTAGAAGCACCCTCAGTTATCTATCCCTCTTTTATATGGGTAAGTCCTCTTCCAAGAGAAATCCACAGTGGTGGGGGTCAGAGTGCAAATGTTCTTAGTTGTCTGAAGAGGATCTGCCTATAGGTGGGAAAGGCAACACTCTGTTGTCACCGAGCTTGCAGGCTTGTTTGTGCCAAGCCCTCCAGCCACATATACCAGCTACAGCCCGGCCTTCCCAGGAGTCTTCCATACTCTACGACTGTGCTTCTCTTGCAAAGTGGAGCACCCTTCCTCTTGCTGCCCTTCATCTACTGCCACTGCATTGTGACGATTACTGCCATCAAGTTTGAACGTATGACTTCCATACTTCCCATAGCACCTAAACTATTATCCTGCTTATTGTAGTCAGGTCTTCTCAACAACCCTAGAGGTAGGTGTTACTTTCATGCTCAATTTATAGATCAGATAATTGAGGCTCACCCAGGTTATAAACTCATGGCCAAAAAGTGAGGAAGGAGCAGAAAAGAGACTCAAACCCAACTCTTTCTACAGTCACTCTGCCGGGCTGTTGCCATGAGAATATATGCTGCCTGGCTTGCTGGACAAGTGTGGAGGGCTTGATTTCTAATACTTTAACATAGCTAATATGAAAAAGAGATGGCTTAGTTGTTGACTTACATATCCCCTACAAGCTTTACACATGATTTTAATTTCAAAGAGAGGATATTCAATCTCACTTGGGTGAATTTTGATCAACAATAATTCACAGACTAAATAAATTACTGCATAAGTGGGTAGACTAGATATGGATTATATGTCTTTTGTGAAAAAATACTATTAAAATGATGAAAGAGACAGCACATTGTTAGATCATTAACTTGAACAAAACAAAAACAACAATAACAATGTGATAGCTGTTCTCTTTCTAATGAATTCATTCCTGGATCTTGACATAAAACTTTCTATGACTTGAATCTCCCTTCTCTCTCATTTAGAATCTAATATCAAGTGAACACATAAGAAAACAAAACTTAAGAATTCAAAGTCTTAAAGCAGGGGTCCTCAAACTTTTTAAACAGGGGGCCAGTTCACTGTCCCTCAGACCATTGGAGGGCCGGACTATAGTTTAAAAAAAAAACTATGAACAAATTCCTATGCACACTGCACATATCTTATTTTGAAGTAAAAAAACAAAATGGGAACAAATACAATATTTGTATTTGCATGTGGCCTGTGGTCCATAGTTTGAGGACCCCTGTCTTAAAGTCTTAAGTATCTCAAAACTGAATTCAGAATTTTAATATTACTCAGTTCTTATATCGGCCATTATAAAAAATCGTAATTGTCTTCTTACTGAGTCTAGATTTCACAATCATTTAAAGACCTCAATAAAAAGGAGTAGAAGCCAGATGGAAATGTTTGCAAATTGATACACTTACTGAAAATTCTAAAATCCGTGTGCAAAACGTGGACAGAGTTTTGTCACCTAAATTCTATGCAACCTGTATCCTGATCCTGGTTGTAGAGTTCATTAACTGATCTTGTCACATTCTTCACTTTTAAATCCAGGAGTTGATCTCTACTTGATTTCTTGTACTTGGTAATCTTTTGATTGTTGTAATGGAGTGTTCATTGTGACATACAGTAGACTTGAAAATACTTTACTGCCTGGGAATATGGAAAATTGAGCATTTATGGCAAGATACTAGTGAAAAAAAATAATAGAACTACAATCTTTTGTATTTCCTCTTTTGTCATATACTTAATTGAATATGAATCTGTACACTTCTTAAAGAGCTATTTCTAGAACAGAAATATGTATCTTTATTCATTTCATTTATTGGGTATTTAAATAACATCATAGTCACACATCTCTGAACTACACTCTGGTCTTATTTGACATCTGGAATGACATACCATTTCCCCCAGAGTCTGTAATATTTGGTATACTACCATCCTAAAATCTTGCTTCATAAACTCTCATAAAAAGTATTGCTAATTGTAGAAAAGCAGAATGACTGAACATACCAATGTATATGTAGTCCAGAAACTCCTTTGGGAATGATACAATTGAAGGATTTTGATTTTTGCAGCAATTTAAAAATTCACTCATTCATTTATTCAGCAAGTATTTTCTTGGTAGACATTAATTCCTTGATCATGCTGGGTTTATAGGGGTGAAGGGTGATATTGAGCAAGAAATTTCAAGATGAATTTTACAAAAAGAGAGGTAAAAGGTGCTGTGGGAACTGGGAGAGGATGGTGAATTCATCTAGTTTGAAGGGATGGATCAGTAGAGAATCGCTGGGGAAAACTTCCCTGATGAACAGAAATTTAGCAGAGGCCTGAAGAGGGGATGGCTTATTTGTAGTTCTGGAAGCAAGAGAGTGTCCACAGAAGACTAGTATGGTTGTAGTACAAGTCCAAAAAGGAAAATGTAACATGAGGCAGACCAGAACTTGAGTGGGTTTGAAAACCAATGTCAAGATGTTGGTCTTATTTATGGAAAGTTATTTAAGAATTTTAAGAAGGGGTGAAGCAGAGATAAAAAATATAATTAGAGTTGTATTTTGAAAAATAATTCTTAATTTTGAAATAGGTAAGAATTTGAAAAAATGGTATAGAGTATGTTCATGTACCTTTCAGCCAGTTTTTCCTAATGACAATATGTTACATAGCCATAGTACAGTGTAAAACCCAGAAAATTTATGTTGCTACAATGTTATTAACTCAGGTATAGACTTTATTCGGATTGAAAGCTGATGTGTGTGTGTGTGTGTGTGTGTGTGTGTGTGTGTTTTAATTTATTACAATGTGTAGAAAGGACTGAAAGGGATTAAGTATGGATGCAGGGGGACAATTTGGAAATTAAGAAGTCTCTATCAGTGGTTCTCAACCTGTGGGTCGCAACCCCTTTGGGGGTCGAACGACCCTTTAACAGGGGTCGCCTAAATACATCCTGCATACCAGATATTTACATTACGATTCATAACAGTAGCAACATTACAGTTATGAAGTAGCAACGAAAATAATTTTATGGTTGGGGGTCACCACAACACGAGGAACTGTATTAAAGGGTTGCGGCATTAGGAAGGTTGAGAACCACTGCATAGACTTCAAAGTGGAGTTGATCAATGAAGTTACCTTAATCTCTAAGTGGCATGGAGCTGATTAGCGGTGGATAGATTCAAGAAAAAATTAAGAGGTAGAACGGATAAATGGCCTTGGTGACTGGTTCTGAGTTCTGAGTAAGGGAATGAAGTCAAAGATGGCCTCAAAACTTCTATTTTGGGCAAGTGGGTGGTTGGTTATGCCACTGGTTGAGGTGCAGGATTCTAGAGGAGAAGATTTGTTCGGAAGGAAGATGCATTCAGTGTGACCATGGTGAGTTTAAGGTACTTGTGTAGGCAAGAAGCCTTTCAGCTAGAGCTCTAGTTATGAATTTTGGCATTGTCAGCATACGGACAGTGGTTTTAGCAAGATTATCTAAGAAGAGTATGTCAAATTAAGGGAAGAATAACAGGCGCGTAACAGAGCCCCAGGAACTAGTAATGTTTAGTGGATTGACAAGGAGGAGGAGCTGGTGAGGTGACTGAAAAGAAGTAACAGAGAGTCAAGGTCTGGAGGAAAGAGGGAGAGGAGAACGGGGATGTAGGGGGATGGGAAGAGAGAAGAGAGGGAGAGGGAGAAGGTGATGGGGAGGGTGAGGGGCAGGGGATGAAAGGAAGAAAGAAAGGAGAGATGGGGAAATTAGTAGATTGATATTATATAAGCAAAGAGTGCGTTTCAGAGAGTAAATATCGTGGTAACTTCTGTCTCTTTGCTTGATCCCATGCAAAGTCATAAGCGAGAACTTTCCTGTGGTTCTCTGTGTGGTCCGTTCTTTTATTTTTAACGTTTTCTTATTTATACTTTTGCAAACTCAACTCTAAGATAAAGTGTGATATCTTCAGCCACATTGCTTATGTCTTCCAAAATATTATTTTGGATTGACAGTACTTGAATATGCCATATTTTATGGATTCATTTTTCTTTGATGTGACCAGGAACTTAAAAAAATGAGAGAGAAAAAAATGGACAAACTATGCATAAAAGTTTAGGTTTAACAAAATATTTTTACATGTGAACATATAATTAAAATAGATTTGACATGCTATGACATGTAATTGGCAGTACAGATATCCAAGAGCTGGGTCAGACCCCGGGCCAACTGACATTAAATTTGGGGTTGGGCTCCAGGTACACTTTAAAAATCTTTACAATTTATTCTGATGCCCAGTGTGAGTAGTGGTAGTAAATGATTTGAACATAGACATACTCTGATAATCTTGGTGGAGGAGTTTCTATACCATGACTTGAAACAGACACAACCGAGTAGAAACCTTCTTGGTACCCCTATAAGGAAGGGCATGCTGAGTAAGTTTTCCTGAATGAAACGTAAAGAAATAGTAGACAAGATATTTATAGTTTACCCACTACATTGGGAAGCGATCCTCACAGATCCCAAACGGGATTCTAGGTTGGAGTTTGTGGGGCAAGGGTTTGATTTACAGGTGTGTGCTGTGACAAGCTGAGGGGCGAGTTCAGAATAAACAGCTGAAAGAACATCTCTTAGGACCGTTTGATATTAGACAGGGAGCAAAGGTGATAACAGTTTAAGTAAGGGATAACTGAAGGCTGTGCTAAGGCTTAAGTTAAAGGAACGATGCAAGACAAGGGTGGCGATTAAATGTAGTAAGAAAAAATGCCTTTGGATTTTGCTGGAAGTAGGACAGGGGACAGTGTCATAATACTAAGTTGAACATTTGGGGATTTTCGCTAGGGAAAAGGTAGCGTATTGTTGGTTTCTATAACATGCTATGGAAAATGATTGTGGGTGTCTCAGGGAGAGGACAAGAACACTATATGCCAAATTTAGTGTAAGTTAGCAATGGAGCATCTGGTTCCATGAACTTGGGAAGAATTCCAAGTGGGTATGTACTGAGTGTGGATATGCAGGTAGCTTAGCATGTCATTATTTCCTAAAAAGTCTATTAAGATTAAACTTAAAAATAGGTACTTTTTACTTATGCATTTACTCCCTACTATCTTTTAAAAAGAATTTAAGGTAGCTAAGAAGCTGGGTTAAATGGCTAAAGTTATCCATGAATGGAAAGACTAAATAATAAACATGATAACAGCTCTAAGAGTAAAAAATGAAATGCAGTCTTCATTTTATGAACTTTGAGCAAAGCTTTGCCTCCCTGGCATTTAGAACTTCACAATACTATATTTGGTACAGAAATCTTAATGATCCTCACGGCGCAGTCATTTCTCTGAATGGTGTCACTTATGATACAGTTCTCCACTTAGGAAGTAAATGGAGGGGAGGGTAATGAGGCTTACTAGTATATGATGTTGAGTGAATGAGTCAACGTATGATTAATACTGAGTCACTTTCATGTTCTCTATTGCCTGCCTTTCTGCTTAATGGTTTCATGATTTTTTTTATCTGCAGGAAGTTGGTATGAGACTAAAATCTGTTAAACAAGTTTCTTGTATCGATTATCCTGTCAGATTGCTAACGAGTGTATTTCCTGCACACAAAGGAATCCTTCCCACTCCAAAGATGGCAGTCTAATTTTGACTTGATTCATGTTGATTGCCATTTTGCTCTGATAAGTAAGGAGGGATCCAGGCTCTTAACATATTCAGAAATTTTTAAAATAGATCATGTAACCTTTTCTGCATATAACCTTACCACAATAAACTGTGTAGCCTTAAGTGCATAGCTATATGTATGGTATATGTGCTGTGTATATTTTAAAAATGTGGAGGACTGACAGTAAGTCTTATTGGCTTTCTTATAAGTAATTCTGTTTCCAAGCAAGTTTCAGTTGCTGTGATACTCTTATGCTTAATTTAAACTGAGCAATAATAAACATATTTTAAATTTTTTTCTTATAAATTGGGCCAATGAAGAGCAGTGCTTATTGTTGCTGGACTATGATTGACTCATGTTTGAGAGAAAGACCAGTGATTTAATAAAACAAATCATTTTGGAAACTATACGTCTGGTGGGAATCAAAAGGAAAAGTTATGCATTCCTTCTCCTTGAACTGCTTCCTTCACACCACCTTCCTGATGTTTTCTTTCCTATTTCTGCTGTTTCTCAATCTCTTTTGTGAGCTCCTCTCTCTAGACCCACTCCTGGTTTCCTCTGGTCCCTGTAACCTCTCTGAGTCTAAGCCAGTGATGGCGAACCTATGACACGCCTGTCAGAGGTGACAAGCGAACTCATTTTGTTGCTTGATTTTTCTTTGTTAAATGGCATTTAAATATATAAAATAAATATGAAAAATATAAATCTTTGTTTTACTATGGTTGCTAATATCAAAAAATTTCTATATGTGACCCGGCACCAGAGATAAGTTAGGGTTTTTCAAAATGCTGACACGCCGAGCTCAAAAGGTTTGCCATCACTGGTCTAAGCTATGTCATTAGCACCAATGTCTAATCAGGTGCTTAAACTGGAAACCTACGACCCCTCCCTTTCTCTCCTCCCCACATTTAATCTACCTGTAAATCCTAGAGCTTCTGCTTGAGAAATATACTTTCAGCTTATCCACACTTATGCCCCTCCCTACTGTGATGTTCCTAATCTAAGCTGTCGTTATGTTTCGCTTGAAAATAGTACAGTAGCATCTTTTTCTGAGCTTTCTTTCCTCTTAACTTCCACCTACAATTGCCCCAGCTCATTCACTGAAATCCTAGTATATTTGTTTTTTCCCAACATGAATCAGACCATGTCGCTATCCTTGTTTCACCCTGTTAGCAGGTGTCTGTTATACTGAGAATCCAGTTATTTCCCGCAGTCTGCAAGGCTCTGTCTAAACAAGCCCCAGCTAACATCTCCAACTTCACCTCCAGCCAGCCTTTCTCTTATCCGAGGCTCCAGCTCGCAGGGGCTTCCTTCTCCAAACTTGAGCCTGAAAACATTCCGTTCCTTTCGCTTTGAGAGCCCTTCTCTTAGATCTCCTATGGGGTGGCTTATTTTACCTATTACATTTCCAGCCAGGTTTTTATTTCAGATCCCAAATAGGTCTTCCTCTTTATTCCACATTTAGGATCCACTTTGTAACCTTCCAAACAGTTTCTCTATTTTAATAATATTGTGTTTGTTTATATCTATGTTGTCTTTCCTCTATTACTAGAATTTCACTCTAAGAAGGCAAGGACTCTATTTCATTTATCCCTGTGCACCCAATGCCATGCATGGGCACTCAATCAATGCTTTTTTATGAATGAGTGAATACATGAGCATGAATATGAATGGATGAATGAACAATATAAGGGTCGGGCTGAGCAGACTGCTGCCTGAAGGCTGATACACCTGGAGCAGCATGACCTTGAAGAGGGCTCTGGGATGGACACTGAATGTTGCATCAACCATTTTCCTAACTAACGTGACTGATTTGTTTCTGGAAGTTTTCCATGGGAGGACAAAGTTAAATAACATGTACAATTAAAAATGCCCCAAAGGCTTTTTCCTCGGCAGCTGACCTGGCACCTAGACTCTGCCTACAAGAAAAGGTAGAGTGTCCTCATGGGTTACCTCCCCCCCCTTACATTTCTTTGTCCCTTTTCCTTCTCCCTCATTCATTCTGGAGAGTGACAAAGGATGTAGAACCATGGAATGGGCTGTGGGGAGAGCGTTTGTCCAACAACCCTTACATCTTCAATGCACCTGCACATCTAGGGGTCGGTCACAACCCAACCGCTCCATGAAAGAGTCCCCTGATCCCTGGCAACCACGGCCCCAGGAACGTTGGCCCCAGGAACTGCCTCCTGCCTGCCCTCTGAATCCTTCTTGCTGTCTCTCACTGCCTCAGGTTGAAGAGTCAATGTCTTGGGCTTCGTTCTGCCTGAATTCCCTTTGGATGAGTTCTTCACGCTGTTTTGTTCTCTAGACCTCACTTTGACTCAGTGTCCCACAACCTCGGAGTCCAGGCTCCTCCCTTCTCCAGCCTGTCTCTGGCTTTGGAACCTCGGCCTAGCAAAACCCTGTAGTTCCTCCTTTGGCTGGCTGGAGGCCTTGAGTGTTAGATTATGGACCTGCCAATGTGTTTGCACTTCCAGTATCTTTTGTGCTACGAACCCCGCGTCCTTGGCATTTATTTATTATACTCATCTCCTTGGCTTCATGGCCTGCCTCCACTTCTTTACGGCTTCTCTGTTATTTTTGTCCTTCTCTCACTGATGGGTGTGACCTTATTTCACAAAGGATACATTTTTAGTACTGAGTTTTTAGATTTGTAGGTTTGACTTACTTCCATAAATACTATACTCATGTCAGCAGCAACTCTAGGTCACTTTGTAAATCACTTTGTGGATAATAATGGTTGTGTTATAAACCCATGAATCGTTATTGCTTGTATTTACCTGCAGTGGCTACATGTGAACCTGGAATAGTTGTGCTGGAAAAAGAATAAATATTACCTATTTGCCACTTTCTGAAAAGGGCAAATCTGTAACAGACAGCATGGTACAAGTAGACACATGGATAGTGGATTCAAGTTATAAAATTGCATTCATTTATCTTCCTCATATCCTTCCTCCCTTTTTCCCTACCCTTTCTGTCTTTTTCAGTATAATTGAAGGTAGCTAACTCAATAGATTATAATGCATATACCATTATGCTAACATGTTTTAAGTTTATAAATCTTATATTTTAGATTTCTACCATAATAACATAGAAAGCATGTAATGTTTAGTATCTTATATTGACTTTGAAATATATTTATGTTCTAGGTCATCAATTATATTAAATACAAAATTAATATAATTTTGAGTTTTTCTTGGAATATTTTATTTTTCGCCTATAAGCATAATGAGGACATCCTTTTTATTTTGAGTTCTAATACAGATATACATCCCAATTGATAGTAAATGTTTGTATACTCTATTCTCTCCATTTTTGTATATGAAGTTCACCTGAGGCAGGGTTTGTGGGAAGGGAGAGAGAGAGAAAGAGTAACTGCTCAATGCGGAGAAGAGAAAAAAATGTGAACACACTGACATCCAGATAAGTTAAATTTTATTCCTGAATTCAAGAGTTGTTTCTGTATTAGAGGTTATCTTATGTGAAAGCCACAAAATATGCTCATACTTTGGTAATGTGGGAAATGAATTTATTCAGAAAGGCAATCTCTGTGAATGAATCACTGGACAATTTTTTAAACCACAGAATTATTGTCAAATGGCCACAGTTCCCTGATGATACTGGTTCAATGGATACTGGCTCAGTCTTTGTCCAAGTGAGTTTGATCATTAAACTGGATGAAGAGAGAGGGAGAAAGAGAGAGAGAATGTGAATGTGTGTGTAATGAAGGAAGATCTGAAAAGCATTTATCTCAGGCCAGTCATCAGTAGACCTACGTTCCACTTTAATCTCTCACACAAACTGGCAGGCATCTGTCCCCTTTGCGCCTTTGTTTTCTTATCTGTCAAATAGGGATAATAGTGACATCTGCTCTGCCGACTGCACACGTTTGTGGCAATAGTGGAATGAAATGTCAGACTTGGATGTGTTTTGAAAGCATGAAATGCTCTCTGCAGATAAAAGGTCATATTTTCCAAGCGTAGCATTCTTACTTTTGCAGAATTAGAGATAAGTGAGAAGAACATTTGCTTTTGGATTTTATAATTGGAAAACTATGTTCAAAGTTTTGATACAATTCAGTATTGTGAACTCAGAAGTCAAATAATTTAGGAGCATGTGGCTTAGGAGTCAAACATATTTACCTTTAAACATTGACTCTATCTCTCACTTATTAGTCACACAGCATTGGACAGGTGACATAACTGCTCTGAGCCTTGGTTCCACCTCGGCAAACTTAGCAAGTTGTTGTGAGGCTTAAATGAGGGAAAGCTCTTCATTGGGGAATTTAGAGTAACCACGTGATCAATATAAGTGGTACTAGTGTATTATAGCTACTGTGATGACGAGTCATATTGTCATTATTATTGGTTAATTTTTCACTTTGGCTAAGAAGCCTCGAAACCACAAAGCTTTTACAACTAGGAACATACTTGCTTGGTTTTTAAATTAAAAAAAATCCTTGATATATATGCATGACCCTTTATGCAGACACAAAATATCTAATGTATGAAAGCCTAATGCAAACTAAGCTGATCTGCCTCCTAACACCTGCATGTCCCTGTAACAAGGCTAAATTTGGCTTTAATTTTCTGGAAGCATCACTATAGGGAATAATGAATCACCCAGCTCACAACTTCTAGCCTGATGAAAGCATCCATGTTTTGGAGGTGGGTGGTTGGTAGAAACATGTTATTTTACTGATGCTGAACTCAGACAAGTGTAAGGTGATTTAAAGTGTAAGTTCATTTGGTCCCGGCGTGGGGACTCAGTTGGTTAGAGCATTGTCCTATACACCAAAAAGGTTTGAAGTTCAATCCCTGGTGCATATGGGAGGCAACCATTGATGTTTCTCACTCACATAAATGTCTCACTCTATTTCTTCCTGTCTCTCTAAAATCAATAAACATATCCTCAGGTGAGGATTTAAAAAATGTAATTTGTCCCAGAGATTAAATATGAGAAACATCTAAACAATAGAATATTTTCTAAAATGATTCTTTAATGATCAATTTTAAAATCAAGCATTGCAATAATTGAAATGACAATGCATAGCAGATGGTGATGAAACACACTGGTTTTCAAAGGACCACACAAAACATCATGGTACCCAATCTATGCCCTGTCGGGAGGGTCACCGTGGGTGATAAGGAATTTAATGGATGCCGATGGTGTGATCATGTTGACCTTGCTAGAAACAAATTAATTCTAGAACTCAATTGTTTGTGTATTTTAAAAGCTATAATATTGCTTCAAAACATTGTATTGCAATAAGTTAAATGTTTCTTCCCAGTCGTTGCTCTGTTTTGAAGTTTAAGTATCTAAACTTCAAAAATCGAGTTAGTTCATAATTGATCATGCCACATGGTTCTTCTGTAATGTAATGTGTATAGTCTTATTTATTTTCATGGAAAACACTTTATAGTATTTATCTGGAACTCCACACTTCTTCTTCTTATTTAAGAAAAATTTTTATTCATTTTTAGAGCCGGGGTGGGGAGCAGAGAGAGAGAGAGAGAGAAACATCCATGTGAGAGGGTAAATATTGATCAATTGCCTCCTGAATGCACTGTTACTGGGAATCGAGCTGCAACCCCGGTATGTGCCCTGACTGGGAATCAAACTGGCAACTTTTTGGTGGCACAGGAGGATGTCCAACCAACTGAGCCACACCTGCTAGGGTCCCACAGTTCTACTTCCATGATAAAGAGGAGCTTATACGACAAGAGCTTGATCTACCTTATTTTAAGTTAAGGTCAGGAGTGTGAAGTGGCTGTCAGATGTGTTTCTGGAGCACCGAATGACTTGAAGAGTTGAATGGGATACTTTAATACTCATTTTTTGTATGTTGATGAACACCTACAAAGAACAATAATCTTCTTTTCCTTTAATTAATACATGTCTGCTCCATCTGTTAGCGTCTAACCAGTGACTTTAATAGTTAGAGCGATTTAGCATGGTGCCTAGTCAATAAGAATGAGGTGAAAGTAATAATTAAAAAGGAGAAGGTTTTAGGGGACATTTGAGAAAATAAATATTGTATGGGATAATATGTCTTACTTGCCTCAATCATTGTTTTGTTTTAGAGTTATAATATCTAATTTAATTCAGATACTTATTACAGAAAAAAAAGAAGGGAAGTGGCAACTGGAAATTATTTGCCATGCACGTAACAGACAAAACATTAATATCATTGGTCACTTAAGAACTATGTTGCTATCATATATTTTGGCCCAGTGATTCCCCTGTTTTGTATCAAATACTGACTATAGGGGGGAATGCTGCAAATAATTTTGAATTTTTTATGACTCTTACTTTTTTGTTAAGTTTATTGGGGTGACCTTGGTTAATAAGATTATATGCAAATCAAGTAAACATTTCTATGATACATGATCTCTGTTTGCATTGTGTGCTCACCACCGAGTCAAATCATCTTCTATCGCCATATATTTGACCCCCTATACTTTTGATACCCCTAAACCCCCTTTCCTCTGGTAACAACATACTATTGTCTGTGTCTATGAGTTTTTATTTTTCTTATTCTTTTTTTGTTTTCAGTTTTATATCACACATATGAGTGAAATCAGAAGGTTATTAACTTTTTCTGTCTGACTTATTTCACTTAGCTTGATATTCTCAAGGTCCATCCATATACCACATCTTTATCCAATAGATAAAGTGTCTCTCTTTATCTATTGAGAGACACTTCAGTTGTTTGCATGTGTTGGCTACTGTGAATAATGCTACAATGGACAAAGGGATACATATGTCTTTGTGAATAAATGTTTTTAATTATTTTGGGTAAATACCTGGAAAAGGGATTGCTGGGTCATATGATACCTCTATTATTTGATACTGACTCATCTCAAACTCTTCCAAAAAATTGAAGAAGAGGCAATACTTGCTAACAAATGTTATAAGGCCACCATTGCCTTGATTCCAAAACCTGACAAGGATGATACAATAAAAGGAAACTACAGACTAATATACGTGATAAATACAAATACAGAAATCCTAAGTAACATATTAGCAAATCAGATACAATACATTAAGATAATACATCATGCCTGGCCAGTGTGGCTCAGTTGGTTGAGTGTCCTCCTGTGCACCAAGAAGTCACTGGTTTGATTCCTGGTTAGGGCACATGACCGAGTTGTGGATTCCACCTCCAGCAGGACACAGACAATTGGTGTTTCTATCTCTCTCCCTCTCAAGAGTTGGTTGATGTGAAAATAGTCTGAAACTTGTTAAAAACTGATTTTCAGTTTTGAGGAAGTATCTAAATTAGCCAATACCTTTGTGGGATTAAATTTTATCTTAAAAAATGTGGGCTGACTGATATTTCTTAGCTTTCAGCCAGCTTATGTCTATCTACAGAGTTCACTCAGGAAAGCTGTTAGGCAAGAAATAGGACCCACTGTTTGGGCAGAATCTTAATAGTTGGGGCAGTAAGAGGACTTCTCCAAGAATTTTTCTTGCTTATAGGTTATTAAACAAATATTTCACAGCAGATAGATGGAGTTATCCTACTGCAATAGCTCCTGGAGTTAGAAAATCTTAAGGGGTCTAGCAATAACTTTATCTGAATAAAAGAGCTATGAATTGTCAATCAGAGGTTAGACTTCTGAGTTGCCAAGTTCAGAGACACTATTGTAGGTCAAGGTGACTTTGAAACTGCATTTACTGCTTCTCCTGACATTTGAACCTACAAGTGACCATTGAAAGCTAAAGAGATTTAGTGAGTTTTTTTTAGTAAAGAAGTTGATTAAAGAAGTTTTCTATACCTTTAAATTACTTTAGGTAATTTCCGTTATTAGTAATAATTTAATAGCTTTGACTATTTTTTTAAATATATTTTTTATTGATTTTTAGAGAGAGAGAAAGGGAGAGAGTTAGAGCAATAGGAGCACCCATGAGAAACATTATCCATTGGCTGCTTCTTGCATGCCCCCTGCTGGGGATCGAGCCCACACCTGGGCATGTGCCCTGACTGAGAATCTAACCAGTGACCTCTTGGTTCATGGGTCGACACTCAACCACTGAGCCACACCTGCCGGGCTTGACTGTTTTTTTTTTTTTACAATGCCTGGAAGTCTTTGTCAAATGAAGGGATCAGATATTAATTTTCACATGTTTAGGACATATTTACTATTACTTGGCATGTGTTCCGGGGGAACTAATCTAAAGTGAGGCTGTGAATGGAGTGTAACCTTTTGGCATCTAGCGAAAGCTTGAAATTGGAGAGCAGACTCATTCTCTCCTAATATGTAAAAGTTGGCTGAGAGTCCAAGTAAATGTAAGATTTATGAGAGTTCCCAAGAGTTTCAAGTATAAGAATTTCTAAGTTATATGATAATAGCTTATGTTTTTATATCCACTAATTGATGAAATTCATGATAGAAAACCCCCCATGAAATAAGTAACATTTAAAAATAAATTTGCATTATTTAGTATTTATGTCTGATAGATTATCTGCAAATTACAGGTTTTCTTATAATCCTTCACTGGATTCCTAAGGCTTTAGAATAAAATAAAAGTCTTTATCACAGCCTTCAAGGTCTTATGAGGCCTGGCTAATGACTACCTTTTCATCTCACTCTCTTATCCTTTTCCTTCTTGCTCACTCCATGCTTCAGCCATACAGGTCTAATTTCCTTGAGCAGATCCAGTGTGTTCCAACCTCTGGACCTTTGTCTTTGTCTTTTACCTACAATGCTCTTCTCCACGATCTTTGGATTCTACTGTTAAGCAGTCTTCAGCTCAAAGACGACTTTCCAATCATCCCATCTGAAATAGCCTTTTCACTCTTTGAAATAAAACTAGTGCTACGTAGATATTGCTAGCCTACGATATGATAACCACAATGTCAGGTATCCTTATATTAATGTTGAGAAAACTAAAGAGTCTCTGTTTATTAATAGGGAATAATACTGGCTCCCTGGTTAGAGAAGTAGGTGCATATTTCCCTATACTCACCCTGGAATTGCCCACTTTTACCTCAGTTTGTGTAAAAAGACAATTTCTGTCAAATATTCTTTGTGTCTCCTCAGAAACTTTCTCTGCAATAAGCAAATAGAGGTGAACCTTCCAATTTATTTTCTTAAAATTATGAGTTTGGAAGAACTATGGCTAATCCTGGCATTAAATTATCTGGGGATATTATAGCACCTAATGAAATTTTTAATAAAGGATAGGATCATCAGATTGTTTGCAGCATTTATAAATTAAGGTGCACTAAATTCTTCAGATGTTAAAAAAATAATTTATATCCAGGAATGTGCTGGAGCCAACTCAGGCTGGCTCATAAAAGAACTGCTTGTTACATTTTCAGGAATTTTGTAAGTAGGTTGCCTTTGCATTGGTAACTTGAAATTAGGTGTGGCAAGACTATTTATACCGTGGAAATTGGCAAACCCTACAAACCTGGGTTTTTTTCCTTCTTTTCCCTGGAGAGCCAGTTTACCAGCACACTGCTATTTATAGCTAATATTTTAGAGGTTGACAATTTGTTGATGACAAATGAGTAGGGCTAGCATGAAATAACCAAGTAATTTTTATGGGTGTTTGGATTTTAAAAACCACAAACTTGGGGTATGGAAGAAAAGTTTTGTTTTTGTTTTTGTTTTTGTTTTGAATAGATCTGTTCATGGAAGCAGACAAAAAAAGATTAGAAATCAAGATCTTTGTATTTGCTTCTTACACCTCCCAGATCAGGCTGCTGATTTCTTGCAAAATGTTGTTAAAACATATATATACTCTGGGTTAGAGGAGATAGCCACCTTCTGGGATCTGTGATAGCAGCTTTCCCAGCTCCCATACAGATAGCACAGTTTAGCTGACCTCATACACAGCATCATATCTTTTTACAGTGAATGTCTTAGACTATTTCTTCAGGAAAAGAAAAAGACTCAAAAAATTAGGTGGAGGCTCTGGTTGATTATAATCTACTAGAGGCTGAGTGCACGAAATTTGTGCATGTGTAGGGTCTCTAGAGGCTGCCAGCTGCCAGCAGGGGGGACCTCCCTTCCCCTGCCTCCTGCTACCGCCTGTTGCTGCTGGCCCCGCTCCCTGGTTGAACTCCTGGTTGAGGGACAATTTACACATTAGGCTTTTATATATAGGATAATGTTGGAGCAAGTGGAGACTAATGTGAGTTGACCTAAAGTCCTTCAGTGGGAAAGGACTTCATGGAAAATTACACAGAGGCTGGGCTTTAAGTATTGCTCACTAATAAGAACATCTTTGAGTTACTACACAGAGGCGTAAGATTTCTATCTTGTCAAGGAAGAGATGGATTATTTGTGACATTCCAGAGCCAAACATGCTATTGGACAATACCTGCATGAAGGGATAAATGATAAGACATGGGTCTTTTATTTTTCAGTTTGTTTTAAAGTAACACGAAAGCATATATGAAGGCCTCAACTTTGCTTTAGTGGAGACTTGAGATAGAAACGTTCTCCTTTTAAAATGAAATTTGAGAAGCAAAAGCAACCTGAAATTCCTCTCTTCTCCCTCCTCACCCCCACACTTTTAAAAAGCACTTAAACATGTGGAAAATTCTAAGGGATTGTGTTAGATCTCATTGTGTCATCTTTTTGATGTCTTCATACAGTGGGTTAATAATACTGTTTACCAGACAAGAGAAAGTGACTAGTGTCAATCATCTTTGGACTGAGCTAACTATTTTCATGGAAGGGAGATTTATTTTTACCCTTGTGGCATTTCTAGGGCTCATATTTTTAGTGGAGCACTATTCATGTTTACCAAAGGATACGATACCATGTGTAGCTAAACATGTTGGGATTCTGAGGTTGATAATATCCAATCTTTATAATAGAAAATATGAGCCAATTGATGGCCTCATTCTTTGACCCAAACAAAATAAAGGAATTTTTGGTAAAGAGAATATTATCAATTTGATTAAAATTAATTTCCTGAAAATAAGTCCTGGTTATTAGCAAAAATAATCCTAGAACAACAGAGTGCAGCAGTCATTATGATGGTACTCGAGATATAGCCGAGGTCAGGAATGGTGAGAATACTTAGGAAAGGAGAGCTCATGAAAATCATAGATAGGGACCAAGTTTTACATCCTGCCTTGAAGACTCAAGAGAATCGACTCTTTACCTTAGAAGAAATAAAGTTTTGGCAAGCCAGATTAAGAAAACAGCATACAGCTAGATAGCCCTATTAAAGTAAAGGTTTCACAAGCAGACTCTTTAAATAGAGCCTATTCTGAAGTCCTTAACCATTAGCCATCATCTCCATCTCTTTATTAGGGGAAAATTCCTGCCACTAGTATTTACAGGCTGTAGGAAGAGGATCGATTAAAAAGAATATTATTGAATATACCAATAACAGTCAACCAGTATTAAGTATCTATATTTAAGTAATTACTTAGATGAGCAATAAATACCTTTTTGTTTTTACCTCATAGCATAAATATTTTCATAAACTACATTTAAAATTAAAGATTTTTCAATATAAAAAGCATTCCCATTCTAGAAAGTTTTATAAAAAGAGAAAAGTATAAAGAAAAACATAGTTCTGTCACCAAAGGCAACTGAACCCTCATGACAGTCTCTTATTTTCTTCTGATATTGTTTCAAGTCTTAATTCCTACCCTTCCTATTAATATTACTACCAGCTTAATCACCCACCATTTACTGAAAGTAACACTATATTTTCATTGGTCCTTACATATAATTCTGTTAGGTTGGTAGTTTTGAAAATGCCATTTTACAAGTGCTAAAATGGAAATTCAGGAAAGTACGACAACCTGCTCAAAGTACAACAGGTGGCAAGGCTCACATTGGGTCCTGGATACATCTAATAACTCCAAAGACCCTTTTCTTTACATTTCATCACACACAGACCTTTTTCTTCTGGAGATAATTCTGTGTCATGTATTTTCACTTCAAAAATACTATAAGAATTCCCTATACATTAATACTCTTTATAAACATAATTTTAATTGCATTATAACAGTCCAGTCTGTGAATGTTTTCATATTGATGAATTTTCATTTTTTAAAAAAATATATTTTTATTGGTCTCGGAGAGGAAGGGAGAGGGAAAGAGAGATAGAAACATCAATGATGATAGAGAATCATTGATTGGCTGGCTGCCCCCTGAATGCCCCACACTAGAGGTCGAGTTTGCAACCTGGGCATGTGCCCTGACCTGGAATTGAAACATGACCTCCTGGTTCATAGGTCGATGCTCAACCACTGAGCCACTCAGGCCTGGCGACCCTTCATTTATTAAAGCCAAATCATTATAAAACATAATGTGCGAAGGCTAGTCCAGTCAGACTGAGGTCTAGATGAAAACCACCCAGAAATGGGCAGGTCTGATGCTTTAGTCGGTATTCACTACTGCAGGTCATTTCCCTGAAAGCCGCTTGCCAAGGAAATGCGACAAAGACAGCTGCAGTCAAATGCTTTTCAAATTGAGATATTTAATATAAAATTCCACATGTGTTGCTTTTCCTCTATTTTGCTGAGGTCTTTGCTTTCTCCTTAGCCAGTTTCTGACTTCTCTGACAGTATTCTGATTATATCTCCTGACAAAATATTTTAAAATTCTATTCACTTTGATTTTTTTTTTATATCCTTGGGAAGTCATTTGGAGCTTATTATCCCAGTGAATCAAATTATCAACATCTTTTAAGTTCTGCAAAACTTTCCTGTTAAACACTGAATCCCAATTATAGATTTTAAAAATATTTTCCCCACTGGCTACCCCTTTAATCCCATGTCTAAATCATGTGTTTGAAACATCTTGTTCAGTAGAGTTTTATCTTTCTGGTTACCTCAATTCAGATGCTTGGAGAAATAAATATTCTTTACAGAAGGATGAGATATGAATAAATAACTCATATTTCTACCAGTGGTTTCAAACAGCTGATTAGGAATCCAGTTCTTACCATTTCTTATTGAATACTCATAATATAACCAGTATTATGGCAGATAGACACTGGGCATAGAGTAGAGAAAAAAATTAAAAATTATTTCTTACTTCATGGATCATAAAATATAATGGAAGAGGCACAATACATCCTGATGTTCTTTTATAATACATAAATACAGTAATAATAGTGTTCTATAAAATGTTGTATTTTGTTCACATTCTTAAATTAAATTGCAAACTTCAATTTAAAATGTGTGTCCATTGGTTTTTCCACAGTCTCTGTGGCTATTAAAAAACATTCTAAAACAAAATGGAATTGTATGATTTTCTTGTTTGTCACATGCCCATTCGATGATACTTAACTTAAAGGAAAATTTCTCAGTGCCTTTCCTGTGGCCATGAAATTACTGTGTTCTCAGGTCTTTCAGAAAAACGGTTGGATTCCTAACAAGAAAATGCATGTGTAGTGTGCTCAACACTGTACTTTCTGGGTCTGCTAACCCTCAGAGACTGAAAGCACTTGTCAGATGTGCCAGTAAATCTTCGCTTTCTTGTCTTAGGTCCAAGGATCTCATAAAGGAAGCCATCCTTGACAATGACTTCATGAAGAACTTGGAGCTGTCGCAGATCCAGGAGATTGTGGATTGTATGTACCCAGTGGAGTATGGCAAAGACAGTTGCATCATCAAAGAAGGAGACGTGGGCTCACTGGTGTATGTCATGGAAGGTATGGTCCGTAACTCTGCTCTTTTGAAAATCAAATATTCCCTTTTCAGCTTATCAGCCTGCACACAGATGACATGAACCAATTTCATTTTTTCTCTCTCTCTCTTTTTTGTTTTGTTTTGTTGAGAAACAGTTTGTAAAGAGGTGAAATACTACTTAGATGCTAATTGTATGAAGTACTTGTGTTTAGGATATTAATATGAGAATTTCATATTTCTTCAGACAGGGAAGTATGATCATTGAAAGGGAAAAATGTGATTTGTTTCACTAAGACCAGACACTGTCAGATCACTGAGCAAGCTCAGAAAGCTTTCATGGCAGCTCAAGCCTATTAAAAGTATGTTTGGTCAGATAATCGAAGTATCTTCAACTCTGCCTTTAACTTTCAGTATGTGACTAGGTTTTCTGCTATGATGCTTCCATAAAAAGAGGATGGAATGTTTCTAGTGTCTTATGTGTGTGTGTTAGAGGCAGAGGCTAAAGGTTGGATGGCATTTTAGCTCCCTAATTAATAAGAGTGATAGCTGTTTTCCTAAATCTTGGGCACACTAAGATAGAAACTGCTCTTAAAAAAACTGAGGCATGCACTATATAAATATGTTTTATGCTAAGGTAGATTTTAATAATGTGTATTTCTAACTTGGAATTTATAATGACATGTTTTCCTTTTGTGAGAGGAAAAAAATCCTGAAATAATGAGTGCTCATTTCCTTTCAGTTAAAGTCCCTACAGTGACCATCTATCTATATAAAACCCTAATATGCAAATCGACCAAACTGTGGAATGACCGGTTGCTATGATGCACACTGATCACCAGGGGGCAAATGCTCAATGCAGGAGCTGCCCTCAGCCCTCAGGCCCTGACTGGTGGTGGGGGCAGGGGGCAGGGCCGGCAAGTGGGAGGCACCAGGCCAGCAAAGGCCGGTACGAGTGGGGCCCCTGATCGCCTCACTGGTCACCCCACAGATTGGCCCTGATCGCCGGCCACTCCTAGGGACCCTACCCGTGCATGAATTTTGTGCTCTGGGCCTCTAGAAATCTTATAAAGTGATGCCCATCTGACCCCAAGCTGTAATTCTAGCCAGTTCAGTGTAACTTTGACTGATCTTGTGCTAATATCCTTATATCTGAATAATTAAAAGAAAAACAAACCCTGTCATTTATTTTTTTGTAAGTTTTAATTGAGGAAATGTTTCATTGTTTAATTAGTTTTTTATCAACACATTCCATCTTCTCAAATTGTAGATAGCAGTGTTCTTATTATAGGTGGATTCTTTTTCATGTGTGAGCATTAATATTTATAAAGGGTATGCCATAGCAACAATGAATGAATAGGATATAGAGGATCTTTCACACACGCACTTATTATCAAGATATTCCAAAAAATGCCCAAGGAGTTCACATGGAAAATCAGCCCAATTTTTCCTACATCTCTTCATTTAAAGGAAGTGTGCTTCATAAGGGCTTGTTTAACATGTGCCTTAACTGGTTTTTATTGTAGCCTGGGCAGTATCCCAAGTGTTGTTGCATACCTAAATGCCACAGTTTCTCATAATTTTAACAAAAGAGAATATTCATATGGTAAGACTTCACTAATTAGGATGGCTGGGGAACTTCATTTGGAGGTAGTGTAAATATATTAACATGTATTTTCAAGTAAAATGAGCTGTGTGACTTTCAGATACTTAATTGCTGCCCAGGAGAAGTTTTAGTGTCAAGTTTTAATCAGAACTATTTGGTATTAATTTCCTTAAGCAGCAGTATAAGTAGATTAAGTAGCCAAGGCTCTGTTTACATTTTAATTATGTTTTCAAATATATGAGTGAGTCTTAGAAAATACTTGAATGTAATTTATTTTCTTAAATGAATGGATATAATTGGCCTTAATTCTGATGTAATATTTGTTAATATTCTTACACTCTTTCCCTCCCTTTTTAAAATCAGAAACTTCAGTCTACTGTCATCTAAAACAAATTTTGATTTAGTGATTCAGAATTGTTGATGTGAATAAAATATCTTCTTTGGGAACTTAATCTAATATTTTCCTAGTAAAAATGGCTATTCATATCCACTAATGTGGTGGATTTGCTTAGAGACACTGGTTTTGAGTGTTTTCTGTGATCTTTCATTGTGGATGCAGATAGATTATATTTTATTTTCTGAAAATGGCAAGTGTCTTTTAGTGTTCTTTGATCATTGGGTGTTTTAAGTTAAACTTTTAAATAAAATCATCAATTTTTTTTTCATGAGATGCTTGTTAATAGTAGCTTTTATTTAGTACTTATATATGCCAGGTGCTATTTAATCTCTTTATGGGGATTAAAATGTTAATCCTCATAACAACCTTAAGAGGTAGGTATTACATTGTCTACATGTTAATAGATGAAAAACTCATAAGTTAAATAAATTGGCCAAGATCATACATTTAGTATGTTGTGGTGAAAACCTTGGCCATTCAGCTTTAGAGTTCCAGTACCTAATGTTAACTTTCAAAATATACAGATTACAAGTGCTGTTGGCACATATTTGCTATGGAGAGCCCAGTTTTGGAAGCTTATATATAATGCACAACCTCAATCCATAAGGTAAAATAAAATGGTTTGATTATCTGCAAGAAAAAAATAGAACTTGAATGGCCAATAGTTCAAAAAGAAAATAATCTAGATGTTTCCTATAAATACCTTCTTGGCTTTTGTGCATCCTTTAAACATTGAATTGCTTACTGACCTTTCTGTTGTCTCACATCCATTCCTCTCCTCTTACTAGCTCCTTTTTCTTATTGAAAAATGGCTGTGATTTGGCTTAATCTTGGTGCACCTCTGTGTCATTGTTTAGGACTGAACTCTGCTGTGTACCTGAAGGCCTTATTTTTTCTGTCTGCAATCAATAGCATTGATTTTATTTTTTCTCACAGGTTTAAAAAAAACAATTTAAGAAGGAACAATTATTTCGGCTCATCACACAATGATTATTTTGATAGGACTTATGTATAAAAAGTGATCTGTGATTATTTACACCAATTCTCAAGGGACTAGCCTCATGTTTCTGATTTTTCCCCCAAAAAATACGTGTTTATTGATTTCATAGAGAGGAAGGGAGAGGGAGAGATAGAAACAGTAATGATGATAGAGAATCATTGATTGGCTGCCTCCTGCACATCCCCTACTGGGGATCGAGCCCGCAACCCAGCGTGTGCCCTGACCAGGAATCGAACCTTGACCTGGTTGATGCTCAATCACTGAGCCACACCAGCCGGGCACTTTTCTGTTGTTACTGCTCCTAGGTTTTACTTATGCCTTCTGAAGACTGGTCATCTGCTTCTTTTTCCAGTGAGTTGGTTGACACCAGATCTGCCTGTTTAGGCTGGTGTCTGTCACTATTTATTCTTCAACTGGACATGAATCGTGCTAGGCACCATCAACAGTAAACTTATACAAATTCATATTTTAACTTGTATTACTCCTGCCCCCTGAAACATTTCACTCTTTATATAATTAAATGATGTACTGAAAATGGGTTCAAAGAGTGATTTTTATATGAAATTGAACATTAATGATGAGCCTCTCCATGTCAGTTGGCATTTAAAACACTGCCTGAGAGTATGAAAGGATGGAATTCATTTTCATATAAATTAGCTCTCTTAGTAAATTTAACGTGAGAAACAGGTCGTTTTTATTCTCCCAAATTAGGTGTTGCCTTTTGACCTGATGAGTTTTCATGTTAATCTGAGAGAGATCTTTAGAATGGGTGAAATACAAAAACAGTTAAGATATTTTTGCAGTTCCTTTATAGGGCCAAGTTTATAATGTTAATGTTAAAGTGAAAGCTTATGTGCTGTTCATATAAAAACAAAACAAAATAAACATCTATTTATGGAAATTTGTCATAAATAATGAGTCTCTGAAAGTTTTAAATGTGAACATTAAAATATATTTCAATTATAGAGTTCATGGCAGGAAACTGATATATTTAGAGGGCATGTGGGATATCATGTTATATTTTGGGGTGCCACCCTTCAAAAAAAATTCTAATATGCTTGAGCCAGGATAGGGAGCATAACACATTTTTAAAAATTTTGACACTATTTCATGTGTAGATGGAAGTTTTAGGAGGAAAGACTGTTTTATTTATTTATTTTTAATATATTTTGTATTGATTTCAGAGAGGAAGGGAAAGGGGGAGAGAGATGGAAACATCAATGATGATAGAGAATCATTGATTGGCCGCCTCCTGCACGCCCACAGTAGGGATGGAGCCCGTGATCCCAGCATGTGCCCTAACTGGGAATGGAACCCTGATCTCCTGGTTCATAAGTCAATGTTCAACCACTGAACAACACCAGCAAGGAGGAAAGGCTGTTTTTACTAGTAAATGCTGAGAGATTGTCACACGAAAAGGGACCGATTCTTCATGAACATAAATGATCAAAGAAGAAATACAAGTTATAGGGAAGGAGACTTTAGAGTTAGCATTCTAATTAATATGTTGCAAAAGTGAAATGAGCACCCTGATGCGATGGCAAGAACCCCACCCAGCAGGCGTCCTAGCAGTGACTGCACAGCATCTGCACGGGGAGACTTTGTGCAGGTGAGGATTTCCTGTGGCTGACTCATAACACACCTCCCATCCCTCTCCAAACGCCAGGAGTCGGTCTGTGGGTGCATGAATGGAGAGCCTTCCAGTGAGCTTATGGGAACCCCGTCTTCCAGAGGTTTCCTCTTCACAACCATCCGCCTCCAGGGCAGGTGCATGTTTACTTTTAAATGTTATTGAGCTTTACATTGTATAAAATCAATAAGACTGCATACATTTGCCTACTAAATGTTTGCTCTTCAATATTCTGTTCTGTATATGTATCCCAACTTATTTATCCTTCTACTACTGATTATATTTGGATTGTTTCCAGTTATTTTCCTTCCGATTAATGATGATATTGAGCATATTTTTGTATGTTTATGTAGTGTTTGTGTTTCTTCTGTCAGTGCCCGTAGTATTCTCCACCTGTTTTTCTGTTGGTTGGTTGGTTGGTTGGCTGCCTTTACACATTTTGGGGCTTAATCCTTGTGAATTACTTGTATTTCAAATATCTCCTTCCATTTATAGTCTATATTTTGCCTCCTTTGTGATATCTTCTGATGAACAGAAGTTAATAGCTTTAAGATAGTGGAATATATCTATCTTCTTCTTGGTTGGTGCTTCTTGTATCTTTGTAAGACATTATAGAAGGCAAGTATTTCTCATGCATGTGTATATGTGTGTATGTGTATGTGTGACCATGCATTGGTGGAGAGTGAAAGCTATTATCAATCAAGGAACATATCCACATTTATGGTCTAAAAAAGAGCTATTCTTTTCAAGTAGGAAGCTGAAAGGGCAATACACCCCTACCCTCCAACATATAAAATTTATAAATTGTCCTCTAGGGGCAGTAAATATGTTTTTAAATATGCTTGATAATGTGTTTCTGTGAAGGTAGATTTTATATTTGGCAATAATTATGTCATTTAGTGACAAATTTGATGAATAGAGGTAGGTGATTAAGCTGAGTCATATTTTTTTTTGGCTAACATATATAAGGATTTATGTATATGTACCATAATCAAGTAATGCTATTTCTTGTACAATTCAAGAAAAAATGAGCAAGATGAATTGGTCAAGATCATCATTATTGAAATATTGACATATTTTAAAAGGTAGTGTTTTTAATACTCATCTGGCTACTTAGGTCCTTCTTTGATTTTGTAAAATAGGATCTTATCACATGTAGTTCTACTAATGTATAGTTCTCTATTGTCTTTCTAAATTATTAATGGTGGAATTCAATGCACTACATTGAGATGGTGAATAGTTTGAATTTCCTTACTTTTGAAGACTCATGATAGCTAAAATAATTTCAATTTTATATGCTTGTTTTTCTGAGATGATATTTGAAAACATATCATTTTTCCAAAAAATTAATCTGAAATTGGTAAAGCAGGTCACAGATTATGTTAAAAATATACAAGTATGTATTTTTTTCTCTTACTATACTTCATAACAGTTATGGATTTTTACTTATATGAGGACTCATTTTGCTAAAATATCAATTTCTCTATTCAATTTTTAGAAAATGTCAAATTTGAAAGTTTAAGATACATTTTTAATGAAAATTAAAACATCAGAACTGAAAAGTGAAAATAAAACATGGGTCAGTACCATTTTGGCAATAATGCAATGACACATTGGTTTATTGCTAATGAGGTGAAATTTATTTCAGCCATTATTACATGGATCTGTTGAGTAATTTGCATGCTGAACATTAAACAGGATTTTAAAATTATTGTGGGTTCATTTTAAAAACACGTAGATGTATTTCTTCAAGCTCTCTAACAAGATTTTCAAAGATTTTTGTGGAGGGCTGGGTAGACTAATGCTTTTAATATCCATCCCTCTAATGAAATATCCTTGAATGGTTAGTAATCATTTTGGCACACTTTCAAAGGGCAGGACAGATTGGAGCTACTTCCCAGCACATTGAAGCTTCATGGTGTGTCTACCATGGCAACAGCCCACCCCATCCCTACCAGTGAGCATCAGAATAGGTCTCTTTGGAATTCTCCCTTGATCTGCATTTCAGAAAGCAGCCTGCAATTGCACATACTCTATTTGAATTTAACTGTTATAGCTTTGGAAGGATGCAGTCTGAATCTGATCTTTATACTTAGCCCCTTCTATAAACTCCTTTCTGATGAAAACAAAAATATTCTTGTACTAAAGCTTTGTAAGTAGTACAAGGAGATTCTGAATTATCATAGATGACTTAAAATGGTCTTAAGACCAATTTCTGAGAATTCACATTTCAAGCATATTAAAATATCAAGGAATTATTATTAAGATGTTTACATTAATGATTTGTTTAGAACCATTTTTCCTGCTTAATTTGCCCAACTTTATTAAGGTGAATTGCTTTTTGTGTATCATAAACTTCTTTATAGTTATTCATAAGAATAATAGGAGTAAATGCTTTTAAAGCCAAATTTATTTTATTTGTTTGCTGTTTGCTATTTCTATACCATAACAAGAACAGTTAAGTTATTCTGTGTACTTTCAATATCATAGCAAATGAAGTTACTCTGTTCACTTATCAATAGCAAAGTCATATTAAAGAAAGCATCTACTGAACTTGGTACAACTCTGGTGAAAGGTGGTTTCCCATTTCACAAATACATGGTGATGTATTTACAGAGGAAAACTAAAACTTTATGCAAGTTGTAATTCATAGTCAATGTGTTTCAAATTTTCCTTTTAAAACTGAGCATGCTTCTTTAAAATGTCTTTTATTCCCCATTGGTAAAAAGAACAAGGAGAACATTTGTTCCTAGGAGAGTATAATTGTCTGTTGCAATAACTTTCACTGAAAGCCATACACATATTTACCAAATACAGTATATTCATTTTATGACTAGTACATAATTCACACACATACTTATCATATATATTAATATTTTATGGCTAGCATAATTCAATGTTAAATTTTATATTTGGATCATGTTTACAGAGCACAATTTTATACTACTAGTACATTAAATTTCATAATGTTTTGAAGTGTTTAATACCTTCAGCAATGATCTTAATATACTTTTATGCTGCCCCTGATGGTTTATTCAATGTTGGTACATGCCCTCACAACAATTTTTTAAAGATTTTTATAATAATTTGCTTCAGTATTTCCAGTACAGAGATTTTTATTGACACCCTGTTGGAAATATACATATGTACATATTTGTACTGCGTGCTCATCTATATCTGTATGAATTTACATAAAGTTATTCATTCTTAGAGTTTAGATTATATTGCAGGAGATGATGGGGTGATCATAATATCATATATAGGATTCTAACTCTGTGTAAATTGAAATTTATAAGAAAGAGATTAATAACAACAATAATAAACATCAATGATAAGGCTCTTAAGTGAATTAAAAATTAGTCTGCAAAGAAAAAGACTTAGTTTATAGGTTTTTTTTTCTTTGTTGGTACCATTTTGCTTATCGTTCTCTTAAAAAATTAAGATGACTTGTTTGGAAAGTCTTGAAAATCTTTTCATTTAATCATATATATTTAAATTTTTATTTATTACATTCATTCTAAAGATCAAAGACATGAAATAAGAAAATTTTTTGTGTGTTTTGAAAATTAGGTACATAAATACAAGATGTTGCTGAATTACCATGCTTTTCCCCCCCCTCCATATGGTAAGTTAGTACAAAAGTAGAAAGGCATTAAAGATAAAGCAGACAGCTGTCGTCCATGAATATATGAAATTCTTTGTATTTTCCTTGGTAATTGAGAATAGCAAAGATAGCATTTAATTAAGTTATTTTTGCAATACAGTGTCTTGACTATGATTCACTTATTAATTCATTTGCTTATTTATTTATTCCTATAATTCAATTCTGACTATATCTGGGTGGGCACTGAAAATACAACTGTGAACAAGTCACATACAGTTTCTGTTTTTCTAGAGTTTAAATTCTGGTGATGGTTGTAGGGGAAAAGGACAAAGAACATGCATGGAGATAAGCCAAATACCCTCATATAGTGAAATATTTATGAATAAATTAGGTGAAACTCGGTGATGTAAGAGAATCATGAAGGTGGGTCTAGCAATGATTGACCTGGTCAGAGAAGGCTCCTCTGAGAGGGAAGCATTTGAGTTGAGACCTAAATGACAGGAAGAAGCCAGGCACACAGAAGCTTGGATGGTGGTTTCCAGATGAGGACAACAGCAAGTAGAGAAGCTCGATGGTGGGGAAAGTTAAAGAGACAGAAAGAAGGCAATGGTGTAAGTTAAGGATGGAGAGTTTGGTACAGCCCAGGCCACATGTAGGACTCTGTAAGTAGTTAATTTTCATTCCAAGAAATTTATATGGAATTGTAAGAATTTAGGGTGAGATGGGATAGGGTCTGATTTATGTTTTATAACTAGATAAATTAATTACACTAATTATCAAAAGTTGGAAAAAATATAACATTGTGGGGAAAATGGGGATACTAGGGCTAGGATGGCAGCGTGGGATCCAAAGGAAAGAGGTATATTTTGGCAGCTCATAGAGTAGATGTCACATGGCACTCAAAAAAGAGAAGTTGGGAATGACTTTTAGGTTTTTAGTTTAAATAGTTGGGTGAATGGTGGTGCCATTTTCTGAGGGGCAAAAGTGAGAGCCGTTCATGTTTATGGAAGTAAATCTAGAGTTCTGTTCTGACACTGTGAAGTTAGATGGCTATTAGGCATCCCATTGGAGATGTCAATTCAAGGACAAGGGATACACATGTCTGAAATCTCAGTTAAGAAGTCAGAGTGTGGAGGTAGGAGTATTCAGTTAACCAAACCAGGTTTAAAAGGAAGATTAATTAATGTAGTTCTCCTAATTTTAATAGTTTTATATGCAACAGACTAAATGGAAATTTTTGTATATTTCAACAGATTTAATAGATATAATAGTAAAAATGTTTTAATTCTCCATAAAAAAATCTTTGCAGAAAACTGAAAATTTCTTCCTATTTTCTGCCAACTAATATCCTTAAAGCAACAATTCTCAAAGTATAGTCTGGGGACCTTTTAGGTGCTCCTTGAGGTCAAAACTATTTTCATAATAACATAAGCATGTTATTTGTGTTCTGTCTTATTCTTCTTGTGAGTGTACAGTGGAGTTTTCTAGAAGGCACATGGTGTGTAATATAGCAGCCAATTAAGTATAGAAACAGAAAATGTAACTATCTTCTACTGAGGCATACATCAATTCGATTTCCAAAAAGTATAAAATAATGGCATGGTTTTTACTAAACTCTTTTTTTTTAAAATGTAGTTAATTTTATAAAAATATATTTTTAACATGTAATAAATGTATTATTTTCAAATGAATAAATATTTTAAAATTTTCTCAGTTTTAAGCTCTAATGGAGTAAACATCAGCCTACATAAGCAAAAGCTCTCTGAGGTCTTCAATAATTTTTGATAAACAGGTTCTGAGACTAAAAGTTTGAGAATACTGCCTAAACTATATGACATAAAGACAAATATGACTGACTGGATGTTTGTTTCAGAAAAGAAACTGGGATTGAAGTTCAAATTATCATATATCTGCTCCCTCCCCCCCCAAATAATCCTAATATATAAAAACCCAGGGTCCATAATGTCCAAAACAACCAAAGGCTTGACCAACCAGA
Organism: Myotis myotis; assembly: GCF_014108235.1. Taxonomy (NCBI): domain Eukaryota; kingdom Metazoa; phylum Chordata; class Mammalia; order Chiroptera; family Vespertilionidae; genus Myotis; species Myotis myotis. The sequence goes on from NW_023416319.1 coordinate 27,672,997, forward strand.
AGTCAGCCCTGCAATCAGTGCTAGGTTGCTGTGGCGACCCAGCACCCACTGCCCCTACTGTCCGCGCTGCGACCCAGCACTGACTGCAAAGGGGGCTGCGGATTATGCCTGGAGATAGTCCCGGAGATGCTGACTAGCATAGAAACTGACCAATCAGAACCAAATCTGGGTGAACTGTGAGGAGCCAATGGCTGCCTAGGAGGCGGAGCTTCTAATGCTGACTGGCATAGAAACCGACCAATCAGAACCAAATCTGGGTGAACTGTGAAGGCAGAACCTAAATTGGGGGCTGAGGAGGGGTTTTAAGAGCAACAGCTGTTTGGTGTAAGGTGTAAGAAAGAGGTTCAATTTTTTAATAGCCTCTTTGGCAGTATAGTGCATATGACTGGCTATCAGTCCAGATATAGGGATTATGTATTTTTGTCTGCCAAGAGCATCTCCTCCTGCTGGAAAAGGCTTTCCCCCACATTTAAGCAATCCTATGCTACATAATCTATCTATACTAATAAAAGGGTAATATGCTAATTAGACCAGGTCAACCAGCCATCTTCCGGACATCCGACTTTCTTCCAGACAAAGCCATGGTGGTGGGGGCCGAGGCAGAGGCAGGTAGGGGTGATCAGGCTGGCAGGGGAGGGCATTTGGGGGCAACCAGGCCTGCAGGGGAAGGCAGATGGGGGCAAGATCAGGCCGGCAGGGGAGGGCAGTAGGGGTGATCGGGTAGGCAGAGGCAGTTGGGGGCGAGATCAGGCCAGCAGGGGAGAGCAGTTGGGGGCGAGATCAGGCCAGCAGGGGAGGGCAGGTAGGGGCGATCAGGCAGGCAGGCAGAGGCAGTTAGGGCCGATCAGGCAGGCAGGCAGGTGAGCAGTTAGGAGCCAGCCGTCTCAGATTGCAAGAGGGATGTCTGACTACCGGTTTAGGCCTGATCCCTGTGGGCCAGCAGTTGGACATCCCCCAAGAGGTCCCCAATTGGAGAGGATGCAGGCTGGGCTGAGGAAGCCACACCCACCCCCCTCCTGTGCATGAATTTCATGCACCGGGCCACTAGTACATAAATAGGACCATGTCACAAAACAAATGTCTTGTAAATAAAATCTTGGTAAATTAGAAGCAAAAATTTTTCTGTAAAGGCCTACATTTAAATCTAGAGCAAATAGCCAACAGATCAACAATGGGCAAGTTTGTTCCATGGAAGTGCTCATTATTTCCTTAATTACATTCCATTTCACAGTCTGAAAGGTATCCTTGAAGCATTTTGTGGTTCTGTTTGCACACTTTCTAATGTTCCATGATTTGGAAATTGAATTGGGTTCCCAACGATTATCTTGAATTAGTGTAGTACAATACTGATTTTTTTTTTTTTTTGGTAATTAGACTTTAATTATAGTTCTAAAGGAGTAGAAGAAATTTATTTGAATTCCAGTTATCATTTTTGGAGAAGGAAATGATTTTATACTGGGCTTATTTCTCACTTAAAAATCCTAGAAGATGTAACATTGTGTGTTTTGAAGGCTTAGTACAATAACTCATTTAATACCTTAAATGCTTTCAAATTTAAAAAAAGAATCTTGTTTTATATGTGGACCCAGTGTAGTAATCTCAGTGCATATGTAAACCTAAATTGCATGTTATTCATTGGATGTCTCCTTTTAAATTCTTATTGCTAAGTAAAATGTTTGAAATCTCTATAAATTTCTTTTATGATGTATTTCGCAAGAGGCTTTTTCGTTTGCTAGTGTATTTGCTTGTTTTGATATCTCACTACCATGCTATTAAGCATTTTCTTGAGATAAGTTAAAAAACTAAAAAGCAACCTTGCCACTTTCATTTATTGTTCTTAGAAAGACAACTTTCTTCTTCTCCCAAAAGCAGCTCTTACGGGATAAGTAACATTGGAAGATAAAAGGCTTACTCCAACTGTGAACACATATGACTTTATCTTGTGAGAGAAATTAATTTTAGAACTTATTTTTATGCAAGTTATAGCTGAGTGTTTTCTGCAAAGGTACATTTTATTTCCTGTTCTCACAATAGATTGACTTCCAGGGGTCAGGGGGTGCTATGTGGAGGGTGTCCCAAATGTATTTTAATTAACACTGCCTTTATAATTATTCAAAATGTGTGTATACATTTTTGGGGATGAGTAAAATTGGGTGGTGATAAATGCTATGGACAGAGAGAGCGACATGCCTGATGGGAAAGAAATTGCTGTGTGATGGAGGATAGTCAGGGAAGGCCTCTATAAATTGAACGTTGAGCAGAAGCAGGGCCATGAACAAGGACAATTGGCCATGCTAATATCTGAGGGAAGAGCATTTTAGGCGGAGAAAATAAAAGTGTGCAAAGCCCTGAGACAATCTTCAAGGAGTAGTATGGAAGCAAGTGTGGCTAAAGGGGAAATAGTGATTTAAGACCTGGAGGTAAGGAAGTTAGGTAAAGAGATCAATGATATAACCAAGCCCCAATGGCCTTGTGGGCCATGTTATGGACTTTTATCATTTTTTTAAAATCAAGCTAGAAATCCATAGCAGGTTTGAGTAGAAGAGCAACATGCTCTAATTTATGGCTCTTTTGCAGCTATGAAAAGTAAACTCTGATAGCAAGGAGGGAAGCAGGGTTATCAGTTTGGAAGCTGATTGAAATAGTCAAGAAGGGAGATAAGCATGACTTGGGCTAAGGTTTGAAGAAAGATTAAATTTGGAAACTATTTTGGAAGTTCAGCCAATAGTACTTAATAATGGACTGGATTGAAAACAGTATGTGAGATAAAGAGAGGAGTCAAAGATTCCAACTTATTGTCCAAAACAAGTAGAAGAATGGAATTGCCCTTTATAGAAATTGGCAAGACTATTTGAGGCACAAGACTGTCAGCAAATATCTAGTGTGCAATTTTTGCTTATTTATTGTATTAGGTTTCACTGTGTTGGAGTAGCAGAGAGCACTCAAAATAGTGGTTAACGTGAGATAGGAGTTTATTTGTCTTTCATGTGGTATTGAGCTGAGTAAAAGGTGCCGGTGGAGCAGCTGTGCTTCATGTGGTTACTCAGGCACTCAGGGGTGTTCCATCTTGTTGCTTCTGTGTTACCTAGGTGTGACCACTGTAAACAGTGGAAGCGTGTCGTTAGCTTGTGTGCAGGTGTTCCAACCCGTGAGGAGGAAAGGAGAGAAATAGCAGGGCAAGGAGCTTCATCCTTGAAGTGAAGTTGCACCCTGCATCTGCTCTCATCCTCCTGTCCAATACTTAGCTCAAGAAAAACTAAAATCTGCAACCTCTACAAAGGTAGCTGTGGTCCAATAAAAAATTGGTGGGACATTTTCTTGCTAAAGTAAGGGAGAGAATGAATTTTAGGAGACACTATACCATATTTGTTTCTCTCTCATAAGCAACTTAAGGACAGGAACTACTTATGTTCTCTGTAACCCCAGGATTTACACAGTGGCTGCCACAGCATATGTTCACTAAATGTTGATTTTTTAATACTAAGTTAATTATATGGGAAATAAATTATTTTATACTGGATATTGTGTTTCCTCCTATGAACTTTTGAATTAATTTCACAACTCATTTTTCTCATTTCAAAGAATATTTTTATTGTATCTTTTTTTGCTAATGGAGAAAACTAGCATTTCATTTATCTTTTAAGTTGGTGTCTTATGTTTATTTTCTAGGATGAACAAATCATGATGAGCTATTATTTATGTTTTTCGAAAGAGTATTGACTTCACACATTTACTTCCAAATAACAATTTCGCACTCAGTGGTGACAGAATGAGTCACTTCCATATAAAAAAAATGCATCACCTATTCCAAACTGTTTCATTCTGCAAACCTTACCTAATCTTCCACTTAAACCAAGTGCTGCTGTTTCTCCCTACTACTGTTTAGCTTAAGAGTTAGAGAACTTCTATTCAGGTTTAAACGTGTTTTAACTAAAAAAAGTCATAAACCATATATCACTTAACATATGTTTTGAAATAAAGAACCTAGTGTGAAGATAAAATTTACTAAGAAAATGGGAAAGAATAAAGTATTTTACAACCAGGCAACTGAGAGATGACACACAGGATGCATTATGTTTCATTTGGAAAGCTTGAGGTTGGGCTATCAGTATGAAAGAAAAATAGCTTCTATTTCTTTGTAATATGCCATTTTGAAAATTGGCCCAATATTCTCTCCAAGATCTGTATGGGTGTATATTTATCTTGTTAGGTCACCCTTTGTGGAACAACACACACTACTTTCCAAACACTGCCGAAGGGAAAGATTGAATTTCTGTGTATATTTGCAAATCTTCAAGCCTAGGTCTATGTATCAAATATGTTTTCTTAATTTATTAGTAGAATTTTAGTTCAAAAGACTAAATGAAAACATGGATATAGAAGAAAGTTTTTGGCCCACCAGTCTTTCTAAGTTCCATGTGGGTAGAAACCATGTGGGCATTCCTCCAGGCCAAGCCCTGGGCTAACACATAGTGTTTCACTCATTTAAATAATCATTGGTAATCAATCTTGTTTCAATGCTAAATATACTCCTCTACACCAAAATACACCCCCCCCCCCCCGCACACATACACACACTCCTATATTAAATTCCCTTCAAATCTGGAATTATCTTCTTACAGATAATGAAAATTAATAAAGAACCATTATAACTTCTGATAATTTTTAAGAGTTATTAAGAATCTAGTTCATTTGGAAAATTATCTACCTATTTTCCCTGTGGGTTAAACTTTATTTAATTTTTAAAATCTTCCACATTTAGTCTTTTAAGCTCTAAATCCTCTGTAGAAATATAATAAGCCAAGGCTTTAAACAATTGCCTGTTTGATCTAACAGAGTGTCATTTAGACTATGCAGACTTTTGTTTTGTTTTTCGTTTTTTTGGTGTTTTTTGTTAATCTTTACCTGAGGATATTTTTTTTACTGCTTTTCAAAGAGAGTGGAATGGAGAAAGGGAGGGAGGGAGTGAGGGAGGGAGAGAGAGAGAGAGAGAGAAACATCAATGTGTGAGAGACATATCCACTGGTTGCTCCCAGCATGTGCCTCGACCAAGGGCAGGGAGAGAGCCACAACCCAGGTACATGCTCTTGACTGGGTATCAAACCTGAGACCCTTTGGTGCATGAGCCGGCATTCTAACCACTGAACAACACTAGCCAGGGCAGACTGTGCAGACTTTTGATTAACATCCTTAGAGAGAGCAATGTGTGTGCATGGGCATGTGTATATACACATATATAAATCCTCAACTTCGTAATGATGACATTTTGATGGCCAGTATACCTTATTGTGGTCATGTCATGAATCACTTGGTATATTTAAGATTCCAGTTATAGAAAGATTCCAAAAACTATGTATAAATCATCCATCAATGTGGATGCCTATCCCAGTTATGCTCAAGAGGTAACCAGTTGAGCTAAACTTTTCCCTCAGGAAAGCAAAGAACATTTTTTAAAATGTGAATAAAAATGTTTAAATTTCTATACTCTATAATGCCTTGACTATGACAAATGAAACCAAGTTTAATAAATTTTTAGCATTCATGACAAATGTATTTCTTCAATGCATCATACCAAATATATTCCTTTCTAAAACACCCAGCCATGTCACAGAATTGCTAGATTGAAAGAAGCTTCAAAAAATGATCAAATCCTTCCTGAGGCTTGATTATATGAATGATGTAAGCTGCATGTCCTAAAAAGTTTGAGAGAATTAAATTTCCTAAAATCTGTTAGTATTGAGAATTTTTTTTATTATGCTTACTTAAACTAATGTAATCTAAAACTTTCTTTTTAAATCAAATTACAATTTCTGTTGTGTTCAAAATAGAGAATTGGTTATCAACTTCAGTTCAGTTATCCTTGTTGCCAGGATTGAGGGAGAAAGAAGAATCCTTCAAGTATGTTTTTGATTTAGGGAGACAGTAATGTATACTAGTCAAGAATAAGCCTTGGGCATATTATTTAACCTTGAACTTGTGTTTCATTCCCTGTACAATATGAATAATAATACTTTCCTCAAAGAGTGCTTGGGAGAAGGAATACATATATTCATGAATGTGAAACATCTAGTACCATTCAGGGGCAATGTAAACACTTAAAAAAAAAGTATACTAATTCTTCTCTCTGCATAGAAAATTAGCAAAGGAAATTCAACTGTTTAACTTTCTTCTCTCCTAAAGTTGTGCATATAATCAAGTTTTGTTGTATTAGTCCCAAAGCATGAAAACTTGAAATTGAAAATGGTAAATGTTTAATATTCAGCTTTGGAAAAAAAAAAACATGGAAAAATTGCCTTTGTTTGCAATCTTTACAAATTTCCATGGTATGCACACTCCCATCATGGCCAATGTCAGACTACCAACATATGATGCCTGAATGCATTTGAGTCAGCTTTGGCACACCACTGAGTATTCCAGTTTGTAAAGAATTGCTTAGTCAATCATAACTACAATTGCAGAATTGGTACACGAATTTGACACCTACTTTTGAGTATATGTCAAATCTTCACTTTGAGGTTACAACTGACTCAAAATCTGGACTTGCCCTACTTGAGAATAACACATTGTGTGCACAAAGCAGCATGCAGTGTTATACATGGTAATATTTTTATTTGTACATTGACTTTCTTTTCAGTGAAAGACAATGTAAAATTCCCACTGAGTTCTAATCTGTAACCAGATAGTTCTTTATCAAGTTACCAATAAGGTTGCTTAGAAATATATATATTTTTAGAGCAGATCATTTCTGGAATAAAAAGACACCAACAGTGTAATAGCTAAGATGGGCGGCTAGACACAGTATGTGTTCCTTAGTTCAGAGTCAATATGGTACCAGGTTGTAGATTGTCTCATTTAACTTTAAATCCATGCACATATTAGCTAATATGATTAGATTAATAATTCCCTTGATTTTCTTCACACTGGTATATATTAGTTCCTACCAATAATCCTATAGCATGTATTCTTTTGATGTAATAGTTGCCACTTATTTCCATTGAATAGAATTTTATATTTTTCTTCAGTTGGTTTTCAATCATAAAATTATGAAAGTATCTGTTGTCATATTCATTAACAAATGATTGTTTCCTCAAATATAAAAAACGTGAAGCCCCTTTCAAATTATTTCCCATCTTTTTGGGGGGTGGGGGTACTAAATTACTTTATTTGAAAGACTGTTTCAAATGAAAGAACCTGAGTGGATGACTTGATACAACTTATAGAAAAGGCGAAGGTAACTCCAAGATGCATGTACTATTTTGGTGACCAGGGAAGTCACCCCCTTGTCTGTGGGAAGTCAGCCTAAGGGTTAACTCTCTTCGTTGTCTCCCAGGGCGTGCTTTGTCAAAGAGATACTCTGCCATGCCAGTTTCAGGGGCCTCCAACCCGCACAAGTTTGTGATGTGGTCACCCAATTCTTTGATGGGTCTCACCTGCTCTAAGCAGTAAGTCTCAATGAAGTCACACATCTGAGGGTCATTTTTGTCAGAGACCAGTTTGTGCAATTGCAGTAATGACTTTGCTCCAAGTGTGATGCCCACTCCATTGCATTCAGCCCATTCTCCCAGTCATCATGGTCTGGTTTCTTTATGTCCTGAAGGGAGATTGGGCCACCTCGTTGGCGCTGCAGCTTCATCAGTTTCTCGGCATGTTCCTCCTCCTCATGAGATTGGTGAAGAAAGTAGTTGGCATCACCATCGCAGTCAAAGAAGGAAGACATGGGCTGGTGGGCGTAGGAAGCGTAGAGCTCCAGGTTGTTCTGGTGGTTGATGTGGCCTCCGAGTCCTGGGGGTGGCTTGCGTGATCCGGTCCTCAGATGGGCGGCTGAGAAGAGGTGCCTGCACAGTGTGGGAACAGTGGCATGGGCCTTGGAGCAGGTGGGGAGTGGCCATGCTATGAGGAGGTGGAGAAGGCTGGATCTGAGAGGCTGGCTGGGATGGGGCTCCAGCGATGAGGTTGTCCAAGCACAGTTAAAGCAGGAAACCATGCCACTGTTTGGCAAAGACTGTCCTTTCCCACCTTTTAAGGCCAGAGCAAATGCCATTTCCTTCACCAAACTCCTAGAATATTGTGTTTTTATTTTTATTTTGTTTTTTAGTTTTTGTTTTAATTCTTTTCTCCCAAAATTTCATCCCCATCCTTGGGAAAATATCACCATATTCTAGTTCACTGGTTCAACAAATGCAGTCCCCAGATCAGCAGCGTCAGCACCAGCTGAGGACTTTGTAGAAGTGACAATTCTCAGGGCCCACCCATGATGTACTGCATCTGAAAGTCCTGGGGGGATGCCCAGCAGTCTGATTGTAACGAGTCCTCTGAGTGACCCTGGCTCTGAGTGACTGATGGTACAGTTTGGCTTTCTATTTAGTTGGGTGCTTCAGCAGGACCAGGATTTATGAGTAATTATATCTTTCAAATAGTAGGTACCCAATAAATATTTGTTGAACGAACTAGTAAGTCAATGGATATAAGGACGATTGAAGAAAACCAGGCCAATGAACTGGAAGAATTAAGGGCGAGATATTTTATTTGAAAGACTCTCCTTTGGAAGAGAAATGAGATGTGTTCTTAAACATCCATGGGCTGGGATATAAATTATGAGTGCTCATTAAGGTTAGTTTATTTTTATTACACAGCTCATTAAATCCTAACAACAATTCTGTGAGATAAGTGTTATATTCATTTCACTGATGAAAAAGTGAGGCCTAAAACGTATGTACATCTCTCTCTATATATATCAGGGTCATAGTGTCAGGCAGGTTTCTAACTCCGTTCTCTCTTACTGACTTTCCCCATCATGTTCAGAGAGTCTAATTTCAATTTTAGGAGATGGTTGGTTCAGTCAATGTATTCAATTATTTATTATAAATAAATAAGAGTGAGGCATCATGCAGGTGAGTGCTAATGCCCTCATCTGTGGAATGTGGATAGTAAAAGTACCTAGTCCTTCTTAGGGCTGTTGTGATGATTTAATAGGATAGACGTCATAGTAATAATTAAACAAGACAATCACAAATTGTAAAACGTGCAAAGTTGGAAAGACAGGCTTGCGATGAGAGTTATAATGAAGATACCAGGTTTAGATTGAGTGTTAGGGGAAATTTCTCTAAAGCAGTGGCATTGATGCTGATCCAGAATGACAAGTATCATTTGGCTGGGTGACAAACTAGGGGGAAGAGCATTCCAGGCATAGGACCCACATGCACAAAGCCCTGAGGTGTAAGTAGCTTGCTCATGCTGTGAAAGGGAGTGAGATCCTTGTCACTGGAAGTATCCAAGTGTGTCATCCTGAAGATGATGTTTGCAGGGTGTTGGAGAGGAACATCAGCAGAACAGTGTGACACTACGTGTATTCTCAGTTTGCACCTAATCCTAAGTGTTTGTGTTCCCCACATAAACCTATAAAATGGCATTGATGTCATAAAGCAAAGTATATGTAAATGTCCAAATAAAAGCCACAGCTTATAGTAAGTTTGATATCTAATAAGTACTTTTTTAAGAGTAAAAACTAGGAAATACATAAATCTGAAGAACTTAGAGGTAGGATGAGTCAGCTTTTTAAACAAACTTGAATTCAGTACAATATCCTCTCATTCTTCTTTCTAACACTACCTAAGAATAACTGAGGTGACTTTGGGGCACTTTTGTCCACAGTGAAGGCTTTGAACTCTTCCCTAACTGAATTACAGTGGCATTCTTCTAGAAAACCTTGGTTCACATTCCTTCTTAATCATACTTAGCATTTTTTATACAGTTGTAATACCAGTGGGATGGAAATGTGGTGATTGAATCACTAAATAAAATGGGTGAGTGTTGAGTGAAATGAAATTGTGATAAAAATCTTATGTTAGCCCTAGCTGGTTTGGCTCAGTGGATAGAGCGTCAGCCTGTGGACTGAAGAGTCCTGGGTACGATGCCAGTCAGGGGCACATGCCCAGGCTGTGGGCTTGATCCCTAGTAGGGGGCATGCAGGAGGCAGCCAATCAATGATTCTCTCTTATCACTGATGTTTCTCTCTCTCTCTCTCTCTCTCTCTCTCTCTCTCTCTCTCTCTCTCTCTTTTTCTCTCTCTCTCTCTCTCTTTCTTCCTCTCCCTCTCTCCCTTTCTCTCTGAAATCAATATATATATAAAATATATTTGTTATTTCTAAGTAGATCTTTGGAAGACATTACTATGTAAAACTGTAAATATTTCAATTTAATTGGCTTTCCTGTTAACATACTTTACTTATTCCTTATTTGACTATAAGACTAAGTGTACTCTGTTAGTTGCTGTACTATAAAGATGATAAGCCTCTGCATAACCCAACCATATCCTCTTTTGCATTTCCTGGAATTAGCACAAAACCTGGCAATAATAAGCACCAGTGACATTTGTCAAATGAATGATTGAATGAAGTAGAAATTAACATATCCATCAAATAATTATGAGTAGAAATCAAATATCATGTAGAATTATGAGTAGAGTAAAAAAAATGAAACTTATTGTAGAAGTCTTAAGATTGAGGATAATTGCTCTTTTATATGTTATGCATTCCATAGCTATATTGCCCATAACTATCAAAGGTATAGTGTATAAAAAACTTAATAAGCTAATATTGCTGCATTGCTTTAAAACACCAGTATAAAATCATTTCTGTTTATAGCATCACTGAGATGTAGCAGAGTTTGGATTCACATAAAATGAAATAGCCAATGAAGACTGTTATTGTGATAAAGCAACCTTCAAATGCCTTTGCCTTCTATATGTTCCTAATTTACAGAGGGGAGAAATGCTTCTGTGTAGATATAATTTGGGCTGACTTTTTAAAAGGAATAAGCTTACATATTTATAATTGCACACTAACCTTTAACCTGTAATTATAAATTACAGTATGCACCTAATATAAATCTTAGAAGTAACCTCTAGGAAATAATTATAATTAAATGAGGAATGATGTAATTGACAGATAATAAATCCACAATATTCCACACATAATGCATACTTTAAAACATTTGGTATTAAATGTAAATATCCCTAATCCTTACTCCATATGTTTTCAGTGTAATTACGCTGTGGAGGAACTTGTGTCTTCATGCACATCTGTCTGTCACACTTGTTTGTAAAATACACATTTGCTAGAGAAAGATAATTCAGTGAGAGAATAATAGTAGATATAATATTATCCTGTTAGGTAGACAGCTTTTAATGTAATTGTTTATTATCTGGTTATAGAAAAAATATAACTTACATCTCCCCAAACGCTGGCCTTCTACTCAGTAACATAACATTTTGGCACATGGTTTCAGTACACTAGGCTAAGAGAGCTTAATGCAGTCAAATAAAAGACACTGGTGTGCTATTTTTATATTATACTGTCGAAATTTACTTGTTATGTATGAGTAAATTTTTAATATTTCCCTACAGCACCCAGAAGTAGCTTCATGAGCAACTAATGACTGCAATTACAGGCACCAAATTATAGCCAAGCCGGGGTTGCTCAGGAACTTTGTTGTAAATTCTGAGAGGTCACTATTATAAAAGAATATGTTAAAAAGTAAATTCTTTGAATTCTACAGATTATGTACTTGTTTCATTCAGCATCTATTTCAAGACTAGTTAAAACATCTTCCGTGTCTGTAATTTTTCTTCCTTAAAAAGTTTTTTGAATGGAGAATATATAATAATATCCACGTACAAAAATTAAATGAAGGTAGAAATTGTGATTTAGATAAGGTTATAGAACAAGTGGTAAATATATGATAGTTAATTCTTAGTTTTATCGATACATATCTATTTAGATGTACTGGAATATAACTGCTGGGAACATTAATAGCCCAAAGATATGCAGGACCAGTGGAAGGTTGAAAGACTTACTTTTGATTCTACTAGTCATGCTAATTGTGAGATAATAAATTGGTTTTTCTTATTAATTAGGAGGATTCACTTAATTACAAAATTATAGTGAACTGACTTCCTTGCCTTTCTGTGCACTAATCCCTCAGACACATGCTGCCTAATACTGGTCTGGATTTTCCTTCTGGTCTTTTACTCTGTGGACTTGTTATTCTATACTAAGATTTTCTTGGATCCTTTCCTTAAATCTTAATGTGCTTTCCCAAATGCTGTGATAGTAGTAAAAAACTCATTCTCTTGAGTCATATATATGCTTGTGCTGACCTCTCCTAGCCACATGATATTGAGTAGATTAGTGAACTTCTCTGAGCATCTGTGTCCTCTTCTGTGAAAGGAAGATAATCATAGCCCCTACTTTATATTAACAATCCCTACTATGAAATAAACAAGTTTTTAAGTTTTTCCACACATGGCATGGCACAGAGAGAGCCTTCTGCAAAAGTTGCTGTTCTCCTTTTATTATTTTTCCTCGTCCGTCAGAACTCTGTGAGCTGGCCACATACCTATTCCTTAGATTTAATTCAAATGAAGATCATCATAATTGGCAAGGTTTTAATGTGTTACAATCTCCTCTTCTGCCCCATGCCATTTGAATGGGGATCTTCAAAGACTTAACGCACAGGAACAAATACTGAGGGACCTTTCAGTGCCACTCAATGACTCTCTCGTGGGTACATTTACGAGTGGGGTGAAATCTGTCAGAACTCTTCAGATCACCCTGTGGAGGCTTAGACTCTGCACATGTAAGAGTAGCTTGGTAGATTATGCCACCGGTGCCTATTGTCTGCTTCCTTTTTACTTCTAACCCCAGGGCAGGCCTAAAGGCAAAAATAGTTAAGTAGACTCGGTCTGCCTTTGCCATCTGCCTCCCTTCGTTTTAACATACTTTTCCCATATACCAGTTATCCCAAAGATCTCTGTCTTTGACAAAAGGCAGCTGATATAGAAGATATAAGTCATATTTAGTAAATAGTGAAACCCAGTTAACATTTGTGAAAATTTGAAGTGTGAAATTCTATCACATAATTTCAATCTAATTCAACCTAATGATTGGGTGTGCTTCTTTAGTAAACAGTGAACCAAGTAAGATGGTGAATTTACCCCTATCTGCTCATCATGCTCAGACCCCTATTAAGATGAGTTTGCATGATTTCAGAATAAGTAGGTCTGCATATAGACCCAGCTGCCGCGACAAAATATGGCATTCCTCATTAGGGTTCTTTCTCTGGCAGCAGCAGATCTCCTAGACAAACTTTACTTTCTAGACTTGCTGTGAATAGCTCTTTTCCATAATTAAACAGAAATTGGGGGGAGAGGTTTCAATCTGCCTATTTCTTAGAATTTTAGGCAGATTAATTTACTATGAAAGTACTCAAAAAGAGGCAAAAATGAGTTCGGGGGGGGGGGGGCTGATCTCTTTGATACACCTAGTTTTTGTTTTTGTGTATATAGTGTCATTTAAATGTTTATAACATTTGGATCTTATTTAGAATATAATTATTATCAGGGAGGGCATTTATTACCATTACCTTTGGACCAGGGAGTGCCATACAGACTACACTGAGGAGAAGTCGGGGTTGCTGAGAGAAATCAGGTCTCATTCCTACTCAATGCAAACACAACAGCCAGAAAACCTAGTTCTGTTTCTTGAGGGAATACTTTGCAAAGAAAACTGATTGTTGTTCAGAAGATTGTTAAAGAAAATTTTGTAAAATAGCTTGCAGAAAGCGTTGTGTTTTTTTTATTTTTATTTTAGATGAAAGACAAAAAGCTGTGTTTAGAACATAAAAATAGCGAGGGCTGTACTTACCAATGCTTACCTTTGTGCCAGCCATTCTGTTCTCAGCACAACACATACATTGTCACAATTAACCCTCACGGCAGTCCTGAAAGAGATAGGTATATTGTACCCATGTTACAAGGAGGAATGGCCAGCTCAGGTTAACTTGCCCACACTGCTTCCCTGCTAAATGGGGAATTCAACGCATGACTACATGTCTGTGGAGTCCGTATACTTAGCCTGTATATGGCACTACCTCTTGGCAATATGCTGCATATATATATATTGAATTGCAACCTTTTGGTGGTATACTAAAGAATCAAATTCAAATTTTCACTAAAAATGATTTTGATGTGGCGACAATCAGACATACTTTTTGTGAAGTACATTGTAATCTCAGTCAAGTCCTGCCAAGGCTCCTTATGACGATATGTACAGTCCTCTTTTATTTTTAGAAGCGTTTTTTATTATATAAACACCAACACAACATAACATATCTCATGTATAGAGCACAAAATGTCTTTTTCAAAAAAAAAAGTGCTTCTCTTTCAAACTAATGAAATTTCAGGTCATGCCTTTTTGGTGTTAAAGACTCTGGGATGAAAAATGAGAATTCTGGTATGGAATTGTTTCTTCCTAAAATCGAAGTTTTTCTTGATATTTTATACTTATTTTAATTATATCAAGACACGTAAAATATGCCTGAGAATAAATTCTAAAGTTTTTATTTCAAAAGGCACAGGTTTCTCTGTCTCAGAACAGCTCTACTGTGTCCATTTCTCTTCACCCACACTTCTTTAGTAAGGGGTCTCTGCACCACATTTCAGCCAGATCTGTTTGTGGCCAAAAAGATGGGTGCAAACCATAGTCTGGGCTTATTGTTGTCGGTATTTATAACTGATAGTGTGTCTCAGTGGATAGAATGGGTAATGGGACCCAGCGTGGCTAGCAGTGTGTCCCTTCAGGTACCTATTAGGTTCTAGCAGATACCAATGGATTGAACCTTATGGGTCTTATTTAGGAATTTAACAGAAGCATCAAAGAGCTGATTTGCATGCAAAACCCAGCAAGACCGCCAGGTGTAGAGTCTGTGAAGTTTGATGGTTGGATGAGCAGCAACTGTAAAGTCCAGGGACACCACTCTCCTTGAATCCAGCAGCCCCCATGGGAAATTGAATTCGTTCTCAGCCAGAAGCCCTTTCCTCTTGGCTTTCCTTTATCCGTACTCCTGAGAATGGACAGCCCTGGGATGAGTTGCTGGACATAGGACAAATTCCAGGAGAACTGTAAAAAAGTAGATTTGCAGAAATCTTACCGATTGCAGATGCATTTTGAACTGATCAAGAAGAGTGACATTTGTAAACTATTTTGCAAGGCATATTCTGATAAGGAGAAAAGATTAATAACATTGTCTCTGGTCTTTTTTTTTCTACCTTAAGTTATTGCTGAATGGATAGTGAACTTTTTAGTAGAAATATTAAAACTACTATTAAATGATAAAATAGTAATACAACAGTAATTACACTGCTTCAAGTGGAATGACAATGTCACACAAACCTGCAAGCTCTAGCGTAGTTTGCAGCTGATGCTGGGTTGTGAGAAAGCACAGACTATGCATAAAGGAATTTGTTACTGGGGGAAATGAATCATTTTGCTTTTCCCTGACATGTGCTGTTCTATATTAAACTTTGTAGTTCCAAGGCTGGCTACTTCGCTAGCCCTCTGGTTCTCACCCCTCAAGTTCCCAAGGGCTCGCCTCCTTGCTGTTAGGCAGGAGTTCTGAACATTTAGCGCTGTTTTGCATATTCTAATAACTACCATTTATTGCACATGATCTCCTTTGATCCTTGAGAACCCTGTGAGATACATAATATTATTACTTATAATTTATAAATGACTAAACTTCAATCAGGAGTGGTCACCTAACACCATGAAGCTGGGACATACCAAGGTAAGCCAGGGACACCAACAGTCATTCCATTGCCTTTTCTTTCCATTTGCCCTATATATTAATCGGAAGAAAATGTCTTTTTCATGGGTGTCAATGTACACACACATGTTCTTAATCTGAAAAGCATGTTTTGGGCTGCCTTTACTGTTCTGATACTAATTCTAGCTGTGATTTCCTTGTCTCCCTAATTTACTAGTCTAGGGATGGCACATTTATAGCATGGACCTCCACTGTGTTTATCCCTTGCCCTTGGCAGACATAGCCAATCAATCACAGCAATCCTCACTGAGCCAGATTCAGCTTCATTATCTCTTCAGCCCATCACTCTGGGGAAGCACAACCAATGGGTTGGTATTGGCTCCCAAGTTAAATCTCTTTGCCATTCCTGAACCACCATTTATTTTTTGTCTCAATCATGTCTTCCAGCACAAGCACACACAGCATTTACCTCAGTCTTTCCTCAGACATTTATCTCTTAGGACATCTTTACTTCCAAAGATGAATAGTATATGTGAACAAGCATGTTCATGGTGTTTTGAAGTCTTTCCATATAAATTCCATTTTTACTTAACGTTCATAAGATAAAGGTGATTTATCTGTGTCCTTCTCCCAGACCTTTTTTTGATGGACCATTATTCATAAACGATGATGATACATCTTGACTTTTTTTGAAAAATTTGGTTTCACCAGATTTGAAAAACAAAATATTTTAATATAGTGGCTTTTTGTTTAATTTAAATATAACATTTAGTAAATTCATGCAACAGTAGGAATCATCATATTTTCTTTTCAAACATTGCTATACTTTATGTATCTATATCCTGTGTAGTCATGATAATTTAGAAGCAATGAGCAAGTGGGAACTTAACCTATACAACTTGTAGTTGCCTTATATACCTCTTAGTAATATCTGGGGTAAAACTAATGAGGAAATTCCTATTTTTATTTTAAGATGATTAGCTAGATTAAAAAAATCATTGCAGTTGTGTTTTTATTATTTTTTTAATGTTTAAAAACTAATCTGATTGTTTGTGATTGGTTGTGTTCAGTTTTATTTTCTCATATTTGAGTACACTGACTCTGGCTTAGGTTTTGGTTTGCTTATATAGGCTGCTAAGGCATTAGAGCAGCCCCAATTCAACAGCCTCCTTGTTCATTTACTTTAACGAGACCATAGATTTATTGGGAATATCTTACCAAGACTTTAGATAGTATTTTGCTACATAATTTTTAGAGATTTCATGGAATTCTATAATGTAAATATTTAAGTAATCCTACTAGTATATTATTTGGGCATTTGGAATTTGAATCATTTTTCCTTTTAACTCTCTTTCTTTTATACTCACTATTTCAAACAGATCTGCAGTGAGTAATTCTTGTACTTACATCATTCTGCACACTTTAAATCATTTCCTTAGGATAAATTCTTAAAGATAGAATTATTTGATCACAGGGTAGGTGTGTTTTTATGTTTTAATTAAGAGTAATTTAAAGATAGGTAATGGATTCACACAGTACCAAAATAAAAAACCTATAACATGATAAGCCTCTCACCACAATCATTTATCTACTAGAGGCCTGATGAACGAAGATTCTTGCAAGAATGGGCCTTCCTTCCCCTGGCTGCCAGCACCGCCTTCGCTCTGGCCGCAGCTGCCTTTCTGCCTTCCCATGCTGCCCAGAGGCCCAGAGCAGCTAGGATGTCCCAGCCTGCTCCTAGCCTCTCAGTGCCTGTGTATGCAAATTAACCCATCATCTTTGTTGGGTTAATTTGCATACTCACTCCTGATTGGCTGGTGGGAGTCATAAACGTATGGTCAATTTGAATCTTTCTCTTTTATTAGTGTAGATTCATTTCCAACCCATCTATCTGCATCTCTACCTGCTTCCTCTTCAATAATTTTCTAACTTTCCAGAGATTTTTTTTACAGTATATTGAAGCAAATAAAAACATGTACTGTCTTGCTGACTCTTTCACACAAATGAAAGCATATAAGATCCATGTACTACTTTCTTCTCTCAAAAGTACATCTTATTCTTATTTTTGCATACAGTTCCACTGGTATATGTGAAGGTGATTTCACCTTTTGCTATGACAAGCAGTGCTGTAATAAATAGACATTATCTGCACTTTTTAAGTCTGTTGAATAAATTCCTAGAAGCAAAATTGCTGATCAAGGAATATATGAATTTATAATTTTGTTAAATATTGCAAACTGCCTGCCTTAGGGATTTCAGCAGTTTACAATGACAGCAGAAATGAATGGGTGTCCCTTCTTCCCTCCAGCTTTGCTGAAAGAAGTTGTTATCAAATGGTTGGATTTTTGTGGACTAGGTAAAATATGGTGTCTCAAAGTGGGTGTAATTTGCATTTCAGATTGCAAACCTTATTCATAGAAGCCATTTGCATTTGTCTTTTCACTTTGTTTACAGTATTGGCTTTGTTTTTGGCATGAAAACTAAGAAACACTGTAGATATTTTTGTGGTTGAATTTATCAATCTTTTCACTTATGTGTTATGAACTTTTGGGATATGATTACTGAGATTATAAATTAATTTTTGTGTCCCCTGTTCTCACAGAACTCTCATGATAATAGTGGTTCCTGCACAGCTGGCCTGGCTCAGTGTTGAGCATCGACTTATGAACCAGGAGGTCACTGTTCGATTCCAGGTCAGGGCACATGCCTGGGTTGCGGGCTCGATCCCCATTGTGGGGCCTGCAAGAGGCATCTGATCAATAATTCTCTCTCATCATTGATGTTTCTATCTCTCTCCCTCTCTCTTCCTCTCTGAAGTCAATATCTAAAAAAAATAATAGTAGCTCCTTCTCTTCTTTCTTGCATTTACATCTTTGATCTATTTGGATTATCTTGACATAAGGTAGGAGAGGTAGATCCAGCTCTTTTTTCCTCTAAATTTTCTAGCTGTTGCCAGCACCATTTTATCTTTTGTTCTAAAATGCTACCTTCATCTTAATGTACTAAATTCCAACTTGTTTGGTTCTATTTCTGGATTTTTCTTCCTCTCCCATTTTTCTGTGTGTCAGTGCAACCATTGCCTTTATTATTAAAGATTTAATAAATTTTAATATCTGGTGGGACAAGTCCCTGCTCATTTCTTTTCTATTTTAAAATTTGTCTGGATGGTGTCTTTTGGTTTTTGTTCACATAAAATTCTGAAATAGCTAGTCTAGTTCCAAAACTTGTCTTAAAAAAATCCTGTTAGACTTTTTCACTGGAATCACATTACATTTATGGATTACCATGAGAAGTGACAACTTTAAAATGTAGGATCTGCTTTCTTTGGCATCATTCAGCAGAGTTATAGTGTTTTCTCTATATATGTCTTGAACATTGCATATTAAGTTTATTGCTATTTGTTACATCCTTTCTGTTGCTCTCTGTAAATGTTTTTTCTCTTATTATATATTCCAGTGCTCTAACATTTTTTAAGTTTATATGGAAGCTATTGATTTTGATATTCATTTTGTATGTCATTATGTTAGCAAGTTCTGTCATTATTTACAGTAATTTTTCAGTTAGATTCTCTTTTTTTCTGGGTATTAGTCAAAACCTTTACAGATAGGAATAGTTATAGCCTCCTCCTTTCTAATATTCATCATTGAAATTGTGTTCTTTTGTATAAATGTATTGTTCCCCAGGTATCCTGCTTGACATTACTGAGAATTTTCTAATTAAGCATAAAAAAAAATCACAACAAAATTTTGTTAGGGGAAGATCCATCTATTTTTATTTGATTGAGTGTTTTCTGTTCATGTGCTTGTTTTTATTAAGGAAGTCTTTTGAATTTTATCAGATGCCTTTTAGGAGCTGTAAGGTGATCCTATTACATTCCTTTTATGATGAATTACATTCTGAGATTTCCTAAAATGGAATGATTCTTGATATTTCAATGCTGCTCTATTATGTTTACTAATATATATTGCTGGTTTGTGTATAGATTGTCTTGAGTGAGATTGTTTTCTCGTTCTGGGTGTGTATGGATGTATGTCTATTTTGGAGACAATGTCATGCACACTTCCCAAAAATAATTTGGACTACTTCCTCCTTTCTCTGTGCTCTGAAACACTGACTAGCCTGCAATTTGTTTATTCTTTAACGATTTGTTAGACATCTGTTAAAATATTTTGGCCTAGGGCTTCCTTTTTTGGTGATAGCTCTAGGTAACATTCCTACATATTTTATGAAATATGAGCTGTTTTCATTTACTGTTTCTTTATAGTTGCTGTTGCTAAATTACATATGTATATTTTGCTTGATTGCCTGAAGAATTCTTTTTGTATCTTTGATAACATGATAAGAATTTATCTTAGTGATGACTATTCTTGTATGTAATACAAAACTTTTCTATTTTTTAAGGTACATTTAAATTAAATTTATTGGGGGTGACATTGGTTAATAAGATTATAGAGGTTTCCAGTGTAAAATCCTCTAATACATCATCTGTATATTTCACTGTGTGCCCACCACCCAAAGTCAAATCTTCTTCCGTCGCCATCATAACTTTCCTTATTCCTACAGGGTCTTATTTTTTAATGTCTTCATTGCTTTTAGCTGTTTTCTGGGAGGACCAAGGGAATATTCTGATTTGCACAGCCCTGTACTAGTATCTGCTAGAAGTCCAAATTGGTTTTTTCCTTATTATTTAGTCAGCATTGCCATGAAAAATATTGTGATTAATCTTGATATTAGTGTGAATCATAAGCTCATATGAAAAGTCAATATATTTGAAGTTAAGTGCACAAGTTCTAGCGAGGGAAGCCTATGTCTCCTGCCCCTACACTGGAAAGGTGCAAAAGCAACTTTCATAATAGAATTCACATCTGACTGAGAGCAATGGACTGAGTCCCATTTAATTTTAAAGTCTTGGTTATCATTCCTTTGAGAACAGGGTCACAAGAAGAAAATATGATTTTGGTACCAAATGACAATGTTAACATTTTAAGACTTCATAAAAATAGCCTAGAATTATTTAATGGCTAATGTTTCTCCCTTGTATTGGTTTCCCTCTGACAATGAAATGTTTCAGTGAATTTACTCAAGAACTTTAGTGTAGTCAGAGGTTTGTCATACCACCCAAAGTCTGAGTGTGCTTCAGTGTGTTTGGCTACTAAGTAAACAGCTTGGGCAAATTTAAATGATTCAGGTAAAAATTAGAATAGTTCATTTTTATAATGCAAAAAAAAGGGTTTAAAATGTGGCCCAGTTGTCTCCAAATAAATGACTCATCTTGTGAGTTTTTATTACAGTTCTGTAGACTTTATTACTTCTCAGATAATAAGGCTACAGTGTCTAAATATCATACTTGTGTATGCCATTTAGAATGAACAATGAGAATTGTCTCCCTTCTTTGAAAATGTTGTTTTTTAACGTGTTTAAGAGCCACTAGGACGGTGAAAACTATATGAAGTTTGTTAGATCTTGCTTTGGTGTCTTGCATACATTTGACCTATAGAACAAGAGCTATTCTGCTGGTAGAAAGGACATTATGTCAGTAAGCTTTCATTTGTTTCATGATTTTTATTGATGCAATGCTCTTTATGTTCTATCTTCTATTGCTCCCAAGATTAGTACAATGTGAATGGAAAATTAGGAGTATAGAATTTTCCTTGTTGATTTGGTCTGAGGCGCTGAACATTTAATGCCATTTTCTTCCACTTTATGATAAACACTGAAGAGGAAGTGCAGGGCTGACTGAGCCAGCTGTGTTTATCCTCTACTGGCTGCCCTCCGTCTTGTCTTTATGAAAGGTCTTTTAATTACAACTAACCTCCTCCAGCCATGGGCTTTTTTTGATGACAGATTCTAAGAAGAAAAACACACATGCATAACTTACAAGACCATAAAGCTTTTCATGTACTTTTGCATCTTGACAAATAATTCTACACCCCAATTATGGAACGTTTCATTTCACAGTTTCTTCTACATTAACAAAAGCAGCCCAAAGTGTTCTTTCAGTATCTATCTTACATGATTGTTTGGATCAAATATGTATTTAAATATATATTTTCTTGCATGTTTCCTCTTTATTTTCTCAAGACACAATTGAAACAAATATAGGAATAAAATTCTGACAAGAGGATACTTCAGAAGATAACTTGAAATTCGGTCACATTTTTTGAATGACATGTTACGTAATACCCGGAACTTACAGGAGACTGAGTGTTCTTATCCAGCGAGGGTTGACAACCTAGAAGGTGAACTGTGGTTGGTGCCCTAACCCAAGTGTACAGAAATGAAGAGACCCCGCAGGATAAGTCTGTATCAAGTTTCATAGAAAACCCTAAGCAATGAACTGTAGTTACCACATTCCAAGGGCAAGACCCAGACTAGAATCAGGTCAATGAAAGGCTCAGAATCTCCAATAGAGCTGAGATGGAAGGAGCAAGGAGAAAATTGAGTAGGATTGTGGATCACTTATGAATGAAGCAGAAGTGTCTGCTGTTTAGCTTTATTACTCCTAGCCACCTTTTGTGTGACAAGGTTGGTCTGCATTAAGATATCCATGCGAAGTGTAACTCTCTGCAAGCTTTTCATAGACTTAGCCGCTTGAAGGTCTTGTCATAACCCAGAGAAACAAAGGTGAAGGTGGTCCTCAAAACCTGGGAAGTGCTGTCAGGAAGGGAACAGGTTCTTCAGAAAAGGGGCATTGGCATCTCAAGCCCTTCTCTGAGGAGGAAGCTGTGACCCTGATCTGCAGAGATTCAGGAAAAACCCTCTCCCTAGGAGAGGAGACTTCAGATGCCCATCTTTTATCTTTCCCAGACTCACTCATTCTTTAAGATACTCAGAGCAACCTGGACCTCTAGGTGGTATATATCTTTCATGACGCAAAAGGTATTAAGAAGATCGCTGGGATGGTGCAGTAAATTGCATTTCATAAAACACTGGGAGCTGATTCTGACTGCTTGCATTCTCCTCGCTCTCACTTTATATGCACACCTCTGCTCATTATGTCTGCCGTTGTAGTATGCTCCCATATTCCTTCTGTTCATTTACACTGTACTCAGATTGTTACAGAACTGAAAGGCATCTGAGTGATCAGGGGTCAGCATTTTATAGGTGTCGGCACTGAAACTTGAGAGGAGGCTCCCTGATCAAGGTCATAGAGCAGTGTGTGGCAGAGTGGGGGGACAAGCTCTGGATTACACCTTGCACTTCCTGTAAATAAATACAAACGGGAAATCTTAGCTTTTCACTCGAGACTCACTTCCTTCAATGCAGCTATTTCTCACTGTATGGCAAGGTCACTGGTTTGAATCCAGGCGACACTGTCCTCTTGCTCTGTGACCGTGAGCAAGTCCTTTGTCACCATTGTCTCAAAGTCTTAACCGGTAAAATGGAGAAGAGAATTGCTCCTAGGGTTAAGAACCTCAAATAAGTTAATATTAATGAAGCTCATAGGATAGTGCCAGGCCGTAGTAAGCGCTCAATAAGGATAAGTTGTCATTATTATTACTGTCCTTATGAATCACACTTTCTTTTCCATGTTATATTTTTTCATGAATACTACCCAGTTAGCACTTACTTATTTTCTAGCTCTTTTATTTAGAATGTTAGTTTATTATGGTTGTCCCAAATAAGTCATTTCAGAGTAGAGACTATGCCCTATATTTCTTTTATGTACCTCCATAGACCTTGACACAATGCTCGATGCAAAATAGGAATTCTGTAAATACTATTTTTTTTTCTGCTGGTGGCTTTTAAGATAAATAGGTTCTTAATGGTTGCAACTTTGGACAAGTTTTAGATGTTCTCAAAGAAAATGCCATTAAAATATGGAATCGGTAAAATATGCCAGTGCCTGTGTAAAAAAGCAAAGAGCACTGCACACTCATAGTGTTTGAAGGTACACAGAATATCTTTACATGTTTGGGGTGCTTTTAGAAGCAGTGGGTCAGAGGATAGAACATTTTGCATTACTACCAGGGCCATTATGTGAGACACTATTGGATACCTTCAAACTGTATACTGTTACCATAGTGATATTAATGGTAGTACTCATAGCCCTGAATTCTGGACAATATTTTCATAAGACTCATTTTCACTTTATATTCTTGGCTACACATTAAAATTGCTTGGCAAGCTTTTTTAAAAATTTGAGATAAAATTGACATATAACATTGTATCAGTTTTAGGGGTACAACTTTATGATATGACATATGTATATATTGTGAAATGACTCCAAGTTTAGTTCATATTCATTACCACACATACTTTTAACTATTTTTTCTTGTGATGAGATTAGGTTAAATATTCTTTACTGACTTTATACAATCAAAATGTGTAAGATTCCAAGTTTTCTGACTTCTATAAATAAAAAAAAATCTATGTTCTTATTAAGGACAAAAAATAGGTACTTAGGTAAGAGATATGGGATAGAATTAAAGAAACAATAAGATTTGTAGGCATAAATGTAAATATTTTAGTCACTTTGCTTTAAGGTGCTAGCAATTTTCTTCCAGTGAATGGGTGGTGAAGAAAGTAACTTGGGTGTGGCTGGTGTGGCTCAGTGGCTGAATAGACCCATGAACCCAGAGCTCACAGTTCTATTCCCAGTCAGGGCACATGCCCAAGTTTGTGGGCTCAATCCCCAGTAGGGGGTGTGCAGGAGGCAGCTGATCAATGATTCTCTCTCATCATGGATGTTTCTATCTTTCTCGCCCTCTCCCTTCCTCTCTGAAATCAATAAAAATATATTTTTTAAAAATCTCAAGACTTAATAACCTACTCCCCCCCAAATTAGAACTGTTCCAGGGAGTTAGAAAAGTGAGCCTGGGGAAAAGCAATCTGATTAGAACATTCTATATTGCAATAAAAACCTGTTAGATATTTTACCTTGTAGAGAAATTTTCATCATAAAAGGAAACTGTTCATTAACCCCAAATTACTTCTAATTTAATGATTAGCAGTTAATATGATGAAAAAGCGAAGTAAGAATTTCGATATCCTGTGACAGGGGATTGCTTGGGAGCAGGAGGTATGGGAAGATGAAGCTTAATAGCATCACTTAGACAAGCCATTCGTATCTGGACTCTACTTTTCAAGTTAGTTCATTAATTCACTCACTCACTTAGCCTCATCTAGTTAATCAAGTATTTGTTGGAAACTTCTGCTTTATAATAGGTCTATAGTTTAGTGGAAGAAACTAAAGTATACCAATCTTTGTAATATAGCTGTTTAATGCTAGAATAATACTACACTCAGGGTTCCTGGTGAGCAAAAGGACATCTAACTTAGCTATCATTTACCCTTTTAGGTTCATGAAATTGCTCCAGGAAGCTTCATGCTTGAGTTAGGTTTCAAAGACGAAGAGGAGTTTGCTGAGACTCGTGCTCAGTAATTATTATATGAATGACAGATGGTGGAGAAGGAAGTCATGAGACATAAAGGAGCATGACAATTTGGGAAAGCAGCTTAAGCCTGGGGTACTTTTTATTGGTGTGGCTCAGGAACCACATGCATCAGAACCACCTGGGGGTACCGCTTAAATATGTAAAGATCTGGGCCCATCCTACACCCATTGAATCAGAACACAAGGCTAGGGTCAAGGGGTCTCAGCCTTTTTAATAAGCATTCTAAGATAAATATATATATATATATATATATCTCAGGTGATATATATGATAAAGTTTAAGAAACACCAACACAAGTTTTATATTGGAAAGTGATTGAAGGTGAAGAGAAACTGGGAAGGGGCTGGACCTTGACAAGCATGGAATGACTTGCTGGGGAATCTGCCTCAATTTTAAGTGAAGTGATTCTTTATTTGCATTTTTCTGCTCTGAAGCCATCAGTTTTCTACATGGAGAACTCCAGTGTTTTTCAGATATGGCCATGGCAGAAGTGGTAAGGCTTCTATAGGAAATGTTGGTTTTAAGTTAGATGCTTATAAATTGGGGGGACTCTACCTAGGGGTAAAAGACTAACTTCCAAAATTAATGCTCTAACTATTCCATTCTCATCCTCAAACCCAGCTTCTCTGTGGCTGGTCACCAGAAATCACATCCCAAGGGAAGGAGACTGTGATTCTCACAGGGTGTACTAACTTCACTCTGTTTTATCCAGCTGCCCACAACCCCTGCTCAACCCCTAATTCCAGTCAGCCAGTCTGCATATTTGTGCCTCTAGTCACAAGACAGAGCAGGAAGGAGGAGGAGGACAGGAAGTCAAATCCCGAAGCTCCCCTCAAAAATTCCTGCTGGGGCTGGTCAGGTACACTTCTGTGAGTTATTCAGAATAAAGGCTGAATGCTTTTTTCTACGTATCCTTATTAGTATTGAAATATAACCTTTACACTCCATTCACATTCATTTCCTTCAAATGATTTTTCTATATTTCTTATGTGTATTATTATCACACTAGAGGCCCGTTGCACGAAGAGATTCGTGCAATAGGCCTTCCTTCCCCTGGCTGCGGCACCAGTTTTCCTCCAGCACCGGGGACCCAGGCCTTTGATCTGGCCACAGCGAGGCTTGGCTTCTCTGCTGTGGCTGCAGCGAGGCTTGGCTTCTCCCCTCTGGCTGCAGTGAGGCTTGGCTTCTCTGCTGCGGCCGCAGTGAAGCTACAGTGGAGAAGCCAAGCTTCTTCAGTCTTCAGTCTTCACTCTGGCTGGAGCCTTCAGTCTTCGCTCTGTGCCTACATATGCAAATTAACCGCCATCTTTGTTGGTTTAATTTGCATAGTCACTCTGATTGGCTGGTGGGCGTAGCGGAGTGACACCAATTTGCATGTTTCTCTTTTATTAGCGTAGATATTTGCACCATAAAGATAACACTCTTCTTATCCTTTGGTAATAATATTTGTGAGATTGTATTAAGAAAATCATATCTAATACGCTATACACTGTGGGTGCATTTTAGACACACAGTAAGATATTAATATTTAGTTTCAGGTTTTAATATTTAAAAATATAATCAAGATTCTGTGTCCCAGTTTTTAGGTAGTTTTGGTCCTCTGTTGAATAATAAAACTTCCAATCTTTCTTTTTTCTTTTTCTTTCTTTCTTTTTTTTTTTTTTTTTATAAAGGTATTCCAAAAGTTCTGGGACTGTCTGCCTCTCTCTGGGTTACACTGAATAAAAAAATATATTTGGGCTTAGATAAAGTGTCATGTTTTAGGAGTTTCATGGTATGTGTGTCTAAACCAGTGCCATATAGGTTTGCCCATTCAGGAAACCCACAGTCTTCAGCTTAGGCTTTAGAAATTGACTGAAACATTTGAGAAACAAGGAACTCTATTTAAACACACACACACATACACACACACACACACACATACCCTCAATTCAGATGGATCCACATTTGATTCTTGGGCTTTTTAGCCACTGATAAGGACATCTTGTGCATCAATTGATGCTTATTTTAGTTATCTTTTCTCTTATCAAGTATCTTGGAATTGGCCTCATTCATCCCTGAGGCAGGTTATTGTTACCAGCGTTTGAATTGCCTCCTTAATTCACTTCAAACATCAGTTTTCTAATTCTTTGGCTGTTTAAATTAATCAAAGGAATTAAAGACGAATAATTACTGGCTCTGTTCCTATAGTTACAAGTGCCGCATTCTGACAACATCAGAAACAAGGTTGTCTATTTTGGGCTTTCTTTGATTACACTCTTCAAAAGCCAGGATGGGCAATGCATTTTCTTTTCTTTTTATTAGTCGATACTTCCTAAACAGGAAATAAAATCATAGTGTGCTGAAGGGTAAATTAGGGCTCATGTAAGGTCGTTTTAAGGTGGACATCAATGTTAACTTTAGGAAAGCAGATCATATCTCAGTTTTCCATTTCATTATATATCCGATTGTAGTTTAGATATATAATTTCTTTTTTGTCTTTTAGGAAAGTATCACAGGCCTAAGCACCTCACTTGAAGGAGATAAATGTGCTAACAGCAGCAGAATAATGAGAAGTAATTATTCTACTAAATGAACTTTCAACTCATGTTTTTTAAATATGTAAGGTATGTCAGGCACTGTGGTAGAAGCTGGAGATAAAATTGTTATAAAAAATACAATTTTTGAGATGACTATATTTGAGGTCTGGGTTAGATGGAACACAGTTTTTTTGGGGCTGCAGTGGAATTACAACTAAAACCATGCTGCTTGTGGACTCTAAATCCTCTCCTGCAAATCTGGAGTTAAAGGGAAGGGAAGAGAAGGGAACAATTCTTCCTAGAGTTGGTGTGACGGGGAGACCATAAGTGGGCCTTTGCAGGGGGGTTAGAACCATTCTTTACCCCACAAAAATAATTAGTTGTATCAACCACGTTGCAAATTAATGTTTGTGTGTGTGGTTGGGGAGGGGGGGAGAAGAAGTATATGTGTGTGAAGGCTATAGAAATTATGTTTTTCAAAAAAAGTACGTTTTCAAATAATATGAGCATATACAGTCAATTCTGTTAACACTACATATGAATTTCTAAAAATCACCACATTATGAAAATTTCACAAAAACCACAACATAGCTTATGGGACGAATGGAGTTGGGGATACAACACTCAAAACCTTCACTGACACGAAATGAAGATAGGAACCTAGTAAAAATGGGAGCACGCTTTTATGCATGTTCGTTGGGCAAGAAATACATAAATACTCTGATAAATTTGGTGCTTTGCTTTGGTGAAGACCTGAAGTTTGCAAGTGGAAGTGAATGACAGGAGGATTGCAGCTTGTGAATTATTGTGGAGTGGCAGAAGGAAGATGATCTGAAAGTGGACAGAACATTTCGATCCCCGATGTGGATAGGTGTGATCCCTAGCACAGTAAGGCAGCTGGTAAATATTTAAGGGGTGTGCATGTGTGTGTTTTTCATATTCTTCTATAGCTCAACTCGAATGGGTGCAGTTTTCTGCCGACAAAGTTGTGTAGAAGCAAATGTGACATTTGCTTTGTTTAAATTGTTCCCTAACATATGAATTGCATTGAAATAGATTTGCATTTTATACCAAGCATGATGCATACTGAGGTAAAAACTCCCTTCTCTCCAAAATAATCAAGCTATGTCTTGATTTTGGTATGTACTAGTATGTTCTGATTATTTACACATGTCATTTCCTTGAATAGGTGGTAAGCTCTTTGAGGGCAAAGGCTGTCTCTGATAACTGCTGTGATTTCTACAGTACCTAGTGAGATTACTTACTCATAAAAAACACTACTACCAACAACTTGTGGACTGAATAGTGGTAACTGTAGAAGATTGAGGCATAGATTAATAGATTTCGAGAAGGCAAGAAAGGAATGTTTCAAAAAGATAAAATAGATGATGGTGTGTTCTGGGAAGTTGTGTTTATTATGGGGTTGTAATGAATGCACAGGACTGAGGTGCAGATATGTAGAAATACTGGTATATTCGGTGTGTATCACAGGCTATTTAGCCCTGATGTACCTTTTCTGGGATACCCTGGTTTACGTGAAATAAGTGCTCTTCGATAGAAGTAACAAGAAGCAACTTGAGAAGTCAGCTTAGGAGGTAGGGCGCCATAGCGTCTTGGACAAATATTGGGCTTCACCTTGTTTCCATGAAGCCCAGGATGTTCCTGGAGTCTTAAAGCTGTGGTGAAGATTGGAACAGAGACAATAGCTTTGAGTGCCCTGTAATCATTTCAAATGTAGGTTACTTTGTTTATAAATTGCACAATTCCCTGGTTGCTAAAGAAGAAATGTCTGGCCCTTCTGGTTTGACTCAGTATTTGAGCATCGACCCATGAGGTCAGGGTTCAATTCCAGGTCAGGGCAAATACTACCCAGGTTGCACGCTCGATCCCAATAGGGGGCATGGAGGAGGCAGCTGATCAATGATTCTCTCTCAACGTTGATGTTTCTCTCCTTTTCCCATCCTCTCTCTCAAATCTATCTATCTATCTATGTATCTATCTATGTATCTATCTATCTATCTATCTATCTGTCTATCTATCATCTATCTATGTATCTATCTATCTATTTTTTTTTTTAAGAAGAAATGTTTGCACGTAGTCAGCCATGGTTTGCAGCAGAATAATCAGGACAATGGTGATGGTGGAACTATGCCATGTTTGTGTGGAGATGAGCCTCAGGGCTTTCTTAGTCTCAACTAGAATCATTTTATCTTTCCTCCTCCTTTCTTCCCTACAGGACAATAGAACTCCTACAGAGGGTGGAGGCTAGAGCAGTGATGGCGAACCTTTTGAGCTCGGCGTGTCAGCATTTTGAAAAACCCTAACTTAACTCTGGTGCTGTGTCACATATAGAAATTTTTTGATATTTGCCACCATAGTAAAACAAAGATTTATATTTTTGATATTTATTTTATATATTTAAATGCCGTTTAACAAAGAAAAATCAACCAAAAAAATGAGTTTGCATGTCACCTCTGACACGCGTGTCATAGGTTCGCCATCACTGGGCTAGAGTGTAGAGCTTAGGGTAGCTGCACATATTTGTCTCATCATAGGGATGGTTGTTTAAGGAGAGATATTTGGGCTGAATCATTTAAAGCCTATAAAACTTTAGGCAAGACTTTCCATTCAAATAAATATGAAGCCAAATTGACAGTCTTAGATCTAAAATCTTAAGAACTGTTCTTCCATAAATGGCTATAACTTAATTTAAAATGTGCAGTGGGAGAGTGCTTGATCTCAAAAACTGCTGTATTACAAAAGCAGTGCTTTTTTGTACAACGTATAAAGTATCTATAAAAATTGCCTTAAGGCATTGTTGGAAAAAGGCTTCATAACGTACACTGAACTCAATAATTTAGTGACAGATTATCCAGTTTATAGATGATTTAGACCTTGAATTTTTCTTATGTTATCAGCCTTTGGGGCATTTCCTACAACATTTGATAAGAATATTGAAGTTGAAAGTTAGTAAGACTGGTCAGTCAATTACATTATCAGTTACAATTTCATTTAAAAGTTTGGTAGAAGAGGAAGTGGGATTTAGAATCATCTGTAGATCCCATTAATCCATTATATTCCTCTAGTAAATTAGCACCCCCAAAAATCAAGCGTTACCCATTAGCACTTCTGGAAATGCAACTCAAATACTGTGCTCTGAAGAAGGACATAAAGAATACCATCATCTTTGATAAGGAACAGTAGTGAAAAGCCAGAGGTGCAAAGGGATTTTAAAAATTTGATTATAAAGTATCTTTATTTTTCATTTTTTTCTCTGGGATAAAATTGTAAATGGATGAATTACACATGAAACTATTTTCCATTTGAACCAACTAACCAAATGCTGTCTATATCCTCAGTCTGAAAGAGTTGGGAATAGGCGTGAGGTACCAGACTAGTTTTGCTGAATTAGTAAACCCAACAATTAGCATCTTCAGTATGGATAACTTAGCAAGGAGTGGTACCTGTGTTCCTGTACTCACTGCTCTCAGTCCCATATAACCTGTGTTCTTCTTAATACTAGAATCCCTTTGCCAGGGTTTTATAATACAATGTCTAGTAACAAAGTACTTCATAAACATTTGTGTTCCAGATATTGTCTTAAGTAGCAGGATTGTATGCAAATTTGGACTCTTGACTC
Source organism: Myotis myotis (assembly GCF_014108235.1). Classification (NCBI taxonomy): domain Eukaryota; kingdom Metazoa; phylum Chordata; class Mammalia; order Chiroptera; family Vespertilionidae; genus Myotis; species Myotis myotis. The sequence continues at coordinate 27,704,157 of NW_023416319.1, forward strand.
TAAAGAATTCAGAGTCTGGAAATGGATACAATGTGAGTGTGGCAGATTTCTTCCCTTTGGCCCTGCAGATATATCCGAGTCTAACTCTTGCAAACCACATTTTTTGCCCCTCCACAAGGGCACCCTGATCCTTATATTTTTAGTGGGATTCAGCTTCTTGCAGAGGCACCCCAAGAATGGATAAGAAGGAGAGGAAAGCGAGGTTAGTGTATTTCTTCTCCCTTTGACACTCCTGGCTTAACATTGTTTATCTACTGAATGTCACTGATCCTCTAAAGCAGCGGTTCTCAACCTGTGGGTCGCGACCCCTTTGGGGGTCGAACGACCCTTTCACAGGGGTTGCCTAAGACCATCGGAAAACACATATGTAATTACATATTGTTTTTGTGATTAATCACTATGATTTAATTATGTTCAATTTGTAACAATGAAATTGGGGGTCACCACAACATGAGGAACTGTATTAAAGGGTCATGGCATTAGGAAGGTTGAGAACCTCTGCTCTAAAGGTAGCCTTCTCTGCTCACTCCTACCAAGTACCGGTAATTATTCCCTCCCTTTCATTTTGGGCTAGACATGTAACAACTAGTGTGTTCTTGCCTCCATTGTAGAATACTAATTGACGATAAAGGCATGGGTTTATTTCTGGGCTCTATTCTGTTCCATTGAACTATATGTTTGTTTTACCATGCTGTTTTGATTCCTAAGACTTTGTAGTATAGTTTGATATCAGGTAGCATGATTTCACCAACTTTGTTTTTCTTAAGATTGCTGTGGCTATTCTGAGTCTTTTGTGGATCCATCTAAATTTTTGAAATATGTATTTTAGGTCTGTGAACTATCCCATTGTTATCTTGATAGGAATTGCATTGAACCTATAGATTGCTTTGGGTAGTATGGACATTTTAATGATGTTAATTGTTCCTATTCATGATCACAGTATATGCTTCTACTTAATTGTATCTTCTTCAATTTCTTTTTTCTGTGTCATAATTTCCTGGGTACAGGTTTTTTACATCCTTGGTTAAATTTATTCCAAAGTATTTTATATGCAATTGTAAATGGGATTGTTTTCTTACTTTTTCTTTCTGAGAGTTCATTATTGGTATATAAAATGCAACTGATTTCTGGATATTTATTTTGTATCCTGCTACTTTACTGAATTAATTAGTCAGTTCTTGTAGTTTTATGGTAGAATCTTTAGGGTTCTCTATATAAAGTATCATGTCACCTGAAAATGACAGTTTTACTTCTTCCTTTCCAATTTGAATGCCTTTTATTTATTGTTCTGTTCTGATTTCTATGGCTATGACTTCTAACACTATGTTGAACAAGTGGAATGAAAGTTAACTTGGTCCTGATCTTAAAGTGAATGCTTTTAGTGTTTGCTCATTGAGTATGATGTTACATTAATACAATGGCTTACTACTCTGATGTAAAAAAAAAGGAAATATTACCTTTTGCGATAGCATGGATGGACCTGGAGAGTATTATGCTAAGTGAAATAAGCCAGTCTGAGAAAGACAAATACCATGCGATTTCACTTATGTGTGAAATCTAATGAACACAATAAAGTGCCAAACAAAATAGATCAGACTCATAGATACAGAGAACAACGTGCCGGCTGCCATAGGGAAGGAAGGTTGAGGGGCTGGATGAAAAAGGTAGAAGGAATTAAGAAGAAGAAAAAAAGACACAGATAAACAATCTGGTGATTGCCAGAGGGAAAGGGGGTTGAGGGAGGTGGAAGAGGGCAAAGGAGGGATAAATAGAGACAGAAAGAGAATTAGCTCTGGGTGGTGAGAGCATGATGCAGTAAGCAGATGATGTGTCATAGTCATATACTTGAAACCTGTATTGTTTTATTAACCAGTGTCACCTGAATAAATTCAATAAAATTTTAAAAATATAAAAAATAAAACAAAACATTATAAACAAATAAGTAAATAAAATAAAATGGAACCATACTGATTTTATCCCAAACATTGATTTAAACATGATACAATTGAAAGCAGGAATCCAATGCCAGTGATGGGTTTAATATGCTGCCTATGGAAATATCATTTTTCATTTATTACTCGTCGATCCCAAGAGACCTCGACTTGGACAATGATTGACTATGCTAAGAGACTCTCTTGGGGCTTATAGAGAAGGATTTGGTTCTTTCTGTAAATATTTATTGTCATAATCAGCAGCTTGATTGGTCACTAGTAGACATTCTGTTCTTAAGAATGAAAATAATCACTTTCATCAAAAATTATCCTCAATGTGTTCACTAATGTTCATATTAAAATCTCTAAGAGTGCCAACTTTTCAATTTTTCCTGGGTATGAATTAATTTAAGATTAAATGTGCTAGCTCAGACTTCCTAGCGACTACAAAAAAATTATTTTAAATCGGGTAAGTAAATGCAATTTAACAATCCCATGTATTTTTCTTTTTGATTGCTTTGTTTGTTTACCTAGGGAAGAATAAGGGCTATGTACTGAGTATCTGTGTGTCTCAATTCTTAAGTTAAAATCTAATCCCTAAGGTGTTGGTATTTGGAGATGGAGCCTTTGGGAGGTGATTATGTCATGAGGCTGTAGCCCTCATAAATGAGGTTAGTGTCCTTATAAGTAGAAGTCAGAGAGCTAGCTTCCCACTTTCCTCCATGAGATAAACAAGGAGAGATAGGCCATCTGCAACACCCCCAGAAGACCCCACCAGAGGTCAACCATGCTTGGCATTGTATCTCGGATTTCCAGCATCCAGAACTGTGAGAAATACATTTCTAGTGTTTATAAGCCACCCAGGATATGGTACTTTGTTATAGCAGCCCGATCTAAGATAGTAAGTGAACAGGTTGCTATTTGTAAGACTATACAAATGTACTTCAAACAGGAGAATGCTGTAAAGTCATTCCTTCTTGTAGGCCGTTCTTTTAGCAGCTACTTACTGAGTATCTACTATTGACTCTGAGCTACTAGGGGGTCTAAGTGGGGTTCTATGGCAGGTGATGTAAGTGTACTCTGCAGACCTTCTTTACTGGGTGAGTGCACCTATCCCTCAGCTGTTGCAGATGTTGGTCTGCTTCAAAGTATTGCCTATCGTTTATAGGTGGTCCCTAGATCAGAGATACCTGGGAAGTTACACCCCTCAAACCCCCAAAGGTGGCCTATGACCAATGTTGACCCATGCAGTGTGTAACAGCCCAGCTTTCTTGCCTCAGATACAACAATTCTGCGGTGCATACTCTGTTTCAGAGCTCCCGTAGGGTCAGGCTGAAGCTAGACTTCCCCTGAAACAGCATTTTTGCCTGGCTTCTTCCACTGCTTATCTTGCTTTTCTCACAGCCCCCACTTTCTCCCAAGGGCACTACTTTAACATATTTCTTGCAAGAATCCCTGTCTCAGGCTCTGCTTCAGGAAACCCTACTGAAGACAGATAGAGAGGAAAATAAGCCACAGGCTGTTTTCAAGGAGTGTATAATCTAGTATAAGAGTAGACCAAGTTTGCAAATACTTTAAGCTAGAACGTAATTATGATTTATATGAGATACAAGAATACTGCTATGGGAATTGAAAGAAATTATTCAGAGATTATGGAGGGGGCATAAAATCCTTGAGGCAAGATAACTTAAGATTTGTTTAGGAATTACATGTTCCCCATTTTGTCTGGGGAATAAGTAGAAAGTAACGATGAGGCCATATTGGGGTTTGCCTGGGGAGCTAGGAAAACGTGTTTGTTCTTACTCTGAAAGGCAATGGACAATTGGATAAGGACACATATGTAATATCTTAATCAATAAAGAAAAAAAAGAAAGGCAATGGAAAACCATTGCATATTTTTGAACATTCCAGTGAATCTCTTAGAACTCTACTTCTTAACAAATATCTGATGACTACGTAGAATAAATTTATGTGGTGGAAAATAGCAATTGAAGAGACCAGTACGGAAGTTAATAATCAAATGAAAGAAAAAAAAGATGTTACACAGTGACAATGGAGTAAGAAATAGATGTGAGAGACATTTTGGAAGTGGAATTGACAGGACTTGGCAAGTAATTGGTATATAGAGCCAGGGAGAGAGCGAGAAAAAAAACAGTGACTCAAAGCTTTTAAGCCTGTCTGAATGGTGACCTCTTAATACCTTCCCAGAAATGGAATTATTACATTCAAAGATATGCACATTTAAAAAAATCTGTTATAAATGCCAACACTGAGTTTTATTCCTTTTGAAAATCCCATGCCAATTTAATGTTGGGAGGAATGACAGCTCAATGTTATTTTCATTCATTCTAAAATGATGAATAAAGTTGAAAATATCACCTCGGCCTTGCTGACTGTTATCTGACATGGGCTGAGACAGGTAAGCAAACATTCCTCCCATTATTGTGTTTGCATCTCTCCTCAAATTTGGAGTAGCTCTTGCTACATGTAATGTGATGCTGTGTTACCAGCCCAGGATGATTTATGACCGAGTCCCAAACTGTTTTCTGACTCCAAGCCAAGAGGAAATGGGATGTCCAAATGGAATTTTCTATGCAAATAAGAAAGGGCTCAGCAGGTTATGTGGTGATGCTAAAGAAAAGCCTTACCTGCATACCCTTGGGGAAAGGTTTTGGGTCAGAAGGCCTGGGTTTAAATCCTGGCTCCACCAACAGCTAGCTTTTTTTTTTTTTTAAACAAATTTCTTTATTGATTAGGCCAGCAGCTAGCTTTACATGCTTAGACAAGTTGTGTAAACTCTGTGGGCCCTAGTTTTCAAATCTGTCAGGCAGTACTTTCTCCAAAGGGGTGTTATGAGAGACAATGGGAGTAGTTTTTCCTCATACTTACAAAATGAATGTAGGTTTTATTCTTACTGGCCTTGTCTCCTCAAAAGCAAAACTGATTTTTTCCTCTTTCCCCAGCATGTTTCCTGTCTCATAGTGACTGTTCGCTAAAGTTGTGACGTGGATGAATGGATGAAGTTTTGCCTTGGGTGATAGAAATGATATTCTTTCTTCTGCTTTGCTCTCTGCAGTAAGAAACAGGAACGAAGAGGTATATTGGGAGCTTTTGGTTCTTATAAACTATTTTGTTCTACATCTGTTTTGGCTTTGCCCGGAGACTTATTTATTTCCTTTAGGATGGATGGTTAGTTTCCCCCTCTTCAGAAGGCTTTGCATTACTCCTGATGGGACTCTGGCTTCTATTATGTTATTTAAACAACAGTATCCTGTTAAGGTAGTAGCAGCTGGCTTAGCCTGTGGAAAAACTGTTGTTGCATCTTTAACTTTTACTTTTTTGGAATTTCCTGAAAATGATAGGAAGATGAAAAGTGACCAGCTCTTTGGTATTTTTTGTTGTTGTTGTTGTTGGAACAGCTTGTTCAGATTCTTTGAGCAGTTCCGTGTGTGTGTGTGTGTGTGTGTGTGTGTGTGTGTGTGTGTGTGCTTTCTTGTGTTCCTTTTTTTTTATGTCCTCCAGGAAAGGATTTTGATGCTTGATAATATTTTCCCGAGTGCAATAGTATACTTATCTTATACTTCTGAACAGGCCATTTTCAACAGAATCATTTTATACTTAGAGTCTCTTTAGCCTCCTAGCTACACTACTGCAGGTTGACTAGTATTGCTTTCTCTTTACAAATGAAAAATCCGTGGACCAATAGGGACTGGATGAGTTGGCAAGTGAGTCAAGACTGGAAGTCACTTTTCTGGCTGCAGCTGGGGGCCTTTTCACAAGACCCCAAAGAATTTTAAATATCTATGTGCCAACACCCCTAAGAGAGTGTCCTTGAGCCACACTGAGATGGGAGAGTGCCTGACTCTTCTTCAGTTGGGTTTTGTGAGCCCAGGCAAACATTGAGTTACACTGTCTGACCCAATGTTCCAACCAAGAGACTACTTGCCCTGTCTAAGCATGTCTGTGCTTTCCCACACTGATGGATTTGCTTACATCATTGTCTTTCCTACATGACATAGCCCCATGTCTACCCGCAAGTCCTAACTACCTTCAAGCCTAGCACACATATTATATCCTCTCATGCGCCTTTCCCTATTCTAGCAACCAATGTTGTCATTTTCTTCTATGCTTCCATAACGCATTTCCTTCATTTCATGTGACTTTTCACATTCTGTATTGTATGATGGTTCTTTCTGCACATTTTTTCTTATGCATTAAATTATAATTTCATAGTGTTTCTGTGTCCTTTGCAGCTCTCACCCTCGTGTACAACCCCAAGCAGGGGATTTGCAAATATTTGTTGGTAGGAGGTTAAGTTGTCTGCCTGAAATAGAATTACATTTATTGTTTTCATTGAAAGCGTCTTAAATTAAGCAAGCAGCTGGGAAAATAGTCTTATTTAGTTTTTCAATGTTTTGTCTTCTGATTTTTATTATACTTGGTCACATGCATACTTTGTAACTCTGTTTTTAAACATAACATCACTTCTGATGGGCAACTAGTCTGTCAGGAATGTATGTGCCCATTACCAAAGATGGAGCCAAGAGTGTTTTAAGTTTGCTCAAGTCAGGATGAGAATCAAAGGCCAGCCTCAATGCCAAAAACACACTCCCAAGGTTAGCTCGCTGAGCTGCGCAGGGCTGGCAGCCACCCTGCTGTCGAAGAGACCAGCATAGAGCTTGAAGTCTGTTGTCCAGTTTTTCTAGACACAGTCAGAAAGATTGACTGACATTTGCCTGAATGACTTTGGTGGCACTTTTTTCAACCCAGAAAATACAGTAGTCTCTTAAATTGAAAGTGGCTTTTTTAAAGCTAAAACTCAAATGCAATTGCATCTTTTGGGGAGGACTTCACTAATTCAGACAGAAGTGATCATTTTTTTTTTTTTTATAAAATAAATGGAATCAGAAATCTAGTGCTAGCATATCAGTTCGTATGTTGGATAGAGCCTATGAAAATATGCATTTTGTCCTGGGTATATGAAATTTCACTCTTCTCATTGGAAAACATGAGTTAAATTAGTTTTTTGTTGTTGTTATTAATCCTTATCCAAGGAGAGTTGAAGGGAGGAGTGAAGAGAGAGAGAGAGAGAGAGAGAAACAACAATGTGAGAGAGACACATTGATTGGTTGCCTCCTGCATGTGCCCTGACCAGGGCCAGAGTTCAAGTCTGCAACCGAGATATGTGTCTTGCCTGGAATCAAACTTGGGACCCTTCAGTCTGCGGGTGGATGCTCTATTCAATGAGCCAAACTGGCTAGGGCTCAAATTAGTTATTTTTTAAAAACAGTTATGGTTTGGAAGTTTGGAGTAATATTTCTTACTGAATATTTCTGAGTAAATCTTATGAAGGAGTTGCTATTAAATATTCTCTTCTTTGTAAGTTAAATCATTTCTGATTTTAGTTGCTAGAGTCTGAACCCTGCAAGTCAGAGTGTGGGAACTGGCTGGGGCACAGTGACTGGGGAGAAGGGATTATGCTCCAGATCATTAAATCTATTTCCAGGCTTTATAATATTCTCTAGGCTGCCAGTTTTCTCCAAAGGAAAGGTATTAGCTTGAGTAGCTCTCAGCTACCTCCCTCCTTCCCTATGTTAGTGTTTCAGTTTCCTTCTCCCTTAACGGAAGGATGCGAAGTGCCCAGGGCTGCTCTTACTCACCAAATCTCTAATGACACACCTGGGTGAGAGGCATGAAAAGGCAGGGTGACCGACTGGTCCCCAGCAGCACTTTCTGCACTGGCTCCGAGTGTCTCTTAGGACATGTCTCAGCAGATAATGTTTGTCTTTCCCTGGCTTTTCTGGTCTTCTCGGGTTCATGGACTTGGTTTCCATACCAGCATCACAGAGATCTGCTGGAATGCACCAATTCCACTAAGGCACCAGGACGATGCTCCGAAGAACATACAACTTCTTCTTCTCCCAAAATACTGCCAGCCTTTATCTGTGATACATCCCCAACCCTCCCAACAATTGCAAGCTTCTAACCCGGGGTGGGGAACCTATTTTCTTCCAAGGGCCATTTTGATATTTATAGCCTCATTCACAGGCCATGCAAAATTACCAACTTAAAAATTAGCCTGCTATATTTGGTCATACATTTAACTAACTCACCCCTAATGCTGTGGATGGGCCAGACCAATGATTTCCTGGGCCTTATATGGCCAGCAGGCTGGACGTTCCCCACCCCTATTCTAAAGGGACTATATCTTACTCCTAGTGGTCTAATCAACTCAGTGGCTTTCATGCTGTAGGAACTCAGGGCTGGTTGAACAAATTTTAAGTTACATTTGAACAAAACTCAATTTTCATAATCTTTCCCACTTCCCAGATTTTTATTATGAAGGTAATTTAAATGTATAGTCCCCCCCTTCTCCGCAGTTTTGCTTTCCACAATTTCAGTTACCTATGGATAACCTCAGTCCAATAATATCAAATGGAAAATTGCAGTAATAAACAATTTACAAATTTTAAATTATGTGCCATTCTGAGTAACATGAGACAATTTCGCACCGTCCCACTCCGGTGGGACAGGAATCAGCCCTTTGTCCAGTGTCTCCACTCTGTACACACCATGTCACTTAGTCACTTAGATGCCGCTCTGTTACCAGGAGGACTGTTGCACTATCTCAGTGCTTGTGTTCAATTAACCCTTATTTTACTTAACAATGGTCCCCAAGAGCAAGAGCCCTGATGCTGGCATTTCGGATATACCAATGAGAAACCATAGGGTGCTGCCTTTAAGTGAAAAGGTGAAAGTTCTCAATAAGGAAATAAAAAAATCATATGTTGAGATTGCTATAAACTACAAGGAAAACAAATCTATCCATAAGATTGTGAAGAGGAGTAAAGAAACCTCTTCTAGTTTTACTGTCACACCTCCCACTGTGAAAGTTACAGCCATGGTGTGTGGTAAGTACATAGTTAAGATAGAAAATGCATCACCTTTGTGGACAGGAGATAATGAATGGAAATTGATTGATGGCAATGTGTTGCAACACAATGCCTGGGGCCTTTCCCAAAGTCTACAGCAAGGAATTCCCTGAAACAAGTGACCACACCCATACAACTTTTATTACAGTACATTATTACAGTTGTTCTGTTTGATTATTAGTTATTGTTGTTCATCTCTAACTGTGCCTTACTTATAAATTAAACTTTATCATAGGTGTATATGTAGAGGAAAAAGCATATGGGGTTCAGTACAGTCTGCAGCTTCTGGCATCTAGTGGGGGTCTTGGGATATATATTTTGTAGATAAGTGAGGGCTACTGTATTAATACTGTATTTGTATTAATGGAGAAGAAGATATAATCTTTGACATCAGGACTTTACTGGGAGAAAAGTAAGCTGACTGGAGTGTGTGCCTATGGAATTCTTATCTATGTAGATGATGGAAGAATATATGAGACATTGTTTAATTAGCACAAGACATGGGATGCTAGTTACAAACTACACAATAATTCAGAGGTGGTCAAATTGTGTGGTTTAGGGAAGTCGAGGAAGGAATCGGTATGCTTACTACTGAAGGAAGTCTGATGTTCTGGGGTTTCAGACTGCATACAATTCTAATTCTTCCTAAGTCAGCCTGGACTGGGGATCAAGCAGACACAGACCCTTGTTGCCAGTCGGCAGGCAGGAATGGATTTCTTAGAAAAAAGGGCCGACTCCTTTCTGCAATCTTAAGGATGAGGAAAAGGGTTGACGATTTTGGAAATAAGTCACTTGTTTCCTTGAATAATGAGCAGGGGATTTCAGAAAGTCAAGGGCTTAGTGGAGCTTTGCTTTGGGAAGGTACCAGGAGGGAACAGGTCAGACCCAGAGCATAGAGGAGAGGAAGGTATGAAAATACGGCACAGCCTTGGGCTGGGGCGACGGGATTTTTGTTACTGCAACATTGGACATGCTCCACCAGTGATGTCTTTGACATGTGTTGGTGTTTTGACATTTTGGAAAACACTAGAATTGTATATTCCTCTCGCTTGCTTGCCTGGAAGGGCATAGGCTTATCATGTGGAATATTGGGAAAGGATATTTGACATTAAATTATGCACTTTTCCCTTCATGCCCTGATCAATTTATCTTTCTCCTGAAAGAATCTTATGATTTATAATCACTGCGGAACTCACTGGGTTTGGGTGAACGGAGGCAAGCAGATTTAGAAAATGGGTCTGGAAAGTCAAGGAGAAACCCCTGCAGCAATGGAAATTTTGGTTTTTCTTAAAACATCCATGATATATTCCCTTCAGGTTTCTGTGTTTATGTGGAAGAGAGAAACAGAAAGATATTGTTTTGACTAATGTTGGCAAACTGACGAAAGCTAGTTTCTGTCTGAAATGTTTTTCCTTTCCCTGTAAAGGGTGCAGAAATGCATTCCTTGACTGGTTTAAAAGTGGAGCTATGCATTGACCTCGCACTCATCTCTCAATTGCCAGCCTCATCCAGCCTGAATGGTAATCCATGGCCCCAGGCATTGATGGGACTGCCCAGCCTTAAATCCAGTGAGCAGCTAAGTGTGGGATAAACACCGTGACTTCAGCTGAGGCATTGCAGCTTTCACCTGGTGAAAGAAGAGGGCTCTCCTATCTCATTTAGTGAACTTTCCCCAGGAAAGAGTTTCTTATTCTGTCCACATAGTCCATGTTTATTGCCTAATTTGTGTTCTTGTTGTAATGGTTATTAACACCATTGATTGCTAATTAGAACTATTCCCAATAGTTGAAAAAAGTAACATGGGTTTAATTTTTTTATTTATGTTTTATTTTCTAGCAATATCATTCTTGCTGAATTTGGCCTTTTTCTTATGACTACTTAATTATCACAAAGAGCAGATCAACATTATTGAAGCAAGGAAGCAAAAAAAAATAGTATCCAACATTTTGGACTAGTGCTACTTCATTCCTTATATGTCTTTTCGAAAGGGGCTGAAGTGTTTTCTAAGAACAAGTCCCGCTTCCCTCAGATTCTCCCTGGACATATTATGGTGCAATTTTCATTGAACTTGAAGTAGTTGAAGTGATTAGTCATACGTATTACTTTTCCTGGACTTCGTTGCTTGGGAACAGTAGAAGTGGACCCTGACTTTTTCTAATCCTATTTTCTTTGTGGCATAGCATTTGAAAACCATTTCCCCAGCCTTTTAGAATACATCCGGTAAATTTTTCCTTCAAAACTAAATGAATAGTTATACATGTCTTTCTATTAGTGAGACTCTGCAAAAGATAACTGAAGCATTTCATATGGAGTAACCACTCATTTGGAATTACTCACCGTTGAGCAGATGTCAGGAGAATTTGCAATATATTAAACAGCCATGCCTGGTGAAGTCATTGTTGTAATTAGGTTGAAACTAATGCAGAATTCTTTTTTTAAAAAAAAAAAAATATTTTATTGATTTTTCACAGAGAGGAAGGGAGAGAGATAGAGAGAGTTAGAAACATCGATGAGAGAGAAACATCGATCAGCTGCCTCTTGCACACTCCCCACCGGGGATGTGCCCGCAACCCAGGTACATGCCCTTGACCGGAATCGAACCCGGGACCTCTCAGTCTGCAGGCTGACGCTCTATCCACTGAGCCAAACCAGTTTCGGCGCAGAATTCTTTAAAAATATTATTTCCATGAAGATAGCAGCTTATTTTTAAAATGACTTAACGGAACCTGCTGTGGTTTGGATTATTGCATTTTTGGGGAGTGTGTGTGTGTGTGTGTGTGTGTGTGTGTGTGAGAGTGAGAGAGAGAGAGAGAGAGAGAGAGAGAGAGAGAGAGTAAGATGGTGGTGAAAGAGAAAGAACATTTTAAGAAACTTCAAGAATAAGTCCCAGAATAGGGAGTTGTTTTATTCATTCATTATTTGAGGGAACATTTCCAATATTTTGAAGATATATCCCTAATATGTAGAGAGAAAAGAGTGTCTTAAAGGGTCAGTGGTTCTCATTTAGGATGGGATTTTTATTATTATTCTATAAACAAAAGGAATGTAGCATAATATTTAGACCTTTTTCCATAGTGAGATATTGTAGTTAAAATTTTTACAACTAATTTCAAATAATTTTTAGAGAAACTAAAGCACCTAGAATTATTTATCATGCTGAAAGAATGGGTATTAGTATTAGCACCCCCAAAAGACCTTTAAAAGATACAAAATAGGTGACATAAATTCTTTAATAGCCTCATAAAAAGCCTCAAGGCGGACCAAAGAGCACATGAAAATAATTGTTCTACCATGGTTTCATAACCCATGGAAATTTGTTCCTTATGCTGTTTGTTCCATGGTATTCTAATATAATGATGGAAATATACCTAGTTTATGCTACTGATGGAATGAGGTCAGCAGGATGAGTTGGCCTCCAATTGGTCCCACTGTTTTTCTTTATCAGTCAGGGTGGACCAGGTATTGATGTAGAAAAGAGATAAAGGATAGATGGATGAATGGATGGATGGATGGATGGATGGATGAATGGAAGGAAAGAAGGAAGGAAGGAAAGAAGGAAGGAAGAAAGAAGGAAGGAAGGAAGGAAGGAAGGAAGGAAGGAAGGAAGGAAGGAAGGAAGGAAGGAAAGAAGGAAGGAGAGAAAAAGAGAAAGAGAGAGAGAAGAAAGAAAGAAAGAAAGAAAGAAAGAAAGAAAGAAAGAAAGAAAGAAAGAAAGAAAGAAAAGACTCAAAATGTCAGTGAACTAACTGAGCAGAGTTTTATTTCTCAATTACATTACATGTCTCCCATGGACTGGCATGGGGCCTCTGCCCAGTATTATGTCATGGAAACCCACACGGATGGGGACTTCTTGTCACAGATCTCCACATCACCTCTAGAGGGGAAATGAAGGCTCACCAATTGTTCTTTGAAATCTTCTGCCTTTAAGTTACTAATGTCACTTGTACACTCATCTCATGACCAGAGCAAGTGATAGGAGCACATCCATTGTCAAAAGAGTGAGGGAGGGTATCCTTACCTTGTTCCAATGAACAGAAAAATCAAAATAACTGTGACTAAGCTAATGTCAATCAGAACGACCCTCAATGATTAGAGTGTTGCCAGGAGGGAAAGAGTTAGAGTAAATTCATTACTATTATTGAAAAGAAGTTCAATGTAAATGTCCTGCTAATTAATGAAGTCAGGTTTGAAGAAGGAATTCACAAATGCATATTTTGAATAATTGAAAAATGAGAACCTTTTCTTTAATCATGAATTTGTCTGTGCTAGTTGAATGATAAATTGCAAGTGATTACACCCACCACTTATGAAGCTATTAAATTATAAGCCTTCAGCATGGTTGGCAACAAAAGAAAGCTGGTTATTGTGAAGGTCAGGTACAGCTTTTTCATAGGAGGAGCAAAAATAGGTGTTGAAATTTAAATGGTGAGAGACAGGCTTGTAGGGAGGACAAGAGCAGCTTTGGGGCACTCTTAGGGATTTTTGCAGGAGAAAAGGATGAGGGAAGGAGGGGAAGAATATTGGCTTTCTTTTTATGCATAAGAAGTAAGAGGTCATCCGTCAAGAAGGGATGGACTACATATTCATGTTTATAAAGCATCCATTAATCAAAATTCTCCCCCTATCTTTTTCCTCCTTCTCTCCTTCCCTCCCTCTCTTCTTCCCTCCTTCCTTCTTCTCCTTCCTTCACAATATAACAAATACTTACCAGCCTACTTCCTAGTGTCAGGATACAGAATTGGCAATCCTGTCTATATGGTGCTTACATTCTAATATGTATGATGGTGATAAGAGATGTGGAAAACATAAAGCAGATTAAGGAAATACACAGTTCTGCCAAGCACTGCTTTATATTAGCCATTTAGGGAAGATTTCCCTAGAGGCATAACATTTAAGGAGAGAGAATATAGTGAGGAAGCAAGCCTTAAAATGACATGAAGAATAGCTCAGACAGAGGAAACAGTGAGTGCAAAGGCCCGGGGGTATATCTGTGTCATTATTCTATCCAGTACTGAATTTTCAAAGGTGAATGCTGACTTATAGGGCTTGTCATAACATCTGGACCACAGTACTTGTTCAATGACTATTTGGGGGATGAATGGATGAACATATGAATAAATACAGACCCCATCCTCAAGGAATTCACAATGTAGTAAGCAACAGAGGCCTTACTAAAAATCACTGTCCTTGGTAACAATGCTGTCACATTCAGTACTATGACATTTAGTACTGCTATACATCAGGCACAGTGCTAGGGTCTTTACATAAATGATCTGACTTAATTTAGAAAGCAATGTCATGGGCATATACTGTACTGTTGTTCCCATTATATGACCAGAAAATCAAGAGAGATACCATGGTATGATTGTTAATCATTTGGACTCTGGAGCCAGGTTGCCTGTATTTGAGTCATAGTTCTTTCACGTGTCAATTCTGTGACTTTAACAAGTTGCTTAACTTCTCTGTGCCTGGGTTTCCTCACAGGTAAAAATTAAATGGATTTAACCCTTTCGGAAGGTTAGTGTGAGGACCTCATGGATTAATATGTGAAGTGCTTAGAGCAGTACCTGGCACTGTAGAGATCTTCTTGTGATCATTGTCATAGTCATCATCACTTTCAAATCTCTGTGGGAACTAACTGCTTGAGAATGTCACAGAGGGTTTCACAGATGGGATGTTTGAGCTGAGATATGAATGGAAATGTAGGGATTCTAAAAGGGTAAAATAACTTATTCAAATGGTGGGTATGTGTTTCATAATTATTTTTTCAGGAAGTTTTAAAAGCGTATATTTGGTGGTAAAATGTCTTTTGCTGAGTATCAGATTATTCTAATATGTTCCCTCTTGTTCCCCAAAATGCTGCTGGGCATACAGCTTGTAGACATGAGAATTGAATCAGTGTCATTTTCTATCTTATGAGATAAAAATAGAGGACACTTTAGCTTGTATTTTCATTTAAAAAATGATGTCATGTGCAGCTAGTCAAATTGAAAAGATAGCTGTACAGTTAAAATGAAAATTCACTGAGGCTATTTGATTTGACTGTGTAGAGTTGTGTGTAGATGCATGTGTACATTTGTGTTAGTTTGTCTTTTATGTATTCTGTTACTGAATCACAATTGTAATACCTTCTTTAATAGGCATAACAAATTAGACCTGGATGGCCAGCTAGTGTGACTCACTGGTTGAGTGTTGACCCATGCACCAAGAGGTCATGGGTTTGATTCCTGGTCAGGGCACATACCTGTGGGCTCTATCCCTAGTAGGGGCCTACCAGGAGGCAGCCAATCAATGTTTCTCTCTCATTGATGTTTTTTTCTCTCTCTCTCTCTCTCTGCCTTCCTCTCTCTCTCTAAAAAGTCAATGAAAACATATTTTTTAAAAAATAGACCTGGAATATTCCCAGGATTTGTATGAAAGGAAAGAATAGAACATTTTTTACACAAATTAAATTTTACATGTCTTCTCATCTTAATCAATTTTTTTCTTTGGTGATACCTGAAATTCGTGAGGAGCTCGTCACCGAATGAGGCTAAGACTTACTTCCCAGGTCAGCTCCTGAGGCAGTCCAGGCTGGTTCGCCATTGTTGGTATGATCCATTCATGAGTTGTGTCTGAAATTTAATCCAATAATAAAAACTAAAAAGATGTGATGATGGTAACAGGAAGCTCAAATCTGATGCGGCAACCAGGTGAATATTTATCTGCATGTTGCGCTCCTAAAAATTAAAATTGCATGCTTATTCGCATAAAATTTGATGGAGAAAAAAATGCCTGAAAAGGTAAGAAAACAAAATCTGTCACTCTTTCTCTTTTAATATTAAATTATGCAAGTGGATGATTGCAGAATGCGAGAGCTGGTGGTGACTGGAAATGAGCACTGTGAGGAGGTTGGATCACCAGGAAGTTTATATACTAGAATTCAGTATCTATTTTGAGAATGTAGGATATTGTTTCTACTTATAATTACATAAATTAAATGCCTATACCTACAAACAGTCATTTTATGTTAGGAACAATTTTCCTGTGGTATAAATTGGCAATTCTGTTTCTGGCCTTAGCTCTGGGCTCACACGGAAGGCCGTTGTAAACATGATTTATTATTTGCATAAATTGGTCCTCTCTTCTCTCTAATGAACATTTCTTCGCAGTTGTGTGAATTCAGACTTGATTATGAATGGCAAAGTTACAGCAAGTAAGATGGGAAACCTAAGTCTTTTAACGTTTGGATTTCTTTTTATAAAGTAATTCCTAAGGATTGCGTTGGAGGTGTCTTTTTTGTTTGTTAGTTTTGCTTGTTTTGTTTTTGTATTAAAACCTCATAATTCACTATGGTTTCAGCAATTGTACTTTTTCAGAGCCATTTCAGGAATGCAATGACACATATTTATGTATTTTGTATCATAAAGGAAGTATGGTACTGATTTATATTGTGAAATGTGTAAATTTAGGAAGTCATATAATTCCTGGCCAGGTTTATGCTCTGTCCTCTGTAGCTTTGATAGGCTGGTTTTGAATGTTGCACTACAGCCCCTAAGAACTAAGATATGAAATATTTGACTATGACATTGTTTGTATAACAAAAACAAAAACAACAAACACACAAGTTGTTCTTAAGCACAGATCCTTGCTATGGTGACATTGAAAATGAGTGGCTTCTTCATTCTCACCCTCTGTGGTTCACACAATGTCCTCCTTATCATGAGATCATAGTTGGGCAAGATGGAATTTCCTTGTTTAAATTTTCTCATCAGTTTTTCCCACACACAATTTACAATGACTAGCACGTCAGGAAGTGTATTGTCATTATAATTCACATGTCTTTGCAAATATAAAGTACGCACATAAAATCAGGGTCAGTGATGGATGCTTTTATATGCTTATGAAACATAAACACCAATGTATAATATTATTTCATTTTATAAAGTAATGGCTTGATTTTATGTGGTGAGTGCTATAAATTCTTATGATAAGGATGTTATTTCTAACAGTATTTGGGGACTCAAGTCTAATTAATGAAAATATTAGAATAATTCCTGGAACGTAATAAGTGTTTAATAAGGAAAGAAAATAATAGAGGGGCTCAGAAGCTAGAATGTCCAGATCCTATGGTGGCTTCTTACTTTGTAGATGCTTGACTTCAGGCAACTTCAAAGCCTGCAGTGGTTCTCAACCTTCTGGCCCTTTAAATACAGTTCCTCATGTTGTGACCCAACCATAAAATTATTTTCGTTGCTACTTCATAACTGTAATGTTGCTACTGTTATGAATTGTAATGTAAATATCTGAGATGCCGGATGGTCTTAGGCGACCCCTGGAAAGAGTTGTTCGACCACCGAAGGGGTCGCGACCCACAGGTTGAGAACCGCTGCCTAAGGTCTCAGTTTCATGATCTATAAAATGGAATTGTTTTGATTAAATGAGATAGAGTAATTATCACATCAGTAATGTATGCTTTATCATTTTCCAAATATTTTTCTAATCACTTTTAGTGCTTGTAAAATTTTCATTAAATGTGTAGTATGGTTTAGCTAAGAATTTCACCTATGAATGCAGACTGTTCATCTTACACTTCAATACTATAGTTTCCATTGCACACAAATTATTTTTCTTAGACTTTAAAGGCACATACTAATTTTCAACATGCATTTATCAGATGAACACCTATTATGCAGCTTGTCACTGGCCTCAGAACTGGGGTTACATAGCTAAGGATTCGAATGACAGACAGACAAACAGCATGTGCTGCAGTGTGATGATGCTTTAATTTTGAGAGGGATGCTGTGGAAGGGACAATTCTGCAAAGAGAGAGGGAGAAAAAAACTGAAGGAAGAAATGAATGAGTGGACACCATAAGGTTTTCTGTAGGTGTTGGAATTTGAGTTGGATTTTTATGGTAGGCAGAATTTCCAGGAATCAACTCAAGATCTAATCAAATAAGTCCTGAAGAGCAGAGAACTTTCCCTAGCTCCTGGCAGAAGAAGCAAGCAGAGAGAATTGAGATACACTTTGTTGTTGGGTAGAAGTTGTGAATGCCTAAAGGAGCCCAGGGACCTGCCTAGCTGAAATGGGGATGTCAGTGCTACAATAACAAGGGACTGAATTCTGCCCAGAGCTGGAATGAGGGTGTGAGTAGTTTCTTTATCAGAGGTCCTTCAGACAAGACCCTAGCATGGCCACCACCCTGGTTTTGGTATTGGAGGGCTGGAGCCGAGAACCTAGCCAAACCCATATGGATGTCGGACCTACAGAAACAGGGACATAATATATGGGTGCTGTTTGAAACCATTCAGTTTGTGTCGATTTGTTACACAGCAACAGAAAATTAACATAAATTTGGAGGATGTGTTTTACAGATTTAGGCAGGAGAAGAAAAAGAAACGGGGAGGCCAGTTAAAAGAAGCTTGTGGGAAAATATAACAGGGACGTCAAAAAGGCACAGAAAAATGCAGAAAATCCTGGCACATTACACCAGCCTTAGGGAGAGCAATTATCAATATACTGAGAGCTCTGGAACTGCAGATAAGCATGTAGTGTGACATCAACAGCAGTTATTCATGGTCTGGAGTGGTTGAATAATAAAATGGCTAACATTCATTAGAAGTAAAAATTCTTATTCAGTCATAGACATTTTAAGGATCATGTTTGTCTAAGGAGGTTTCATTTTGGAGAAGTGAGAATAATGTCCATTGAATAAAAGATTAGAAAAGTTGGTTCAAATTAAATATATCAGAGTAATTTCAAACTTAGGAAGAGGAAATAATGTACACTAAAATTTATGATAAATTAAAATCACAGGAAGAAGATGAAGGCAAGTTGGAAGGGAGTACTTTTTTTGTAGCGAGACTTTAGTATGGAGAAATTTAGTCATATAATATTTTTAAATAACATGCTTAGTTTCCGTAAGTTTCACTTTGCACTTGGTAATTAAGTTTCTCCAATGATGGGAGAAAATGCATTTTAATAAAAATAGATTTTTCTGAGTTAGAGGATATACTTGCTTTACTAGGGTAAACTCAAATCAATATGTTTTTTGCCACATATAACTTGCTTTTAATTTCTCATATCTTTTTAAAAATATGAGACATATTTACTGTAACTCCCTACCTGCTCCTTTACTAAATGCTATTTTGAAAGACAAGGACTGCTCTTCCCTGATGTTTTTTGTTGCTTTTTTAAAAAAACAGTCTCTCATTTCTCATTAGGAGTAAATGCTTTAAAATTCTCAAGTGACTAAACAGGATTTAAATTATTCCTATATTATTATGCCAGTCATCTAGGTCTCTGACATAAAAATATTTATTTAAAATGTGCACAATTTAATTAAAATGATGAATCCCCCAATCTCTCTGTCTATAAATTCTGAAAATTATAAAAGAGCACGATTAACCACTGACTCGGTTAATAGTACATGGTGTAATGTGTGTAAATTATAATTTACAATAAGTCAATGCAGTATATTCTAAAAAAAAGAAAAGAAGATGGATGAAAATAAACCATTTTTTTCTACCCCATGTTTTCTGCATTATTTAACTTGAAAGTTGAGCACACCTTTCCACACAGGCAAATAGAGATAGTAAACAGATTCCTTTCTAAAAACAAAATATATTTGTATTGATTTCAGAGAAGAAGGGAGAGGGGGGAAAGATAGAAACATCAAAGATGAGAGAGAATCATTGATCAGCTGCCTCCTGCACACCCACTACTGGAGATTGAGCCCACAACCCAGGCATGTGCTGTTGACCTGAATCAAACCTGGGTCCCTTGAGTCCGCAGGTCAATGATCTATCCACTGAGCCAAACCAGCTAAGGCAACAAATTCCTTTAAATAAGCTAACGATAGTGAAAGGAAGATAATTATGTCTTCCATCAAGCAATGTCTAAACAAAGGCAAGCATCAGAGGTAGAACAGTGTAAAAGAGAAGTGAAATCAAACGTATTTTTCTTTCCCTTTAAGTCTTATCTCCACATTTTCCTATGGAAAATCGGATTGTATGGGGGAAATGGAGGAATAGTTCACTTCGCCTTCACTTTGTTTTCCTGAAGACCAAGGTAATTCAAAATAAAGGGTTTTGTTTATTTTTAGCAAAGTTGTATGTCTGCTTTTCTTTTTCAACAGAATGATAACAAAACTAGATTTCCAATTGGGACATTAATTAACGTTGTCTCTCTTTATCTTGGTGGTTTAATTGGTAATGCCACACTCTGACATTAGCTCCCTAAGACTTTTCTAATTATGCTTGTGGTCAGAAATGTTTAATCGGTTTCTGTTCTGACCTTTTCATAGAGGTTCTGACCCTTTCTTTAGTAAAACTTTCTTGGTTTATTTATTTAATAAGCTTGAGAAAGCTTGCTTAGTGTATGTGTTTCATAAATAATGCTTACCCGCCGTTTACAGACTGGATCTAGAATAACACTGGGAAATTCACAGAAGGAAGTTGCATGGCTTCATGGTGCTAGAAAAAGGAATTATAATCCCATCAAGCAATGTCTAAACAAAAGCAAGCATCAGAGGTAGAACAGTGTAAAAGAGAAGTGAAATTAAATGTATTTTTCCTTCTCTTTAAGTTTTATCTCTACATTTTCCTATGGAAAATCGGATTGTTTGGGGGTAATGGAGGAACAGTTCACTCCGTCTTCACTTTATCCAGGCGTGGAAATTGTTGTCTGTTGTCTAATCTTCTATGACTACCATAAGTATGACAATTTCATGAGAAGAGGCCAGATTTGTGGTATTCCACATATACCACTGCTAAATTTTCTAAATTCTGCCATTTAATTGATTGTGTGTCAAGCAATCTGGGAAGATAAAGAACACTTTTTACTTATAAACCAGTTGAAAATTATTGTTTATATCATGAATAATATGGGCCAGGCATAAAGATACAATTAAGAACGAAATATAAGTGGGGAGATGGCTCAACACAGGGACAATAGCGGCTGACCCTCCAGTCCTCACCTTGAGGCCACACAACTCAGTTTCTCTCTGTAGGTCCCCGGTGCTCCCTGGGCCGCTGTCCCTCACTGGAGCCTGGCTGGTTTTGATGATCCTATTGAACGCTGATAGAGATTAAGATGATGACAATATAAAATGAAAAGCAGGTTGAGAAAACTATGCTACAAAAAACCCAGGTTACCTTTCATGGAAAAGAAAGGATGAGCCAGAGGGCAGAATCCAGATCCAATGAGAAGTCCTCCCAGGAAAACTGCCTAATCAAAGAACTTGGCACATTTTCCTGGTTGGGTTTCCTAGTTGCTCCATCGTGATCTGTGTATACTTGTTGTCCCCACCCTTTAGAACAGGAATGTCTCTAGTGGTTTTCCTATGCCTGTCCCACCACTCTCTGTTATGTGGGGAGCAGAAAACTTGTCTTTTTACGTCGTAGGTCTTTAGACCAAGAGGACTGTACTCGAGGAGCTGTATGTAAGAAGCACCACCCATGCCTGGGCTTGATTTAGATGAGATTCTGGACTTTGAACCGAAGAGATTTTGTAATGGGATGAGGTTTTGTAATGGGATGAGGCTTTGTCCTGGCTTTGGGAGAGGATGGGTACGTTTTGCTCTGAAAGAGAGGTGAACCACTGGGGGCCAGAGGCTGCCTATGGTAGCCAGCTTTCTATAGGGCCCCACTGATTCTTTTTCCTGGAATTCACAGCCTCATATAGTCCCCTCCCTCTATATACCAGGTCTGTGTGACCAATATGATATAGCAGCAATAAAGTTATATTACTTCCATGAGGACAGAAATTGTTGTCTGTTGACATTGCTTAACATCTATCTTTGACACCACACCGTATATTCCATGTGGGTAGCAGCCTTAAGTTTTGTTTTATGGTTTACCAAATGTTTAGCACTATGCCTGGTGCATTTACACACATACCCAAGTGAGTACTTATAAATAAATGTAAACATTTTTATATGGGATCTTACCATGCATAATGAAAGTTGTCTTTTTACACACACACACACACACACACACACACACACCATGTTACATACATATATACATTCCCATAAATGTAATTTTTAAAAAATATATTTTATTAATTTTTTTACAGAGAGGAAGGGAGAGGGATAGAGAGTTAGAAACATCAATGATAGAGAAACATCAATCAGCTGCCTTCTGCACACCCCCTAACTGGAGATGTGCCCGCAACCAAGGTACATGCCCTTGACCAGAATCAAACCTGGGACCCTTCAGTCCATAGGCCGACGCTCTACCCACTGAGCAAAACTGGTTAGGACCATAAATGGAATTTTAATGGCCATATTATTTTGGGGGGCTATGCCCATACTTTAATTTGTTAGTATAATCAAAACAGTTCTTCAAGAAAGACATCATAGTTTCATGTTGCATATTTAATTATTTTTAAAATATTTTATTGATTTCAGAGAGGAATGGAGAGAGAGAGAGAGATAGAAACATCAGTGATGAGAGAAAAGTCATTGATCGGCTGCCTCCTGTATGCCCCAGACTGGGAATTGAGCACCCAACTTGGGCATGTGCCCTGATTGGGAATTGAACTATGAGTTCCTGGTTCATAGGTCAACACTCAACTACTGAGCCATGCCAGTCAGGCTATTTTCTAATAACAAATCCTTAGAATTAGAATTGATGAGTAAAACTGTGTTGGTTCACAAATGTAGTGCAGATATTCTACTGAGGAAGAAATTGCAGCAGTCACTTGTGTCTAGCTATAGATAAAATGTAGTGAATTTGTTTTCCTTTGAATTCTCTGATGCAGTGAGGGGACCTGAAGGAAAGAGTGTTTGGATTAGGAGCAGGTTTTGATAATTCCCCTACCTGCTCATGAGGCAAAAGGTATATTTGGATAAAAAGAAGGAAGCATTAAAGACACACAGGCTGGAGAGAGGGATGGGGAATGGAGAAATTGCAGAAAAGGTACTGGTGAAGAAGGCAGAAGATAGACTGTATCTTGCAGTTTTGCAAGAGTCTGACGTTGCTTTCATCTAGACCTGTTTCTCAGTGTCTCTGTTTAGACATATATGGGAAGGGTCAGCGTTTGCAGTGAGACCTTGTGGGTTTCTTGTATCTGTTAATTCAAGTGTCGTCAGCATCATCACTAGAATCACTAGAGTCAGGGAAAGATGTGACCACACATTCTAGAGCCTGAGCACCAGGCAGACTCTTTCAGGGCCCTAGGTTCCATCCTCAGGATCTCTTCAGCCTCGTCCCCATTCAATTCTCTTTAAAAAAAAAACAAACACAAAAAAACTGCACTTGTCTAGCAATGGGTATTTATGCTCAGAGATTTAGCAAATAGTATTTTCAGGCATTGAATTATTTGCATTGGTGCCTGAGAAGAGGTGTGGCTGTAATCACAGCTGAGACTATTGAGTAAGGGCCTTGAGTGCTGTGCCAAACAATGCCGTTTGGGGCCTGAGGACCCTGGCAATTGAATTTATCTTATGGACACCTCTTAACGGCTGTTCTACGTCAGGACAAGTCTAAACGCATATGAGCATTGTCTATCGTTGGATCATCGTCTTCAGAGACTTTTGCGGGGGGAGCATTTGTGACCTAGACTTGGGGTGTTTGGGTTGGAGGCCACACAGTACCACAGGTGGAGATCACACTTGTATTCTTGGGCATAGAGGCTCGCATTCCAGATGTTGTGCATAGCGTTAATGTCTGGGTTATCCTTTCAAGTTGTTTAAAGGTCTCAGAGGGAGAAGTTTAGCCAAGGACCCATGTTACTGTGTCTGCCCCTGGAAAACTTGACTTTGCATTGAAACCTTAATATTTAGAAGACATAGAGAGAGAGTCTGCGGTTATGGGGTTAGGGACAGAGTCTCTTTCCTGAAGCAGCTGCCACACTTATTTGGCCTAAGTGAATTCTTCCTAAAATGTGCTTTCCCAAGTGGCTACTTGTACTGCTTATGTAGTTGGCTAATTTTAAATTGATGTCAGCATTTGATGCTAAGTTGATTTGGAAAGCTCTCTAATTTAACTCTTCATATTTATTGCTGTCCCCTGATGTTGATGGTGATACTTTACACTGTAGCTTCTGATTTAACAATGTCATTTAAGTGAATTGCTTTTTGAGGGAGAGTGAAAGAGAGAGGGCATGAGCTCATCAGGTATGGTTCAATTGTAGTTATATTTCATATTCTTCTGAGCATTGCTTCTGGGAGCTAAATAATCGTGTAATCTGCTGCCATTTGATTTACACCGTCCTAAAAACAGTTTCATGGCCCATTTTACTAAAGATAATATTTCTTCCCTAGACTCACCAGGCCCTCCAGGCCCTGGGACCTCTTTACATTTTCTCCATTTCTGTATTAGAACCATGTGGGCTTTGTTCAGTTCTTAGAACTTGCACCGATTCCTCTCACCAGGGTCTTTACACATACTTTTTCTCTGCCCAGAACAGAAAGTGTTTTTCTTCCTTCCTCCTCTAGTCACTCCCACCTGCCCTATGGATTTCAGCACAATCAGCATTTACTGGAGGAATTCCATTCTGAGTCCTAGCCTATAAGCCCATCCATCACTGATGTGATTTTAGTTGTCAATTACAGTTAGGCACTGCCTAATGACGTGTCAGCCAATGACAGACTGCATATCCAGCTGTGGTCCTGTAAGATTGTAATGGAGTTGAAAAATTCTTATTGCCTAGTGATGTCATTGCCATCATAATGTCGTAGCACAACCCATTCCTCACTGTTGCGGTGATGCTGGTGTAAACAAAACCACTGCACTGCCAGTTGTATAAATTATAGCAAGTATTATTATGTATAGTACATAATACTTGATAATAGTAACAAATGGTTGTTCCTAGTTTATGTACGTACTATACTATTTGTCACTATTTGTGTGTGTTTTCTACTTATGAAAACCGGTTTGCTATAAAACAGCATGCCACGTTACTCTGGCGGCACCCTCATATATCTTGTGCTTATCTAGTCTCTGATTGCATTTTGCCTTGTGCTTGATTTAATCTTGTGTTTTATAAATTTAGTGTAGCCTAAGTGTACAGTGTTTATAAATCAACCCGGTAATGCCCTAGGCCTTCACAGGCACTCGCCACTCACTCACTGCCTCACCCAGAGCAACTTCCACTCCTGCAGCTCCATTCACAGCACGTGCCCTCTGGTACACGTGTATCATTTTTTAACTTTTATATGTACCTTCTTTAAGTTTGATGCACAAATACCATTTTTTTTCAATTACCTCCTGTGTTTAGTACAATAACAATCTGTACAGGCTTGTAGCTTAGGAGCAGTAGGCTATTCTATCTAGTTTTAGGTAAGTGCACTCTATGATGTTCACACAACGATGAAATTGCTTATCCCTGCTGTTAAGGCAGCACACGACTGCATAATTTTACATTAATTTTTAGGATGATTTGGCTAATATCTTAATTTCCAACTAAAATGTAGAAACCCTGTCAATCTTGTTTACCATGGATCTCAATGGCATACGACCATGATTGGTAGAGAATAGGTGCTAAATTATTTTTTGATAAATATCATATTTGAACATTCTTAGAATCTCATGTCCCTTCATTAGTTTGTCTCATCCTGAATAAATTTTTTATTGTTCATGCTAGTACCAAACTGATTCTGTTCCTTCCAGAAATTTAAGAATGACTTACTAGATTACTTATTAGACCTTTAAGATTGTATGAAATCAAGTGACAAGGGTTGACATGGTGAAGCTGGGGACCAGATAAACACAATTCCAAATCCTTGCTTTGCAACTCAGCTTCCCAGCTTTGTGACTTTTGCAATAGATCTTAACCTCTCTGAGCCTCGTTTCCCCACCAAGTAAAACGGCACTGAAATCCTCACCTCAGAAATGTAGTAATACCTATCAAAATTCAAAATGTTACTCATTTTAACCAAGCAATGTCACTTGCAAGTATAATATTCAAAGAAGTACAATTATTAATAGTGAAAAACTAGAAACCAAATTTTGAGAAAACTGGTCAAGTGAATAATACAGTCTCTATTCAGTGGAAAACAATACAGCCAATAAAAGAATGCAAATGACTTAGATGGGGAAATTAGCAATGGGGAAATGAATTTGATATGGGGAATGCAAATAAAATAGTTAAGGAGAAATGTCCAAGACACAGTGTGAAGTAAAATGTTTCAAAAGACTAAAAAAAAAAAAAAGCCAAGACACATGAATAGAAGATTTCTTTCTGAAAACTACCCAAAGCACAGGGAATAGTGGTTACCTCCTTATGTGTGAATAGCAGTAGTGTTTACTTTTTTTCATTTTATAGTTTACTTTTTTTCATTTTTCAAAGTCACCAACTGCTTACAT
Source organism: Myotis myotis (assembly GCF_014108235.1). Lineage (NCBI taxonomy): Eukaryota > Metazoa > Chordata > Mammalia > Chiroptera > Vespertilionidae > Myotis > Myotis myotis. The sequence goes on from NW_023416319.1 coordinate 27,730,314, forward strand.
ACTTTAAAAAATCTCATAAACTATAATAGTACCCTCTTAGGTTGCTGTGAGAGTAAGACCCTTTGGCAGTGGTTCTCAACCTTCCTAATGCCGCAACCCTTTAATAGAGTTCCTCATGTTGTGGTGACCCCCCATTTCATTGTTACAAATTGAACATAATTAAAGCATAGTGACTAATCACAAAAACAATATGTAATTATATATGTGTTTTTCGATGGTCTTAGGCGACCCCTGTGAAAGGGTCGTTCGACCCCCCAAGGGGTCGCGACCCACAGGTTGAGAACCGCTGCCCTATGGGAACATGTTTGGAACATACGGAAGAGTTAATTGGTCTCTGTAAAAGTGGGGAGCAGCCATGACGTGCACTGGAAAAGGGCTTCCCAGTTTGGAAGATTATCACCAAAGGTTCAGCTGCTCCCCAACAAGCCAGTAACCATTAGCCATGGAATGTAATAGCAGGTCCTGATCAGCTGGTAAGGTCTGCCCCAGCCTTTCCTCATTCCAGGGGGTAAAAAGTCTCTAGGCGAGGTCTCTCTGTCAAATATGATCCCAACAAACATATTTCATGATAAAGTTGCCAGAGTTATTTTTTAGAGGACAATCCCTGGTTGCTTTCTTACTAAAGTTGTATAATTTCTTAATAAAAAATTAAAAAATACAGAAATGTTAATGGCAAAAAGGGACGGTAACATGAGTGCTTGAAACAGGTATTTGGGGCATTGAACAGATTTTTGGGGGGCTCATGAAGCGTTCTGTCTTTTTTGCCAGGTCAGCGTTAGTGGTTGAATTATGTGTCTGTGTTTCACATCTGTCCTGTGGAGGCCTAACTTTTAGTCTCTTCAAAGCATATTACTTCCCCACCACATAATGCATGGTCCCTTATTTGCTGCTTGAACCTGGGTTCCTTTTTCTCATCCTTGGGGGTATATAAAAATGCCTTTCACTGGGACTCTCCATTTTTGTTGAGCTCTGCCATTGAACATGAGGTGACCACACACACACACACACACACACACACACAAGCCCCATCTTGAATCGGATGTTCTGATGAGCTCAGACCATTTTGGAGCTATTTGGCAAAGTCTGAGATGTTTTTTCTCTAAGATTTCTGTGGATTTGATGTTTTCTGGGGAGTTGGTAACTGATCTGGCAGTCCTCAGCTGCCCTCAAGCTAAGCTTTATATCACAACATAAATATATTGTTCCTTGTCATATAAACCCCAGATAAAAACACAGTGTTTTATCCTGGTTAACAATCTGAGGTTTTATGTCTTATTGTCAAGGTCATTGTACACCAGCCTCATTTTTACTGCCTATATTCTTGAAAATAGCCAATGCTCATACCTTTATAGTCCTACAAGATTCCACTACTGACACATCATCAAGTGGTTTTGATTGACTGCTTTTCACTTGGCAAACTAAAGGCAATAAAAAGAGGTTCCCAGTGGAGACCTGTGTATGCAGGGGAGCAATTTCTGGGGGCACGTGTGCGTACAAACTAAATCTGAGATCTCCAGCAGAGCCAGTATCCAGGACTCTAAAAGTAGAACAGACTGATTTATTTGGGACAATGCACTTCAACTGAACCTCTGTACTGGTTTGTTGGCAAAACCTCACATATGTCCTTTTAATGAGAGACACATTAATAATTGCAGATATGAGTAATACAGAATCATTGGTTGTGCCGTGTTTTATTCTAATAAGGAATTAGAGTTGGTTACTCAAGAAGCAGCTGCTTACCAAGTATGGCATGCTCCTGTTTGAAATACAGACACTGGCCTGGCAGATGTGGCTCAGTGGTTGAGCATCGGCCCATGAACCAGGAGGTCACAGTTTGATTCCCAGTAGAGGACATGCAGGAAGCAGCCAATCAATGTTTCTCTTACCTCACTGGTGTTTCTATCTCACACTCCCTCTGCCTTCCTTTCTCTGAAATCAATTTTTAAAAATTAAAAATAAATACAGACACTAAAATGCAAAAAGGAGATGCTAAATTGTATATATTTGGACGTGTGTGTGCGCGTGTTGTGTGTGTGTATGTTTTATGTTTAATTGTTTTCAGGCTCTGTAATATCACAGTAAGCATTTCACACCCAGGTGATTGTTATTCCATATCATCATTTGAAAAGCTATAAAATCAACAGTGACAATATTTATTATCTTATTGCCCTTTGAGGGAAAAGACCTGTGAAGGTGCCTCAGTACAATGACACAAATAGTAATTCTTGACAAATGATCAAACAGAGGTGGTGGCTGTTTCTGGAATATAGGGCATCACCCCAAAAAGGATTAAAATCAAGTGTGAGTTGTTTTTCTGCCCTGTACTAGACATGTTTATTTGCCTGCTAGAATCCGCAGTCATGACTCTCCCTTGGCTCCTAGAAGGGGCAGCCACACCTATCAGGTGACCCCTCCCTGTTACTCTCCCAGATTAATTCATTAGCGATGGAGTCCTAATCAAAAGTGAGCTAACCTACTCATTGGACAGAGGTCAATCGTATTATTTCTCTCAAGTGTTTGAACAAAGTGGCACAAAGACTTGAGCCAGTCAGTGATGAATTCCAAAATTGGTATGTGGCGCACAGAATGGTCTGTGTATGCAAGACTATATGCAAGACACACATGCACAAGAAGGTGAATGGGTGAGGATGGGATGGGCAGGCAAAAATAATGAGGTGGAAAATATAGAAGCAGAATTGAAAGAGAGAGCTAGAAGGATCCCCTTCAGGATTTGACATTCTTTGAGTTTCTCTAAGACTATGCTTGACATTTTATCCACATTATAAACTCCCATCTATCTAAGCTATCTGGAATGAGTTTCTGTTTTCTACAATCAAGAGTCTTGATAATATTCCATTTTAAAACATGCTCTTGTGTCCATGACCATGATTTGGAATTTATTTCCACATTCAAATAGGCAATATAAGATCATTCTAGGAAAAGCCCCTAAGATAATCAAAATACTAGAAGGGATACACTATTAGGGTGTAATAAAAATAGTGTTCCAGTATGGGAAATGCTTTCCAGATGGAATGTTATTAAAACTTATAAGTCTAGAGTAAATATGAACATATTCACCAAAATCTTGAATATCAGAACCAGATGGCATTCTTTAAGACTTGAAAAGGATTATTTTCATTCAATTGAGCAACACTACTTCCAACAGGAAGGGGGTATGGAATTAATTAACTCAGTGCATGGTTTAGGCTTAGTGTATAATGAAGGACTCAGATAAATTCATGCAAGAGATATCCTCGTAGGTGATTGGGATAAGTTAAGGAAGTTCGATAAATATTATTGCACTTTAAAGGGACACTAGTGAGAATAATTTTGCCTCTATTTAGTGCTAACTCTGTCCACGGAGTAATTTTGCCCAGCTACGTGACTTTGGACAAGCTCCTAAACCTCTCAAGGCCATTGGCTTAGGCCAGCCTGTCTGAATCATCAGTGGTCATCCAGGATCCTCCTGCCTGTCTAAGTTTTGCATGATAGTGGAGCCCACTTCCCTGCTGATACCCACCAATCTTTCTGAAAAACACTTTCTGGTTATGAGACCACTCCCACTTCTAACTGATGAATCTCTGTTCTATTTTGGAATTATTAGTGTTTTCTACCCCAGTTGTACTGAAAGAAGATCATATAAAATATATTATCTAAACAGGGCACTCTTGAAAGGGAAGAGGGCATTATTCATAGTTATGCCAGAACAACAGACATAAATCAGAACAACCAGACGAGGCTAACAAGGAGGTATGATCGCTCTAACTAAAACTTTCCAAGTTCATCTTCACGTCGGGAATAGCTTTGTGACCAGAACTTGGGATGAAGACTGTCCAATCCTTTTTCTGATCGTCACATTGCTTCTTTATGTAGGTTAATTAATTCAAATGGGTTATTTTAGAATCTTATAGAATTGAAAAGAACTTGGTTCTTAAATGGGTTAACATCTATACTATGCCTCAGATTTGTGTTCAGAATGCAAACTACTTCCCTCAGCTCCAACTTTATGGGAAGTTGGAAAAATGATCACATGATAGATGCCAAATATTGACAACAAAGTTAATTGATACCATTGGAAATAACATTTTAGTATCCTCAGGGCCTAGGGTGGCTATTTGCATGAAAGAGTTGCTAAAAAAATGTACACTCCCTGAATGCACAAGGCTCCAAAGGCATTTTCTTGGGAGACACACAGGTTTGGTGGGGATGTCATAGCAGGCCCTTTCCATGGGGCCCAGCACACATTTACATATCTAATGGGACTTGTCAGTTAGCAAGACTAACATTTTAGTGGATCCTGGGTTCTGGAACACATAGACTGATGTTGAAGGTTTGGGAGACAATGGGTCCCACTTCCTATAAGAATCCTTAATGCGTGACCCAGGTGGTGAGATACACAGCACTGTAGGGCAGCCATGCTCAAGGACTTAGGAGCTTCCCCTAAAGAGAAGGGGCAAATGCAAAATGAACTTTTTAGATTTTTGAGAATAATCAACTAAATAAATAAAAGAGAGTGTTTTGACAGAAATAAAATGCTTGCCACAGTACCTCTCTAAAAATGTACACAGATAGTATGTTCTGATTACAAAATCACAAACAGTTCAGACCCAAGTGAAAGGTATTTTTCTCATTGGGAATTTACCCCTGAAGAAGAAAGAACATCCTGTCATTGACTTTGATACTTTACTGTCTTTTCCTTAAGATATTTATGTCCCTGGTACTTTCAAGTTGTAGATTAGATGCAGCTTTAGACAGTATTATTGCTACAAATGAAGTCCAGATTTATCTCACTTGCTGATATGTACAGTATTATTTTGACATATCTGTATTTTTCTAGGTGGAGAAAGTAAGATCGCATTCGAATTGCTCATTGTTAAACCACAGATACTTAATTATTATTTTTCATTTATGAGTATACTTCTAACACTCAGATGTAAGAATGATTGGAACTCATTTTCTAACTTGTGCTGCTTTCGTTGGAAGCAGGATCCCCCCCCCCCCCCCCCCCATCCTGGAAAGCACTGACTTACTTACAAGTAGTAATAGAATAGCAGAACCTTCAAATGTTAGAGAGCATCCAGTTTTCAATAATGCAGTTTGTCAAATCACCACAGACAACATTGTTGGTATTTACAAATGTTTTCACACATTGTTTCAACATAGGGATTTTATATTTAAAACTAGAGGACCGATGCATGAAATTCATGCAGGAGTAGGCCTTCCTTCCCCCAGCTGCCGGCACCAGCTTCCCTCTGGCACCCGGGACTTGGGCTTCTCTCCGGCTGCCAGCAGGCACCCGGGACCCTGGCTTCCCTCGCAGCCCCGACTTCGTCCTGAAGGTCATCTGGTCTAATTAGCGTATTATGCTTTTATTATTATAGATATAACGAGCTGTTGTGCCCTGGCAGGTGTGACTTAGTTGTTTAGAGCATCGTCCCATGCACTGAAAGGTTGCTGGTTCAATTCCTGATCAGGGCACATGCCTGGGTTGCAGGCTGGATCCCCAGTAGGGGAAAGGCACCTGATGGATGTTTCACTCTCAAATCAATGTTTGTTTGTTTTTTCTCTCTCTCCCTCTCTCTTATGTTCTCTAAAAATCGATAAAAAATCATAAAAGTAAAATAAAATTATAAAGAGCTATTTGAAAATTCTGGAATATAGTCCTCAAGTTAAGACACACTTACAATTACACAAATCATTTATTTTTATTGTAAAATAATTTTTACATGTTTTCCTCATTTGGTATGTGTGGACCCAAAGTTAAATAGTAAATTCAACAGGAGTATAGCTAGCTTAAGATAATCAATGAAGAAAAAAAAAAGACTAACAGGAAGGACTTGAGGTTATAATAATTGAAAAATATCTCTTTGAAAGATAACTCTAGTCTTAGAAAACATGATAAACATATTAGAAAATTGGAGTTTGGCCAGCTGCTTTGTAGGAATAAATTAAAATAGAACTTATGTTCTTAACTAAAATATCAACTCACAGCCTCTCTAACCTTGCAAAAAGAAACTGGTTCTTAAATAGCATCTGTAGCCCAGAAACCAGAACTAAATGATAGAAATATTGGAACATATAAAAACAATACAGCAACAAGCCAGATTTCATGAGATTTTTTTTCAAGAAAATATAAAAATAAATAGCAGGGGACCAACTTTTAATACCTCCGACCCTAAGTGGCACGCTAACAAGTATATATAAAAGTTCAAATTGGTGCTTTCCAGATAGTCCTTTTTTAGAACAGGCTGTGTAAGGAGGTTATGAAAAGCACACTTAGCCACACAGCTAAATAGAGGCATTAGGCATTTAGTTTTATTTGCACATTTGGATAATGTGTGAAAATATTTCCAGCTATAAAAAGATTGGACACCTTCTGTGTTGAGAGAGAGAGGGAGGCTGATGCCTTGACGCTGCCCATGGCTGGGCGGGTCCGCGATGGAGAAACAGAAGCTGAGAGCCATGCTCTCACACCTTGAGTACTTCTCTATAATGAAGGGATTTTGGGGTTTGCATGGAATAGAAAATGGTTAGAAGAGGTGATGTAACATAGTGGTTAAAAGTCTAATTCTTGAAGAAGAAGGCCCTGGGTTGGAATTCTGGTTCTGTGATTTTTCTGGTGGTATATCCTTGAGCAGGTGATTTGGTACCTAGGAGCCTTAGTACTTAAGCTGTAAAATGGGATAATAGTGCCTACTTCATAAGGCTAGCATGGTAGTTAACCCAATTACTCTTGAAAAGCATGTAACACAATGTCTGGCATATAGAAATTTCCAAGAAATATTTCTTATTAGTAACTGAAGACCTAAGGAAGGTACAGAATATGTTTCTGAGACCCACCACTCAAGTGGCCTACAGTCTCTCACATCTGAGTATATATTGGTTTAGATGTCACGAATATTACTACTTATATATATTAAAGACTTTCCTGGCACATCAGAGGGACTCAACATAGTCTGTTGAATGAATAGCTGTGGTTTAATCTATACTAATAAAAGGGTAATATGCTAATTAGACTGGATAGACCAGATGTCTTCTGGACAAAGCCACGGTGGCGGGGCCGAGGCAGAGGCTGTTAGGGGCAATCAGGCCAGCAGGGGAGAGTTGTTAGGGGTGAACAGTCAGGCAGGCAGAGGTGGTTAGGGGCGATCAGACAGGCAGAGGTGGTTAGGGGCAATCAGACAGGCAGACAGAGGGGTTATGGGCAATCAGGCAGGCAGGCAGGTGAGCGGTTAGGAGCCAGCTGTCCCGGATTGCTAGAGGAATGTCCGACTGCCAGTTTAGACCCGATACCACAGGCAGTCGGACATCCCCCGAAGGGTCCAGGATTGGAGAGAGTGCAGACCGGGCTGAGGAACCACTCCCCCGACCCCTTGTGTTCATGGTGCTATTTCTTTTGACGTTTTTCTAGTTCCTATATCATTTTGTGTTATGTAGAGGCATTCCTTCAATTGAATAAATATATACTGAACATTTGGGTAAATACACTTCTTAGACACTGGAGAGGACTCAAAGATTTGAAAGAGAGATTCTGGCCTTCGGAACTACATGGTTTTGTTAAAGGTGAGTAAGATAAAACATATTTAAAGTACATAATGCAATGAAGCGACAAAACCTACAGTGTAGGAAGGAGCACTTGAGATAAATCTTAAAGAATTAGTAACATTTTATCAGCAAAATTGATAGGGTAGGGCTGCTTGAGAAAGAAGGAATCTCAAAAACAAAGATAGGGCTAAAAGAATGCACCACTATGCTTAATAAGACAGTATTAATTCAGTTTTGGTGTGTTGATCTTATCAGACTAGAGTGAAAAGCCAATAAATGTTTTAAAGCAATGGAGGGTATGACCTGAGATGGGTAAAGGTGGTGTCTGTTTCTTTGTATATGTGGTTTTAAAAAAAACTTCAATTGCAATTGACATTGAATATTATAACTACTATGGCATAGTAGTTAGACATTTATATAACTTAAGATATGATCCCCTCAGTAAATTTAGGACCCACCTGGCACCATACATAGTTATTACCGTGTTATTAACTATATTGCCTATGCTGTACTTTACATCCCCGGTGACTATTTTGTAACTGCCGATTTGCACTTCTTAATCCCTTCACCTTTTTCATCCAGCCTCCCAACCCCTTTCCCATCTGACAACCTCTTATGTGTGGCCTGATGGAAATGCCAGAATCATCCTGGTCATAATTTGAAGGACCATCAGAAATTCTTAGTAATTCTTCTACAGTAATTCTATTTATAGCCATTCTTATTTTATAGTTATGTTAATTTTTCTATATCTATTGAGAAATTACCACATACCACTTACTGAGCTGGATGTTTTACATGTATTTTGTCATTTACGCTTTAAACAGCCTCATGAAGTAAGTAGTAGTTGGATCCTAGTTTTGCAGATGAAAAACCAGAGGTTCAGGCATGTGTAGCCTAAGCTCACAAAGCTAGGAAGTGGGCACAGTCCAAATCTGAACCCAAATCTCCCCCAAGACAATGGCCGTGAGGACACAGGCAACCTGTGGAAGTTGCTCATTTACTTTAATAAAAAAGCACCTCCTTTAGCTAGTTGCTTCTTTCAGGGAATCATTGAATAGGAGAGGTGGAAAAGATGTTAGCAAACATTTGGTATAGCTCACATAACTTTAAGAGGAAGAAGGTGAACTATCTATATATATATATAAAACCCTAAGCAAACAGAATGACCATGATGACCAGAATGACTGGTTTGGGCCAGCTGGTCAACCTCCCAAGGCCCCTCTCCCTGGCCGGCTCCCACCCATGCACAAATCTGTGCACCAGGCCTCTAGTAGGGTGATAAAGTTTCCTGCTTTAGACCAGTGAGTTCGTGGCAAAATTGGGACCAAAAGTCTGTTCTTACGTTAGCCCTGTGCAGTTTCTCATGAGACAGCAATAAATAGATTAGCCTTGTAAACCCAAACTCTTAAAGTGACAGCAGATATCACAATTCACTCAACAGATGTTGTTTTAGGTTGCAATTATTGTTACCTACTCTTTTTGCCATATCCTCTCTTTTAGACATGAGAGCCTGATCTGACAACCTGTAGAACTTCAGATGTAGAGAAAATGTTTTTTCTTTCTTCCTGCCCCATGCATTCTGCAAACTTGAAGAGGTTATGCCTGAGCTAGTTAAAATGCCCTTAAAAACCAACTATTCAATAGCCCAAAGGCAATTTTCTAAACGGCATTATTTGCATGAGCTGCATTCAAAACCATGGATCCCAGAGATCCACATCCTTGCCAGTGGAAAATAGTTTTTGCCCTCTGTGCCAAAAATGAAAGAAAAGAAAAGAAAAAATAATGGTGGAATAGATAGCAGTTTGGCCAGAAACAAAAGACTGCTGAATAAGTTGGGATGCTGTCAGAACTGAAATTCAAATAGAATAATAGCTGTGGATTGCAATGTGGAAGGAAAGGGGAAGTGGCCCTGTGTATAAATGACTGGTTGAGAAGTTCTCTAATGAGCCCACAGTGGAAAAGAACACGCTGTTGGAAGAAGAGCTGGATAACCAAGGGCAAGTATCAGAGGCCTGTAGGAAATGTGTCAAAGGCGGAAAATGCCAAAGATAAGACAAGCTTCTATCTATGTTCAGAATAAAAAGATAGAAGATGAAGGGATGATTCTACCATAAGACCCCTTCCAGGAAGGAGTCACACTTTACTTATCTTCTCCCAGCAATTTCTCTATAAAGATGAGTTTTGAATACAGCTTATGACAGTTTGTCTACAAAGGATGTAAATATTAGATTGGATAGAGCATAATATCAATGAGAGGAAACTGAAGCCTGAGGATATGAGGAAATTTTAAAAACATCAAACTGGTGCTTTAAATTCAATTCAGCAAACTGTTATTGCGAATCTATAAAACCCTGACATTTTGCTAGATGCCAGCAATGTCAAGATGGATAAGATACAATCCCTGCCTTCAAGGGCTCACAGGGGATTAAACAACTACAAGAAAAGTTAATTATATAACAGTGTGATAAATGCAATAGTATATTTAATTCTGTTACTGTGTAGAACTATGAAGAATGGAAGAGGATCAAGGAGATTATAATTGGCCAAGGTTGAGGTAAATCTTAAAAAGAAATTCAGTTCTCTGGTTTATAGATAAATTACATTGGTAGTTTGATACCAATCATGAGCAAAAATCTGGAGTCAGTTAATGAATAAATATAATTGCAAATTGGAGGTGATTGCTAAGAATCATCATGGATATAATGGGAAACATTGGTGTCAACTCAGGTGGTTTCATTTTCTTTTCAGAAAAAGCACATTTGATTGGGAGGCTAGAAATAAAGTATAGAAATTCATGCCATAGACCTTATCTCATGCACTGGTTTTCTGCAAGTATTTGACCAGGACTTCAATGATATAGTTGTTGAATAGGACATTTGTACATGACTGCTAATACACTGAGATGGACTTGGAAATGCCAATTCATTGGTTGACATCAGTCAGGAGGAGGACTTCTAGTTAGGAGTTGTAGGGTCCTTTCCCTTAGGGCAGTGGTCGGCAAACTCATTAGTCAACAGAGCCAAATATCAACAGTACAACGATTGAAATTTCTTTTGAGAGCCAAATTTTTTAAACTTAAATTATATAGGTAGGTACATTGTTATTAACTTAATTAGGGTACTCCTAAGGCTTAGGAAGAGCCACACTCAAGGGGCCAAAGAGCTGCATGTGGCTCGCGAGCCGCAGTTTGCTGACCATGGCTAGGGTGTCTGTGAAAAGTTTCATTCATGACTTGGATGATGTATCAGTAGGGGACTCCACAGGAAACAGACAACAGACTCAGGCAGGGAAATCTGAGAAACATTAATAAAGGGGCTATTTCCATGAGGGCGTGCTATCAGGGGACTGATTAGGGATAGTGCAGAGTCTCAGCACTGGCCTACCAGACTGCCGGGAAAGGTCAGTCCCTGGAACCGATAGTGAAGACAGAGAAGCCAGGAGAAGCTCCTGCCCTGGTCATGGCACAGGATGACTGTTGCCCAGCGTTGCACTGATGATCTGCTTGTTTGCCCCTGCTCTGGTGTACCTGCAGCACTTACCCACCCTCCATGCACTTCCTGCTCCCCGGATTCATCATCTGTGCACGGACTTGAGGAACTTGTTGGCTCCTCTGTAGATCAGCTATTTTCCTGTCGTTGATGTATTGCTGGTGAAGACCTTGGCTAGACAGATCTTTCCTGATGTACTATAACTGTGGCATGGGCGTTTTCCTTCCCCATCATGCCTGTGAACTTTGCCAAGGTATTTTCTGATACACATGTGAACAAGGAGAAATGTGGGCCTCACGTTAATACTTGGAAGGACTTGAATGGACTTGGAAATGCTAATTAATTGGTAGAGAGCAATAGAGACGCTCCTAGGGAAGATGGGAACAGAACAATGGCACTTGGAGGAGAGTATTATATGAATTCTTACATTGCCCTCTCCCACCTTCCTGGTAAATTTCTAAAGATTTTCTTTCCATCACTTTGGTAAATAAATAGTTATTAGAATAAAGGATGACATGGCTGTTCCCCCCAAAATGTGATTTTTGAGGGTTATTTTGAAGCTGTAGCATCTTTCTTGGAGCTACCTTCAGATGACTGATTTCTTAGTTGAGGACATACTAATATGCTGTTGGTAAAAATTTCTTAGGAGAGAGCAACATATACACTCTCAAAATGTATAATAGGTACCTTACATAACAGATAATACCCATGGGGCTAATCAAGACTTGTTAGTAATTTAATGAGACTTTTAATGCTTTATGTGTCAAACTGAAATGAAGAAAATCTAGCACTATGATTTGATCTCAGAATATTCTCTTTCTTCCCTTTCATCTTTTATATTGTCATGGTGAATCCAAAATAATAGTTTGTTGCAGGTAGACAGAAATTTTAATGCAATTCTTGAGTTCACTCTTTTGTCTAAGGCAGTGGTCGGCAAACTGCAGCTCTTTGGCCCCTTGAGTGTGGCTCTTCCACAAAATACCGACTTCTGCGCATTGTACGTCGCGCCGCACGTGCTATTTTGTGGAAGGGCCACACTCAAGGGGCCACAGAGCCGCATGTTGCTCACAAGCCGCAGTTTGCTGACCACTGGTCTAAGGGGATATGCAAAATAGATTATATTTATTTATAGATAACTCAGAGATGTTCTTTCTCTCACTCTCTTCCTCTGCTCACTCCTCTTGCTGTGGAGTCTCTGTTTCAAAGAACACAAAGGGCCTCTTTTAATTTCTCTTCAACCCAAGTTGTCCTAAAGGATGAAATACTTTGTAGTGGTTCTCAACCTTCTGGCCCTTTAAATACAGTTCCTCATGTTGTGACCCAACCATAAAATTATTTTCGTTGCTACTTCATAACTGTAATGTTGCTACTGTTATGAATCGTAATGTAAATATCTGACATGCAGGATGGTCTTAGGTGACCCCTGTGAAAGGGTCGTTCAGCTGCCAAAGGGGTCGCGACCCACAGGTTGAGAACCGCTGCTTTAGGGGATGAAATACTGTGAGGTTGCTATACTCTTTTATTAACTTTAAACTTATATCTTTTCCAATTACTGAAAAAAAGTGACTTGCCAATTTAGCATATTTGAAATGAAAACCTTCTTAAGATAAAAGATGATGTTACCATCATTTCAAAAAGGACTGCTATTTGGAAGGTCATAAGTTTTCTATCATGTAGCGCTTTTATAACCACTTACTGGGAAAAATGTCTGAGAGTTCACTGAGGCTGCTTGAGGTTGCCTTATCATTTCTTCCCCACAACTGAGATCATATCTTTTTAACTGCAGACTTCACAGTGGAAGCGGTTTCCTTTGTGGATTCTGGGACTACATTCTCTAGCTCTTGGGCAGACCAATTCAGATGGCTGCCTTCCCCCAGCAAGTCAGTCAAGCCTAACACCAGGAGGTGATTAGAATTGCACTGCCCCCATTACAGACCTCAGCTTTCTCTCTGTCTTCCTAGCTTCCCTTTGCTTAGCAACAGGAATATGGCAGGCACTGTATTGCCAATCCATTTCTTTTTTGCTCTCATATTAAAAAGAAGAACTTAAGGATGTAAGACAGGCAATAAAACAGTGCACATTTTACTTGGGCTTCCCATTAGAATTTTATACTCTGAATACCCGGAGACTCCTCGGGCCACAGGTTTTTCACATTATTTCTGGGTGAAATTGACTTAATTGTATAACAGAATCTGGGTCCCTGTGACCCAGGAGAAAGTCGGCAAGCAGGGGAGTGCCAAGGGATCTTTCAACTATAAATCTGCCCTCTTTTCTCTCCTAGGTGCTAGTTTTAGAAATTTAAGTCATCCAGGCCAGGAATTAAAGCTGTCCTTGTAGTAATAAAGGGGACTTTAGAGATGCGAGCACCATCTTCCTTCCTCTGTGAGTGCTGAGGTTTTTAAAAATTCAGCATGCCAATTCAACAGTGATGCTTAATCCTCTGCTTTGAGCTAGACACCAGAAAGGGTACTAAGATGAATGAGTCTCAACCCCTGCCTTCAAGGAGTGGAACAGACATGTTAATTTATATAGCATGAGTCAGAATATATTAGGCTTCTAATATCTTACTATTTTGGACCTAAAAATGGCAATTTCATGTGATATAGTCTAATAATAAGGGTTTTAGTCATGCTTAAGGGACACCAAGGCTTAAATTTAACTGGTGGAATCTGGGAAGATTTTATGGGACATACATAATTTCTGTAATGCCTTGAAATTTGAGTGGAATTGGGTTCCCCTGAAACTAATCTGCTTTTGTTCTAGGTCAGTGGTTCTCAACCTGTGGGTTGCGACCCCTTTGGGGGTCGAACGACCCTTTCACAGGGGTCACCTAAGACCATCAGAAAACACATATATAATTACATATTGTTTTTGTGATTAATCACTATGCTTTAATTATGTTCAATTTGTAACAATGAAAATACATCCTGCATATCAGATACTTACATTGTGATTCATAACAGTAGCAAAATTACAGTTATGAAAAAGTAGCAACGAAAATAATTTTATGGTTGGGGGTCACCACAACATGAGGAACTCTATCAAAGGGTCGCGGCATTAGGAAGGTTGAGGACCACTGTTCTAGATAGTAGGAAGCTTGTTTAAGCAATAGAAAGCAGATAGTAAGAGTTATACTTAGAAAATATCAAGCAGTCTAGAATGCCTGGACCAAATAGTTGATGGGTGGGACAGAGGAGGACAAATAGAGTGAGACGGTTAAACTGATGTCATAGTGCATTATTTTATTAGGCTATAGGGAAGCCTAATAAAATATGATGAAGAAGGGAGCAACAACTTCATAGCTATGCACCCACTATTATAGTATTCTGGAGACATACACTTGTCTGCCCCCCAAGATAGGCTGACTTTCTCTGGAACAAAAAAATTAATAAAGAATGTGGCAGCATCTTATAATGGCTCTTTTGAAATAGTATGGACACTAACAAAAAAAGGAGTCCAAAGTAAGAGGGAATCTGAAAAACACTTGGTTTGAGAGATAATATAGCTCAAAAGGAATAGGGCAGAAGTCACATGCCTAAAGTATCCAGATAGGTAGCATAAAACAGGAGTCAGCAAACTATGACCCAAATTCAGCCTTCTACTTATTATTGTAAATAAACTTTTATTGGAACACAGTCAGCTCATTCATTCTCATAGTGTCTGTGACTGTGTTCATGCTGTACTAGAATTAGAGTTGAGCAGTTGTAACACAATCAATATGACTGAAAGCCTAAAACATTTGTTTCTATGTAGCCCTTTGTAGAAAAAGTTTGTTAACCCCTGGCATTAAATTAAAAAAAAATTAAAAAGTAATGGGTTAATTTGATTAATCTTATTTTTCAACTTTTCTGACAGATACCCGTACAGGAAATATTTTCCAACAATAGGAAAACCAGTAGTACAAGCATGAGAATAAGTAGCAACTGGTTGGTCCTTGGCCTTGGGATTAATTAATAAGAGTTGGGGGCTGTGGTGAGTGGGATAGCACTTGTTTGTTGCCACTTATCTGAAATTTCAGCTCTTTACTGATGCTCTGTAGCCAAATCTTTCCAGGTTTCACGGGAACTTAGACATTGGGGCATTTATATGATATCTGCCAGTGGCTAAATATCGTTAGATAATGCAATGAAAATGTTCAACCTCAGGAGTCAAAAGCAGTATTTGTATTGTCTGGCTTTGGTTCATGACAATGTGTTTGTGGCTCTGGATTTGAGATCAAGAACAGATCATTATGAGCAGGGGAGAACAAAAAGGTAAGGGGGAAGAAAATTATACAGCAAGAACACTAATGGAGCAGTAAATAATGGGGTTCCCACATGGCCTGTGGGACTTGTGGGGAAATAGCAGTCAAGAAGATGAAAGGACCATGTTTATTCCTACCTGTCAAGCTTGCTTTAGAGCACAATTAGTTTTCAGGGCATTGGTGAAATGATGCAGATATAGTGACAGTTTTTATTGCTATGTTTAGTGGACTAATTTCCCTTCCTTCACCCTTTGTATAGTACTTTAAAATGCAACAGAGAAAGGAATTAATTGCACATCTGGAACTTAGATATCTATTTTAATTCAGAAAAAAAAGAGATTAAGGAATTACATGGGCAAAACATATTTCTTGATCTTCAGACACATGTGAGAAGAAAATATTCAAGGGGAAAACTGGAGAAATGGTATTTCCAATGAGATAATCTGTACTAATACAAGGGTAATATGCTAATTAGACCGGACATCTTCCAGACATCCTTCCAGATGTCCTTTCAGACAAAGCCATGGTATCAGGGCTGAGGCAGAGGCAGTTAGGGGTGACCAGGCTGGTAGGGGAGAGCAGTTAGGGACAACCAGGCCGGCAGAGGAGGGCAGTTAGAGGTGACCAGGCAGGCAGGCAGGGGCAATTAGGGGTGATCAAGCAGGCAGAGGAACAGTTAGGGGCATTAGGCAGGCAGGCAGAGGTGGTTAGGGGCAATCAGGCAGGTAGGCAGAGGGGTTAGGGGTGATCAGGCAGGCATGCAGGTGAGCAGTTAGGAGCCAGCAGTCCTGGATTGCGAGAGGGATGTCCCAGATTGGAGAGAGTGCAGGCCGGGCTGAGGACCCCCCCCCCCCCCTCCGCAGCTTGCACAAATTTCAAGCACCGGGCCTCTAGTTATTTAAATAAATATCCACTGAGCTTTATACCCTGGACAATTTAATATACACAGCAAAACTTGTTTGCATTTTTAATGGGGGCTAATCACCCAGGCCCTTGTTTAACTTGTTTACTCCCAAATCCTCAGGGCCCAGCACAGTGCAGCCCCATCACAGACAACTGTTAAGTTTGTTGAATGAATGGACACATGAATGAACTCTTAATTGGTCTTAGGAATTGGTAACTGAATAATGAAGAGGTAGGTCAGATTAAGGAAAAAAAATATTCACCAAAAGGTAAAATTTTATCTGTCAAGAAGGATTAAAAACAATAGGAGATCTAATGCAAGTTGATTATTTATTAAACGACAACAAAAAAGCATGACAGTTTTGTTTTCTCAAAGAGGAGAGGCAGGCAGTTAGTGCTATATTTAAAATAGTAGATATGCTAAACTCACCTTTTAAAATCATTCTCCAAAAAAAAAAAGTAGAGGCAAACAAATTTTAGCAAATCAAAGTGAAATAAAGGCTTTGGAAGAATAGGCTCTAAGGGAGGGCCAGTAAAGAAATATTGTTACGCGCTGACTGGTTTGGCTCAGTGGATAGAGCATTGGCCTGCAGACTGAAGGGTCCCAGGTTTGATTCTGGTCAAGGGCATGTATCTTGGTTGCGGGTACATCCCTGGTAGGGGGTGTGCAGGAGGCAGCTGATCGATGTTTCTCTCTCATTGATGTTTCTAACTTTCTATCCCTCTCCCTTCCTCTCTATAAAAAATCCATAAAACATATTTTTCTTTAAAAAAAAAATATTGTCATGGGTTCAAATCAATGAATATAAGATAGTACATATATTACAGCATTGCTAATCCTAGCACATGCACTTGATTATTAATATGAAAAGTATTTGACAAACAGGTTATGTCAGAAAATGTAAAGTGTAAGTCATTTTCAGAAATGTGTATAAAATATAAAGCTGGAAACTGCCATTTTTAATTTGCTGTTTATAAATGGTAATACACAGTGCCTACTGTCTTAGCTATTTAAGGCAAATTATAATTTAATTGCTGCTTTCTATTCAGACATATTTCTAGGTGGTGATTCAGCCTCTAATGAAGTCTTATATTCCATTTCCTCCATTTTTATTTGCAAAATAATTCAATTTTCATTAGTGAAGAAGACAGAACAAAGGCGAAGACGTGAATGTTTATTATGAGAATTCCAAGTAATAACATATTACAAATGGCTGTCTTTAACAAAGGATAATTTTCATTCATTCCGCAGTAAAAACTGAGCTTCTACTATGTGTGATGCATTGTTCTTGTGCTTCCATAGACCAGTATACACAGGCCAGTATGCACAGCCCTGCAATCGTGGAGCATACATACATCCTAGCCGCCGGGAATATTTATTGTCTTTGTATTCTAAGTGAAAAATTTATAATTACAGACTTTATATCATGGTGTGCTTAGGTAGATTTAAAAGAGTAAGTAATACTTTCTGTCCATATGCTTTGTAGTTTAGAATATACCCATGTTTGTTTAACTCTTCAATATCTGGGTGCTTTGTTTATCAAAGGAGAAAACAGGGACCCTGCAAGATGGAGTGACATCCCTGAGTCTCAGACAGTAAATGGCAGAGACGAGGCTTGCCCCCTCTCATTCCAGGGCTGCGCTGATGTCACTCCCTACTGTGACCTTCACTGCATTTTGGCGAAAGGCCACCTGCAGCCATGAGAATGGGCAGACAACTAAACCTGTCTTGATTGTAGCAAGTGGGGGTGGGGGTGGAGGAGGAATATTTGGTAGCAAAAAAAGGACCACAGGTTGAGCAATACTAGGAAAATCTGTAGGAGAATCTAATAAATAGCGGTAATATCAAGCAGTAGAGTATCATTTCGTGGCATTTGGAGGCAGTAAGAGTGAATGAGTGCCCGAGACTTGAATTGGATCATTGATCTGGGAATAAGTTTAAACAATGGAAAAGTGTGAAGGGTGCTTTGGGTGATGGAGTAACCTGTCATGGAGAGGCGAAGGCCTTTCTTGGAAACCGGTGAATCGCCTAAAGCAGCCTCAGACTCTGATGGATGACCTGTCGGCTGTTTTCTCTCGGAAGGCTGAGTGTCTCCCTGCTTACTGCAGGAAGCGAGGCGGTTTGTGGGATTCTCTTTTACAAGGCAGGCCTCTCCTCTCTGGAAGTTTGTGCAATTTTCTGCTTACAAAACACTGCCTTTTCCTTTTCAACCTGGGAGTGTGCATAACTCCATTCATGACGAAATGGAATCGTGAAACGATGGGGGACATAGCTTCTTGGACAGGCCATTCAATCTCCTTTACAAACTTCCTTATAGTAATAGATGTAAGAAGAAGGGGAGGAAGTAGAAGAATTATATTGCACATACAGTGTGTGCTAAGTTCTCTATATGCCCTACACCAGTGGTTCTCAACCTTCCTAATGCCGCGACCCTTTAAGTTCCTCATGTTGTGGTGACCCCCAACCATAAAATTATTTTTGTTGCTACTTCATAACTGTAATTTTGCTCCTGTAAACAATATGTAATTATATATGTGTTTTCTGATGGTCTTAGGCGACCCCTGTGAAAGGATTGTTCAACCCCCAAAGGGGTCGTGACCCAAAGGTTGAGAACCGCTGCCCTACACCTTCTATTCCTCTCAGTAATACCCTGTCATTCCTCTTTTATTGATGAGAAAGCTGAGAGAATATGTAACTAGAACTCTTAACCACAATACTGTACTCTCTTTTTATGTCATGGCATATCTCCTCCCATCCATCTCTGGAGACAGATTTTTTTCCTAAATACTCATTGTAATGACATTTCTCTTTTTTTCTTTTTTATTGTTGATAGTATTACAGCTATCTCCCATTTTCTCTCTCTTCCCATCTTCTCCTAGCCCTTAAACTGCCTCCCATCTTCACCACTTCACCCCCCTATTTCCCATGTCCATGGGCTATGCATATAAGTGTAGAAGTTCTTTGGTTACCACTTCTTGTCCCCCAACCTCTTTTTAATCCCATTATAATTGTAACAGCTTTATTGAAGTGTAATTGATATACAAAAACCAGCACATATTTAAAGTGCATAATTTGGTGAGTTTGGGCATATACCCTTTACATCAACATTAGATAGATAATAGACATATTTATCACTATAAAAATTTCCTGTGTTCCTTTGTATTTTGTGTGTGAGATAAGAACACTTAACATGAAATCTACTCTCTTACCAATTTTTTAAGTGTATAGTAGAGTACTGTTAATTGTGACATTTGTTGTACAACAGATCTCTATAATTGATTTATCTTGCATAACTGAAACTCTATACCAATTAAAGAGCTACTCCCTGATATGTCTTAAACAAAGGACAACTTTCTTCACTGCTTCATGGATACACACGAACCCATTGGTTCCACCTTTATATAGGGCAGTGATGGCAAACCTATGACACGCGTGTCAGAGGTGACACGCGAACTCATTTTTTTTTGTTGATTTTTCTTTGTTAAATGGCATTTAAATATATAAAATAAATATTAAATATATAAATCTTTGTTTTACTATGGTTGCAAATATCAAAAAATTTCTATATGTGACACGGCACCAGAGTTAAGTTAGGCTTTTTCAAAATGCTGACACACTGAGCTCAAAAGGTTCGCCATCACTGACATAGGGTTTCCCCCAAAAAATATATATACACACTTTGAATAATTATAAAGGCAGTGTTTATTAAAATACTTTTCATTGCAGAATTCAGCGATCAGCTGTTTAAGTGTGTATACATTTTTCTGGGACACCCTGTATTTCCAAAGTGCCAAATACATGGTAGACAACACATTAATATTTATTGTATAGAATTGATTATAGCAGTTTGGGGCTGGGGACAACTCTGCATTGCTTGCTCTGCCTGTTTCGATACAGAGTTGTGTTATGTGTCCCTCTGAGGCTGACCATGCACCTGTTTCGGAAACTGTCAGGGACATCTGTTAGTTTCTGCTTTGCCCTGGCATACCCAAGCCTTGGCAGGAAGTTTGAGATTTCTTTTCCTCTACTAGGTGTCAATCATCTTAGAAGCATTTTATCAGTTATGAACATTTTGGGGTGGTATGGGTTGACCTATGAGAGGGAATGCCACTTCGAAGGATGTATGTAATTCATTTCCATTTGGATGGGCCAGCTAATTCCGTCTAACAAAACATGTGGCCAAAGTGTGCAGCATTCCTATTTGCCTGGTTTGAATCTAAAAATTTTAATTCAGGTCACTAAAGACCCTTCATGTTCAGGTGATGAGTTTATAATTAAGTTAGACCCAACTTATATAAATAAATCTTTCAAAAGAATGAAAATATTATCATTTTCTAATATACAAAGGTTGGCAGACATCTCTATATATAAAAGCCTAAGCAACCGTTACAACCAGCCGGCCGAACAACGGGTTGACGGGTCGCTATGACACACACTGACCACCAGGGGGCAGACGCTCAATAAAGGAGCTGCCCCTTGGTGGTCATTGTGTTCCCACAGCCAACCTTCCGCAGCTGGCCAACCTCCCGCAGTCCCTCCCCCCCAGCTGGCTGGCCCAGATTGGCTCCTATCGCTGGTCAGGCCGAGGGACCCCAGCCATGCATGAATTCGTGCACTGGGCCTCTAGTAGGTTTACAGTTGCATTGTGACATTCTTTTGAGTTAAAGCTATTGTAATAATTATAACTTGCATATCTTTTTCAATACAAACAAGCTCCTTGGAAACAGATAACATAGTACCTAAGTAATATACTTCAGAAAATGTGCACATATAATTCTGTTAAGAAAGATCTCTGGCTCTTAAATACTTGAAACAAAAGACAGAACTCTACTCAAAGTTGGGAAGTTCTGTGGTTCACAGTGCAAATGTTTCTCCCGGATCTTAAGCTAAGCAGTTACCAGATGTGGAAAGTTCTCTCTGGTCCTTCTGGGTTTTGGTTATACATACAAGAAAAAAAATAAAAAATAAAAATGAGATATTGATGTAATCATAGTTGACTGCTCATATTAATAATTGAAGACTCAGGCAATAACATATAATTGGAATATTATGTATATGTGCTGATAGCTTAATTTAAGTGTGTGTGTGCACACTCATGATTTGTTTTCTCCCCCTTTCAAAGGAAAATACCAGGTGTGTCAGGTCAGGCCATGTGTTGGTACATAGAGCCCCACTTAGAAAATAAAAGCATCAAAGCAAGGGAAACTAGAATCTGAGTGCTTTGTGTACAGCAAGCATGTCACACTCAAAAGCTAACACGGGCCAAATAAATAAGGCATATGGCCTGTGGGCCATGAGTTTGACATGCTTGGTGTACAGTATTCATCATCATACAAACTAGGCAGTGCAAGTCTCTAGATCAGCGGTTCTCAACCTGTGGGTCGCGACCCCTTTGGCGGCTGAACGACCCTTTCACAGGGGTCGCCTAAGACCATCCTGCATGTCAGATATTTACATTATGATTCATAACAGAAGCAACATTACAGTTATGAAGTAGCAACGGAAATAATTTTATGGTTGCGTCACAACATGAGGGCCAGAAGGTTGAGAACCACTGCTCTAGATGATAATACTTTTGGTGTATTGTATCAATTTGATTGATTTTAGCAATGATTTTGCTGTAAATACACCTACTACTGTAACACCAACACATGGATAAATGCCTGTCAAATACGCAATGCTGTTTTTTAAACAAATATAAAAAGTATGCTTTTATAAAATGGAGAGTTTTGAAAAGCCATGTTACTAAAAAGAGTATTTTATAAAATATATTAAATTCTCTAGAGAACAAATTATATGTATTTGAACACAGGCACATCTAAATTTTACAATGATAAAGCCAAAAAAAAATCCTCAATAAATTCCATGAAGTTCCTTCTTTTCTATGAAGTAATGGCAGTTTTCACTATAACTCGGCATTTATCCCTACTGACCTCAACATTTCTTGGCAGGGTAGCATAGTAGGAGCAACATGGAATTTTCAACCAGTCAGATGTGAGTTCAAATCTAGTCTTACCACAAATAAGCTTCTTTGTAGTGAAAGAAGCCAGTTCTTTATCCTTTAAATAAAACAAACAAAACCACTGTAATTTTATCTTGAAGGCGAAAACAAACAAACAAACAAAACAAAGAAAAAAAGAAAGAAAGAAAGCATATTGAAGCCCCTAGAGCAAGCATGTCGAACTCACAGCCTGTGGGCCACATGCCTGGTTTATTTGGCCCATGTTAGCCTTTGAGTTTGACATGCTTGCCCTAGAACAGTGATGGCGAACCTTTTGAGCTCCGTGAAAAACCCTAACTTAACTCTGGTGCCGTGTCACATATAGAAATTTTTTTGATATTTGCAACCATAGTAAAACAAAGATTTATATTTTTGATATTTATTTTACATATTTAAATGCCATTTAACAAAGAAAAATCAACCAAAAAAATGAGTTCGCATGTCACCTCTGACACGCGTGTCAGAGGTTCGCCATCACTGCCCTAGAAGCTTAAAACTGGCAGTCATTTCTGGTTTTATTGGAAGCAGCCGAAAGCAGAGGAAGAGAATGGTTTTGATAAATCAAAGAATATCTGGCAAGAGGTGAGCCATGTGTGAGTATTAAACCCACCCACCAGAGAGGCCCGCTTGTGGTTAACATCCCTGGCAAGCATTTTGGTTGTCCCTCTACACCAGTTTGGTGGATTTCATTTGCAAAATATAGCTGTTTTTTTTCACTCATCAACGAATTTCAGGCATCAACATTAGTATGGTAAAGCATAGAAACTACTATAGTGATCGTTACAGTGTTCCCCTCACTTACGTTTGTGTAAGGAACAACAGCACTGTATTGCTGATGGGATAAACAATCTTTTCAGAAAGTAATGCACCTTTTCAGATCACCATTTTCCAGAATGGAAGTGCTAGTTCACTAAATGTTCTCAGCTCTCAGCAGTTAGAAAACTGTGGATCGCGAGCAGTTTTATTCCTTGTAAATCTTGTGTACTAACGAAGTATGAATGGAGCCGTTTTGTGAGGTTGGTTTTATTTTATTTTCAAATGTTCCTTCCCTGAGCTTCGTTTGTGATAGGAAAAAGAACTCCTTCTTTTCTTTTCTGAGTAGACCTCTCTTTTCACCACGAGGAGTCAAGTCTGATTTTGAGATCAAAGAGTTTTACTTAACCTCTGAGTCGATGTTACCTATTTCATTCATCGCCAAGCCAATTATGTGCACATTCTACTTTCTGAACCCCATCCGTGAGGCTCAGGGAAGTCAAGGTTGGTCCGAGAAGGAGGGGGCTTTTGTCTGCTGTTTTGTACTTCGTGTTCCCTTTGAAGCATTCACAACCATGGCTTTCACTCATTATCAGCAGAGGTGTGGAGGTGGCCCAGAACACAGACATCCTCTTCAAGGCGAAAAGACTACAGAGCTTTGCATCCTTTTAGTCTCTGTAAAGGCAAAATGTATTTTGTCAGGGGACTTAAGATTTCATATTATTATGCATCAAAAGATTAGAAGTTATTTTTCTTCTCAGAAGGAGTCTCTGATAGCAACAGTCACATATTGTTTCTGTGTTGCAAATCAAACAGCCTGGAAGAAAAGTATTGCCGCGTTTTTTGTACGGGCAGCACAAACTGTGATCATTGTGGATCAATCTGACAGTTCATCCTCATGAACTTCTAATGTTTCCAGTTGATGGCAGTTGAAATGAAAGCAGTGGGAGATCAAAACTGTGTATGTATGTATATGTACCACATGCGAGATTTTACTACTTGGGTTTTAATAAATCATTGAAAGAAATTCTATGGTTGAAGTAGTGGCTACTTTTTTCAAGTGTTTCTTTTGACTTACAATAAGGTCCTTTTTTATTTCACGAGTATGCTGACAACTTTTCTAGGAAAATGTAACTGTTGTTATCTTTGGTACACTTATGAAATACTGCAATTTTTATGTCTCAGTCATAATGGTGCCCAATGTATATATTTTTACAAGGTATTGTGCAAAAAGTTAGATGTTTGTTTTCAGTGCTAACAATAAGGGGGCTTACTGAACTAAGTACTCTTAGTCTAATCCAAATGGAGCACCATCTGGCCATTCTGTTCAATTTTTCAATCAGGTAATACAGTGAGAGGGAAAAGGCAATCTAAGGAATTGATTTTATTTTTATTTTTTTTTTTAAATATATTTTATTGATTTTTTTTACAGAGAGGAAGGTAGAGAGATAGAGAGTTAGAAACATCGATGAGAGAGAGACATCGATCAGCTGCCTCCTGCACATCTCCTACTGGGGATGTGCCCGCAACCCAGGTACATGCCCTTGACCGGAATCGAACTTGGGACCCTTCAGTCCGCAGGCCGACGCTCTATCCACTGAGCCAAACCGGTTTCGGCAGGAATTGATTTTAGAATCATAGATTAGTAAAGCACTAAGAGCATCACACATGGCAGGGAAATGTTATGCAATCCAAAATGAATTCAGTGCTTTTCTTTAGGGAATTTTGTTTTATAGGTAATTGAGCTACAGTACCTGACTGCCCTGGGATAAGTTAATTTGTATTCAGGATAATATTAGATACTTCATAAGAATGGAAACAACTTAGTCGTTATTTATTTCTTTAGACTGAAAATATCATTGAAGAAGTGACTTGTATGAAAAGCTGGGGTTCTGATTGAAACCAAATTTATATTACCCGAAGGACAGAAAGCAGTCAAAATATAGACTGATGGCATGTTCTCAGGCTCAGATTAATAATATGACAGACATGTGGCTTCTGCTCGTTTTGATGGACTGAGGGAAATGTAATTCAGGAGAGAATTCCCCAAGTAATCACATGGATGAGGTTAGCCGAAGTTAGTCATTTCTGCTTTCACAGCCACAGATATAAGTGACAATTTTAAAGAAAGAATATAAGAAAACAGTTTTTTTCTATAAGGTAATGATCTCCCACCACATCTAATGGTGTACATTCAATTAAATCAAGATTCAATGCCAAGTATAAGCAATGATAATAATGCAAATAAACATGCAAGATTTTAAAATAGAAATAATTAATGGAATTGAATCTTTACATGGGTTTTGACTGGGAAAGAGTTAGAAGTTACCTAATTCACTCACTAGCCTTGACAAGTAAATATAGTTACTTCTATGTTTAAGAAACTGATTTCATAGCTCGTATCTTTAGACTAAAAGAGAAAATGTAAGCTTTAGAAAGACACACTTTTAGAACTCAAGGGTTCATGTAGGCCCGTTTCTCTCAGTTATCCATCAAGATGATTTTGGCTGCAGTTAACAGAAAACCCTGCCTCAAACTGTCTCAAATTGACTTAAATAAGGGCATTTATTATCTCACGTAAGGAGTTCTGAGACAGCCTTCACCCCAGGTGTGGTGTGACAGTATCCCTGAAGTTTTCCGATGTGGATGTGTCTCCACAAAGTGTTGGTTTTCTGCTCAGATTGGCAGCAAGCTGCTGCAGGGGCCCAGGCCCCCAGTGTTCAGAGGAAGCCCCGAGGCCATTTCTTTCTTTGCTTCTTTTCCAGAGGAAGGAACCCCTTACCAGGTGCTTCCCAGCAGACATTCTCATTTCCTTGTTGGGCCACATGCAGAGGCATGGAATTGCCACGATTGCTATAAAGGGATCCTGACCGTTTTGGGAGCTGGGAATTAGGGATACTAGTACTTCCCTGGAGTCATGTGGTGTGGGATGGTCAACTGAATAAAATGAGGCTACTTTTGAAAGGAAGAAAGGGAGAATGGATGTTGTGTAGGCAATCTCCAGTCTTTTTGTTGGTAAGGAAATAATGGCCCAGAGAAGGCTTAAATGTGTCCAAGTTACAGACTTAGAGTCATTTAGCCCAGCATTATTATTTATTATCTATATTATTTATAAATTTCCCCAGTACTTTAAATATATATATATATATATATATATATATATATATCTCCTATATAATAAAACCCTAATATGCAAATTGACCAAGCGGTGGAACTACCAGTCGCTATGACATGCACTGACCACCAGGAGGCAGACACTCAATGCAAGAGCTGCCCCCTGATGGTCAGTGTGCTCCCACAGGGAGAGCACTGCTCAGTCAGAAGCCAGGCTCATGGCTAGCAAGCGCAGCAGCAGCGGTGGGAGCCTCTCCCACCTCTAAAGCAGTGCTAAGGGACTAAGCTGGCAGGCAGACATCCTCCAAGAGGGACTGTGAAAGGGCACAGACTGAGTTGAGGGACCCCCCACCAGTGCATGAATGTCATGCACTGGGCCTCTAATATATATATATATAATATATATAATTTTATATATATATAAAATTCTGGTCATACTTGCACTTGCAAATGAAGGAAAATTTTACCTGAGTGTCTGAAGTAGAATGAAAGTAAAAATAAGAAACCACTTTGATTTTATACTTCCTCAGGGAAAATATGTCTGATCTTCCCATGAGCCCATCCTAGACAGCTTCTCTGAGAACTTTTCACACTTTTTATTTATTTGTATGATTACTTGAGTACAAGTTGTCCTATTTACTAAACACCAGTAGGGACAGTGCCTACTTTTTCCACTCCGTTCTTGATATATGATCTGACACTCGACAATGGAATGAATGAATAAATCCTGAGATTTTTTTTCAGCCCCATGATCAAGAAATCTGTTTAAGCACTGTTGTGTGACCCAATAAGAGTAGACTGCACTTTTAGATAACGTGTAGACATGGCCCCATGCCTGCGATGGTGGGGGTGGATAGGATATATAAAATATGTACAAGTAACACTGTGGCATAGTCACGTCATATGCCCGAGGAACACTACGGATAAAGATGCCATCAGACTTCAGGAATGGAGAGTGAAGAAGTCTATGACGTTTGGAGACTACTCAAAGAGGAGGGAGAATTTGGGCTGGGTATTGAAAGAAAGATGGACTTTAGACAAGTGGAAAGGAGGGACTACAATCCAGGAAGATGAACCAAGAAAGAAAGGTTAAATTTAATTTAGGGGCAATGGAAGGATCAGCTAGGTGAAGGCATTTGTGACATAGATGAAACTGGAAAGTAAGGGAGATTGTGAAGAGTCTACAGCCCAGGCTAAGACACCTCTGGACTACAGAAGCTTCCAGAACAGGATTCAGACATAAAGGAATCAGTATTAATTTGAAATATATGCAAATATTAATTTGAAAAATATGAGTAGGATGGGACATGAAGGGGGGAAAGTATTGAAGAGGTAAAGTATTCCAAATATAAAGATTCAAATAATAACATGAAAGAGATGGGCCTGAAGGGAAAGATGAGACAAGTTTTGAAAAATTAAGACAGGACAAGTGATTGGATATAGGGGCTAAGATAGCCCAAAGCAAATCTCCTAGGGGCTGAGCCTTGAAAATTGATGGGATAGCAAAGGAAATAGCAAAATCCAGAGGAGAGGTTTTTTTTTTTTTTTTTTTTTTTTTTTTTTTTTTTTTTTTTTGTGTGTGTGTGTGTGTGTGTGTGTGTGTGTTTGTGTTTTTTTAATCAGAGAAGATAGTTTTGTGTCTTATGGTCCTGTTTTGCAGAATCATTGGGGCACTTAGAGCTGGCTGTTCATCAGGACATTGGAGATGTACGATGAATTTCAAAATTAGAGGAGCTGGTGCTATAGATTAGAATGAATGTCATGTGCAGGTGAAAGTCAAAATCACATGAGAGTTAGAGATCTGCAGCACTTGGCAAAATGCCTGGCAGATATGTATCCCAATACATATGTATTGAATTAAAACTAAACTTTATTAACCAGAATACTTTTGCTTGGCAGAGATAGAAACCCATCAGAGACTGACTTGAAGATTGACTTTATGGACTCATGTAACAGCATGACCCAGGTCAAGCCTAGCTGTAGGCACGACTGGACCGAAGTGTTTACGTGGTCAGGGAATTTGATCTCATCTCTGCTTTATTCTGTCAGCCTCTTTCTCAGGTGGCCCTTTTGATTATATGGCACATTCTACCGGGGCAGCCGCTCCTGCAAAAACAGCTCCTCTTTTCACCAAGTCCTGAGTAAGTGCCAGAAGTCACTCTGTCTGGAAAACCTTGCAACAGTCCCTCGACCCTGAATCAATTGCTGTGACTGTGATTAACCAGATCTATCCCTAGAGTCAAGGCTAGTACAGTGTCCATCAAAATACACTTAAACAAAACCTGAAAAGCATAATAATGAGGATAGCTGTAAAGAAAATCAAGGTTGTTTTGTTTTGGCCATAAGAAAGGAGTGTGGACACCAGGCAGGTGAAAATACTACTAGTCACCATAGGAGTTATGGTAAAATTCTGTAGTGTGGCAAGGCCTGGGCCTAGAGCAGGGGTGGGCAACCCCTGGCACGCGTGCCAAACATGGCATGCCAGTAACTTTTGCTGGCACGCGAAACCCTCTCTTATAATCTTCCATTTATAATTTTTTTCTTAATATCGACTTTTTTGTTTTTCAGATAAATTCAGTGTAGGTGCATCTCAGATAAATAAATAATTTTACATAACAAGTTATCTTAAAGACCATAGACATGGATTGACGAGAGAGGGGAAGAGCAATTCCTATGCCTCTGCCTTAACTCTCCCTGCCTTCCTAGATCCGACCAGTGTTTTCGTTTCATCCACATACGCTTGTGAATCTTTGTTCTCAGTGATGAATTTTGTTAAGTCTCGTAATAGGAGTAGCCTGATGGATGAAAGTAGTAGCTCGTGCATATCTCTGAAGGTCACGAAATATAAACCTGATGTGAAATCTCTGTCATCAGTGATGCAGCAGCAAAAGTCCCACTGATAATATCAAACAGTCATAAAGTTTTCTGTCGGACTATCAGTGTACATGTATACATTAAAAAATAAATGTATTTTTCATCATCATATACTGTGTTTTTGTCGCTCGAATGAATTTTATTATTTCTTCAAGGTTCTTCACATATGTACACCTTAAGAGATATCAAGTAGGCGTAACATGTTCTCAAAAAATTAGGGTTGGCAGGCAGAAGAATTTTGAGTCACAGATTTTGCTGGTTTTGGCATGCACTCACAAAAGGTTGCCCACCCCTGGCCTAGAGTATACTCACATTTCCAGGGTAGGAGAAAGGTGGATCAGTGAAAGAGAAACAAATGAATTAGCAGGGGAGGGTGAGTGAGACCACAGGTGAGAACTAATCAGGCTCATTTCCTGGTACACAACTTCTGTGTAGGGCTTCTAGGGACTCCAAAATGGCATTCCCCCGGTATAAAGCATAACACTATCTCCATCCCTGCAGTGTCGGTTCTTTCAGTAATTTAGAAATATAGTAGCCCCCCTTATCTGAGGGGGATATGTTTCATGACCCCCAGTTGATGCTTAAAACCACAGATAGTACCAAACCCCATGCAAACTATTATTCCTATACATATATACCTATGGTAGAGTTTCATTTATAAGTTAGGCATGGTAAGAGATTAACAACAATATCTAATAATAAAATAGAACCATTCTAACAGTACAGTGGAACAAAGTGTTGATCTGATAACCAAGATCACTGCTAAGTGACTAACATACACAGTATGGATGCTCAATTTTAAATTTATGAATTGTTTGTTTCTGGAATTTTCCATTGATTTTTTTCAGGCAGTGGTTGACCGCCTGTAACTGAAACCACTGAAAGCAAACCAAGGGTAAGGGGGGACTACTGTGCAGCAAAACATTCAAAAATTCAGAGACTGTGGAGAAATAGCCACTAGAACATTCCTACATTTTTGTTGTTATTACCAGATTCAAAGCATGTGACGTAGATAATGTATGGTTTGGGATATTTAAAGAGGTTTTCAAAAGAAAGAGAGGAAAGAGAACACATGCCAGTACCTAATGACTTAAATCTTTAATTTCTATCTTATCTTCCTTTCTTTATTTTATGAAAACTGTTTAACCTACAATATAGTATGTATCTATATGTAAGTATTAGGGGCCCAGTGCATGAATTTGTGCACCTTGAAAGGAACTGTGGGCTGTGAGGCTGCAATAGGCACAGGGGCGGGTCTCAGTCCATCCTCCATGGCCCCACCTAGTCCCTCCCACCATGGCCCTCAGTCTCCTGTCTACCGGCAGCCCTGCTCCTGCACCTACTGCTCCCATGCACTGATGGTGCAGGCCCCACTTGCACCCGTTGAGGGCGCAGAGCAATTGGGGCCAGCACCAGCAGTGGGTGTGAGTGGGGCTGGTGCCAGCAGCAGGTATAAGCACTGGATGGGACCATGGTGCACAGGAGCAAAGAATTTTTAGTAACCACCAGAGGCTCGCCCCAATGAGAGCGACCGGCACCTACCTTGATCTGGAGCCCTCTCACCTGTTCCACCATCCTGCCATGGCCAACGCCCACCATGTTTCACACATGCCCCATGGTGGTCAGCGCACGTCATAGCAACTGGTTGTTGGGTTGTTCGGTTGTTCCAGTTGTTCCGCCGTTCGGTCTATTTGCATATTAGCCTTTTATTACATAGGATACGTCTGTAATATATCCACACATATACATATATACAAATATACATACAATTACATATGTGCAACCATCAGTACTTACCTATAGCTTTTTTTAAAATTATTTTTTATTTTTATTTTTACCTAAAGCTTTAATGAGAATGAGGTTGAATGCATACTATTTCTTTTCAAGAATAGCCTTTTAGCAGATATATCTCAAATATGTAATTTTTCTTAAAGCACACACATAACAGCTATGATTATTATCATTGGCTGTGTCCTCTCCATGTGCTAGAGACTGTGGTATGTGATTTGCATACATTATCTTATTTCATTTCCCGTTGGCAGTACCCCTGAGGGGGTGGTATTATCCCTATTTTGTATTTGTGGGAGCTGGAGAGCTGAGGTGCTGAGATGTAAAGTAGGATGTGGCAGAGCCGGGACCCACATGGAGCCAAGTCTGTCTCCAGTGACTGTGCTCTTACCTACTGCACATGCTGTACCTGGCAACTCCAGTGCCCTGCAGCTCTGTGGAAACCCGCTCTATACTTTCTTACACACGGCAAAGCCACACTGGCTGAGTGACTCCGTTGCTTGGAGTGTTGTCCCCACACCAAAAGGTGGCAGGTTTGATGTTTAGTCAAAGTCCATACCAGGTTGTGGGTTCATCCCCGGTTGGGGCCTGAATAGGAGGCAACCAATGGAGTTAGTTTCTTCCCTCCCCTCCCCTCCCCTCTCTTTCCCTCTCCTCTCCTCTCACAAAAAAACCAAAAACCAAAAACCCACTGCATGAGCCAAACAAACCACTACCAAGAAAAGGAACTTCATGGAATAAAAAGCATTTATTGCATTGCTATTCTGCTTTGGTATTCAGACGCTTGGAGATTAGAATATGAATTCAATAAACATCCACATGAAGGGCCCTGCTGAAACAAATAACCTTTTATTTTTTTTTTCGCCTTTTGGAAGATTTGTCAGGATGTGTACTTTACTCTCTTGGGTGTTTTTTTCCATTCTGTATGACTATTATTTTTTAAAAAAATTTGTTCCTTTGGGTTATAGAGAGAGTTTCTCTAGGGAATGTCTGCTCTTCTGGGTATATATGTGTACAGTGTGTTTCCACAATAGGGTTAATGACTGAGAAGTGTAGTGACTTTGAAAGCATACCCTGCAAAATGCATGTGCTGAAATGCAGATTGCTCCATTTTCTGCTGAAATGTGCATCTCTGCTGGGAGTGTTACTTTTCAGGATTGTACCATCATAAATCAATTTTGCTCATGAAGATTATTGAAGATTAAGTGCAAATACCAGGTCCAAAATCAATGTGATGTGATAATACTTATCTGTACAAGTACTGACAATTGTTGGTCCCCAATAAATTATATAAATTTTTAAAAAATGGTTTAGGTGAGACTTAGCCACCAGGAAACTAATTTGATTTCTTTTCTAAGGGAGACTATTTAGAAAGTAAATTTCAGCAACTCCCATAGTATTTAAGACAAGAACACTTTGTGTCTGTTTCTTACTAGATAAGAACTGTGCTGTTCTTTCTTTAAAAGTCTGCAGTTTACAAAATATGTCATAACTTAAATTGGCATATATAAGCAAGACGTGGCAAATGTTCCTCAGCAAGATTTAAAGGGACCGGAACATTCCCCAACCTGTTTCGAAGGGAAGAGATAAAGCACTTTTTTGGACTCCCAGTGGAGGATATTATTAAATATAAATGCAGAGTATTTTGAAACTGCTGAGCAAACCATTATTTTTATATACTGCATCTGTATCCAAAGCTCTGGTGTTATTGTTTTCAATGGATCATTTCACAAAGAAAGATTAAGTTTTGGTAAATTAAATTTTGGCTTGCGGTTGCACTAGATTCTGAGATATTCCTGGAACCTGAAATCAAATATCTGCATTTCTCCAGATTAATTCTATTTGGGGTATTGTGAAATCACTGCAAGAAAAAAAAATACGCATCCTATCCTTTCAACATATCCTCTTTTCCAAAAGTGAACCCGATAGTTAAAATTTAAGATAATAAATAGGCTTTCAACAGCTTTAGTTATAAACAATGTAACTGTTGAAACAAAGCCAGCATTTACATAACCAAGAAAAATGCTTGGGCACATGTCTGTTGTCAGTCTTGTCTAGGCTTATCCCACTCGTACTGGGTGAAGATTAAGTTTTGTTTCTGGGCCAATGCAAAGAATATTTCAGGAATATGTTCTTGATACATAGAGTACAATAGCTGCGAACGTTTCTTTTACTACTTACTGTCTTCTAAAAATTGCAGACTTAAATATCTATGGGGCTGGCATGGAATGCCTGTGAATGGTAAAGGCGGGGATTGTTGCATGACTAACCCCATGTTTAAAGGGATAAGTAGCTACTCAGCTTCTATAAAGTGTTGGCCCATGAGAAGCCAAAGTCAATGTTGTCAGGACTCCTTATTGTATTTTAAAAAAAAAACAGAAATTTCTTTGTTATTATTATTTATGAAAAATATCCCGATTTCTATGTGCTGTAGACAAATGCAATATAAAAAATAGCCTGTGGGCCAAAATATAAAAAAGTAACAAAAAACACATCTATGAACCACATGTGACCTGAAGGCCACCAGGTGACAACTGCATGTCTACAGCACGATACCACCTGACTTCTTTATCAAAGAATATTTATTGAGACCCTGAGAGTGTTTTCTGCAGGTTTCTGATGTGTGTTAGTGTCTGATGCTCTATGTGGTTCTCTGCTTCTGAATCTTACTATTTCCATGAACTGTGTCCATTTTATTACCAGTTTGCAGATGAAATTCTTGGGTTCAAAAGAGAGTTTGACATGGTCTAAGGCCCATGTTTGGGTTTCTAGTCTTGTAACTAATCTAGTGCTGGTGTTGGAGATGCTTTCTTCTTCCTGAAGCAAAGTCTTTCTCTTATATTCTACTCATAGTCATTGGTTTTCTACCTAGTTTACTGCCCCTCAACGTATGCCCAGAAACCATGTCTTTATAGCATCAGGAATTACAGTGTTCAGCCTGCTTAGGATTTAATGTTCCACCTTGTTCTCCTGGCCTATAGTTTGAGTCTTCTATTATTGAACAGATTTCACTGATGCCAAACTGCCTGTATTTCTTAATCTTCATGGCCTCATTCTAAAATTTTAATTGCTTTTTAAGACCTCCTTATTTCATTGTTATATCCCTGATACCAGGAACTTGCCTGTCTTAATTCTAGGTTGTACCTGCCTGGCTGGATTTGCTCTTTTTAATTATAACTGTTTCTGCTTGGTGGTAGATCTGCTTCTTGGATCTTTCAGTCAACCAGAACTTTCTTTAATAACCCTTCCTGTCTGGCTGTAGCTTCAGGTGAAAACCCTTGGAAAGTGGTACTTTTGGAATTGCTTTTATCATGGAAGTGGGGAGGGGAGGCAAAGAAGATTAAAATGCTGTCGCCTCTACTCATGCAAGTCAGGTTTACTTATTCAATGCTACTGTTTTTGCCTTATGTTAAAAAATTGGTGGTTATCTCATTAGTGTAGCCAACTGATACAGGAATTGACTAGGAATTGACTTTTACAATTTTCTGCTGATTTGTGAAAGAATAAATGTGGGTGCTAATAGAATGAGTAAGGTACCAACCTGTTAAAATCTTCTTGTATAGTTAAAAGAAATGCAGGGCTGCTTGGGATGATTAAAGCATTACCTGTTACAATCCCCTTTTAGATTGCCATCCCTCTTTGAATTCAAAGAATATGGAAACCCCAAATGTATTGTTATTTGGATCAGTGAGCTTAGCAACAGCCCAAAGAGCTGAACATTGTTATGGAAATGTCCTTTAAAAATCAGTTTTGAAATATCAAATTCCAGAAAGCTCAAATTTATTTTCATGTAACCTCCATCACACGTGTCATATTGATTCATTTTGTTTTTGTGGAAAGGAGGATATTATCAGTACCTTACGCTACCCTCCGTCTGTCTCCTCTCTACTCGTCTGGGTGAGATTGGGAAGGTGAACAACAAAGTGCCAATTGGCTTTGAACCCAGTGCCTCTCAAGAGCATAAGCAAACTCTCCAGTAATGGCACGTGAAGGTTGGACCCGGCACGTTGGCGGAGTATGCTGCAGGAATTGTAACTGCTATGAGGTAGAAAGCAAATTTCTAAAATTGTTGACTATAGATGGAGCCTTCCCTGCTTCATTGATTATATACCATGTCCTTTCTCAGAAGCCCCCATTTTCAGGGTATGCCAGTCACAGAAAGGATATATAAGTAAATATATACATAATAATAATATGTATATATACGGGAATTAAATGTGATATATAGCTATGGAAGTTGTACTGATATCACATATGTATATGTGGTATTTGATGCCAAATGGAACGTGTTAATTGGTTTGGTTGTATGTCCTTTATTTTAAAGCTTATCTGCAGAAGAGGGGGTAGTTAGGGCACTGGGTGAAAAAGGGATTGAGTGTTAGTTCCAAAATAGTCCCATGGATGTAAAGTACAGCATAGGAAATATAGTCAATAATATTGTAATAACTAAGTATGGTGCCAGGTGGGTACATGAAATATTGGGTGGAATCATTCCATAAATTGTATGGTCATCTAACCATTATACTATATACCTAAAACTAATACAAAATAAATTGAATGTTAGCTATAATTGAAAAATAAAATTTAGAAAAAGAAGTAAAGTAAAAATTGTGGTATATCTATGCAGTGGAATAATATTCAGCCTTTAAAAAAAAAAAACCTGTCATTTGACAAAATGGATGAACATGAAGGATAGTATCCTAAGTAAAATAAGACAGAGAAAGACAAATACTGTATTATCTCAGTTATATATAGAATAAAAATAAAAAGGTAAAACTAATAGAAACAGATAATAGAATGGTAGTTGCCATGGTTAGGGGTGAGAAAATGGGACGAGGTTGGTAAAACAGTACAAATATAAGTACAAACAAACAGTTCAGTTATAAGGTGAATAAGTTCTGAGGACCCAATATACAGCATGGTTACTTGGAGTTTGCTAAGAAAGTAGATGCTAAGCATTCTAACAATAAAAAAGTATGGGAATGCTAATAGCTATGCTAATTAATTGGACTGTAAAAATCATTTCACAATGTATACATTACATTGTTTACTTTAAATATATTGTAATTTTATTTGTAAATTATACTTCAGAAAAGCTGGAAAAAATAGTAAGTGAAAACCTATGTAACATAAAAATAGCTATAGTATTATCTCAATTTTTAGAACTATGCATATAAATAAAAATACATAAATATGAATAATATATAAAAGAATATAAAATATTAATGGTATAATAGTAATTTTCTCTGTTATGGTAAAATTCTATTATATTTCCCTTATACTTCTCTATATTTTTCAAAATTTCTACAGTGAACATGCCTTGCACAAATAAATTTAAAAAATAAATATAAAGCTTATCTACAGAGTCTTTGAGAAGAAACCGTGGCATCTGGGGTTTGCTTTGCCGAGTTAATGTTTGGTGGCATGAAATCTGCACTGGTGTAAATTTGGAATCTTGAGGGAGGAATGATTATAAGGAAATGTGACTTAAAAAAAAAAATCAAAGAGAGCCAGCCTTGACACATTTCTTTGAATATCAATTTCATATTAACACCTTGGAAGCTTATATAGTTAAGCTAGTGGACTTTCATGAACAGTTTCGCATTTGTTAGGGAATTGCCCTTGTAAGCCATAGATGTATTTTAAAATTATTTTCAATGGTGTCAAGTATTAAGTCTCTCAAGATAAATTTGATTTTCAAAGAGGTAAAAGATATTGGACATCAATGCTGAAAAATAAAAGCAGGTTATAAAATAGTAATACAGTTGATGTATTTTTAAATGCACAGGTTTTAGATAAAAAGGCTGATTTTCAAGACACTTGAGGGGGGTGGTGAGGGCATGTGCTGGGGGGGAGGGAGAGGGGAGGCCAGGAGAAGGTCAATGGGGAAAAAAGGGAGACATATGTACTACTATTTGTAATACTTTAAACAATAAAATAAAAATTTTTAAAAAATCAATATTATGTAGAAGAACCACAATAAAAAAGGCTGATTTTCTTGCATAATCAATAAGAGAGTTTGCAAACAATTAAAAAATAATTTCACACATGTTTTGGGCAGCATCACTGTCATTGAATAAGAACAGTGTTTCCAAAGTGATTTTTTTTAAAGGAAAACATTTATTGGGGTATATAAGGTTTGCTGTATGTTTTTCAATTTCCTAGAGAGAGAAATAGCAAGAAGGTAAATCTGATTAAAGACAAAGCAACATATGCACAATAGTGATAGGGTTGCCAAATAAAATATCAGATGCCCAGTTAAATTTGAATTTTGATAACAAATATAGTTTTGAGTATAAGTATATAAGTTTGTCCCATACAATATCTGGGCCCTACATATTTCCCTGAAATTCAAATTTAATTGGGAGCCCCTGATTTTTATTTGCTAAGTCTGACCATCTTGAATATTAAAC
This sequence comes from Myotis myotis, assembly GCF_014108235.1. Lineage (NCBI taxonomy): Eukaryota > Metazoa > Chordata > Mammalia > Chiroptera > Vespertilionidae > Myotis > Myotis myotis. The sequence continues at coordinate 27,767,437 of NW_023416319.1, forward strand.
AATAGTTACTTCTCCCCCTTTGGACAGACATGTACCTTGTTTGTGATCATTGGCTCTTTTTCTGTGGAAGTTACAGATTACCTGTTGCCCTCAAAAAGTTCACACTCTAGATGAGAACTATGCAGATAACCATCTTTCCAGAGAAACTACAGTAAATGCTCTAAGAAAGATACAAACAATGACTGAAGAAGTTCAAATACTAAAGAAGTTACTTCTGGTTGAGGAAAATAGGAAATAGTTGAGCTGATACTGGAGTTTGGCCCAAAGGATTGGTGGGTTTTTACCCACCTGGAGACAGGGAAGAAGTGGCACTTCCAGGCAGGAGAGCATCCCTAGGAAAAGCACTAATTTGGTGAAGTATTGGGTGTACTTAAGGAATTACAGTGTGGTTAGAGCAGGGATCTCAAACATTTGCATGCATCAGAATCATCTAGAAGGCTTGTTAATACACAGCTCTCTGTGTCCTACCCCCAGTTTCTGGCTCACTACGTGTGTGTGGTTAGAAAATTTTAATGTCTAAGTTCGCCGGTGTTGCTGATGCTGCTGGTATGGCGGCCACACTTAGAGGCCATGCGCTGGAGTGCAGCTACGGGGAATAAGGTAGCAATGTAGGTGGGGGCTCTGAGGACCTTGGCTGTCATGCTCTTGAGCTTGACTTTTGTCTAATAGGCAGTGGGCGCCATTAAAGGCTGGTGAGCAAAGTGACATATCAGATTGTACTTGAGAAATATTCTCTTGGTGGCAGTATTTGTGATTCATAAAAAAAGAGCACCAACAGACAGAGAAGCAAGGGTAATTGAATAGCTGCTGCATGCATTACTTAGAACAGCCAAGGCCTAGAAACAACCTGTGTCCATTGACAGGTGGCTGGGTAAATAAAATGTGGTATATGTTTAATGGAATATTATTCAGCCATAAAAGAGAAGGAAACCCTGCTATTTGGGATAACATGGATAAACCCTGAGGACATTATGCTAAATGAAATAAGTCAGACAGATATATGATCTCATTTATATGTGGAATCTTAAAACACACACACAAAACAAAAGCAAAACAAAAAAAAACAAACAAAAAACTGCCCAGGTAGCTTGGTTGGTTATAGTGCCATCCCCATATGCCACAGTTGTGGGTTCAATTCCTGGTCAGGGCACATACAAGAATCAACTAAATAATGAATGCATAAATAAGTGGAACAATAATTGATGCCTCTCTCTCTCTCTCTCTCTCTCTCTCTCTCTCTCTCTCTCTCTCTGTCTCTCTCTCACCCTCCCTCCCTTCCTCTATCCCTCTAAAATCAATTTAAGGAAATAAACTGAACTCATAAAAACAGAGAGTGGATTGGTGTTTGCCAGGGACTCCGGGTTAAGGGAAACAGGTGATGGTGGTAAAGGGTGCACGCTCCCAGTTATAAGATAAATAAATTCTGGTAACTATGGTTAACAGTACTCTATCGTATACTTAAAAGTTACTAAGAGAATAGATCTTAGATCTCCCCACCACACACAAAAAAGGTAATTCTATGCAGTGATGGATATGTTAACTAATCTTATTTGGCAATATATACAGCTATAAAATCATCATGTTGTACACCTTAAACTTACACAGTGTTATATGTCTAATACATGTCAATAAAACTGAGAAAAATGCAAAAAATAAAAATAGCTGCTACATTGGTCAGAAGAAGACATGGAGCCCAGGGGATTGGGAAGCATGGAGGCTTTGGTGAGCCACTTGTCGTTTGTATGAATGCTCGAGGAGGAGGCAGCAGATTTTATTTAGCGGACTCTTCCCTTCCAAGAGCCAAAATTGATAAGAATATGGTTTTGCAGTATCGCTTGGAGTTGTCAAAAACTATTTACTGAAGTTTTAAAATGAAATAAACAGGTTTTTTCCTGTTAAATTAAAACAGAACTTCCCTATTTTAAAAAAAGTAAACAAGGTACGGGCTGGTGTTTGTGAAGATAGCATGGAGCGCTCACAGGTAGCCCAAGGGGCCAGAACAGAAAGTGGCACAGACACGGACGGCGCCACAGATCATATCACTGAGGAATGCATTCTAGATCTTTAAGACATTTTTTAAAATGTGTTTTTATTGACGAGAGAGAGAGAGAGAGAGAGAGAGAGAGAGAGAGAGAGAGAGAGAGAAAGAAACAGCCATCTAATGTCCCCTGCACGCTGCCTACTCGGGATCAAGCTTGCAACCGGGCATGTGCCCTAACCTGGAATCAAACCAGCAATCTCTTGGTTCATGGGAGGATGTTCAACCAACTGAGCCACACCAGCAGGGCAATCTTTAAGACATTTTTTGAGGGCAGCTTTATCTCCTCTATTGAATGACCTTCAACTCAGATTCAGCCATAATATTTCTTGTGGGCAAATATTTGCTAGACACTGTGATAGGATCTGGTATAGAGTCCTTTCCTAGGGGTGACATTCCAATTAGCTAAGACCTGGTATGGAAAGGGGAATTGCATAATATCAGAATGGATGCTTTACTCAAACTTCTTACTTGTTCAAAGCAGCCCTGTTGCTGTCAGCATGGAACCTTTTGTCTAATGTTCACCCCTCTTTCTAAGTGAATTTTAATTTGATTTTCCTATAAAAATTGTGTGTTTAATTCTGAAAAATGAGGGATAGTCCCGAAAAATATAAACAACATAATAATCACACACAATTATATAATCTTAGCAATCAGAAACATTCAACATTTAGGTGCAGATTCAACCTGATTTTTCTGTTAATATATTGCATATTTTCTCATGTCAATGACTGTTCTAAACTGTTTTCATTAGCTAATAGCTATCATATAAAATATCACTTCTTAGTGATCGGGGAACTTTGGGAAAATCAAAAGTTCCCTTTTTGAGGGAAAAGGTCAAGGAATCTAGACTAGAAAGTTGTAAGTAGCAGCAAAATTTGATCTTTCAATAATCCTACTGAACATTACAAAATACCAGGCAGAAAAAAAGAGATTAAGTTCTAGTAGCTACCTCAAAATGAGAATTATTGGCTTTTAAGACTTTGAAGATCCTCCTCCACAACCTTGCCACTTGGTCAGTGAGAAATGAAAGCCTAGAGGCAGGCATTCAACTCAGGATCATCAAGGCGGTTTCCGATGGTACTGAGCTGAGGACCTAGGTCTCTGATGTGCCCATTCAGCTGTCATCAAGGAGATTGCTACACTTTTAAGAAATAGATAGAGTAGGAATAAGAGATATAGATGACTGTAGATGGTGGGAGGAGTAGACAAGTTAGTTTATTACTTCATATTTTACTCAAGATGAAATACTATTTTTATTTTTGGGCAATCTTTTTGAGCTCTGTCATCTTCTAAATTCTCTTCTTGCCACAAATATTTTAGTTCCATGTGTTTGATCTTTCCTCCCAGTGGATACAGAGCTCTAATTGTATAAGAAGTCCAAAGGGGAATTGGGCTTGCTTACAGAAAATCTCCTAGTAACCAACTTTGTGGAAACTTTGTTTCCTGTAAAGTAGGATGCACTATTACTAATGTCAAGGACATTAGATGCATCCTCAGCATACAGAGCTGTGCCCGTGGCAATTGGCTTCAAATAGGCTTTTCAGATCTAGATAGCTTTTACTTCACAGACTATGTTTTTAAAGACTTTAAATCTGTGGCCTAATATGATTAGGAAGGTTCAAATACTAATTTCAGTTTTTCTTCTGCATACTTATTCAAAGTGGCCAGAGTTAGCCAGAGGCTCTTCACTTTAACGGCTATGAATAAATGCAGTTAAGAGTCCAAATTAATAGAAAGGGGGGATGAGAGGTGAACAGGACAAATGATCATGTGCTTTGTGTTATAGGGCTCTCCACCCTCTTTCCCAGCCGGGTGCACATCTGGAATAGTGCGGGTCAGGAAATCCGCCTCAGACCTGGCCTTCCCAGATGACCCATCCCAGCCTTTTTGAGGGTTATTCATGTTTTAATTAGATGGAATTGTTTCTAGTGACTCCCTGGGTGGTCTGCTCCCTAGTAATGAGCATAGCTTAGGCTGAACAAGATCCATATGAGAATAAACCAGAAGCCCCGATTGTGCTCTGGCCCCCAACCCTGTAGGAAGAAGAGAGAGATAACCCTGTAATAATATAATACTGTCATGACTAATGTTAGAGCCCTAAGTTCATCTTAGTCACATCTCCAGGTACTCAGATCAAGGTGAGGCTGTGTCACTCTGGCTGGCCTTGCTCAGTGGGTAGAGTGTCAGCCTGTACACCAGTGGGTGGCAGGTTCCATTTGCAGGTCAAGGGCACATACCTCAGTTGGGAGTTTGCTCCCGCCCTCAGTGGGCAACCAATCCATGTTTCTCTCTCACGTCAATGTTTCACTCCCTCTCCCTCTCTCTCCCTTCCTTCTTGCCTCCATCCGTCCCTTCCACTCTCTCTGAAAAAGCAATGGAAAAATATATTCAGGTGAGGATTAACAAAAAATTTAAAAATAGATAAAAAATTTTAAAAATGAGGCTGTGCTGTACCAATAGCCAGGCAGCAAGTGTACAACTGCCACCTACTTTTCCATTGACAGATGTAAAGTTGCATTTACATATTTTTTAAATGAAAAAGTGCCTTTGCCTCCCTTTCACTAGGCTTGGAACCTTCCAAAGCATTACGTTTTAAAGGTGTATTTTGTGGAATCCCTGCTGTTTCTTGCTGCTGACTAGTCCAACCTGATCTGAATGACCATTAAAATCAGAAGCTGCAAATTGGCAGCTGGTAGACCCCATCTTGCCAAAGATGTCCTTGGTGGCTAGCTTGGTAATATGTAACTAGCTGTCAGCAGTTGAGCCGTGGACATCTCCTATAAAAATGCAGATTTTTGGCTTCTAAAACTCAGAAGGGATGGAGACCCTGCGCCCATGTTTCTGCCCAGCACTATCTGGCTGCGAAGAGGAGCTGGGCCGCCCCTCAGAGGTGTCGTGTGCACTTTTGTAGAGTGCGGTTCTCTACCTGGTTGGCTTCACATAGTTGTAGTTCTCACCGTATCCGTAAGGCGCTTAGGCCCTGCTTTACGTAACGGTGTCCTGAGTAGACAGCGTGAGGGATGTGAGCAGCTCAGAGGTGTGTTCCATCTCAGCTGCTCCTTTCTTAGAGGGACGAATGTGAGCAACGCCCCAAGCCTCTGTGAACTGTGACATTCACATCTGTCAATAAGGAATAAGCTTGCTTTACTTCCTAAGTATGTTTTGAGTCTGAAATAAAATCCTATCCATGTAGAGCCCAGAACAGTGCCCTCCTTCTAGTAGACACTTGGTGAAAATGTATTATCCTTCCACCTCCCTGGCGCCATCAATTTTGTTTTCTGGGCATTTATACTGAAGTGAGAGTAGTTGCTACTTTTAACCTTACAAATGTGCTTGGAAAGGACTACCTTGAAAGCACATGATAATGCACCGTGGTTGTCCTTGAGAACTATTGCTGTTCTCAGCTTTTCTCTATCATGTGGACTTCTGAGAGCTTATTCATGGATATCATACAAACTTAGAACTTTCATGTCTACTGAAATGCACTTTGCGTGGGTGTTGGTTAATACACACTAAACAAATTACCCTGAAGTGAACATTAAGAGAATGAAGTAAGTAATAATCATCCTAATTGTAGCTGAAATATTGCATCTCCACGTCTTTCTCTCTGAACTGCAGTTTCCCAAGATTTAATGTTGGGACAACAGCACTTCATGTAGTACTTAGAGAACTGCAGTACCAAATATATCCCATAGTGTCCATGCTCAACACTAGAAAGGTGATGTTTCATTCATGTAGGAGTACTGAGTATTTGAACAGATGCCAGGACAGGTCTTCATGCAGCGGCTGTTGCCATTCTCAAGCACACACCTTAAAAGGTTAAACATCTATTTCTAATGCCTGAAAGGAAAAAGACAACAGAGAAAGATTTTGTGAAAGCCTACTATGAGCCACGCTTGGGAGGTTTGCACTTCACCCCGTCACATGTGGCTGCTCCTGATTGCCAAGGGCCAGGGCAGGGCTCTCCCTCACTGTGAATGAGGACATAAACCCTCGGGTAGACGCTGGCTGTCTGTGCCACCACCAGCAAAGCCAGGAGGGTTAGGAATACTCCACACCGTGCCTCTCACACTGTCTTCACTCCAGGGCTTTCAGTAAGTGGTGGCTGCCCTTCTTTTGCTGCCAATGCTGTGCCACTATCACTTGTCTTTATTAGGTCTCCAAACGCCATCATCAAGTCATTGAATGGCCTATACTTTCTGAAAGTAAAATTGAGTTTAAATTTATAGCCAGCATCCTGGGAGTTGTGGGTCCCTGGGAGTGGAAAAGGATGAGGTATTGGTGTCTTTGTCCATCAGAAAGCCATATTTGTCAAGATAAATTCCTGTGTTTTATTTGATATTATTAAGTTACCTTTATTATCTATTATCACTTCCCCTTACTCTTACTTCTTAACCTTGTAATTTTAATTTTATAGCACTTTAGAGTTTAAGACTATGAAAATTACCTTTATGCCTCCAGTAAATTGGTAAACTGCATTTCTGTTGTTCATGAAAAATTTTCCTATTAAAAAATAATTTCAGGAGAATATAATGGATTTTTCTAATTCTGCTTTTAGGAAACATCTTTGACTAGCATTTACTAATGTGTTTTCTTGCATGGTGAATTGAATGCAAAGAGAGTGAGCTTAAGGCTGTTGAATGTGAGTTTGAAAATTGGTGAAAATATGTACTATAAAGGATTTGAAATATTGAAGTGAAACAGATACCTTTATTTCTAAATGGAATACAATTTAAAAGTAAAATTCAATTTTATGTGCTCCATTAATATTCAGCAGCATTTGATTGGCACATGTGAATAAGCCACCAGGCCAGGAACCGGTGAGGCAGAGGAAAAGGTACATTTCCCATTCACAGACAGAGTCAGGAAGGAAACTTCCTAAGACAAGCCAGGCTAACAAATGCCCCATAACAATGAAGCCCACGATGCTACGGGAGAGAGGCATCTGACCAGCCTTCAGCTTGGTTGGGATGTGACAGGCAAGACTTCTTGGAGCTAGGGAAAGGGCAGGTCAAGATGATCCGGGTAAGGAAATACAGGGATATCGCACACAGAAGAAACAGCACATGCAAAGGCACTGAGTAAGGAGAGTAAAAGCCTAAAGCATGGAAGAGAATTTACATGGTCTGATATTTTGTCATTAAAGTGCCCATGGTGGGGTTGGGAGATGGTGACAGAAGTGATGCTGCAGAAATGGCTGTGGCCCAGATTACGAGGGGTCTTACTAATCAGGCAACAGAATTTGGGCTTTTATCCTGAGGGAAGTGAGTAGTTTCTTCACCAGTGGTTCTCAGCGCTGGCTACTCATTAGAATTATGTGAAAGTTTCAGAGCACTGACCATGATGGAACCCTTCTCAGACTAATTAGATCATCATTTCTCGGGCTCAGTGGTTGTGAGTCGACCGATGAACCAGGAGGTCATGGTATGATTTCAGGTCGGGACATATGCCTGGTTTGTGGGCTCGATCCCCAGTGGGGGGCTTGCAGGAGGTGGCTGATCAGCCAATTTCTCTCATCATTGATGTTTCTGTCTCTTTTTCCCTCTCCCTACCTCTCCAATATATATATATACATTTTAAGTCAGCATTTCTCAGAATGGTGCCATGTACTAATATTTTTTAAAAGTCTCTCAGATGATTCTAATGTGCAGCTATTTGAAAATGACCTTTCTCAATGTTTTTAAGCAGAGTGTCTAGTGATACAATGCCAAAACTCTGGGGTTCTCCAAAACTGAAATGACAAAGGCTGCACATCTGCCATGGGTTGACATTGGAGGAGAAGGAGAGAAAAATAATGACGATTTTTAGGTTTCTAGCTCTGTGATCATAGGATAGATGTTGTTTAAATTCAGCAAATTAGAAACTAAAACAAGCATATGGCTGGATGAGGAAGGCAGGATTTTGTCCTGGTTGAACCTGAGGTTCTGTAAGACATGGCCAGAAGGCTCACATGTCTGAAACTCACAAGATATTAGGATTGTATCTATATAGGAGCTGCTAGCATATCATGGGAACGGAATCCACAGGAGTGGCAAAATATGCTTAGGGAGTTTGTGGTATAAGAATTGGCATATTATGAGCCTTATAAATATCCAACATTTAAGAATCAAGGAGAGCCTGGCCGGTATGGCTCAGTTGGCTGAGAGTTGTCCCATGAACCAGAGGTCATGGTTAGATTCCAGGTCAAGGCACATGCCGGGTTATGGGCTTGATCCCCAGTAGGGGGCTTACAGGAGGCAGCCAATCAATATGTCTCTCACATTGATGTTTCTATCCCTCTTCCTCTCTCTGAAATCAATAAAAACATAGTTTTTAAAAGTAAGAGTCAAGGAGAAAAGAAAAAATCCACAGTAAAGAGCAAGCAGGGGTCAAACTGAAGACATGATAGTAACTGTCTCTTTAAATGCTGCCAATGTGAATTTATAGTTTGTTCAGTTGGAGATCATTTAAATAATGCAGGATTTTTAAAAGCAAATTTTTTTTAAAACTGCACATTTTGCAAAACTAGTTCGTATTCCTGTAGTGAACATTTCCCAATGGAAACAGCTTTCACGTTTCACAAGTTTCATTTTGTTCCATTTGGACTTCTTGTGTGTGAAGTGCATTTGTTTTACAAATAATACAAAAAGGTAAATAAATCCCGTAATACCAGTTCTAATAACTAAACTTTTAAACCCTTTCTTTTCTCTTGGGCTGAATTACAAGGACAGATGCACTTTCCCTCTTAGCAAGGAGGAAAAACAGCAAAAAGTCCTCTTCGTTACAAATGGCCAGTATTATTTATAAACAGACTCTTCTATTCTGGACCCCATTTTCCACGACCCAGCTCCCTTGACAAAGCAAACCAAGAGCTCCAACTGCTTGAACCATCACCTCTGCCACTTTAGGAGCTATTTTAACAAACAACAGGTGAGTGAAGAGAAGCAGGGCTATAAAAGGTGAGGAAATAGAGAAATCATAGGAACTTTAAGAAGCAAAACTTCCTTGAGGGTGGTGAATTCCTAGGCAGGGCTTACCCGCTGTGAGATGAATATAGCTTTCTAACTCCGTGGAGTTCATTTTCCCATAAAGAAAACAATTCTTTACCTTTTATCGTATTCCTTGTAATGTTACCAACTAGATAACTACTTTCTGTGAGCAGGCATATTATTTGAAAGCAGTAAAGCCGTTGTACAGGTTCTAGAACTATCGGGCCTTTATGTTTTTGCATGGTTATGAATCTGTTTGCTGTCCTTGACAATGAGATCTTTGGCAATGAGGCAGTGAGCATGAGTGGGTAAATTAGAAGTTAGTTGTTTGAGTCCATTGGGCATTAGGGTGGTGGTGTTCGATGGCGGGTACCTCAGTTAAAAGGTAGCGAAGTCACTGGGAGTACTGTAGGTCTACATAGAGGCTTTGGAAGGCCTGGATGGTGTAAATAAGCAAAGGTAAAAGTGTGCCAACACAAATCCAGTTACTTTCAAATTGTACCTACCTGTAACCAACTACATAAAATAGTTGATGCAACTCAACACACTCTATGGCAAGCCACCTTTGTAGCATCTGCCCAATCATTTGCAATCATTTTAACAAGGAAATGAATTTTTTATTCTAAAGAACCAATTTGCAAGCACATTTTAGAATATAGTTCCTCTGCGAACGGAATTGAGTCTGCCAGATGTGTATATCTATACTGATAAAAGGGTAATATGCTAATAAGACCAGGAGACCTTCCAGACATCCTTCTGGACGAAGCCATGGTGGCGGGGCTGAGGCAGAGGTGGTTAGGGGTGATCAGGCCAGAAAGGGAGGGCAGCTAGGGGCAAGCAGGCCAGCAGGCAAAGTGGTTAGGGGCAATCAAGGCAGGCAGGTAGGTGAGCGGTTAGGAGCCAGTGGTCCCAGATTGCGAGAAGGATGTCCAACTGCCAGTTTAGGCCTGATCCCAGTCAGACATCCCTTGAGGGGGTCCTAGATTTGAGAGGGTGCAGGCCGGGCTGAGGGACACCCGCCCCCCATGCATGAATTTCGTGCACCAGGCCTCTAGTATAGATATAAAAAAGCTGAGGCACACAGGAAGAGATTTGTCTGTCAAGCTAGACTATGTAGGATTGGAACATAAAATATTTATAAAGTTTCTATTCCAGGTAACAATAAACAAGGAGACATTTTCAAATTGCTCACATTTAATCAACAGATATCAAGTAAAATCTAGTAATAAGTATACAAATTCACATTATTTATTATAAAGTAAGAAATATCTTTAAAAACAGCTTTTTTATAACTCACAAAGTTGGAGGAAACTAATATTTCTTGCATGCCAGGCCTTAGATGGGTTAGTCCCCCAGAAATCACTTTGTGCAGACATTATTAGGCCCATTTTATCTGCTGGGAAACTGAGGCCCAGGGAGGTTAAATAGCTAGCCCAAGGACCCAAAACTGGTACCTGGTATAGCGAGGGGCTGAAACTCTGGTTTGACTTTCCTCTAACACTGGTTTGCAAATTATTGAAATAGGTTTTTTGTGTTTTGCAAATGTATTTTAAGGAATTCTTTCGAATGTGTTGCAGTGCTTTGTATTTTTTCTATTACTGAGACGTGTTTGAAGACACTTCCTACAAAATGTCTGAATATAATGCTTTGCATTTTTTAAAGGCTGATGTTCTCATTATCAGCTTGAAAGTGAAAATGCAAATCAGTGTCTTATTTCTGTCACAACAATTTCATAAGTATCTGTCAGGCTTATTATGTTTCCATCTGCAGAGTTCATGCCACACGACCGTCTTTATAGGGGATATTTTACAAAGATCCTTTTGTCACCTGAGATGGCCAAATTAATGTGCTTTATTGTGTTCTGTGTGGGACTGCAGTGTACAGGATTTTTTTAAAAAATCTTTTATTAAACCTTTACTAAATTTCCATTACACTGAACAATGGGCTTCTAGCGGAATGATGTGTCTTTTTAATAAATACTTTCCATATATTCTGAACAATTTCTGCTCTTTTAACCACATGCACACATGGAACCCAGCATAATTTGTGTGGTAGATCTTCGTAGGGTCACAACTCTCTCTTCTACTGCTATTCTTCTTTAATTAAAAATGAAGTTCAGCCCTCATTAACATTAATTTATGAAGTTTTATACCACTATCAGCCTATAAGTAACCAATGTTGTGGCTGGACCAGGTCTTGTGGTTCTTATTATGATGCCCTTCAGTAATAACCATCAGGAAAGGAAACTTTGTGAAAAAATAAATATGAGTTACAGGACCTGGAAAGTATACAGCACACCTGGGGCCACACAATGAGGAGAGAGAGAGAGAGAGAGAGAGAGAGAGAGAGAGAGAGAGAGAGAGAGAGAGAGAGAGAGAGAGAGAATGAGTGCACTGGCACAGACCTGGGCTCTTTTCATTTGGGTTGAGGGTGGAGGCCTAGAGTTGTTTATTGGTTAATTAAAAAGCCAGTCAATGAAGGAAAAATACCACATGATCTCACTCATTCATGGATAATAGAGGCCATTATAAACTTTTGAACAGTAATAAATACAGAGGCAGAGCTGCCTCGAACAGATTGTCAAAATGCAGTGGGAAGGCCGGGGAAAGTTGGGGGGCAGGAGGGAGGGGGATAAGAGATCAACCAAAGGACTTGTATGCATGCATATATACATAACCAATGGACATGGGACGCTGGGGGGTGGGGGAGGCCAGGGGATAGTCAAGGGCAGGGGAAAAAAAAAAGACACATATGTAATACCCTTTGTAATACTTTAAGCAAAAACAAAAAAACAAAAAACAACAACAACAAAAAAAAACACACATAAGAGTTGGGATTTAAAGCCCAGGAAAAGAAAACATATGTGACCCTAATGGTCAGTGTTTGAAATCCACCAAGATGCCTAAAACACAGGAGCCTTAGTGAGAAGAGGTAGTCTTGCTCTTTATCTAGTTGTGTGGCTGGCCGTGAATTTATTCAAACCCTTTTGAAGTGGATGCCTCCACAAACAAAGCTTAAGTCAGGCACTGGCACTACAAAAAGGGGAAATAAAACAAAACCCATCAGGTCTCACACTACTCAGGACTTTGGTTTGCAAATTCTGTTCAGGACCTTTGGAGAGGCCCCTTTGCCTTAAGAAAACCTCTTATCATAATAGGCAGAGACAACATGACCCATCCAATAAAAGTGCATATTTTATTTCAAACAAGAGAGTTTAACGTGTAGGTTGCATGAGATGGCTGGATTCTGCCCTCCAATAAGGGAGAATGAAAAGCTTTAAGACCTGAAGAACTGAGAAGGGAAGGGAGGGCTGAGGCTGTAGTGGTCAGGTAGTGGTCCCACCAATGAGAGAAGAGGGGAGGGTGTGGATTTGTGTGGTAAGGAAAGGCAGCTGGTGGGAACCATTCATGAAATAGAAACAGCAGACAAAGCAGGTACCAGTGTGTTCTAGGAGAGAGGGTGAGGACTCCAAGCTAGTGGAAGTGTCAGAGGGCCTGAGTAAAAGGGCTGAGTGCAGAAGGAGCTTTTAGCTGATTGGGTTTGCAGGGGAGGAGGATGGGGGACAGCAAGGAGCCTTTCAAAGGGATCCTTTAAATCTCACAAAACCTGTATTTGTTGGCAGAGAAAATGATCACAGCATGTATGACTTCCCCTCACACCATCTCCAACTATGAATCATCCCTGTTTCTTTTTCCCTGTTTCTTTTATATGATCTACTTTTTCCCTTTTCATAACTTTTATTTCATTTTGCTTTTGTTCCTTTGGAAAATCATATATATCTATATCTATCTATCTATATCTATATCTATCTATCTATCTATCTATCTATTTTTTTTCATCAGAATATCCTCTAATTCCCTCTCTTCATTCCTTTTTTCCCTTTTCACTGTATTTCATTCTTTGGATTATTTGTAGGTTTGTTTCTGAGAGCTGAGATAGTGTGGTTCAGTTCAGCAAGATACAGACAGAGGCTCAAAGCATCATGCTTTTCATCAGGATGAATGAAATGGATCCTATTTATGAAGTAGCATAGGGAATTTTGGAATTGCAAACAGGGGCCCTGAGACCACCTGTCTTCATTCTTTCACAGTCCTTCACTGAGCTCCGTGGACGACTCTGGTGCGTATCTAGGTTCTGTGATACAGTGGTGCGTGAAATGAAGGTGCCCCATGGGCTTATGTTTTTAGGAAAAGTCAGTAAAGAAAAATAAAATACCCCAATTAAGTAAGTAATGCAATTTCAGGAAGTAATATTAGTTTTGAAAAAAAATGAGGATGGGGATTGGGCATGGCGGCAGCAGGGAGGGGCGGCGGTAGTGGCTGTTTTGGATATGATGCTCAGTAAAGGAGTCTCAGAGGTGACACTGAAGCCAAGATCTATGCCAGGCTGTCGGAAGATGAGAGGCCATGGATTCGTGAGCCGATCCCCCCACCTCTTGTTTCCCTCGCCTCCTTCCTCCTTTAATTTCCTTTCTCACGGCATCTGTTGGTCATAAGTAGCCCCTAACAGACTCTGGTATGAGTGAAGCATTGATACTTTGACCATTTTAAACCTTTGCTTCTTGGAAGCTACATGAATACTTTTATTTGGCCCTCAGTCATCGGAATAACTATTTTTTTTCCAGAATGTTGTAGAGAAGGCTCACGTTTGGATAAGATTAAGACAGGCATTTCCAATCTGTTAATCCAGAAAAAAATATTGTTGCGCTATTATACTCATTCTGGAGAGGCCCCAGGTGCATATATACATTGTCTTATAAAACCTTTCATGCATTCATTCACTCAATTTATTTAGTGTCCCTTAAGGACCACTATCATGGCCTTAACCTGAGGTTCTTGATTTGGCTTCAGAGAATCTGTGAATTCCCTGAACTAGATGGAGAAAATACCTGCATGTGTGCATACATCTGGTGGCAGGGCCCCTGACTCTCATCAGCGTGTCCTCCACATACCCGTCATGCTGTTCAGTAAGTGTTCACTACTTGAGCTTCTGCTGGGCATGGGCTTGAGCATGTGCTGGGAACAGATTTATGGACAATTTAGATGAGGGTTCTGCTCCCAGGGAGCTTAAATTCTAGGGTGAAGAGAGATAAGGAGACAAGTAAGGTTAAAAATACACAGAGTAGTTCAGATAGTGATAAATCTATAAAGGAAACATCCTTAGCGAGGATGGTCAGGGAATGCTCTTTGCAAAGTCATTTGAACCAATATGTGAATGGGCTGAACTGGGTCATTTTAAAAGCCAGGGCCAAGTTGAGATACAGGTGTAGCAAAACCATGCTCCTCCTCAGTTATCAAACTAAGGGGTTTTATGACACATTTTCTCATTTATTTGGCTTTTATCTTTGCAATTATTGTTAAGCACTTTAAAAAATTATGTCAGTTTTAAAGATATGTTCTTTGCTCCTTCAGCACAAATAAATTAGTGTAGATGATATTTATAATATTAAGCTTAGAAATATAAGCATATAACTTATAAGAGAAATGTACCATGTTCTGGATCCCATGCATTTTGTACCCAGAGAAAATTAAAATTGCATGTGCTCACTTGCTATTCTTCATCTGCTCCTTTTAATTTTGATCATTATATCACCCTAAGTACAATGCTAGGGTATGTTTTTCTTTCTTTCTTAATCTTGCATATATTTAGATGGGTATGTTCTCAGGAGGTGATACTGTAAAGCCAAAATGTTATTTCTTTGTGTGTGGATTTTAACCTTTCATTATTAGGCATTGAAAGAGGGAATAAATGTATTGAAGAGCAATGTGCTCTCAAGGACTAGGTGCTGCAGTAAGAGGTCAAGAAACCACCATAGCCTGATTTTATGCATTTGGATTAATTATGGATATTTCTCCTAATTCTGGTTCTTTAAAGTGGTTATAAAGAACAAATTAGCTTTCAATGCAATTTTAAAGGGACTGAATTATAGTAGCTCCATACGTCATGTTTCCTCATTCAAAGTTGTTGATCATTATGATAGTTCCAGCAGGTTCCAAGTAAGTGTGAAATGAAATTCTATTATCAGACAATAATAACATTATTGTCTTATCTTTTGTGACCACAAATTATTTAACTGCTTATGCATCTTAACATACTCCCATACACTAAAATAATGGTGAGTTTCATATGCTTAAAAATGTTTACAAATAATAATACTGCTCAGTAGTGGTGCTTCCTGGCAAAAGAATGAAAGAGAGGAGCTAAAATGTATATGTAGTTATTCTGTCAACCTTATATACTTATAGGGTCTTTAAATTTCTAGTTTTATTTAAAAGGTTTTTTAGTTAAGCACTGATTTGTGAGGTATTTTTGTACTATAATGCAGGCATGATTATATATGATGTATAAAATGATACAATAATTAATAAAATATTTTGTGCATACAATAAATTTACATGTTTAACAATACTAAAAAATCTGACTATTTTGAGTGGAAAGGGTAGAAAAATGGCTATTAAAAATATCATGAGCATTAAAAAGAGAAATTTCCACTAAACAACTAACTTTAAAAATAAAATAGAAAGACATAGTACACTTGCCCAATTCACCAGCTACTCATGGAGTATCTCTTAAAATGTTCATGAGCAAGTCCAGGCAGCCTCCCTATCACCATGCTTCTCTGCCTGGTGTCCACCAAGCTTGGGGAGCATCACTGATTTTCTGCTAAATATCACACCTCTCACTGGGCATCACTGGCAGTGACCATGAATACTGGGTGCCATCAGCCCTGGGTGGCAATGC
This sequence comes from Myotis myotis, assembly GCF_014108235.1. Lineage (NCBI taxonomy): Eukaryota > Metazoa > Chordata > Mammalia > Chiroptera > Vespertilionidae > Myotis > Myotis myotis. Next base: position 27,783,187 of record NW_023416319.1, read on the forward strand.
CTTTGTTTCTGCAATTGCCACCACTTCTGTTAGTATTGTCCCTTGCTGCCATGTCAGACAGTCGCTGCTGATGCTTCCCAATGAATCTGGAGTGGTCATGCCTCGGTGGCCTGATGCTGATGTGTCAGTGAGCCAGGCCCTGCAGCTGCTCTAATTCCCAGATGTCTGTGGCAGAACACAAGCGACCACTTCTCTTTCCTTTAATGCAACTCCAGTACTCTTGAGGAGCTGCTCCTTGTCCAAATTAGGAGGTTGCAATGGATCTTTCATTTTTAACCCTGTGAACATGAACGTCGCCTAGGAGACTTGGGAAACACTCAGTTCCATGATTCCACCCAAAACTTTCTGAGTCCTAATCTCCTGTGGTAGGTGTCATAGTGTGTATGTGTGTGTGTGTATCATATACTCCAAGGCAATGATAATGAAGACAGTTCAGAACATATTTGGCAAACATAGCTCGAAGTGATCAAATCCTTTAACTCCGAGACTATGCAGTTCATTCTGAAGCTTTAAAGTGAAGTTGTGATCATCTTATTCACTTTAGGATTTGTGCAGTGTTCATGTTTTCTCTTTTATGGCATTCCTTTCCAGGTTAAGTCTTTGAATTAGACACCTTTAGAAAACACTCTATGCTTGGGTTATCTTCCTGATAATTCGCTGTTGTCAAGTGATTTTAAATGTATATACAGTCAGAGCTTGGTTATTTACTTTGGGAAAATGCCGATACCAGTGTGTTCATGTTTTATCCAGATGGTGTGATTCTGTTGCTGCTGTGGCTCAACTTTAGAAGCCAAGTGATTACAAAGAAAACCAGTGTTGGGTACAGGTGGTCACTATTGTCTCTGAAAGACACACATATTGAAGATTGATAAATTACTCCCATATCAATCTCAGCGTTATCCAGCTGTTGGTATTGTGTTAGCCTTGGCATCCTTGCTGGCCAAAGGGATGTAGATTTATATGGAGGGCATGAAAAAAAATCAGGTTTTATAACTCTCATGGGGGTAAGTGCCAGAGAGAGCAGCTTCTATTGTAAACAAGATAACTTCTAACTTTCCCCAACTTTTAAATTCTATTCTATCTAGATTACACTGTTCTTTCTCTTCTAAAATATCTATTGTAATTTTTATGGAGTTTAAAACTTTTGAAAAAAACAACCTTATCTTTCCTAGAATTTCTTGGCTACTGATTGTTGTTGTCAAGCACTATTGACCAATCTCCTTTTTTTATGGAATAGTGGAAAGGACATGGGCTTTGAGACAAGGCGGGGCAGTTGTTTCAAACTTGATCACTTTGTAGTTGCATGTCTTGGTGCAAGTTATTGAACCATTGCCATTCATAGTTTTCTCATCTGTAAACTGGAGGTAAACTTAAAATTCATACATGGTTATTGTTAGAATTAATGGATATTAAATATATAACATTGTACCTGGAACGTAGGAAGAACCCAACAAATTAGGTCTTTTATCCTCATTTCCATTGCTCAAAAAATGTTTGCTTCTTGTTTCTGATCCTCAACTTCAAGCTGGGAATATCGAGGTTCTCAGAATGTAGTCTATGGACCGCAGTATGAGTACCCCCTGAGAACTTGATAGAAATAAAGATTCCTAGGCCTCCCTTGAAGCCTACTGAATCAGAAGCAGTGGCATTGGGGCCTAAAATGCATGTTTTCACAAGCTGTCCTGGTGACTCTCTGCATGCTGAAGTTTGAAAACTCCTGTAGACTGATCTCTTACATCAGAATATGAAAAGATCCATTCAGCTCTAAAATCTATGGTTCTTTTAAATATTTATACACTTCAGGATGCAGGAGAATTAGAGCTTATGCCTTCCTGAGTAAAGGAAAGAAAGTTATCTATTTGAGTAAAAAGAAAACCCAGTAATTTAGAATTGAATCACCTGTGTCTCCTTAGGCCATCCCAACCTGAGAGTGAACAGTCTATGAAAGACAGTTCTCTAACTCTCATCACCACCAACTACTGCTGAATTCTCTATCCTCTTTTGAGTCTCTCTGACTTATTTCTGGAGCATCCCAGGATATGGCTCAAATGTGCTCGGAACAAGTCTCTAAGTCCTCTCAACCACTACCAGATAATGAGGTGAGCTCTCACTGTGAAAGCTCAAGATGGAGCCACTCCTGTCTCTGCTGCTGGCACAGTCATCATTTGTCCCGAAACTGTTCACGGTGCTAAACCACTACTCTGTGCCAAGTAATCAATGTCATTGGCACTGTTGATGGCACTGCTGCCCCTGCTGGTTCACGGGGGGTTGATGTGGATGTTACCAAGAGGACGCCTCCACTGTCCCCAGCGTCTGCCCTTCCTCCCTGCGCTGTTCAGGTTACAGGACAATAGGGGCTATTGTTTCTCCTCTCAGCCCTGAGGTACTGGGGAAAATCCCTGGACTGATATCTTCCAAGTGTTAAGGTTGCACTGTATTTTTGAAGTTTTCAATTGTGTCAACGTCATTCCATTCCATCCTCATGAATTAATCTCAAAATAACACTGCCTTGGACCCCTTAAAAAAATTACAGAGATTTAAAAATGTTTTCATTGATGGAAAATTTACATTCAATGAAGTACTGGGATCTTAAAAGTATTCAGGTGAAAAGATTTTGATAATTTTTATACCTATGCCTCAATCACCCCCAGAAATATATAGAGTTTTTCCATCACCCCAGAAGGTTTCCTCATACTCTTTTAGAGTCAGTGACTCCTGTCCAGGCTTTCCAATTCCTATAGGCATATATTAGTTTTGCCTACTCTAGAATGTTATGTAGAGGAAATCTTATGCATACATATAGAATAAATTCTTTTGTGTCTGGCTCCTTACATACAACAAAATGTTTTTTGAGATTCATCCATGTGGTTGAGCATATGAGTAGTTCTTTTCTTATTGCTGAGTAGTTTCTCATTTTATGAATATTTCAACTGTATATCCATTTTATTTTATTTTTATATACATTTGGGTTTGCCCATTTTTTAACTTTACCTCTTGGTGTTATTTTTAGTGATTCTTCTATAAATTATATGTCTATCTAACTTCTTATAGTCTACTTTCAAATGTCATGTTAATACATGAGCAATGCAAAATCTTAAGAGTGTAATTCCATATTTTTTTACATATTCTTTATATTCTTGTTTTGTATATATTTTTTTCAATATGTTCTATAAGCTACACTAAACGTGGTTATTATTTTTGCTTTAAATAGTCAATAGACTTTGAAAGAAATATACATAATAAGTATACCATCTTTAGTGAAGTGATCCCTTTCTGTTTCTTTCTTGTAGACTCCTTTCTTCATAGGACTCAGGAAACAAACATGAGTAATAGTCATCAAAATGACTGCTCTTTTCCAAAAATTGAAATATTTTTGTTTAAAGTTTATGTCCCTGGCTCATTTACAAGTAAGTTCCTTCATCAGTTAGGACTTGGAGATCAGTGAAACAAAATCCAACCACATTTACTTAAGCCAACAGTGATTTATTGGTTTTCCTGTCAGTAAAGTTCAAGGGTGAGCAATGACTTAATCTGGAGGATCAAAAAATTATAAAGAGGAAGTGTTTTTTCTTTGTCCCTGGACACTAGTTGGCTTTCCTTTCCTTATTTGTTTACTCACAGTAGAAAGATAATAATGATTGTAGATATTACCATAGTCTACTCTACCATTTACGTCCTGTAGAAAAGAGAGAGCTTCGCTCTCAAAAGCCACACCAAAGTTCTGGTCTGATTCTTCTTGCCCAAATTTGGTCACGTGCCCATATCTGAACCACTCACTATCACCAGTGAGAAGGCTTCTCTGGTTGGCGGAAGCCCTTGCAATGGACCCACCAAAACCACAAAACTTGAGAAGCAGCAATGGATGGCTCCCTTAATAAAAATATTATTCTTATAAAAAGGGTAAATGGATGTTTACAGCTAAAAGGATGGCTATTAAAATATTTATACAAGTAGATTCTTGGTGCCTCATAGCATCAGTACTTATAAAATGCTCGGATGTGTTTGGATTCCGATATAGAAGCTAATTGAGCCCCTACCCCTTGCCCTGCCCTGTACTACCCTGATTATAATTAAGTTGAGGACTTTGGGACATTTTTTGATTGCCTTTAAATTATTTTAAATCAGTCATTGAACATTGTGTGAGAATTTCCCTGAGTTTTAAACCCTAACATTCTTCTGTGGAGTCTTTGATAGAGGTTGTTAAAGTCGGTCTCCTTTTTGGGAGGGAGCCTGAAAAAGACAAAGTTGAAACATTTCAAGTTATTCAATTCTGTTTCAGATCATCTTCTGTACTGTGAAAGAATGAGACATGAACACAATCTAAAACTCCAGCTGCACTACTCCCAGAATGTCTTCATTATTCTGACCTCTAAGTTGTTCCTATATCTCGCCTGGGGTAGCAGTCTTGAATTCTGGCAGTCTTTACTCTGGTCTTGACCATGAACATCTGCCATGGATTAGGGGAGGCAGAGTCCACAGTCCCACACTGCATAATACCAAGCCTTCACCTGTACATACCTCATCCTTCCTCCTCTCTGCTTTACTGCAGATCATAGAGTAGGTGAGGCTCACTCACTCACTCATTTTATTTTTATTTTTTTAAGACAAATGAGATAGATTTTCTATTTAATTAAACAAGGAAAGGAAAGGAAAATAAAACAGTTATTTTCTACGTGGTAATTTGTTGAACAGAACTACTCACCTCAGTGCTATTCTGAGGGATTAAGAGTGCCGTGTACCTCTGAATCCTGTTCAATATTAAGTCATGCTTATTTTTAAAATAAGACTCAGTAGTCTACGTGGGATAGGAGTTGCTTTCTCTGCATTAGCCACTAGCTCAAAGTGCTATATTTAAAACATATTGGTTCCTTCCAGCTGATCTCGTCTATAGATATGCATATATATGGTGATTTTTTTATTCCTAGGCACATGTACATGTTTATGCAGCTTGTATATGTCAACATTTGTATGTACACGCATGCAGCTTTTCTTATCTGTAAAATTCTGTGTTTGATTTTCTACTATGAGTTTGAAGTCCTCTGAGACTTTATCATGGCTTCACTTAACCCATTATATCTACTCGGTTATTGATGCCACTTTTCCTATACATTCTCATTTATTTCTCTAATGAGCCTTTGATTACTGAAATGTGATAAGCACTGTGCTAAATACTAGGGTGCAACTGTGATTGGACTGGGATAACCCCTGCCCTCAGAGTGTCTTAGTTGGTTACATATTCGTTCTTGCTTAGACACCCAGTCACATTGCCACCTCCGCTTTTCATATTTTCCTTCATCTGTTTCCCTTTTTTAAATTGTTTTATTGCTTAAAGTATTACAAAGAGTATTACATATGTCTCCTTTTTTCCCCCGCCCTTGACAATCCCCTGGCCTCCCCTACCCCCCATTGTCTTATGTCCATTGGTTATGCTTATATGCATGCATACAAGTCCTTCCCTTTTAACATGACCCTGTGTCTTCTTTCTTATTGCATTTTGGATTATTTAACTTGGATACATATTAAAAAGCGATCAGTGAAGGCGTTAGCCCAGTTGTTTTAAGGAAGGTATTTCTCTAAGCTACCAAGAGTCCACAGCATTGGATTCTACTGGATGCTTCAAAAAAGGAAGAGAAAAATACAAACTATCGAGGCCAGAAGCAGAGAATAGTGATCGTTTGCTTCCCCTGGTAACAAAATTATTTTAGAATTCAGTGAATCCTTTTCTTCTGCCCTGCCAGTTAGGGGATTAGCAGATTTTTTATAGGGAGAACAAGTGCATGTTGGGAGGACAGGCACTTGGGGAAACTGAATGTCCTCGGGGTTACTGAACTCTGGAAATGAACGTGTCCTCTGAAGTTAGAGAACATACTACCGGAAGGTGAACCTGTAGGTGTCCACTTGAGCAGTGGAGTCTTCGAAAAGCTCCGCTGTCTGGGGTGTAATAAAAGCACTGCTTTCTCTAACTGCAAAAACACCATCTGTTATTGACTCTCTGCTACTGATTTACCCACTTTCACCCCTTACTCACCCCCATACACCTAAAACATAGAGACTATTGAATTTTTATATTATGGACTTCCTGCTCACCTTAAACTAGTAAAGGGAGGAAAGTTTGACAATGTCTTGTAAAAGAAAAGTATGAACTTGTAAAAAAAATTATACTGAGAGTTTGGCAAGGGATAGGGAGAAAGGAGAATAAGGCAGTCACACAGGTGACTCTTGCACATTTCTATGCCTTGGGCAGCAGGAACAGCACGTCATTTGTTGACAGAAGTTGACATTCTAGTTAATGCCAACCATACTACAAGCATACCTGTGCTGTCATGTAGGTTTAAAAGCAACACCTTTGTCTTTTGTAGCCTCAGTACTTTACACATTCATGTTGCAGGGGAGAGGGGTCTGTATTTGGGGGAAGTAAATTTTTGGAGGTTTATAAGTTTTAACCAATGTTGATGATTGCTGTAGTTGATTGTGGTGATAATAATTATGAAAATGCATATGCATCTCATTATTTCCTCTTCATTAAAAGGTACTTTTTAATGGCTTTCTCTGAAAATAAAAATGCAAGAGTTTTAAACCCTAAAAATTAGGGATAAAGTAGGTGTCCTTATTATGAGTGATAATGCCTATTTGAAGAGGTGTACTTAAAAGAAATCCATTCATCCATTATTAGTCTATCTCTCCATTTATTCCTTCATCAGTTCTTATTCAGCACTTTGTGCCAGGCTCTGTGTAAGCATTGTACATGCATTCTCTTCTTTTATCTTTACAACAGTGCTGTGTAGGGAAAGTAATGTTTTCCTATTTTATAAAAGACATATTGAGGGTTGAAGATATTTATTATCGTGCCCAAATTCACACAGCTGGTAAACAGGGTTGAAATCTGAACCCACACCTGCTACTACCAGAGTCCCAATGCCAGTACTTCAAAATATGTGCCTTATTTTATAGAAAGGGGCACTGAATTAAATATTGTGACTAGATTCATGATCTTAAAAAATTTAGGCTTTGAGTTAGACCTCATTTGAAATTCTAGCTCCATCAATTATTAATTACACGAACCTGGTGGGAAAATGCTCAGTCTCTCCAAATCATAGTTCCCTCTTTTTTCAATAGTGTCATCCATAGCGTTAAATGAAACAGCTTTATCTAGTAAGCACTCAACATGACACAGTCATTTCATATAAATAGAGCGTCGCTGTTGCTATCAGTGCTAACACACCTACCCCTCTGCTCTGGAGGGAGGGGAAGGATAGGTTTTACTCAAAGATAGTGAACCTGGAGCCTGGAGGATAACGCAGGAATCCAAATGTGAAGTAATATGGTTCTCACCTAAGACAGAAGCATTGGACAGATGAGGAAAAATCTATAGGTAAAATCAGTGATTGTCAAATTGAAGCATTTTATGCGGACTGAGAGTAAAATAATTATTAGAGAACTTCAGAATCTACAGTTTGTGTGACCCAGGGAAAGGAGTCCATTCAACGTCATAGGGAATAACAGAGGGGGGAGTGTCTGTGCTAGGACAATGCCAGGCACATAGTAGGCATACAACATGCCTAATTGCTGTGATGTGTGTACTGACATTTTTATGAAGGTAAATTTGTAAATGCTCTTTTGTCAGTGTTTTCCTGGTATTTCAGTGGGGTGGAATGCAAGATGTTTTTCTGCTGAAATTGTAATGATTACTTCATCTGTGACTTTCATGCCTACCTTTAAATGAGCCCTGAGCTCCAATAAGATGGTCTCATCACTGACCCCCTAAAACCCCATCCATGCACATACATGTGTCTGCCTTTGCTGGGTTCATTGCCCACGCTTCAGAGCAGCAACTTTGTAAAGATCTCGTCACTCTATAGCGTATGCCTGTAGCCCTAGCTTGGTTCTAAAGCCCATACGTTTTTTTGATGTGCATTGTTCTTCTGTGTGCATGTGTGTGTTTCTGGCCTCTCAAAGGACATTGCACACTTCATTTGTACCTCCCGAATCCTGTGATATAAGTGCTCTGTAATAATAGGAACTCAGTAAAGGACTCTTACATTGAAGTTTACAGTGAAAGTCAAGAATGAGTTTTGTGGAAAACCTCTATGTAAATGTACCAAAAAAAACCTTCAAGAAAATGAGAATACCATGAGTCATACATTTCCTGGTACTCCCCAGTCCTCTTTAGGTGCTATCATTCTGCTCAACCTACAATCTCCACCACCTACTCCTTCCATCTGAAAGGATAGGCAAGGGAGTATATAGGCTGTCAGGTTTCTGAAAGAAATTGCTTTTTCTCAAAAGTTCATGGAACTACACCACAGTTGACTACATTGCCTTCTTAGGAATAGAGAATGCACTTGTCTTCCTGAATTAAAGTCACCATCTTGTCTATCTGAAGAAGACCATAAAGGATGGTGGTCTGCGGTGAATTCTCATTTTGCTGAGACTTAACTTTGAGTGCTGTCTTGGTGAGTGAACCTAACTGCAGCCCCAACAAGAGCAGCTGCAGGCCAGTACGGTGCTTTTTCCCTTTCATTTCTGCGTCATACACAGTAATCCTTGTGAGTTATCCATGGTTGCTTCTTTTGGTGGAAATAGTATAGCATAGTGATATCATAAATTTGGGATTTATGGAAGTCTTGGGACATATCTCCTCAGGAATGCCTGTGGATTATTGTATTTAATGATTCTCTCTCTCTCTCTCTCTCTCTCTCTCTCTCTCTCTCTCTCTCTCTCTCTCTCTCTCTCCAGAAATGCTTGCCAAGTTGCTGAATTCCAGTTTGAATGTTACTAGTATATGCCCTCTTGTTTGTCTTAGCAAAAGTATAGCCTTGCTGGTAGATTTTGCTTTACTCTTTTTTTGCAACAAATTTAGAAAGCTGGATTGAAAAACCACAGTTAAACACAGGTCTCCGCAGAGGTGAGATGCCATAACAGTTCTGTGGACCACAGCAAAGGTGCCTTTTCTTCCAAACAATGTTCCTTTTGTTCCATGGTCAATTAGACACTGAACCTGTAATCTGAGAGGCGAGCAGGAAGGGCTGCTCTCACCATATTTATACCCAGCAGCCATCTCCTCCCTGTAGCACACCCATTCCTGATGTATCGATTCCTTTCAGAGGGTTCCAGTCCAAATAAGACTCAATTAGAGCAGCCTGAAAATAGTGTGTCTGCCTGTCTTTTCCTGTGTGCAGCCTGAGAGTGCTAAGGTTCTAATCTCACTTTCCTCTTAATACCAACTGAAGGTACCCTATCATTCTGTGGAATGTTGACTTTTTTTTTTTTTTTGAATGAGATAAGCTCTTGTTCTGCCAGTTAAATCTCATGTTTTGGTGCCAGTCACATGGAGAGATAGGAGGAAATCTGACAAGGAGAGACATTCATTTCTGACAGAGTCCGGCAGCAGATTAGGGAAAGCAACTGGCGGCCCAAGAGCAGCAGCATTCATTTCCTACTCGACGTCAAAGAAATCAGTGTGCTCCGCTTAAGTCCCATGTGGAGTTCATTTCACTGACCCTTCCTTAATTTTGGCTGGAGGGTATTTTTAATAACTTGGTATGTTTGGGTGTCAAAGGAGGCCAAGTTTCTGGCTAGACTCAGGAGAGAAGAAATCGTAATAAAATGTTTGGTGAATTAGAGGGAAAACATGTTGAAGAAAGGCGCCTTCTTTTAGAACTGTCTAATATAACTTACCTAATCATTTCTGAATGAGGGGTGGGGGAGAAAGAAATACACAAACCCTCTAAGGAAAATCTACTTTGAAACTTAAAGCCTGAGTGAGCCACTTTGAAATATGCAGTAACTTAGTTTATATTTTATTTGGAAACTAGTGTTTAAGTCAAATGGACCAGAATTGTCTACTAAATGAAAAGAGACCAGAAGATGGGGAAGAGGTCACAGGGCGGTCAGGGGAGTCAGGTAAAGGGTGACAGTCAACACAAGGCGAGTTGGCTGGACACTCTGCAGACCTGAGACATGGGGGGTAAGATGGGGGGCTATTTCCCCCTAAAAATCCCCATCCTAATGATTCCTGTCTCCTGAGACATCCCCCATTCCCAATCCCAGCCCACTGAGCATTGCAGGTTTGACTCTGGGCACTGCTTTGCCAGTCAGAGGAATTAGATTCAGTTCAGTGTGATGAATTTGTACGAGGCCCCATGAGAGGTGATGTAGGAAGATGAATGCGTCTCTTGCTTTCTGTTCCCAGGTGTCATCTGTATGAATCCTTCCTATCCACCAGCCTCTTCTGAGACATGTCCCCCAATTAGTCCAGTTCTCAGTGCTGTGATCACTCACAAGCTGTACCACTCACGGTTTTAATCAGAGTCTGAAACCATGGTGCTAATTGTGTCCTTAATCCATTAGTCTGTAAATTGAGACTATGTCCTATGCCAGTGATGGTGAACCTTTTGAGCTCGGCGTGTCAGCATTTTGAAAAACCCTAACTTAAATCTGGTGCCATGTCACATATAGAAATTTTTTTATATTGGCAACCATAGTAAAACAAAGACTTATATTTTTGATATTTATTTTATATATTTAAATGCCATTTAACAAAGAAAAATCAACCAAAAAAATGAGTTCGCGTGTCACCTCTGACACGCGTGTCATAGGTTCGCCATCACTGTCCTATGCCTCTTTTGAAATACAGTCTTCCACTAGCATAGTGCTAGCGCTAGTTGGGGTATAATTGACAGCTGTTGATTAACTAGTAAATTAGATAAAATCGGGCCTATAGTAAGCATGCGCCAGTCTTCCAGAGACATTTAAATCTTTAAAAATGTTTAACGTGTGCTCGATACACATTTGTATTGAATATGATAATGTAGAAACTGGGGATTATTTCAGGTAAAATATGAAAGACATTTTAATATTTTGAGATAAAGGGATATTTATTCACTATATTTTATTCACTTGACACATGTTTATTATGTGCCCACTGTATGTATACTAGAGACCTAAGAATTAGTAGTCTAGAATCACACCCAGAAAATAATATGTAGGGAGAAAAATCTCCCTATTGGTTATTTCAAGCCAGTCTTTGTTTGTTAATGATGAATCCCCAGTGAGACCCCGAGACTATTTCTTAACCCAACAGACATTTATAACTGCTATTGAAAGAGAGGATGAAGACCGAGATGAGTAACATCAGATGTGTATTGCTTTCATTTATTTAACAAGCACTTAATACAGCACTCACAAGGGACAGGCTCTCTTCCAAGCAGCGCTGATTGTTTAGCATCGTTCATGAATTGACCTCACTTAATCCCCATAATAAGTCTATAAAATACTATTATTAGCCATGTTTTTAAAATAGGGGAACTGAAACCTAGAGAGGTTAAGTATTTCACTCAAAGTTACACAGCCTGTGCTTAGTGAAACTGCCTGCAAAAGGAATGTTTTGAACCCTCACTGAATAGAAACATAATTCCACAAGAGAATAAGGGAATCGCTTATTGCTCTCAGAAAATAGGTAGCATTTAACTAGATCTTGAAACCTCGCTAGGATTGATATGTTTGCAAGTATGGGGGCGGGGGTGGGTAGGGAGAGGCAGTCAAGAATAGACCCAAAGAGAGCCGTTCCATAATGGACAGAAAGGTAAGATACTAACAAACTATGTTATGTCCACTATTAGAATTTTTGAAATATTTTCTTGCCATCCTACTCTCTCAAGTACTAACTAAATGTTAGGGCTTCCCTGCAATATTCTCTTTAGATTACTTCAAATGTGAATAATGCAATAGATTCTGCATGGAACTACCATTTTGTTTCAACTTCAAGATTTTGTGAGAGTTAAATGTTCACCACAATCTCCATAGCCATCAATGGCCTACAGATGAGCCACAATGTAAGGCAGTGACGGCGAACCTTTTGAGCTCGGTGTGTCAGCATTTTGAAAAACCCTAACTTAACTCTGGTGCCATGTCACATATAGAAATTTTTTGATATTTGCAACCATAGTAAAACAAAGATTATATTTTTGATATTTATTTTATGTATTTAACTGCCATTTAATAAATAAAAATCAACCAAAAAAATGAGTTCGCGTGTCACCTCTGACACACGTGTCATAGGTTCGCCATTACTGAATTGTAAGGGGTTGAACAGGCCTTTTTTCTTCACTGGAAGGTGCCCCTCCAGGGTAGGCTGTTAGTGACATCTGCCAAAAGCCACACTTTATTGATGAGAAATGCCCAGGTTATCTGTTTTCTGGAAAAATGATCAGCCTCTTTCATTTTTTCAACTTAGTTATGATTAGAAAACACAGCTGGCCCAGAGACATTGCTGGATTTTTTTTTTTTTTTAATTTTCAGCTTACCAGGCATGACAGATCTCACTCACTCATAAATAGATATATTGAATGTATAAATACATTTTTACTTTCTGGATAAGATTGTCCTTTTAAATTTAAAATTTCATTTTCATTGTTATGACATTTTTCTAATGGAAATGCCAGATAAAGCATGTTATTAGTAATTTAATTACTATTCATGATATCACAAACTATTTGTCAGTTTTAAAATAAAAACAAAATCCAAAAATAAAGCAGACTGGTGCAGCCGCTGTGGAGAACAGTATGAAGTTTCCTCAAAAAACTAAAAATGGAACTCCCATTTGACCCAGTGATCCTACTTCTAGGAATATATCCCAAGAAACTGGAAACACCAATCAGAAAGGATATATGCACCCCTATGTTCATAGCAGCACAATTTACCATAGCTAAGATTTGGAAACAGCCTAAGTGCCCATCAGCAGATGAATGGATTAGAAAACCGTGGTACATCTACACAATGGAATGCGACGCTGTGGTAAAAAAGAAGGAATTCTTACCATTTGCAGCAGCATGGATGGAACTGGAGAGCATTATGCTAAGCGAAATAAGCCAGTCAGAGAAGATACATATCACATGATCTCACTCATTTGTGGAATATAATGAACAACATAAACTGATGAACAAAAACAGATCCAAAGACAGAGAAACATTGATCAGAATGTCAAACCTCAGAGGGAAGATAGGGGAGGGTGGGGGTAAGGGGGAGAGATCAACCAAAGGACTTGTATGCATGCATATAAGCATAACCAATGGACACAGACACCAGGGGGGTGAGGTTATGAGTGGGGGATGGGATGGGGGCAATGGGAGGATAAGGACACATATGTAATACCTTAATCAATAAAGAAAAAATAAAATTAAATTAAAAAAACAACAAAAAATAACTTTTTTAAAAAAATGTATTTTTATTGATTTCAGAGAGGAAGGGAAAGGAAGAGAGAGATAGAAGCATCACTGATATGAGAGAACCATCAATTGGCTGCCTCCTGCTGATCCCTTACTGGGGACCTAGCCCAAAACCTGGGCATGTGCCCTGACCAGGAATTGAATCGTGATCTCCTGGTTCATAGGCTGATGCTCAACCACTGAACCACACTGGCCGATCCAAAAATATCTTAAAACATCCTAAATGTTGGTTCGGTTTCAGTGGTTTAAATCAGAATTTTCTTTAAAGGAACAATGTTAAAAGAAATATACCGATAATAATAAATCAATGCAAGTATGTAAACTATAGATTAGAAAAGATTAATTCAGAGCAATAGGAAACATATAATAAATATCAGAAAGTGACATAATACTCAGCAATCAAGTTGTTGAAAACATGACATGGAATGTAAATATATATAAGGAAAATACAGGGTGGGGCAAATGTAGGTTTACAGTTGTCCATATGGGAAATATTCCAGTAATTAATAAATCACAATACAAGAATAAACTGTTTCACATACTCACAATTGTAAACCTACTTTTGCCCACCCCTGTACATATTAATGATGACGTAATTACGTTGAATAGCAAAGTGTGATGTAAAATATCTCTCACTTACACACCAGGGATTGGACTTCATGGTAAGTCCCAGAGACACTTGAAACATCCTACAGATGAACAAGTGGAGGACCAGAAAGTTTAAGTCACTTCCTAAGTCACATTGCTTATACGTGACAGAGGAGCCAGAGCCAGTGTCTCCACCCAGGGCGGCAGGGAAGCAAGGGTAGTTCCTTATGAGATCCTGAAAGGGTCATTCGTGCATTCAGCAGCTTTGAAAAATTGCTCAACTGGCAATTGGGCATCTCCCATTAGCTAGAGCCATGGTCGGCAAACTCATTAGTCAACAGAGCCAAATATCAACAGTACAACGATTGAAATTTCTTTTGAGAGCCAAATTTTTTAAACTTAAACTATATAGGTAGGTACATTGTTATTAACTTAATTAGGGTACTCCTAAGGCTTAGGAAGAGCCACACTCAAGGGGCTAAAGAGTTGCATGTGGCTCAAGAGCCGCAGTTTGCTGACCAGGGATAGAGGCTTATCTAACTGAGGCCTGAAGCCATTGAGATGTGGGGCAGAGCCTGCATGCTATGGGGCCCTCGTGCCTGGAGAGGCAGCCCTTCTCTGCGGGCACGAGCTAGGAGATCACTACCCTAGCTCTGCCAAGAGTAGAGACTTTTTAAGGGCTAAGGACTTTCTCTCACCGCCCAAGAATTTTGTTTTAGAACTAAAATAGCAATTTTATGGGTAAACCTCCTATGCTGCTTTTTACATTTTCAGAATTGCTCTCAAACCGCCCATATCCATTTACACTTTTACTTGTTAGCTTTTCTTTATGTTGGCTGCCTGCACTGAAGGGCTGTTGCAGGTGGTGAGTAGCTGAGTTAGTTCAAGGGCTAATTTTGAGGAGACCCCTTCATGGGTGGGTGGGTTAAAAAAATACATATTTTCGCCAAAACTAAAGCTAAACTTTTTCATTTTTTAAATTATCATTCAGTTTACTTATTTTTGTATCAGAGTTGACATGCAATATTATATTCATTTCAAATGTACAGCATGGTGGTTTGACATTTCTATACCTTACAAAATTATCCCCACAACAATTCTAGTGTCTTTCTGTCATGGTATAAAGTTAGATGATATTGACTGTATTCCCTGCGCTGTGTATTGCATCCCTGTGGTAAAGCTAAACTTTTAAAAAGAAACTTTCTAGACATATTCACCTTGTGCAAACCTTTCCATTGGCCTGGAGGACAATGCAGGCAGAATGTTCTATACACTGAGTGCTTCATGCTCTCAGAAGGCTGGGCGGATCTCAGTGTCTTCCTCACGTCCATCCCCGCACTGAAATGTGACCAACTCCTGTTTTCTCTGTCCCAGCTTTGAGGGGAGCTGATAGTAACTATTTTAACTCTGCACAGTGTAACAGTCCACATGGCTTCCATGTTTTTCTGGATACAAATATTATTTTTCTTCTTAGGGAATCTGACTTGCTAAGCTGGAATTTGGGGAAGTAATGGCATGTTCCTGATATGGAACATGGCTTTAGTAATCAGAACAATCTCTCAGATACCGCAGAAGAAACACAAGGTTGAATTTGTCCCTTTCTACAAGATCATTTGAAGCCTCCTTGCAAATATGGATGCTACTCAGGACATAGCTTCTCAGAGGCCATCCTGAGTGGAGGCAGTCGGCGCTGAACGTTCTGTGTACCTTATGGCAGTGGATTCTCTCAAGAGCTCTGGAGAGTAGACATCACGCTCCTTATTTTGCTGTTGACAGTACTAAGGCGAGGATAGTGTAGTGGCTTATAACGCACGTTCTGGCTGTGTTGAAGTTAAGTGGTCCCACTGTGCTACACTGGATAGGCTCAAAGGTGTACTACAGAGACACCTATGCATATCCAATTTTTCTAGTTCACTACTTTTGGGGCATTTAAAAACAACTTTAATCAGGAGATAATGGCAAGCTGCATATTCTCAGAATCAAAGAGCAGTATTTGGGCCAGCAAACTACCTATCTGAAATTACAACGCATATTCCCCTCCCTGTCCCCTTATAAAGCCAGGCTTGTGCCCAGTATAGTCTTGGGTGCTCCCCTGGACCATCCAGGGTTCTCCTCGATGTGATGTGGATGTTGGAGCTGAGGCAGAGGAAATTGACTTATCTGTTCTGAAGCCTTTTTATTTTTATTTTGCTGAGAGTTGCTAATAGGCTTTCCGCACTTGGAAGTACATTTCCAATTTGTGAATGCAACAGTGCAGGAAGGAGTTTGTGCTCTACTCCCCACATAGACTGTCTAGTAGAGAAGGATTAGCCTCATCTTTCTTCTCTGGTGAGGCAGGATTCCTGACCAGCCAAGGTGATTGAAGACAATATTAGCAGAAACCATGAAAGGAGCTCCCAGAGTATTTTGCAAACAAAGTTCATTCATAAACACTGCCAAATGGGCTGGTATTCTATCGAATCCTTCCAAAGTCCTCTGAGGAAGCTGATGGTATCTTCATTTGGAAAGGTCAGAGGGTCTCGTCGGGGTCATGGAGTCCAGAGCTCTTCTGCCCTCCTCCCTCAGCTGCCGTTCCCTTTCAGAAGTTGCAGTTCCTGTGAGAATGTGATGATTGCTAATGATAATGTATTCATACTCATGTTCTTAATGTAATTATATACCTTATTATTATAATGCATAACTAGTATATATACATAGTGTGTGTATACGCATGCACACATATAACCCCTTTATACCACAGGTTTTTCATATCAAATGAGAGTTAACATTTTCTGAGTCCTTTCCATATTCTGATACCATGCTCAACTTTTCTATATGGGGATGTATTATTATCCTTATTTTGTAGAAAAAGAAGCTGAGCCTGTGGCAGTTAAGTAACTTGCCCAAAGTAATGCACAGGTAGTGCTTCCAGGATTTGGCCCCAAGGGGATCTTCTCTGGAACATGTGCTCCTAACCAACCATTCTGTTCCCCTGACTCACCATCCCGTATTGCTGGTTAATGGTGGTTACAGGTTGGGGCAGCACCATGCAACCTGTGAAGTTCTTTATGGTAGACAGGTGCTTAAATACATGCATCTGACATTTTCCTCTGGTTCGTGTTTAATTTCGAGCTTCTGGTCTCTAGGTTTACTTAAGTTTATTTAAATACATAATGACCTGTGAACATAGACCCCCCAGAGAAGGAACTATCTATATATATAAAAGCCTAAGTGACTGGCTGACCGTCTGACTGGCCAGTAGCTATGACATGCACTGACCAACAGGGGACAGATGCTCAATGGAGGAGCTGCTGAGCTGCAGTCACTTGGCAGCAGTGGTTCTTGGGTGACACACCTGGAATCAGAGAGGAGGGAGCACGATTCTGGGGTTCGTCACCTGAGGACCGCCCTCTCACAATCCAGGACCCCTTGAGGGATGTCAGAGAGCTGGTTTCGGCCCAATCCCTGCAGGCCAGGCCAATGGATCCCACTGGTGCACAAATCTGTGCACCGGCCCTCTTTCATGACGTTGTGATATACTTTGAGGAACTCCACCTAATTTTTAAGAACTTTAATTTTCCTTTTATTAACAACATGTTAATATAGCCCTAAGAAAAGAAGTAATTCAGAGAGAAAGTCTCTTTTGTCTTATTTTGTTTCACCAGGTTTTTAGTTGTCAAAATTCAGGCATTCAGCAAATATGAGTGTAGATGATATCTGTTGTTTATACTTTTTAGTTTATTTCCCTTTTAAATCAAAGGAAAGTAATTCAAAATACAAATAAGAAAATGAAAACAATTGACAACTGGGAATTCAAGTTCCAGAAACAGAGATTCCCTTGAAAATGAAACATACTACAGAGAGGAGGGCCTGAGTGGAGCCCAACTAAACTTAAGTAATTTTGGGGAGCAGGGGCTTGACCTCAGACCTACAGTGTCACATTAGCGCTATTGGAGAGAGCTTATGGATTCTGCCTTCAGTACATCTGGTCTACTTCCTGGATGAATAAAGATTCTGACACACCTCCATCTCTCTCTTTTCCTTTCTACCCAGAGTCTACTCTATCTCATTTTTCACTTTTATTTTGATGAATGAATCCCACTACATAAGGTAAGGAGCAACATGTAAAGAGTGCCTGTTGGCCTTCTTCCTGATATTCTCTAGGTCTCATAGCAACATGATGGGGCCCACCTTTCAGCTTTGAGATCCCAGCTGTAAATTCCCTTTTCTCTTTGGAATATGGTCTTTATCAGCATCTATGATGGAGGAGTGGGAAAATTGTTGTGAAATGACAACTACAAAACTCTCACTAACCAGTATTTTACAAAAGTGTTATAGTTAACAGCGATGGCAGGACTGTGTCTAGTCAGGACATCTGAGCTATGACAAGTCACTCCAGAATTGGGCAGCAGCCAACTCACTGCCAGGATGACCCAGAAGTCCTAGCAGATAAAATCTTTATGGAGATTGTCAATCTGTTTAATGTTCACTCTGAGACGAGGTGTAAAATTTCATGTCAAATGAGGCAGAGGGTCAGAGAAGAAGAATAATAGAAATAGCTGGTTCTGCACTTGCCTGAATGATCATATTGGAACTGTAACTGTATAGAGAAGTTGGGACTGGATATATGTTCATGAGTGTATGTAAACATATACTTTATTTTTAGACTCATATCTGATGAATTAACTTTCACCAATTGATGATTTCCAACCCCCCAAAAATGAAATACACAATTTTGTTCCCACTCTAAAAACATATTCTTTGATGGAACATGTTGCCAAGCTTTCCAGTATGTGACTCATCTGAAGGCCATATGGTGAAGTTTAATTTATAGGTGATGTTATCTAGCTGCATTCCTTTTTACAGTTGGTAATTACAATGTTTTATTGCTTTAGTTTGGTTTTGTCATAACCTTGTGAGACATGCACTAATATCATTAATCCACATGGATATTACAAACTATTTAAAGGCAAGTTTAGTGATTGTGTGGGGTATGCATGTGGGGGTTGTTTTTGAGTGACATACAACATTCTTCCATGTAACTGATGCTCTAGATTAAATGCTAATTTGTGGCATGGCGTCTTGGGTAAAGTCTAAGCGTAAGAGATTTTTGGCAGCAGAGGCCTTGCCCTCAGACTTACAGTGTCACATTGGCCCTACTAGAGAGAGCTTATGGATTCTGTCTTCAGTACATCTGGTCTACTTCCTGGATGACTAAAGATCCTGACACACCTCCATCTCTCTCTTTTCCTTTCTATGCAAAGTCTACTCTATCTCATTTTTCACTTTTATTTTGATGTATGAATCTCACTATAGAAGGTAAGGACTGGCCTGTCCTACATCAAGAAAGATTAGACCTCATTATCCTCTTTATTTGTGCCCTGATTTCTCAGGGACAGGGACCTAGAGCAATCAGAACAACTTCCTTGGACCTTCCAGTAGGACAGTGATGGCGAACCTATGATACGCATGTCAGAGGTGACACGCGAACTCATTTTTTTGGTTGATTTTTCTTTGTTAAATGGCATTTAAATATATAAAATAAATATCAAAAATATAAGTCTTTGTTTTACTATGGTTGCGAATATCAAAACATTTCTATATGTGACACAGCACCAGAGTTAAGTTAGGGTTTTTCAAAATGCTGACACGCTGAGCTCAAAAGGTTCACCATCATTGCAGTATGATAAAGGAATGTTTTGTCTTTTGCTTTTCATAAATGTTAAAAGTTGAGATGAAAAGGAAAGCAAACAAATGCTTCTTGATCCCAACTTAGGTACTGTTTAGGCCTATTGCATATATTCAGTCCTTGTAGCAACTGGTAAGGGACACAGCAAATAATAGAATTAGATCTAGTCTTTCTTGACCTATGGCATGCTGTCCCTCACCCTCTTTGACAGGTGAGAAAACTCCAGTTCGGGAAATATCAGAATGCTGTGTAATAAGGTCACGGAGCAAAGCCATGGTAGAGCCTGGGCTTTAAGCCAGGTTGGTGTAGCTCTCAAACCCTCCCTCACTGCTACTTCCCTCGAGGACTCTGAGCTCCTCTTTCCTCTTACCACATGCTCTCTGCTTGCCCCCCATTGTGACCCTTGAAATGTTGAACTTGTCAAGAAAAAAAGAAAAGTAAAATTAATTAGATGAGATAATGTGTGTGAACACAGTTTGTAAATTGTAAGGTCTTACAGATATTTTTTTTATATTGGTAATAGTTGCAATATGCTCATTTACATGAACCACTTATCATTCACACCTAATTACCAAGCAGTACAGTAACAATTATGTGGATGATTAAATACACATTAGATCAACTCTTTTGCCAGCTGTTTGAATTACAATATTAAACTCTCCTCCATTGCTTTCCATCTTGGTAGTGTACTGCTTGGGAAGCCTAGTCATCTACTGACAACTGACAAAAAGCTGTGAACATTTATCAGAAAAAGAGTAAGCATTCCCTCCACTAAAACAAGTCATTGATATAAAAGGTGGGATTATATTTCTGAGCGGTCCATCGACTTTTCTTGTGGGGACTGAATTTGTAGACTTTGCTGCATTCTGTAAACCTCACACTGTCTGAGTCATGGCCATTTAAGTTCTCATTGTGAGAGCAGCTGGCGGGCTATCATCAAGTCCTGCAATTCCCTGTTGGTCTCACATTTATGAGCTTGACTTGGTTTCTACTCAAAACATTGTCTAAAATAACTGTAATCACTGGAAAAATCGAACAAGCAAATATTAACTTGCATGGAATATGGTTTTTAAACTGCATTACAGTAAAGAATAGCTTGTAATGAAACTCTGTGTGCTACCATTCAAATTAATTAGGAGAAATGAGTAGTCATCCCTTACCACTGACATGTTTTTTCAAAATACTGTGCAAATGTGAGAACTTTTTTAAATGGAAGAAAATGAGTGATTTATTTCTCTGGAGTTCTTAATGAGGGACAAAAGAAGAAATGGTCATTGGCCATCTGTGGGTTCACAATTATAGTGTATTGTAAAATTTAGTGGACTTGACTTTGGAACTATGAATGCATAAGTTTTATAATTGCTCATGTGAGAGGTGATTGATTTTGCTGACTATACATTGGGCAAATAAGAAAATATAAATGGGTCCTGGCTGGTGTGGCTCAGTTGTTTGGGCAACATCCCATGCATCAATCACTGGTTTGATTCCCAGTCAGGGCACATGCCCCAGTTTTTGGCTTGATCCCTGGTAGGGGGCTTGCAGGAGGCAGCTGATCAGTATTTCCCTCTCACATCAATGCTTCTCTCTATATATCCCTCTCCCTCCCTCTCTAAATATATTTTTAAAGAAAAGGAAATATAAACTGTGCTCTTAAAAGTTCATTTCAAATAATATAAATGATAAAAAATTCTTTAAAAAAGGAATATGTGATCGTTTTTATGGGCGGGCTGAGCGTCTTGATCAGTAATTGTAACTTTATTGGTAGGAGAGCCCATTAGCAGGCATACCTCACTTTGTTGCACTCTGCTTGATTTTACAAACTGAACGTAAGACCTTCCACCAGCATAACAATTCAGATCACTTTGTCACGAGACTCACTTTATTATGGTGGTCTGGAATCCTGGAACCAAACCCACAATATCTCTGAGATTTGCCTGTACTGAGTTCTTCCTACAGGATTTTGAACTTAAGAAAGGCCCTGTCCATCTCATTTAATCCTTAAAGAAGCCTTGTGGGAAATATAGTTATCTAAGTAACTTGGATTGTATAACTAATGCTCTAAGACCACCCGGCAAGTAAATGGCAGAGATACTATTTAGTTGTCAGTCAATTTCAATTCTATTTCCACTGCCTACAAGTTCTGCATGACTATGTGATGTTAGAAGAAATTAAATATCTGACTAGTTAAGCATAGAGATTTTAGAAAAAGCTCTGCAATTAGATGAAGATGAAAATTTCAGTCAAGAGGGAGCAGGGATAAAATTATGTGGAGATGAGTAGGGTAACTCATTTGTCTTCATCTGATCTGTGTCTTCAGGGTTTTGTGGCCTGTTCATATCACACTTAATTTTATCTTCCCCCAATTCTGTCATAATCGTGTTTTCCCTTTACATCAGAAAGAGATGGAGTCAATTGCAAGAGGATCAATGAAAATAGTAACCAGTAACATCCGCAGTACATTTGCTATCTGTCTAACGTAGTTCGTCTATATTTTCAACGAACTTTGAAATTGACTTCATTTTAAATCCACACAAGAAAATCTAAAACAAATTATCATTAGGAACCTTATTTAAATGTGTTTGTGGATAAATTATGTGCAGAGTGTGAGGGATAATGTATGGGAATAAGTGCTTTGATGGATGAGTAAGATTAGACAAATAATTATGAATCAAATGAAAACCATGTCTATAGTCTTAAAATTGACAAATATGTGGTTTTATTACTTTAATGAGTAAAGAGTTCTTAGGTCATGTGTGGGCTGTTTTGTTTTCTCTAAAGGCAAAGTTGGGCAAAAGTGAATTGTGAAGCTGATATTATTACTGATGCCTTCGAATTTCAGACACTCTAATTGTAAATATTAATACATTTCAAAAAATGTAAGGCCTTTTACAGAAGACTTTAAGCAGCAGTCATCAAACATGACATGGCTTTTAAAAAGAATTCTGTACAAGGCTTGAGAAATTGTACAAAAATGAGTGGGTAGGCAAACATCTTTTGAGCTGGGTACATAAAATGTACTCCTGGCTTTATCTGACAGCCGTGAAATCTTCCCACGCACAATCTGTAGCCGCAGGTGGAAGAAGCTGGTGATCTGCATGGTCAGGGTCAGATGGTAGGTTTCTGCCCGTGGGATGTAATTTTCTAGGTGTGGAAAGGCCTCTTTGCCTCCAAGAAGATAATGTCTCTTCCCTCCTTCTTGCTCTGCAGGAATCGATGGGGTTCAAATTTTACTAGCCAAACTAGACTTTAAATTCAGATGCAACCTACATTTTTTTCTGAGCACCTACATTCCAGTACTGATGGAATTTTTATGTATGTGATAGGTGTGTGCATTCAATTTTTATAAGAACTCTTTCTCCTATTATGACCCACATTCCACAAATGTTTTAAAATCAATTAAGAGTCACATGCATTTAATATGAATTTGTTGTTCACCCAGCAGCGTGGCTCAATGGTTGAGCATCAACCGGTGAACCAGGAGATCACAGATCGATTCTCAGTCGGGGCACCTGCCTGAGTGACTGGTTCCATCCCCAATAAGGGGTGTGCAGGAGGGAATCGGTGATTCCTTCTCATCATTGATGTTTCTATCTCTCTCTCCCTCTCCCTTCCTCTCTGAAATCAATAAAAATATATTAAAAATAATTTGATGTTTAAGAGAGAAAATGTTAAATGATACATCCGATACCTACTTTTCAAATAGAAAATGAGTGACTCCCAAATGTTTACTAGAAAGGCAGGGGCCGCTTCTTATTTATCTTTGTTCACTTCACTCTCCACCACACACAGACAACCTCAGCCCTCAGTGTTTGTGAATGATAGTAAATAAGAATAACAAGTTCTAAATAGAATAAACTGCTAACATCTTGAAGTATTTGGAAGACAAAATAGCAAGTAATGTAAGTAAGGGTGTAAAGAGGCAGGATAACAAGGAAGGCAGGAGGTAGGCCAGGCCAGAATTCAAGAAAAAAGAGGAGGGGATGAGAGAGAGAGAGAGAGAGAGAGAGAGAGAGAGAGAGAGAGGGAGAGAGAGAGAGAGACACTCCTGTCACCATGCTTCCAATTAGTAGTTCCCTATTGCTCAACAATCCATCAACATGTCCTTATTTCTTAGCTTGGTTTTGCCAGGATCTTCATGACCTGATCCCTCCTTCTCTCTAGCACCCTGACCCAGCGTCTCTAGTGAACATGTTCTCTTCTGTCTTTGGCCTTTGTACCTGCCATTCTTCTTCTTGCTTAATCATCTCACCAGCCAGCCCAGGCATCCCCTGCCAATCCTTCTCTGAGACAATCCCTTCCTCCTCTGTGGCTGTCCTATCTGATTTGTGCTTTATATTGTGGATCACTTGATAGAGTCTTTGCCATTATTTCTCTGCCTGGCCATATTCTCCATTAGACTGGGAACACTTTGGAGGTAGGGATTACAATGTACTTACTGCTTGTGTGGCCTTAGCTCCTCATTCAGAGACTGGGGTGTGGTAGACACTCGGCCAATGTCTGTTGGATGAATAAAAATATGGAAATGTGTTTCTTAGCCTGGCAGTCAATCCGTTTCCAGTCTAATTGTCTAAATATAGGACTCCATAAGAACTTGGGTAAGTTCCTTACTTTTCTAGGTATGTAAGCTGGGGACAATAAATGTGCCTACTTCAGTAGGTTATTGTAAGGATTAAGTGAGATGGAATGTGTAAAACATTTAGCATAGTGTTAAGTTATCAGCAAGGATGCAATAGATATTGGCCTGCATCATTATTTCACACATTTTACAATACATATGAGTTTTTAAGATTATATAAGAATAACTAAGATTACCAAAGAGAATCATAGAGGCGGGCCGGAGTCCTGTAAGGTGGTACAGAGTTGAGCACCTGATTGCAGAGTAGGGAAACCAGAGGAAAATTCCAGTGAAAGAGAATAATTGGCACCAGATGAGAGGATATAAAGATTTCTTTTAATTAAAGGTTTTCTTTTGTAAAAATATTGGGATGGGAAAGCCTGCATATATTATGTTTAAGTGAGCTAAAATTCTTGAATATTTTGTGCAAGTTCCTCCTCTTTGCTTAGGTTGACATATTTTCAGCTAGAGGGCATCTTGGCAAATTGCTTAGAATCTGAGCTTACATTTCTTCTGTCCATTTAATATAGGTGGAAGTCCTACATTGTTGATTTGCTTTCACTGTGCCTCAGTCAGGGCATTCCCCATGGCAGATAAATAATTTCTGTAATCACACTTCATTCAGAACTGCCGGTTAACTAAAGTCTCACCCTTGCCATTTCTTTGTATAAGCACCATGGAAACTTGTGAACACCTGGTTAAAATACACAGTCTCAAAACTAGTTTCTGCCAAATTCCTGTGAATTCTGAATTCTCTTCCTTGGAAACTTTCTAGATAGCTCCACATTCACAAGGTTCCCACTTGTTCCCTTGGAGGCGATTTTGAGTGCTTCAACAGCTACTGTAAACCACAGGACCTGGGCCAAGCCAGCGCACTCATTTCTGCTTCCATTTCATCTCTTGCTGAATGGGAATCACTACTGAGCTCTATCCCTTCAGGGAAAGTGTGTACAGATAAATGAAATGAAATATTTGAACTATTTCATTTATCCCCAGGAGAAAGGAACTGAGGACGTAATTCTCTGACCTACTTAACAATTTCTGGCCTGGTGTGTAGTAGTGTTGGATTAGTAGTGCTGTTGTTTTTCCTTCTTTCCTGTTCGAATGGACTACTGTCAATTTAACGCCACTATTTTAGGCATATAAAATTGGTTACTCTCAGTTATCAGACAATATCCAATTTTTAGTAGTTTTGAACTGAGGATAGAGTTCAAGTATCACTTTGGGATTTATCTCTCAGCATCTGTTTATTAAAAGGTGTTGACTGCCTCCCTAATTAGTATCCTAATATAAAATGAAATAACTATGGCTTTGAATCTTTTGCCAATCTGAAAAAGAAAGCTGCTCTTCTAGCCTACAAAAGAAAATAGTTTCTGAAATAAAAATAAAAGGCAAAATGTATTTTGCAACTCAGCACTCTATCCTTCAATACTTGGGGGTTAATCTCTTCTTCTAATAGGCTCAGTTACTGGCATAAGTGATTTAACAATAAATCCAGTATAATTGGATTCTAAGTACCTACAGGTACAACTTGACCCACATTGTTTAACAGAAGGAAACGTTTCCCTTTGTTTGCAACTGGACTGCGTTTTCTGGGAAGCAGATAGGGTCAGATGCTTCAGAAGAACATTTTTATCTGAAGAAGATGGCCTCTTACCCCACAGAGATTTAGAGGGATTTTAAGAACCATTCTGTTTAATTTCTGTACATGTGGTATAATCCAGTGCTTATTAATAAAGGACTCATTGAGAGGTTGTGGAAGTATTAGTGTGTTCTACGAAGTCAAATAAATTTTGACATAACCAGGCTTCAGCTGCATAATCTTAAGCAAGTTACTTAAATCCTTTAAGGCTCAGCTCACTCATATGTAAATTGGAATTAATAGTATAACTTTAACAAAAATATCTTTATTGATGCCCAGCTGGTGTGGCTCAGTGGTTGAGTGTCAACCCATGAAACAAAAGGTCACCAGTTAGATCCCTGGTCGGAGTACATGCCCAGGTTGCAGGTTTTTTGTTTTTTTAAAAAATGTATTTTTTTTATTGATTTCAGAAAGGAAGGGAGAGGGAGAGAGAAACATCAATGATGAGAATCATTGATTGACTGCCTCCTGCACGCCCCCTACTGGGGATCGAGGCCACAACCCCGGGCATGTGCCCTTGGCCAGAATCGACCTGGGACCCTTCAGTCTGCAGGCTGACACTCTATCCACTGAGCCAAACCGGCTAGGGCAGGTTGCAGGTTTGATCACCAGTAGGGAGGATGTAGAAGGCAGCCAATCGATGCTTCTCTCTCATTGATGTTTCTATCACTCTATCCTTCTCCCTTCTTCTCTCTCTAAAATCATTGAAAACATATTTTTTAACAGTTTATTGTTGAAAGTATTACAGATGTCACTTTTTTCCCCATTGACCCTCTCTACCCAGTTCCTGCCCCACCACAGGCTTCACTGCACTATCGTCTGTGTCCATGGGTTATGCATATATGCATATTAATTCTTTGGTTAATATGTTCCCCTGCCCCCCTCCCACCTTCCCTCTGAGATTCATGAGTCTGTTCCATGCTTCCATGTCTCTGTACCTATTTTGTTTGTCAGTTTGTTTTGTTCATTAGATTCCATAGATAAGTGAGATCATGTGATACTTGTCTTTCTCTGACTGGCTTATTTCGCTTAGAATAATGTTCTCTAGGTCCCCCCATGCTGTCTCAAAGGGTAAGAGTTCCTTCTTTTATAGTATTCCATGGCTTTATAGTATTCCATGGTATAAATATACCACAGCTTTTTAATCCACTCATCTCCTATAGGGCAAAAGGAAAGGAAAGAATGAATGAAACGTGCTTTGCACGGTGCCTGGCACACAGGAAGCATACATTAACTATTAACCATGTTTATTGTCTAGAGAGTTGCTTCTCTCTAGTGACTTCTATCTTTGGGATCGGGTAACCTACTCATATCTTGATTAAAAATATGCATTGCCCCAGTTAGTTTGGCTCGGTGAGTAGAGCCTCGGCCTGCAGACTGAGGGGTCCCGGGTTTGATTCCAGTCAGAAGCACATGCCTGGGTTGCAGGCTCCATCCCCAGTGGCGGCTTATAGGAGACAGCAGATCAATTACTCTCTCTCTCTCTCTCTCTCTCTCTCTTCCTCTCTGAAATCAATAAAAAATATTTTTAAAAATATATATGCAGTATAAATGTTAGTAAAGCACAATATGGAGAGTCTTAGGAAGCTTTCCTTCACATTAAATTCTGTTTTTCCTACCAAGTCTTTGCAAGTTAGTGTATATTTTGTACTGACCACATATCTTTGTTGCACCAGCCTCATCTCAAGTGCTCAGTACCTTCTTTCAGTTGCTATACAGTTACCACCTTCCCACCCCCAGCTGAGGTGAACTTCATTCATCTGGAGATGAACCTAGCTGGAAACAGAGAATCTCTGTTTGGCTTGCTAGTCCTGAGGCCTGTGGTAGCTTTGCTTTGCTACATTACTAAAAGAAGTTTTGTAGCCAATGTTAAAGAAACACATCTCTCACCCTGAGAAAGTCAACTCCAGTAAGTGGGATCAATCACTCTTTTTTCTCACCCTTGTGGAAATTTGAAAAGAGCTTCTTTCTGCAGTTTGATATAAGTCTGGTCTCTAAATTGTGAAAAATAAAATAAAACTGTCTGTTCCTGAAATTGATTCTGTAATCTTGCCATGTCCAAGGATTTATTTCCCTGGCAATTGTGTGGATCTCATTTTAGTACCTGAAGGCAGCAAAGAAAATATAGACAGAACAAGGTAACAAAAACATTCAACAGCCCAGCTGGTGTGGCTCAGCGGTTGAGCATCAACCTATGAACCATGAGGTCACAGTTCGATTCCCAGTCAGGGCAGATACCCAGGTTGCAGGCTCGATTTCCCATGTGGGGTGTGCAGGAGGCAGCCGATCAATGAGTCTCTCTCATCATTGATGTTTCTCTCTCTCTCTCTCTCTCTCTCTCTCTCTCTCTCTCTCTCTCTCTCTCTCTCTCTCTCTCTCTCTTTCCTCTCTGAAATCAATGAACATATATTAAAAAACAATCAACAACTGCTACTATTAGTAACACCATCTAAAATTTTCTGAGGGCTAACTGTATGCCAGGAAGGATGCTAAGTCTTACATATACAGCATCCAAATAAATGGAATATGATATTAAAAACTCAATATTCTAAGGATTTACAGAAAAATACACACTTATTTAGATGAGCTCTTTAAAAGCTATGGTTAGATATTATTTTATCTCTCAAAAGCACATTAGATGCAATGGTATTAGTTTGAATCCTGGACCACCTCAGGTAGAATATTCTTAAAGGACATCTTTCTTCTTCTGAAAGCTCATGTACTAAACCTGCGTTTTCCTTAGGCTGTTCCTGCCCATAGGTATTACTATTGTTATTTTACGTTCTTTAAAATAATTACTTACAAGTATTCATGGAGCAGTTAATAGTGTTAGGTACTGTCCCCATAGAACAGGGGTGGGCAAACTTTTTGACTCGAGGGCCACAATGGGTTCTTAAACTGGACCGGAGGGCCGGAACAAAAGCATGGATGGAGTGTTTGTGTGAACTAATATCAAAGTAAACATCATTACGTAAAAGGGTACAGTCTTTTTTTTTTTTAGTTTTATTCATTTCAAACGGGCCGGATCCAGCCCGCGGGCCGTAGTTTTCCCACGGCTGCCAGAGAACCTCTAGGTAGTGCACACTATTTTTTTAATCTTCACCTGAGGATACTTTTCCATTGTTTGTGTTTGTTTGTTTTTTAGAGAGTAGAAGGGAGAGCTAGAGACAGAAACATCGATGTGAGAGAGAGACATTGATTGGTTGCCTTTGCACACTCCCCAACCAGGGCCAGGGATCAAGATGGCAAAGGAGGTAATGCCCTTGACCAAAACCCAACTCGGGCCCTTCAGTCCACAGGCCAATGCTCTTTCCACTAAGACAAACTGGCGAGGGCATGGACACTATTTTTAATATTATTTACAGATGGAAAAATAGGTGCTTAGTGAAGCTAACAAGAAAACAAAGAAACAAAAAAAACCTCTCTCATTATGATGCAGTTCCTAACTGACAGAAGTGGGACTCACACTTAGGTCTGCCCACCACCAAATCCTTCACTTTTAAACATGAAACCCTATTGCACAGGGATATGTAGGCACTAATGCCTCATGACTGGTACATCTTTATGTAAGAAAGCACATGCACATTACACTTTCCTGAATATGCTGACATGAAAAGGTTTTTTTTGTCAGCATTCTATTATCAAATAAAATACCATTATGATGTGATATGTTTATGTATAATGACCTTTTACATAACATATTACAGCTATAATTACCTTTTAATCTCTCTATTGTGGAAAATGTCTAGATTATTAAAATTGAGGCAAGAAGCTGGTTTTGCTTCACAATAGTCTACACTAAACACATTTAGTTCAGCATCAATTAAAAGTGCAGGGTCCAGAATTAGATAACCCAAGTTCAAAATCGCGCTCAATAATTGCCAGCTTGGTGAGTAATCTAAGCAAGTGATTTAATTTCCCTAGACTTTCCTTTTCTCAACTGTAAAATGGGAATAACAGCAGCGATAGTTATAGTGAGTATGAAATGAGTTACTGCATATAAAGCACTGAACACAGTGCTAGGCACATAGTAGGAGGTCCATGCATATTAGGGTTTTTGTTATAATAATAATGATGATGACAATTGAAATGACATATATTTCTGCGTTTGACAGAGTTCAACAGTCGTTGGAAAAGGCTGCTCTTTTTCCTTTGGGTTTTAGAGAAGAAAGGGAAGTGCTGCAGTTTGCCAAGCACTGGTCTTGGTGAGGTTCCCCATAACCTGTGAAGCTGCTGGTCCCTCTCTTCTTGTGTGCCATATGAGGGGTTGCCCGCCTTGCACTAGGTATTCGCAGCCTGCGCCCAAGTTTCAGGGACTGCCTAAGGACACTGACCTGAGACAGTTGAATAGACATACGATTATGTGTTTCTATTAAAGGACTCAGATTCCTCTCTGAAATGTGATAGTCTGTAAATTCTCAATTTACTTTACTATTCATACTTTAAATTACTTGGGAAGACTGGTAAGAAGTTGAAATGCAACTACTGACCTCATTTCAGTTTTCAAGTCAACTTGCATATTTTTCAAGAGACAGTACTTATTAGATAAGAAAGTTACTGGTTTATCAGCATGGGCCTGGGGATGAGGCCTGGCATTCCTCTCACTCCTTACATTTCTCCAGACACACATTTTTGAAGATTATGAAATATGGGAGTAAATAGGTTTCTGGGACAAGACTACATCAGTTCTGAAGTAATTTTTATTAATATCTTGCAAATTATTACATTAATGGGAATGCAATATCCAATTAATTACTCCAGAGAGACTGTAAGATACACTTTAAGTTTGCTAGCTTTGTCTTTTTCTAAAAAAAAAAAGTAATTTTCTTTCTTGACATATGGGCAAGAAAAGATTGGCTAGAGTAAAAACAAAAATTATTTTCAGTATAAAGCTTTCTTTATCATAAACATAAGCCTCTACTTACTGACTTTCAAGAGAGTTAAAAGAATAGCTTTTCTAACGCTTTCTCATTTGGGCTTAAATTATTTAAGTTACTGTACTCAGTAACTTAAATATCTGCAGTCTTCTCTATAAATTAAAAACCCACTTTCTTTTTAAAAAGTTAGAGTTAGCACATGGAAGTTAAGAAATGGTAAATACATTTGTACTCATATTGGCAACTTTCTTGCAAACCAATGTGTTCACCTCTTATTTATTGTGTTGCTCATGAAAATAGTATTCTCTACCCTAAGGCATTACAAGCAAATTTCAATATAAGAAGGAATACTGCGTATTAATCTCCTACAATATATACTATCTAGTTGAGAACCTAAAGAATCATAATCTAGCTCCAGAAAAGTAACATCATTGGTTAGGTTGGCAGGCTATGGAAAAGTAAAATGAGATGGCCAAAAATGTATTTTCTTAAGGTAAGTACTTAAAAACTGTATCTTGAACTGGCTGGTTTCAATATGCCTTTAGATTGTTCATGTGGCTCACTAAGTGCTTTTGAAATATAATCCTAAAGAGGAATTGTAGAAAGGTCACGGTTGTCATGAATTGTAATTATAATCACCAACAAATACTTACTGGACCCTTATTCTGAACAAGGTGCTCTAATAAATGCCGTCAAATAAATATTCCTATGATAAGCATTTTGTGACATGAAATATTAATGAAAGGAAAGGCTAATCTTATCAAAATAAGTGGCTATTCATTAAGTCCATTAAAATAGAATTAACAAACATGGAAATGCATCAGGTATGCTTCTGAAGGTTTTTCAAATGGTTTGTCGCTCTTCTCTAGACCTATCTTAAAGTTCTTTAAAAACATTTTTTTTTTCAAGGGGAAAGAAAACAACACAGAAAGCATTATCTACATTTACAGAATTTACAGAGAGAAAGTGCATTTCGCGGTGTTCATGATTTCAGGGAGGAAAATGAGCCATCATATGCCTTGTAGAACCTGGTGGGGAACCTTGACCATGACTAATTCAAATTTCCTACACACACAAAAAAAGTGTGTCACATTGAAGAAGGTGAAAAAGATCAGCTTTTTAGAACTTTTTAGTAAAATTTAGTTTATCCGTAATAAGTGTATTTTCAAAATTGAGGTAAAACTAAGAAATGTTGAATGGGCAGTTTTGATCAGGAGAATCTCTTATCTGTATACTAGAGACCCAGTGCACAGAATTCGTACACGGGTAGGGTCCCTAGAGGCTGATGGCTGCCAGCCAGGGCCTCCCTTCCCTTGCTGCTGGCTGCTGGCCGGGGTCTTCCTTCTTTCCACGCTGCCCCCTGGTGATCAGCACATATCATAGCAAGTGATCGAACTCCCAGTCAGCCGAACTTCCGAGGGGACACTTTGCATATTAGGCTATGCAAATCCTCCCTTAGTCACCT
Organism: Myotis myotis; assembly: GCF_014108235.1. Taxonomy (NCBI): domain Eukaryota; kingdom Metazoa; phylum Chordata; class Mammalia; order Chiroptera; family Vespertilionidae; genus Myotis; species Myotis myotis. The sequence goes on from NW_023416319.1 coordinate 27,815,268, forward strand.
ACTCAATGTCTGACTTTGATATCAAAATCAACATCCAAGCATTTTTTTTCATAGTTTCTATGAGGGATATAAAAATAGCTATGATTCAGCACTTACTATATGTCAGGCACTATTCCACACACTTTCTGAATTAACTTGGTAGTCTTTACAACTCTGAGGTAGGTACTACTGTTGTTATCATCTCTAGTTTTAGATGAAAAATCAGAGTTGAGAAAGGGGCTGAGTGCCTGCAGTCGCCCAGGATGCACATGGCACACCTCAGATTCAAACCTACATAATGTCTCGAGGGAAAACAGCTTGGCACATGGTCACTGTCTGAACCACTAAGCATGAGTGTCCAGCCCCTTTTCCTGTTTATCTGAAATGTTTATATAAAAGCATTCCAGCCCTTTTTCTTGCTGTTAGAAGAGTGCTAAACTGTAAGTACTTTCTTTTTTTTAAAATATATTTTAATTGATTTCAGAGATGAAGGGAGAGGATGAGAAACATAGAAACATCTATAATAAGAGAGAATCATTGATCATCTGCCTCCGGCATACCTCACACTGGGGTGAGGTATGCCCTGACTGGGAATCAAACAGTGACCTCCTGGTTCATAGGTCGACACCTAGCCACGGAGCCACCACGGCCGGGAAAAGTATAGGTACTTTCCATGCTTCTCAAACATATCTTTGCACTGACAGGTCTTAGAAATAATACTGATGGAGGACAGAAGATGTGAGCCAGTTCTGCAGAGCGGTCCTTCAGTAGGTCTCTCCCTGTGGATCCTTCCCTTTCACCTTATTCTCAGTAACTCATTACTTCATGTCTGCACCATAGCAACAGCCTCATAATTACTCTCTGAGCTTCCAGTCTTGCCCTGCTCAAATCTCTTTTTAAAATTTGCAATCAGGGCTATTTTTTAAACAAACAAACCAGTCGTGTCACCCTTCTTCTCCCCAGTACCAACTCAAAAAGTCAGAATTGTTTCAGGTTGCCATTATGATAAAGTCCAAACTCTTGAATATGACCCTTCCCATCTCACCGCTTGCCTCTGGTCCTATCCACATGCTGGTCCTAGGGCCTGTAGCATACTCCTGACTGCCCCACCCAATACACACACCCTCCCCCTCCCCGTCTTTGCTTGGGTGGTCCCTTCTGCCAACATTTAGATATAAACAAAACATCACTTTCTTTGGAATATGATTTTTCCCCTCCAGTATGTACTTTCTAAGTTATGTGCTCCCACAGTTGTCTGAAATTAATTTTATTCTCCCTCTAGATTATAAGACATATGAGGGAAGAGACTATGTTTGAAATATAGTAGACACTCAAATATTTATTAACAATGAATGAGTGAGTGAGTGAGTGAATGGATGAATGAATGAATGAATAAAGCGGTCAGTAACTTATGAAGCCTAGAGTAAAAATGCCTCGTTTCAGAACCTCGCTGTACCACTGTGTTTCAGCAGTCTCCTTGCTTCTTCGCTTCCATTGCCTCTTTTCTGCCAAGCCCAGCTTTTGCTTCCTTGTCCCCAACACAACTAACCGGTTTCTGAAAACCAACTTTTATCTTGTGAAGTCTTCTATGAACTCCCATACATTCCTGAAATCTGCTGCATTGGCCAGAAGAAGGTAAAGAAGGAAAGGAGAGCCAGTTTTTGCTTTCACAGAACCAGTAAGGGGATCAGAATTCAACCAGATCCTACAGAAACATGGTGACTAAAGTGGCCCTCAGTAGAGGAGAGTTGGGGAAGAGGGAATAAGTCTCTTAAGAGAAGACTTATACAGACATTATAACTAGACATTTACCTTTTCTGTTAAGCTAAATACACACACACACACACACACACACACACACACACACACACACACAGACGCTTCCTGATAGTTTTCTTAATCTGTTCCAATTTAAAACCTCTGTCTAGATCTGCAATATTTTTCTTCATCAGTATTCTGCAGCTTGTAAACTTTTTATTGTGTTTGCCATCTTTATATATTTTTGTTCTGTTATTTTTGTCATGTTGGCACATGGAACCTTCCCTTTCACCTTGCTCTCAGTAACTCATTACTTCATGTCTGCACCATAGTAACAGCCTCATAATTACTCTCTGAGCTTCCAGTCTTGCCCTGGGTGAGATGGGAAGGGTCATATTAAAGAGTTTGGACTTTATCATAATGGCAAAAAGAGATTTTCCCAGGCCTTGGAATCTAAGAATAAAACTGATTTTTTCAGTGTTTTTAAAATATTATTTATCAAAATACTCAGTTATTTATTCAAGCTGTGGAGATTTTTATGTGATTCTTAGATATCTGTATGAAAATATTTTCTTCAACATTTTTAACCAAAATCCCTGGGGAAATTCCAAATAGCTCTCTTTACCAAAAAGAGTTATTTTTATCTGTGTTTGTTTTTTTTCAATCACTGAATCATTTCTGTTGCTATTAATAGAAATTGAATGAGTAAAAATTTAAAAAAAAAACTTTTGTTAATAAGTATCACATATCCATATACTGGCATTATATTATTTTCATTCAGAGACATTGCAGAATAGTAAACTATCCCCCAAATCTCTGCAGAACAACAAACCAGTCAGTCTGATCTGGGATTACAAATTTAAACTGGCTACGCTGGGATAGCATTTGGAATCCATGGGAAACTTCTCAAAAAAGCAGGAGGGAAGGTCAGGGAGTACACAGTAGTTCTCAAACTTTATTGGGCTTCAAAGTTACAGACGCAAAACACATATTTTTGGCCTCACCTCCATCATTTCTGATTTCTGATTCAGTAGATCTGATATGGGCCCAAGAACCTAAATTCTAACAAATCTCTAGTGAATTCTGTGCTTGATAGTTTTGAGCCTCATTAAGTAGCTTTGACTGGACAGTCTCTTAAGATCCTTTCTGCCTAAAGGCACTTTGTAAAGTGTCCAAACCTCCGGCACAGAAGCAGGAGCACTTTTTTGGACTCTTCTCTGCTTTTCTCAGGAATAACCAAGAACTAAAAAGGGATAGCACTGTCAGCGAATGGAAATCAGCGCCCTTTCTCTTGTTTCTACGTAGCAGTTGCCTTTGTAATTGCACAGTACACCCGTGTGTTAAGAATAGTATTTTTATAATCTATTAGAAGATGAATCATCCACCCCTTGTGACAAAAAATTGAGTTAATTTTCTTATCTCTTGTGCCCTTTAAAAAAACCCACAACTAAACCTCTACTAGTGTACGCAACATAAAATCTGACCAACTTCTCTATCTAACAAATTACATTCGGCAAAAAAAAAGTTACATTGAAAAAAAGTTACTAAAAAACTCATGGAGGCAAGAATTTCACACAATTTTTAGAACTCTAAGCATTATTTTTTTCTCTTTCAATATCTAAGATTATATCTTACTAAATCATGGTAATGGAAATAGGAACTAGGGCTGCTATGATTTGGGAAATTTTCTTAGCAAAAGCAATCTTTATACAACTTTCAGGTAAATTATTAAAATTGAAATATTTATACACAGATTGCAGAGTCCCTAGTTTGACATAAATTGGAAAGTCACTGTTTGACCTTGTACTATTAACCTTGAAAAATAGTCCTTTGATTTCGGGTGCTTTCAGAATAGATGTTGGTTGATATGTTTGGCCTAGTATGTCACTGAATGGAAAACCAAGCTAGCATGTTAAAACTAGACTTCAGAGTGGCTTTTAGGTGCAGAGTAAACTCTTGGGTACTTTTTAGAAGTCAGGATTTGATCTGATACTGCTTGCAATTGGAATGACAAAATTGAATAAGTAAACTTCCCTAGAACTACAGAAATGTCACCTTTTTTTTTTTTAAAGGAACGTCCAACTTCCTTTTAATTCAATGTTATTCAACATAATTGAGAAGGTAGTATTTGCCTAGAACTATGGCTGGTTATAAAAAAGAGTGGGTGCAGCCCTTTGTTTATGGATTAGATTCCTTTTTTTTTTTTAAGTCAGTTACTTGAAATTTCAAATGCATTTCCCACAGAAATGATGTTATAAATGGTGGTTATATTTCCCCATATTTAATCCATAATGTAGTCAAGATATATTTGAAATAAAGTGGGAAGGAATACTGTTAGAATATTAAAATCCAATCAGAGAGAAATGACAGTGTAATCGAATTAAAAATTTGCTTCCAAATTGTATTAAATACTGATGCAGAACCAGAGATTGGCTTGTTTGCAGTGGGACGAAGAAGAAACTCTGTCGGTTGCCAGGGCACACACTGCAAAGTGACTGTGGCGTCCGATTTCACTAAGCTCTCAACCGCAAAATCCCAAATAGTGTTTTCTGCCGCCATTGCCACCATAGTCATACTGGCACAGAAGACTTAACTTGTCTTTCTACTGATAGAGACAACATTTGCTTTCAACATCATAAAGCAAACAAACATATAGTGGGCACTTGTGGGCAAGAGGCAAGGTGGTGGTGAGGATGGAGGAGAACAGGAGAAAACTGGGACATTGGTTGCCAAGATTTGGCCAAAATAAATGGTTAAACTTACATGCAATGCGATGCAATCCCGCAGGGTTTCTAGGCCAGTATTTAGCCACACCGAGGCAGAGTCTGATAGGAAGTGGAAACAAGCCACAGCTATCTATGAGCTAGGGATCAGGGACCATCAGCCAGTGCCCACATTCTCCCCCGGCACCACCTCCTCGGATTATGTATGATGAGATCCTTACATAAAGCATTGCCTCTCAAGGTAATTGAGTAGGGAAGAATCTTCCTAATTCTAAGGAAGTTGTCATTACCTTACAACCAACTTCATCAGTTCAGACACACATAGCAGATCTGCAGGATACCTGATTAGTGATGCTACGATTCAATTAGAATGTATTAGAATGTACACTCAGAAAGATGACCTGGGGTTGAAATATTTAATAGAGTACAGAATTTGGCTTCTGCTCCTCTTTTGTAATATGATTTTCACAAAGGATATCTAGAGCAATGCTAAGTTTGTCCTGGAGAATAATTGGAATTTTTTAAATGGAATATGATTGCCTTGAGAAATGACCAGCTTCATAATAGGCCATGTCTTGTTTTGTTTTTGGCTTTCCGTTTTAGAGTTCTGTATCTATTTCTTTTCTTTTTTAAAAATTCTTTATTGTTTAAAGTATTACATATAATATTACATATGCCCCCTTTTTCGCCCATTGACCTCTCCCTGGCCACCCCCTGCACATACCCTTATCCTCCCTAGTGTCTGTGTCCATTGGTTATGCTAATATGCATACATACAAGTCCTTTGGTTGATCTCTTAAACTGCACCCCCCACCCCAACCCTGCCTTCCCTCTGAAGTTTGGCCATCTGTTCGATACTTCTCTGTCTCTGGATCTATTTTTGTTCATCAGTTTATGTTGTTTATTATAGTCCACAAATGAGTGAGATCATGTAATATTTATTTTTCTCCATTAGGTCATGTTTTCAAAGCCCTAAGTAACATATATCTGTTTCTTTGGCACATGTTACTGGTCACTAAATTAGGGGGATGTAGTTCCTATAAGAAGTCTTAAACTTTCCCACAGTTTAACCCTTTTCGATCCAACGTCCAGGCTGACTCGACAGACCAGGCGCTAGGAGGAGGTCCAACGTGGAGCTGAGGTCAACACCGTAAACCGCTGCAATTATATGCATTGTCAGTAGGGTGCTGGGCTGCATGTGGGGAAATGTTTCAAAAGATAACACACTATGAAATGTTTTAAAGAATAAACTCTTTGATTGAACATACTTAATAATATAACCAGTGAATTTTTGGTTTAAACTTTAAAATAAGAACAGTAAACGTTCAACATTCAATCCCGTCAATTAATTTGGACCAGACTGTTTGAATTCCAAAAATAAAATTGGACCCAAAAGGGTTAATATTTAAATTCTATTTTCTATATAATCCCTCTAGCCTGGGTTTGGCTCAGTGGATAGAACGCTGGCCTATGAACTGAAGCGTCCTGGGTTTAATTCCGGTCCAGGGCACATGCCCAGAATGTGGGCTTGATCCCCAGTGTGGGGCATGCAGGAGACAGCTGATCAATGATTCTCTCTCATCATTGATGTTTCTATTTCTCTCTTCCCTTTCCTCTCTGAAATCAATAAAAATATATTTTAAAAAAAACTCCAGGAGCCTTAATCTTGAAATATAGAAGAAATATAATTTGCCCTAGATTCTGGGTTGCAGGCTCCTTCCCAGCCTGGGCCCTGCTCAGGGCTTATGCAGGAGGCAACCAATCGATATTTCTCTCTGCCTTTCCCTCTCTCTTTCACTCTCTCTAGAAATCAATGGGAAAATATCCCATTTATTTGTCATTCTTCTTCACTCTCAAAAGGCATGAGTGAGTTGAGTCCATGAAGTACTTGATATGAGTGGCCAAATATAAGTTGGACTCCTGGTTTTGAGACCTCATGTAGTCCACAGTCCACACCAGGAGAGCTGCATATTCTCAGATTGTCCTCCAGAAGGGTCCATCAGAAAGTGTGAAAGTGCTTATATGTTTCAGAGAAAGGAAAGATAAATAAAGCTTAGTTCATCTAAACAAGTTTATTGGCGAAAACATGTAATTTGCAACATATCTTCCAAGTCTCCAGCTTTTTTCTGACTTTTTAATATTTATTAAGTAATTTAAAGTTTTATTAGAAAAGCATTAACACTCATTATACAAAATTTAGAAAACAAAAGGAAAAATAAGTAAAAATCTCATGAGACACTACCACCTATAGATAGCTGCTGAAAACATTTTGGTGTACACCCTTTCAACCTTTTTTCTATATTTATATGTATATTTACCTATATGCTTATTTCCATATAATAGGATCATATAGCAGATATGGCTTTATAAAATGATTTTTTTCATCTAAAGTATATAATTTCTTCCCATGTAATTGAATATTCTGAATCATCATTCTAAGGGCTATATAGAAGTACCTGTGATGAATGCACCATGGTTTAAGTGATGTCTTATGATTGAACATTTGGAATTTTTCCCCAGTTTTTTACTAATTTAAAAAGTTGTAAATAATGTTCTTGCTGTGTGATTTCTTGTCATCTGTGAGTATTTCCTAAGGATAAATTACTAGAAGTCTTGCTGAGACAAGAAGTTATCACATTTTTAAGGCTTTTATCTGCCAGAGAGGTTACACCAGCTTACACTTACATCAGCAGTATGTGGAAATGCTTTACTTACTTTCAAATGGGATAAAAGCCTCTGCTAGCAGAGCTCAGCTTTATACCAATTTTGTAGGCCGGTCTCAGGGAAACTACCCATTGACTTAACCTTAGCTTTAGAATTAGTATTTATTTTGCTATTCCCGGTTAAAGTCATTTTTTATGTGAGAAATTTTAAGGAAAGGAAACTTATCCCTTTCTCATATTCTCTACTGAGAGCTTGAACTACTCTTATATGTTTATAACACTCAACCATGTGTTTTAAGAAGTTGTTCTGAGAATTTATTGCACTTAACTGAGGAGCAGGCTTTTGACTTTATCAAACACATTCTAATCACTTAGTCTTTAAAATCATCTCCCTTTTCTCAGTTCAATCTATGTTAAGAATGTATTTTCATCCAGTTTGCATGCCTACAAATTTCCAAATGTTTATTTCATTGCAAATTACTTGCTAGTATAATAATGCATTTTAAATAAACTTACATGAATATGCAAAGACTCAAAGCCATTTGGATTTGAATTTTCAAGTCTCTTTCAGGTCATGAGCCAGGCATAACACTCTACTAGAAAAAGAATTTGCTTAAACAAATCACTTGTGAGACAAAACAATACATGTCTTATCATTTTCTCAAAGCTATCTAACCTCAGATAAAACCTAACTTTATGCATTGAGATGCTTGGAAAAGTAGCTGAAGAATTTTCCTTTGAAAAAAATTCAATGCCGTTTTAGTCAATAGAAAACCATGGAGAGAGTCTGAAGTCACATTAAAAAAAATGGCTGAAAAGTGATGAAGAAGACAGTCTGATGGGGTGGGTGGGGGTAATACCTTATCCATATTAAATACGTTGAAAACCAAATTTTCCGATAATTGACTCTACATCTCACATAGACCTGCATGTAGGTTGGTGATTTTAAAAAAAATCACCTCAGGACCTTTTTCCATTAGCTAATTCAAAATATCCATTCATCCAAAGAACCTCTGTCCCATGAATTTGGTGGAAAACCAGACTAATTTCCATAAAGTATTCATATTTTACAATCACAGTGTGTTGTCTCAAATACTTCTTCTAATGTTTAAGTTGCCTTGAAGTCAACTAAGGGAGTAAAAGCAGTTAGAAAAAGGTGACTAAGAGAGAGATATATTTCAAAGGATTTTATAAATAATATAGATATCATTTGGTTTCAAAAAAAGGGGGCAGCTACATATTTCAATGAGTAATTTTCTTAAATGTCTATTTTCGTTGGATTGCATTAGAAAGCGGAAGCCAGGTTATTCTGTTGAGATCTAATATTATAAAAGCAACAGAAAATTATTTTTCTCATCCTGTGTGGGACACAGGCAGAGCAGGCATAGGTAAAGCTTGCTTTCTTTCGTATCCTTTTCTCACCCCCACATGGGGCTCTTGCTTACATCTGACACCTCAGGGTCCTCTCCACCTTATCTCACCTTCCCTAAACAGTATCTCAAACCTCACAGTAGATCAAGGGTGTCTACAACTCACTTTGTACTGTGTTGTAACCCCAAGGATTTAATGCATTGGATTTCTGCTCCTGGGACTTGATATTCAATAGGAAACAGTGTACAATGACTTAAAGGAATGAGAGAGTTCCAAGGGTGGAGTATTAGAGACCAGAGAGAAGGCAGGGATGTGAGTAACATATTTGTAGTTTAGAGGCTCTTCTTGTTTTAATCTTAAATCTCAGCCTGGTGGTAACAACAGATCTCATCCTGCAACAAGACAATGAATCCTGATGGCGATTTGTAGGACAGGCAATATAAAACGGGGAGGGGTGAGTCTTTATGGATGTGTGCCATAGGGGGTAGTTGTGTCCAACCCACCTTACAAGGGATTCTCATTTTAGGATTAGAAAAACAATTCTGCAGAGAAAGGCTTTAAGAGATTAAGAAAAATAGTTCAATTATTTTCACCTCTTTAGACAGAGAGATAACAAAGAAAGGATGAGAGATGACCAAACTTTCTAAGGAACACAAAATTATAACTTTTAGAAACATGACTATCTTTAAGTGAAATAAAACATTAGAGGAAGGATCGGGAACTTGTTTGTTTGTAAATTCAGAATTTTCTGGGCTGCTTCCTAAATCTATTATCAAAGTCCTCATTTGATTTGATTTTTTTGTTCTATTTAAATTTTACTGTGTCATATACAGACCTAATTTTTATCCTAGTCACTTTTGTACTTGGCTATCACCAAAAATAGATTTTATTTCTCTTATACAATAAACTAGTAAATGTCTCAGATAATATAATAGGTAATAAAGTCAGAGAATCAAAATAGCCTTGTATGACCCAAAAAAGAAAGAAAGAAATGAAAAAAAAGCAATTTTACTTAATCCCTTCTTGTCCTAAAGCAAGGCAGCTTTAGCTAACATAAAATAAAGTGTTCAAAATTTATTTGATGGGTAATCATCTACATAAGAGTCCTTTGGGTTATAGCAACATTAACTCCTTTGATTAAAAGTTGGGAGGGATTCCATGAGAAATCATCTTGGATAGAAATAAAAAAAATAGAATAAACATGACCCTATGACCATGTGCATCGGAATCCAGGGACAGCAGCTAGCCTGGACTTCATGGGAGAAAGAGAAACTGCCATGCCGTTGGACTTCAAGAGACCGAACTCTATGCTGCTTCAATATTTGCCCCAAATTCGCAACAGCACAAGCTCCCATGTTACCTCCCTATTTTCTCAGCATCAGAATCTTTCAGCAACATGAGTCAGTTACTCATGTTTGTCTGTCCTCTTTCTTCCCCCCTTCCGGCCCCACTATCACCTAACTTGATTCTCTGATCCCAAGTTCAAGCTCCGAGAGAAGAAATTCCCTCTCCCATGTAACTTGTTGTCCTTACTAGTTGGCCTACAGATTGGCTACGGTTGGACCAGATGCTCTTCCACTGACCTTTCACCTGTCATGTCAACTGTACATGGTTATTGCTGTTAGAATGGGGCTTTGAGCACAGCAGGCATTCTGCAGATTTGCCTGCCTGCTGTATATATGAAGTCAGTAACCTAAGTAAAAAGCAGGGTGATAGCATTTTCTACCATTTTTATGTTATATAATTATTTGGCATAAAAAGAATATTTAGTAATATATAATACTTAGTTCAATAGATATCTTACCTTCACATTTGCTTAAAAATGGACAGTAATGCCCAGCCAGCATGGCTCAGTGGTTGAGCATCAACCTATGAACCAGGAGGTCATGGTTCAATTCCCAGTCAGGGCACATGCCCAGGTTGCAGGCTTGATCACCAGTGTGGAACATGCAGGAGGCAGCCGATCGATGATTTTCTCTCATCATTGATATTTCTATCTCTCCCTCCCTCTCCCTTCTTCTCTGAAATCAATAAAATATATATTTTAAAAAATGGGCCATAATACAATATCTTGTATTTTATAAAATAGTTTATATGTTATTATCACTTAACTTGTTACATATAATCTATATCTATATAAGCCTAAGAGTCCATTATGACTGGATGATCTAACGACCGGCCAGTAGCTATGATGCACATTGACCACCAGGGGGCAAATGCTCAATGCAGGAGCTGCCCCATGGTGGTCAGTGAGCTCCCACAGCCAACCTCCTGTGGTCGGCCAACCTCCTGCAGTCCCTCCCTCCAGCAGGCCGGCGCTGATCGGTCCTGATTGGGACTGGGTGAGATGGCCCTGATCCACCCAGATCGCCCGCCAGGCCAAGGGACCCCACCCATGCATGAATTCTTGCACCAGGCCTCTAGTAACTTGATAAAAATCTATGCAGGGAATATATGCTACTTCTACCTAGCACCTTAGTATAAAGTTATGTTTCGCTTGTTAAATAAAAAAAGCAGGGTTGGTTCTGTCTATTTCCAGGTACAATGGAACCAAATTGAAGCCCAAGTCTTTCATTACCAGTAAAGTACTCTCATAGGTAGTTAAGTGTACCTTCCACAATACCTTGCAACACAATAGGAATCAACTGATGGAGCCTTCTTTATTTTGGGGGGGAGAGGGGTGGTGGTGGTACTAAAAGGAGAAGCCTAGATCATGTATGCGGGCAATAAATTTGTGTGTGTTCCAGTTATTGTTCTTTCTTCAGAACATTTTTACCCTCTGGATCCACTCAGGTCTTGAGTGTTAGGAAACTCAGGTGCAACATAAATCTCTCCAAATCTCAATTGCTCTGCCTAGGTAATGAGTCTAGCACAGTCATTTGAGGTCAGAAGCATATGAATGGTAATTTACAAGATGACTACAGAGATGATGTCATACTAGGAAGAGAGAGATCTAATGAGTAATGTGGGTACAAGCTGTCCTCATTTTTTTTTAACCATCTTTGAAATGCAATATAAAATGCTACTTTAAAGAGAAAGTTCATGATGTTACTGTCTATATTGTCTTCCTATGAGAAGGGAGTATTATTACCACTGGGAAAAATACTCAATATGAGCAATTTACTATAAAATGATAAATTAACAAGTAAAGATAATTTCATGCTCCCTTCGTCCCCAATGAATTAGTGCAAATTGCATTTCATGCTAATTGGTCTACAAAATTTATGCACAATAAAAACACTGGGATTTTTTTTCAATTTGTTTGTAAATGTGTATACACATACAGATAACAAGACTTTATTTAATAGTTTGTTACAGACAAATAGATGCACTCATTAGTCTACCTCTCCAAAGGCTTTCTTTTGGTGTCTTCAAAAACACTAATAATTAGCAGTGTTGAGTGGGATATAACCAGAGAGCAACAGCATGGGTGTGGGATCTAAGACAGAAAACTTTAAAATATATGAAATCATAGAATATACAGTTTTCAAATAAAAGGAGTACTAAATTATTCTATTTTATACATTGTTTCCTACCTACTAGAAAACTCCTTGCTGACTTGAATAATAAGTCAAAGCTTTCAAGTCTCTTTATCACTGCAGACTCTTTTTATTATCTTCTCCCACTACATGGATCCCATGTATTAAAATATTATTGCTTACAAAACTCTATTATCTAAGTAATGACTCATTTGTTACCCATTTTTAATTAATCAATAATACATGGTAGAGATTTTCAATTGGTCTTTAAAACATTCAATACCTGCCTATTTAGTCAGGGGCACTGACCTCTTCCACTTAGATTGTCAAATAAAAAAGAGAAAAAGAAAACAGCCAACAAAACAATAGGCGTCCAGTGTGTAAATGCCCTGTCTTGAACCATAAATATATAGGTCAGATAATAGAGTTACTTCTATTGGTTACATCCCATAATTAGGTTGCATCTAATTGGTTATCAGAAATCCTTATATACATGCATAAGCACTTGATTTCTTTAAAAAGTCACTTTGGAGAAAAAAGGATAGGCAATTACTATTTTTTTTTTTTTGGTAAATCAAAATTATACCTATTTTTTGGTCAGGTTGACAAAAATATATTTTTGGTGTGCTGCAGAAATTTAGTATGTTAGTTTATGTTTGCCATGAGATGAAAAAGGTTGAAAATTGCTGATGTTGTAACTGCTAATCAGGACTTCTGGACAGCATAGGTTGAGTTTTACTACGCTCCATTGATACAATCCCAGCCGAAAGCAAAGCGACAGCATTTATAGTCAGCAATGGGATATTTAATTGAGACTGTATATGTAGCTTCTGAAAGATTTTTTGAAGTATTGAGCAGACTATAATCATCCTTGTGGTTACTCATGAGCTCCTGGAAGCCAGATTGAAAATCCCAAAGGTAATCTCATTTGGAAAGAACAAATCATATAAAACAGGCAAGGACGATAAATAGCCTTACCGTGGATAACAGCTTTAGTGATTCTGTACAATCCTGAATTTTTATTTGTTCATTTTTCATTCATTTATTGAGCATGTACTTTGTGCCAGACAGATTACTCTACACATAAATACAAAGATAAAAGACAGTTCTTCATTTTAAGGAGTTAAACCAATGAAAACAACCGGCAAGTAAACAATTACAGTTCAGTGTGACCAAGGCCATTCTACAACACGATTTGGAAGCCTGTTGGATGATTAACTATGAGTTCTTGCCCTTGATTTCAGCAGGAGAGTGACTGATGTTTCCTTTGGAAATTATCATGGGTAGAGATGACATTCGTGTGTTAGGTAATATTAAGGCTTTTACTTCTCTGCCCTGTTTAACTTCCCTCATTCTATGGAAGTCCAGTGGGTGTAATAAACTGCTACTTGATCATTTCATCACAGTTCACTTGCTCTGAGTTTGATGTTTCCAATAGTTGTTACTCTAATGCATGCTTTATGTTTGGTTGAAATTAAATCCAATAACGGGAAGCTAAATACCAACACATTAGATGGTGATCATTGTGGAATTCTGTTCTCTAGTAATTTATTTCAGAGTTTAGATCAGCATAAAATTGGGTTCAGAAAAAAAGAGCAGGCTATAGCCTTTTTTCTTCTTCTTTTTTATTGTCTAAAGTTTTTACATAAGTCTCCTTTTTCCCCAATTGACCTGCCTCCCCAGCCATTCCCACCCTGGGCAAGCCCCCACCATCCCAGTGTTCTGTGTCCATTGGTTATACCAATATGCATGCATACAAGTCCTTTGGTTGCTCTCTAACAACCCCCACCTCCCCTGCCATTTGTCTCTGGATCTATTCTTGTTCATCAAATTATATTGATCATTATATCCCACAAATGAGTGAAATCATGTGATATTTATCTTTCTCTGACTGGCTTATTTCGCTTAGTGTAATGCTCTCCAGTTCCATCCAGACTGTTGCAAATGGTAAGAGTTCCTTCTTTTTTACAGCAGCATAGTATTCCATTGTGTAGCTGCACCACAGTTTTTTAATCCATTCATCTGCTGATGGGCACTTAGGCTGTTTCCAAATCTTAGCTATTGTAAATTGTGCTGCTGTGAACATAGGGATGCATATATCCTTTCTGATGGGTGTTTTTGGTTTCTTGGGATATATTCCTAAAAGTGGGATCACTAGGTTAAATGGGAGTTCCATTTTTAACTTTTTGAGGAAACTCCATACTGTTCTCCACAGTGGCTGTACCAGTCTGCATTCCCACCAGCAGTGCATGAGGGTTCCGTTTTCTCCACATCTCCTCGCCAGCACTTGTTTGTTGATTTGTTGATTATAGCCATTCTGACAGGTGTGATAGCCTTTTAAAGTAACAGCATATACTTATGTTGTCCAGTTTTAAAGTGGTCTTGTGCTTTTGTTTTATTTGATGATAAATGTGTGTATTTTAGGAACAAAATAATTGTTACATGTTTAAATATTTTAGTGCTTCCAACATTCTAATGATATTTACAAGGAATTGTTTTTTTCCCTATTTCTTTAAATAAATTAATATTGCATGTGAACTGCTAACTAAAATGTTCTTACATAAAATTTTGAGAGAACACAGCAATTTAAATGAAATCAAACAAAGGCTTTGTGTGAATTTTATAGCATAATTATTAATTTGAGGGCCACATGTACATATTTGGATTACCCAAAGACAGAAGATGTTACACCTAATGCCTTTGCTTATTATGAAGAAATAATACTAAAATGTAATCACTTACCTAGTTATCAAAATTATATTTTCTGCATGAACATAACTTCACTAAATCTGACATTTGTAGAGCATAGTTTATTTTATTTTATTTTATTTTATTTTAAATATATTTTATTGATTTTTTACAGCGAGGAAGGGAGAGGGATAGAAAGTTAGAAACATCGATGAGAGAGGAACATAGATCAGCTGCCTCCTTCACACCCCCCACTGGGGATATGCCCGCAACCAAGGTACATGCCCTTGACTGGAATCGAACCCGGGACCCTTCAGTCCGCAGGCTGACGCTCCATCCACTGAGCCAAACCGGTCAGGGCGAGCATAGTTGATTTTAGATGATACTTTTCAATTATAATGAAATGGCAGTTTGGAGCATTGGAAGTAGCATACTACTACCTCTCCACATCCAAACTTCCAACCCTACATGTGTGGGGGTCTCTTAATTTAAATGCAGACCTGCCCTGGCTGGTGTGTCTCAGTTTGTTGGAGCCTCGTCTTGTGCACTGCAAGGTAGCAGGTTTGATTCCTGGTCAGGGCATCTACCAGGGATGTGGGTTTCATCCCTGGCCAGGGTGAGTACAGGAGGCCGATCTAGCACATCTTTCTCTCTCTCTCCCTCCCTCTTTCCCTCTTTCTCTCCTTCCTCCCTCCTTCCCTCCCTTCCTCTCTCTAAAATCAATTTTAAAAAAATGCAGATCTTGTAAGTCTTGTGCAATCTCTCCAGTGAAACAAGGGGAATCCTTTTGACTGGAATGTTCTAGATCAACTTCCTCACTCAAACCTTCCTATTCAATAACAAAATTTATTTTCCAGACACAGAGTAGGCTTCAAGGCTTGGTACACCTATCAGTTCAATGATGTTGCAAAGGCCCAGATTCTCTCACTCTGCCTCTCTCGGCATCGGCAGCTTCCTCAGCCTCGCTATTCTTACGGCCTCAAGATGGGTGCTAATGACCCCTGAGGCCACATGCTCCCCTGTTCAGGAAAGAGGTGGGAAGAGCAGCTTTTCCCCACCCCCAAGACAACATGTAACATGTGCCTGTCCCTGGATCAATACATATCACCACACTGATGCCAACGCACTGATTACCTGCGACTGATCAGTGCACACCCTTTGAGTTGGGGTCCGGAATCCTACCTTCAATAATGCTGCAGAAGAGTGAACATCTGAGTAAAATTAGAGTTATTTTAACAATGGAGAAGCCACGTGAAGGAAGGCATTAGGGAGCAGTAGACAATCTCTGGGGTTCTCTCCAACAGGAAGGGATACTGCAAATACCTTGGTCCCTGAGACTTGATACTTTTAGGAAACCTGATCTTAGGAATGACAGTAAGACAATGACTGCTGCATCCAATAATCGTATCAAGCCAGATAGTACTCCTCTTGGAGAAAAACTGGCATGCCAGTTTTAGTGAAAATGTGATCATTCGTCATTGATTTTCAAAGAAGCTTTTGTATTCCTTTTATGGACTTCTAGTTGAACTTGTTTACCCATGTATCTGGGTCTAAAATGGAAACATTTGTTAAGATGAAGAAAATGCTTTATAATTATTTAAACTGTACTTCTCAAATAGTGTACACACATTGTCTCCAGGGCTTCTCAGTGGTGTACAGGAAATACAAGGACCCACTGGCCAAATTTGGCCAAAATCAGACTAGAACATCAAATTCAAAAAGTTTTGTGAGAAAAAAAATAATTTTAGAGAAAGTTATTCTAAATCTTAATTAAAATTGGCATATACATCACATTAGAATGAAAATTTTGTAGCAATAAATTTTATACCAAGGACTATATACTGAGTTCACTCTAACCCTGCCTTCCACACATACTCTGTTGCCTTAAAGTTCCAGTGGTTCTCAACTTGTGGGTCGCGACCCCTTTGGCAGTCAAACGACCCTTTCACAGGGTCACCTAAGACCATCCTCCATATCAGATATTTACATTACGATTCATAATAGTAGCAACATTACAGCTATGAAGTAGCAACGAAAATAATTTTATGGTTGGGGATCACCACAACATGAGGAACTGTATTTAAAGGGCCAGAAGGTTGAGAACCACTGGCTTAAACCTACATGAGAAGTCATCCTCTTCGCTGTTAAGAGTACATCTGTGGGCCCTGACCGGTTTGGCTCAGTGGATGGAGCGTTGGCCTGCAGACTGAAGGGTCTCAGGTTTGATTCTGGTCAAGGGCATGTACCTTGGTTGCAGGCACATCCCCAGTGGAGGTGTGCAGGAGGCAGCTGATCGATGTTTCTCTCTCATCGATGTTTCTAACTCTCTATCCCTCTCCCTTCCTCTCTGTAAAAATCAGTAAAATATATTTTTTTTAAAAAGTACATCTGTGGGAAAGCACCTTAGATGTGCAACAAATTAAATGTACAGACTTTGAATAGGAAAGTTGACTTTTAAAAGGGTTTACATATTTTTTCCTATATTTTAAGGCAACCTGTTAGTAATCAGTACCTCCAGGTAAGTGCCTTGAAATTTTACTGTTATTTTTTTTTTATCAAGAATGAATCCTGCTGCCTGCCCTCTGGCTGGTGTGGCTCAGTGGATGAGTGTTGACCAATGAACCAGAAGGTCAGGGTTCAATTCCTCGTCAGGATAAATGCCCGGGTTGTGGGCTCAATCCCCAGTAGTCGGTGTGCAGGGGCCAGCCAATCGATGATTCTCTCTCACCATTGATATTTCTATCTCTCTCTCCCCTTTCTCTCTTAAATCAATAAAAATATGTTTTTAAGAAAGGAGTAAATCTTGCCCAAAACCCATAAAACACACCTGTTAGAGATCTCATACAATGATATTTATTCACTGAAGAAATGAAGCTTTCTTTTTATTTTTTAACTAGTCTTTCTGCTTAAAGGTGACACTGCTCCTCTTGACCCATAAGTATTGATGTTCAGTGAGTCCCCTGGGATGTCTGGTGAGAGCCTGATCTTGGTCTCATTTCTCGTTCTAATGTGGGTCTCGTGCACTTACTCCAGCGGTGCTGCTTATTTTGACAGGTGCCATCAGTATGAAATGCCGAGGGAAATGCACTGTACCCATCGTTCAGGATGACTGGTCTGCCACAACATTTGAATTCCCTTGATTAATGCAGGGTTTTCTAAGCTCCTTCTTCTTTTTTTTTCCCCTGTATGGTACGATGTAGGGCTGGTAAAAAATCTACTCACTGGTAGCAGCTGAAATCCAGAGCTAGGAGGATATAAAACAGCTCACTTGGCAACATTATACTTGACCCCATGGTGAGATGATGTTCATTAATCTCTTATCATTAACCAGTCCTGGTGCTCAGTACTTCACAGGGACTATGTCAGTCGTCCACTAGGGCTGAGGTAAGCGCTGTAGTACCTCCCCTCTGTTTATGAGAACCTTATACTCAGAGGAGTGAAATAACCTGCCTGAGTAGCACATCTTACACCTGCTACTGGTGGTTCCCCTGCTCGTCCCAGATGCGTGTGTGTTTGTGCACTTGTGTGGAAGTCTCCAGCTTTGTATTACTTACATGCAGTGAAATATCAATGAAATATATGTTCACTGACCTGTTGTCAAGATGAGAGTTGACACCCATCCTGTCAAGTCACAGGTTATTTGCAAAGATACACATTCTATTTTCTAAAACCCTCTATAAGAAATTCTAGTGTTTTAAACAGAAAACATGACATTGCCTCTTTCAAGTTGATAGTGTGTGTGTGTGTGTGTGTGTGTGTGTGTGTGTGTGTGTGTGTGTTTAAGCTGGATTTGCGTTCCTTTTAGGGATTCTCAGTGGTGTAACTAGGAAATACAAGGGCCCACTAAATTGGATAGATAACATCAGAGATTTAGAATGCATGACTCCAGCCCTAAATGAGCTTACTTACCATTGAAAATTATAAAGGAACATAGATACCATGGAGCTAAGGAGAGGAGGTTATGAAACCGTGGGATCATATAATAATCACAAATCATTTTTGAGCACTGCTGTGCCAGCCACTGTGCTGAGTTCATTATTTGATTTAATCCTCTCAGGTGCTCTTGGCACCTACGTTATGGAGGTGCAGAAGCAGGTCAGGACAAGGAAATGACTGCTCAAGGTTCCACAGCGGAGCCAGAGCAGTGATATGAACCCAGCCAGTCAGACTCACATGGCCTCAGCCAGTTCCCCATATACTCTCCCCAAGATGGATTGACTTAATTACAAGGCCATTAGGCACCAATGTTTTAATTCACTAGCACAGATGATGAAAGAACAGTGAATACAGGAATCATCAGGCAAATATCGGTGGGATGGGGAGGGGGTTTCCACCTCTAATAAGTTGGATGAGGTGTTAAATACCTCCTACATGTCAGTAAACTGAGATTCAAAAATATCACTTATGACATGCACGATTAGAGTATACCAAGTGTAGAAGTCACTAGAGACTCTAAGTTGGAAGAGTCTATTAAACATGTTCATTCCCAATTCATTCCTCATGTTGTGTAATTTTTAGCTCTCACACATTGCTTTCAGATAGTTACTGATCAATGTGCAAGTCTGATCAAAGCTGCTGTTTCCAAATCTTTACAGTTGAAAACCTAAAGAGTTGGCCCTATGTTGTATAATGCAAGGGACGACTCATCATTTGTTTCAAATGAACTGAAACTCTTTGTGTTGGTGGGGAGGTGAATGAGCCATAAGACTTGTCTGTTTCAATTAGAGATATCAGCAATCAGATGGAGGGTCTTTCCCCCTGTGCCGTTTAGTCTCAGATACTGAGAGTTGAAAGGACCCTTCCTCCAAGCATGGTTAGCATTGCCATTTGTCTGGACACAGGAGTGGCATCACAGTTTTCAGAGTTGGACACATGAATTTGAAGTCTAACCTGTACACTTATTAGCCATATGATCGCTGACATCACTAAGCCTTAATTTTCTCATGTATAAATGGTGTCTACACCATGAAATTATGCATCCATGAAATGAAATAATACACTTGTAAAGCGCTTAGCATGGCACCTGGCACATTTAAGGCCTCAGTAAAGGATAGCTTCCGTTATCGCTGTTATTATTCCCATTGATAGTCTCCAGGTATATAATATGAACTTTCAAAGTCTTTCAATCTTTTAGCTTTGTTTGCATTCTTTAAAGACACCCTGGAAATGTCAAGTGACTCCTTGTGTTTCTTAATTCCGTGAATATCTGTAGAGGATGATTTATCACACTCTGCAGAAGAGGAAGTAGAATTAATTGCACGTATGGGGACTTATCCAGAATTATTCTGTAGGTTCTTAAGAGAAGCATCCTTTGTATTCTGCAGTTCTTTCTCACACTGTGCTTCTGTTCATGGAGACCCAGATTAAATCGATGCTTAAACATTAATCAGAGAAGATTTTCCATTGTTGCTTTTCCCCCTTGGTGAAAAGGAAACAAATGGGCTCAGTGAAGATCAAACCAGCCTGATAACATAGCCCATTCAATGGCCTTCCCTACCTCAGAATATTTCCTTTCCAGGAAGATTGCCGTGTGGAAGTTAGAAAAATAAATCTTGGCCCTGAGATTTTTTTAAAGGTTATCCAGTTAGTTACAAGATAAAGAAAATATTGCCTAGGGTGTTATTGAAGTGGCTGGTCAGTTTTGAATGGTGTCTTCACAAGCATTCCCGATGGTAGTAGTAGATGGGAGTGTGAATGCCACCTTCACAGTCCTGTTGTGAAAGAGATGTTCTTACACCCATGTTTCCACAGCGAGAGAACTGCAGATTCTTTCTGCGGAAAAAGGGCGGGAAAAACCCGAGCTCTAGCACAGCTAATGCTAATGCTTCTTTATCTAGACAGACCCTCCTAAACCTGCACCATTTTTATTCCTGTGTTCATTATGACGATAATAGTTTTCCTCACCTGATAAAATTTGGCTCATTAGGTGGAAGCTGCACACTGCACACCTCCAGAATTTTATTTTAAAGCGTTGCTACTGTGTTAGAGGCCAAGATCATTATAAAGAAAAAGGAAGGATTCTAGTAAGAAAATGTAGGTGAACCAGGATGGTTAGTGAAAATCCTGCTACAGCAATCATTGCTCTGTTTCTTCTCCCTCCTCTTCCTCCTCTTTTTCTTTCCCTTCTCCTCCTCCTTCCTTTTTAAGGCTGTTCTGGGTCAAACAAGTGTATATACTTTCCATGCTCGGGGAGCAAAATCTATGGGGTCCAAGATAGAAAACCAGCTTTTGCACTCAAAGACCGTCCATGAAAAGCTATGTGTAAAGCAGACTGAAACATTCATTAGAGCTATCAGCTCTAAACTCCTCATGGGTTTCTGAATATTCTGTACTAAAATATCCTATATTTTCATGCCTCTGTTCTTCCCTTTTTCTCACCCCCGCCCCCAAACCCCTCTCCTCTGCCTCTTCTGCCTGGTGAACTGTTACCTCTACTTTACAACCTAACTCAGGTTTCATCAGCTGTCTCTTCTATTGTCAGTTTCCTCCCCAGTTCCTTGGTCAACTTCCATGTGTTGTGCATCTGTTTCACTATAAAATTTAGATTCATGTTTAGCTGTCTTTCTCCCCCCCGGTAGCCTTTCATTACTCTTTACAACATCCATCCCTCGCGGCCGAGAGAAGAAGCAATTTCCAGGACTGCCATTGCAGTGTGCACACCTCTATCACTGCACTATTGCCTTGTGATTGGAGATTTCAGTGGGCATATCTGTCTCCTCTATTAGGACATAAATTTTTAAAAGTCAAGAACCCTTATTCTCCTTCACCATTGTGCCCATAGCACTAGTGTGTGGTACACTCTATAACAGCTGTTAAAGGAAGAGACTATTTTAATAATTGTCCTGGCCCAGGATGTAGTACGAGTGCCTAGAAATGGCAGGAACTGTATAAATATTTGCTGGATTGAACTAGTCTTCTTGACTAAAATGGGGCTTAATATAATGGACCCATTTACACATGGCAGAGGTGGAGGGGGTGTAGAATGAGATAGAGGTCTTTCAGTCATGACAGATAGGCAAGCAGCTTTTTACATTATAATGGTCTTTTTCTGGAGATTGGGAAAGGGATCTAAACCCTTTGGGTTAAAGTGCATTCCACTATAAAGTCCAGGGCCAAGGAAGTATATTGATTGGTTTAACCGTGCTTGACTTCCCAGGAAAGGAATCACTTCGATTTCAGCTCCCTCATCTTCTGTTGGAAATAGCACCCTCTCCTCAGTGACAACTCCGACACACAAGCCACTGAGATATAGTATAAACTGTATACTGTTCTCAGAAACCTTTCGGCAAAGCCCTTCCACCTGTCAGCTCGGTGTCAGTGACAGACATTCAGTTGAGGGGCTATATTGATTTTTATCTGTGAAACCCTTTATAGCTACTCCATGAATGACAAACCTCTTCTCCCACCTTTCAGAAACTTGCTATTGACAAGAATAAAATACTTAGCCTTATATGTTTTGTGTTAGGCCAGAAATAGTTCTTAGTGGTCATATCTCATGGTCATTAGGGCTCTTGTTCCCTTTTATATTTTTTCAGCACAATTTTAATGAGGAAGATATTTCACAATGTAATTTCTACTCTGACATGCAGTAGCCCTAAGAGTGTTCTTTTCTTAGTCCACGATTCTATCTGAAAGTACATTACATGAATGATAACAAAATGAAATACTTTTAACATTCTTGAAGTGCACTTGAATGTTTGTAAAGAGAACATAATCTATGCTATTTGCAAGGTACTTTGCTAAATGTTTTATGTTGTGCAGTAGTGTTCAATAAATTTATTTTGTATATTAAGGATTCCTAGATTTTGTTTTTTAAAGAGTTACACTGCTATATTCATCACTCATTGCTTCATAACAAATTATCCCCACATTTAGTGGCTTAAACAATAATGTATTCTTTCTTTTGGTTTGCTCTGTGTCAGAAATTTGTAAAAAGGATCAGTGGAAGAGGTCATGAGATTGAAGCAAGTTTTTAGCTAGGCCAACAGTTATCTGAAGACTATACTAAGATTAGAGGATCTGTTTTCAAGGTAGCTGACTTGTGTCAAATCATTGCTCTTGGCTGTGGGTTAGTGTATGGGGGGTGTTTCTTCTTTCTCCATGAAGGCCTCTTATTCAGAGAACAATTTAAGAGACCAAGACAATGCTTTTTATGCCCTAGTATCAGAAGTCCCATATGTGACTTCTGCCATATTCTACTGATTGAGGCAATTTCTAATGTCCACTTGGTTAGGGATGGGTAGGGACAGGAGTAGAACTGGAAAAGTGGAAATCAAAAACTATCACTCTGGAGACTTAAGTAATAAAGGAGATATGACTCCTTTCAGAGAGTTTATGGTCTGGTACAATGAGGCATGAAAAGGAGGGGCATCGACAGTCACTTGATAAGCCATAACTGGAAGGATATGTGAACCTAAAGAAGAGATCATCTCTTGGTGTTCTGGATGATAGAGTTGAAATTGATTTGGCCTTTGAAGACTAATTCAGCTATTTTGAAATACTGCCATAGATTCTTGTTCATTATGGATGTGGCCTTCCAATGTGTGATCATATGGTATAACATACAGTCAGCCCTCTACATCCATGGGTTCTGAATCCATGAATTCAACTAACGAAAGATTGAAAATATTTGAAAAAAAAGAAATGTTGCTGACATGCACTATATAGTTAGGCCTGTGATGGTTGCCTCTGTTCTGAATGTGTACAAACTTTTTTCCTTGTCATTATTCCATAAACTACTTACAACTATTTATATCATGTTTATATTGTATTATAAGTAATCTAGAGATGATTTAAAGTATAAGGGAGGGCCGTATAGATTTTATGCAAATACTCTGCCATTTTATATAAGGGACTGAAGCATTCTGATTTTGGTCTGAGGGGGTCCTAAGCAAGAACTTACGTTTTAAATATATTATTTAGAGCCATCTTTGATAAATATGTTTGTGATTATTGTAACATTTCAATCCTTGTTTTAGAAATGAAGTGTTATTTATTGGAACATTTCAAAGGTTTTTCCTGTGTGTGAAGGTATGACTTAGCTTTCAGAAGGTTAATTTAAACCTGTTGAAACAGCTGTACTTTATATGGATACTGCCTAAAATTCCACTTGGCGTTGCAAAGCAGCCAGGATACTTTACTTATGGCCTTTGAAAGATTTGGGCTCTGCCTTTTAAAATGACTAAAGGGGCCCTAACTTGTTTGGCTCAGTGGGTAGAGCGTCAGCCTGAGGACTCAAGGGTCCCAGGTTCGAATCCGGTCAAGGGCATGTACCTTGGTTGTGGTACATGGTGACAAGGAGATTTGACTCTCCTGCCACAGCTTGTCCTGACATGTATACCTAGCTCCAAAATGTAGGGACTGAGCAGGAGTGCTTGGAAAGCTCAGCCACCTACTTCAAACAGCTGATCGATGTTTCTCTCTCATTGATGTTTCTAACTCTCTATCCTCCTCCCTTCCTCTCTGTAAAAAATCAATAAAATATATTAAAAATAAAATGACTAAAGGGTTCACTTGGAATTAGTATGTATGGTATTATTCTAAGCTATTTTTCTCCAGGTAAAATTCTTTTAAAGTCTAATTCTGTTTTAGTAAAAATAATATCTACTCTAATTTTTTTTATCCTCAACTGAGGATATGGTTATTGCTTTTTAGAGAGTGAGGGAGAAAGAGGAAGAGAGAGAAAGAGAGAGAAACCTCGAAGTAGGAGATAAGTATTGATCTGCTGCCTCCCATATGTGCTCCAGTTGGGGATTGAACCCACAACCTTTTGGTGTACAAGATGATGATGCTCCAACCAACTGAGCAAATAGGCCAGCGCTCTAATACAGTTTTTTAAATTGCAACTTTAGTTTAAGATAGCCTTGGAATTAAAAGAATTAATGGTTATATCTCTTCAGCCACTCTAAAAAATTATTTCTATCAAATTTATTGGGGTCGCATTGGTTAATAAAATTACATAGGTTTCACGTATACAGTTTTATGAGACATTATCTGTATGTTGCATTGCGTGCCCTCTACACAAAGTCAAATCTCCTTTGTCACCATACACTTGACCCCTCTACCCTTCATTGCCCCCCTCCCCCTTTCCCTCTGGTAACCACCATACTGTTGTCTGTGTCTATGAGTTTTCGTTTGTGTGTCCTTTTTGTTCATTTGTTGCTTTCAGTTTTACATCCCACATATGAGTGAGATCATATGCTTGGTGACTTTTTCTGTCTGACTTATTTCGATTACCATGATATTTTTAAGGTCCATCCATGTTGTTGCAAATGACAGTACTCCCATCTTTTCCTATGGTTGAGCTGTATTCCACTGTATATATGTAGCACATCTTCTTTATCTAATCATCTGCAAGGGACACAGTTTGCTTGTTTCCATGCCTCAGCCACCGTGAGTAGTGCTGTAGTGATAATCCTCACTAGAATGCACTACTTCCTCCGAAGGGGAGGCAAGCTCTCCTGCCACAGCTTGTCCTGACATGTATACCGGGCTCCAAAATGTAGGGACTGAGCCGGAGTACGTGGAAAGCTCAGCCACCTACTTCAAAATTAAACAATTTAAAGTGCGCAGAGAGCCTGGGGCATCCTCTCCAAATATTAGCAGTGATTGCTAGAAAGCCCAAAGTGTACAATTCTCGTGGTAAGGCAGTGATAATTATATACGACCAAGATGATTACCATCCTCACTCAAATTTATTCAGCCCTTTCTACATGCTATTCGACTTCTATAAGGGCTTTATATATATTATCTCTTTAAACCTGTCTTTAACAACACGGGCACTATCATTTTACCCACTTGGTATTGGTATTAGTTGATTTACTCTTAGCTTCTGACCAGGTGCACCTTGATTGGCGGGTGCATTTGCACATGCTAGCATGCACACACGCGCGTGCGCATACACACACACACACACACACTAAAACCCTCTAAACTAAGTTAGTAAAATAGTGACCCAGAATCACTCTAGCCTCAGAGTCATGCTCACGCAATAAACAACTAGTAAGATGTATTTGAAACTTTGTTTATAAAGTTGTTGGGAGGTCTCAGTTCCATGGTGAAAAATCTAAGATTTTTTCTGAATTTGAAATGGTTAAGGTTTGACTCATCTAACCACCCATTAGATGCATGATAGTGACTACCCAGTTACTTCTGAAATTCAAATTGCTACATATTGGCCACTATTGGCTCTTATTAAGGCAGAATCTCTGACCTAAGTTATTTCATAAACACAAGTACAAGTAGAAACACTATAAATAAGTACCCATGTTAGGTCTTTATATTATTCACCTCCAAAGCTTATCTTTTTAATATGGTTTTATTAATTCTAATCAATCTATTTAAGCTATATTACTATTTGAACTATATTACTTAATTCCTATTTTTCCCTTGAATATTTAGTATAAACTTTTATTCTGAAAATATAGCATTATTTAAAAATCTTGGACCTATTTTAACAAGTGTCAAAAGTTCATATGTTTGCCCTGGCCTGGTGGCTCAGTTGGTTGGAGTATTGTCCCTTATACCAAAAAGTGTGGATTCAATTCTTGGTCAGGGCACATACCTAGACTGTGTGTTCAATTTCCAGTCATGGTATATACAGGAGGCAGCCAATTGATGTTTCTCTCTCGCACCAATGTTTCTCTCAATCTCTCTCCCTTCCCGTCTCTCTTAAAAAAAATCAGTAAAACAACAACAACAACAAATCCTCAGGTGAGAATTAAAAAAAAATATTTCATATTATGGCAGAAATAAGTTTTTAAAAATTAGACACCAAAGTAAAAATGTTTAAATGCATTGGTCATATAAATGTGAAGTGGATTCAAATAATGGACATTGGCAGGTAACCAAAAGGTAGACTAGATATTTAAAATGTAGAGCAGTATGAAAAAATAATTAAAGATTTTTACATCTTCATAAATGTATATATATTTTCCAAGCTTTTATGTGAATCTTCTTTGAAGACCAATCTTTAGATACTGTTATGATGGCATTAGAACAAGGAATTCATGGAAAAAAACACAGCAATAGTTTTCTTAGTTGCCTCCCAGAATAACCTAAGGAGCCTTTTCAAAATACAGATGCCTTGCCCCAAATATTTTAGGGTCCCATTTAAAAGGTGCTACATGGAGCTTAGATATCTCTATTTTTTGATTGCCACATAAAAATTGGATGTGCCATCAGCAATAACAACTATCATGTGTCTTTAAGAGAATAAAATATAAGGTCTTCCAGAGGAAAGTAAAATTCTGGTCAAAAATGTTTCTGGCACTCCATCGAGAGTAATAGTAGATTGACTTAAAAACAAATTGAAAAATCTGTACTGACAAGCACTCATGCCTCCTTTCAGACTGCCTGCCCTGGTCAGTTTTACTGCTTTCACATCTCTCCCTTGTCATTTCTGATGCAATCTACCAAGAGTACATATGATTTGATATTGATGTCATTAGGATGTGAATGCTGGCTGATCTAATTTCTTCACTGAAATACTCAAGTATATTGAAAAGGAAGAAAGTAGATATAAAATGAACAAGAAGAGGGAAGCAGAGATGTCAGATAATACCAGGAAACAACCCAGGGATCTCAGTGACTTCAGTTTAGGTATTATCTTGTCAGTTGGATACAGCTGCTCCTTATTAGTTCAGATCATATTCAGTAATGTGTGTTCATGTCCCACTGTTAGGAGGCGTAAGGGTGATGGTGGTAGGAGTCATGGGTCTTTTCACCATCACCCCCACACTTTAGAAAAGGTCAAGGCATGTGAACCCTGTGGTCCCCATTAATCAGTCTCATGTGCAGCTCTCTGCCCTTGTCAGTCCAGATCATGACAAGGTAGGGTTTTTTGCATAAGCAAAGTCAAGGTACTTTACTTGAAATTACCTTATTTCTCTAGAATATGAGAATGTGCATTCTAAATAAAATATAATCAAAATAAACACAGTAGCCATGTTCTGTGCAAATGGACATTTGAGAAGAGGATTTCGTGGAAAATGCTAAGTCAAAAAGATGCATTTGATTTGCAGGATGACAGAAAACCATTGACCTCTGCTCCTGGGCTGGGCCACAAACAGGCAGGACAGGCTCCTGCCTTCTCAGTGCAAGGATTCGATTGAAGTCACTGCAGTGTTGGGTTTGATGGCCGAGGGAAAAATACCAACCATACTGCATCTTATTCTCAGCTGGTTTCTCTATATTTCTGCTCCATTTACTCAAAACTGGATCTTCACTCTGCTTAGCCTTTTATGACTGACCCTTCATGGATCCTGTCCGCTATCTTAGGATGAACTCTTAAGTAGTCAGGTAGTTGGGAGGGACCTTTGGTCAGGTCTAGTCTTTGATTTTCAAATGGGTGGTCTTGTGCACATTGTCCTTGAAAGACGTTGCATAATAGAAGGCCATGGGTGTGATATTGATGAAATGATATCTTCGCTGATTTTTAGTTTGTGCTTGAACATTTCCAACACCCATTAAAATCTTAGAACCATTGGCAATACATACTTTTCATCGGATTCATTTGAACACTGGTGTATGCATTTGAAATAGGACAATTATCCCATCAATTATGAAATTAAAATGAAGGGGAAAGCTTAAATTGTCTTCATAGAGAGAAACCCACCTCCAAGCTCAAAATGGGTAGATTTATATAAAAAAGTTTCAAGGAAAGGATTATAGATAGAAGAAAATAATTTTTTGGTTTAAATGTTTGAGATATAGTCTACTTATCTGGATTGATTTTTAAAGTCACTGTTCTGCTAGACTCCCTAGTCTGGCTTTACCATCATTTGGAATTTAGTCCTCAGTTTTACCAATTTAAGGAATCACTATTATTAGAGTTAATAAGGTTCATGGAGTCTGACTCATGTTAGCTAAGTATACAAAAGACTCAAATATAAACTCATATATAAGCCTTGTATAAAAATGAAAAACATATAATTACCATTTACGGAGTGCTTACTTTAGTAACAGTTATAATGAAAAGCTCTTTATATACTGGGATCTGTGTGTTGGCAGAGAGCATAGATTTGCAGTCAAACAGCCATGGGTTTCAGTCCCACCAAGACCCCTATTGGCACGGTGACCTTAGGCTTCCTCGTCTGTAACACAGGGACAATAATATCAACTCATAAGATTGATGTCATGTGTATAAAGCACTAAGCACGGTGCCTAGCACAAAATAAGCACACAGTTAAGTGCCTGCTGTCATCATCACCATCATTGTCATCTTCCTCCTCCTCACATTTCTTTTACTCATCATCATTTCAAACAAATCCTATTCTTCTTGGGGCAAAGCCTGCTTTTCCCCCGCTCCATCAGCAGTTTGGTTGACTAGCCAGCACAATTCTCTTTAAAGGAAATCATACCCAAGAAATCAAATTATAATCAAGCTCAGTGGTTACAGTGTTAGCCCATGGACTGAAGGGTCATGAATTTGATTCCTAGTCAAGGACACATACCTCGATTGCAGGCTCAATCCCTGGTCCAGGTCAGAGTGCATGCGGGAGGAAACCAATCCATGTCTCTCTCTCACATCGGTGTTTCTCTCTCTGTGTCTCTCCCCCTCTCTTCCACTCTCTCTTAAATTAAATGGGAAAATATCCTCAAGTGAGGGTTTAAAAAAATATGTAATCAAAAGGCAGTTTGAATAGAATGCAATCAGATACAAGGAAATCAACTAATAATCTTAATGTGTACGGCTTTCAACTCTGATACATCTATTTTAACAATGGATACATCCTGCCTGTCAGATCCAATAATTGGATTAACTTATTAGGGCTGACTAGTCCAGTCACTTCAATTGTTGCTGCTTGTTTTTAATAGTGTAGTGGAGTGCATTGAGAATTGTGATAACCATCGAGCTTGTAGGAACTACAGAAACTTAGCCCAACCCCAGACCCAGTGACTTTGAATCAGCAGTTTAGCCAAATTTCATGGTGATTCCAATGAACAATCAAGGGCGTGAGGCATTTTCTTAAAATATTCCTCAGTTGTTCTCTTAGATACCTGGTCTCATCCATTATATAGAGATTGTTACTACTTTCCCTCCCCTAGGGTAACAAGCCATATGTGTAAACTGTTGTATAAAAGAGACTAAGTAAGAAAACATTTTTTTTTCTGACTCTTTAAAAATGTCTCTGTCAGTCAAGGTCTGGATCTTGGCAGCTGGCCTCATTTATATTTAAGGGAAAAGATAGTTTCATATTCATTGGTTCCAGTGATCAGAGTTTGCTTTTGCACAAGGTAATTTTTTTATTTCCTGTCACCTCTTTGCAGTCTTTCACTTTTTTATTTCCCATTTTGTTTCTCTGCTGTGATTTCTCAATCACTGCTGCTAAAATAAGCTCAATGTCAGCCTGACGCCAACCAACTGGAAACCTGGCAGTTCCGTTTGGAAACTCTTGGTCTCCCCGTTTCTCTCCTTACAGTAGATGCATGGATGCATCTGTGCTTGCAGCCACTGATATGTGGATGTTCAATAAGCACCAGGGTTTTTTTGAGAATCCATTTGAAATTTAAAGAGCATTCTAGAAACATGGTCTACGCTGAGGTTGGTTTCTAAAAAGGAACGTCCATATCAAGGCTGTGTTTCAAACAGTGGAGCCATCCGAGAGTCCATTTTTGTGTGGATACAGCTTCTCTATCGCCACTCAAGCTTCCATTTACCTATTTTTCTCCGAGCATTAATAGAGCTGGTCAAGCAGTGATCTATAAATACAGTTATGTCCACATTCTATCTCTCTGCTAAATTGAAACAAGGGAATCTGTGTAACCAAATGGGAGGTTATTCTTGGTCTTCAGGTTCAGAGAAGCAAGTCACTCACTATTTAACAGTTTGTGTTGTATAACCACTTGAGTCTTCACCCTACGTATTTAAACAGGATCATGAAGTCATTTCTCCAGCATTTGTATGAAAGCTTTCTCCAAAACGTCTTAGGCTATTTTTCAGATTCTGAATCAAATCTCTCATTATTGTAAGAAGAAATAGGAGGCAATTCCCCTCACTTAACTAAGCCTGTTTTCACCTCTCTGTAGTTTAAAGAGGTAAAAACACATCTGCCAAAAAAAAAAAAAAAAAAAATCAATCACTAAGCCAAGTGTTGTAACCCAAATGTTTTAGGTTCTGGGCCACTACTCCATTAAATAGCCCACGTTATAGCAAATTTAAAATTCATTAATTCATTATTTAAGAAAACCAGTGAGGGAGTACTGATTTATTTTCCTAGGCTGATCCTTCCTTTTAGTAGCTCCAGTTAATGACTAAGACTCTTTTTCTTCATGTTGTCAGAAGAGCTAAAGAAAAAGTATTTTCAGCTCCAAGAGTTTCAACAAGGGAGGCTGTAACTTAGTTCTGCTGCATGTATTCAATTAGCTTGTGAAATCTTATCTCTTCTACCAGCAAAAAAAAAAGAGACTTAAAAAGAGAACATTAAAATTCCAAAAGGAGCAAGAGAGTGTTTTTGGCAACAGGGTGACTCAACTGAAAGACAGCTTAGTAGCCAAAAATGGTCCTTTTTGTTTTCCTTTAAAGAGATACGTGGAACTACGGAAAGGGGAACTGAACACACAGCGTGACACAGAGGCACAGCGTGCAGGGGAACGTCTCCTACGGTCCTCAGGGCTGTGAGATCATTGGCTTCTTGTTTGCTTCTCTACACTTATCAGCCAGCTCCATAGAAGAAGTAGATGAGAGTCTTTCTAGTGATAGCAACCATTTTTCCTTCAAGTTTTGTCTGTCCCCTTATTTTCATACATTATATCCTTTTTAATGCCCTTTGCTTTTCTGATTTCTCTGTTGCCATCTAAATCAAACAATGAGTTGTTTTGTTGTTGTATTTTTGGAGTGGGAGAACTCAAGATTTCTATCAATTCTAAAATAATAACTATTTTGCTGTGACCTAATATGTGATGAACTCAGTACAGCTGCTACTCAGCATTTTGTGTCTCTTGGTGAATTGGTATTCTTCTCATTCAGAAAATGCATCACCTTCATAATAAAATCAACTCTCTTCAGTTGACACTCAGGGTCCTCAAAGATCCAGTTTGTAATGCCAGCCTCAAAAATAAAATAGCCAGTTGTTTTAGCAGCAAAATGATTCTATTTGGGAACGGCAGAGAATTGTAATTTGGGCCAAGTGGTGAACCACAGGCAAGTCTGAAGAGACAAAGGGAAGGTTAGTTTCTACTAGGTTTTAGGAGAAAATTGGGGTGGGGAGCTAGGTTGTTCTGAACAGCAGTTATGTCATTGGCTATAAACTGGTTAGTGCATTGTCGCTGGAGTAGGGAGTGACCATCCTTCCTTTTCTTACATGCAAGAGATGAATTTCAATGTGAAAAAGTGCCCTTGTCAAAATAATTCTATCTTTCTTCTTTCTGCTTATTCTGTAGGCTGAGACTCATGGTATGTGCATGAGAGTTCCCACTTTAAGGCTTCCCAATTCAATTTTAAATGGGGTTTCCTTTATTTTTACATTAATAACTCTTCCATCTGTATTGATCTTTCCACCTCACCAGGGCCCCTCTGTCCCAGCCTACCCACTCTAAATACCCTTTTGCAAACTTCCCCACTCCTTTCTTATTACTGTTTTGCTGATGTCATTTCTATGGAAATATCCTTTTTTAGCATTTCTGTTTTCCAAATCCTACCTGCTTCCCAGAAAGCAAGCCAGATACCAATTCCTAAGATCCACATAGAGCCAGAACATTTTTTCAACATTTTCTCCGCTATTCCCAGCTAGCAATAAACATCCTTTAATTTGTACAATGTAAATATTATTTAAGACATCTCCTTCCATATTGCAAGCCTGATGTTCTTAGGTTAAGATTTTATTTGAGAGGCATTCATTCTTCAGGCCTAGCTATTTCACCATTGAAGCATATTACACTTTTGTTCACCTCCCTTATTGAGGATTCAGCTAAAAAAGATAAGAAATATTGTATCTTCTGTTGACCTTTGCATAGCCATTCACCTAAAAGACAAGAACTTCTATGGATGGAGTTTATAGAGTAAATATAAATTCCAAATTTCTGGTGTTTAGAGTGAAACTGAACTTTCATCATACCCATCAGCACTTCTCACATTTTGTTCTTATATTCTCCCAAAATCTTATATAGAAAAGATGCACAGAAAGTGCTAGCTGAAATTATTTAAAATTATAGAGTGACTTAGATGTACATAGCATCTTAAAAAAATAGAGTGGGGCAGCCCAACTGGTGTGGCTCAGTGGTTGAGCACTGATCCAGGAATCAGGAGGTTACCGGTTCGATTCCTGGTCAGGGCACATGCCTGAGTTGCAGGCTCCATCCCCAGTGGCCTGGCTTAACAAGTTTCTCTTTTTGGCAGCATAGTGTCCTCAGTGACTTATTCAAATCAACAGCCATCAGAAAGCAGTCTCTCCATATGGCATATTTTGATTGGAGGAATGAGAATAAGGAGAAGAAGGAAGAGGAAGGGATGAGGTGTCATAGGATAATCTAGTTGGTACAACCTTAGAGATTTCTTTCACCCTCATAACACCAGATAATTCTTAGAGACAAAATACTCTCTAAGATTCTAAAAGTGGGTCAGGTTTCCCAAATAGCTCAAGATTTTGGTACCCTGGATTTGTGTCTCCTCAGCTGAAAATAGTTGGTGCTCATGAATTTTTCTTTTCTTGGCATTGGCAGTGGGTTGCTATCCCAAAGGGAGTGTCTCCTAGCTCTCTGGTGTGCTGGAAGAAAAATAAAAGTTGAGAGCCACCAGTTTAGAAGGCCTCCATATGCTAGAAGAGATGTGAGGTATAGGTGGGTTGGCAACTCCCCAAGGTTGTGTAACTTCTTAGTTGCAGAGCAAGAGCCAGAATCCAGGTTTCCTGCTTGTCCACTCCAGTACCGCTTGCTCAGCGCCGCACTGTCCAGTTAATGGCTCTCCATCATTGGCCAGCCCTGGCAACTCCTACCAGCCTTAATTAAATCGGGGGATTTCCAGTCAGTGTTTCCAGGAAACTTTGGGGCCTTATACCCCCCTTCCACCATACCACACTAGGCCGTCCCATACGAGAGAAAACATTTGCCCGTGAAAGTATACGAAAGACATATGTCCAGTAAAACATTGAAGCACAACTAGAATGAAATACCCTGAACAAGAATCCAACAGGGGTTTGTTTTTTTACTGTTCTTCTGGTACTAACTCTTGCAAGCTAGTTCAGGCCCCTCAGGTGAGGAGGAGCTGCTGCCTTATGGTGGTTGACTTTTTGATGCTGAGGCAAGTAATTTCTTGGTGCCATATGGAAGATCAAGGTCAGAGGGGCTAGCACAGGGGTGGGCAAACTTTTTGACTCGAGGGCCACAATGGGTTCTTAAACTGGACCGGAGGGCCGGAACAAAAGCATGGATGGAGTGTTTGTGTGAACTAATATAAATTCAAAGTAAACATCATTACATAAAAGGGTACGGTCTTTTTTTTTTTTAGTTTTATTCATTTCAAACGGGCCGGATCCGGCCCGCGGGCCGTAGTTTGCCCACAGCTGGCGAGCACATAATATGGCAAAGCAGGAGTGAGTCACCTGGTGGCTGTTGAGGCTGCTCCCCCTGTGACCTCCTGAGCGGGAGTGCCCTGCTTGAATGTTCTTTCTGGAGGCTTTGGGAACGGATTTTTCTTACAAAGCCATTCTTATTCCTCTGTTCCCCACAGGTGCCTTTGTCCTTTAGGATGTAAACACTTTCTAGGTACTGAATGAATCCGTCTGTGTTTCTTGCACAGGAGTTTGGTTAAACTATTTTTATTTCAGAGTTTGCAGTAGAGCTGATTTTTCTTCCTGGAGCAGGAGGAGTGTGTGTGTGTGTGTGTGTGTGTGTGTGTGCAAGTGTGTGCAAGGAGGGGAAAAAGGTTAAGTATGAGCAGCCTCCAGTCCTAGCCTTCCTATCTCCATGCTTTTCAGGGCCTCCCATTAGTAACCAGCAGAAATAGAATGTGAGCCCACAAATGTAATTTTAGTGGTTCAGTAGCCACCTTAAAATAAATCAGATGAAATTCAATTTAATAATATATTTTATTAAACCCAACACATCCACTATATAGTCATGTCAACATGTGTCGATATAAAAATGACTAATGAGCTATTTCACATGAGTTTTTTAATGTCTTACAAGCGCAATGGAAATGTTATGCCCAAAACACGTCATTTTAGACTATCCATATTGCCATGCGCCTTGGCTGCTCAATTTAACAGCCTCATTATCGAATTACAAATATGGTTTCCTGTTTGGCATTTAGGATAGTTCATGATCTGTGCTCTAGTTGTTGTTTTTTTAACTACTTGTACCCCCTATCCTCTTTATATTCCAGTTCTCATTTTCCTAAATGTGACCCAGAATTACATCTTTCTGGGTCTAGAATATCCTTTACCTCCCTTTACTCTACCATGTCTCAAAACAGCGTTGGAAAGCAGTCTGACATGGGTTTTTATGGGTTTTGATTGAGATTCAATTCCAACGTCATTGTGTACTAATTAGGTGAATGTAAGAAAGTTATTTAGTCTCTTCGAACCCTGTATTACCTATCTTTCAGATGAAGATAGTGTGTGTGTGATTGACAGAGTGAGAGAGCAATAGATAGAGTTAAGTGATGTAATGGATGCAAAAGAACCAAAAAGGAAAGTTACAGTGCAGATCCTGGTGCATAGCAGATAAATTTTCCTCCTTTCCTAATTGCTTTCCACCTTGCTTTTGTGGGTAGCACTCTCATCCCCGCCTGCCTGCAGCGCCTCAGCTACTTAAGTAAGCATCTTCTTTTCTATTCTGCAATCTTTTCACCCGTGGTAACAGCCACACCTTGAATAACCCATGTTCTGTCTTTGCTCCCCAGTTACCATTATTGTACCTTTTATTTCTTTTGAACTGCAAAAATGCTAGCAACGAAATGTATAGCTTCCTCCTTAGAAAAGAGTGGTTCTGGTACCAAGTGGAGCTGCACAGGGGTCCTTCCTCTGAGGCCCAGATCCAACAAGCTACCACTGAAATCTCTGC
This sequence comes from Myotis myotis, assembly GCF_014108235.1. Lineage (NCBI taxonomy): Eukaryota > Metazoa > Chordata > Mammalia > Chiroptera > Vespertilionidae > Myotis > Myotis myotis. Next base: position 27,850,929 of record NW_023416319.1, read on the forward strand.
CCGGCTCAGGATGAGGCCACAGCCAGTCCTGTCCCCAGCTGTAACAGTTTCCTAGGCAACCAGTACACAAGACCACTGGAGGAAAGAAAAGGGGAAAAAAGGCAAAACCTTCACCATTTCCACAGTGTTCAGTACTGTGTGCATGTGCTCAAAATATTGCAAATATGTGGATAATTGAGCATATGCTTTATTATTTCCTGCCATGTTGGTTACGGCCTCTGTATATCTCTAATAGTGATGGTGTTGTCTGAGTGAAATTAGATCATTCATTAGTGGAGCAATATTTATGGGTTTTTTGAATAGCATTCTTGCCCATCTGACATTAGATTTAATCCCGCATTTGATGTGTATTGAATTTTATAAATAGTATTTTAAATTTCTTTCCTGATTGCTTTAAGCTAATACATAAAAGTACAATTGAATTCTATACTTTTTATCCAGAAACCTTGTTAAATCACCTTATTAATTCTGATAGTTTCTATGTAGATTCTTTAGGGTTTTCTATATGCAATCAAGTCATTTTCAAATAATGAGGATTTTAAGTTTCATTTCCTTATAACCCCTTCCTTTCTTATAACTTATATAATTTTTCTTGCTTTAAAACTGGCTAGGATTTTTAACACATGATAAATAAAGTGGGAAGAATGGAGAGACTTGTCTTATTCCCCAAATCATGGGAAGCCTTCAAAATGCCATTAAGTATAATATTTCCTATAGTTTTGTATAGTTATAGTTACTCTTCTATTCAAACTTTTGCTAAGAGGCTTTTAAAAAAAATCACAAATGGAGGTAGATTTTGTTCTATTCCAAATTGACTCAGATTGTTTTTAAAAATCATAAACAGAAGTATAACTTTATCAAATGCTTCTTTTGTATCTACTGAAATAATCATAGGATTTTCCCCATTATTGTTATAAATGTGGAGGTTAAAATTGATTTTTAGTTGATAAATCAATCTTTGGTTTGTGGAATGAACCCAACTGGTCATAATGAATTACCTTTCTATGAGTCATTGGATTTTTTTTTTCTGATATTGTATTTAAATTTTTTCTAATTAGGTTATGACAGAGAGTTGCTGATTTTTATTTTTTTATATCTTTGGCAGGTTTGAGGATCAAGGTTATTGTAGTCTCTTAAAATAAGCATATAGAGAGCCTTTGGTATCCTTATGCCAATCCATCTGTTCATTCATTCATCCATTCATTCATTCCACAAATAGTACAGTGTTAAAAGTACAGGTTCTAGGTTGCCTGTGTTGAAGACATTTTTAAAAACCATTATTCATCTCTTGCCATACAATTATCACAAACTTAGTAGCTTGGAGCAACACATTTATTATCTCACTAGAGGCCCGATGCACAAAAGTCGTGCAAGAGTAGGCCTTCCTTCCCCCGGCTGCCAGCACTGGCTTCCCTCTGGCACCTGGGACCCGGGCTTCCCTCCGGCCGCCAGCAGGCACCCAGGGACCTGGGCTTCTCTCGCAGCCCCGGCTTCATCCGGAATGACATCCGGTCTAATTAGCATGTTACGATTTTATTATTATAGATAGCTTCTGTGTGTCAAAAATTGGGTAACAGCTTAGCTGGGTCTTCTGCTTTAGGGTATCTGACAAGGATGCAATGCAAATGTTAGCCAGGACTAGGGTCTTACATGAGGGTCAGCTGGGGAGGGATCTGCATCTAGTTCACGTGATTATTGGCAGGTTCCAGTTTCTTGCAGGTGGTAGAATGAGGAACTCAACTCTTGATGGCTGTAGGCTGAGGTCTGCCCTCAGTTTATTGCCATGAGGGCCTTTCCATGTGGTGGTTTCCTTAAATCAGAAAGAATCAGCCCTGGCTGGGTGGCTTGGTTGGTTGGAGCATTGTCCAGAACACCAAAAGGTTGCGGGTTTGATCTCTAGCCAGGGCGCACACAGGAGGCAACTGATCAATGTCTCTCTCTCTCACTCTCAATCTCTCTCTCTCTCTCGCTCCCTTCCTCTTGCTCTAAAAATCAATAAAAATATATCCTTGACTGAGGTTTTTTAAAAACCAGAGTCGTTAGAGAGTCTACTAGCACAGTAATGACAGTATTAGGTTACCTAATCACCTTTGCCATACACTGCTAGTTAGAAACAATGTATACTGGTAGGCCTTATGAACTCTCAAAGTCTAGGAATCAAAGAAGATATACCAGGGGGTACAGATAGTTGGCTGCCTTTTTGGATCTGGTTCATCCGTATTTTGGACAGGTTACTTAATTTTCAATGTATTAGGGTATTCATCTATTAAAAAGAAGAATAGAGTCTTTAGGAATATTAGATCACTTAATTTTAGTAAAACATCTAGAATAGTGCCTGGCACATAGTACTGCAGTAATGTTAGATTCTATTAATATTCCAAGTACTGAGTACTATTCCAGGTGAGAGACTTAGCACTGAGTAACAGGGACAAATTCTCAACCCTCATGAGTTGACAATCTAGTAGAGAAAGGCAGAAAATAAACATATAATTATATAATGCAATGAGTATCGGTGGTGGTGAGGTATTTCTATCCTATATAACAAAAGGCTAATATGCAAATTGACCAAACAGTGGAACCACCAGTCGCTATGACATGTACTGACCACCAGGGGGGAGACGCTCAACACAGCAGCTGCCCCATGGTGGTCAGTGAGCTACCACAGGGGGAGTGCTACTCAGCCAGAAGCCAGGCTCACTGCTGGTGAGCATGCCTAAGCCGTCAGTCAGACATCCCCCGAGGGCTCCCAGACTGCAAGAGGGCACAGGACCAGCTGAGGGACCCACCCCCACCCCCAGTGCATGAATTTTGTGCACTGGGCCTCTAGTTTTACATACAGTGACCAGAACACTTGAGCAGGAGCCTGGAGAAAGTAAAGGAAAAAGCCTTTTATATATTTTTGAGATAGCAAGAGTGAAGTCCTCAAGTTGAGAGTATATTTACTTTAAGAACCACCTAGAAATTGCTTTGAAACAATATGTTATAACATAATTGTTCATGATAGTTATTCAGAGATGACAGCTTACTCCCAGGTAGCTGGGCCCATGTATGCAAAACACTATTCTGTATAATTGTTGCAAAAAATGTACAAAACACTAAGAGTTCATGCTCAACAGGGACAGTAAACAAGTTAAACTCTAGTCCCGGGAGGCCAAAGCTGAGTGCTACTGGGGTGTTTATCATAAATTTGATTGGGTTAAATCTGGATGCAACAAATAACAAATGCTGCTACAAGAGTATTAGTAAAACCAGTTGAAAGTCCCTTATTTCTTTTCTAAGCTCTTCATAATCCAATTAATTAAACATTATGAAATGATCCCAAAGCCATATTTGCATTTTCTTCTGGCCTATATTTGCATAGATTTTTACCTAGTTCTAATTTGAATGTAATACAACTGTCTTGTTCTCTTTATTTATCTAGGGTTTCATAAATAAAATATATTCTTTGTTACCAATAATCATAAGGGCTTCAACTTTTAGTGGTTATCTGGTCTTCTACCATATTGGTATGCCCAGAGTACGTCTCATTTTCCTTGGGCAACTTGGTTATTTATTTTTGTTTGCTTGTTTGTTTTTTATTGAAAAATTGGATGCTGGTACCACATCTGAGCTGATACCTAGTTTTCCTTTAACTATTTCTAGAATAAATTATCAAGAGTAGATTACTAGGTCCAAGGATCTGAACATTTTTATAGAGTCAATTAATTTTAAGCAACATTGCCGAAGGTCTGTTTTCTGGTAGCAACACAGAGCATTGCTTTGTCCATAGATTTTATTATTTCCAAATAAGTTCTTTATTCCTATATACTTAATTTTATAGCCTATTTGCAAATTTTGAAGCCATGTTTTTATCTCTTTAGAATATAAATGGAAATCTCATACATAGTACTCTTTATGCTAATCATATGAGTAACTGGGTATTTTATTCCACATAGTAATTCAGAATAATCTGAAGGCTGAATATTTGGCTAGGCACCCAGTTTTATTACTTGATAATGATATGGCCTTGGGCAGAATATATACCTGCTTAGTTCTTCAGTTTCCTCATCTGTGAAATGGAGACAATAAGAATGCCCACCTTCAGGCTTTGTCTCAACTGATTTATGTAAAATGTTATATACATGGCAGGGGCTCCATAAATGTCAGCTATGATTATTATTTAGTGTGTTCTTAGGTTATCAGTCAAAGCAGATCTTGTTGAACTAAATTGAAGAGATAGGAGTTTGCCTAAAACTTGAGCAGCAGCTACTGGGGAGTGAGGGGGTGGGGGGGGGGGCGGCGGCAGAGTGGGAGGTGGGGGGGGGGAGCTGGCATCTGCTAACATTGCAGAGATGCAGAGGAGTCAGTGTAGCAGAATCTAAGTCTCCAGGCAGGCACCTATGGGCCAAATCGGCCTCATAGCTGTGTGTGTTCATCCCAATCTTGTTTTATTTTTTTTAAAATTAGTTGCTAACATTTACAAATTTAAAAATTTGTCATAAAATCCCGATACGTGACTTTTAAAAACAATTGAAAAATAAAGCCAACCCAGGATGCTTTGCTTTATGGCCACTATCAGCTAGAGCAGAGTAGCAACTGATTTCATTAGAAGAGGTGCTGTAAAGGACCACGTGTCTCCCAAGCGCCAAGTCCTCTTTGGTCCCTGTTGCTTACAGCTTGCCTGCTGCACTCATCCCATCCCCTTCCTGGCTTCAGGAGCATGGGAACAGGCCTCCACCAGCACAGTGATTGAGATCTTGGCCTCTGCACACGGAAAGAACCGGTTTAGTCCTTGCTCTGCACTATTCACTCATTAAAATCCAAATGACCTGATTGATCATTTGCATCACTGGGGGCGGCAGAGCATGGAGCAGCAGAGTCCCTTTCTCACCAGGCTCCAGGATGCCTTGCGATGAGAGAGGCTCTGTTTGTTTTAGCCTCGGCCTTCAGACCGCAGGCACACTGTTCTCTGCTCTGTAAGAAATGTGAATTGAGCAAGTTACAAGGAATAGTAGAAGATCTAAAATGCTGCTGAAAAAACATCTGTGAGCTCAGTCTCAAAAGCTTGAAAATGGTTCCTTTGAAACAGTGGGGGACCCCATACCAATAGCACTAAGCTTCTATTTTTGTGCCCAGGAGAGGTTTTGAAGCGTTACTCCATGTTCTCCAGTCTTAAAATGCATGATTCATCCACAAGGCAGATTGGAAGTGGCAGAGATTGATCTTACGGAGGAGATGTGCGGCTTTACCACGGCACCAGTCAACCATCGAGTAGTTCGAGAGGTCATTAGACCAAAGCTAATTGGCTCTTTCAGGCTTTTGAGAGCTCATCTTCAGGTCCCCGCTGAGCTCTGCCTTTTTTTCTTATTCACATGTTGCAATTAATAGAGGAGGAGCCTATTGTCTATTCACAGGGAACCTCCAAACTGGATTCACATATCCTCGGGCCTAATGAAAACAGTGTCATTGTTCCTCATTCCATTTGAGGTGACTGGCTGAGCTGTGTCAGCATAGAGAGCACAGTGATGAAGAACTTGGGATCTGGACCCCATTAAAGTGGACTCTGAGAACTGGTGCTGCTACTTTATGGGACTCAGGGTAATATATTAATTATCGTGCACTCAGTTTTCTCAGAAGCAGAATGAGGTCGTATTAGTACCTCCCTCCTGGGGGGGGGCGGGTATATGAAATAACTCATATGAAACATTTATATTTATTAAGACATAAGTAAGCACTTAGCAAATAGTGTTGACTGTGGTTTCCTCTCTGTATTCTTTCAGTACTTTCTGTATAGTGATAAATGTGAGTCACATAGTTTTTGCCCTCATGGCCTAAATGGCGGGGGGGGGGGGGATTTTTGTATTTCTTTTTATAAATTTATTGGGGTGACATTGATTAATAAGATGATATAGGTTTCAAGTGTACAAGTCTATGAGGAATGTCTGTATATTGCATTGTTGCCCACCACACTTCTTTGCTTTATAGCACAGCTGTTGAGAAGTTGACTGTCTGGTTGTGAATCTCCACCCCAACTCTCCCCCTCTCTATGACATAAGTCACCTTATTAAAATTCCTGTTCCTCAATTTCCTTACATATTAAATGGAGATCACAAAAGACACACCTTCAAGTGTTTGCCCGAAGTAATACCAATAACGGTAATAATGAGGAAGAGGAAGAGGTGCAGAGCTAACATTTATCACATGAATGCCACTTATTATTTGATCACCTTTATTACATGTAGTTAACATAAATAAATGCTGACTTTTCTATGTTAATTAATTTCATCTTCACAGTCACCTATAAGCTAGTTTTCATTATTAGTCCACTTTACAGATGAGGAGACTGAGGAGTAAGAAGATACACCATATGTAATACTTTCAACAATAAAGATCTTTTAACAAGAAGAAGGTACACCTCAGGGGATGTTGGTGTGTGGTTGGTATCCCTAACAAAATGAATACCTTTCCAGTTCATTACAGCTACATTTACATCATTGTTTAAAACTCCTTCCTAGTAATTCCATTGGGTCTAAATGCTTTATCAAGTCTATTCTGTTGTTATCTGATTGTTATGAAGCGCACATGAAGAACAAGTCTTGAAACCCATCAGATTTTACCTGAGAGGCTGTCTGCCTGCTTGTGGTAGCCCTGAGACACACTGCATATTCTTCTGTTCATTCTACAGATTCAGCTAAAGACCTGAGAAAGTGAGGCTGTTCAGGCCAACCCTTAAGACCAGGAGTAAGGTTTTTGAACAATGTACATTGATTGGTGGAGGCCTAAGAGACTAGATGAAGTGAATATTTTCAACTTATGAATTTCTAATTCATTTGTGCATAGACTGTACCTGTGAAGAAAAGCATGTGTGACAGTATACTGAGCTAAAAGAAGCAGACTGAGGGACCTCATGCAGAGACCAAGCCTGACATCCTCATGGGTGCTCTTTTAAGTCACAGAGAGAGTGTTGTTTCCACTGCCTGGGCCATTCTCTCTGTTCTCAGGTCTGTGACCAGATACCACCTTCTCAGGGAAGCCCTTTCTGCCCGGGCTATTTATAATTTCACCCTCCCTTTCCATGTGCAGACATTCCATTTCTCCTCTCTCTGCTTTATTTTTTCTTGATAGCGCTTATCCCTATCTCAGATTACACACTTTACTTATTTTCTATTTCCCCACCAGTGGTATGGAGCTTTCTCATACTAGTTTGCAAGTGCAGATTGTTAAGTATTCAGGGGTTTTGCAAGTTGTTGGTTAAATTGGCCATGATGAGAATAGTTCCACCCTAGAAATTGACAAATGCTACAAATTGGGGACTTTTTTTTTTTTCAGAGTTGGTTACCAGCACACCACTGTCCTCATTAAATGTAAGCTTCATGCGAGAACACATTTTTGTTTCATTCACTGCTGGATCGTCAGGAAATAGAAAGGCGTGTCTTACCCAAAGTATATAACAAGCGCTTGCTGGAAGAACTATGGAACAAATGTGTGAATGAGTGACTTAGCAAACAACCGAATGGGAGTCACTCAGAGCTCCTCATCTGGATGTTAACACTGGCTGCCATAGCTGCTTTTCTTGGTGATAGTGATTCACAACCTGGGCTCAGAGAACTAAGCGGCTAAATGAAATTTACTAGCTCACAGTGTGTAGAACTGAGTCACAACATTTGAAGGAGACCACACTAAGTTCTGAGTTTCTCTCTTCCTGACTGCAATCTTTGGACTTGAGTCAATGAAAGTTTTTCTACTTAAATTTAGTAAATCAGGCTTTTCATTTCTTAGTCACTAAAATGGAAAATAACTAAGATTATGTAAACAGAAACCTGAAAAAGAACATTGCTTGTGCCATAGGGAAGTTGAAATAATGTGGCCTCAGAGCTCACTGTTACTTCCCCAGCTCATTTTTATATTTATAAGTTACTCTAAACAAGAATGATACCCATTTTTTTTTCAGCTTGATTGCTTATAATTGCATTACATGTACTTTCTATTATACAATATTGCTGATGGCTGAGGACAAAATTATCTTGTGTCACGAACTCTGGGATTGCTTTAATATACCTCCTTTTCTGGGGGAAAACTGGACAGTAAGAACTAAAGCATATGGTCAGAGTGGAAAATAGGCTACCTCAAATACAGGCAAGAATTTCTTTTTGTTGTTACTTAGTTTTCCTCAATTTTTCACATTGGTTTCTTTAATGTTTTTTGATGTTATAATGGGTAACCAGATTTAAAATATCATTGTTTTCTTTTTTTCTTTATTGATTAAGGTATTATATATGTGTCCTTACCCCCCATTGCTCCCCACCTCACACACAGACCCCGCTCATGCCCTCATCCCCCTGGTGTCTGTGTCCATTGGCTAGGCTTATATGCATGCATACAAGTCCTTTGGATATCATTGTTTTCTTGGCATGGCTTCAGGGAATATGGGACTGAGTCTGGAAAGATTTAAATTTAAGAAAAATATTCCAAGTTTACAAAATTATTATACTAGAGGCCTGGTGCACAAAAATTTGTGCACTGGCGGGGGGCGGGGGGGTCCCTCAGCCCGGCCTGTGCCCTCTCGCAGTCTGGGACCCCTCAGGGGATGACCACCTGCTGGCTTAGGCCTGCTTCCCTGGGGATTGGGCTTAAGATGGCAATCAGACATCCCTCTGGCAGCCCGGTAGCCCTCGGGGGATGTCCACTTGCCAGCAGGGAGTAGGCCTAAACTGCAGTCAGACATCCTTAGCGCTGCTGAGGAGGCAGGAGAGGCTCCCACCACCACCGCTGTACTGGCAGCCATCAGCCTGGCTTGTGGCTGAGCAGAGCCCCTCCCATGTGAGAGCACCCTGACCACCAGAGGGCAGCTCCTGCATTGAGCGTCTGCCCCCTGGTGGTCAGTGTGTGTCATAGTGACCAGTCATTCCCAGTCCTTCTGCTGTTAGGGTCAGTTTGCATATTACCCTTTTACTATATAGTATAGAGGCCTGGTGCACAGGTGGGGGCCAGCTGGTTTGCCCTGAAGGGTGTCCCGGATCAGGGTGGAGGTCCCGCTTGGGTGCCTGGCCAGCCTGGATGAGGGAATGATGGCTGTTTGCAGCTGGTCACACCCCCTTCAGGGTGGGGGTCCTCGCTGGTGTGCCTGGCCAGTCTGGGTGAGGGGCTGAGGGCTGTTTTCAGGCTGGTGGGCAACTGAAGCTCCCAGCCTCTCCTTTTTTCTGTTTTGTTTGTTTGTTTGTTTGTTTTTTATTCTGGGATTTATTTACCTTCTATAACTGTCACTGGAGCTGAGAGCCGGCTTTAGCTCTGAGGCCCGGCTCCAGCTCTGAGGCTCCAGCTGGCTGAAAGCAGGTATCTGGGTTTGTTTAGCTTCTATAATTGAAACATTGTTGCCATCACTGCCGCTCTAAGGTCTGAGGATGAAGCTGGCTGAAAGCAGGTATCTGGAGCTTGTTTAGCTTCTATAATTGCAACATTGTTTCTTAGAGTGCAGCTCAGAGGCTGGCAGCGGCAGGCAGAGAACATTGGCTTCCTCCATCACTGGAGCAAGCAAGCCTCCTGTTCAATTCAGCTGCCTGGCTGCCGGCCGCCATCTTGGTTGGCAGTAAATTTGCATATCGCCCTGATTAGCCAATGGGAAGCATGTGGGAGGTACGGTTAATTACCATCTTTGTCTATTATTAGATAGGATGTTGGGAAAGTATAAGTTAAAAATTGTTTAGTTGGAATGGAGGCCATTCTTAAAGCTAAGAAAAGGAGATGTGAGGACAAAGAAAATAAAATATATTTTTTCCAATCAGTATCTGCATGAGATGTGCTAGTTAATGGGAAGTATAGAATACATAGATCCAGTGGTTAAATACCATCTGTGATTAAACAAAGTTGGAATATCTGAGGGCAGCCTTTAGCCTGTTGAAGTTCTGGAGGATGATAATGCCATTTCATGGTAAGTCCTGTGGGGCTGTTAGCAGAGTATTTTATTCATGCATATGTTCTTCTTTCTGCTAAGGACTTAAGAAATATTGTTAAGTAGTATTTGTATCCATTAAGAAGCATTTGGTAGCAATTGTCCAAATGTTAATTTAAAGGGGTAAATGGATTGGAACAGCAAGAAAATGATTTACATTGCAAATTTAAAAGTTCAGCAGATACCAAGAATAATAAGGAAACTGAATAATATCATGCCAATAAATCAGATAACCTACAAGAAATGGATAAATTCCTATAAATAGCCTGCCAAGAATGAATCATTAGAAAAAAAATCTGAACACAGCAAAGTGATTGGATCAGTAATCAGAAACCTCCCAGCACAGAAAACTCCAGGACCATATGGCTTCACTGAATTCTATCAAACATTTATAAAAGAATTAATACCAATCTTTCTCAAACTCTTCCAAAAATGGGGAAAAGGGAACATTTTCATTACTACATATTAAAGTTATTAATAAAAATGGAAATAGAGTCCTTGTTAAAGAGAGTCAGCACAGTAAGAAAAACAAGAAGAACATATTCAAGTCTTTGTGTTGGAGAGAACAGCTTGGTTGGTCGGTACCTGGGGAGAGCAATGCTGAACTGCTCCTGCTCTGGAATGAACTTGCTATTTCTGCTTAGCTTCGGTATCCCTTTTCTAAGACCTGTAAGCACAGAAAATGGTGTTATTGGTTTATAAATAGAATTGCCACTGGGAGTCACCCACCCGTCACGCTAATGGTAATAGGTATTATTTTTTGAGACTATACTATTTACTTAAAATAGGCATTTTGCTTAAAATGATGCCTGGGCTCTGGTGAAATGGCTTTAACGGGGAAATGCAGCACATTATGTGTTATCAGAAAAATAGTAATGCTTCTCTAACCAGAGTAGCTACTCCAGATTTCAGCATCTTATTTGAGGATGACTGGGGTACTGAGACACCCACACAGTCCTGGCCGAGTGGCTCAGTTGTTCGGAGTGTTGTTCCATGCACCAGAAGGTTGTGGGTTCGATTCCCAGTTATATTGTGGGTTCTATGCCAAGTCTGGGCACTTACTATGGGAGGCAACCAACTGATGCTTCTCTCTCACATCTATGTTTGCCTCTCTCTCTATCTCCTCACCTTCCTCTCTCTCTAAAATCAATATAAACATGTCCTCAGGTGAGGATTTAAAATAATAGTAATAATAAATAAATAAAACATCCACACAGTGTATTTCTTCTTAGTTAATATTTTCAATCCTTGTAGCAATAAAGACAAGAAAAATGCAGGCAACAGAGCCTGAGATCTGTTAAAAATGGTTGACAATGCGTATAGTAAGGAGAAGATAATGCATGACTAGCCTAATTATCTGTTTTTTAAATGTGAGCATGTAAACAATTTTTTAGCTAACCAGTTTAAGTGAATGCTATGTACCCATAATAGCCTGGTCATTTCATGGGATGGACCAAATGTGTTCTTAGCCCTTTCTGGGTCAGGTGAAGGGAGGACAGATATGAATAAAGTTCATCTTCTTAAACCTTGATCATCCTCAGAATTGAGCCTCTTAATAGACTCTTGTATTGGCCTTGGATTGTTCACCCTAAACCAGTGTTCATGGAAATGGTCCCAATACTTACATCAGTACACCAACCTAAGTGTCACCATGATGTTTTCAGCCACTCAGGCCTTCCAATAGTTACCTGACAGTATAAACTCAGACGACTCTTCCTTCCATCAACCATGTTTCTCTTACACCTAATATATTTTAAATTGTAAAAAGCGTAGAGGGTAAAAAGAAACCTTAGGGGCTTTCCTTTCCCTTTTTTCTTTGTTTCTCCCTCACATTCCTTCCTCTTATTGCACTAGTAAGTGCTTTTCAAAAGGAAATGTACAAAAGAGTTTGCATTGAACTTTGACACATTCAGAAATCTTCACCTTCAAGAGTGGAACAAGTCATGAGTTCATTTTCTCATTGGTTTAAATCAGAGGATACATGAGTATTCCTGCTGGTAACAAAAGTTAAATTTACTACTACAAAGAAGTCTTGATGCCCTGTGTTCTTGAAAATTATAAGGTGTAGGTTGCATGCAAATTAGACCTGCTTTTCCAAGAGAATGTTTCCTCTTGTTTCATTATCCAGGCGTTTCAATCCCTCAGATCCCGTGGTGAACTGAGAACAACAAAATAATGTTTACAATCCTCTGGATCTAGGAAAAAGCCACTTACCATTTTTGAAACTCAGAGATCATGTTAATATGAGTGTGACGGTTTCTATAGCAGTCTTCCATTCTTCTGATAAATCATTTGAAAAAAAATACAGTAAGAAATACAAAAGAAAAAATATTCAGGTCTTTGTGTTGGAGATAAAAGCTTGGCAAGTCAGTACCTGAGGAGAACAGTGCTGAAATGCTCCTGCTATGGAATGTTTTTGCTGACCTTGCTCACCTATTCATTCCTTTTCTAAGACCTGTAAGAAAAGAACAGTGTTGTGATTTATAAAGAGATTTGATATTGGGAGTCACCCACCCTTTGAGCTAATTATAGCTTTTTTTTTTTAAGGATATACTATGTAACTGAAAAATAGTACATACTGGTTAAAATGATGTTTGCAATAGGCCTCTAAGGGCATGTTTATGGTTTTTGATCACTTTACAAATCAAAAACCTAGGAGCAGTCAGGTGACTGGCACAAGGTCTCATGCAAAACTAATAGGTAACTGAGCAGGAGCTTGAACTGTGTGGGATCAGGGTGCAGGCACTGTGTTGTCACTCAGAGCCCCAGGCTCAGAAGGGTTTAATGCTCTGCAATAACCTTCTTAAAATTTATAATAGTTTTTTTAATGGAGGGGCCAGCATTTTCTTGTTGCCCTCGGCCTTGCAAATTATGCAGCCTGTCAGGTCCCTCTGGCAATAAAACTCCTTTCACTGCAGTACCCCTCTCCCAGGCATGGGTTCTCTCTTGCGAAACAATTCCGGCAGGAATAGTCACTACCTGTTCTCTACCAACCGATGACACAGCCTTGGTGCAGTCTGCCTGCCCCACTCAGCTCATTTGATACCTGAATTGAGCGCTAGATTGAAACGCTGACAGGACAAAGACCTGAAAGGCCAGCTTTCAAGTTTTTCTTTACTTAAGTTCCAGATAGCAGGAAAGAAACTTATATTATGTATTCCATGAACCCCATTGGGATTTTTATTTTTTTAAAACATATCAAATTTTGTATTTTATTTTTACACGGTGAGAAATGTTTCTTCTCCTCCATCATGTTCTAATGTTGTATTGAATTTTGGACTTAACTAAAATGCATTGGTTTTCTAAAAGGGATACTACTGAGATATTTTATTGTTAATAATAAACATTACTTAGTGTTGAGCATGTGGTTTGAAGCCTTTTTTTCTATTATATCAAATTCTTCACAATCTAAATTAAGAATGTTAGCTTTGACATTGGCTGGTTGACTGACATAATGAATTTCTATTTTTTTTTTTTTGTTTGTTTATCTTAAAGCATTCAACACTTAGTTTCCCAATTTAAGAATTGAAGAAAGAGTGAGATGTATTTTTGAAATTTACTTTTCTCAAACCCTAACATATTTGTTTCAAGCCCATATTTAAAATAGTCACCATCAATTAGTGTTTTAAATTGTGATAGTTTCCTTTCATTAAAAATAAATGTCTCCCCTTGTACTTTAAAATTCCCTCTGCTGCTGTCACACATTGTCATGCTTTTTGGGGATACTATAAAGCATCTAATCTAACCCCCCTGCTTTATAGGTGAAGAAATTAGTGTCCACAAAGCATGGGAGACTTGTTGAAGGTTTCGTCGCCAAATAGTGGTAGGTCAAGACAACCACACAATTTCCCCTGAATTTTAGTCCAATACCCTTTTATTACACCACACAAATCTTTTTGATGCCTAAAATATTTTTAAATTTCCTGTCCATGATAAATATTTATAGAGTCTTAAACCTCAAGTTAGTTTAGCTTACCAAGGCCCTTTGGATATAAAAATCAAAAATCTAGAGGAAAATGTTAGCTTTTCAGTATAAGGGCAACTGTGTTTTTGAAATGTTCAGTGTGTATCAGAGGAAAACTTCTCCTCTTTCCAATTCAATTCTCCAAAAAAGAAACAATGTCTTTGGATTGTTTTGGTAACTTTATAACCCTGTAACTTATTTTATAAAAACAAGTTGTCGCCGAAACCGGTTTGGCTCAGTGGATAGAGCGTCAGCCTGCGGACTGAGAGGTCCCGGGTTCGATTCCGGTAAGGGGCATGTACCTGGGTTGCGGGCACATCCCCGGTGGGGGATGTGCAGGGGGCAGCTGATCGATGTTTCTCTCTCATCGATGTTTCTGACTCTATCTCTCTCCCTTCCTCTCTGTGAAAAATCAATAAAATATATTTAAAAACACACACACACACACACACACAAAAAAAAAACAAGTTGTCTAGCAAAAGTTGTCAGTAAACTCATGCCCAATTAAGTACACATTGAACATAATGTAGTAGAATCTGGTGCTATAATAAGAAATGCCAGCGAAGTGGTCCTGTTAAAGGAAATGTTTTTCTCACCAGGGCACTGCGTTGTTGGTTGCTGGGGAAGAATATGAAATACTTTTGCAGAAAGGCAAATTATTGATTCTGTCCATCTGACACCTGGTCTGATGAAGATCCTTAGAAACATAGCAATTGCTATGTTATTAATATAAAAATATTTTTCTTTTTGAATCTATCCACCCAGATTATGCTCCAGGGATGGGGTATAAGTCTGTTGACCAGGCCGTGTAACTTACGATAGGCAATTGCAAGACTTTTACAGGGTAAGTTGTCTCTGATATGATTTGGAAATGAGAGTTTTGATTATAGATTTTTGAAGAATGAGACAATACAAAATCTTTTAAAAACATATAATTTTTTCTATTCATGATTAATTTGTCTAACATTAATAGATTTACTACCATTATGCAAGGGACCTTTTAATCTTATGCAAAGCCATTACCCATCAAAGAATAACTTTTTAGTTTCTTATCATGTTGTTCCTCCCCAAAGAATAAAAGCACTCAGTCTTGGTTAGAAAAGAACTGCACAGATATGGAATACAGAAGTAAGATTTATTTTTTAAAGATATTTTTAATTATAGTTTATATTCATTATTTTGCATTAATTTCATGTGTACAGTACAGTGGCTTGAAAATCATATACTTTATAAAGTGTTTCCAATATTTTCAATACCTACTTGCACCATGCATGGTTATTACAATATTATTGACTATATTCTCTTTGTTTTAAATCACTGTGGTTACTTTGTTACTACCAATTTGTACTTTTAAAAAAATATATCTATATTTGTATTGATTTCAGAGAGAGGAAGGGAGAAAGAGGAATATACATCAATAATGAGAGAGAATCATTGATCCGCTGCCTCCTGGATGCATCCCACTTGGGATCAAACCTGCAACCTGGGCAAGTGCCCTGACCGGGAATCAAAATGTAACTTCCTGGTTCATAGGTTGATGCTCAACCACTGAGCCAGGCTGGCCAGACGCAATTTGTACTTATTCCCTTCACCTTTTCACCTAGTTCTCCAATCCCCTTCCCCTCTGACAACCATCAGTCTGTTTGAAGACATAAGATGGAAATAGTGGCCACCTTTACATTCCACACAGCATAAAATCATTCTTAGTTAAATTTCATCTCTGTTGACCACCATTTACAAAGCCACTGCAGCTAGGCAGTTCTCTCAGTGTCGCTAGGCAGCCCAGGCATGGAGAAGCTGTAGGGGTGAACTTTCCCTCTGCTACTTGCTTAGTGTCCTGCCAAAATCTTGACCAAGTTACTTAATCTTACTGAGCCTCAATAACTTCTTTGAAACGGACATCATAATAATAAGTTAACTCGCATATTTTTCTCATGAAGATTTGTTTTAGTGGGTGATACATGAAATGACAAGGGGAAAAGATAATTCTAGATTAAGATTTATCACTTTTTAATGATCTTTCTGTCAGCAGGCCTATCTGACAGCTGTATTCTAGCTTAGATAGGGAGATGAAGTGTTCACAACAGGTTGCTTTGACTCTATCTAAGGTTTGGAACTGCCAAGTATATAAAAGTATACTCATAGACTTGAATGAATTGCAGTCCACTGGCCATCCTCAAAATCTGGCAGAATTTATCCGTATTTAGTTTCTTGATTCCCACTAGGGCCGTGGTCAGCAAACTCATTAGTCAACAGAGCCAAATATCAATAGTACAACGATTGAAATTTCTTTTGAGAGCCAAATTTTTTAAACTTAAATTATATAGGTAGGTACATTGTTATTAACTTAATTAGGGTACTCCTAAGGCTTAGGAAGAGCCACACTCAAGGGGCCAAAGAGCTGCATGTGGCTCGCGAGCCGCAGTTTTCTGACCATGGGCCCTAGGCCAGCTGTGTTTGGTGAGCAGGGATGTTTGTGGTCAAGGCATTTAGTTTTTTAAGTTGAGTTAAAATGCTTTAAAACTCCACACATACTTTAGTCATTCATATAGCATTTAAGGCAGAATCGTGGAATACATTCTCACTGTGAAACTCTGGGAGGCATCCACCAAACCACACATTTTGGCTTTGAACCTGAAGCGATTCAGTGGAACCACTGGGTGAGGCACTTGGCTGTGACCATGTAAGGATCATAACTTGGCCCCAACTTCACAGAATGGTTCGCATTCCTGGAAATTGCATGCTGCCTAAATATATTGATTTGCACATTTAAGATATGTACGTATTTACAGGAATTTTGAAACTGGTTTTAAGCTGATAGCAAACACTTTTATATACAATTCAACTTTCGTGCTATAAGCATCATTGATCAATTAATTTCTTCATGGGAAAGAATGTTGGAGAAACCCTAATACTGACTTCCCATGATAGCTGTGGAAATTGCATGAGTTATTGTGCACATGTAAGTATAAAATTTTGATACTTAGTCAATCACCAATTACCTTCTTCCTGCATATTACATCGGTATACCTAAAGCCCACAATGGTATTTACTGTAGAGAAGATGAACATGCATTTATTCAGGAGTTGATACTTGCCAGGCACTAAACCACCAGTTATCAACTGAGGGTGAATTTTCCCCTCAGGGAACATCTGACCATCTGACAATATCTAGAGCAGTGGTTCTCAACCTTGGCTGCACATTAGAATCACCTGGGAATCTTTTTAAAGTCCTGATTTCTGGGCCTTATCCAGACGAGGTCCAGAAATCTGGATTTTAAAAAGATTCCCAGGTGATTCTAATGCGCAGCCAAGGTTGAGAACCACTGATCTAGAGGGTTTTTTTTTTTTTAATTGTCATTATTGGTATCTAGTGGGTAGAAGCCAGAGATGCTGCTAAATATCCTATACTGTGCAGAGGACAGTTTCCCCCAATAAAAATTATCCATCCCCAAATGTCAGTAGTGCTATGGTTAAGAAGCCCTTCACAAGGTGACTGGTTTTGATTTACTCCTCATAAACACCGTGTGAGGTGGATTCTGTTGTAACCCCATGTTAACGAAGCAGTGATTGTAGCGATGAGAGGTCAAAAGGTCCAAGATCCCCAAACTCCTGGGGGAACATAGGTCGGCTTAATCCAGAACACAGGCTCTTTATCCATGACTGTGTAGGGCAGTGGTCGGCAGACTCAATAGTCAACAGAGCCAAATGTCAACAGTACAACGATTGGAATTTCTTTGGAGAGCCAATTTTTTTAAACTTAAACTATGTAGGTAGGCACATTGTTATTAACTTAATTAGCGTACTCCTAAGCTGGCCTTTGCTAAAAACGTCCTCAATCTGATTGAGGTACGTTCGCTGAGGTCGACCCCTTCCAACTCTCCCATCCACACTCATCTTGTATACCTGTTTCAGACAGACAAGTGTGGATGGGAGAGTTGGAAGGGGTCGACCTCAGCAAAGGTACCTCAAAACAATGTACCTCCCCTGCCCTGTGTATCCCGCGGCCCGCCTGCGCCATGTCTCCCGTCGCCCGACCCACCGACCAACACCCCCCACTTCTTCTGCCACTTCTTCAAAATAGACTCGCCCAGGCCGAAAACCAACTTCTGCGCATGGGCCACAAAGTTTCAGTCGTTTCAATCACACTGTGCATGCGCGCCTGCACGTGGTATTTTGTGGAAGAGCCACACTCAAGGGGTCAAAGAGCCGCATGTGGCTCGCAAGCCATGGTTTGCTGACCACTGGTATAGGGGCTTAAAAATTGTGTCTTTTTTTTCCTTCTACCTTTCTAAGGTCTTTTGGCTGAATGAATAATCAAATTATCATGAGACAAATTAACAGGAGAAAACAACCAAATTCATGTGCACACGGGGGTTCTAGAAGTATATTTGACTTGAGTTCAGTTCAGGTAGTTAAGGTGTATATGCCATCTTAGGAGAAGGAGCGGGGGTGCAGTTTGGGCCTTCAAAAGGTAGAAAGGCAATTGACATGGAGAAAGAAAAGAAAATGTTTGGTAAATAAATGTTTCTTTTTAAATATTTTTTATTGATTATTTTTAGAGAGAGAAAGAGAGAGCGGGGGGGGGGGAGGGGGGGGGCGCGACACATCATTTGTCTCATGGATTGCCTCCCGCATGCACCCAACCAAGGATCAAACCCAAAACTTGGGTATGTGCCCTGACCTGAAATCAAACCCACCACTTTTTGATGCTCCCACCAACTGAGCCACAGCAGCCAGGGCTGGCAAATAAAAGTTTGCTGGGTCATCTTTAACAATGGGGCACAGAAAAGACTTTGATCAAATGGGCTTTGCTAAGTTCCTCTCTATCACACTTGGCTCCTATTACACTATACTAGTAGTTACTTGAAATGATATCTCGCTTTGTGGAGCAGGCCTTCTATCTAAGTTCCTTTTAGGCAGTTAAGAGGAAGGTGAAAAGTTCTTTCTGAGTCTTTATTTCTTAAAAATAAGCAGCTTAAAATAATATCCCAAAGAGGCATATTTTGAGGTGAGAAATTGCTCCCCTTCCCCTTCTAAATGACAGAGTAAGGATTAGAGCCCTTTTCTCTGCTTGCATCACATTTTGCTGCCTTCTTCATTAGGTTGTTATGCCATTGAATGACCATAAAACTTGCTTTATAAAGAAGGAAAGTTTTTTTTTAAGCAAAAAAAAAAAGGGGTCCCCTTATTTAGCTGGGGATCCAGGTACCGCTGAAATTGTTTTCATTAGAGGTGTGCTGGTTGGCAAGGGCTGTTAACCTCGCTGTCAGTCTCTGTGGAAGCTTTTGTTATGGTTCTCTGTTTGTTTTTAAGTTCCTCTTGCACCAGTGTTCGTCAGTGGTAATGTCTGTTAAGGGAGATGTACAGAGCTCTGTCCTTTTGGGAGAGAATGTTAACACTCTGGTTTTGCCTTTTGTGGCTTGCATACATTATCACTAAAGTACATTATCATTTTTTTTATCTAGTGTCCAGAAGGATTTTATCCTCTTCTGTGTTAGGTGACTTGCCCTAGGCAGGGAAGGGATTAGGGCTATCAGAGCTAGCAGGACCAACTTCGTTTCACTGTTTTTCGTGCCAGTCAAAAAGAAATAGAGGATAAGAGAGAATCATCAGTTGCTATTTGCAAAACTGTTTACGTTCCTTGAATATTTTGGTCTCTTATTGACATGAGCATTGACCACATTTTGCTATGGTAGATCATTTATTTTCTATGAGGTGGTGTTTTCAACAACCACTACAGAACATTCTGAATCAGTCTGAACTCAATCTGGGAAAAAAAATAAATGCTCTCATTTTTTCTGATGGATATTTTCTTTTGCCCACGAAAGTTATAAGTGGCTTTGATGTTTCCCAAACCCACTATATATGAAGCCCTGATAAATGTCTAAACAAAATGTAGGAAATATTATCAACAAGCAAAAATCCCACAGAAATAAAAGAAAGCGGTGTCTGTCTCTGCCCTTCAAAACCTGGCCCATCAGTTAAGAGAATCCTTGAGCTCTATGAACAGTAGAAATTTCATGCGATAAATTTTTATCTAAATGGACAGGAAGTGTGCCCATTAAATGATGGTATCTTAATACATTCATTAATACATTCATTCCCTCATCTGCATCATGATGAAGGTCACCAACACCGAGTAAAAAGGCTGAAATTAAGGAGTGGCGTGGGGGCAGGTGGCATTGCCTTCACATTTTGATTCTTGTCATAAACTCCAAACAAGGATAGGCCTGCTGTCATGCGGATGTACTAGCAGAACTGGAGGAAGAAGACATTTGCTGTATAACTTTAAACTTTTGTCTTATTATTGAACCACACTGCCTAGATAGTGCTCTGTGAATTCCTCTTTCATCTTGTAATGAATGGTCTTGAAGGTAACACAACTATACTTCTTATATTTCTGTCTGTTTGATAAAAAGCATTGCATTTTTTAGTTCTTTTAATGTTTTTTATTGTTGACAGTATTACAGGCGTCCCCCATTTTCCCCACCTTTGCCCGCCTCCATCCAGCCTCTACCCCACCTCAGTCCTTCAGAGCACTATTGTCCGTGCCCCTGGACTATGCAAATATGCCTGCAACCTCTTTGGTTAATCTCTTCCTGCCCTCTCACCCCTCTTCAGTCTGTTCCATGAATCCATGCCTCTGGACCTATGTTGTTCATCAGTTTGTTTTGTTCATTAGTTTCCACATATGAGTGAGACCATGTGAGACTTGTCTTTCTCTGACTGGTTTATTTCATTTAGCATAATAATGTCTGGGTCCCTCCATGCTGTTGCAAAGGGTAAGAGATCCTTCTTTTTTTACAGTATTCCATTGTGTAAATGTACCACAGCTTTTTTACCCATTCATCTACTGATGGGCACATGCGCTTTTTCCAGATCTTAGCTATTGTAAAAAATGCTGCCATGAACATAGGGGCTCATAGATTCTTTCCAATTGGTGTTTCACGATAAAAGCATTATATTTTAAATCTTGGTTAGAAGCATACATTTTAGAAGTCCATCTTAGTGTTTCTCCATAAATTAATATATGAAGAACTTCAAGTAACAGACATGGCATTGGCTTCACTTGACCTCTGAGGGCACAGGTGAAAGCTGTCGGCCCTGGATATTACTCAGAGTCAAGTCTTCTAGGGTTGGAACATCCAACACGAGTCACCATGTGCTTAATTGTTAATTGCCTGTTAGCCGGGAGCTCAGCTGGGACAACAGACTGAAGCCACAGTACCTGGCCTCTACTTGTCACTTGAGTTCCCCACAGCATGGTGGCTGGGTTCTGAGGAGCGCCCCATTAACAGGAGTCTTTGTGAAGGCAGGCCCAGAACTAATACAGTATCACATCTTGCATATTCTCTTTGTTAACCAGCAACAGGGACCGAGCAGAGGAAATGAACTCCAATGCCAGGTGGGGAGACTTGACAAAGAATGTGTAGCCACTTTGAATCTACACAAAGGGCAGAGACATACTGAGTCACTGTTATCTTACTATCTTCTTAGGCCATGGAATTCTATAGCGTAGGCCTCAAGTTCATGTAAGGTCTCGAGCGCCTTCCTTTCTACACATTGTAGATGCTCACTAGAGCTTCATCGCTTATGCTTTCCATTTATCAGTTTATTTAATCCTCACAACATCACTGTGCCATAGATGAAGAAATCGAGCCATAGAAATGTGCAGCACTAGCCAGCCATGAGCCCTGCGTCTGGCGCCCTCCGAAGGGGAGTGGCCCGGGGGATCAAGCTGAAACTGGCTCTCTGACATCCCCTGAGGGGTCCTGGATTGCGAGAGGGCACAGGCCAGGCTGAGGGACCCCACCAGTGCACAATCAGGCCAGGGATGGCCACGGGAGGGCTCCAGGGCATGTCTGGCCCGTCTTGATCAGTCCCCATCAGCTGGACCCCAGCAGCAAGCTAACCTACTGGTCAGAGCATCTGCCCCCTGGTGTTCAGTGCACATCATAGCGACCGGTCCACTGTCTGCCCCCTGGTGTTCAGTGCACATCATAGCAACTGGTTCACTGTCTGCCCCCTGGTGGTCAGTGCACATCATAGCGAGCAGTTGAGCAGTCTTAGCATATCATTAGCATATTATGCTTTGATTGGTTGTTTGGTTGTTCTGCCATTCACTCTATTTGCATATTACCCTTTTATTATATAGGATTAAACATTTGGGAAACCTGGTTTATAATGCTCACATGCTGGTGAGTAATTATTTCATTGAGGAAGGAGGTCTGTATTTTAAGTATGCATGTGGTTTGGAGCTGGGATGAGGGGACAGTCAGGAATGAAGGGAAATGCAGAGACTTGATCCCTTTCCATTTCTCCCACAGGCTATGTGGCTTTGCATGAAGCATCCTCCCCTCTGCAAGTCTGATTCTGCATAATCTAGGCTCATGTATGGCCTCTTAAGGGTTCCACAGCCTCTCTCCACAAACACCCACGCATCTCCCTTTTAGACTCATTTCTCATTGTGCAATACCTCATTCTTTGGGTTATTTCTTAGATTCCTGAGGGGGGAAAATTCTAGTTGGTTTGGCCATGATGTTGAGGCAGGCCACTTCGTAGATCACTGCTTACTCTAGATGGGGAGCGTTCAGAGTCCTCATGCTTGCCCTGGGTCAAAGACTCGCACCCTGAGACCGGGTTGCCTGAACCAAAGAGCTGCCTCTTTCTCAGGAATACTTGGCAACTTTTCTTCAAAGGAGCTGTGGGCAGGATGCCAGTAACGGAAAAACTGTAATTGAGATATGATTCAAATAAGACCAAATTGACCAACTAAGCAGGAAAAGGGGGAGGGGAAAATGAATGGCTGAATAAAAGTAATTTTTAATCACTGAAAGAGATCTCTGAGGCACACTAACCCCACCAGCGGTGCCATGTTCTTGTGCTTTAGTATTGAAAGAGTATTGCGACCTGAGTGAAACCATTGACCGTGTCCTCTAGGTCTACCATGACTGACTTCCATTATTGTGATTGAAACCAAAGCTAGATAACCTTTTGAGTAGGGAGGCTGTAGTAGAGACGCACCTCTGTCCTACAAAAGGAGAAGGTCCTCTCAACTATGCAGATCTAAGTATGTCTGCAAAGGTCCTTCAGGTTTTTTTGTCTCAACTATCAAGTTACTCTGCAGCGCTCAAGTGAGGATAATTCCAGGTAACCAGGTCCTAGCAAATGCATGTATTAAACAATTTTAATTTTAGTAGTGTAAGATGTTAGGTTATATTATATACATTAACAACTTCTTCTATATTGCACAAGTATATTTGATAATAATATTTCTTCATGCTTGACCTTTCACAAAGGGGTTTCAAGTTGCGTTTGATTATTTTTATTAATTTAGTAAACGAATCAGTAAAAATAGGAGGAAAGAAATTCCCTCATATTATCAAAACATGATGCATGAACAATGAAAGACAGTTTCCCCAGCAGAAACAGGTCAAATCTTTAAGTGGTGATTAGGACTTAGGCCACCCTGTCAAACTGCAGCTAATTGAATCCTAACTTCACCACCTTCTGCCTTAGTTGCATGATCTTGGCCAAGGAGCATCAGGTACTCACCTGTAAAATGGAAACATAATATTCACATGGAGGTGCTGTCAGAAGGAAGTAGATTATCCATATGATTCTTACGGCATATTATAATATTTCAAGAATGCAGCCTGCTGGAGTATTTTGTGGCTTTGCACGAAGCATTAGGCAGGCAACATTAGGGATAGTTTGATTCAAATGGTTGTATAGCATGTATTTCACTTGTGGTGTTCCAAGTGAAACACAAGGAGTATACAATTTATGAGAGCACAAAAAGCTCAATATTCAAGATAGGTAATAGTTTCATAAAATATTTAAAAATCAATATAGAGAAACCCGTAATAAATATTGTATAGATAATACCACAATTTTAAATACAGACCGGACTCTGGTTCCAATAAAACTTTATGTATAAAAACAGGCAGCTAGCTCCTAAGCCAGAGTTTGCTGCTTTGGTTATTTTTTTTTAAGTATTGCATTGCAATATTATTTATCTTGGTTACTGGATTTTTGGTGCTTGATTGGAATGCCTCACTTATTTAATCCTAGTCCCATATCTGATGTAAGTTTTTAAATTTTAACCCCAAAATTCAGAATTCTAAAATTCAAATCCTAAATATAGATAAGACCTATGGGACCATCATGTGGTTACAAATGCTTTCTAAGAACCCCCTTTGAAATGTCAAAACTGTAGCTTTGCCTTTAATAATCCATGACTAAAAAATCATATGCACGTGTGGAATTGTTGACCTTTTACAATAACACTAACCCTAACTGTCCAGGACACAGCATTAAGCAAGTAAGACTCCTCTTGCCTAGAGGTCTTTGACATGGTGGTGGCTTAGAAGATACATTTGCTCTTCTGTTTGTGTTCATTAATTTTATATTTTGTGCTTTTCCTGACTTCCTCTGACTATTTTTTGAGGGCAAATTTTGACCATCCTGAAATTACAGAATATCTCAGGAAATAGTTTTCTTTGTTGCTTTTCAATATTGATGGGTTTCTGTCAGCGGGAATATAATTAAATTCACAGCAGTTATCAAGCCCCTTTTTATAATAAGCCTTTTATCCCTTTACCTAACCCGCCTTTCCTTGTTTCTCAGGATTAAATGGCAGGAGGCCATTTGGCTCAATCTGCTAGCTGTACCTTGGCAGGACTTGCCATTAATCAGATGTCCTTTTCCTCCTAGAAGGCAGAATGTGTCTCCTACTCAGGCTCACCTCACGTTTCAATTCGCAAACTTTTCAGGGTTCCCCATCTGGAATCCATGATCTGTCTAGTCCATTTTGTGTATCTTTAAGGTAAAACAGTCACCCTGGGATCAGAGGGAGAGTAGCCCCCTTATGGAACTGAACAGCACAGTGTCAGGTTCTGGTCAAACAGTGGGCTAAAGAATGACCACGGGAAGACATCAGTCTGTCGCTGGAAGGCCATGTGTGGTGGTTAATTTTGTGTCAATTTGACTGGGCCGTGGGGCGCTCATATATTTGTTCAAACATTATTCTGGGTGTATCTGTGAGGGTGATTTTGGCTGAAATAAACATCTGAATCAGTAGGTTGAGTAAAGCAGATTGTCCTCGCTAATGTGGGGAACCCTTACCTCATACGCTGGAATAGAGCAAAAGGCTGAACCTACTGGGAATTAAGAGGAATTCCTACTGCCTGACAACTTGGAGCTGAGAAATTAGTCTTTTCCTGCCTTTGAACTCTACCTGAAATCTTAGCTCTTCTTGAGTCTTGAGACTGTGGCCTTCTGTCTGGAAATTATACCATCTGCTCTCCTGATATTCAGGCCGTGAGACTCAGGTTGGAACTATGCTCTTGGTTCTCCTGAGCTTCCAGCTTACCAACTGCAGAACTTGTGACTTCTTAAGTCTCCATAATTGCATGAGCCAATTTCTTATAATAAGTACACATATAATAATAATAATAATAATAATAATAATAATAATAATATGATAGTATTCATAATATATTTATAATAAATAAAAAAATCCCTTTTATATGTTCTCCAGAGAACCCTGACTGATAAAGCATGCTACTTATCATTAAAACATTTACTACAGTCTAAGAAGCCTAACAGTATGACATACAACAGTAGAGAAAATGTCTGATCAAAGAAAAAGAAATTGCCCTGCCAGTGTGGCTCAGCAGTTGAGCATCGACCTATGAACAGGGAGGTCATGGTTCCATTCACTGTCAGGTCACATGCCCAGGTTGTGGGCTCAATCCACTGGGCATGCAGGAGGCAGCCAATAAATGATTTTCTCTGATGTTTGTATCTCTCTCTCCCTTCCCTCCCTCTCTGAAATCAATAAAAACATTTTTTAAGAAAAGAAAAAGAAGTGAATGCATCCACAATCATACAAGTTTATAGGGAACAAGTTTATGAATATAAGTTTATATGGAACATTTGTCATTTCAGGAATCTGCCCAGCATCTAAGCCCCGTCTCTGTTTGGGGAAGTCCCTGCTTTATAAATCTGAATGAGACAGAGCCCCTTTCCATATATAGAAGGAGGAAAAGGAACTAGATTTGAATTAGTTTTCCCTAGTAGGCAGGGCATGAGCCATGAGCCGTCAGAGGCATACTCAGAATCCTATGTACAGAGCTTTGGCACAGAGAAGGCAGGTCAGAGCAGGATTCTTTTGGTAATGCCTCAAGTGACAGACAGCAGCATACAGTGTCCAGGGGCAGCTAAAATGATAACTTCAGGCACAACCACTGTCTCAATCCAGTGGTATCAGTCAGTAGCAGAGAACTGGAGCATTGAGTGTTAGCTGCCAGGGACAGAGGAGTCCTCTATGGGCCCAGGGCGTGATTGTGGCTGGAGGGATTCTGTTCTGGCTGCTTGGCTTCCCTTTGTTCCCCTAGTGCCCAGATTTGGTTCTCCAACCTTTGTTTGCAATTATATTAGTTAACAAATTCTGTTTTGGTTAAGTCAGTCATTCTTCATAGTTTATATTTAAGAATAATGTCTGATTCACTTATTCTTTCCTTAATATTCTTGTAAATAAGACAGACAGGTCCTTTCTCTCATGCAGCTTACATTCTTATAGGGTGAATGAATGAGTGGATGAATTAAGAAATGAATGAACAAACAAGAATAGAAGCAAGGAAAAGTCAGCTTGATATAAGTGCTATAGAAAAAATAAAATAGGATTCTGTGATAGAAATTGAGAGGAAGACCACCCTCCCAGATGTGTCATTAAAGAAACTGAAGTGCAAACATGTCTCAAGCCTCTCAGGAAGAATCTTAAGTGACTCAGTGAACCAGTTGTGACTGTTAAATGAAGGGCTGAGTGCAAGGTGGAGGTGAGTGCGCTTCACTTTATATCTAAATTGTGAGCACAAGTTTTTCCCCTTTGTTTGATTCTTAGTTTTTCCCCAATTCACATTTTCTCAGATTTTTAGTTGTTTTTTCACAATTCGTATTTTCTACCCTTTGTCTTGCCTATCTCCTTTTCTACTTTCTCAACAAGATGCATTAAGAAAAGGAACTGTGAGCTAGTAGCCACCATCTTCTCCTAGTGGTGATCCTCTGATGTGAGGGTAGGGGTGGGCCTAAATTTCATATGGTTCAAGTATAAGGGTCGCCAAAAAAAAAAAAAAAAAAAAAAAAACACCAAAAAACCCAAGATGGTTGGTAGACTAGATGAGGGGTTTGCTAAGTTTGGGACAGGCCACTATAATTTTTGTCAAATGGAAAAATGTGGGTAAATAGATTCAAATAACTTTTTTTAAAAAAATCCTAGAGCTATCAAATAAGTATAAATGCAAACTATGTATATAATTTTAAAATTTCTAGTAGTCACATGAAAAAGGAAACAAACAACAACATTAAAAAAATAAATATATTTTATATAACTCAGTATAGTCAAACTGTTATTATGAAAGTTATCAGTGAGTTATTTTGCATTCTTCTTATGCTTTGTATCAAAGTGGGTATTTTATGCATAGAGCACATCTTGATTCACAGTAGCCACAAATCCAGTACCAAAGAGCCATAAGAGGTCAGTGGCCACCATTAGGAAAGAGATCTTAGAACAAGGCAGACTTACAGTTGTCTTGAGACAATGAAATAAATCACTTTGCATGTGTCCTTGCAGTCCTTAGGTATATATTTTTATAATTTTTTTTCCTTTTCCATCCTCTCTGGTCCCTTTGTAACTCCTATTTATTTCACCACAACTCACTTACCCACTGTGGCTATGTCCCTCCTCCCCAAAAAGTTCTCTGTCACATGGTGAGTAAGCATATTAAAGCTTCCTCTTAAAAAAGCTTCCTTCTTTCCTTCCTTTCTTCCCCCCTCCCTCCCTCTCTTCCTTCCTTTTTTCCTTCCTTCCTTCCTTCCTTCCTTCCTTCCTTCCTTCCTTCCTTCCTTCCTTCCCTCCTTCCCTCCTTCCCTCCTTCCCTCCTTCCCTCCTTCCTTCCTTTACATATGTCTTTCTTGGTAATTTAATTGTCACTTTATCCTTTATTTAAAGAAGGCAGTATTGAAAAGCACAATGAGCCCTCTGAGTCAGTCAACACCCTCTTTTGTCAAATATCCCCTTCCCTCCACAATAAAGAGTTTATAAAAAGAATGGGGAAGTATCTTTCCATGATGCTTTAAACACAAAAATAGGAGCATGAGAAGGTTCTCTTTGTATCTATATATATAAAAGCCTAAGCGACCATTATGACCGGACGACCAGATGACCGGACGGTAGCTATGGTGCACACTGACCACCAGTGGGCAGACGCTCAATGCACGAGCTTCCCCCTGGTGGTCAGTGCACTCCCATAGCCAACCTCCCGTGATCCCTCCTCCCAGCCAGCTGGCCCCGATCATCCTGTTGAGCCAGCCAGCTAACCTACCCCCGGACAGCTGGGTGGTCAGTTTGCTCCCACAGCCAACCTCCCCTGACTGGCCAACCTCCCATGGTCCCTCCCCCCAGCTGGCCGCCCAATCAAGACTGGGCGAGATGGCCCTGATCTACCAGGAGGGACCCCATTCATGCACAAATTCGTGCACCAGGCCTCTAGTTTGGTAATAAAACTTACCCTTCTTGAGTCACTGGCTGATTTTTATGTTAGAATATTATTTCTACACACCCACTTAACCTCAGTGTGCCAAAAATGAACTTGTGCAATGTTTTGTCTTGCAAAAAAATACTGCTTCTCTATCTATTCAGTAGACCACTTTGATTCCATCATGCCTTTTCTGTTTTCTATTCCCATAATTTGAAAAGGTCCACTTTTTTTTTCAAGCTATGAAGTGCTATAGTATTAGTAATCATAAAATAAGAACAATACAAGTATAGTTAGCACTGATATATTCATTAATTTCCATTTATTTTGTATCCTCCTTCCAAGTATTTGAAAGAAATCTTGTAATGGGTAAATTAGTATGTACATGAACCCACATATTCCTTATCTTTATTCACATATAATGTTACTACTTCTAAATCATTAATTAGAACCACTTTCTTGATATTGGAAGACAGACAAAATCTACTCTCTCCAGGATAAAATTCCCAACTACATGGTGCAAGATAAAGACTCATCAATTATATAGAAATTACACATTCCCATATGCCTGTGGAAAATCATAAGACAAATGATATTGTAATTTTATTCTGCCATAGAATAAAATTCTGCCACAGCCAGACACCACTCAGGATACTGGACTTCCTTTGGCTCTCTGAGAAAGAATAGACTAGTACCTTTCACATCGAGACTGAAGCAGGAAATGTTTTATATTCTGACCTTAAGATGATACAGGTGGTGCTGCACACCAGGCCTCTCCTGGGTGTGACAGGGGTTGAGGATCAATACCTGGGCACACCTATAAGCCATTCACAGAGCTCCAAGAAACTGACTGGCCTAGAAAGTGTACATAATTGTTACTCTGGAAAGAAACACTAAAATAAATGCCTTGCTAGTGGTCAGAATTTCTCTATTGGGAGGTGGCTCAGAATCATCGATGCCTTCTTGCTGGCAGATTGCAAGGGCCACTCTATGTTAGGAATGCCTAGCTTACCCCCATAGACAGGAGGCTGCACAAAAGAGACTCTAATCATTGTCTGCCACACATCTTACAACTTTACCAGAATATTACATGTAGGTTTTCCTTACTGATCAAAAGGCAAAGATACTGCTTCACACAAAGGAAGTAACTGCTTGGCCATGAACTCATGCATCCTGGAAAGTGGAAAGAATATAGAAAACACTGTAAGGCAACAGAGCATGGAAGCCAAGCTCTGCACTTGACACATCTGCTTGGACTGCAATCAGAGTCCATGATGGGCAGCTCATGCAGAAAGAAAGCACTTCTAGTTCCTTCTGGACAGACTTTTCCCTCTCCTGCGTGATGAGTACGGGACTCAACTTTGAAATTAAGCCACCAGCATGACTTGCAACCTGAACACTTGGCAAAGAGAAATGTGGCATGCAAGCTACATGTGACATGTTAATGCTCTTATTAAAGCTGAATTTAGAGACCCAGAAGAAATTCAAAATGTAATTTCCTTTTTAAAAAAATATTCTTTATTGATTTCAGAGAGGATGGGTGGGAGAGAGAGAGAGAGAGAGAGAGAGAGAGAGAGAGAGAGAGAGAGAGAGATAGAAACATCAATGATGAGAGAGAACCACTGATTGGCTGCCTCCTACACTCCCCACACTGGGGATCAAGCCCGCAATCCAAGCATATGCCCTTGACTGGAATTGAACCTGGGACCCTTCAGGCTGCAGGCCTACGCTCTATCCACTGAGCCAAACCAGCTAGGACTAACATGTAATTTTCTAGGGAACTAAGGTATCACTAAGAGGTGTCAAAACATCCATATATAGAGCTGATTTGAAGGATAACAGTTAACATTTATTGAGTATTTAATCTGTGCGAGACCCTGCATTTGACTCCAATTAATTCATTTACTCCCTCACAACATCCATATGAAATAGATAACTTATCATTCTCTTTACTTAAGGACGAGGCTTAATGTGGTTCTGTAACTTGCCCTAGGATCCTTTTAAGTAAGTGACAAAGCCAGGATTTGAACCTAGGTCTCCCTTGAAACAAATTCCATTTGTTTCTCCAGCTATTGTACTATTTTCCAAGAGAATGGGCTCCCCATCAACAAAATCTTTAACTAGAATACTGGACAAAGAACTGGGAAAGGAGGTGCAAGGATGGATAATTAGTTGATGTAGGTAAACCATTGAATTTCTTTCCAAACCGGTTTTTGTCATCTATATGGTTTTATCTCATACATTGGAGTCAATGATTATAAAACAGCAGTTATAAAAGGAAATATGAATCTCTTTTGGTTTAAATATTTTAAAACAATTGACATTTTAAATTAATATTACTGTTCACGAGGCCATTTGATTTCTTTATTTCCTGTTAACATTGCTCTCCTTTTTAAAGCTTTGAATATTCTTTGCCCTGATACCTAACATTCTGTTGAATTTCAGTGTTCTATAAATAATTCACTATGTTCTAAAAAACATTAATGCATGTGTTCTTGCAGTGAGGAAAACCAAGCAGATGTGTGGTACCATCAGGAACAGTTCTGTAAGCAAATATGAGGTAGCTAACACTTTCTCAAATCTGGGTCAGGAGTATTTCAGGTAGTTAGTCATTGTGTGTATGTGTTTACCATGTCTCAGGGTGCAAAGATCTTTCTTTAACTCAATATTTGAAAAAAAAAGAGAGTACCTTATATAATGGTATGTACATTTATATTCATAATAGTTTATAAAGAAACAATCAGTGGGGTACACATGAACCTACACATTGTATGTCACAGAGGTCGAGATGTTTCTTGCTGCCGATGTCAGAAAAGCATACCTAGCAGAATTGAGTCAGTTTGTCAAAACTAATTGGGGCTGAAGTAGAAATCTGAAAGTATCCAAGTTAGTACTCTGAAGAACAAAAGGTTTGCCCTGTGAATGAATAAGTCAATATGGCAATCTATCTATATAAAAGGTTAATATACAAAGTGTCCCTTCTGGAGTTCGACCGGGAGTTCGATCGTTCGCTATGATGTGCGCTGACCACCAGGGGGCGGCGTGGAATGAAGGAAGGCCTGGGCCTCTAGCAGTGTTATATTTAGCTTTGTAACCAAACATACTTGCTTGGATTTACATCCGTGTTTTCAACACCCAGGTGTCCTGAGAGCTTGGACAAGTGGCTTAATCCCTGAGTAAACCCTGTCTCCTAATGTGAACATGTCCATCTATGTACTGGCATACTGTGGGGACTCTAAAAATAGTGCCCTCCTCCTTTCAACTTCACATGCCTGAGGAATCTGGTAGGATGGGGCCACCTTATGCGACGTGCACCTCTTTGGCAATGGAGAGATGTCTCTGTTGCGTCCTTGCCCCCTGATACCTCTAGATCTGTGTACCTTAAACAAGTATTTTAGAAATAAAGGGTGAGCTGGGGCTCTCCTTTGTGCTGCAGAAAGTGACAAGCCCAGGACTTCCTTCCTCTCCTTGATCTTTCTGAGAAGTAATTAAGGGAAGGAAATCACAAAGGACTTGCTGACTTCTCACAACAGTTATGAGTAAACACTTTGATTTTGATTAGCAAGCCTCCTAAAAGTGTAAAACGTACTCACACATCTCACACATGTTTTGGGAAATTATAATGTTCTATACATTTGCCTTCATTCAAAAGAAGGTATTTGGGGGAAAGTATTTATTTGTGGGCCATGCAGCCATCATTCTCAACACTGGTGCCAACATTTCTGGCCCGTTACTGAAATGTATATCCTGGCGAAACGACAGTGGGGTTATAGGAGGCCTTTTCTTAGCCCTTAGAAGAGTTGCCTCTATTTGAAAGGGGTCTTTACACTTGCCCTTTCCAACACCTCCAGGCAAATCCCTCTAGTCAAGTGAATGCAGAGATAGCTGCTACTAAAATCCATCTCTAGAAGGAGCTGCACGCCATGAATGCAGTTCCTTCTCTGAGACACACGGGCTATTTGAGATACGTAAACCATGCACGCTTAAGAGTTGGATTGAAACCATATTGGAAATTTGATTCCTGGACATGTACATCTGGCACATATATTCGGGAAATGAAGCCTTTGGCAGCCTTTTCTTAGGATCTAAATATTTGGCTCTTGTAGACAGCCATTTCCAGCACTCGGGCCTCATCCTGCTTCTCCAGGCGTGTTCTGACATTAGGCAGTGTTGCTCCCACAAAAGGTATCCGGAAGGATGCTGGTTCTCCCCCTGGTTCTGACACACAGAAAATGGACGTGGAAACACTTGGGTTTCATCTCCTAGAGCAGTGGTCCTCAACCTTCTGGCCCTTTAAATACAGTTCCTCATGTTGTGACCCAACCATAACATTATTTTCGTTGCTACTTCATAACTGTAATGTTGCGACTGTTATGGATTGTAATGTAAATATCTGATATGCAGGATGGTCTTAGGCGACCCCTGTGAAAGGGTCCTTCGACCGCCAAAGGGGTCGCGACCCACAGATTGAGAACCGCTGTCCTAGAGGGTCTGCATGAGATTTAGGGAGATGTGGCAGATTCCACAGGGAGCTCCATATGCTAAAAGGAAGCTGCACAATGGGATCTGGGAAGACCAGATAGTTTCCTCATCCGGCAACGGGGCTGTTGCAAAGACAGGATAGCAAGTGCGGTTTTGCAGTTCACCCTGCTGGTTGTTCCTTTCTCCGTTTAAGGCCCATGGAGCGCCCTGGCTTCTCCCCACTCCTCGCTCTGCAGTCATCCTGGCTCTAGCTTCTCCAGTTAGACATTCAGGAATTGTCTTAACGATGTTAACTACCCTGGTGGGTAAGTGCAGCAGCTGGCAGCAACTCCAGGCCCCCTGCCTGCTGCTGTTGAACTCAACCAGTGAAATCAATTTGTTGTCAACAGCTGTTCCTCTCCAGCCTCATTCAAGAGCTTATGATCATTCCTGTTTTCTTTCTTAAGGAAGCAAACCCTGACCACGGTGCCAGGGAAACGTGTAGTTCCACCAAGATGTTTAGCTTTGCTTCTCCATAGTATATGGTCTTCCTCATTGCCCCAGGAAGCCATTTTCCTCGCAGATGATCCCAGGCAGGATGATGGCAGAGCAGATGATGGCAGAGCAGAGTCAATGAGCCCTAACCCAGTGGAGATGGTTTTAGTTGGAAGCCTGCTTCCAACAGAACCCACTTAGGAAAAACCACTTTAGTTTTCCTAAGGACCCAGAGTGCTCTAGATGGAGAAAGAAGGTTTTTGCAAGGAACCTATTACTCTTTCTTAGCAAAAATTTAACACTGTGTTGGCTTTTTCT
Organism: Myotis myotis; assembly: GCF_014108235.1. Lineage (NCBI taxonomy): Eukaryota > Metazoa > Chordata > Mammalia > Chiroptera > Vespertilionidae > Myotis > Myotis myotis. The sequence continues at coordinate 27,884,637 of NW_023416319.1, forward strand.
TTATTTATTTTTATTTTTTATAACCTGAGACCCCCATCTGTTGTTGTTTTTTTTCCAGTATCTCTTTTTTTTTAATTAAATCTTTATTGTTCGGATTATTACAGTTGTTCCTCTTTTTCCCCCCATAGCTCCCCTCCACCCGGTTCCCACCCCACCCTCCGCCCTCACCCCCCCCCCCCCCCCACTGTCCTCATCCATAGGTGCATGATTTTTGTCCAGTCTCTTCCCGACCCCATCCGTTTTTATGTACTCCTATGGCAGTGGTTCATTTTACCACATGCAACAGTAGATTCACACTCTGCTAATATTACCTGATAAAATGTGCCAAGAAATAAAGGTACTAGACATGTTGTGATAGGTTAGTTCACTTAACCCTCGGGGTAGAGAGTAAAACAGGTATGATAATCTGCATTAAGGACATAGGTTTAAAAACTGATTTAAGTATTCGTTCAGTATAAACATTCATTTACCACTATGTGCTTGTTTTCTTGGTAAATAGCATGTTCAGAAATTTTCTTAGTGATTTTCGGCTCTGAGAAGTACAGTATGGTCATTTCACAAGTTAATTTGGAATGCAGAGCAATTGAATTTAAGAGAGTTAAAGCAATTCCTTTAATAGTAATAAAAGGGGCCCTAACTGGTTTGGCTCGGTGGATAGAGCACCAGCTTGCAGACTGAAAGGTCCCAGGTTCAATTCCAGTCAAGGGACCGTGCAGGAGGCAGCTGATCGATGTTTCTCTCTCATCGATGTTTCTAGCTCTCTATCCCTCTCCCTTTCTCTCTGTAAAAAATCAATAAAATATATTTAAAAAAGATAAACATAATAATAAGGAAGAATCTATAGGTGCTTAAATAAGTAAGAACATAAGAGTTAAGTAAATATTACTGAATGTTAATATCATGTTTCTACTCACTGCCTTTGGAATGTGTCTGTGCAGGTATGGGTTTTCGTGTGTGTGTGTGTGTGTGTGTGTGTGTGTGTGTGTGTGTATTTTGTGGGAATAATGAGAGGAGGGAGGATAAAGAGGAAAGTTTCCTCTAAGACTTCTACATCATTTCTATCTACATCTGCTGATTCTCTCCACTTGAGGGATAACAGCAGTTTCTCAGGGGTCTCCAAGCTGTAACTTTAGATTCCTTTTTTGTCATCTTTTTCTTGTGGCTGGGAGCAAGGTTACTTATATTTTCCATTAACCATAATAGAACAAAGCCCTTCACCCATATTCTGCTCTTGAATATTTTATGACTGCATTTTATGGTAATGGGCCAGTACAAAGAAATTGATCAGGGAATAATTATGCTCCTAAATGAAGGACATGGATCTAAAACCAATTACTGCATTGTTGCTAGAGAAAACAGTGCCTGGGGAGGAGGGGGATAACGTCATCATTGAAGTAAAACAAAAGTATACATACAATGAAGTGTAATGTTTAGTTGTGATTTGAAATTAATGTATTGCTCCATACTTAGCAAACAAAAAGGAGTGGTCATTATCTTCTATTAGTAGCTATGAATGATGTGTAATTAAATTGACAATATTTCTTTGTTCCTGCGTCTCAGTATGAAATATCCCCAGGCTGACTAAATAGGAGAGAGAGAGGGAGGGAGGGAGAGAGAGAGAGAGAGAGAGAGAGAGAGAGAGAGAAAGAAATGATAGGGAATTCTTCAGGGGGAAAAAATGTCCATAGGGCCCTGGAAAAAGAGATGATAAAGTACTGACCTTAAATCTATTTAATATTAAAGGCAGCATTGTTCTAAAAACAATTCTATAAAAAGATCCTAAATGTTAATGCAGACATTTAATTTATGAGAAAATGAGATGCAGTGGCTGGAAGGGAACTAGCATCCAGTTTCTTTCCTGAGAAATGGCTGAGGTAGTGAGTGAGGGGGGATGGTCAGTGTGTCCAAATTCAACAGTGCTGATTCAGATATGCGTGCAGACCACCCTGCCCAGGCAAACAGGGCCCTTTATTCCTTGTAAGATGGAAGAAAGGGGAGCAAGGGAAGGAAGGAGAAAGGTTGAGAGACAGAAGAATTAAGGAGGCACAGCCCTATGAAGTTGTGGTCGAGTAGGGGCTTCTTCAATGAGGCAAGTTTCTGAATCCAGGTTGCAGATAAAACTTGGAAAAGAATGTTTTTAAATTTTAATTCTGATTCATATCAGGGCAAATCTAGATGGTTGGCTGAATAATATGAGAAGTATTAAGATTGTTTTTAATCCAAAATGATAAAACCGTTGTTTGCTGTCCCATACTGAATAATGCATTTCTTTAGATATTGGTTGTTGTTATTCTGTGTGGTTTTTGGTTTGATTGAATTTGTTTGTTTGTTTCTTTCTTTTTAAAATATTTAAGTTCCCAAACTAAACACAAACACCAGTGGGAAGAGTGGTAATTGTCAGGAAATAGTTTCTAGTAGAAATGCCTTGTCTTTTTTTTTTAATGTTTAATTCTTCTAAAGTTGTATTGTTCACATTATTAAGAGAGTGAATGTTCATTACAGAAAATTTGGGAACTAGGAATAAAGGAAATATGCTTATGGTTCTGCAGGCTAAAGACACTCAGCGTCAACTTTGATGTATGTTCTTCATTAGTATTCCTCTGCTGAATGTTCCTTTATTTTGTTAGTTTGATAACAGTAGACCCAAACCCTTCCGCAAGGGGAATTTCAGCACAGGCGGTGGCCTACATACAGAAGCTTCATAAGAGGCACACAGATTTGTTTGTGAATCTTCTCCATGACACATAGGAGCTACGTGTCCATGAGTAAACCATTTGAACTTTCTCAGCTTTCATTCCCTGATTTGAAAAAGGGGATGACAATACCCACTTTTCAGGGTTTTGTGAAGATGCCAGCTACACTGTGTGACATGCCCATCCCTGAGCCTGTGGCCCCAACAGCAAGATGCCTCATCGCTGACAGGTCTTGCCTCAGCATCATGCTTATCTTTCTGTTTTCCTTCTCCAACAAACATGGCAAAGGTCAAACAAAAGTTAGAAAATGAGAATGGTGGGTATGTCAAAGGGGATGAAAAGGAGGGTGTTGGAAGAAGGAGCTCTCAACAGAGGCAAAAATAACTTGCTGGATTTGTCATTTGACCAGATGGTCCTTGTTCTTCAGTCTTCTATGCTGTGGGATAAATAGTAAAGTTAATATATTTTGTCATCTGAGACCTAAGTTATGGTTTCAAGGAGATGTGTAACGAGCTCTGGAAATAAAAAGGTCAGAATTGGAGTCATTTGGGGGGAATGTTGGAATAAAGAGTTTCACTTTCTCTATATCTATTTAACAGTTCGTGGTAATAATATGCCAAATACAAAAATTATATGACTATGAAAATCAGCTTTATTCCCCTCTAATGTATGTTAACATATTAATAATATAAAAGTGTACATTGTAGGGATTTACAATATGTCAAACTCGATGATTTTATTCTTGAGATTTACAGCATCCTTTAAGGCACAATATTATACTTCTATACTCACACTACATATTTTTTAATTTAAATTCTTTATTGTTTAAAATATTACATAAGTCTCCTTTTCCCCCCATTGACCTCTCCCTGTCTGCCCCCACCGCCCGCCCAGCACATGTCCTCCCCACCCCCCCATCTCTGTCTATTGGTTATGCTCATATGAATGCATACAAGTCCTTTGGTTGATCTCTTACACCCTACATAATTTTTTGCAACAATTTTTATTTGGTTTGTAACTATTTAAAATTTTAATTGCTTGGCAGAGAAATGTTAACTATGAAAGTAGTCTAATTATTCAAAAGATATAATGATTTAATTCACATTCTAAATGGAAATGTTTAACAATAGCAAACATTCTTCTAGTACTCCCTAAATGGTAGGCATTACTTTATTATTTTAAGGTGTCATATGTATTAAGTCAATAACCTTATGACATAATGTTTACAAGTATTCTCAATTTTATAGATGAAGCACAGAGAAGTTAGCTGACTTGCCCAAGGTTAATAGCCAGATAATAAAAAGTTCAGGGGGAGAACCAAGATGGCAGCATAGGTTAACGCCGGACTTTGCTGCTTTGAACAACTACTTCAAAGGTGAAACCAAAAAACGGAAGGGACATCACCCAGAACCACAGGAACGCTGGCTGAGTGGAAGTCCTACAACTAGGAGGAAAGAGAAACGCATACGGACACTCAGAGGAGGCACAGTGCTTAAGTCAAATTCTGAGGTGCGGAGTGCGCGGAGCGGGCTGGCGGCGGAGGGCGCGGTTGGCGTTTTCAATCGGGAGGGAGTCGCAGAATCTGAGCTCCAGATCCGGGTGAGTCTTTAGCGACCCAGACTCAAACGGGAGAAGCGGGACTGTCTGGCTTCGGTCAGAGCGAGTGCAGCTTTCTCTCTGAGCTTTGCAGCGGGTGCTGGGACTCAGAGAGGCAGAGCCCCTGAGGACAGGACTGAGAGCCGCCATAACTGCTCTCTCCTGCCCACCCTGTTGATCCTGTTCGGACCCGCCCCGCCCAAGCCCTGCACACAGGCATTTGCCGGATAGCCTCAGGCAAAGGCTAGATTAGCACCTCCCTAGAGGACAGAAGTTCTCTCACTGCTGACACAGCTGATTCTCATAGCCACTTGGACTGGAGGTCAAACCCTCCCTGGAATTAGCTACAACAATCAAGATTTAACTATAAGACTACGCACAAAGACCACTAGGGGGTGCACCAAGGAAGCATAACAAAATGCGGAGACAAAGAAACAGGACAAAATTGTCAATGGAAGATATAGAGTTCAGAACCACACTTTTAAGGTCTCTCAAGAACTGTTTAGAAGCCGCCGATAAACTTAATGAGATCTACAAGAAAACTAATGAGACCCTCGATCTTATATTGGGGAACCAACTAGAAATTAAGCATACATGGACTGAAATAACGAATATTATACAGACTCCCGACAGCAGACCAGAGGAGCGCAAGAATCAAGTCAATGATTTGAAATGCGAGGAAGCAAAAAACACCCAACCGGAAAAGCAAAATGAAAAAAGAATCCAAAAATGCGAGGATAGTGTAAGGAGCCTCTGGGACAGCTTCAAGCGTACCAACATCAGAATTATAGGGGTGCCAGAAGATGAGAGAGAGCAAGATATTGAAAACCTATTTGAAGAAATAATGACAGAAAACTTCCCCCATCTGGTGAAAGAAATGGACTTACAGGTCCAAGAAGCGCGGAGAACCCCAAACAAAAGGAATCCAAAGAGGACCACACCAAGACACATCATAATTAAAATGCCAAGAGCAAAAGATAAAGAGAGACTCTTAAAAACAGCAAGAGAAAGAAACTCAGTTACCTACAAGGGAATACCCATACGACTGTCAGCTGATTTCTCAACAGAAACTTTGCAGGCCAGAAGGGAGTGGCAAGAAATATTCAAAGTGATGAATACCAAGAACCTACAACCAAGATTACTTTATCCAGCAAAGCTATCATTCAGAATTGAAGGTCAGATAAAGAGCTTCACAGATAAGGAAAAGCTAAAGGAGTTCATCACCACCAAACCAGGATTATATGAAATGCTGAAAGGTATCCTTTAAGAAGAGGAAGAGGAAGAAAAAGGTAAAGATACAAATTATGAACAACAAATATGCATCTATCAACAAGTGAATCTAAGAATCAAGTGAATAAATAATCTGATGAACAGAATGAACTGTTGATTATAATAGAATCAGGGACATAGAAAGGGAATGGACTGACTATTCCTGGGGGGGAAAGGGGTGTGGGAGATGCGGGAAGAGACTGGACAAAAATCGTGCACCTATGGAAGAGGACAGTGGGTGGGGAGTGAGGGCGGAGGGTGGGGCGGGAACTGGGAGGAGGGGAGTTATGGGGGGAAAAAAAAGAGGAACAAATGTAATAATCTGAACAATAAAGATTTAATAAAAAAAATAAAATAAAATAAAAAAAAGTTCAGGTACTCTGATTCCAGAGCCAATATCCTAGTCAGTATTCCATCTCTCAATAGTAGCATCTATTAATTAAATACATAGTATATGCCTGCTCAATTTAATAACTTTGCATATATAATCATATATATAATATATACATACATGTATATGATTGTATGTGTATATATAATTAATGCGTTTATGATTATGAATATATACATATATGTATATGCATATTACATATATATGATTTCTGAGATGGGAGGATTTTCTACTAATAGGATTTACAATTCTTTTATTAAGTTTTCCAGGCTAACAGCCATTTCTCCTAAAACATTTGAAACAAGGTCCTAGGAAATTACATTAGAGGACACATGAATGGCATTAGCTAAGGATACATAAGAAATCTTTCTCAACACAAATTATCAAACCAAATCTATCCCAAGGGAAATGGCCCCCCTTGTTTGTTAGTCCCAATTCCATTGTTTCAGCACCTCATGGTCCAGGCCACATGTTCATTTTAATATTTTACTCATTAGATCTTTTGCATTTGGGGGATTTGTTCATTGATAGCCTAACTAGAACACTAGAGCTTTCAGTGTGTGTGTGTGTGTGTGTGTGTGTGTGTGTGTGTGTGTGTGAAAGTACACACATGGGCATGGAGATTTTACTCCCCTCAGCGTTTATTAAGAATCATGATCTAAAGTTTTGCTGCAAAATGAGATCAGGAAATATTGCATTATACAGAAGGTGAGCTAAACTTTAACATTTTTATTAAAAAGTTCTAGTACTTATGAGTCAGCTTCCCATATTGTGTATTTAATGGCTGAAGAATGAAACAATTTTAGGGAAAAAAAATGACTTTCAATTAATAGCTAAGTCCCTTGAAATAAATCATTTAAAGCTTTATCACTGTGAAAATTCGTATGAAAACTCACGGTTGTTTAAAGTATTCCCCCTTTTTTCTTTGGTAATAGCAGTATTTTGTCACCTGCTTTAGGGTGAAATTTAGAACCTAAGGATTACATATTTTGAAGTACCTGCCAAACTGGAAACTTCTGGATCTTGATCAGAAACAATTAGTTTTGTCTCAACAACATCCTTTATAAAAGATCCAAAGTAGTGTCATAGTTTGCAGATACAAAAATCTAGGCTTTAATCCTGTCTCAACCAATTTCAAACTATGTGACCCAGAGCACAATACTTAAATCCAGTTCTACATAAAATGGGGATAGAATATCTACATTACAGGATTGTTAAAAGGAAGCATGAGATAACACTTGTAAAGGGCTTAGTGCAGTGCCAGGTAGACAGAGGTTCCCAGGAAACTCTGATGGTAAAAGAAGGCAGGATGAAAGATGGTTTTCCCAGGTCAAAGTTGATCTGGTCAACTTGCTGCCTTCTAGCCCTGACCCACATGACCCAGAGGTCTCTGTCCTTACCAATTCTTTGGCCATGGCTTTGAAGAAGGTTAGAACACCTCAGAATTCAAAGAATGGCTTTGAGAAAGGATCTGACTCTCAGGATTCAGGCTTCCAATGAAGAACACATTATAAAACATACTGTTAGCAAACTTTAAAAAGGAGAGGTCTCTTTTTCAGAATTCAATTATGGTGCCACTTGGAAGAAAGGAATAAACTTTATGACCTCTGTTTTCTCACTGGGAATCAGCCTTGCATTGTTGCGCAGACCTCGGTCGTTCACCACCTTCTTAATAATGTGCTATTATTTACTTACTAGAGGCCCGGTGCACAAAAATTTATGCTATCGGGACGGTTCCTCAGCCTGGCCTGCGCCCTCTTGCACTAACATTCCTCGGGGAATGACTACCTGCTGACTTAGGCCCGCTCCCTGGGGGATTGGGCCTAAGCTGGCAGTCAGACATCATTCTGGCAGCCTGGGAGCCCTTGGGGGATGTCCACTTGCCAGTGGGGAGAAGGCCTAGCTGCAGTTGGACATCCTTAGCGCTGCTGAGGAGGCGGGAGAGGCTCCTACCACCACCGCTGTTCTGGTAGCCATCAGCCTGGCTTGTGGCTGAGCAGAGCTCCCACTGTGGGAGCACACTGACCACCAGGGAGCAGCTCCTGCATTGAGTGTGTGTCATACTGACCAGTGATTCCCAGTCGCTCTGCTGTTAGGGTCAATTTGCATATTGCCCTTTTATTATATAGGATAGAGGCCTGGTGCATGGGTGGGGGCCAGCTGGTTTTCCCTGAAGGGTGTCCCGGATCAGGGTGGGGGTCCCGCTGGGGTACCTGGCCAGCCTGGGTGAGGGGCTGAGGGCCGTTTTCAGACTGGCCACACCCCCTTCAGGGTGGGGGTCCCCGGTGGGGTGCCTGACCAGTCTGGGTGAGGGGCTGAGGGCTGTTTGCAGGCTGGCCAAGCCCCCCAGCGAGGACCCTCACCCCATGAGGGTGTGGCCAACCTGGGTGAGGGGCTGATGGCTGTTTGCAGGCTGGCCACAGCCCCCAGCCACCCAAGCTCCCAGTGGAGGCTGGCTGGAAGCAGGTATCTGGGATTTATTTAGCTTCTATAATTGAAACTTTGTTGCCTTTTGCAGAGGCCACAGCTGGCCAGAGTAGGCAGGAAGCTTGGCTTCCTTCATTGCCAGGCAACCAAGCCTCCTGCTTGCTCCAGCTTTGTGGCTGATGGCCGCCATCTTGGTTGGGTTAATTTGCATAAAGTCTCTCTGATTGGCTGGTGGGCACGGCTTGGGCATCGCGAAGGTACGGTCAATTAGCATCTTTGTCTTTTATTCGTGTGGATGCTTTTTCTTACCCTATTTTTACTTTTAACCTTAATTTGTTTGAATACATTTATTTCTATCTCAAACAGAAAACCAATAGCAATTGCCATATTAATAGAACTTAAAAAAGAGAGATACATAATTACTGAAAAAATGTTTATTAGTATCCTACTTAAAAATATTTCACATATTTCCAGGTGACATTTTTTCCACAGTTAGAAAAGCTCTACCACAGTGTCTTACTGCAATATGTTCAGGAACATAGAAGTGATCAAAAGCTTCTCACCTGAATGTAGTAGTCCTGCCAAGGGACTTTAAGGCCATTCAGTCCTTTGTTCTACAGTTGAGGATTATGAGACGTAGAGGGATTAACAACGTGATGAGGACACAATTTGTTAGAGATAATGTATAATATTCTGCTGTGGAGAGGGTACAAGAGAAAATTTGTTATCTGGTATTTACATGTAGAATCCACTATTACTATCACTAATATCATACAATGATCAAGCAAACCAGAGAATTATAGGAGGTCAGCAAAGTGAAGAACTGTAAAACATGACAGGATTGAGCCTTTGTACATCATTACCAAATCTGAGCTCTTGAGATTGACATGTCTCAGACTTCATTGTTTTCTCATTTTCCCCTATGTTGTTTCTTGGACTGACACCTCTCTTTATATTTGATTAAATTATATTTCTATTTAGTATTCTTGTGATGGTCATAAAAAAACAGACCTGCACTAGAGCACATGGCCCCAAATATAATTACTATCCAGTATCTCTTGGTTGGATGAGACAAAAAATATTTGCCATCAATATTACTATCTTCCTTTCAAAGGAATCCTCACATGGCAAAGCCCTGTGATAAACACATGTTTTGCATTAGCCTCTTTCCCCCAGAAAGCAATTAGAGTCACCTTTCTCTCTTCCTTACCCTTTGCAGGTCCTATGAGTAAGTAACTTTGTGCTTTCCTTATGCTTGCCTTATAGCAACTGTAATTGAGATAGAAGAGCAGGAGGAGGCACAGTTAATTCATTCATGATTGACCCACCTGTATTTGAGTAATTCAGTGTATCCCAGCAAGAATTTGATAGCTCCTCCAATTTTTTTTTTACTGAGTTTTGAGAATCTATCATTATGTGTAGGATGGCAGAACTCAGGAGTTGTAGATATGCCAAAACCATACATGGGATATCCTCTCCTTCTCTTCCCCAACTCTTTGCCTGAGCCAGATAATACTGTATTTTCATAGGTCAAAATGGCCAAATATCTGCAATTCTATATCATTTAACCTCTAGAAAGAGGAGAGAACATTTATTACAGCCCAGTGGCTAAGATCTCTCCATATGAGATGTGCAACAAGTAGGTATCAGTTGCATATAACCTAAGGACCTAACTTCAGACGCCATGTCTAGTTCTTGGAAACCAAATCATCTGATAAACGTTGTTACAAAACAGAACGAGCAAAGATGAGATCTAAGCCCAATAAGCTCCATCGCTAGGATGGACTGATGCAGGAAATGAATGAGAAAATAGCCAATAGCTATTGTTGTATGCCGACTGAGGTTGTGGAAAGCATCAAGATATACTTTAACACATGGTGTGCAACTTTCAAATGTGTTGCCGGGATGCAGACTCAGGAAACTAGAGTGGAGGGCTTTTGAACCTGGTAGTATCGTTACTAATGCAGTGATTAGTTTATGGAACACCTATGGGTCATCGGGGCGGGTGGGGGGCCTGAAATTTAGAAGCCCAACCTCAAGATTTTTTAATAGACTCGCAATCCAAGGGGAAATTTCCATGCATAAATGACTGGAAATGCTATTGTTTGGGGTGGTGGAGACACTATACACAGAGCAGGAATTGCTTTAGATTGTTTAGGGTATGAAAGAAACATTTTTTTCAGTATTCCACTATGTCTTATATAAGTGTTTTTTAATAAAAGAAAGAAGCATTTTATTTTAACAAGAAACCATAGCAGCTTAATTATAAAAATGCTATTTTTTTCAAATACTTTGCAATTTGACCCAATTAGAAAAGTAGAATGTTGTGATTTTTATCACAGTATTCTCATATTTCTATTCTTTATATTTGTTCATATAATTTGGTTCTTAAAGTTTCATGAGAAATAATGTACTTCATTTGAAACTGAAATAGTCACAGGTATGTAGCACAGGTGTGTTGTAGGGAGAGAGAGAGACAGAGGCTAAGCAGTAAACTCTGAGGAATCTTATGTAAAAGAACTAAAGAATCAGTGAAACAAAACAAGATTTTAGTGGTAACCATGGCAACCTCCACAGATAAGGAAGAACATGAAGCTTTCTGGTCATTATTATTATTGTATTTCAACATTTATTGACTGCCTGCCTGCATGGGGCTGGGGCTAATCAATTTTTTTCTCAGGAGGAACAGTTAAATGGAGATGAGGTTTCCCTAAAGGGAACCGGGTGGATTCTAAGAGCTTTTAATGAAGTTGGGACTGCCAGATGCCAAAGGAACGCTCAATTCTCTCTGTTTTGCATTGGAGACATTTTTAAAACTTGGAGACTATGTCACATAAGGGACCGTGCAATGACATTTACCCAAGACACATCTGACATGTCGAAAGATATATGATAAAATCAGTGATGTGGAATGAAAGAAACCAAAGGTTAGATTGAAGATTAATCGGGCTCTTGTTTGGAGAGAGAGCCGATAATATTTTTTGGTCAGCCATTTTCTCCTAGGGTCCCGGGGGCAAAGCCTATTTATTATAGTGACATAATTAAGGCTCTGGTCAAAGAAAATAAATGTTTAGATACACCAACTTCCGAGATGAACTTATTTCTCCTTCATCCCTAGACACAGTGCAAAACTGTTACAAAACAAAAGCACAGCTGAACAAAAGGAAACGGAAAGACTCTTTTACCTTCCAGGCCTGGTGGGACCATGCTTGGAGGGTGGGAAGGATGGGCCTGGTACCAGCTTTGGGGGTTTGCTAAGGGAAAACTATTAGAAGTATTAGCACTGCCTGAATAGAACCCTTTCTCTGATCAGGATTTCTCAAAGAAATCTCCTGGGGGGTCTACTTAAAATGCAGATTGTGATCAGTAGAATCTTGTAGACTCACCAGAATCCGGTGGGACCCCAGCTTCTGGTATTTCTAACTTCCCTTTGATGTCCATACATGATGATGACCATACTTTAAACTATAAACCTCAGCTGTGGCTGCACAACACCATCCATCACCTGGGGAGTCTGTAAACATTTTCCTGCCCTGGCCTTCCCTCCAAACCAGTGCAATCAGCATATGCCGAGATGCCATCTAGGAGCTGAGAACCACAGCAGCCCTCGGTCAAATGTGAATCCCAGATATACTCATTTAGCTAACACCGGGTTTTACGGTCTTTCTTATACTTAAAAAGAAAATATACAACCCATATTTCTTGCTCTTCTTTGAATAAACAACACTAGGACTGCATTTATACCCGGTTATCATCAGCTGTGGGCATGTGCTCTGTACCTTGTGGACTGGGCACAGAGCCTACAGGTCTTCTCTGCCTGTTCAGCTGCTTTCCCCATTTAAAAAAAAATATTTTATTGCTTTTTAGAGAGAGAGAGAGAGAAAGGGAGGTGGAGGGAGTGAGAGGGAATCATCAGTGTGAGCCTCCTGCACACCCCCTATCTGGGACAGAGTCCACAATCTAGGCATGTGCCCTAACTGGCTATCAAACCAGCAGTCTTTTAGTGCATGGGACAACACCCAAGTAACTTAGCCACACCAGCCATGGCGACCTTTATACCCCTGTTCACACAGTCACACTGTAATGTCTCTGCTTGGATGGGTGGTTTGTAATGCTGTTCTTCCTTTAATCCTTGACTGACACGTGGCAGAGGTGGTGGGTAGTTGGTTTGGATCCCCACTTGAAGCACTGATGGGGACAGACACGCGTGTAGGAGTCAGGAACTGAGTTCTGGTCTGGTTCTGCCACTTACTGCTCTATTGATGTTGATACTTAACCTCTCTGGATCTGAGTTTTCCTCGTCTGTAAAGTCATACTGTTTGTAGACTGGGCTAAACGTCCTTGGAGTACACTAGCACAGCGTCTGCCACCCTTACTCATTGCTCTGCAAACCCCTCCGGAGTGCTGCTCAGTCTGTGCCAGGCACTCGTGAATGGAGGATGGGAAACACACAAGTCAAAGTCAAGCCATATACCTGCCAGGGCTCTGAGGGCTTTACAGTTCTCCTGGAGGGAAGAGTTAGAAATTGGGTGGCCGTACAGCTCCATTTGCCCAAACAGGCTGGCTTGTATTTGATGTTCTGTGGGATTATGGACAGCACTAGTTTCACTCACAGAAGTGGTTCTGCTTTGGGTAAGTGAGCGTTTGGTCTCTGCAGTTAGGAAAAGATTGCATTGTGAGGTTTCTCTAGGGAAGGGGAGGGAGCCGATGGGATGCCACAGTGGGGTGTGCCAGCATGGATAGTCACATGCTTTGATGGGTAGCTGTGGTCCCCTCCACTGTGCTCCCCAGGATCCCAGAGAAGTCCTCCTGAGCAAGTTCCAGTGCAGAGACACTAAAAAAGGGAGAATGAATTTGGCTGGACTTGGGGACTCTTCCTACACTCTGTCAGCTCCAGTGACAACGTTTGTTTGTTTCTTGTCCCTTGCTTCTGTACCTTTTTTACATTAAATCTTCTGGTTTCCGGGCATCTGTCTGAGACTGATGCTGAAACTCCCCTGACCCTCTTTTTAAGTTGTTTTTAAAACCCCCAGTGACCAGGAATTTCCAAGGGCCAACGTATGCCTGCTACTGCCACCTAGTGGAGACATCACAATGTCATGATTGCCTTCATCGTTGATCAAAAACTCTAGGCTAGGCTGCGTGCAATTTATTTGAAGGAATTAGCCAGACAATGCTTCTGGTTTGATGGAAAATAATTGGAAAGTAAAGATCTTCCACAAAGTATACACATGCTTAATCTCTATTTAAAATTTTTTTCTGCTAAAGAGTTTTAAAAGCAAACTCTAAAAACACCAATGCAACAGTTCCTGATGCATAGAAGCTGAACAATATTGGATTGAAGAGTGAATAAACCAAGGATCACAGAGAAGAAAAAATGAACTCTTCACACCTTTATTCAAGCAGAGTTATAGTTCTCTTGTGAAGTACAGTGTGTGGCATCTTGCTCCTTTTCACATGAAGAATAGATTCTCCAAAGTGACACTGGTTTGATTGGCATGGAATTGCTTGTGTTGTGGTAATTACGGAATTGCTAGTTCATAGTAATAACTCTACTTGTAGTAAATTTAGATCTTCCTCTTTGAATTGTCTTTTTTTTTAAGTCAGTCGTCTTTCAAATAATGTTGAACAAGACATATTTGCTTTATTCCTATTTCTTTGTCTTCCTTATTCCACCCTTTTCTGCAAATAGGCGTGCATAACATCTTTTCTATCTCTGGTTAATTCTGAGGATTTTTATCTCCAGATTTATTCCCACCAAACCTGTTCACCATGAAGATGCCCAGTGGTTCTCATCTACCTAATTCAAGCAGACTGATTTTATTCTGTAATTTTTGAGAAAATGTTCTTAACAGTCTCAGTACATTGGTATTCTTTTTAAAAATTATATATTTTTTATTGATTTCAGAGAGATGGGAGAGGGAGAGAGAGATAGAAACATCAATGATGAGAGAGAATCATTGATCGGCTGTCTCCTGCACGTTCCCTACTAGGGATCGTATCCGCAACCCAGGCATATGCTCTTGATCAGAATCGAATCTGGGACCCTTCAGTCTGCAGGCCGACGCTCTATCCACTGAGCCAAACCAGCTAGGACAGTACATTGGTATTCTTGAATACAAATAACATGAGTAAAGTGCATAAAGCCACATCTATATTATAATGACTATAGCAGTATTATGCTCTCTTGTTATTCCAACTCTCCTAAGGATTCTCAAAAGAATAGTTCCTTGAGGAATAGTTCACCAAGGTCACTGGAATATTTAATATTCTGTAATTATTTCTGATTTACAATATGTTGGCCAAAAGCAGATTCTAGAAATAAATCAGCAGTAGTTTCACTCAGGGTAAAAATAGGGCATAAATTGAAACATAGTCTTCATATTAAATTATACTATCATGTTATGTTTGCTATATTTGGCGCTGTGTCAACTTCAATATTTTCATGCTGTAATTGTCTAGCTGGTGCTTTCCAAAAATATCACAAAGACTCTTATTCTGCTTTTGTACCATTTAGTACCTGATTTGAAATATCCAATTGTAGTTACTTGAGACCATTTCATTGTTTGAAAGAAGCTTAGATGAACTGTAGCCAGACCTCTGTATTTTATCACTGAAGAGTCTGAGGCCCAGTGAGGCAAAGTATCTGCCAGAGGTCACGTACCTAGATCTAAACTAGGACTGAGTTCACTTCTCTGTTGACTATTCTAGATTGTCATTAATTTTATTATTCATGCACATGGGAGGGTGAAAAAAATATTCCTCCCACCATCTAAGTTTTTCTAGCAGAGACAGATTAACAGGAGAAAATGTCCAAAATTGATTTTACAAATGCATCTTTGGGGGTGTCTTAAGACTAAGATCTTAAGATGCATTGGGCAGTTATGGCTTATATGACATCTGGAGATAAGGAGAAAGGGGAGGGGTGGTGGTTTAGGACTTCAAAAGACAGTAAGGCAATTCACATGAAGATGGAAAAGCAAATGCAGTGGGGCCTTGACTTACGAGTTTAATTCGTTCTGTGATGGAGCTCGTAACTCAAATTACTCGTATGTCAAATCAAAAAGTGAACGAGTGAGACATGTGATGCTGGGCTGATGTTGTGGCGTTCACTGTGATGTTCGCTGCGCTAACTAGCGGTGGGGTATCTGAAGCTGGCTCATAACCCGAATTTTAGCTTGCAACTCAAAGCAAAAAACTGGCTGAGAGATGGCTCGTATCTCGAAAAACTCGTTAGTCGGGACACTCGTAAGTCAAGGCCCCACTGTGCTTGGTAAATACATATTTGCTGGGCCATCTTTAACAAGGGGCATAGAGAGGACTTTGCTCAAAGGGGCCTTGCAGGTTCATCTCTGTCACATTGTAGTTTATATTAAACTACTAGAGGCCCGATGCACAGGATTCGTGCATGGGTGGCAGGCGTGGCTGTGGGAATCTGCCTGCTGTGGGAGCACTGCTTATCCCAGTCAGCTGAGCAGCTGTGGACCTACACTCTGAGCGGCTGCTCTCTGGTCTGGCATCTTCCCTGGAGCCAGAGCACTCACCTCTCCAGGGGACCTGGTTGGGGTGGGCCCAGGGATGATAGCACTGAGAGGCAGCAGAGTAGGCCTCGGTCCTGTGGCAACCACAAACCCACCTCCCAGCCTCCAGGGTTGGCTCTGTGAGCCCAGTGGCGCTGTGTGGCCTGCGGGCATTCGGAGAAGGTGGTGGGGAGCAAGGAGCGTGTGGTGAGGAGGCGATGATCACAACCTGGGTTTCTGCCCGTCGGGCTAGGATTCGCAGTGGGAACAGCCACTCATCCTGGTCAGCTGAGTGGTGCTCCCACTGTGGTAGCACACTGGTCAGTGTGCGTCATAGTGATTAGTCAACCGGTCATTCTGGTCATTCCACCATTTGGTCACTGGGCTTTTATTATATAGGATAGTTACCTCTGATGTATCTTCCTTCCTGGAGCAGGACGTCTATCTAAATCCCTTTTGGGGCACTTAGGAAAAAAAGTCAAACATTTTTTCAATATTCCAAAAGACATATTTTGGGTTGACAGGACCTTGCTTTTCTTCATTTAGAAAAAAATCTTTCAATGTAAACTGATGAACAAAAATAGATCCAGAGACATAGAAACATCGAACAGACTGTCAAACCTCAGAGGGAAGGAAGGGAAGGGGGTAGGGGGTGGTAAAAGATCAACCAAAGGACTTGTATGCATACATATAAGCATAACCAATGACATAGTCAGTAGTGGGGGTGAGGGCATGCGTTGGGGGTGAGAGTGGCCGGAGAGAGGTCAATGGGGGGAAAAAGGAGACAGATGTAACACTTTCAACAATAAAGAATTTAAATTAAAAAAAAAATAATAAATCTTTTAAGGATTTCTTAACTTTTAATAAAGTATAGGCAACTATAGTTCTGTAATTTTAATCGATGTAATTCTGTATTTTAAAGAATTTCAATCGATGACTAAAAGTAATCGTCCTCTATCAAGGCTGCCTTGGAGGGCAGCATTTCTTGGATTCATGAAGTTATGTGTACAGCCTATTGCTACATGGACACTGCTTGTCATCGTCCACAAGTCCTTAATAAAGATAAACTGTGGAACATTTAAATAGACCAAAATGAGATCCTGTTTCTATTAATAAGTGGTGAAAGATCCAAGTGTTTCTCCAAATAGATCTGTTATTGGTGAAAGTGGAGTTCTTGGGGTGCTGCGAGGAAAAGAATTTCCAGAGGCCCCCACAGGAGGATGGAGTTTTATGGAAAGCTTTATTGATGATGTAAAAGGAAGGGGGTTCCCCTCCAAGTTCCCCTCTTTGTCCATCCTGTTATGGAAGATGTCCAATCTTGTCTTCAGAATTAAGGCCAGTGTCCAGAATTTCTGTTCCATATTAAAGTCCCGTCCAGCATCTGGCTAGATTAGCTTGTGTTTCCAGCTGCAGCTCATTGTGTGGGGGGGTGGCCATGTGGCTGCTAAGGCCACAAGTCTATGGAGAGAGACTAGGCAAGCTCGGATCATGGAGCAAAAGAGGGCAAGAGCACAAGAAGCAGTAGGCAAGTCTGTGTCTGAGGATTTAAGCATCCAAGATTTCCCTCATTTACATTGGCCCCACCCTCCTAGCCAATGATCTTCTTCCCAGGCTAGACTGACAGGCAAGAACCTTCCCTATGTCACCTGGACTTCACTGAGCATGTGTTTATCTGTCCCTTTGTTTGATCCCTTCCCCCAGTGATTGACAGGGGAAAGGACAGGTGATTTCCCTGGGAGCATGAAGCTGTGGCTTCCTGGTGAAGCTGCCCAGATGACCATGCTTATAATGTCTGTCCTTCCTTTTGCTTTCTTCCTATTATTAATATTAATAAACTAGCTAGTTACCGTAATAATGGATCTATTTTATTTATATATTTATTTATTTAAAATATTTTTTTATTGATTTCATAGAGGAAGGGAGAGGGGAGAGATAGAAACATCAATAATGGGAGACAATCAATCATTAGCTGCCTCCTGCACACCCCCCACTGGGGATTGAGCCTGCAAATTGGGCATGTGCCCTTGACCACATTCAAACTCGGGACCCTTTAGTCAGCAGGCCGACACTCTATCCACTGCGCCAAACCAGCCAGGGCATAATGGATCTATTTTAATGTGTTCAGATTTCCAGGGTCCTTTAAAATGACACCCTATTTTTTATATATATTTTAGAAGCCTGGTGCACAAATTTGTGCACCAGTGGGTCCCTTAGCCTGGCCTACAGAATTGGGCCAAAACAGGGTCTCCGACATCCCTTGAGTGGTCCTGGATTGCAAGAAGGTGCAGGCCAGGCCAAGGAACTCCACCGGTGCACAATCAGGGCCGGGGAGGGACATGGGATGTTGGCCAGCTGGGGAGAGACTACGGGAGGGCTCCAGGGCATGTCCAGCCCATCTCACTCAGTCCCAATCGGCCAGATCCCAGCAGCAAGCTAACCTAACAGTCGGAGCATCTCCCCCTGGTGGTCAGTGCACGTCATAGCAACTGGTCAACTGGTTGACTGTCTGCCCTCTGGTGGTCAGTGCACATCATAGCAAGCAGTTGAGTGGCTTTAGCATACCATTAGCATATTATGCTTTGATTGGTTGAACGGCCAACTGGACGACTGGACACTTAGCAGATTAGGCTTTTATTATATAGGATCAGACTAGTCACAGTAGTAAATGAATGTGTCTAGCAAAGTTAAAAATTAATACCCTCTCCAAATACCTCAGAGAGATTTTCCCCTTGATGTTTTGATCTATGACAGTTCAAACCCACATTACTGTAAGGCATGTGGATTGGAATTTTTGAAATGATCTTTCATTTTGATTCTTTAATATTCCACTTATATTTTTAAATTTTGAAAAGAATACACTTCTTCCTTCTTTCCTTACTTCTTCCTTTCCTTTCTTCCTTCCTTTCTTCCATAATTCATCAAACATTTATTGGTTCTGGCATCTATCGTATATCAGGTATTTTGTTGAATACTGTAGCACTTGCAATTTAGGAAAGATTACATTTTCGATGTGATTGTCTTATATTTTTAACCTTCAGAACTCTCTATCAAATTCATGATCATATTTGGAAAGTCTATCTATTATATTGCTTTGATCTTTATCGGAACCCCTTCAGGAATATTCTGAAACCCAACCTATTACTAGTCTTCAGTCATCACCCTCGCAGGTTGTGCTTAATTAAATTGTTCCAGTTGTAAAGAAAGCTCATACACAACTCTGTGATCAATGTTTCTTTTTCCCCATAACCATCGTCATCCGTTAAAAAATAATCCTGTTGCCTCATATCTTTGCATTTATACCAGCGAGATTAATATTGCCTTATAACCAACCCAGGGGACAGGGAGGGAGAGGTTTGCTTCAGTTGTCTTAGTTGATTAGAGCACTCCAGCCACAATACTCTCATTCACTCACTAGAAGCCTGATTGAATAGGGGAGTTGCTGCCTCTGCCCCTTTCAGAAGCCACAGCAGGCAGGCCTGGCTGGCGAGGGCTTCATTAGAGCCTGCTAGGATGACAGCAGACTGGGAAGCAGCTGTAAATGATCAGAACCAGGCCTTGGCCAGCTTCAGCCTCTGCCAAGCACAGCAAGGCTCCAATACTTTCTGAATTCCAAAGAAAACATGCCAGCCTGATGCCTGCTGATCATGGGACTGAGCCGGGATATCTGTGTCTGGGCTTGAGGTTTCAGAGGAAATGCTTGTCATGGGTGCAAACACTCTTTCTTGTCTTGTTGCCATACAGGAGCAGAAAATGACATATCAGCTGCATGTGTTTGCTCATGGCAATTCAATAGGTATTTCCAAAAATTTTTTAAATGTTCAAGCTAAATTTGTATTTTAAATATAATGGGGAGGACCTTAGGGATCACCTCCTACAGGCTTCTTGTTTTACAGAAAAGAAGAGACTCCGAGATCTCAGATTGACATTGGGCAAGGGTTAGGTGTCGCTCTTATCATTTCAACATTGTCCTAGAGATTCTAGACATTACAGTAAGAAAAAGGTAAAAAATTAAAAAGTAAGAGGTTCCAGACTGGAAAGAAATCTCTAAAACAGTCTTTATTAATAGGTGATGTGATATTGTATGCATAATATCCTGAGGAATACACATACACACACACACACACACACACACACACACACACACACACACAATTAGAACTAACAAAATTCAGCAAGGTCACATGATACAAAATCAATTTTCAAAGTCAATTGTATTTCTATATATATTAATAACCTGAAAAAAAAGAATTAAGAAAGACATTCCATCCCCATTAACATGAAAAAGAATAAAATAATTTGAAATAAATGTAACAAAAGAAGGGCAAGGCTTATACAATTAAAAGACGAGAGAAATTAAAGATCTAAATACACTGACAAACATTCATAGATGGAAAGACTCAGTATTGTTAAGATGTCAGTTCTTCCCAAATTGATATATAGATCTGAACAAAGTTCAGGGATTTATACCTCCTGATTTCAAAACTTATATAAGACCTACTATCATCAAGACAGTGAAAGACTCTCCCTAACCGGTTTGGCTCAGTGGATAGAGCGTCGGCCTACGGACTGAAGGGTCCCAGGTTCGATTCCAGTCAAGGGCATGTACCTTGGTTGCGGGCACATCCCCAGTAGCGGGTGTGCAGGAGGCAGCTGATCGATGTTTCTCTCTCATCGATGTTTCTAACTCTCTATGCCTCTCCCTTTCTCTCTGTAAAAAATCAATAAAATATATTTTAAAAAAAAAGACAGTGAAAGACTGGTGTAAGGTCAGACATGTAGCTCAAAAGAACAGAACTGAGACTCCTGAAATCAACTCTCACATTCAAGGTATTGATTTTCTACAGAGATGCCAAGACAGTTCATAGGGGAATGGATAATCTTTTCAACCAATTGTGCTAGAAGAATTGGATATCCACATACTAAAAGATGAATTTAGACCCTTGCCTCACAGCATGCCAAAAATTACAACAAAAAATGGATCACAGAGCTATGCTGAAAATCTAAGCATAAAAAACTGTTACAAGCAAACAGGAGAAGATATTTGTGATTTAAAATTGGACAGTGTTCTTACTCATGACATCCAAAGCATGGCCCTTAATAGAAAAATCGATAAGTTGGACTTTATCAAAACTAAAAACTTTTCCATTGAAAAAAGTAATATTAAGCCAATGAAAAGACAAAAGATTAGAATAAAATATTTTCAAATCATAAGTAAATATCCCAAAGGGATGGGGGAAGGGAGGCATCTGTAATACAATAAACAATTTTATATATATATATATATATATATATATATATATAGAGAGAGAGAGAGAGAGAGAGAGAGAGAGAGAGAGATGGAGAGAGAGAGCGAGAGATGGAGAGAGAGAGAGAGAGAGAGAGAGAGAGAGATGGAGAGAGAGAGCGAGAGATGGAGAGAGAGCCAGTCCCCTTTTCTTCCCCCGGGTGCCTTTCCTCTGCCTCTCTCTCCTAAGCTCCAAGGGCTCTGCTTTTACTTCTGTAACTTGTTTCCTGAGCCATGCAGCCCGGGTGGGTCCCTTTTACTACCTCTGTAACTTCCTAAATAAACTGTCTCTTATAATTTGGAAAAAAAGCGCTTTATGCCACTCGAAAGGCTCCAGTAAAAAAGACAGACACTGTCAACTGTTGGGGACAATGGAGAAACTGGAACCCACATACACCACTAGTTAGAACGTAAAATAATACAGTCAGTTTGGTAAACAGCGTGGCAACTTCTTGAAGTAAAACAATTTTAACATACAATCCAGCAGTTCTACTTCTAAGTATCCATCCAAGAGAAATGAAAACGTATGTCCATATAAAGTGTTATAAACACATGTTCATAGGAGCATTACTCATAACAACCCCAACTGGAAGCAGTTCACATAAATATCAACTAATACATGGAAAAAAATCAATGTCATGTAGCCATACGATGGAATACTATTTAACAGTAAAAAGAAATAAACTACAACGTGGATGGACCTCAAAAACACTATGCTAGGAGAACGGAGCCAGATGTGAAAGGCTACCTATTGTGTTATTCCACTGATGGGCAATGTCCAGAAAAGACCATGTCCAGCAAAGCCAGATAAGAATGCAGTGGCTGCCTGGAGCTGGGGGTGGGAGCAGGGATTGGCTGCAATGGGCATGAGAGACCTTCTTTGTGGTGACAGAAATGTTCTTAAATGGGATTATGGCGATTGTCACACTACTATATAAACTTACTAAATTATAAGTTGAACAAATTGGCAAATGTTATGGTGTGTAAATTATACCTGGGTAAAGCTGTTAAAGGAGATGAGCGAGGGGGTTGGGAGGTGCTATTAGCAGATGCAGATGGCCTGGGCAATGATATCTCGGGAAGGGAAGAGAAGGTGTATCGATGATTGTACCGGAAGGATTTTAATTCTATGGAGGTGACTGAGTGATGATAACACGGAGAGGTCAATGCTGCTGAAGGGAGGCTTTATCACTTACACTCCCCAAGAGAAGTCGGCAGCCAAAGAATGCGGGGCCACATGGGACAGCTCCAGGTTTAGTCAGGAGGCAGGAAAAAGCAAGAGAAAAGCCCAGGCCAAGGCCTTTATTGGGGTTTCTTTGGGGAATACAAAGCAGACATGGTAAACGGTTTAGAATTGGCTAGTTTGAGTCATTGATAGGCTTTGGGGTATAGGGGTGGTACCTAATGGTCTGGTTACTGATCCCTGGGTTGTTTTAAGGTAGGAAGAATGTTGGCTTTGTGTGTGTTTGATAAAGTAGATGGTTGGGGTACGGGGGTCTAGATCAATTAATTTACATATGAAAGGCACGTGTCCAGACTGGCCCTTTGCTCTCTAAGAATTAGCCAGCTCTGGGTGGGGGCGGTGTCTCCCACCAATGCGGCCCCAGATGCCAAGGCAACCAGAACACAGAAAGTTGATACAATAGGCCTTGTGACAAATGAATGACAAGCACAAGTTTAAGAAAATACAAAACAGCAGGAAGGGAAAATACAAGTGGCAATGAAGTAGAAACTATTTTTTCTGCTTTTAGTATATTCCTTGACCAGAATTTTCTAAATCAGTTCTTTTTTCTCTGGCAAAACCAAAAAACAAAATAAAATAAAAGCCTGCTCACATGTTTTTAAACAAACATCTAGGAAACTATAGTCATTTACACATGTACTTTGTCACGTTTATAGCATGTACTACTAAGTTGCAGCAGCAAAATTGGGTAAACCAGGCTTTAAAAGTTGTGGATTGAATAGAGCTTAGACACATATACCAGGAAAGGTATCATCTTGAATGCTATAATCATTCATGGAGTGTGCTGTAGTCAAGGTTTGGTTTTTGTAAGAGAGCGAAGTAAGGGTTCAGATCCTTATCATTAGCTTTTGTATACTTATTTAAATTCTTTTTAACTTGTAATTTTAGATAATGAGATTGAAATATATTAATCGCCCTCTTATTTTGCCTGTGTGCAGCTTACACATGTAACTCATTTTTATATTTCAGATGTATTGTATCTGATGCTTTATTTTAAATAAGGATATAAAGTAGACTTTTGGGCATTTTGTTGAAACCAAGAAATGAAAAACACACAGCATCAGAGATTTAAGAGTGAAAGCTTTGGGAGTTAAGACACAAAATCAAGTTGCGCAGCATAGTCCAACAGATGTTTAAACAGATGAGTAACATGTGCCTTGTGAATGCCTAATGGACATCAAAGAATACTACCTGATTTTGAGAAATGGAACAGATCATCTGAGTGCTGCAAGCCACCGGGAAATGGTTTCTCCAAAACGTCTACGGTGGACAGAACTCAGGCACCTGAGGATGTCTGCTTATAATTTTACATGTATACTTCTACCACTCTGTGTTGAACATAATAACTGTTCTAAGGGGGTGCGCCATATCTAAGGAGCACACAGGCTGTTTTTGTTTCTTAGCCTTGTCTCATCACATCTTCCAGGCCCATTCCTCCTATTTCTAACATCTTCCCTCTCCATGATGTCACTGAACGAGGTCTCTTTCATGATACTTACCAGAGGATGTACATATATCTTACTAACTGCATCATCATTCTTTCTAGTCCATATAAAGAGGACCACTATCACCCCACAAAATTGTACAAATAGATACTTGAGACAGACATTGGGGCATGAAGAAAATGATAAACACGTCATCTTTGTAGTGTGGACGTTCTCTACAAGTGAAAATGGCCAAGTGGGTCTCAGGATATTGTCAGAGAAGACAACCTGACACATTATAGATTCTTGATGTTTTCTGAAAACGAGCCAAAAAACTATAAAATGATTGAAGTGATTAGGGAGGAGTAAGTGAAAAGAGAATGTGCTGCTTCATGGTTACTGTGATTGGGGAGCCTGGTCAAACTTACTAAGCAGGTTGGGAAACTAGACTCCTTCACACAGAAGAAAAGAACAGGAGCTTGGAAATCTGGTGAAGGGTGGTTTGAACCCTGGCTGCCTCCTTTACGAGCTTCAGCACTTTCCCTGCCCTCTTGGAGTCTGGAGAATCTCCTCTAGAAAAGGATTGGGTTACGATGCTGAAAGATGTCATATGGAAAATCAATACATGGCTGGCATTTAATATGAGAATCTGAGGAATAAAACCACATGAAAGGGATGAACAAATAATGAAAATAAATGTTCCCCTGCCACGGGTTAGGTTTTTAAATAATGCCTCAATCTGAAGGGCCGACTTTTCTCATAGTAAAATACCATGCAAAGGTAATGGGGACCCTCCAGTGACCTGCAGTTCCCATCATGTGTATGGTGAGAATATTGTGTATTCCCTTACAACGCTATGAAGGAGGCCTCAATTCTGGTGACAATTGAGAGGGAGCCATGATAAAACACCGTGTTTAAAGATAATAACGTCTGTATAATTTGAAGTAAAATACTCAGTCATGCCACTTAGCAATATAAAAGACATCTTCAGAATCACACTGATGGGATTAATGATACTGGGTCTGCATATTGCTTTACCATTTGGAACCCTCATCCATCATCTCTCTCCATCATCAAGTACTTGAGACAGGTATTAACAATTTTACTGCATAGGTAAGGAAGCTGACTTGGAATTTAGAAGCTTTTCCTTGGTTTCACAGCTAGTACCCAACAGAGCTGTCATTCAAACTCAGGTTTTCTGAGACCAAGTCCAGAATGTTTTCCCCCAGTGCACCGTAGCTGTCATTCTCAGAGCAGGTGTACCGCTGTAACCAGGGCCAAGTGTTGCAGCTGGTGCCTGGCTGCTGGAATTCACAGCCATGGCAGTGTATGCTTTGGGTGACTTAACCTCAGGGCAGTATGCCTTTAAATCCATATCAGAGGCTGCAAGCAACCTTCTAATCTCTCTGCTATCTAGTCCTGGTCAGTGCATCTGCCAGTTCATCATGCTCACAGCGATGCCAAAAGACAAAGTAAGGATTGAAAGAGGGCAAACTGCATCTCTTAAGAAAATGGCATTTTTCTGGCATTGATGAAGGTATCAGCTGCCCATCAGTAGAGAGTGAAAATTGTTCCAGGTTAAGGATCACTTGGCAACGATGTGCATTTTAAACAAGTATAGCAGCTACCTTCTGATAAATTTCAGTAGTAACTGAAACACCTGCTCAGGTAGAAAGGCCATTTTTAACCTGTGGCTTTCTTATCATGGCATTGAAATTTAATGCTTAGGTGAAAATGTCTCCGTAGAATAAATTCTTAACAGACTTGAGGATAAACAGCTGTTTCAAACATATGGTCAGCACATAGGGTGCTTTCATCACTCTTTATCTCCCCCGTCTCATTTTTAGGAATTATGAGATGTTCATGTATATTGGATTCATGTATGTGAAGTTGAAATGGAAAATGTTTGCAGATTCTAATTTTCTGAGGTTTGTTTATAAGAAAAAAAATTTCCTTCAGAAGGAAAAAATGCCATTAACCTACGTGACTAGACTAAGAAGGAGATGCTGAATGGGTGGTCACTAAACTATTTGTGTCTTAATCTCTTACTGCCGTCCATGTAATAAAACTGAAGTTATGTAGAATAGAGCAAGCAGTCAGTTGTAAGATGTTTCAGTGTGTAATTTTATTATTTCTCATTTGTATGTAGAGAAGAACATTTTAATCCTTATTTTAAAATGACTTCTCTTTCCCCCCAGTCAGTTGTCTGGGTGACTTGAACTCTAATATGTTTTGAAAAGGCAGGGGTTATAGGTACTGTTGGTGCAATGGCTGAGGAGGATTTTGGTATGAAAGGCACTGTATTTAGCCCAACTCTTTCGTTGCACAATGGTTGTTAGTATTGGCAGGAGACATCTATAAACATTTTGGCTTGCGATGGCATTATGTGCTGTTTTTCTGTTGTTGTTTTTTACAGCTGATTGATCTCTATTAGTAGCTTTTCAAAGCTTTAAGGGCAATATTGGCCTTCATTAGCATTTCCTGAACCTCCACTGTGCCGCCATAGAGCCTCCATAGATACAGGTGTGAACCCTAGCCCTTTAAGGGCTTACTGACTATAAAAGGAAGGCAACCAGCTGGGGAATCCTATTGGGCTGGCTCATGGTCTTTCCCAGTGTCTTCTCATTGACGTTATGTGAATTTATGTTTTTTTGACTTATAATACTTGGTCTTCCTTGTTTGAACTTTCTGTCCTTCCTAGTTCATTATACATTGGAAGCCTTGTTGATGCTTACTCAGTTTTTCATGTATCCCCCGTGACTCACTGTGCCAGGTACTGTGCTGGGAGGTGGGGGTGGTGTGGTGAGCAAGTTAAACTCATGGATCCTGAAGTATGGTGGAAATTCCAGAAAAGTCAGCAGGTAGTTTATCACAGTGTGATCTGCACCGAGCACCTTGGGGGGGGGGTGGTTACTTGGTGGCCTGGGCTTGCTCTCTTTCTTCTGGACCCTGGGCGTGTTGTGCAGACGCCACTCACACTCCTAGGATACCTGCCTAAGAGGCGTAGGACCCTGGCTCAGGGTGGAGAGAGAACCTAAGTCCTAGAGGAGACAGAACAGGTACGAAAATATAGTAAGTTTTGAACTGGTTTGCCCACTAACTGTGACTTTCAGCAAATAATTTAACTTCTCTATTCATCAGTCGCCTGAAAGAAAAAAAATAAAGACAGTAGCTCCTCTGAGGAGTGTTTGGGAGGATGAGAGAGTCCGTCTGTACCCTTTTTTCCACCTCAGTCCCTGGCATATGGCAGGCGCAAAGTAATTATCAGCTACTGCGCTGTTGATCAATGTGCTGTCCGTGGAGGGACATGCGTAAGAAGAAAGGGAAGGAGTCCGTGCCTTTGGTTTGTGTGCACATCTGTGTTTAAGTATGTAAACACCAGCTGTGGAATTCCGCCGTTCGCCCTTTTGTATTCCCTTGTCTACCTACTGAGGCTGCAGTTCTCTCAGAGCGGCCTATAAAGACACGTGCTGGATAAATGAGAGGGGCTGTGGCTCACTAATTTCTCCTCCCTCCTGAGGTGCCTTGGGAAAGGGTGCGACTAGCACCCATTGAGCTTAAGAAAGACATTTCAAATTGCCTTTAACTTTGTAGGTCACACTGAAAATGGTTCTTAATGAATTCTTCAAGAACGGGCGAACTGAGGGCATGCCAGTCGCAAACAGCCTTAACAGTTGGATATAATACGGCTGTCACCCTCTAGGTATGAGCCTCCGAACCAACAGGCATGTTTAATTTGGCTTTCTGGAGTCAATTAAGAGTGCACTTGGGTGAGATTAAATAACGTGTGTAAACGTCGTTTTCTGAGCACAGTGCACACTCACTTTGCCTACACATAAGCCATTCAGTCATCACTAGAAATGTGTAAGCTAAGTTCCCTTATCTCTATTACAAGAGTAAAGAATGTAGTGTTCAGAATAGTTAACTGACTTGCCAGGTTGCCCGAATTAAAGCTACCAGGCATGGAATTAGAAGTTCGACCTTGTTACCGAATTTGGAACACCTGCATGTGATCTTGGTTCCACTTTAATTTTCTTTAGACACTGAGCAAAGTGACTGCTGTGAGCCTTTTCCTGAACTGGGATAGTGTATCTTTCTAAGGGTACTTAGCAGGCTCAGATGAGATGATGAAACATAGGCAGACATTCTCTAAGTCAGCAGTTCTTAACCTGTGGGTTGCGACCCCTTTGGGGGTCGAACGACCCTTTCACCGGGGTCGCCTAAGACCATCGGAAAACACATATATAATTACATTTTGTTTTTGTGATTAATCACCATGCTTTAATTATGTTCAGTTTGTAACAATGAAATTGGGGGTCACCACAACATGAGGAACTGTATTAAAGGGTCCTGGCATTAGGAAGGTTGAGAACCACTGCTCTAAATTGTTCAGTGCTATACAAATGTATTAAACTTGTGGCATCCAAACTTGCCTTCAGCTTTAATTGGAAATGCCTTATCCAGGGGGGGCTAATATTTATCTTGTAGTTCCCTATCTTACTGTTTACTTTGCGTATATCACACAACTTTTTTAATGTTTCTAAAATACAGAAACATTTTAAATCATTATTCACAATGACAGTAAATAGATTATTCCTAGCAACTGAACTTGATAAAATAATTATAGATAATTTTCTAGAAGCCTGGAACATACTACACATTCAAATATTTGATAAATAAAGAGGTTGTGTTTTTATATCCACTAAGTAGCTCCTTAAAAATCTTATTTTAATAAGTGCTTTAAATCAGTTGTTCTCAAATGGGGGTTACCCTCCCCCCTCCCCACAGGAAATATTTGGCAGTGTCTGATGACATTTCTGGTTGTTACAATTGGATGAAAGGGGTGCTATTGTCGTCTACTGGGTAGAGGCCAGGAATGCTACTAAACGTTTTATGATGCACAGGACAGTTACCAGAGAATTACCTGGCCCAGTGGTCGACAAACCGCAGCTCTTGAGCCACATGCGGCTCTTTGGCCCCGTGGCATAGGCCACGAAGTTTCAATCACACTGTAAGTGCACGCCCGAACGTGGTATTTTGTGGAAGAGCCACACTCAAGGGGCCACTTTGCCGACCACTGACCTAGCCCCAAATGTTAATTGTACATTAAGTTGAGAAATCCTGTACTAGATTAAGAACCTCGCTACTCAAGCTGGATCTTGGACCAATGATATTTGTCTCACCTGGGAGCCTATTAGAACTGGACTCCTCTAGGTCCTACCAACCCCAGAGTCCTCATTTAATAAGATCCCAGGTGATTTGTATGTACGTTAATGTTTGAAAAGCACTGGTTGAAAGTAACACTATTTTTAAAGAACAAACTTTCTTTAAAAATAGTTGTAGACTTACCCAAAAGGCTGCAAAGATAGTAGAGAATTCCCTTATACTCTGCACCCAGTTTTCCCTATGACAAACATCTTACTTAAATTCATATGGTAAATTTGTCAGAATTAATGAACCAATATTGATCAGTAACTAAAACTTTACTCCCATTTTGTTAGACTTTTACCTAATGTTCTTTTTCTGTTCCTGGATCCTATTGAAGATACCACTTTACATTTCTTCTTTTTTTAAATTATATTTTATTAATTTTAGAGAGGAAAGGAGAGGGAGAGAGAAATAGAAACATCAATGATGAGAAAGAATCATTGATTGGCTGCCTCCTGCATGCCCCATTCTGGGGATTGAACCCACAGCCCAGTCATGTACCCTTGGCCGGAATCGAACCTGGGACCCTTCAGTCCAAAGGCTGATGCTCTATCCATTGAGCCAAACCAGCTAGGACACATTTATTCTTCTTAGGCTCCTCTCGCCTGTGACAGTTTCACAGACTTTTCTTGTCTTTGATGACCTTAACAGTTTTCAGGGTACTGGTCAGAAATTGTGTAGAATGTTCCTCAATTGAAATTTGTATGTTTTTGTTATGATTATACCAGGATTATATTATATTTGGAGGGAGACCACGGAGGTAAAGTTACATTTTCATCACATCATATCATGGGTATATCCTATCAACAAGACTTATCACTAGTGATATTTACTTGGCTGAGGTTATTTTTGGATAATACATATTTTTATAGTTTACATTTATTTCCTATAAATTTCTTTTATAGTCCTTATGTTCTATTTATTTTGATAGCTTGTGTTTGTAGCTTATATTTATCTGATTTAAATTTGCTCTCCTGGCCAATCAAGGCTCTGTCCCACAGTAACTGCCTTCTGTTTTGAAATTCTGAAGGCCTAGGGCAGTGACTGGCAAACTGCGGCTTGCGAGCCACATGCAACTCTTTGGCCCCTTGAGTGTGACTCTTCCACAAAATACCGACTTCTGCACATGGGCCACGACAATTGCACTGTACATGTGCTCCCGCACATGGTATTTTGTGGAAGAGCCACACTTAAGGGGCCAAAGAGCTGCATGTGGCTCGTGAGCCGCAGTTTATCGATCACTGGCCTAGGGCATTACTGTGCCCAGATTTATTGTACATGAGGTACTTCAAATTGTAAATTTATCAATGAACAGTTCCACAGATTAAATAGTGGACTTGATTTTCTCTAGGGAAATATCCAGAGTGTAGTGAAGGGCAAATCTGATTAATCAAAAGAGCTAAAAAACCACCTGGAACTAACAACTAGTTGGGAATTATTTTCTCAAAAATGAGAAACCAATCAAATTGGCAGTTTCCTGTCTGAATTCTGAAACATGTTAGGAAATTAATGTTGCAGTCCAATGGCTAGTTTCAGAGAATACTTTGCTCCTCTTACAAAATATCTAGGATTTTCACCTGCTGGTATGGTAGGCCCATATGCTAAGAGCTGGGAGCACTGATACCCATGTCATAAGCAGTCATGTAGTACCTATGTTGACACCATAGCTCAATCTCTTTATCAGATCTGGACAGTTATTCCTAATCTCTGCATTTTAATTGTGCTAAGACAGAATGAGATAAAAAAAAAAATATTAAAAAGGACTTGTCTCTTAAAATCACCTCACTGTTAGTTCCAACCATGAATTCTTACCACTACTAGACAGTAGAGCACACGTCTTAGTTCCTCTCCCACATCTAACATCTGCATCGCCACCTTTGCATTGGTGGCATTGCTCTTATAGTTCTCTGCTCTGAACTGAAGAACTCCTGTCCTACCTACAGACCTCAGTTTGATGTTCTCCGTAAAACATTCAAATACAGGATCAGTGGGTCTCCAAATACAGTCAGGAACTATACGAGTAGCTTTACTAATGTTCTAGATATGTACATTTTCCTCAGCAAGCACCAACCTAAAATGTTAGTCTTGCAAAGACCCACTACAGCTCTCTGAGGTTCTCAAGAGCAGGATGTCCTTCTCTGGGGTTTCCAAGCAGGAATGTGATGAACCCAGGAGCCATTCTGGACCAATTGGCTTTAAAAATACATTTTTTCTTTCTCTGCAAGTGACACATGAAGGGACTCAGGTTGAGTAGTGGGAAGTAGGTCTCTAAGATGCACAAAATGTTAGCTTTTGCCCTATACATTTTTACAAAAATATGTTTGCTGAACTTGGAGAATTCATTAAGTCAGCTGCTTTTAAATGAAATACTGAAAAGTAGATGATATTCCACAAGCAATTTTTTAAGTAAACATTTAAGAATCATATAAACATCGAATTGGACTTGTAGCTATGCTGGATCACTTTGCAGATGAATGCTGAAACCATGGAAAGTTAAACTCACATAATCTAAATCGTCCTCACTGAGCCAGGACAAATGCAGACAAATGCTCTTGGGACACCAATTCTTATATTTCATTCAATTTTTCATGTTGCATCTTTTCTTCAAAGAGTATTAGGATAGCCTGATATTTTTAGTAAAACTCTATACAAAATACATATTTCTCTGGGTAAAGTGTAAGCAATGCTATCTTTGAGAGATTATTTTACTTTAGTATTTTTATATGAGGAGTAGACATAATTCTTCTGTCTTGGAAAATATTAAGATTGGGGGAAAACAGGATGCTTTCAAGAGATTGCAGGAGTGAATAAAGCACCAGAACTTCTTCAGTATTAGCATGAAGCAAAAAAGTTTGAGGGAAATTTATCCAAACTCAATTATGACTATAAACACATAGCAACTAACTTCAATATTAGAATTTGAGTTTGTGATCACTGTAAATTATCTCATAATAACATTGGCCCAAAGGGTTGCTATATAAGCTAAACAGTCAAATCATTGTATTTGTTCCTTGGATGTTTCTACTATGGTCAATGCTATGGCATTTCTTTGCTTACAGAATCTTTCTAGAGTCACTTTTCTGGAAAAAGTAGATGTCGCTTAAAAAAGTTGCAAGAGGGCAACTAAACCAGTCAGAAAGGTGAAAATTCCAGGGAAACAATTTTTGGGGCCCTATCTCAAGGAAATAAAACTGAAAAGAATATGGAATTGAAGCCTATAAAAAAATGACAAAAAGAATGGGTGTAATAGACAGATTTGACATATTTATCTTTTAAATTTTAAGAGATAAATCTGGGACAATTGGAAAGAAACCCTGGTTCCTGGAGTAAATATTCCTTTGTAACTTTTTTCTTAAGTCCATGGTCCTCCCTAACCTGTGTAGGTGCTGTTTCATTTGTATGTTCTGTTCTGATATTGGATGGTGATCATAGTGGGGGGTTTACTGAGATTAAAGCACCTAAACATTGGACACCTAAGAGCTAATCTTTTATTCTTATGTAGACAGTCTCAGTTTTATATTTGTTCAATTTAGCTCTTGCTCTCCCTGATGTATTGTGAATCTATGAATGAGAAACTAAAGTATGAGATAAGTGAATACCATAGTTGAGTAATCTAAGACCTCTTTGTCAATTTCTTTTCATAGTCTTATACCTTTATTTTTAGCTATACTTTTTATATGATGTTCCAAATTATATTGACATTATTTTCTAGCATAAAATCCAGAATACTTACACTCTTTTTTTTTTCTACACTGGCTGCTCTGGTGAGAAGGGACATGCTTACTCAGCATTGGAGGGGTGACCAGGCGTGACTCTGCCATCCATGCCTTGGTCTTCATGCTTCCAAAAGAGCAGTGCTGGATTGGCAAGAAACCAAATAGAAGTCTAGACAGGAGACCTGAGTTCTAGTTCTCATTCTGTTTCAGTAAATTTTTTTTCTTGGGACATAATTTTTCTTATTTGTAAAATCGGAGGTTGAATATTATGACTTTGAATGTATATTTCAACGCTAACATTTGATGACTCTGAGGAAATTGGTCTCCTGAGTTATTTTCTCATTCTCATCCCTCTTAATCTAAGATTTATAATTTGGTCTACTTTTCCGCTTTATATATTCAGAATACTGATGCTTGCCTTGAGGCTATGTCTTTCAGATTTCAACATATCTTTACTAAAAATGTAGAAGCACATTAGAATTCAGTTTTCCAACTTTAATAAACTTCCCAACTGAAGCTATCCAGAGTTATTCTTAGTCGAACTTGGGAAGTTTTCTCTTTTTATTATTTTTGCCAGAAAAGAGTCTGCATAGCAATTTAGTAACAAAAGTTCACTTGTTCAATACTTGATTAGTGTGTGAATGGACAGTGAGCTAATTAACTATTCATAACCTTGGAATCCATTTCTAATTCAAGGTTTGTGCTGAAAGTTTCTTTTTGAAACAACTTTTGTTTGTCCTATGTCTTTGAAAAATAGGAACTACCTCTTGATGGGAGAGCCTGGTAGGGGCACATTGCGATGGGCGATGCTGTTATGGGATTTTGGACAATCCAATCCAATATAATATGTTTAAAGGAATGCCCTACAATATTCCTTGATGCTGGCATTGGCAAAGCAAAGTCTGAAGACCAAACCCATCCGCTGCCTATTTTTGTAAACGAAGTTGTATTAGAACACAGACATGTTCATACACTTAAAGTTGGCTGGGGCCGCTTTCTCACTATGACAGTAGTTAAGTAGCTGCTATCAAGACAATGTGACCCACAAAGCTTAAAATATGTATAGTCTGTTCCTTTTCAGAAAAATGTTACCAACCTTAATGTCTTCATTTTGTAAAAGAACATTAGTCACTTAATACATTTGCTAATAAGTACATGAATTTAAATTTTTATTGTCTGTAAAAGTTTCCTATAGCTTTTTACTCTAGGCAATATACCAACTGAAAAAGATCCATAATTCTGTCGTGGTTCTCTGATAGTTTCCACAAAATTTAACTTCTTTTTCTTTTTAAAATAGAAGCTCTCCCTTCTCTTTCTACCCTCACCCCCCAAATGTGAACTGTGTTGTTTTGTTTATAGGATTACTTATTTGTTTGATCAGATACTGTATGAGTCACCGTGGTCCTGAAGCCCAAACTGTTAGCAAATAGAAACAGCCTGGGGAGTGCAAAGAAATACAGAACTTAGCACTCCACACTCTAAATGGCTTCATTTACTTGACCTGGGCTGCAAAATAGTTCAATGATTTAATCATAATATTCAGAAGACCTGCCTTCTTCTATAGATAATAAGGGAAGATGAAGCAAGCTCATTTCTAAAAGCATCTTGGGTACTTTCTGTAAATGTAATATTAGGCATACTAATTTGATCACTTAGATATAATTTCAGAATGTAATAGTATTTTCATATTTAATTAGACTGAAATCTTCAGGTGCTGGTATGAATGTAGCATATTTTTCTGCCAAAGTCATACTGTTATCATGCATAATTTATAAAGCGCCACCAGTATTGGCTTTTGTTTCACAAAACTTATCGTTTTTCTCCTAAGAACTTTAAAAACGAAAAGATAAATCAACTAATAATAGGAAGTGTGATCTGTTGAAGAGCCAAGTGTGAGTGTTGGGGGTATATCTTGAGAATGGTTTTAAGAAGGAAGAAATACAGCTGAGTGGATAAGTAAAAACTCAGTCGTCATTGATGAAACAAGTAATGATTCTTCAGAGGGATGATGGTTAGAGATGTTAAAAGATAAACTGAAGCATATTAAACACTTTTAAGAGTTTACCGGGGTGGGGGGGAGTCTTAGGGCAAACATCCAAACTAGCAGATAGGAAAGGGCTCTGAGAAGCTACACCAAATGGAAGACTCACAGGCAGAAGAGAGAGGGGAAAAGAAAGTTATGCCCAGGAGAAAGGTGGGCAGTCATTTCAAGGTGACTTTTTTTGAGGAAGTGGTAGGGGCCTGGCAGGTGGATTATTTCACTTGTGCTAAGCAGGTGATTCAAGACTGACTAGTTTAAGATCCTATTTCCATGAGAGCAGAAACTGGAATGAAGTTAAGTCTCAGTGTAGTGATGTGGGGCAGAGCATGAATGACTTTATTTTGGGCCTGTTGTCTCCTTTTGAAAAGGGTAAGTAGGATGTCAGAGTGCTGTCCAGTAGAACTTTCTGTAATGTGTACATATTCTGCACAGTCAGTATGACAGCCCAATGTAGCATTTCACCAGTGGCTAGTGAAACTGAATAAATGAATTTTAAATTTTATTTTAAATTAATTTACATATAAAATAGCCACATATGGCAAATGGCTGCCGTATTGGAGAGCACAATACAAAGAAAACAAAATGCTCTTGGAAAGGAAGATGAGGAGATTGAAAACAATTGTTGTTCACCATTATAGTGATAATTCCCCCCAAACCACAGTGTGATTAGAGTTAACACTTTGTCATAATCATCACTAATAAAAATGTTAATAGTGTGAAAAGTATTGTAATAAAAATTAGTCTTTGGTAATTGGTAAATATAGCCTGTCAAAGGAACAGATAGTATGATTAGTCCATTATCAGAAAAAACAACAACAACAACAAAAAAACACATTTTTCCATAGTCTAGTTTACAAAACTTGGTGTGATATGTTATCTGTCACGTTTAGGTTTAATATAATAGAAAACAATGAAGTAGATTTAGTCACAGAGGCTATCTCCAGTAGTAGTTAATTTGTAGAAAAATTTCATTTTTTCAGTTTGAATGAACAGATGGCCTATTCATTAAAATTCAAAAGTAGATAATTACTTGATTCCAGTATTTTTAGCAAAAGGACATTTTATAACATTGTGTTTGGAGAAGTCTCCTAGGTCTTAAAATGTCTTGTGTGGCTGGACACATAATTCTCCGCTGCCTGCAACTGCCTGCCATGCTAACTGGATAAGATAGTTAAAAATAGCCTTTAGTTCTCCAACACCAGAACACTCACTTAAAAACGAATTGCTCGTCTCTCTGAAGAAAAAATCTTTATATCAACCCCAAAGCTCTGCTCAAGCATTCAATCAGCAAATGTTTATCATTTTTGTGCTGGGCATTTGAAATTAGAATGTATATTTGAAAGATTGTCCCTGCCCTTAATATGATTAAGTAATCATTAATATGATTAAGTAATCATTGTTCAATACAGGTTCCAAAGTCTTAAAGGGTATCGTATATTTATACTGGGCACAGGGACTAGAAAATAATGTTCTTGACTATTGAAAGCATGGAATTCATCAAATGCACATTCAAGTTTTTCCCACCAGGGGGGTTTCTGTTCAGTGGTCCAATGTATTTGTGTCACTGTGGTGAGGATCTCCTCTGGAGGGTGTCCATGTGCCTGCTTTTAATTTGTTTTGATTCTGTCTTAATAGCCACATAGAGGGGAGAATATTACTTCAGAAATTCAACCAGGTTTCTTCTTAGGGTTGTGACTGTTTTCTTTTTTAACCTATAGAGTTGGAGAAACTGATCCTTTTTCATTCATCAAAGAGGTTTACTGAGGGCCAGCTTATAATAATTTTTCACAGCTAATGAACAATAGCAACACCCCAAGCCCAGATCTGTCTCTGTGCTGTTAGTTTCTTCATGTATTAAAAGCACGTGTCTTTGTGATATGACAAAGGTATTTTTAAGAAAATAGAAATCTTTATTAATAAGTTATGATGCTACTTTCCCTGATATAAATAGTATGATCTATTGTGTTTTATCGGGGACAATATTTCCTGGACTTGTTTAAGTTTCCCCCTCACCAAAAGCCTGCTCATTGCAGCAGCCAGATCTTAGTTGTGGTCAAACATGCGTAACATCCCCAAATGGAGTTAAATAGTCCTGTGCCTCTGCTGCCTTCTCATGTCTACATGGTGGTGTTAGCGTAGGAAAAATCTTCTGATTTTGCTGCGCTTTGTAAGAAATAAAATATGTGGGAAATGGGAGGAATTATGTAGGCGCTTTTGTCTTGTTCTTACAGCAGAATTTAATTTTATTCTTAATTTATAATCCTGGAGATGTCAACTGGCCCCATACCATCTTTCATGACTTTATACTTTCCCAATAGAGACCAAGGGTTTCAAAGTCTCTTAAGCAGTGATTCTCAACCTTCCTAATGCCGCGACCCTTTAATACAGTTCCTCATGTTGTGGTGACCCCCAACCATGAAATTATTTTCATTGCTACTTCATAACTGTAATGTTGCTACTGTTATGAATCGTAATGTACATATCTGATATGCAGGATATATTTTCAGGGGTCGCGACCCACAGGTTGTGAGTCTTAAGTGAACATTAAAAATAAAGGCCCACAATGGAAGGATAAGGACACATATGTAATACCTTAATCAATAAAGAAAAAAAAATAAAGGCCCAGAGCTAGTGAACCTTTACTATTATTTTTCCCTCTGAAGTTTCAGTGATATACAAAGGCAGTGCGTTTTTTAGCTTTGAAGCACAATTTAAAACTACACTGCACCAAAAGTCTTCTATAGTACATTTGCATTTTTAATCCTAATATGTTAGATAGCAGAGTTTTCTTATAATATTATTTAAGCATATTTTATATCCCAATTTTTATGCCAAAACTGTTTATTGGACAGAAACACAGTATTAGTTTAATATGTATTTCGTAATCATCATAACATAAAACACAGTATTTTTTCCTTAGATCTTTTGGGAATCATTACCTTGTTTTAAAGCAAAAGTAAAAATTCCTTTTTATTTGGGGTGTGAGTGTAGTGGGAGAGAGTTTATTTTTTAGAAGAGGAGAAAGAAACTAGTTAATCAGATGAAAACTTCTTGTCTGGTCTAGATGTGAGTCAGTAGATGAACTATAAAATCTGGAAAACTGAGAAAGAAATGTGGACCTTACTGTCATTTAGAAGTGTTTGAATTCCGAACATAAATGACTGAAGGGCATTTTTAGATAGGAACAAATTATTCACGGACAGTACTGTCATTAAGAATAATATTTTTCTATGGCAATCAGTTTCTTAAATTAATTCATTGATGCTTTACGTAGAACTTCACATCCTTTTAAATATTTTAAACCTATCGGGTCTTTATAAAGGTTCAGTAATAGAGTAAAAATGTGATGAACATAAATGTGTTCAGATCAAAGTGTGTCTTTTTCAATATGTATATTTTTATTTTTAACAGTTTAGTGAGATAAGAGTTTTTTGATATTCAAGAAAAAGCATATTTTTATAGTTTCCATTTAAGCAGCATATCTAACTGTCTTCTTTTTCTTTGTTTCTCCCCTATTCCTCCTATGACTGAAGATATATTAATAAAATAACTTCCAAGGTAAGAGCCAGACCAAATGGCCATGGAGCCAATTAACCTTAGTTGGCAAACAGTGAGATGGCATCCATGATGTTAGATTTCTAACAAGTACTCCAACCAGCTGGGATAACTCATTTTGTTTTATTTATTTATTATGCTTTGCGTCTTGATTCTTTTTACTCAATAATATATTTTAACAATCACTTTATATTAGTACAAACAAATCTGCTTCATTCATTTTAAAATTATATAGGTTTCAGGTGTATAATTTTATAATACCAGGTATATACAACACATGTACATTGTTTTATGTGTTCACCACTCCAAGTCAAGTCTCCTTCCATCACCATTTATTCCCCCCTCTATCCTCTTCTATCTCCCCTATCCCTTTTTCCTGCTGGTAATCAACATACTATTATCTCTGAGTTATTTATTGTTGTTTGTTTTTTGGGTGTTTTATTTTTTTTACTGAATCTCTTCACCTTTTTCACCCAGTCTTCCCCTCTGACAGCTGTCAGTCAATTCTTTATGAGTTTGTTTCTATTTCCTTCCTTAGTTTATTTTGTTCATTAGATTCCACATTTGAGTGTCTTATTTCACTTAGCATAATGTTCTCCAGATCCATTCATGCTGTTGCAAAGGGTATGATTTCATTCTTTTTTACAGTTGACTAGTATTCCATTGTATAAATGTGTAGATAAGCAATAGACATATGAAAAGATGCTCAGTGTCACTAATCAGAGAAATGCAAATTAAAACTATAGTGAGCTATCACCTCACACCTGTCAGAATGGCTATCATCAAAAAATCAGCAAACAAGTGTTGGTGAGGAGTTGAGCAAAGGAACCTTTGTGCTCTGCTGGTGGGAATGCAGACTGGTGCAGCCACTGTGGAAAGCGGTATGGAGGTGCCTAAAAAAATTAAAAATGGACCTGCCTTATGCTCTAGCAATGCCATTCCTGGAATATATCTGAAGAAATCTGAAATTCTAATTCAAAATAATTATGTGCACCCTTATGTTCATTGCAGCCAAGATTTGGTAGCATCCCAATGTCCATCAGTGGATGAGTGAATAAAAAAGCTGTGATACATTAACTTGTTTTGTTTTAAATCTACTTTGTCTTCTCTTTCTCAGACAAATTCTGGGCCATCAACAATAGTTGTTAATATAAAAATCAATGAGAAATTTAGATGATTATTCCATTATGCAGGGGGGGGGGGTTCCTCACCTTTTTTTTTAATTTTATTTTGGTCCAAGGACTCCTGTGGATGTCTGGTGTCTAGGAACCTCAATTCAGAATATTTTTAAGTGCATAAAATTGACTACTTTAGATTGCCAAGGAAACCAACTAAATAAAACTATTAACTAAAATAATTTAAAAAGCCTTATGATTCACTAATACATTGTATCTTTCATTAAAAATGAAATATTAAATAATATCTAAAATTGTGTCCAATAACTACCATAAGTTTGAAGGAATGATGAGCATGAACTATTTTTAAAGATATATGCAATAACCATCACATTAAAATATAATTTATATTGGTAACATTGTCACAGGTACTGTTAAACTAATATGGTTTGTTACTATGGAAATGCT
The DNA here is from genome assembly GCF_014108235.1 of Myotis myotis. NCBI lineage: Eukaryota > Metazoa > Chordata > Mammalia > Chiroptera > Vespertilionidae > Myotis > Myotis myotis. The sequence goes on from NW_023416319.1 coordinate 27,924,587, forward strand.
ATATTTGAATTAGAAGTTAGTAAAAATGTATAGAATATATATATTCAAGTTCACAGATCCTCTGATTTCTGTTAGGTTAAGAAACTTTGAGTTAGACCACAAAGTTTGAATAAGAGAATGACAAAGATGAAGATTTAGAGTCAGTTTAATTAGGTAAAATGACAGTTTATGGGAGGACTAGATACACAATGTGAAGAATTTGACTTCTGACTCCAGTGAAATGAGTGTGACTTTCTTAGCTGAGGGATAGTGTATCTGAATAATATTCAAGAAAGAGAATTCTGTTCTCTTTGCTGTGTAGTTTGTTGGCAGACAATCCAGGGAAGAAGCTTTCTCATGTCACCTTAAGTGCTGATAGTTTATAAGCTATCAAACAAAAATTCTGAGTGTGATCTATGTATTGCTCTGTAAGAATACCAAAATATTTTTGGTAAATGGAGGGAGAGGTTGACCATTTTAATTATTGTTCTGCTTTCTGTGAACTACATGGGCAATATAATTAAAATGAAATCCTAGGGCTTTCCCACAAGTATGATCACAGTAGTGGTCATTTTCACTAACATTCCAATTATTTACCAGTGAGTATTTACTGACCACCTATTGTTTACAGCCAGACACTGCAGGAATTAAATGATTGCTCCTTCAGTTAGTTTAGTGAATAGTAATATATGTATAGAGCTGCCTCAGCCACCAAACTCTTTCACATTCATTTCACATAGGAATCCTGTGAGTATTCATATATGAATCCTTTATTGGCCTTATTGCAGAAACTGTGTGCCAATGGTCCTGATTTGTCAAAAGCAGTGAGAACCAAAATATCAGCTTAGAGCTGATTTCCTATTTTTTTTTCTTCTACCTCTTAAGAGCCAGTGTGAATCCAAACAAAGGTGTCAAATGGACTTGGACAAAGAAGCAACATCTCTTGTTCTAACCTTCTGATTGAAGCCAACATCTCTTGTTCCATCCTTTCTAGATTTAGCTAAAATTAGCTTAAGTTCCCACTTGGTATCCTGTGAAAAGACTGATGTCCTCCCCCAAAACATCTGCCAATTCTTGAGTCCTTAGTTTCTTGTAATTACATAATTACTTCATTATCTCCTGCTTTTCTGCTCCCCATTATCACTAATTCTTCACTTCCTTGCCTCCCTGTTCTTTGATATATCCAAGCAATGAATCATACTCATGCTTTCATCTTCCCCCAAACCTTTCACAGGAGAAATTAGTATAAAACATACTAATTTGGAGAGAAAGATAGGACATTAATTCTGACAACACATAACTGAATATTGTACATTAAACATCCCTTTTACTAAAAGTCCTGCAGCCTCTTCAGCGTGAAGCTTTCTATTGGCCAATTCCTCTGTAATCTCCAGCTTCTTGCTCACCTCCTTTCGCCCTTCACTTCCTCTGCTCATTTATTACTCTGCTCTTTCCCACTCCTATATTTTCTGAACCAAGACCTCGAAACCTCCCACGCCCTTCCTAAAACTGTATAAAAGTTTTTATTCTAAAAGAATAAAAAAGGAAATGTCCTCAAGAATTTCTTTTAAGCTCCATATTATTTATCTTGCCACAGGCATTATCTAATTAAATTATCATAAGGCTGTGAAATAAAATACTGTTATATCTTATGTTTAAGTCCTTTATCCATTTTGCATTTATTTTTGTGAATGGTATAATTTGGTGGTCTAGTTTCATTTTTTTTTTTTTGCATGTATCTGACCAATTTTCCCAACACCATTTATTAAAGAGACTGTTTTGACTCCGTTGTATGCTCTTGCCTCCTTTGTCAAATATTAATTGAGCATAATGGCTTGGGTCGATTTCTGGGTTCTCTGTTCTGTTACGGTGGTTTATATGTCTGTTCTTGTGCCAGTCCCATGCAGTTCTGAGAACAGTGGCTTTGTAATATAGCCTGATATCTGGTATTGTGATCCCTACAACTTTGTTCTTCTTTCTCAGGATTGCTGTGGCTATTCAGTCTTTTTTTTATTCTATATGAATTTTTGGAGCATTTGTTCTAGGTCTGTGAAATATGCCATTGGTATTTTAATGGGATTGCATTGAATCTATAAATTGCTTTGGATAGTATGGACATTTTAATGATGTTGATTCTACCAACCCATGAACACAATATATTCTTCCATTTGTTTATGTCTTCCTCTATCTCTTTTTTCAACATCCTGTAGTTTTCTGAGCACAGATCTTTTACCTCCTTAGTTTATTCCTAGGTAACTTAATTTTTTTGTTGCAGTGGTAAATGGGATTGTTTTATTAGTTTCTCTTTCAGATCTTAGAAGCATCCATAGGTAGCAAAATATCAGACATATGTTGTAGCAATATCTTTATTGATACAGCTCCTTGGGCAATGGAAACTAATGAGAAAATAAACAAATGGGACTACATCAAAATAAAAAGCTTCTGCACAGGAAAAGAAACCATCAACAAAACAACAAGAGAGCCCACTGCATGGGAGAACATATTTGCCAATGCTATCTCCGATAAGGGTTTAATCTCCAAAATTTACAGGGAATTCATACAACTTAACAAAAGGAAGATAAACAATCCAATCAAAAAATGGGCAAAGACAATCAAAAAATGGGCAAATCCAATAAAAAAAATGGGCAAATAGACAGTTTTCGAAAGAAGACAAACAGAAGGCCAAGAGACACATGAAAACATGCTCAGAGTCACTAATCATCCAAGGGATGCAAATCAAAATGACAATGAGGTACCATCTCACACCTGTCAGAATGACTATCATCAACAAATCAACAAACAGCGAGGGCTGGCGAGGATGTGGAGAAAAAGGAACCCTTGTGCACTGCTGGTGGGAATGCAGACTGGTGCAGCCACTGTGGAGAACAGTATGGAGTTTCCTCAAAAAGTTAAAAATGGAACTCCCGTTCGACCCAGTCATCCCACTTCTAGGAATATATCCCAAGAGATCAGGAACACCAATCAGAAAGGACATATTCACCCCTATGTCCATATCAGCACAATTTACCATAGCTAAGATTTGGAGACAGCCTAAGTGCCCATCAGCAGATGAGTGGATTAGAAAACTGGTACATCTACACAATGGAATACTATGCTGCTGTGAAAACAAACCAAAAAAAAGGAACTCTTACCATTTGCAATAGCATGGATGGACCTGGAGAGCATTATGCTAAGTGAAATATGCCAGTTGGAGAAAGATAAATATCCCATGATCTCACTCATTTGTGGAATATAATGAGCAACATAAACTGATGAACAAAAAAGATCCAGAGACAGAAACACCTAAAGGACCGTCAAACCTCAGAGGGAAGGTGGGGGAGGGCTGGCAGGGACAAGGGAGAGGGTGGTAAGAGATCAACCAAAGGACTTGTATGCATGCATATTAGCATAACCAATGGACACTGAGGCAGTGGGGGCTTGTCCTGGGGGGTGGGAGTGGCCAAGAGTGGTTAATGGGTGGGGGGGTGGAGGAGACATATGTAATACTTTAAACAATAAAAAAAATACTATTATCTCAAATCTGTAGTGTGGTAATCAAGGCATAGAGAGCTAAATAACTTATGAAAGATTCTGCAGCCAGTCCGTGCTAGAGCTGGGACTTGATATTCACAAGTAGTCTGAAAAAAAAGTTGCCATTCTAACATCAGTGAAATATTCTTGTAAGTCTTGCTTCAAAAGTTTCTGTAATCACTTCTATTTCAGGTGACATCTGCTGGGGAAAATTATTCAGTAAAGTAGCTTGTGGCTTTATTCAACCCAATGAGAACATGGTTTACTTAAGTATGGCAACCTGGTGCTAACATTTTTTTTTTTATTACAATTTACATCTGGTGGAGGTTAAAATAACACAGAGGCAAAAGTTGTCCCTTTAAATGTATTTTGTATGTGCACAGATTTACTTGACATCAGGGTTTCTCAACTTTGGAATTACATTTTGGGGTGAATAATGCTTTGCTGTGGGAGCTGTCCTGTGTATTGTAGGATGTTCAGCAGTGTTCCTGGCCTCTGTCCTTGAGATTCCAGTAGACTTTTCCTAGTTATGACAACAGAAAGTGCCTCGAGACATGGCCACATATCCCATATATATATATAAAAGCCAAGGACCGAAACAACCAGAATGACTGGTCACTATGATGTGCACTGTGGCCGGCCAGCTGGCCTGAAGGGGGCAGGGCCAGCAGGCCAACCTCCCACGTCCCCTTCCCCTGGCCAGCCGAACCCCATCAGCCCGATCGGCCCGATCAGGGCAGGCTGGCTGGACCCCACCCATGCACAAATTCGTGCACTGGCCCACTAGTGAGGTTAATATTGCCCCCAGTTGAGAACCATTACATTACATCATAAACTCTCCCATGCTTAATATTAAAACATAGCAAAAACAAAACTCATATAATGAGCACCTACAAGTCTGAGAGTGACATTTGTACTCCTGTCATTTGCCTGTCTCTAAGGAAATACAGTTGTATATAAATAAAACTGGAAAAAGACAAATACAAAAGAAAGCAAATCCATAAGTGAACCTCCTCTCTTGTCAGAAATACAGTGGGACCTTGGCTTACGAGTGTCCCAACTAATGAGTTTTTCAAGATACGTGCTATCTCTCGGCCGATTTTTTGCTTTGAGTTGTGAGCTAAAATTCGGGTTACGAGCCACCTTCAGATACCCCACCGCTAGTTGGCACAGCGAACATCACAGTGAACACCACAACATCAGCCCAGCATCACGTGTCTCACTCGTTCACAATTGATTTGTCATACGAGTAATTGGAGTTACGAGCTCCATCACGGAACGAATTAAACTTGTAAGTCAAGGCCCCACTGTATAGCCATGCTGGTGACAATACAACTCAACCACACAGTGTTGAATTTGGTTGAATCTAGCAACTACAGAAACCTGTATGAGGGAATTCATAATGTAAAGGCTGTGGCTATACAAAAACGTGAAAGTATAGTCAGACAGATTAGATGAGAAAAGAGATGGGAGGTCTTGTCTAGATGGGACCTTGGATATAACAACTGTCTCCTTTTAATGGTCAATCAAGTTGTTCTGAGTGTTCCAACCAAGGTTGTTGGAACTGAGCACAGTGTGTATAATTAGTTAATTGCCAGTCATCCTATTTCTGCCTGCCAGTAACAAATCTCCAAGCTGATTTGCCTTAGTATGAAAGTTCCTGTGGCACAAAACCACAGGTTGGTGAAAAACCCATAAAAAATAAACAAAGCCAGGAGATTCTGGGTCTCCTGGCCTACTGATTCTTGTAAAAGATAAATAAAATGTGGTATATGAATCGTGGTGCCAAAAAGCAGGAGGTAGGTTGATTGTTGCTCAAAGTGGCAAGTTTTAGGACTTATGACGCAGCCCATTCCAGATCATAAATGGGCATATGGTAAGTGAAATAGAATAAAAAATGCATTCAAGTTACTATGGTAGAGCTTTCATTTAGTGATGCTAATGGCAGGAGTGAGAAAAGAACTAAGTGAAACTATAAGTAAACCTAATTTTAGCCAACTGTTTCAATATCTCTTTGCAAACAACTTGACAATTCAGAAAAATCTAAATAAAAATTATTTGAATGTTTCTTTACTTTTCTTTCCTGGCAGAGATAGTGCATAGTAAAAATAACACCAATATAGTATCACACTTTTTTAAAAAAAGCAAAAGTGAATAAAAAAGAGCAGAAGCAGAAAATATAGATTAGCCTCATTCCAGAATATCATTAGTTCTCCAAACAAAATACAGTTCTAGTAACCTCTAGTCTCTGTTTGTTTTATTTTTTAATATATTTTTATTGACTTCAGAGTGGAAAGGAGAGGGCAAGAGAGATAGAAACATCAATGTTGAGAGAATCATTGATTGGTTGCCTCCTGCATGCCCCCTACTGGGGATGAAGCCAGCAACCTGAGTATGTGCCCTGGACCAGAACTGAAACCAGGACCTGTGAGTCTGCAGAGCCAAACCAGCTCAGGCTCTAGTCACTTTTTATTCAGGGAAAATAATGGGAAAAGTCCAAAGCTTACTAGACTGTATTGAAAATCTTCCAGCTACTCCTTTAAAAAAAAATGATTTGAAATCTAACATACTTGAAAATAAAACTGAAAAATCAAGTCATGAATAAATGCTGATCAATGTCTTCTAGTTCTTTAAAGAAATAGAAAGTAATCAGTGCTGACCAGAAGTAAATTCATCAAAATGGGCTCCTAAAGTTAATAGCAAATAATAATTATATGAAACCTTCAAGCATGGTCTGCCTTTACAGAGGTTTAAGCCCCTGGGAAAAACATGGCACATATTCAGCCTATTCGACTTTTCCTGTTTGCTTTACCTGCCTTTCCCCCCCACCACTAAAATAGCCACACACAGTCGTTCCTATTTCTATGCAATTGGATTACATTCAAAACAAATCTCAAAGGTAGCCACAGAGTGAAAAAAGGAGAGTCTAAGAGAGGGGTGTGGCTTTAAGATGCCCCTAATACTTTAAATCAAGTTGATCAGGTGGGAATAGGGGCCACTGGGTGTATGAGTGAAGTTTTAACTGTCTTGTTCTTGGTTTTCTTAAGTGGATCACACAGGCCATATTTAGGAATCATTTGTGAATGTATAATCACTTCTAATTTTGCTTTAAGGCTAGTGTATGGTATAGCATCACACTTTTTAAAAAAAAGCAAAAGTGAATAAAAAAGAGCAGAAGCAGAAAATATAGATTAGCCTCATTCCAGAATATCATTAGTTCTCCAAAAAAAACAGTTCTAGTAACCTCTCGTCTTTGTTTGTTTTATTTTTTAATATGTTTTTATTGACTTCAGAGTGGAAAGGAGAGGCCAAATTCACATTTCACATCAATAACTCACTTTACTGGGTTCTTGGGAAATAGAATATTTCTAAATGTCTCTCGAGGAACTCTCATTAAGGCCTGTATGTACTTAACTTTCTTTTTAGCTCCCAATCATGCCTGCCTCCCTAAATAACTCCCTCCCCATCCCCATTATAGGTGCTACGGAAGGATAAGAAAGAGATCAAAGCACCACTCGGGGCATATTTAGAAACACTGTGTTACTGTTTAGCATTTAAACTTTTCTGCTCATTAAAAAAAAATATGCAGTGCTTTTTGGCTCATTCTCATCTTTCATATGAGATCAGATCCCCTACTTGTTTGGCTGTTGTGAATATATTGAATCTTCAGTGTTTAACCTAACTTGGAAAACATGTTTTATTTTTTGCTTTTCTAATTAATATCAAATATAACCTTCTTAAATATAGGAAAGCAAATTATATATAATAATAATTTATATCCATCTTTTGTTTAAAATGAGTTAGACATGAAAAAATAAGGCAAATATATGTCAGGAAAATGAGTTGGAACCAGCAGTGACCTCCTGGTCCATGGGCTGACACTCAACCACTGAGTCATGCCAGCAGGGCTATATAAACTTTTTTAAAGAGTTTTTTTTTTTAATATTTAAGATTTTATCTCAATAGATGTTTGAAAAATAAATTAGGATATCAACATTGTGATTTTATAGATATTACTAGAGGCCCGGTGCACGAATTCATGCATGGGTGGGGTCCCTCGGAGTGGCCTGCGGGTGGCCTGGTGCCACCCCCTCACCTGCTCCACCATCCCGCCTGCAGGACGATAGATCAGTGCCTCGGAGCCAAGTGGAGGCTCTGCCCCTGACCCCTGCCACCATCTCTGGGGCCATCAGTGGGGCAATTGGGCCCCCGCTTGCACCCACCTTGGCCTGGTGCTGCCCACTCACCTGCTGTACCATCCCACTGCAGTCCTGCTCTCCTCAGGGCCCATTAGGGCCGGCAGCGCCTCCACTGTCACCTGCTGCCAGCACCACATTGCCAACTCCTGCCATGTTCTCTGCTGCCCCCTGGTGGTCAGCACACATCATAGCGAGCAGTTGAATTCCCAGTTGAACTTCCAGTCGAGGGGACAATTTGCATATTAGGCTTTTATTATATAGGATTGCTTAGATAAAACTAGATTGATTTTTAAAAGGGGGGCATGAACTTAAAGCCAAAACTCTGAAAAGTTCAGTATTGCAGGAGCACACAGCTATGGGAACAATTGTGAAGTTGATGAATGAAGGCCTGAAGTTGGCAACAACTTGGTAGCATTAGTGGTTTCAGTCACTAGCTCGTGGCAAGGCTTAGGCGTTGCTTCTGTAGACTGTGGGTGGGTAGGTAACCTGGAGAAATGGTAGAAAGGGAGGATTAAAGTTAGAATCGATTGCGTTACCTTTTTGTTTTTCCCCTCGTTTTGTTAGGTGATAGAATTACTGTGTACAGAGCTCTGACATTTTTTTTAACGTATTTTTTAATTCCCCTCATAAATAGCATTTTCCTTACTTGCAGGCAACAATGTGTATCCAGTGAAGAATGTTCCTTTAGCTTTTTCCTTCTTTAACATTTCATTTTCCAGGTCCTTTGTGGAACCTAAACAACCCCTAGTGTCTCTTTCCCTCAACCCTTGTGATGGTTCTTCCTGACAGTCAGTGTTACAGGCTGGGAAGCTGAAAACAGAGACTTGCTCAAGTCAGATAAGATGTTTAAAAATAAAAGATACCATGAACTACAATTAAGTAATGCCCAAGGGTCAAAGTCATCTCCCTTTCCATAATAGCTGCCTTATTCAAATAAGAATTCTCAAGTATGAGGTGTGCGGTAGAAAATGTAGTCACTCAATTTTTCTTTCAAAGTCAAAATGACATTAAAATTGGAATTAGCATAGCTTTCTAATATCACATTAGGAATAATTTCATATGTTTACATTTTTGTCTCCATCTCTTTCTGGGGTTTTCTTTCAGTCTCCTGTTAATTCTTATCTGTGATTAATTTAATTTAAGAGAGGATATGGATTTTTTAATTTGTATATTTTATTTAGTATTTTGCATTACATCTTGATGATGACTTTGTTTTAATTGGTAACTGCTTTGCATTTTTATTTTATTTTTTATTTTATCTTTTTTGTTTAAAGTATTATCTAAGTCCCCTTTTCCCCCATTAACCTCTTCCAGCCTACTCCCATCCTCCCCTCCCACCCCAGGCCCTCCCTGCCCCATTGCCTGTGTCCATGGGTTATGCATATATGCATACAAGTTCATTGGTTGATCTCTCCCCACCCACCCTCCCCTGCCTTCTCTCTGAGGTTCAACAGTGTTCCATGCTTCTATGTCTCTGGGTCTGTTTTTGTTCATCAGTTTATTTTGTTAATTCGATTCCACTTATGAGTGAGATCATGTGATACTACCTTTCTCTGACTGGCTTATTTTGCGTAGCATACTACTCATCCATCCATGCTGTTGCAAATGGTAAGCATTTTTAAAAACAAGCCTAACACTCCTCATTGCGTAATGGAAATGCGACAAATAAAATGAAGCATGAAGGAGAATTAAAATAATGTGTTCTGCTTTCTCCTTTTTAGATGGGAAGGTGGAAGTGACAAAAGAAGGTGTGAAGCTGTGCACCATGGGTCCAGGAAAGGTGTTCGGGGAGTTGGCTATTCTTTACAATTGCACCCGGACAGCGACCGTCAAGAGTAAGGCTTTCATATTTTTTTTCAGATACTTTCAATGTCTTTTTTCCCTAGACCAGTGAGATGTCCATTAACACACTTCTTGATCTAATCTTTGCCATTTTATTAATCTATATTTCAAGTTTTGCTTTGAAATATAGCCCATCTATTCGTTTCTCTACTAAAGGATGATTGTTACTCAGTTTTGTATAACTCAAATTTTATTGCTGCCTTATGAAAAGTATCCTTTTAACCTAGAATTTGTATGATTATCAGTTTTTAAATTAAAATTAAATAGGAGCAAGACCTTTTCTTTTTCTGCCTTGAAAAACCTCAGAATCATATTTAAATTATTTTTACATACCTGCTATTTTGGGTTACATTCCCCACATAAGTGCTCACTCCATGGCTTAGAAAAATTGAGAGGAGAAATGTTGGTCTCATTCAAACGTCAAGTGAGATATATCCTGAATTCTAAAACTGCTTCTGTGTATATTCTTGTCTTCAGCTGCTCATCAAGCTGAATATTATAGCATTTTTCTTTTCTACTGACTGAGCTTATTTTAAATCAGGGCAATAAAGCAGCTTGTTTCCCTAATTTTACATACATGTGTATATATGATTTCTCTAGCAACTTTTATTGCTTGGTAGAAGCAGCTGCAATAGTTAGAGGGGGGAAATGTTTTAAACCCTCCTCCTTCCTGACTGCAGGATGCAACGAGTGTGTAACAAACAGCTGAATGCAAATGCCAACCATGGAAGATCCATTTTATCTTTAGGTGAACATGTGTAATGTGTGTTCCAAAAGGTTTTCTGATACATTATGCTGTGGATGATAGCAATCACAAATTACTGTGATTAGGTTGTGTCGTTTTAAAAAATGTTGTTGAAAAAATGACATTGCTAATATCAATCAGTTTTATCTGGATGCCACTGATTATTTTGTTGTTTGTTTGTTTTATCTCAGCAATATGGCAGTAATTGACAATATGACATTGAAACTTGGGTTGTAAAGAACTTAATACATGGTCAGCTAGAGTTCTAAAAATTGTCTTATTTGTCTTATTAGTGGATCATCTTTTTATTCATTCAAATTATCAATTACATTTGGGGCCCTTATAAAGTGAGTCCTTGTTGGCACTTGGTTCTTGATCTCTAAAAGCATAGAACTCTTTTGATTGATAGGCACCAACATGTTTTTATTTCATGTGATGATTTAATTACATGACTCAAAGAATAATGAAGACCAATGAACATAACAGATTCTGCTAGAACTTGAACTCACTTACGAAGTACATTAACTAGGAAAAGGCATAGTCATGACTCCATTAAATGAACAAACTTAACTACCATGCTTTCTTTTTATGAGAAATAGGCAAAAAAAGAACCAGAAAAGAATATTTTGATTGAGCAGGCTTTCTCAGAATTATGAATAATATTTTTTAAAGTTTAAAAATATTTAAAATTTTAAAATTTTCAGTCCTGTATACTGCTCACTTAATCCAGTTAAACTGCAAAATTCCCAAAGGTCACCTAGTGCTTAACCTTTGAAATACTGAATTTTTATTAAATAATTTTTTAAAAGTCTAAATAATGTATTTAAATAAATTTTGCAGCAAAATGTTTTTAATAAGTTGAATACTTTGCTTCGTAAAAATCAACTGCCTTATTCGCATCTTATAAAATGGTATTAATCTGTACTAGCCTCTATTGCACTTCTGTTTGGTAAATTTAAATGCATCTTATTTGACAAGAAGAAACTAGGTGCTGAGTGCAAATTATAATACTAATTTTTTTGGGTCAAAACGTCCATTATTAATGGAAATTAGTGATGGAGTATGTTCTTTAACACAAACTCAAGAGGTTTCGTGTGTGTGTGTGTGTGTGTGTGTGTGTGTGTGTGTGTGGTTGTATTTGAGAAACAGCCTGGAGGTGAAAAGGCTTTGTGCATGAGCAAGGAATAATATCTATGAACAGTGGTTCCTTCTAAATGTTGTATAAGAACTATAACGTGTGAATAATGATTGTTTGTTGTTCAGGACCTTTTTATCCTATTTCCTATACTATCCAGGGGCATTGTACTTGTGACTGTGATCCTTAAAACCATTTATAATTTAAATTATAAATTATACCTCAGGCTTATCACTTTATAAATCTGATTAGATTCCATTGTGAGTACAACTTGTACCAAATTACTAGTCAATGCTATCATACTCTTTACATGTGATATTTTAAAATGTCCTTAAATGGCTTTTTAGATCCAATCGTTTCTCAGGATTCAAAATTTTGTCCATTTCTTCTTAACTATCATTTTGCAGGTGATGACCATTTTCAGTAAATTTTGAAATGAAGGCATCCACTTGAGTTCAATAGTCTAAGGAGACGGCCATTCTTACTCAATAGCTTATCACTCACGTGCCTCTTTTTTTCTCACTTACCTGGGCTTGTGATTTCCTTTCCCCAACATCATCCACTTTCTTTTATGATTGAAAATGTTGAATCCTTTCTGTTTTCTTTCTCCCTAGGTTAGCCTGAAATTTTAATGCACTTTTAATCTCACAGTCGTAACTAAATCCTAGGTGGCATCGAAGAGCTCTTCAATATAAATGAGTCATTTCTTGTTCAAGATGGCACTTTTTTAAAACTATGTCAGACCATGAATAAATTCCAGTGACTTCTTCTACTAACGAATGTGATCCTAACACCTGTGGGTTTTCTGTAACTTAGGATATAAAAAATAGCTTTATTTTTTTATTGAGGTATAATTAACATTTAACATTATATTAGTCGCATTGTACAGCATAATGATTTGTTATATGCAGAATGGTCACCACAGTGTCTAGTTAACATCTGTCACCATCCTTTATTATAATTTTTTCTTGTGATAAGAACTTTTAAGATCTACTCTCTTAGCAACTTCCAAATATGCAATGCAGCATTATTAACTATACTTGCCATGCTGTACATTATTATATACCCAGGACTTATTTATTTTATAACTGGAAATTTATACCTTTTGACCCCCTTCACCAATTTCACCCCTCCTCACCTCTGGTAAACACCAACCTGTTCTACCTATGACCTTGAGCACATTTCTTTCTTTTGTTATTTATTTCACATATAAGTGAGATTGTATAGTGTCTGTCTTTTTCTTTCTGACCAGGGTACTCAAGGTCCATCCGTGTTGTAAAAAAAAAATGGCAGGATTTCTTTCCTTTTTTATGGCTGAATAGTATTTATAGAAACATGAAAAGAAAGCATATATGGTATGGTGCAGACCTGTATTCACAATCTATTGTTCTATAAAACAACATTGTCGATTTTCCCCCAAGGAATTTGGATGCAAAAGTATATAAAATCAACATGATACTGGAAACAAAATTCTAACAAATTTCTGGAGGTTATTCACAGCTTAAATAGGCTAAAGTTTTCTTTATTAACTGTGATATGAAAATGGCCACTTGTGTCTATCCAATCACAAGCATGCCAGATGCCAGGGGGAGGAAAAGAGTCATTTGTTTTATTAGATTTCCACAACACCAAACAATTACTGTCTCCAATGCTGTTGGAATTTCACATTCTGTTTACATATTTTGGGATTCCACAAACAAAGCAGAGTTCTACCATCTATTTTCAAGCCCCACAAGGATAGGAATTTCTAATGTGCCCCTTGAAAACCCCTTTCCACACAATTCCCATGCCCAGAAGCATGTCATTACCACCTTTCCCTGCTGTTTCACTTCTGGTTGTGATTTCACTTTCACTACCCTCACAGCTAAAGTCAGATCAATTTACACTCTGGACTTCCTGTCTTGCTTCTAGGCCCCAGGTTCTTTAAAATCACAATAGCAGGAAAGTTGAAGTTACTGGAAACCTAAAAATAAAAAGGAAAAGGCTTTTCGTTTACAATGAAAGAGGGATTCAGAGATACAAACCTTATGTGTGAGTTTGCAAGGATATCTATGTTCTCTTGCTTTACTTGGATTTCCCTCAACCAGTTCTCACAACTACTCAGAGATTTTTTTAAAATATATTTTTATTGATTTCAGAGAGGAAGGGACAGGGAGAGATAGGGACATCAATGATGAGAGAGAATAATTGATTGGCTGCCTCCTGCATGCCCCACACTGGGGATCGAACCCACAATGCGGGCATGTGCCCTGACTGGGAATCGAACCATGACCTCTGGTTCATAGGTTCATACTCAACCACTAAGCCATGTCGGCCAGGCACTCGGGGATTTTTTTGAGGTTTGAATCTTGTGGCTCTTTGCTCCAACTTCAGTTGTACATAAATTGGTTATTTTTGCCTGAAGATACTAAATTGAAGCCTGTTCCTCTCCCTTTGAGTTTCCAGCTCACAATGCCCCAAACCTTAGGCAGCATATTATTCTAACAGGCTCATTCCAATAGACTTCAATAAAAACCCAAGAATAAAAGGTCTCTCTTTTTGGATAACATTAGATACCAGTTTAAGATGATCACCGTAGAGTTATCTGCAAAGCATGGCTACAGTGGGTGGGTGTGAATCGACTTGAGCAGTTATTTCTCCTTAGATTATTTATAGCACATATTTAAAAACTCCTCAGCATTAAAATACTTTAGTAGTGACATGAAAGATCCTAAACATTCTGCAAGAATCTAATTGATGACTTTAATAACACTTGGTAAAAATATTTTTCTGCCTCAGCTTGAATACTCTAAGTTTCCATATTTAGACTTTCCTAAAATATTTGTATAGGGGGACATTGACTAATTAAACTATTTTCACTGTGTCATAGACATTTTGAGAACAAAGTTAAAAGGTTTGGATTTTTCTGTTTATTTTTGTTTTTAAAATAAATTTGACTCTGTGCAGTGGAGATGACTTGTGCATTCCCCTGTAGCTCTGTTTCAAACATCACATTATTCAACCTGACTCAGAAAAGTCTGCCAACCTTCCAAAACCTAAAAAGATAAATGGGGGTTGGGGGCGGGGAGAGGGAGGAAGATTTGACTAAAATTTCTTACTCCAATACCTCTAGGTGCTGTAAATGTAATGCTATACCCATAAGGTCAATATTCGGCGCTTTTTATTGGTAAAGGAACAAAAGAAATGAATGCCAATTTTATTGTTATTAAAAGGAATAGACGAAGCTTTTCTATAGTGGCTCTAAGGTGTAAGGTCCGTAAGATAACTGAATCAATAAATAAGGATTTAGCCACCTTTTAGATAACATCATTGTGGAGTTCCATAAAGCATCATATTTATCATAAAGATATTTTCACATGTGAAAATGAAACAACATTGTCTGCAATACACAAAACTGTCCTATGGACAGTTATTACCTCGGGTTTTAATGAGCAGGAGCAACAATGTACTGTCACACTCCCAGTGCCACAGCACAAAAGCAGAGGAGGGAACTGTGGTAATGAAAAGTCTCTGTTCTGCTTTAAGGAGGCAAATTAAAAAGATGCATGCTTTGCTTTCTCCCAGGCTACAGCATGCTTTCTTCCAGGAATCTTGAAAGGAGAGAAGTCACAAAATAGGCTGATGAGGACTAGAAACATGACCCTGAACACAGAAGGGAAAAATCCAGTAATTTCCCAGGAACTGTCATCATCTTGAACAATGAAGTAAACAGTGGGTTAGGGCAGCATCCTGGGGAAGCAGGTCCAATTGTTCAGTGAGTTAATTAGACAACATTCTTCTTAGTACACTTTTTATCACAAGTGTCTATTAAAAAAATACTGTGAAATTAGTAACATAAATCCAATTATGTAACCCCTGAGAAATACATTTCTTTAATAAAGGAATCAATTCACTAGGTATCCATGTTGCCACATAACGGATTAACATAAACAAATGGATATACAGAAGCTATTCTTTCATTCTTTTAATGTCTAAGTGGATTAAGTTACAAATTTCTTTGATGGGTGTTTTTGTTTTTTTTCCTCCTCTTGATGGGAACTGTTGTAGACAGCATTTACTTATGACTTATATTTAACTACCAAAGAAGATTTGAGTCCAGTATTGACTAGGCCTGGTAGACCGGCATATGTTAGTAATGCTTCTTAGGGGAAAACAAAACAAAAACCTCTCACAGTCAAGGGAAGGCAATAGTACTTAATTCCTTAAAATTAGATAAATTATTTTCTCTCCTCCTCCCTTTAATTACTCAATCATTGAGGCCTTGAGTGTTCCTATATCTAGAGAATAGTCAGGCTTTAACTGGTAGGGAAGTGTTATCTTTTAAAAGATCAGGGGTAATTGAATAGAAAATATGAACAATAGGCAAGGAAGGCTGATTTTTTAGCAGTCTTTTTAATCCTGTAGAATTAATAATATTTCCACAAAGACCTGCATATAGGACACTCCCACACAAGGTAAAGCTAATGTCAGTTTTTGGTATACTGTGTGGCCACTCATTCATTTAATAAATTGCCAAGAGGTAATTTTCATATTTACTGAGCTGGTTGAAAGAACCAAAAACAGAGCAGTTGCATTGATCTTTTCAGAGTGAAATACAGCTTTAGTGGAAGAGTACCAGCATTGTGTAGATTATTAGCATCTTCTTTTGAAGATTATTGAGAAGTAAAATTAGGATAACAGGTTGAGGTGGGGAAGGAAAAAATTTTAAAAAATCATGGTTTGCAGGGCCAGGTTGTTAACAAGAATAACAACTAGATTTATTGAATTTGATGGCTAAGATATGGGCTGGAAAATAAAACGGAAGAAATTTCATTTGACTTTTGTTCTTTTTCATGCTCATGAGTGTAGTTTGGATTAGAAGAAAACACATGTAGATAGACATTTGTGAGAGCACAGCTGGATTGATGATGTCTGAGTAAGCGGAATGTTTTTCACTGGTGGGTTATATCCATTTTACTGTGAAAAGGGTCCTTATAGTCAGTCTAGGTGGACATCGATTTAATTCATAGTGAGTGCCCAGGAAGTCCTAGATGGGTTGCATGTATCTTAGCATCTGATAATTACAAGAATAAAAGTCGTCATGAATGGTAGTCACCGAGAAAACATGGGGAGTTCCTTGTAATTGAGACTTGTAGATATGAGGCTGGGGGTGTTGTAGAATATAGGTAAGAAAGTGAGCCAGCTAATTTCCACACAGATCTTGAAGAATTTCATTTTCACTGTGAATGTGATAGTAGATCATAGAAAGCCAGTAACAACTTTTCAGAAAGGCAGGGTGAAAACTATATACTGTAAAGGGTCAAAAATTGATATGAGCTCATGTAGCTGAACAGTGTTGTCTATAGCTAAGTGTTTTTTACTATGGGTACATGTTTTCTCTGTAGGACAGTCTGCCTTACTAATAATAATTCACTCTTTGTACCCTCACTAGAGGCCCGGTGCATGAAAATTCATGCACTGGAGGGGGTTTCCCTCAGCCCGGCCTGCCACTACCAGCAGTGCAAGCCTCAACCGGCCCTGGTTACCTGTGCCTCAGGTCAGCCCTGGGTTGCTGGGCAGCCGCCATCTTTGAGGGTCTGGCAGTCAATTAGCATATTGTCTCCTTATTGGCTGTGGGCGCTGCCATCTTTGTGGCATATTAGCATATTCCCTCTTTAATAGATAGGATAATTATTCCCACATCTAATGGAACAACTTTATTGACTTGAAAGCACTGTTGTCTGTAGTTTTCTGAGTGGAATCAAACAGTGTTATTCAAACTATATTTATTTTGTTTTATTTCCAAAAATCAAATTGTATGGAGTGCTTCTGTGTATGAAATTTATAAATTTCTGGTTATAGAGTGGGGGGGGCAGTCTTCTGGAGCCCCATTCAATGGCCCTATGTTTCCTTACTCTTATTCCTTCTCACTCCTACCCTTGGATTAAGTACTTCTATGGCATTTTGTTATTTTAGGTCAGGTGATACTGTTTGAAAACCTCTGCTGTAATTCTATATAAGGTTACTTTGAGTATCTAGGTACTGGTAATTCTTTATAAACTACCTTTATATACTTACACTTGGCTGTGTGTAGTATCACTATCTTCACATTGGTCCCGCACCACAGGGATGAATAGCAATAATAACACCATTGCACAGGTGAGGCAACTGTGCTTTAGAGGGCTTCTGGAACTTCTTAAGGTCACAAATCTGTATTGCTAAACTATACCTTTCTCCTTGATAGCCCCCAGTAAGACAATGAGCTGCATCATCACAACCTTTGTTTCAACCTTTATTTGTTGAATAACCTTTCACCACATTACTGACAAAGTTGGTTCAGACAGATGTGTACTTAGAAAGAACTGGTACAAGAAACACTAACATCAAAAAACAAACTACAGGTAAGAATACAGGGGACTGTGAGTAGATCAAAAAGGCTGTGCATTCCAATGCAGTTCTTCTGCTTGGAGGCATCACTTCGGATTGTGTTGGCTAAAGTCCTGTTGTCATCACATCCCTTTCGGGTGGCACTCTCAGGACTTCCCTGAGAAAGGTTTGTGTGTGTTTGTGGGCTGTGTACCCAACTACAAGTAGGTGCCTAGTGTATCGAGCTATTGGAAAAATTAAGAATAGATAGCTACTGGGCCTGGCTTTAAAATGTCAGTTATTTTCTATAGTAATATTTCAGACCAATGACACCAATAGTTTTTAACTGACGGTGCAGCCTGGAAATTCCAGACTTCTGGTGTCCAATTTGTTGTCTTCTTTGATTGCCTTAGCAAAGAACGTTAATCTCTTCTGTGCTTACCACATTCTTTCTGGATAAAGACGTTGGTCATGGCCACAACTCTCATAAGAAGGAATAAAATGCTATTCCCTCCCGCCCCCCAAAAATTCAAGTTCCTTATACTCTGGTCAAAGCCTTGGCCCTTTATCTATAGTTTGAAGTTAGCAATTTCTGATTTCCCCAAAGTTACAGTTATCCCACGTTGTTGAAATTTTCATATTCATTGCCTTTCACTGTCATTTAATACTTATAGGTGGACATATGACAATTTATATGGAATCTGTCACTGATATTCAGCCAATAAAAGTTATCCATTAAGCTTGATTATAACCTGGAGTGAGTTACTAAAAATATAGGAAATGAGGTCCTTACTGCTGTGGACTGGCCCAAATTATGTGCAGCACAAAATGTAATAATGAAGTTTTAAGACTATCAGGATATTCAAAATAGAGTTTCTGAAATGCTAAACATCTGAAACTTAAATTTGAGTTGGAAGAGGCCTTAGACATCAAGAATGAAGTGCCTTTGTCTGTAACTAGTTTTAGGACTAATAAAAATGGAAATGAACTCTAGATGTTTTGGGCTTTTTAAACTTAGATCAAAATATATTTTCCGAGTCTCAGATTTAAAAAGAGAGAAGAAAGAGAAAGAGCTAAATGAAAGATATAATCTTTTATTTACTCATTCTCTAAATCTCTGACTTGTGCTCAGTGGTTTTCAATCAGAATAACTTAGGCCATAAGCAATAGCAGATAATTATAAAAGCAGCAGGAATATTTTTCTGCATTGACTTTTTTTCATAATATTCATGAATTAATTTAATATGCCTCTTTATTTTTTTCATGTTTTTGATCATAAGAACAATGTTTAGAAAATATATACACACAAAGATTTTTAAATCATTTATACCCCACTACCCAGAGAGAATGCTTTGAACATTTTGCACTTTCTTCTTTCTCTCCCTGAATGTCACACTGCTTCTCTTTCTAATGCATATGCTCGCATCTGAACATTAATCATTTGTTTACATGCATCTGCTGTTCTTAAGGTTTTATTTTGGGTCAAGGTGGATTTTCATTTCCTCTTTGAGCTTTGCACGTGGAGGGTGACATAACTGTGACTTGTCTTCCAATATTTTTCTGTTCGGTTTTTGCTATTTAAAAAATGGCCTCGCCCTAACCGGTTTGGCTCAGTTGATAGAGCGTCAGCCTGTAGACTCAAGGATCCCAGGTTCGATTCCAGTCAAGGGCATGTACCTTGGTTGAGGGCACATTCCCAGTAGGGAGTGTGCAGGAGGCAGCTGATCGATGTTTCTCTCTCATCGGTGTTTCTGACTCTCTATCCCTCTCCCTTCCTCTCTGTAAAAAGTCAATAAAATATATTTTTAAAAAATAATAAAAAATGGTCTCTTTTCTATTCTTGATGTGCTTATTCTCCTTGGTCCATGCAACTTAATACCTTAAATTAGACTATTAATACTTGGTACTCATGTTTCATGAATACTTTGAATTAGAAGCTGTTGTGCATGCCCTTTGTTAATAGGGCTGATTAACCTGGAATAGCAAGTGGTGGTGAGAGTATTGGTGTCTTTCTACAGATATGTCCAACAGCAATGATTACCTGGTGGTTGCTGTGGCATAGATTCAGAGCATTTGAATTTTAGGTTTTTCCCAAAATTTGCGGACATTCTGGCATTCTGTGTTAGGACTTGTAGTTTTATTTAGTTGAGTCTCTGGGTAGTTTGACATTTGTGGAATAAGTCTGTTTATTGACTTGAATTGCTCAGCAGAATCATTTTAACAATTAAATGTTGGTAAGCTTAATTCATATACCGCCATGGCATTAACATCTCAGAGCATTAGTGAAGTGGGCACTTTATTTCTTTTCCAGATGAGTTATTGAGGCATATGAATGTTTGGCATTTGTGCAAGCTAAGTTCCACTTTTCCTATAAACTGATTCTCAATTGTTAATATTTGGGAAATGTGTTAGTCCATGTGCTAAACTATGCAGGAAAATTTTCAAATTTTAGGATGAAGTTTATAAACTGATAGCCCCAGTGCAGATAAGCTGCCTTCTGATATATTCTTTTCTTTCCAAAAAGTGTTCTTCTTAAGCAAGTCATTCCATAACCATTTAGAGTGATCCTATGCCTTCCTTCATCAGTAGGAAGTTTCTATCCACTTTGGCTCTTCAAAATATAACTTATTTATATTAGGCTTATAATCTAGGCTTGTAATTAAAAGTTTATCCTTAGTATATTCTGCATAGTGCTTTTGTACTTCTTCGAAACTCAGCTTTTGAAGTAGAATTGTTATCAGTGGAAGTGGAGTTCTTGGGGTGCGATGAGAAAAAGGATTTCCTGAGGCCCCCATGGGAGGATGGGGTTTCATGGAAAACTTCATTGATGATATATAATTAAGGAGGTTCCCTTCCAAGGTCCCGTCTCCAACTGTCCTGCTATAGAAAAGCCCAATCTTATCTTCACCAGGGCCAGAACTAGGCCACTGTCCAGAATTTCTGTTCCATATTAAAGTACAGTCCAATCCAGTATCTGGCTAGCTTTGCATGTGTTCCCAGCTTCAGTCCATTGTGTGTGGAGTCCGCATGGCAATAGGCCATGAGGCCTCTTAAGGCCACATGGCTATGGAGAGAGGACAGGTGAGCACATGGGTGAGTGCAGGTCACAGAGCAAGAGAGAGCAAGTGGGAACAAGAGAAGAGAGGAAACTCTGGGGATTTTAACCAGGAGCTTCTTCAAGCAAACCAATGAAACTTCCAAGATTTCAGTCACTTCTGATGGAGTCCACCCCCTAGCCAATCCATTGTTCGAAGGCTAGATTGACAGACCAGCACCTCCCCTGCACCACAGACATTACTGTGCATGTGCTTATCTCCCCCTACTTCCCTGACAAGTCAGTACCTGAGGGGGGAAGTAGGGAATGTTAATCCCCTTGGAGGGACAATGCTGAGATTCCCGGGGGTACACAGCTGTGGCTTCTTGGTGAAGCTCCCCAAATGACCATGCTCACAATGTCTGATCCCCTTTGCTTTTTTTCTTTATTAATATTAACTAGCTAATTACAATGCTAATGATGGTGTTACAGCTAAGATCACCTCCTGAAGACCTAAGAGAAATGTTGAAGGCCAGTGGTTAAAAGTCTTTTGGATTTGGCCATAGTGAGTCGCTGTAAACTTTAACTTTGGCCAGGTGGTATTTAGAAGCCCATAGAATACTCCCCCAACGTCCCCCCGCCCCCCCCCCCCCCCACACACACAGAGGATTTAGAGCATAGAGAATACTGACAGGAAGGTATTGACGGAGGTTATTGGTAATATAAAAAGATTCCTAAATAGTACTTTAGGCCTTACAGTTTTCTAAGTAAATGGCTATTATGGCATGCATTTTAGTGTCCAATGGATAGTCAGAAAGGACAAAGAAAGGGTAAACTTCAGAAGTTTTATTAATAAAATTGCTTTTATGTATATATTTCTTAAGAAAATGCATATTTTTAACTTAAAAAAAAAGTTGTGTTTTTTTTTTCACATGAAGGCCAAATCCTGGGTGTATCCTAATGTTGAAAAGAGATATAAAAAGCGAGGAACATATTCTGACCATTCTCTCTCCAGTGCTTGGAGAAAAGAGGGGAAAATCCACCTAGTGTCAAAGCATGTGAATATATTTACAAATAAAGAAAACCAGTCAAGATAAGAAGCACACATGTAATACCTAATGTTTATGGCGTTTAGTAGAGCTCATACTGGGTGGAATTAATCTTCTTGTTGAAAAAAAAAAATGATGTAAAGGGATAGCATAGAGAAAAGAATGAAGGAAACTTGAATATTTGTACAGCCTAATGCGGTTTTACTATTCAAACTTTTTGGTTCACTAGAATATATTATTTTAAGTGTACATTGATGATAAAATTCCTTATTAATTATGAGTTTTTTGACATTTTAAATCCTAGCTAACATTATTGACATAATTCCATCAGTGCCTGTTTTTATTCCTTTTAAGGGAAATCATAGTAATTTTGGAACTTAATAACAACAGAAAGACTTTTCTTTCTGTTAGTGCTAACATTTTCTGCTTAGTGTTTTGAAAGAAACCTTGAAATGTTTTTCAAATATCTTAGCAAATTATGAATATAATATTATGCTCATTTGAATCACAGAAGTTTGCAGTATTTAAGGGCCTTTTTTTTTTAAGAGAAAAAGAAAAAAGGTTATATATCATGGAGAAGAAAAGAAATAAACATTTTGAGTTCATCTGCAATAATATTTCCACATAACTTGGAGGAGATATTAGCTTTTTTTCTATTATGACTATACTTTAAAAATACTATTTTAGCTTAGCTAGCATAGCTCAGTAGCTCAACCTATGAACCAGGAGGTCACAGTTCATTTCATGGTCAGGGCACGTGCCTGAGTTGCAGGCTCAATCCCCAGTGCGGGGTGTGCAGGAGGCAGCTGATCAGTGATATGCTCTCATCATTGATGTTTCTTTCTCTCTCTCTCTCTCTCTCTCTCTCTCTCTCTCTCTCTCTCTCTCTCTCTCTCCTCCCTTCCTCTCTGAAATCAATAAAAATAAATATTTTTTAAAAATACTATTTTAAGGAGTTCTTGGAAATATCTTGGAAAATTCAGATGCAGGCATTATATGTATACACTGACACAAGGAATTGAAATGATTTCCCACCTTCCCTTTCAACCTCCCCACCCCTGGTTCTTCCAGAATAAACTTAACTCTTCTTCCCAAACCGGGACACAGTGGCAAGAGGCATGGACTTTAGACCCAAGTTTGACAGCTCTATTTCTTGGGTATCTACCCTAAGCAAGATATTTAATTCATGTGAATCTAAATTCTAACGTGAGACACTATGGAATTAAATAAACAATATGCAGTATTCAATAGACACTCAGCAAATATTTGCACTATGCCTTTTGACAGAGCACTAGGTAGATAAAAGGGACAGGAGGCCTTCCATTTAAAAATAACTTTCTATCTAATGACTGCCTATTAAATCCATGCCTGCTTTTATAGGCCCCACTCAGTATCCTTCGCCTTTTCTCTAACCCCTTCCTCGTTTGTATCTCATTCTGAATTGTGGTAATGTCCCCTTCCCTAAATCGCCAGGTCTTTATACGTCTATAGACTATGCCTTAATTCACTTTTTCCACATTTCCACTTTACATTTTCTTGGGAAGCTTGTGTTGAACTGCCTGAGGGTTGGAGAAGGTTCTCATGGAATGAAAAACTCAATTTGTGATAGCCTTCAAGGACACTTCTTAGAAGCTGACATACTGTCACAGACACAGACATTCCTGCATCTACACCATGAAGATTTCTTTAAAAAACTTTTTTTTTTAATTACAGTTGACATTCGATGTTATTTGTATTAGTTTCAGGTATATAGCATAGTGGTTAAACAATCATATACTTTCCCAAGTGTTTCCCCTCGATATTTCCAGTACTCACCTGGTACCATACATAGTTATTGCAGTATTATTAACTATATTCCCTATGCTGTACTTTACAGCCCCATGGCTCTTTTGTTATTATCAATTCGTACTTCTTAATTCCTTCACCTCTTCCACCCAGCCCCTCAACCCTCCCTCCTCTCTGGCAACCACCACTCTGCTCTCTGTGCCTATGAATCTGTTTCGGTTTTGTTCGTTCATTTTGTCCTTTAGATTCAACCATGAAGATTTCTTTTTGTTTGTTTGCTTTCCAGTTATTTTTTAGAGAGAATGGAAGGGAAGGGGGGAGACAGAGAGAGAGAAACATTGATGTTAGAGATACATCAAGAGACACATTGGTTGGTTGCCTCCTGCACAGGGATCTAGCCTGCAACCAAGATATGTGCCATTAACCAGAATCAAACCTGTGAGCCTTCAGTCCACAGGCTAATTCTCTAACCACTGAGAAAAACTGGCTATGGCTGAAGATTTCTAAATGATGATGCATTTAGACTATTCATTACTACTTCTTAAGGCTTTATAATACTCTTGGCAGAGTCTTAAACAATCTAAAGGAAATATCTGTAGATACCATGATGATGTTTTCATTTATACACAAGTTTTAGCAGTACTTTTAAAGGGTCCCTTCCCTCATCTTGTTATTTAGTCAATTTGGAAAACTTACAATCTAAGCACATTTATCAGCAAAACTTTTTGACCCATGGAAATGAAGGAGAGTGACTGTAAAATACATTCCTAAGCTGTACTTCCATTTTACTCTACTTGTGACACTGCAAATATTGTCGATGCATGAAATAAGGTCAGAGTAATTCTGATGGATGGGCTGACTGAATTTGCTAATGATAGAAAAGCCTTTATTTGAAATAGGCCATGGCATGAAACGGAATTCAACCTGGACTTATCTTGTGATGCTCTTTTATAGGGAATAACGTATTGACAAGCCGGTACCCTTTCATCAGAGCTCTATTTGCATACACATCATTGTCTTTACATAAAGGCCATCTATTTCTCAAACAGAAGTCACATGTTCATTTTATTCGATAATGTTTCAGGTATATTCTCTTTCATTTGAATTTTGGAACACCTACTAGCTATAAACCCCCACACGAGACTCACTGCTTAATACAGTGTTCCTCTACGAATAAACCCTGGAAAGTTGGGAGCATGCACTATAAATTTGTGTTCCTTTATGCCCCCTTAATCTCCTAAACAAAAGAATGTTTTCAACTCTGGATTGAGATACCTGTATTTTATTTTATTTTTTTACTTGGTAGAGAAAGTCGTAGTCAGCTTTGTGATATTAGGGGCAATTGAGCTTAATGCTGTTCCATATTATTAAGAAATAGATCCAATGTTTTCTTAGACAAATAGAAAATCCAATATGTATCTTTCAATCAAGGTTTATAGTGAAATCGACACCCTTAATATTGAGGCCTTTTTAGCCATATTACTAGCCACTTTAATAGATGTTAGCTTTACTTTTAATAAAGAGGAAACAGATAGTATCCTGGTTATTCTCTGTATTCTTGGTTGACCATAGCTGCATTCATAAACATCTGGAACTCTTCCATTGGGGTTCCACTTATTGGAAATAAACTGCTTGGAATTATGCACAGGATTAGTGGACAGCGAGGTTCCTGCCCTGAGGATTTTCTTGTTTTGAATAACAGATCTCCCCGTGAAGATGGTTAGACAGAACTCGTTTGCACTAAGCGCCTGGGTACCAGATCTTGGCAGTAATTAGATTGCTTCACAGCTTAGTTTCGCAAGCCGTACTCAGTGTATGGGTTCTTAAATAAACAATAAGAAAATAATCTTATGAAGAATGACAGCCCACATACAAATTCCCTAGTATAATAAAAACTGATTAAAGTTGTTGTTCAAGGCAGGCAAGATTCCTAAGCACACACCTACCAGGCTCAACTACAATTTTGTGTTGTCACTAAGTAAATATTAGGGCATGTTAACTGACATTGTTTGCTTTTGTTGTTATTATTACTGTACATTATATGAGTTGGAAAAAGGCTTTGGAAACAAAGAGGGTGTAGGGATACTTTTTCTACCTTCCCAGGCTGATTTGAATTATGTTCACACTTTCTTATGCCTTAAGGAGAAGAGGGCACAATATTTAGTGTCATGTTACATCTCAAATGTGCTAGTATTGCGTAGCAGCCTGCTAACAGTGACAACTTGTGTTGGTAGCAGCTATTCACACCTGTTAATAAGGCACTACAAGAGGGCCTCTCCCCAGCCAGACTTCCCTATAAACAATTATTCTCATGAGATCCAGAGGTCTCTTTCCACCTCTTCATTTTTCGTACATGTCAGCTACCCTCATTATCAGCCTATCCCTCTGATTCCTTGACTCCCTCTCCAAAGTGCCTCCCTTGGTTTTTAATTCTCAAGTACAATTAAAAATACACTATGTTTTGTCAGAGGTTTGATTGCATTCTCTCTCTCTCTCTCTCTCTCTCTCTCTCTCTCTCTCAGCAATGACTACCTATAGATAGACCTCTGTATTTTTTTAGTAACCTCAAAATTGAAATATCTTTTTGCAGAACAGTGATCCATCTCTATTGTTTGAACCTTAAAAAAAACAACTTGTTAAGCTTTACGTTTACATTTTCAAGTCAATGCTGATTAAGGAACTTAATATATTTTGACATCATCAACAATTTAAGACACGTTGGCTTCAGACAATTTCATGCTTCTAAATCTATACCAAAATGTTTTCACTTTCTAACTCCTTGAATTCAATTAATCAGTGCTCACTATCTTGTCACTCTGTAATTCTTAAACTCTATAATGAGACGGTTATTTTTCCCTGCAAAATATTGTTCTTCAAGGGTGATCTGTCATTATATTCCAATTAATGCTCAGATCGCCACAAGGCTTTTAACTCTTCCCACTTTGTTAAAGAGCATAACTATATCCTGAGAGGAAGGTGATGAGCATTTGCTAGATGCAAGGAGTACATGCATTGATAACTTAGTTTGGTGAGTTGAAAAGAAAAAAGTAAAATATAAAGTTAACAGTACACAAACTTGCCCTGACTGGTTTGGTTCAGTAGATAGAGCGTCGGCCTGCGGACTGAAGGATCCCAGGTTCGATTCCGGTCAAGGGCATGTACCTTGGTTGAGGGCACATCCCCAGTAGGGAGTGTGCAGGAGGCAGCTGATCGATGTTTCTCTCTCATCGACGTTTCTAACTCTCTATCCCTCTCCCTTCCTCTCTGTAAAAAAATCAATAAAATATATTTTTTTAAAAAGTGCACAAACTTTATAAATATGCCAAATGAGTAATACCTGTTGAAGTCATTTTAAAAAAACTTAGGATATTTAAAATTTGAACTAGAATTTCAAAGTTCTAAAACCCTATACACTGTAATTTTTAAAATCAGAAGACATTTACAAATTATGATTTTAAAAATGACATCTTTCTGTTAAAGGAAATTATAATTTGTAGGGAGATTTGAAGTTTGGAAGTGAGTTTTGTGTGTGTGTGTGTGTGTGTGTGTGTGTGTGTGTGTGTGTGTGTGTTTGGGCAAGGAAGAGGGCTTTTTTGGTATTTTATAATTATTAATATATAAGCATCTTGAAATATAGATTTGTACTTTATAAGTATAAACTCCATTGTCAAATAAACATTAATATATTAGCATAAAGTAAGAATTAGTAGGCATCAGAGGCAGGATGTGGGAAATTAATAGGGAGTTGTAGTTGAGATCAGGGTGGCTCCCAACAATCCCTGATTCCTGATGTTCACCCCCGTTGTATAATTCTCTCCCCTTGAGTATATGCTGGACTTAGCAACTAGCTTCTCATAAATAGAACCAGACCTACCTGACAGTGGTTCAGGATGATCTTAAGGAATTTGACTCACCAATAGGGAGAAGCTAAGCCAGAAGCTACCTGGACAATAGAGCTCATAACGTAATGTTATCTGAGAGCCTATCACTGCCAAATAGAAGTAGTATAATTGGAAACAAATTAAAAGTCTCATGATGGCAGTTATCATGGATACCCTACAATAAAGAAAATTATTTGTCATTTATTTCCATTTCTAATATTTGGGGACTTCAGAGAGGTAATGAATCAGGAAAAGCTGAATGTCTCAACCATCCTATAAAATAAAAGCCTAGGTGGCATCATGTGCGACGTCATCACAAGATGGCCGGCAGGGGAGGGCAGTTGGGTGCCACCAGGCCTGCAGGGGAGGGCAGTTGGGTGCCACCAGGCCTGCAGGGGAGGGCAGTTGGGGGCAACCGGGCCTGTAGGGGAGGGCAGTTGTGGGCAACCAGGCCAGCAGGGGAGGGCAGTTGGGTGCCACCAGGCCAGCAGGGGAGGGCAGTTGGGTGCCACCAGGCCTGCAGGGGAGGGCAGTTGGGGGCAACCGGGCCTGTAGGGGAGGGCAGTTGGGTGAGACCAGGCCAACAGGGGAGGGCAGTTTGGGGTGACCAGGCCAGCAGGGGAGCAGTTAGGTGTCAATCAGGCCGGCAGTGGAGTGGTTAGAGGGTGATCAGGCTGGCAGGGGCAATCAGGCAGGCAGGCAGGCAGGCGAGCAGTTAGGAGCCAGAAGTCTCAGATTGTGAGAGGGATGTCCGACTGCCGGTTTAGGTCCAATTCCACATTAAACCAGCAGTCAGACATCCCCCAAGAGGTCACAGATTGGAGAGGGTGCAGGCCAGGCTGAGGGACACCCCCCCCACACACACACACACACACACCACCATGCATAAGTTTCGTGCACTGGGCCTCTAGTATTAATATAATTGCAAAAATTGACAAACAGCTTTCCTTTTAGTTCAGCTACCACTTATTGAGCACCTGTCATTTACCAGGTATTAATAGTACATTGCACTAGTATTAAAATAAAGCTTCATTGTAATCATGGAGTCACTGGGAAACTTCTCACAGTCTAATTTGAATCATTCACAACATTTAGAAAAAATGCCCATCAGCTTTAGTTGACCTCAGTGACCTACAGGCCCAGCCCAGCCTAAACATATGAAATATCGACAGCAGTATGCATGGTTTTCTACAAATTGATTCTTATAGTGGTGATCCTTCTTTCATAAATGGAGGTTGAGCTTTGTATATAGCATTTCAACATGACAATTCTTTAGATGTATATTGGTCACCGCAGATTTTTAAGTGGATTATAAGCTTTCATTCCTAATGATTGCCCTTTAAGAGATTTTAGCTACATGCTAAATCAGTATAACAGTAGAAAGACAGTTTAATAAAAAGTTCTTAGCTTTGGCAGTGTGAAAAATTCATTACACTTCAGGAACTAAATTTTCTTTCTGACAATAATTGAAGTGGAAGTGTTTTATTTGGTGGATGACAGCACTGTAAGCCAGCTATGCAGTAGACTTTGACAACTTTTTTTACTGCTAGATGTTTGTGCAGACTTTCACTTTGAGTTGAAATATAATCATGTCTTGATGTGTTTACTGAGGATTCTAATTTTTGAATTTTCTATCCAATACCAAGAGTGTGATTAGATGAAAGCCATGTGGCATTAAAAATTTAAACACATACACACATCTCATCTCGATAAACTAGAGAATAAAAATATTTGCCTGGGGTTCCCATACAAACAAGGCTCTCTGTAGCTTAGACCTCGACTAGCTCCCTGTGTTCACCTTTTCTGTGGTTGTCCAAGAGCTTCAGGCTGCATTCTTCTATTGTAAAAACAGTAGTTATTTTCTGCTCTCTAACTATAAAAATACATTGTAACATTAATAGTCTGTCGAATGCCATGACTTTGAAATGCTCCCCCTGACTTCGATTTGACCCTTTCAATCCCTCTCTGTTTTCACAGTTTTAGTCATTTTTCACTATTCTTGCCCCTCACTCTAAAACTTTGTCTTCTGATTTCTACCCTCAGCCATGGGTCAATTTCCCTCTTAAAGCATAGAAATGTACAAAAGAACCCCTGGGAATTCAGAGGGCTCAGATTAAAGTTCCATTTTGTTTTGTCGTTCTTACTTCATTCTATAAAGATAAAATAATGATAACAAGGCAGCAGAATATTGATCAAGTTTCAAAGACAAAGAATAAACTTACTGCCTTTGACTGCCCTAGGTAATAGCATTCAGAGTAATAAAATCTCCTGGTATTAAAATTAATACTCCCTCAGTAACTCTATTTTTATACATATCATATATAATTTTTGACTCTGAAGAAAAATTAAAGTTGAGATAAAGAATATGTTCGCCTGGCTGGCATGGCTCAGTGGTTGAGTGTCCACCTATGAACCAGGAGGTCACAGTTTGATTCCCAGCCAAGGCACATGCCAGGGTTGAGGGCACGATTTCCAGTGGGGGGCGTGCAGGAAGCAGCTGATCAATGATTCTCTCTCAGCATTGATGTTTCTATCATTCTCTCCCTTCCCCTTTCTTTCTGAAATCAATAAAAATATCTGTATTTTTTCAAAAGAACATTCATTTGCCCTGACCAGTTTGGCTCATTGGATAGAGCATCAGGTATGAACTGAAAGGTCCCTTGGTTGCAGGCTCCATCCCCAGTAGGGGGTGTGCAGGAGGCAGCTGATTGATGTTTCTAATTCTCTATCTCTCTCCCTTCCTCTCTGTAAAAAGTCAATAAAATAAAAAAAATTAAAAAAGAACATTCTCTTTTTGCTTTCTGGCTCCTGATCTGGGTGTATTTTTCTACCATAAACCAGTTCTGTGGGCAAGATTTAAGAAGCAGCTCTTAAGGCCACAAAATTTAAAATTAGAATCTTGGCTCTAAGACCATGGCAGACAGTCATTTGTTATTTGTCTTACTCACTAAACTTTAAATTCTATTAGAAAACGTGTCATCATTTGCTCCATAATGGTTAAATGAACGGCCCATTGTTAGAAAACTATAAATTGTTTGCAGGTATCTATAATAATGAAAGGGTAATATGCTAATTAGACCAGACGTCCTTCCTGAGGAAGCCAGGGCAGGGGTAGGGGTGGGGGAAGCCAGCCCAGGTCCCTGGAGCCTGTGAATGGCCGGGGGGGAAGCCAGCCAGGGTCCAGAGTGCTGGAGGAGGAAAGCCCGGGTCTTGGGTGCTGGAGGGAAGCCCATGCCAGAAGCTGGGGGAAGGAAGGCCTACTCTTGCACAAATTTTTGTGCATCAGGCCTCTAGTTTTAAAATAAACCTCCAGAGAGCTATCCCAGAATTAAAAGTCCTCTAGATTCCTGGTGCTTAGACATGTGCAACCAACTTTGAAACAGCCTTGTTGGAATGGACACTCGTTCATGTTGTAGATTTTTTCAGAGATTAAAAGTGTCTTACTTTTGCTATTCCTTTGATTTAGTCTTAGAAAAATGGAGAAAAATTACAATTTTAAATTCTTGCTGTATTTCCTCTTAATAGAATACAGTTTTTCTGTACAGTATATTTGATGATGAAAAGAAAAAGCCATTCTTATTTTCATAAATGGGTAAATATTATCATATGGGTAAATCTGTTAATTTGGTAAAATTGCCTGTTAGCAGAGAAACCCAAAAGTGGTATCAGTGATAGTAGGGGAGTTTTAGGAAAACTTAATATACATGTGAAATAAGACTGTTTGCCTCTCACCACCCTGGTAATAATGTGCAGAGAACTATAACTAACAGTCCAGAACAAATGGAGATAGTAAATATTGCTGGGCTGGCAAAAATGCTAATTACAAATGATAATTTATTTCCTAGTAACTGAACTATGAACCTACATTTGAATCATGTTGCATGATTCAGTTCTTGTCTAATGTCTTTGCTTCTTAAAGTCTAAACCCAGGAAAT
Source organism: Myotis myotis (assembly GCF_014108235.1). Lineage (NCBI taxonomy): Eukaryota > Metazoa > Chordata > Mammalia > Chiroptera > Vespertilionidae > Myotis > Myotis myotis. The sequence goes on from NW_023416319.1 coordinate 27,956,047, forward strand.
TTTCAGTAGACTTCGAAACCATGTCTAAAACAATGTTTGTCTTTACTATTTTTCTATTTTTTAAGAATTAAATTTTATTGGGATGACATTAGTCAACATGAACATATAAGTTTCATGTGTGGGTTACTAAATTACAAAACCTGTCCATAGGACCATGTGCCCACCACCCAAAGTCAAATCTTCTCCTGTCACTACATATTAGGACCTCTCTCTCTCCCCTCACCCCCCTATTTTTCGATTAATGTTGTTTGTGACTTAGAAAAGCTACAGGTATCAGCTTTATAATTTTACTACTGTTATGAATTTGTAATTAGCTACTTCTGTGAAAGAATTAAAAAATGATTTTGCCGTTATTCTTCTCATTTTCCCCAAAGTCAGGCTATGTCATTTGTAGGTGAAGAGATTTTTTTGATTGTTAATTTGGATCACTCGGATTTATTTTCCTGAAAGCAAATTTGAATTACATGTGTGGTAGATTGTAAAACAATAGTGACAAATTCTTCCCCACCCGAACCCACACACTTGCAATTCTCTCAAGAGTTGGAGTTTGCATTTTGTATTAAGTATTGTTGGTATATAATATTATATTAGTTTCAGGTGTACAATGTGGTGATTTGACACTTATATACCTTACAATGTGTTTACCCCACTAAGTCTAGTAATCATCTGTTGCTAGATCCCAATATTATTGAATATATTCCCCTTCCACGGGTGAAGATTTTGATGGAGCAGATTGTTTTTAATATATTTTACCAAATTAAAATCAAGTAGTAAAGTCCATTGGCTGTGCAAATATGGTATCTGAATATTTTATAGTGGTTCTGAACTTGAACACTACTTGTAGGATAATTTCTTTCTACAGCTTCATTTCAGATTTGGATAAATTCATGAAGAAAGATGTTTCCATATATGGCATTAATTTCAAGAAAAGGTGCTATCACCAGGTTTATGAAAGTAATGAAGAGATGAGCTCCAAATAATATTTCAAAAGTGAATAGGGTTAAAGTAGGGTTAGAACTAATTTATGTATTATTATCATCTCACTTCCCAGTAGGTTTATCTCATGAACTAGCATGTAAAATGCTAAGTGCTGATTCTATTAAAAATACATTGATTTACCCTTATAATAAAAATAAATTTAAAACATTAATTCAGGGCTTTGGCAATGTTGTAAAATTGTCCTCAGTGAGTTAGTAAATATATATTTAGCTGACTTTAAAATATATTTTATTGATTTTTTACAGAGAGGAAGGGAGAGAGATAGAGAGTTAGAAACATCGATGAGAGAGAAACATGGATCAGCTGCCTCCTGCACATCTCCTACTGGGGATGGGTACATGCCCCTGACCAGAATCAAACCTGGGACCTTTCAGTCCGCAGGCCGACGCTCTATCCACTGAGCCAAACCGGTTTCAGCTATTTCGCTGACTTTAGACATAATACTTCTGCCAACGTAACTATAGAAGAAAAGTAATAGTTTGTCTTAAAAGTGACATACGTATGACTCAAGATGGTTGATATTTTGTCCACCCAATTCAAATCCCCTATGGCCAATTTAATAAAAATTTGAAAAGCAAATTAAGAGAGCACACAGATTTTAAGCTGTTTTGTATAAATTAAGGCTTAACTTCATATACTTTCAAGTTAGATATGAAGAACTTTAGATTTATTATTGTCACTAACATAGATACATGTCTACTATGAAAATATCTAATACCTGTTACACTACTTTTTGTTTGTTGGATACATGAGGTGCCCTGATACAACTTTCACAAATGAAGAAAGTGCTGTTCTACTTTTGGATTGGTAATGACATTCTATGTAAATGTACTCTGCCCTGTTAGAATTTTCACCTCATCACTGACTGAATGGAAGTATCTGTTCTGTGTCAGGGAAGAGGTTCATTTTATTTTCTAGGTGTTTCCTTTGCACAATTAGAAGCAACTATCTCTTCTTCTTAGAAATGAAATCAGAACCTCTTTGGGATGGTGTGTATTTGGGTTGCAGACAGAACAGTATTGAGTTAGACACAGTTGAACATGTCATCATGGGTTAATTTTTAAAAATGTGTGGTCAGCTTTTTAAAAAATTCTTATTGAATTTATTGGGGTGACATTGGTTAATAAAATTATATAGGTTTGAAGTATACAATTCTATAATACATCAGCTGTATATTTTATTGTGTGTTCACCATCCAAAGTCAAGTCTCTTTCTGTCATCATTTATCCCCCCTTTACCATCTTGTAATTGTCAAACTGTTGTTTCTGTTTATGAGTTCCATTTGTTTTTAATTTATCTTTATTATTGAAAGTATTACAGATGTCCCTCTTCCCCTCCCCCCCAATAAACCCCCTCCATCCTATATCTGACCCACAAGGCCTACCAACTATTGCTGGTATCCATGGGGTTATGCTTATATGCATATAAATTATTTGGTTAATCTCTTTTTATTTGCTTAATTCTTTCACTTTTTTTGTAATGTATATTTTATTGATTTTTTACAGAGAGGAAGGGAGAGGGATAGAGTTAGAAACATCGATGAGAGAGAAACATGGATCAGTTGCCTCTTGCACACCCCCTACTGGGGATGTGCCCGCAACCAAGGTACATGCCCTTGACCGAAATCTAACCTGGGACCCTTCAGTCTGCAGGCCAATGTTCTATCCACTGAGCCAAACCGGTTAGGGCCCTTTCACTCTTTTTACCCAACCCCCACTCTCATCCCTTCTGATTGCTGTCAGTCAGTTTTTTGTATCTATGACTTTGTTTCTATTTTGTTTATTACATTCCACATATAAATGAAATTATATGGTATTTGTCTTTCTCTGATTAGCTTATTTCACTTAGGATAATACTCTCCAGGTCCATGGAGAACAGAAGAACTTTAGTCTCACTTGCATAGAGTTTAGAATCACCCTTGGGCCCTATTCTTAATGGAAATGTGCATAGAGCCAGCCATTCTTTGGCCAAATTGAGCAGTGGAAAGCATTTGGTGCCCTTGGCTTCAAAGGATATCACTTCTTGCACAAAGCTGCTCATGGAGTGAACATTACCAGAAATACCTCAATGTTCAACCATTGCCGATGACCATCTTTGTCTAAATAATCAATGTTTTCATACCTCTGTTTTCGGTAAGTGTTGTGATTGATAATAATGATCATAATTATAAATAATTTTTATTGCTATGTATCCTAGATTAGAAAAACCCTGTTAATTTATTTGTTCACAGTTTTGTAATTCACTTTGGAGCCACATTCTGGATTGGATTTATTTTGTGTTTTTTTTAATAACAAATAAGCAGATTTCATGATTCTAGGCTCTTTCTAAAAATAAGCTCTTTTGAATTGAACTACAATTCAATATGCACTTTAATCTCAACAGATTCCTATTTATTTTTGGCAAAGTGAGGTTAATAGAGTTAAATGCATCTATTGTTTTTCATCAGAGTGGACCATCTGCTTGTATTTGAAAATATATTCTGGTAGAGAGCACTTTTGAATGAGAGATCTGAGTTTCAGACTCACATCCACTACTTGTGATAATTACAAAGTCAATTCACCTCTCTGAAGTTTAGTTTTATTACTGGTAAAATAAAAGATTTTACTTTGATCATCAGAGTTTTCTTAGATTTATAACTTTTTACCTTATATATTTAGATGACTTATAAAATGATTATCTCCCCTTTTAGATTTTTTATGTTAACAACTGTTTGGGTACCTAGTACTTTTCTAATCAGTCATCCATTCAGTCATTTAATGAATACTAATTTAGCATCTACTTATGTTTCAAGTGCTATATGAGGTGCTGAGGTCACAACAGTGAAAAAAATACCCTCTGTAGCTTCTAGACTAGTGGGAGAAACAAAGAGTAATGAAAAAATTAGACTACTTACTGTAAAATTAAAACTATGATTTAGAGAGTTTTATTTGTTATTAAAAAAAACAAAAACCTAATCCAGAATGTGGCTCTAAATGGGCAGCAGAAAAGTACGCTCATTAATATAAACTGAATAATTCCCCCCTAAGTCCAAGTAGTAGGCATTATTTCAAAAACATGGTGCCATAATAATGAATAATGAGAGACTTCTCAAAAAAATGATAATTAGAAAGGTGGGTATCATTCAGGGATGTGTTTAGTGGGAGGAGAGGGGATCAATATTTCTGGTTGAGAAAAGCAATGGGAACAAGATGTGCCATTAGACTACAGGCCAGGTGGGAGCCTTGTAGAGTATCTGCTCTCTGACTCTGTTCAGTCTCTTTAGATATATTGATTTAGTGTTTGGGATGGAATTAGCTCTTATAGGACTTAAAGAAGCATTCTAATCAATGCAGTTTGGCCTATCTGTGGCATCATGTGAGCCTGATCAATAACATTAGAGGGGGTATTAGATGAACTGGAAGTCACTTTCAGCCTTCTATTACAACAACCAAAACATAAGAGACAATAAGTAAGAAAAGTTTATGCCCCAGACCATTTTGCTCAATGGATAGTGTTGGGCCCGTGGACTGAAGGGTCCCAGGTTCGATTCCAGTCAAGGGCATGTACCTTGGTTGCAGACTTGATCCCTGGCCCTAAAGGGGGTATACAAGGGTTAACCAGTTGATAAATAAATAAACATAAGAAAAGTTTAGATGAGAGACACTTTGAGAAGAAAATATATTTTGTGTACTATAATTGAGCTTTAAATTATCGAGTGGAATTACCATGTAATTTCACCTAAGTATGTCACTTAAACATAGAAGCCAGATTCACTCATCCACAGTCTTCAATGTTCATTTTAAGTGTGAAAATGGGCAGCAGAAAAATACGGTCATTAGTATAAACTGAATAATTCCCCCCTAAGTTCAAGTAGTAGGCATTATTTCAAACACATGGAATATCTCCCTTTACTTCTAGTTATATCCCTTCCTAAGTATTGTGCTAATGATTACATAGTAGCTTTTATCTGATTTAGCAGTTATTATTTTTATTGTTCATACTAGATTTTTAATTGTTCTATTGTTACTTAGAGACTGTATGTATTCAAGTTTAATTTTTCTTCCACATTGACTTTTTCTTGACTTCGTGTCAGAAACTAAATACATCTGCATTCCTAGTATCAGTGAGGATTTGAATGAAGGTCCATATTTCTGGCTGTTCCTCCTGAATAATATTTCTGTTTGCTCTTGGCAGTTCAACAATATTTCCAATAAGTGGTGCCATGGAACAACTAACTTACTGTTTAATGCCACTAAAAATCTCCTACAACCACCCTCTATATGTGTGGTTTTTCTCCTGATTATATTTTTTTATTTGTGAATCACTTGGATTGAAATTCAATATGGAGAAAGGCTTGAGCTATACAGTAAACACAGCTAAGCTGTTCAAAACGTTAAGTTCAGATACCAGAAAGTAGATTCTTGTACCAAGTTCTCCTATTAGCTCTTCACCTACTGCATGAACTTTATTGGAGCTGACAGTTTCAAAAGGGACTGGTGTCCTCAAGGTTCCCTACCCTATCTCCTGGGAGGAAATCTCTGCATTTATTTTGTTGTTCTGCCTACTAAGGATCATCTTCCTTCCTTTGATTCAACACTTCTCCTTTTGGCAGTCTCTCATTCCATGTGGTCCTGATGGAACTGTCTGTCACCCAAGGCATTGTCCTCCCCATTCGAAGGATTGAACGTGTGGCCTAAACTAGGTCAGATTCTCTTATTCCTCAACTTGAATTTTAAACAGTAAGACACAAAGATAGAAAACCATGGAGCTGCATTTTTCTTTAAGCTTATTGTTCATTGATGTATGTTACTTAGTCATCGGAGCTTCCCCGGTTCCTGTCTTTACCTGGTCATACTGTTCAGTCTCCCTGTGATTCTGAATCACGGGTGTCCTTCTAACCAATCTCTTGTCTTTTTGCTTATGATGACATTTCTCCAACTTGATTGTCACTAAAGGGTTACAACAGAATCAAGGAGCCTGGTAAACTGAAATTATTTCCCTTCACCCAAATAGATTAGTCGTTTTGTTGGGTAAAGGAAACCATTGGAAGAATTATATTTTTGATATCTCTGAGTCAGACTTTACAGTGAAAGTACTCATACTGAACACATCACGATTCAGAAGTTCCGGGAGAGAGGTTTCTGCAGGTACCTGTTGGATACTTCTCATCCTGAGTGTGTTTCACAGCCGGCTGGATGGGTTCCTGTGGAGCATCCACTGTAGCCGGCATGTGTCTTGGCTGATGACAGCCCTCTGCTGACAGCCACGCTTTCTCCTCCTGTGCTTCTCCATGAATCTCGTCTTTGTTTATTCCTGTTGTTACCATGTTTATGCTGGCTCCCAGTTCAGTGAAATTTCCAGAATAGCTTGTGTGGTACTTGTTGTTTGACTAAAGGTCTTGGCATTCTAAAATTCACTTACTTTACTTACATTAGATTGAAGAACAGAGACCTCTTTATGTAGAAGCTGATTCACCCTCTTTTAGTTTTATTTGTTTGGGTAAGTATTGGCTCTTCTTAAGCATCTTTAAAAAGTTATTTTATCTTGACCAAATACAGGCACAGATTTTTCTCTGCAGCAAAAGTGCTTATCCTGGATAAGAAGGTATGGCTGGGTAGGTTTTGAAAGTCTATAAATTCTTAGATATTTATTGCAGCATTTGGTGTGATGTGTATTTTTATGAGTCACAGATTTTATCAGATTCTCAGTGTTTCATGACACCTAAACAAATAAACAAAAACCCCACAAATAAACAAACATACAAACAAACAAACAAAAAAACTATTCATCAGCTTGACTTCTCTCCTAGGCTGTAGAGTATTCATTGTCTAAGTCCGTTTGGGGGTGAATGAATTTGTGCCCACACCTGACGTCACTCCAAATTCATTAGATTGGAGTTGAACAGACAGATTCTGAGGGATATCATGTTGGTTCTGCTGACAACTCACATCAAGTACCAGGTGGACGTAGGCAAGTTCTCTCAGGCAAGCAGAACAATCCTCTCCCTGATGCCAGGCAAGCGCACTCAGAGGCATGCAAGCATTAGGATATTGTGCTCATTTTTGCCAAGTGCAAGCTCTGAGGAGCACAGAGTTGCTATTTTAACTCACCCAGGTTATATGTGAAAATAACATTGGAGAACATGCATCTTGAGCTGTTTGCTGACACAAGGAATACACATGTGTATGCATGTACACTCTTTTGCACCAATTCCTTAAGGTTTAGAAATTGCACGGTATTTGATGTTGGAAGAGCTGAAATTAATATCATCTTTACTAACTTAATGGTGGTGTGACCTCAGGTGATTTACATAAGCTCTCTGAACTTTAATTCCTTAGTCTGTAAAATGGGAATAATAGCTTTATTTAAATCCCAGGAGTGCTTTGATCATCAGTGAAATCATGCTGATGATTGATAAAATGTTTTTTTCTGGATTATTAACAGCAGATGTCGAATTATGAATTTGAAGTGATTACTCGAGTCTAGATGTTAATGTGGTGTGTGTGTGTGTGTGTGTGTGTGTGTGTGTGTGTGTGTGTGTGTGTGTGTGAATCCACGTCCTGCTCTGGAACTAACAATCTAGACCGCTATGCTCGGTTTGCTGATTGTCAGCCCCTGCTGTCTGGCTCAGATATCAGCCTTAAAATTATATATATATTTCTGGGTTATTTCAATGATGAGTGCATTTGAAATCAATAGATAGAAATTCCCCCCCTGAGGCAGAAATGGATTTTTAGAGAAGGGCACTCCATATCTCAGCTGCTCTTCATTCTTTTTAAATCTCAATTTCTAAAGTCAGTAACTTCTAGCACGTTACATGTAGGTCTTGCTGTATCCTCTTCCAAAGGATGAAGGGAAGTGAGAATTACTGGGCATCTAGAGTGTACCAGCCCCTGTTCTGTGCTGAGGGCTTTTCCCAAATGCTCTCCTTCCATCCTCACTTGGCTCCCACCCTCTCTTCCCTAGGTCTGCTCCCAGAGGAGCCTGTGTTTTTCTTCTTGTAGTCCCTTCCCTTTATTTTTCTTATTAATTTATTTTTAATTATAATTGGTGTACAACATTATATTAGTCTCAGGTATACAACATACTAATTCAACATTTGTACACCTTATAATGTGATCACAATCTAGTAGCCATCTATCACCATACGTAGTTATTGCTATGTTATTGACTATTCCTTAAGCTGTATGTTACACCTCCCCGACTTATTTTTATAGCTGACAATTTGTATTTCTTAATCCTCAATCCCTTCCCTTCAGATGTAAAATAAAGCAAAAGAAAACAAAACCAGAATACCTATCCTGAAGCCTAGACTTCTTACAAAAGTTCAATGAGATAGCTTTGGTGATAGTACTTTCGAAAAAACAACACAACAACCACCTCATTGAAGAGCAACATTTGCTTTTTGTGTAAAACTAGAGTTTGGTTGTAGAATATGCTCAAGACAGCTGCACGGCCATGCCTGTCCTATCACTATGTGGCTGCAGGGTAGGAGCTGAGGTGAGGCTCTGAACCTCTTCAAGTCAGAATGACTGAATCAGCGCTAGAACAGGGGTTGATCTTTACCAACCTTTCAGCCAGCAGATTCTGAGCCTTTGCCTCCATGTGACTGTTGTGAAGACAATCCATATGGATTTGTTTTATCATCCAGGAGCTTGACCTCTTTTCTTTTACCTGGGCATAAAAATATGATCAAGGAAGGAGTGAGTGCTGAGCACTTGAAAGAAAGCCTTATATTTCCAGTGTTGATGAAATGATGGGTAAACAATAGAAAAACAGTCATTTAAAAATGCCTGGGAACTTTAAACAAATACTTCAGATCTTAGAATTGAGATCATACAGTCCATATTTAGTGAAAATACTACCAGCTGCATTTGTTGTTTGATTGAAAATTCTTATTTCAGAAAGGTGTAATGACTTTTATTATAAAGTGGAGCCCACCAGTATAAGGAAGAGGTGCCTCCAGTTATTCTAGTTTATGGGCCCTTAGCCACAAGCTATGGAAATTTCCTTAGTTACTTGACTTTTATTTTGCTACCTTGATTTTTAAAGTGCAAAGAATCTGATTGACTAGCACAGACCTCTTGATGTGCCGAACATGTGAAAAGAATTTGGAATAGGATGATGGAGATTTCCCAGGTCTTTTTCCATTCACAAAGCAGATGCATTTGGCTAAATGAGCTAATTACCTGAAGAAAACACAGGTATGGTAATTCTTGCCTGTGTACTTGTTTGTAATTATTGATTGTATTCTATTCCTCAATAGTGTTTTAGCTTTCTATGTAATTCTTTCATATTTGGTTGGCTTGCTTAGTGCCATGAGTATGGTGCCTCAGAAATGGATAGATCCTTTTGCAGTTAAAGATCTTGTCAATAGCATCACTCCCTGAATCTCGATTGAACTTCTGTACTAGGTTGTTAGACTCACACCCCCCCTCCCCCCGCCCCGCAGCAGTCATGAGTGACCTGGTTGAAGGAAAATGACTCAGTACAACTTCATAGCCATACTGATGTTGGATAGAATTGGATGAGGAAGGTTAGAGCTGCTTCAATTATTCCTTCTAAGGTGTTCTTCCTAACCATATGCTTTTGAGAGATCTGGTGCCTGTATCCTGTAGCCTGTCTTCCTTTGCCAATAATGCCCTATTCTTTCTCTTTTAGGAAATAAAAACTGTATTTTTTAAATTTAAGTACTTTGATTTCTAAAATAAGGAGTGGTAGATATACATACTATTGAGAGAGAGAGAGAGAGAGAGAGAGAGAGAGAGAGAGAGAGAGAGAGAGAGAGAGAGGTTTTTTATTGTTGCTGTTGTTTTTTTAAGTTTGTCCTGGCACCATTTGCTTCCTGGGAGCCAGTATATATTTTTTCTTCATTGATTAACGTATTATATATGTTCCCTTATCCCCCCCATCTCCCCCCACTCCCCCACTCATGCCCTCACCCCCCTAGTGGCTGTGTCCATTTATTAGGCTTATATGCATGCATACAAGTCATTTGGTTGATCTCTCCCCCTTACCCCCACCCTTCCCCACCTTCCCTCTGAGGTTTGATGGTCTAAGCCAGTGATGGCAAACCTATGACACGCATGTCAGAGGTGACATGCAAACTCATTTTTTTTGGTTGATTTTTCTTTGTTAAATGGCATTTAAATATATAAAATAAATATAAAAATATAAGTCTTTGTTTTACTATGGTTACAAATATAAAAAAATTTCTATATGTGACATGCACCAGAGTTAAGTTAGGGTTTTTCAAAATGCTGACACGCCGAGCTCAAAAGGTTCACCATCATTGGTCTAAGCATTATGCTAAGCGAAATAAACCAGTCAGAGAAAGATAAATATCACATGATCTCACTCATTTGTGGAATATAATGAACAACATAAACTGATGAACAAAAAACAGATCCAGAGTCAGAGAAGCATCAAAAGAGAGGAGTTTTATGGTTAAGTGTTTGGGCTGTGAATTCTGATAGCCTAGATTCATATCCTCGCTTTGTCATTTGCTATTTGTGACCTTGTGTTTTTTCCAGCTGTAGAATGAGGATGGTGATAATAGCCCCCCTGTGGAGGTATGACATGGATTAAATACATGTAAAGCCTTTAAACAGGACCTGGAAAATGGTTATTGCTCAAGAAAGTTATTAGTATCAATTGATCGCAAGAGTGATTACCACGGGGTATACCTAGTTATCACGAGGTTTTACTTCTCAATATACAAGACTTTACACATGGCCTGCCTTGGTAACAGGCTTTCTTGGGGCTATTTTATAAAGAAATTCCAATTAGTTAAGCTAGGAAGAACCTTCAGCAAGAGTGTGGCTACCCCACGCACTAATGGCAGGTTATCAGAGGATGTGTGCAACATTTTGCACATTTCAATTGTTCTGAAGTGTTTCTACGGCAGGCACATTTTGTCTTATGAGAGTGAATTGTTTTAAAGCCTTAAATATTTTGCCACATCTGAATGGCCAGGTCACTCTTGTGGATCTGGCCAACACGATTTTTCTTCTAATAGATTTTTCACAAAGGCAAAACACCGCCTCATTACTTACATGCGGCTGTTTTGTTAGCTCTCTTCATTCCTGTTCCATTCTAGTCATTTCATTTTATGTGATTCAAAAGCAATGAAACTTGTTCTTGTAATTTCCTTTACCAAAACTGAGCAAATAAGAAGGCATTTAATCTACCTTGTGTAAAAGTGCAAGCAACAGAATGGGGAAATGAGTTGTTTATAAGTCCCATCTTGTTATGCCAGTATTCCAGTGGAATTGCTGTTGGCTGTATTGATCACAGCTGACTTCATGGCTGCATATTGACCACCAAATGCAATCTAGAGGGCATTTCAGATTTTAAGTGACTTTCCAGAGTAGCCTAGTTAAAATTGTTGATGTGACATGACAACTGCTATTATTTCAGTGCCAGCCAAATAGAAAAGAATATTAATATTCATTAGTAATGTTACAGCTGGTGACTCCTTCACAACATTGTAATGGCTTGAATAGTTATTTCAAATAGTGTATTGGAATATTCATACAATAAGCCCTGATTGACACAATCATTAAAAAAGCCCTGTATCACCAAAGGGAAAAAAATAAGTATAGATACATGTATTTTAGGCTAAGAAAATATTTTAGAAATATACTTCAGTTGACAAGACCTAGAGGTCTGCAAGAAGTGATTAATTTTTTGAATGAGATACAAAGACAAATCACGATGATAGAACTCTGGAACACGGATTCAAGTCTCCATTTTATCATTTAGATTCAATGTCACTTCTTCAATTTATGCAAATTAGGCTTGGTGCCATACACATATCTATAGAGGCAGTTACATGGATAAAATAAAACAGAGATAAATAAAATGAAAGGGGGATGGCAGTGGTGTTATGAAATGGTGCTACTATTTCTGAGCACCTGATAGGACTACACACCATGTTGGACTTTGGTATGTGCTGTCTCATTTCATCTTCTTAGGGAAGTGGCTTCACTTCCATTTTATAAATGAGGAAACCAAAAACAAGAGAGGGTTTGCCATTTGCACACAGCTGGACAACGAGGGTTAGGATTTCAGCCCAAGTGTGGGTGTTCTCTGAACATTATCAAAAGGCCTCCGGAGTTTGTGAAAGGCAGATGTTATTGGTGCTGAAGCAGAGTAGAAGGCCGGAACATGCCTTAAAGGACTTTGCCATTTTACTGCAATGGTAGGACTAAGATGCAGGATGCGTAAGTTCATGGGTGGTCAGCAATATAATAACATTTCTGCCTTGTGTTCCGAAAGATTTCAGTTTTACTTCCCTCCCTGACCTCCACTGCTTTTGTAAACATGATGTACAGGGAGAGAAATTGTTTTTTGCTCATTTCAACCTGAACAAACTCACAGAGAGATTTCTTACTGAACTTTACATTTCTAGTCACATAAGTATAGACTATTTTTATGAGGAAAAGTAGTTTTATACTTTATTTTGAAGCTGCTGCTTGTGACAACTTATCTCCCTACCATTTATTTTGCTATACTTCCCTCAACTTCCTGGAGCATTTGTCATAGCAGGATGCTGATGCCAAAGGATCTAAGCCTAGTCTCTCATTCACAATAATATTTCATTGAAAGAGTCAATCATTATTGACACCAAATACAGAGTGAAATTCCTATGTTCATCTTAAGAATGATTAAACTCAGTAAATTAATTGGGCAAGTATTCTAAATTTTTTAAAAAATCTCTTAAAATACTGTTATTTAGGAATTTATATTTTCTTTAACTCAATCCAAATTTTTAAGTCTGTAGATAGTGGAATTAATGGCATAATCAGTGAGAGACCTGGATATGTGTTTGCTGTCAATTGTTTCACTATTGTTACATAGTTAACAAATTAATTGGATCAAAGGGCCTGGGATTTTATTTCCCTAGGCAACCAGTAAGATTTTCTTCTATGAGTTTATTGTGTTGCTTTTTGAATATGGAGAGAATTCTAAACCTCTCCCCATCAGACACCCATACTCTGAGTTTTTCCAGTAGTGGAGTTGCCCTAAACATGGGAAGTTAGAGTAATAGCGCCTCCTACGTGTACAGCACTTTGTTACTTGCAAACTGTATGCACATTGCTAGTCTCATTTGCTCCTCACACCCACCACCTACGAGTAGGCACATTGCCATTCCTGATTTACAGGAGCAGGAATCAAAACCAAAGGAAGCCTGGGTAGGATCTACTACTTATTCAGCTCTGGACCTTTTATTTCACTCTCCTTGAAGTTCAGTTGTCTTATTTGGGAATAATTTCTGCCTTATTGTATGGGCCTAAGAATTAAGTGTAAAACCTAATTGAAGAGGGTGGCACGGTTCCTGACATGGAGAAAATAGTAACATCTTTCTTGTTCATTCATTGAAGAAATGTTTATTGAACAGTGTTTTGTTCCAGATGCAAGGGATAAAACACTGATCACAGTGGAGAGAGTAACTGTTCTTGAGATTATTGTCTAGTGGGGAATTAATAAGAAATAGAGTTAGGGCTTAAACTTATGTCTTTTTACTCCAAATGTAGTCGATAGGTTGGCAAATGGATAGGCTAAGAGATTCATTTATGTTTGCATATGCATACACCTAGAGACATACACATCTATATGTATGTGTATAATGCTTCCTAATATATACCTGTATGTGTAGCCCCATGCTATAGAGAACTGTCTTTAATCGCACGTTGATTCCTGTTCACTGATGAAGTTAGGAAGTAGCAAATTTATGTCCAAGTCAACCTTCATGTTTCCCATCAGTAATAAAAGCTACAGATCCTCATTGCCTTCACATGGAAAGGATCAAGCCATCACCTTTGAATCCTTCCATTATTCCCTATTTCTGTTTCTCTCCTTATTTTTTCAAATCAAGTTGAAGTAAACGAAGATGCCTCTTGGCAAAATGAGTTATAGTGCCTCTGGAATGTTAATTCTTGGAGAAACAGAAGCTGATGGATTGTTATAATTTCATCTCATGCAGGGAACTTTGGGTGCTTCGTGGCAATAACGATGTGTATATTCCATTCACAGCCATGGTTTCCGGAAATATTTATATAAACCTGTTTTACATTTGATGATTATATTTTGAACTTTGTATAATTATGCTGTCTTTTATGACTGAATTACAAAACAAGCTCCTGGTGTCTTCTGGGAGCAAAGAACAAAATGATGAGTTCTAAAAATACTTGTTTGCAGAATCTCGATCTTATGTTTTATAACTGTATGGGTTTTGAACCACACTCATAGGGTTACCCCTAATATCTCTTTCTTTGGTCCCACCTTCCACTTTTATTTCTTAAGGTCAACTCCATAATACTGACTTATGTGTAGTGCATACATAAATACACCACTCGATAATCTGATAACTTCACTCTGGCCAAAGCAGATACCTCTTTATTATTTTTATTATTCAGAGCAAGGAAACTAATATAGGAATTATCTCCATGTATCAGACATTTTCAAACGTATTATTTCATCTAATTCTCATAACTCTGTGAAATAAAGGATATTATGTCCATATAAGAAATCTAAGGTCGAACAAAATAAATAACTTCCCTCATATCATGCAAATGCCAAATGGCAGAACAGGTATAGAGCCTATGGTTTGGTGGTTTGATTATCTCCAAAGCCATATCATACTACAATCACTATTGCTTGCTCCCCCCGACCCCCCACCCTCCCGCACACACACCATGGGCTATTTCTAGTCAAAAGCTTCATAAGTTTATATAGGCCTATTGATGGTGATAAATGTGGTGAAACAGTGTTAAGGCTGGAGTTATTGTTGTTATTGACCTAGAAAACTCCTTTCCTTTCTTTCTTAGAGGAGTTCTGTTTCAATTATTTTGTCCTATTGTGAATCCGAATTATCTCACAGCACTAGGAGTCATGCTCGATTTTGAGGTCAGGTTCAAAGGTAAAGCCCAGTCACTTGGCAAGAGCTGACATGAGGCATAAGCAGCTGGTGACACCTCGAGGACTCTCTGTCTTCTCAAAGCATTCCTCAGTCATTACTTAAATATCATATTGCCCCAAGAATGAAACTGAGGGGAAAAAAGACATGTAAATACTAGCATAAAACTATATACATTTTCCAAAAGAAGATCAGGGAAAGTAGTCTAAACCTTGGGTTAGGTGGACTTATTTTATTTTTGCAATTCTTGCCTGTTCTCTCTTCTTTTTTAAAAAAATCTTTATTGTTGAAAGTATTACCTGTGTCCCTTTTTTCTCTCTTTGACTCCTTCTAGTCTGGCCCTGCCTCCCATCCCAGCCTTTGTGATGTGGACATTTATTTTAAATGCCATCAGATTTAGGCTTAATAAAATAGGAAAAATATTTTTCAATTCAGACAAAAAGTGGATCTTGTCCAACCTGTCTGGCCAAAGACATACTTAGATTTATTTTTTAAACCATAATGAAACAAATTATACTGTATCAAGAAACCAACTATAGCATAACCCATGGACACAGACAATGTGTGTGTGTGTGTGTGTGTGTGTGTGTGTGTGTGTGTGTGTGTGCGCGCGCGCGCGCGCACGCGCGCGCTGGGGGTAGGAATGGCTGGAAGAGGTCAATGGGAGAAAAAGAAGACGTCTGTAATACTTTAAACAATAAAGAATTTAAATTTAAAAAAAGAAACCAACTACAATAGTGTCTCCCTTTTTCCTACGAAACGTTGTGCCACACAATATTTTGATATACTTTTATTCTACATCTACCTGATGGTGGATGCTCCAGTTTTCAGAGTAGTTCAGGACGTAGACAGTAGTGGATCACTGAGTGACTGAGAGGGCTTCGGCAGAGCGGTTGCCTACTACCCTTAGCTGAGCCTCTGTGCGTGGATGAGTGTACTTACCAACTAGGGCTGGTATTGATACCCTTTTGTCATTGCTTTAGGTACAGAAATTATAATACCCATCACCATTTTGTTGCACTTTATCTGAAAAACAAATGTGAAAGATAATCCGTTTGTTTAAGGAAAGAAGTAAAATCAATCACAAGTCTTAAAGGGGATTTAAAATGAAAATTGTGTATTATATATACTGCATGTTTTTCTTCCCTCTTTCAGATATGTGCCTTCTCATGGGCTTAAGTGTGCCTTGTTTAAGAAATAAAATATATTGACAATAGTCTGATCATTCTATATGCACTGTATAGGAAGAAAAAAATATTTATCCAGCCATGTCAGAAGTCCCATATCAAGTTCATAGGGGGTCACTTAACATACACCCATATGAACATCTAATGCATTTTTAAATTTTAATTTGATGGACTTTCATATAGAACTATCTGATCTTCCAACTGCCACGGATGTTTGATTTGGAAAGCAAGAAAGAACTTCCTGCTCTTCAGTATAATTGACTAGAACCCTTGGGTTTTATGATTTCATTATATGTGGCAAAATCCAATTTGTTTATGTACCGATTGCATTGGTAGCATGCCATGTGTAGTAAATAATAATTAACATTTGACTTTATCATGGGGAAATATGTAGTGACCAGTTAATGGCATTATTTAGGAAACTTGGTTAAGGATTCCATTTCCCTAATTTAATTAGAGCCAAACTTAAATAAAGTTGTTAGTCTATTGCAGATGTAGCAAATATGTATTTGTATATACATATGTACAAATCATACTCAGGTGAAAAATGATAAAGGAACAAAAATTATTGTATATGAATAACAGATAATATCAGATCCAAACCAACCCAAGGAATACAATTACTAACATAAGCAGATTTTTATCAAAAATAATAATCCATTGACAAAATGTTGTTGGATGTATGTGCATGTATATATGCACAAGTAGTTACATTTGATGCTTTACCCCATATTACTTAATGGAGGAATTCTGCATTGTAAGAGGTTTCACTTACCAACAATATTAGACATACCTACCTCTTCAGCATTATTTTCTTGACTTGTTATACAGTCAAGAAAATTGTAATTATGTTATGCAATCTTAATACTTTTTTTTAAAGAAATGACTTGCGTTACCAAATTTTGAGAGGATTAGACATTTAAGTAAACTAATATATTTTCTATTTCATAATTAAATTACTTTTGCCATATGATTAGAGAGGGTATTAGTAAATAATCATTGCATGCATCTATACACTGGAGTACTAATAGCAAATAAGAGAGTCAAAATATTACATACCTTTCCCTTTAGCATATTCTTAACAGAAATTTACAAGCTTTTTCTTTATATAGTTTAACAGTAAGTTGAAATATACTATTCAGCATAAAACAGCGCAGTCTTTAGACATAAGTTGTTGGTAGACTCTTACAAATGATGGCACTACTGATGTGCAAAATGAGATGTGGTATGGAGGATCAGCCATGAAAGTCTCATAAAGTGTGCAGCAAGATTCAGGGAAGCTTTGTAACACCCCGCTATCTTCACTGGGTGCTTTACTGATGAAAAGCATAACGTTAAGGAAAGACGGAGAAATTAGACATTAAAATGAAGGATTTCCACTCATCACAAGTCACAAATAAGGGAATTAAAAGACAACCCACAGAGGGGAGAAGATACTTGAGCTAATTATTTCCCATAAAGTACTTATATACAGACTATGTAAATGGGGCCTACAAATTGATAAAAGATAATCTAATACAAAAAGAGCAGAGGACTTTAAGAAATCTATAATAATAAAAGCGTAATATGCTAATAAGACCGAATGACCTTCCAGATGAAGCCTGGGCTGCGAGGGAAACTGGAGGGAAGCCCAGGTCCCGGCTGCAAGAGGGAAGCCAGTGCCGGCAGCCGGGGGAAGGAAGGTCTACTCTTGCACAAATTTTGTGCATCGGGCCTCTAGTATTCTATAATAAAGGATATCCAAATGGTCAGTAAATGTGACATGGTGGTTAAATTTATTACTCATAGTGGGAAATCAGATTAAAACTATAATGAGATATTAGTATCACCATATAGCTAAATAAAAAGAGGAGCAATACCAACTGCTGGTGAGGTTATGGAGTAGCTGGAGCACCCATATATTGCTGGTGGGAGTGTAAATTGTTATATTCTCTTTTACAAACCATGTGGTAGTAACTGCTAAATCTTACTTCATAGGGTGCAGCCCTGCAGGAATCTCAGGGAAAAGTCTGACATGCCAGCCAGGCTGCCTCCTACCTAGCAGGCCCTAAACTCTAATTTCCTAGTGCTCTTGGAATTCCTTAGCTTTCACCCACCATTTCCTGCTGGGTGCTCCACTTAAGAATTATCAAATGGCTTAACTTGATAATTAAGATTAATTCCCACTGCTTCCTTTCTCTTCTCTGTCTTGGATCCTCAAATGTTGGCTCTCTGGTAGCACTGATAGTGTTTTGAAACTACCAAAGAAAATTACTGGAGATTCTGAATAGCCACACAATATCTGGCATCGTCTGGTTTCTCTTTTAGAAAGTTTGCTCTACTATCAGCAATGTAGAAAAAAACAATAGATTGTAGAGCTTGAGTATAGATGCTGAGAAGGCAGAAAAAAAATGTCCCTCAAATTGCCAAACGCAGACTGAGGATAACAAGGACCGAAAGTAGGGCAGGGAGCGTAAAATGCAGAAGGAGCAATAGAAGCAAGTAATTCTTAGAAAATGGATTTGAAATTATGACAAATGGAAAATTTAGCTGTCAGCATCTCTTAAATTTTATTTGTGTGTGAAAATAAGAATGACATATTGGTCATTAATTTTATGTCTCTCATAATTTTAAAGGCTGGTCAAGGATGACTGGTTGCCAAACGAAGTAATCTACTCTTTGAAATTTTCATGGTTCTGCTATTATTTTTGGCTTTAAGGCTTGCAAGGGAAATGTATTTTAATCTGCCTTCATTGTCCAAAATAAGAACTTGCTTACATTAGAGTTTTTTATGTGAGGGATCCCTTTGAAGGAAGCTGTGTGCTCCATAATTTAGAAAGCATGGAAAATACTTAAAACCAAGCCTTCGTTATTATTCCGATAACAATATTTTATGGACGAGGTTGAGCAATTCAACTTGAAGAAACACTGAGCTAGGTTGGTAATATGTACCACTCACTCAGCAATGCATTTGAGATGTGGCACTTGTTCTAGATAAATAGTATTGAGGAAGGTAAAGGAATGAAACATTTTTAGTGCCCATATAGACCAGGGACCCCATGTTGAGTGCTTTATATACATTTTCATTTAACCTTTCAATAACTTTATACAAATAAGGTATATATTTTCCATGTTTTATAGAGACAGGTTTCAAAATGTTGGGATAACTTGCCTGATATCACAAAATTAGTAAGTGACAGAAACAGGACTCAAACCTGAATTTGTTTTTTTCTATCCTGTTTTCTCTTTCCAATGTATCCTGAATACAAGAACTGTCTTACATTTGGAGAAAAGCTGGGTCAGATTTAGATTTATTTGAATAAAACTTTTCATTATTTAATGTCATTTTATAGAAAACAAAAAATAATGTCAACCACATTCTTTCCAGGTGAAGTAATACTTTTACTCATGAGAATGGAGTGCAGTTCTTCTCTTATTAACTTGAATCCTGAGGCTTCTCATTATATTCTTCCTAAACTCTATGATCTCATCCCCCAAGAGTTCAATAGACCCACTGTCATCATTGACATAGGAACGGCAAAACCAGCTATTTTAAAAGAACTCTGTCACCTTTCTTTTATTCTTTCCTAGAGCATGGGAAATTCTACTCTGTGCCTCAGCAAAACCAGCAGAAATACGACCCAGATGACAAAATGCCTAGATGAGTTCACAGCTGGTGGTAATCTTATTTCCAGAGTGAAAAAGAAAAAAAACAACAACAATAAACAAAACACACACACACAGAGGCAGGGCAGCATCAGACAGACTGTCAAACTACCACCGGAAGGCCAGGGAGGGTGCGGGGTGGGGGAGGGGCGGGGGAGCGGTAAGAGATGGACCGAAGGACTTGTATGCATGCATATAAGCATAACCAATGGACACAAGACACTGGAGGGTAGGGGAGGCGGGGAAGGTCAAGGGGAAAAAAAAGAGACGTATGTAATACTCTTTGTAATACTTTAAGCAATAAAACAAAATTTTTTAAAAAACAACACACGCACAAAAAAACAAACAAAAAACAGTTGTCGTATTCCTACAGTGTTCTAGGCACTTAGTACATAACTGTCTCACTTGATCTTCACAACGATTCTATGAGGTACATGCTACTTTTAGGGTTGGTTTGGTTGATCCAGAGAAGTCAAATATCATGTCATAATTCCTAGTAAGGGGCACTTCATTCTGAACCTGATAATAAAATATTTTATAGCTAAAGATCTCCAATATCTTCAGGTTTAGTTGGGTATAAATCACCACTAAACACATTGTACTAAATTTAAAGTAATACATTGCTCTATATCTATCCATCTATCTATCTATAGATATATACATAGCTTTTTACACATCATATATATTAAATATTTTTTCAATTTATTATATATTCCTTTATGTAATATATATATTAAAACAAAATTTATAGGAGAATTAATATAAAAGAGAACAAACAGGAGTCAAGTTTATAAAAAGTATGAGTTAATCTCTGTTTTATCAAGGCATAAACAATTACTACAGCAGTTTGAACATCATGCGAGAGCATGATCAGTCGGTGTTGTGTATAGTTATATCCTAAGTGTTTAGGATAATGTCAGACCCATTCATGCCTAA
Source organism: Myotis myotis (assembly GCF_014108235.1). NCBI lineage: Eukaryota > Metazoa > Chordata > Mammalia > Chiroptera > Vespertilionidae > Myotis > Myotis myotis. Next base: position 27,976,714 of record NW_023416319.1, read on the forward strand.
TCAATATTTTTAGATGAACTGTGATGTGATGAAAACCCGAGCAAACCCTAGAAATTGACAATGATAGAAAAAGCCCGATATCTAGAAGAGAGGTTATTGGGGAACAAGTAAATAATATTCTAGACCTTGGCGTAGTAACCTAATCTTTATGTTCATAGAACGTTCAGTAAGAAAAATTGAATAGGATTATAGAATGAAAGACATGTTGGAGGTGGAAGAATTTATTTCCATTGAAAGCTGCTAACATTCTAATGAATTATTTATGAAAAGTGTGCAATCTTCTTTAGACATATATAGAATTAAGAGAGGTTGTTTTAATTTAGGCTACTTTAATGAGATTGTATTCTGAAATTCAGTATGGATAAGGACTATGTTTGTTTTGCTGAATATTGAAACGACAGTGCCTAGCTCCTTGCCTATAATAGATATTTGTTGTGTAGTCACTGAATGAGTAAAAATAAGCTAATGGAATAATTGATCCCTCAAAATTTCTTTCAATCCTATGACTGATATGAAAGGTAAAGTTTGTACATTTTTTTATAATATTGGATTTTGACTATTAAGTACGAAGTGTTTTTGCATTCAATGATACCTCAAGAAAACTGTTCAAAAGAAAGAAAATGCTTAGAATTGAATGTTATGAGTTACTTTCTACTGGCCCAAAATATATTTTAAAACAATATGGAACATGGCTGAAGCAACAGGACACAACTGAATTCTCTTTTAAGTTCTACCCTTTACTTGGCTGATATCATTCTCTTTGCTTTTCATTTTTATTCCATGGGAATTCTAATTCTACAAATAACTTTAACATCTGTAAAATCACATAAATCAATTAGAAAGAGCTATAAAATACTTTGAGCTTCCTGAAGATAATTCTCTATAGGTAATTAGCTAGTCATGTCAGTACTGCCAATAAAAGTGGCTTGAATAATTTTTAAGTTGCCCTTTTGATACTCCTCAGCATTTATCATAAGGCTGTGAAAGCCTTTAGGGCCCTTTGGTATGCAAAACACCATAACTGCTTCTTTTTTTCTTTTTTTGTAATCCTTAATTAATGTGCTTCTATTCTGATGAAGCATGAGAGGCAGAAAAAATTAGCTTATAGAAAACAAATTTGGTCATAAGAGAAAGGAATTTCCAATCCCTTTTTTGGATTATTATTTATAGTTGTTCCTACTTGAGTCCACTCCTTTTAAAAAGGTTTAGAAGAATTAATGGTTGCATTTATTAATTCTGTAGGTCTGGGGCAATAAATAATTGCATAAATTTTCTAATTCCACATTAGTATGTAACCATTGAGCTTTGGGAAATATTTGCATATGGCCTTAGATACCATGTAGAATGGATGTGTGTTTCATGGTTGATAACATTTTTCCTAACTTAGGAGCATTTCCTTTTTCCAAACAAAATTTTCAAATTATCACATTGAGATAGGCCAATCATAAAATACCTGGGATGATTTAATTCTGCTGTTGCATCACTTGAGGGCTGTGATTGAAAACATTGCTTGGCAGTGAAATTGACTTTTCCCTCCATTTAGAGACTCCGCGTACTTAGAAAGCAGTCTACTGAGATAGGAATAATTCAGTATGATTCTGCTGGGTAGATGATAATTTTGTGAAGCCTTTGCTAATGCCTTTAACTCTTTATCATGTTCAAATATTCTCCTATTGAATGAAGAGGTGAGGATAGTGAGGGGTGTCTATGAATGAGTATATGTAGAAATCAAATGAAAATGGTAACAATGGGCTTGTCGTGAATTGGTTCATCTGAGATTTGACTTCAATTGATTAATCTCCCAGAAATCATTTCCCTCTGCCCCATCTTCAGCCAAAGTATTTCAGCAGTGAAAATCCAGCTGATTTTATTAGGATATTAAGCCAGTGTTCATCACAGATAATTCTGGAGTGTTGTTGCTAAGGTGATGCGTTCTTACTCACACTGCTTACTTAGAAACTTTAGTGCTCTTGAGTGCAGACTGCTCTTGGATTATTACTTTATTCATTTAAAATCAAAGGGGGGACTGTGTGGGTCCTGACAATCTTATTTTTTTAAAAAAAAAATATTTTTATTGATTTTTTTTTAGAGACAGAGGAAGGGAGAGGGAGAGAGAAAGAGAAACATGTATGTGACAGCAGACCTACCTGGGATTGAGCCCCCAACCCTGGCATGTGTCCTGACCAGTGGTCAGACTGGTCACTTTTCGATGCACAGGATGATGCCCAACCAACTGAGCCACATTGGCCAGGGCTGACAGACTTATTTTAAATAGTTGTATTCTTCACTGATTTATTTGTATGTTCTAAATATTGCCTTTTAAAAATTGATTTGAGACAGAGAGAGAGAGAGAGAGTAAGGGAGATGAGAAAGAGAAACATCGACTTGTTGTTCTACTTATTTATTCATTCATTGGTGTTTCTTGTATGTGCCCTGACCAGAGATTGAACCCACAACCTTGACGTTTTGTGTAGGGAAGACACTCTAGCCAACTGAACTGTCTAGCCAGGACCTAAAAATAATGGTTTTATTGTCAAATATTTCATCTAAGTTTTGTTCACAAACTGTCCATGGCTTTTCTATTCCTATGGGTGATACAGCACCAGCTGCTAAGAAGTTGGAAGCCACTTAACTCCTTTTCACTTGGCAGTTGCTTTGGAGTTTTAAACAACAGTAGCCCTAATCGGTTTGGCTCAGTGGAAGAAGCATCGGCCTGTGGACTGAAGGGTCCCGGGTTCGATTCTGGTCAAGGGCATGTACCTTGGTTGCAGGCATATTGCCAGTAGGGGGTGTGCAGGAGGCAGCTGATTATTGTTTCTCTCTCATTGATGTTTCTAACTCTATCCCTCCCACTTTGTCTCTGTAAAAATATCAATAAAATATATTAAAACAAACCAAAGAAAATAATAATGTTGGGCACCAGAGGCTGAAATCCAGTCTTCCATTCACATGGCAGCAAGAGCCACACTGCACTGCAGCCATTCTGTGGAGAGCCCCTGTGCTTGGCTGGGAACATCTCCACTCACTGTCAAGAAAGGAATTTCTCTGCTTTGACCCCTGTGAGACCATGAGGAGTATAAATAGGAATCATGGAAGCAGTACTTTTTGCAGTTCAGCTCAGCACTCAGCAAATGCATTTTATATTTAAGTGCTTACTCTGTATTAAGCAGATCTCCAATATGTTATCTCGCTGAATGTACAAAAGCTTAATTTCCTGCCCAGTTTTATGGACAACAAGCCCAGTGCCCAAAACGAATCTAATTGGCGTCAATGTTGGTAGTCTAACAATTATTTTTGACTGCTTCTTTCTTAATTAACTAATTCTGTTTATAAGTAGCTATAAAACTGGGAGGGACCATGGCAATATTCTCATTTCATCCTTTTGCTTTATAGGCCTACAGAGGTTCTTAGAAGCTCTGACACTTGCAAGGTTATTGGCACAGTTAAGTGACAGCAGAAATATGACCAGATCTGGTCTCACCTTTCCCTGATTGGGCAAATCCAAGATGACTATTACTAGCTCAAAGCATGAACCTGGAAAAGAAACTTACATAACACTCAATGATTACTTTACCATTGTTTTTCTAATAATGCTTTTCATAATTCAGAAAGTTTGTATTGTGTTGCTTATTGGTCATTATGTGGAAAATTGATCATCATCTGGGAAAAATGGTGATTTAAGCCAGGAGTGGGCAAACTTTTGCTTCCTGGGCCATATATTCTCCTTTGCTACTATTCAATGCTGTCGCTGTAGCACAAAAGCAGCCATAGACAATTCATAATTGAAGGAATGTAAAATTATATGGGCACTGGAATTTGAATTTTACCTATTTTTATGTCACAGGATATTATTCTTTTGATTTTTCAACTATTTAATAAATGTAAAAACTATTCTTAGCTCATGTAACAAATGAAAACAGGAAGTTTACTGGATTTGGCCTACAGACCATAGTGCGCTGACCTCTGATTTAAACCCCCAAATCTAAGTCAACCTCAGGTCCTTTCTGCGATTTTTGTTCCTACACTTTTGCTTCTGTGTACGTATCCTCACGAGTCTGGGTTGCTCCTGGATATTTGCAGAAGCCCAGCCTAAAATGGACTTGGGTGATAATGGAAGTGCTTTCATTATGCTCAATATACTAACACTGTGTCTCCTCTTAACGGCTTCCTATTTAAAATAGCCTTGACCATCATTGTTACAAATGCTCGCTCAGAAGCTGCTTCTTATGTTTTCGCTTTTAAAGTAATATTTTCACTGTTCAAAAATACTTCTTTTCAAGAATGCCTATTTGAAATTGTATCATGAAATGGGGGAAAATAAGCCCATATTTCGTTGATGATGAATTTGTTTTGTGCCAAGTAAACAAAAGGAATGTTTCTGAAGGGCTTTAGAATAGAAGTGTGTCAGAATCATCCATAAGCAAAGAAGTAATACACAGCACATCACACAAAGGGGGTGAGAATGTGACAAGGAGGGAAAAAGGGAGGACAATAATAACATCTAGAATTTAGAGAAAAAGAACATTTTCATAGGTAAGCAGGCTCCAAATGTTAAGGTCTTGCCTTGTATCTAAAATTTATGTGATGTATAAGCAATAGATAAGGCAGGCACAGTTTAAGAAATATTAAAGTCCCATATGTCTATTACAAGCCTTTAGGCATAAAACCGTTCTGTCCAACATAGTAGCCACTGCACTTAGCTATTGAACACTTAAAATGTACTAGTCTAAAGAGAGATTTGCTGTAAGAAAATGTATGTACAAACCTGATTTTGAAGACTTAGCATCAAGAAAAGAGGATAATTTATCCCATTAGTAATTTTTATATTGATTACATATTGAATGACAGTATTTAAAGTATATTGGGTTAAATATATTTTAAAACAAATTTTATTTTTACCCTGGAAATTTGGATACTAGGAAATTGCATAGGTTGTTCAAGTTTGTGTTTGCATTATATTTGGATTGGGCAGTGCTGATACAGAGGAATACTAACCGTTTTTGAGTTTTATATGTCCTTCTCTGGTCTCTTACCCTGTTATCATTTTTCTTGTTTTATTATTATTATTATTAATAAGTCCCTTGCCTTTCTATCTTTTATGTCATATTCATGTATGTCTCTAGATTATGTAGGGTTTTTTAAATTTTTTAAAAAAATCTATTGTATTTAGCCAATAGTCTCAGTAAGAACACCAGCTCCATGATTTCCATTTTGGCTGCTTCTCATTTCTGTCCTTCAAATATTTTTCTTTAATCCCCACCAATTCAGCCATCCTTTCTAAAAATATGTTCTCATCTAGTATCTTTAGGCTATCTACACTAGGAGGGATTTCTCTGTATAGTTAATCTACCATATTTCCATCATATTTCCCATGTTTGTGTGTAGGACATATTGGCATCTTTATAAAGTCATAGCTGAAGAATGATTTTATTGAAAAACAAAAATGTGTAACAGAAAGAATGAGTAAATAAATTTAGATGCAGATGAATAATAGATTATATGTAGCCAAAATATTCTATTTGAGATTAGGATGTAAACATGTAAAAGATCGTTCAACTAGATAATCAAGTTGTCAAATGATCTGCCCACACAATAAGTGCCCTGAGAGTGAAGGGGGCCTGCAGACTGCAGAGAGGAAGTGAGCTGAGGTGGATTTTGCAGAAAGGAGCAAAGTATTAGCAAGGAGTAAAATCTGTTTCAAGTAAAAAAAAAAAGGTGCATGTGCAGGATTTACTAAATATGAATTTGTTAAAATGCATAGAGTAATATGCAAACTTTTACCTTACTCATTCAGCAAAACATTGTGAATACAAGAGCATTCCAGGCGTTGTGGAGGGATTCACATTCCTAGAGATTTCAAGGTCTCCTAACAATGTTTGGGGAGGTTGTGCTTTAGATCCTAAAGAGGATAGCAGTAGTGTTATGCACAGCCTTTTGTTCCCTTTCCCCTAAGAGGAATTGTTTCTGTTTGAAAGAGATCTTCCAGCTTGCATTGTCTAACAAGTCCAGGCAAATCCTTCTCTAGTTAAGTAAATACACAGATACCCAATACTAAAATTCATCTTAAAGTGATCAAACTATGAATATAGCTCCCTGACTTAAGTTTAGGAACTACTATTTCACAACTGGGATAAGCTGCCCACTAGCAGTTTGCAAGTTGATGTTAGCACACCCACAGCTATGCTGCTATGGAGCCTGCCTGGCTTCATAATCTAAGTTAAAATGACACTTCTAAGCTCAGGGGAGCATATGTTAGTAGAGGAAGCTTTCAAGATCAACAAGACACAAATGAGAAGGGCCTTTTTAGAGTCGCTCTGCTGAAACAGGAAGAAAGCACCACAGCCGTGAGCCTGTCAATAATATAATTGTATCCATTTGTGTCATTACATCCCCTCATAAAAAGCAGCCGTGGTTTGCATGTGCGATAGTGATGTACAAGTTCTGCTTAAAATGTTCATTCAAATATTAGAAAGTGAAATATTAAATATTGTAAAAAATATCAAGTGCAATAGTAAGTGTAATGCATGGCTGGAGCGAGATGAGACGTGAAGGTGGTGTTTTGATGACTGGAGCTTGGGAAAACTTGGTACAAACATATTTTCTCCCTAAGGTAGAATTATCTTAAGGAAAAGCTAGTAGGTCATATTTTAAAACTTGTCTACTCTCTTCTTTTGAAGGAAAAAATCGCTTGACTTAAGTGAGACATTAAATTTCCCTTCACAGTTTTTCTAGCTTACATTCAGTAAGGCGAAAAATCAGAT